>NC_086082.1:7453458-8695702 GCF_948474715.1 Cydia amplana
CGCCGCATCGCCTACAGCGCATTCGTTGGTCTATCGCTCACAAGATGTCATTAATTCATGTAAACTTACGTACTGAAAAAAAAAAGTTTTACTCTTTGCTATAAATTACCCTTTCGCACGTCAAAAACTCCAAGATGGTGCCGAAGGTCATAGAGAACCAAGTCTACCTTTGGAATCATTACTTGTCAAAATTTGACATTAGCAATCCACAGTTAGGTGACAACCAAACCAAACCATTATAAACCTTAAAGTAATAATAAAACAAAGTTGTTTTTTGTTAAATTATTGTTTGTACCAAATGAACTTCAGCACTTGATGAACTTCAAATGAACTTCAACAGTTGAATTTCAAATGACGCGAAATTTGACAGTTGCACATGTCGAATAGGGGCCCAGGGCACAATGTCGGACATTAATAAATTTGTCGCCGGCTTATAGATAGGGTAAGAGTGCGATTCGCGGACAATGAGCGGAGCTGAATTATAGCACTGATAGCCCATTAGTCTCTCTGAGGCTACAAAATAATGGCTGGCGGAGATAACATCGCGCCTGGAACCGGCTGGATTCGAACGGTGGTTTGAGCTAAGTTTACTAATTTGTCAATGAAGAGCTAAATATCACATTTTCTTTAAAAATAACAAATTATTTTTCTGTCGTTTATTGGTTTAACTTTTGGCAAAGGCTTAGAACCTGTTGCGTCAAACCAAAAATTTGCTCTTGATCATTGATTGTGCGTAATGCAAGTCGCCCTTAATTGGTGGAGGCCAATGATTTTCAGTTGCTTGTATGACGTTACAGACTACAGCCTTAAAATCTAACAGGGTGTTATGAATTGTGAGATGTCGTTTAAATCGTTTTAGTTAAGACAGTGCGGAAGGCTATAATTATGTATTTTATTGGACACCATCTTTTAATTACTGGTTTACCGATGCTTTAGCCACCTAGTATAGTTTGAAGACGCTGCGAGTCCAACCCGAAGATCCATACACACTGTTGTCGTGAAAGCATGAACGAAGAATATTGTAAACCTTATTGTAGATATCCCTATCACACAAATTGTAATAAACTCAACCACATAAATGTACCAGTTACCACCGTCAAATCACATCCAGCACGGCTACTTGCTTGTGCAGAAATAATGGGAGCCCAAGTGCCGCTGGTAATTCACAGAGCGATGCTATCACTTGTCGATATACCCCTTTTTATGACCGGCAGATAGAGAAAGAGTTGGCAAATCTACTACTAGAAAGGTTTATTGGACGACACTGATTGTCCCCGGAAGATGAATTCGAGCGCAGATACTATGAAAGAGATATCTCTGGATACCAGCCTGACATTGGATTCTAAATCTGTTTGTCAGTCGAGATCTTAAAATCTATTGACGACCGGTCTGGCCTAGTGGGTAGTGACCCTGCCTGTGAAGCCGCGGTCCTGGGTTCGAATCCCAGTAAGGGCATTTATTTCTGTGATGAGCACAGATATTTGTTCCTGAGTCATGGTTGTTTTCTATGTATTTAAGTATTTGTATATTATATATATCGTTGTCTGAGTACCCACAACACAAGCTTTCTTGAGCTTACCGTGGGGCTTAGTCAATTTGTGTAATAATGTCCTATAATATTTATTTATTTATTTATTTTATTAAATATTGGGAATATTAAACGACGGATCAAATTTTTTAGGCTTAGTCCTCAGTATTACAAATGGGTGGGTTCCGATAAAAAATTCAAAATTGAATGAAAGCTGGAATAAATGTATCGTACTATGTATACATTTTTAAATTGTAAAAAAGGCTAATTTCACTCCAACATTAAACACCGATAAGTTTCTACGGTTTTAATTATAAGTATATATTTTAAGAGCATGCTTATAATAATGCAGAATGTGTAGCACAGGGGTGACGACACTTGCAAACTGTGGCTTAAGACCTAGGACTATTTATACCCATGTTATTAGTTTTTTTATATGTACTTAGAAAAAATATAATACCAACAGCTAACGTTTTTTTCAGGCTTACCTTAAAAGATACGTAACCAACATTGAATACATAGAGCCAAGCTAGGTACCTTTCAATTTAATTATTTTAACAAAAGCCGCCGCTGTTCTCTTAAAGCTCCTACATTTCGTAGCTAAACCCTAGCCGGACAAACCTGACTAGATGACCTATGATATATTTAACACGCGGAGGCAGGGCGTGGTCGACGCGTGCGCAACTGGGCCCGTGGGGGGAGGGGAGGGGGACACAGAAGGGACAGAACGGGAAGGCGATTGTGCAAGTCACGAGATCCGGGCGGGCGATATGTGGAACACTGATGCTGGATAGGCGGTTTGCAAAATGTTGGCACGAGTATGATGTTATTGTTTTGAGTGTAGGCTAATCTGGATCGAAAGGTGTTACGTTATTCTGTTGACTATTACTAGGAGGAAACAGAAACAAGAGAAGCTGAGTTATGAGCGGTGGTGCGTACACCAGTAGAAACGGTTTTTGAGTAGCGATGCAACATGGGAAGCCCGTATATATTTGTGTGACAGGATCGAAGGTATTTCCAAACACTTCAGTGTGGTATATGTAAACTTTATAATCGGTGTAATATTAATTAATTGTTTACTATTCCAATGTAGGTAAACGGTAATCATCACATATTTAATACAAGCTTAATACTCGTAAGAAATATTAAAAATGTAAAGCCAACTTTTAAATTAACAAGTACGAGTATATGAAATATCTATTCAATCTGTGATGCAAGGTGGTCGAATCTCCTACACATCTGCGCTACGAGGATCTTCAATAATGTGCTACGCCGTAGATGCCTCAATACAATGACACTTGCATAGCGATTACCTTGCTAACTTTAATAACGAATTCGATATTGTTTTAGCTCATGTTTTTGCAATCTTGCGACATGAAATGACTATATCTGTTCTATTTATAATATACACTTTATTTTAACAGCAAAAGAAGTTTTGTAATAATACCTATAGGTAGGTATCCTGCTGTTATTCTATACAGGTCGCATTTCTCGACCACTTCGATAGATAAGTGTATGGAACTTTTTTGTCGATCAAATTTAGATGCTTTCCAAAAGGGGTTTTCAGAGATATATAGCTCACAGAGCCATTAGTTACAATTTCGCATCTACGCGCCGCTCTTTAAGGTCCCTTGCATGCTTGGCCAGTGTCACACAAACTGTGATAACATGTATTATACCTAATATTAGTAAGATGCACATTGTACAACCGCCGCACCTCATCCCTTAGATGCGGTCAGGAAGAGTGGACGGGCGGGCGTCGTGCGGCGATCGCGGCTGGCTATTGATAAATCATCGACAGGCCACGCGCGCCCCCGGCTAGCTGCGCAACTGCAAGCCGCTCTTTAAGGACCCTAACATACTTTGCAAGTTTGATACAAGTTTTAGTACAAGACGCTTGGATTAGTGATGACAGGTTAGGATCTGACGATCTTAGAAGATGGTCTACCTAGGTTTAAGTAAGTATATGTATTCACTGCCGCCTCGGATTTTAAAACTTTAATTAATAGCTCCCATCTTGATACGATGACAGTTGCAAGTTTTGGAAAAGGTTTCCCTACTATTACGCACTAACTTGGCTGTAAGAATGCTGAAAGCTCCATACTTGACATAGCATGCCAATGCCAAGGCATGAAACTTAGTGTGGTACGACTCTAACCAAATGCGTCACTCGCTGATAAACATATTAGATTCGAATTAGATTGATTCCGTTGTAATCAATTTAATCTAAAGGCCTACCGCGAACCACTCCGTTCGATCGTTTGTGTATTTCCCATTCCAACACTCGCATAATATGCAAAAGCGATAGAGAGGCAGATAACGAGATCTTTTAAATTGCAATATTCGCGGTAGACCCTCAGAATATAATATTTTAATTAGTGCGTCACATATTTTAGATTGATTGCCCGCGATCTACATACCGTTAGCTCATAATAATTATGTATATATGGTAAATTTTGTTCTTAATGCTACAACGTAACAATAGGCAGGAACTAAACATTGTTCATAGGTAGCCTTGATTTCGCTATGTCGTTACTTACCCTTCGCTATACCTAAATACATTGATTACCTACCTTGGTAGGTATGTCGCTTTCTAAGCTTTCGAAATAGTGAGTTTTGCATACCTCATCGAATATCTTATTATGGTTGGTTTACGGAATGTTAGTTTACCCACTTATTTTAAATCACCTATGTAAATTAGTTGAAAAAGTATCAGATTGGTTTTGAGGCGTGTCGCACGCAGCGCTCGGAGCGGCGCGGCGCGGCGCGGGCGCAGCGCAGGCGCAGAGCGCACGAAGCCTTGTAATCGATGACAACCGACTCTTACGTAAAACCAAAACCGAACCCGATAACGTGCAGAAAACGCCTCTTACTAAACCGCAAACGGAATTGCGATCGAAAATTGAAATCGATTTTTTCTGTAAGCCATAATTGGATCAACACAGTGGTGAGACATACAAAATAACACTTAATTTTCAACCACTCAAACTTCTTTCAATACTCTTTTAATTTGCAAAACAAACCGTACGTTCTGTGGGAACATAAATTATGCCAAAGTTGAAAAACACGATTTGCAGTAATCATTTGATCCCCAAACACATGATTACGTTAAAATACGATGCCGTTTTACCGTCCATACATTTACCATATAAATAATAATGCGGCATATTTTGGCTACAAGCGCACATGCATCAAGGAACTATAATTTATTTAGTTACAATATTACGAGGCAATTTCGTCGGGCCCTCAATTTTCGTCAGCGGGAAATAATTTTCGAAAATTTATGGTGTTAATAAAACCGCTCGATGGATTGATCGATATCTTGTTTTATCTTTTACAAGAGTAAAGGGACTAAAAGGACACTTGTACATGTCTCTTGATGAAATTGTAAAGTTGTTTCTTTATACGCTACTATCGTTCATGTCCCTGTCAAGTTTGTACCTACGGCTTGTAAAATTGATGGGAGTATTGCTTGATTCCACGCAACCACGCATCCCCATGTAACTCAATATGAGTTAGCAATGCGTCGTTGCATTGAATCCAACTCAATAGTCGTTGTATATTTATAACGATTACCTATCTACTTATATCTGAATGATTCAATGGTTCGATGCGAATTCATACACATATTGGTTACAAGCGTATAGTCTTTGTTGAATGACATATTTACTGGTCAGAAAAACCTTCCATACGTGAAATGTTACTTACGTTTTGTTCACATAGCTTTATTCAATCTAAATTGTATTCCTAATGAGTCTTGTGACATTTGTGACTCAAATTCGATTCCGAATCCAAAGTAATTCGGCGTTAAGTAAATGCATGGTCACGCTCAACTGTTGCAGAACGCGTGATTATTTCGTCAATTGACTTATATAAATTGCTTTATAACAATCAAAGTACGTACAGCTATAATCCAGTGTGAAATTAAGATTTGATAGCGATATAGAGATCCGGATGGAATTCATTGTTTGACCACAAACCTCATTTCATACCCGCGCTACGCGTTCACTGTGAAATTTTGGTCTCGAAAATTGGAACAATATGTCATTGCATAGAAAAATTCTTAATACCTTCTTCTTTCCATAAGATTCTAGCTAGATTATTGGAATACCTTCTGGTAATAACTATCAGCGGTCAAAGCAATCGTTTGTAATCTTATAACTCTCGTGACTCCCCGTATAGGTCAGCAGATTAGTTCCCAATTAAACGGTATTCGATCGAGACGTGTCTGGAATTCGGCGTCAGGTGTGGCTCGCGTGAGTCAGCGGTGCAGCGCCGACCGAATACCGTAGATAACAGATACCTAATTCACTTTACATTTTGTCCTGTCCCTAGTATAAATTGACCTCAAATTCTGTAACAAATAGTCATTATCGAAGCTCATGTTTATATTGGTCAGATTGATGCGTTACGTTCGGCCAGCGTTGTAAATTAGCTTAGCCCTTTATTCACCCTGCTATCGTGAACTGTAGGAATAGAGCGACTTCCAAATTAATCTTAAACTATGTAGAATAATACAGTAGTAAACCTGGCAAGACAATGTCTAGATCTAGAATTGAATAGGTTGTACTACCTACCTACACGAGAAATCACCAAAAACACTAAATATCTCTTACATTATTTATCTTTGCCTTCTATACATATTACCCTTTATTTATATTATAAAACGGAATCGAAAAGGAGTGCGCTCAATTCGATAAGATTAATCATTGACTTATTAGATGATTAGGTATCGCGAAGAGCCTCTCTTCAGCTTGGGCAAAATGCTTTTGTTCTTTCTGCTTTAATTTTGTGGACAGGATCGATGGATGGATTTATTTAATGAGTTTTGGATTTTTACTCAAAATGGCGTAGTTAAAATTAATTTAGTTTAAAGCTATTTAAAGACACTCGCGCAAGGTCTACAGCTAACTAGTAAATAAAGTGAAATGTCGATAATTCGGCACTTTGATCGTCCGGTAAATCCAGGTAATTGCACTTTTGGATGAATTTTAAAAGAATACTTAATTTGTATTTTTTTTCACAATTTCTTAAAACATACTTCATTCATTCTTACTTAGAGACTTCACACTGGCGATTTGGAAACCAAAGAAAGTGACTATTGCACAACTGTGAATTAAAGTCCATTACAAATTTATCACGTATATTAAACAAACTAATTAGGCAGTTACGTGTATTTTTACAAAAACGGCCGTATCGTACATTTCACTTTACTGCCACTACGTCCGGCATTTTCAAAATCAGTGCAGAGCGTAATGACAGTGATGCTAAATTACTTATTCTTATCTGTCACTCTTTTAGGCTTAAATGCTCGAGAAAGTGGAGCTATCGAATGAGAATGTAAATTGCTTATATTAATTTTGAGTGTTATTCGTTCGCTCACGTCGTGTTATAAGTTTCCGCTTTTAGTAAATAAGTTATTTCAAAGTGAAACCAAAGCGCATCGTCTCCGGTGGCTTGACCATCTCGAAAGGATGGGTGAAGATCAGGCAACCAAAAGGGCCTACTTGGGTCGACCAACGGGACGCCGTCCTGTTGGTCATCCTAAATATCGTTGGGCGGACAGAGTGGAGGCAGATCTCCGTGAGCTCGGCGTTGGCGAAAGCTGGCGTGATACCGTTCTGGATCGAGCAAAGTGGCGTGCTCTTGCGTTGGAGGCCAAGACTCATTTTGGATCATCGCGCCAGCCAAGTAAGTAAGTAAAGTTTTACCACCAATATCAACATTTAAATTTCCACAGCTTAAGTATCTATTGAGCAGGAACCAACTAGGAACTATTTTGGTTTAACTAGAATATAAGTTATGCAACAAACTATAAATGTGAAATATAATTAAAACTTTTTACTTCACACTAAATGAAGCGATGGTAATGTGGGAAGATGAAATGTAAGTTCCGATTAACATCAGACAAAATTTACCTCAGTACTTATGGACATCAATAAACTTACAAAATGTTCTGTTGTTTCCCCAATACACATGATCGATGGCCTTTCGGATGGGCCTTTTATTTACACCTTTATTATAACAAAGTCGAATGTGGCCATAGGCGACGTAGTCATATAAGATATTTCTTTACTGAGAACGCCTGGTGATTAATAGCGTATAAATACGACTGACTCGATAAGATGGTAATTTGGCAACAATAATTTGACAACCCTAATAGCTTGCCCAACAAGAGCCCCATCACACGGCGGCGTAACATAAAAAGGTTCAGTAATTAAGAAACACTTTGTCTCTCATAAATACGGGTATTAAAATGGTAAATTTGTAATGCTTATATTATTTGAGCACATACCTACATGTATAATATCCTTATACACTTTAAAACGTCATATCTTAGCTGTTCCAGCAATAAATAATAATGGAATTTTCAGATTTTAAGTTTAGTTCAGCCAGCAGAGGAAATACATATTAGTAATAAGTTGTGTGCAAAATTGTCTGGATATGCACTTATTCAGTTAATAAAAAAATTGTTTCCAGATTATTTTGCACACCTCGCCCGCTTACCTACTTGCAAGTATTTTGTAATAAATCGGCCAATTTTAAGAAAATTTAATCCAATGCGTGAAACATAATATATTCGCACTAACTGAAGGCACAAAGAAAATATGCGAAAATAAGTACACATTCATACTATTATTACAGAATATTTCATTGAATTTAAGATGTCGTACATATTCAGGGACATTTACAACTATAACGAACGGTGCTCCTAATTGGCGTGTGCGTACGCACTGTACATTTTAATAATCACTTGCTCAAGGCATTTTGGCTGCTAAGAAAATATATCATGAGTAATCGATTAACGAAAGAAGCCATGCTGAGCACCGTAATACGGGTAGCGGACAAATTTAACCCGACAGATTGTGAATTTACGATTTAAAACATTTTAAAATTGAAAATGCCGTAGATTTTTGTTACGGACAACTATTGGGACTGTCCGTATCGATATTTTTCAGACGTGACTGTACATATAAAGCTTAAGTGGAAAAATATTAAAATGGCACGCGAGGAACGCGGTTATGTGAGCGTTTCTTTTATTTTTTGCCATTTTTATATATTGTGACCTTTTTTGCCACCTTTGTGTTATTTCTACTCAGAATGACGAGCTCTATCGATCCTAATGGGAAAAAAAAATGTCCCAGAGTTTTTCCCATTGTGTTACCATTTCATACTTTGTATGGCGGTAACAAAAAGGAAAGATTTAAAAAATGTATGGAAATTTTAGGACACTTTTTTTCTCCTATAAGGATGAAAAGGGCTCGCGATCCTGACTAGAAATAACACAAAAGTGGCAAAAAAGGTCACAATATATAAAAATGGCAAAAACAATAAATGAAACGCTCATGTATGACCGTCTTGAATATTTACTAGTCTAAGTCAAAACGACTTGAGGAGTTAATAAGCCCAAAATAAGGCTTGATTGGTGGTTAAAAGTAATTATCATTAACATCTTTCGGGGACATTGTATTCCAATTGCTTCAGGCGGAGCCATTATTTTTTGCAAAACGAAAGTAGCTAAACGTTAAAGACACGTTAGCGTGTATGAGACAGCAATACAAGTGCGATAAATAGGGATACAATTAATTGTTATTCATTGTTATTCTGCGAAGAAGTAATAAATAAAGCCACTTTTTAACGGTAGCCGAACAAGAACGTAATGGAATAAAGCGTCGTTATTAATCAAAAAGCCAAATTTCCCGGCGTCGGACAAGAAGCGGTGTTTTCTGCAGTAATGAAATTATTTAATACCATTGCACGTACTCGTATCTTATTTATTGTACTCAATATCTCTCGTTTAATTGGTTATCTTTTAATTTATCGATCTGTTCGATAAGACTTATCACTCGCGACTATCGAACTGTTGCGGAATGACAATCCCGTATCGAGTAATACCCACTTGTACACGCCAATTTGGTGTAGGTATTGTTTTTATTTTACTATCAATATTGTGTGTTCTTAAAATACACGTAATAACCGAGCGTAATAATAAACAGTAGTTAAGTATTAATTCTTAACTTACATTATAATTTTATTGGACGATATAACGTTTAAATTTATTAAACACAACACAAAACAATTAGGGCCACTTGACACTGGGTTAACGGTTTAACCGGATAACCCCGGGTTAGTGGGGTGGTGTAAGCGGCGCTAATAGGGCTAACTGTAGGTATGTATGTATTAGGCTTAGTCAAGTTGTTTAAACAATGTCCAATGTTTTTCTTAATTACTAGTTTTTAGATATTTAATACTTAAAAATTCTCATATTAATAGATTCATATGGAAATATGGTCAAGGAACATGATATTTAAATTGTCAATTGACAGATCATGATACTTTTACTACTGTTGCTCAATCTCTAAATTAACTCAGATTATTAAAGTACATTCTCAATTAAGCTCGAATAAATCGAAATCATCATTGCAAAAAGAAATTTCTTGAACCTGCCCAGTCATCGTACTGCAATTTAAATCGTCTGCCTTTGGGACATGCTGATCTCTATCTTTAATATACATATTATGTAAGCTTCATGCTCCTCATATATTTCTGTACCTACTATATCTATGCATTATTACACAATATATACAATATACCTACTATAACCCGCCAAAATAATATAATTAGTTTTATGGACTGCTTTAAGTACGTATGCTTAACTAAATACGATTCGTCGTACCTAAGTAAACACTTCTTCCCATAACAAAGTTTCGTTCAATTCCGTATCGTTTTTTTAATTTAATTTATTAGGACCTAATATATCTACATATATATTTCTATAAATTATGACGACGGAAAATGTTGTAAAATGTATGCACAATATATTTTGCAACATTTTCCAATTTAACATCATTTTACATTAAAATGTATATATATAGGTACATGGTTGTTATCGGCTACCGGAAATGCTGAATTCGCAATAAATCATCTTGTATTATTTAAATAAAAATAATATCAATGAAGCCACAACCAATATTACTCCTTTGTGTGCGCACAAGAAAATAATTAGTACACTTAAAAATACGCTCACTCATTCGGTTAACTTGCAATTTCAAGATCAAATTATTCAGAATCAAGGTTCGGCTATCATCACACCGTTAGTGACAATATAATTAAAATTAAAAATTTATCGTGTAATATGGTTTGCCAGCGAGCTATGGAGCGCAGCATATTAGGTGTCACATTAATGGATCGTAACCGGAACACCACGCTGCGCTCCAGAACAAAAGTGGCCGACGTAGCTCGGAAATCGGCCAAGCTAAAGTGGGACTGGGCTGGTCATGTCTGCCGAATGCCGAGTGAGCTGTGGGCCAAGATCGCCACAGAGTAGCAGCCCAGCTCAAAACGAGGAGTTGGCATACCACGTCGGCGATGGCGAGACGAGCTAGACTCCTTTTTAAAGGAATGGCCAGAGACTGCACAGGATCGGGAAGACTGGAAAAAATGGGGGGAGGCCTTTGTCCAGCTGTGGGACATTATAGGCTCCTAATAATAATAATATAATATGTATGATTTTAAGCGTCCGTTCAATGTATATGTAACTACTATAACCATAGTGTATAGGGCCAATAGATTACATGATACAAGCAACGAGAGATATTTATTACGTTAAGTAAAACATACTGTTTGGGATGATGAAGTATTGTGATCGCCTTCAGTACCTCATTTTAGACCAGAGCCGTGGACTTATGTGCCCAAATCCACCTACGTGGTTAGTCCTCGCTTTAATCAATACAAGGCACCTAGCCGACTAGCGCGGCGAGGACACAAGTAGCGGTCGAATATTTCAAGAAACGTACGTGGATATATAGCTCCCGTGTGAAGAAGTGGCAAGGTCTTGTAAGAAAAAAACTCGACTGGAAAGGAAACATAAGTTCTCCCTTATCTTCGGCGCTGGAACCAGCTTCCTAAGCTCGTGGTGCAGTTTCCCAAAGCCCATAATAAGAATAAATGCTTACTTAACTAGATAAACTCACTTATGATATCTACATGTAACTACTATATGTACTATACTATAACCGTAGGGCCAATAGATTACATGATACAAGCAACGAGAGATATTTACTAGGTTAGGTAAAACATACTGTTTGATATATAGAGCCATGTACTTATAAGTGCCCAAATCCACCTACGTAGTTAGTCCTCGCTTTAATCAATACAAGGCACCTAGCCGACTAGCGCGGCGAGGACACAAGTAGCGGTCGAATATTTCAAGAAACGTACGTGGAGATATAGCTCCCGTGTGAGGAAGTGGCAAGGTCTTGTAAGAAAAAAACTCGACTGGAAAGGAAACATAAGTTCTCCCTTATCTTCGGCGCTGGAACCAGCTTCCTAAGCTCGTAGTTCTGTTTCCCAAAGCCCATAATAAGAATAAATGCTTACTTGACTACATAATATCATCTGTGTAATATGCATCCGCACTCCTGTGGCTGCACCAATGCATTATTGACATCGAATATTGAATTACAAGGCACTTTTAGGGTTCCCGTTAAACAATAATGATTTTTTTCCCTTTTTTAAAGAATTGGCTCACATCGATGTATGAACTACTAGCTGTTGCCCGCGACTTCGTACGCGTGGATTTGTACATTAGCTTAGAACATTATGCAGCAAAAGATAGCAGTAGGGACGGTTAATCATTTGTTAAGTATTATACAAACTAATTATTAGATTTGTCTTTCACAACCTGGCTACGAAGTTTCAAGCCCCAAACTGAATAAAATTGTTCTCGATATAATCCCTCTCAACCCCCAGGAGATTTTCAAGTCCACTATTTAATAAAACCTACTACGTAACTACCTATTTACGAAGCTAGAAATTCCTAGCTTTAAATAAAATTTGAACCCTCAAACCCTGGGTTCAAATTATAAGGTTTTACAACCCCTTTTTTAAACCTTTTAGGGGATGATTTTTTAAAAACGCTAAAATCACTTTTCTTGTATTCTAATAATATGCCTTTATACAACGATTCAAGTCCCGCACTCAAATAAATGTTTGACCTCCAAACAAATTTTCAACCCCTTGTTCACCACTTTGGGGGATGAATTATCAAAAATTCTGAAATTAGTTTTCTTATCTTTTTATAAAATACCTTTTTACGAAGTTTCAAGTTCCTAGTTTTAAATAAAATTTGAACCCTATACAAACCTTCAACCGTTTTTTAACCGTTTTAAGGCATGAATCTTTATAAACGCTGAAATTACTTTCTTGTGTTCTAATAATATGGCTTTGTACAAAGACTCAAGTTCCGCACTCTCAAAAATATTTGATTTCCATACAAACTTTCAACCCCCTTTTCACCACCTCAGGAGATGAATTTTAAAAAACGCTTAAAAGTAGTTTTCTTCTCTTTTAATGAAATAACTTTTCACGTAGTTTCAAGTTCCTAGCTTTAAATCAAATTTGAACCCTATACAAACTTTCATCCCCTTTTGGACCCTTTTAGGGGATTCGTTTTTAAAAACGCTGAAAACACTTTTCTCGTATTCTAAAAATATGTCATTATACAAAGATTCAAGTCCCGCACTTAAAAAAATGTTTGACCTCCATACAAATTTTCAACCCCTTTTTCACCACCGTAAAGGATGAATTACTAACTTTTTGCGAAGTTACAAATTCGTAGTTTAAAATAAAATTTAAACCCTTTACAATCTTTCAACCCCTTTTTAACCCTTTTAAGGGACGAATTTTAAAAAACGCTGAAATCACTTTTCTTGCGTTCTAATAATATGACTTTATACAAAGATTCAAGTCCCGCACTCTCAAAAATATTTGATCTCCATACAAACTTTCAACCCCTTTTTCACCACCTTGTGGGATGAATTTTTAAAAACTCTGAAATTATTTTTCTTGAGTTCTAATAATATGGCTTTATACAAAGATTCAAGTCCCGCACTCTCAAAAATATTTGATCTCCATACAAACTTTCAACCCCTTTTTCACCACCTTGGGGGATGAATTTTTAAAAACGCTGAAATTATTTTTCTTGAGTTCTAATAATACGGCTTTATACAAAGATTCAAGTCCCGCACTCTCAAAAATATTTGATCTCCACACAAACTTTCAACCCCTTTTTCACCACCTTAGGGGGCGAATTTTTAAAAATGCTGAAATTAGTTTTCTTGTTTTATAATTTTCACAAAGTTTCAAGGTCCTAGCTTAAAATAAAATGTGCACCCCAAAACAAACTTTCATTCCCTTTTTAACCCCCTAAGGGTTGAAATTTTAATAACGTTCAAATAATGTTATTTTGCTATCTTATGTTATGCCTTTATAAGAAGTTTCAAAGAATTTGTTATGGATTCCATCTTTCAACCCCTTTTTAATCCTGTTAGGGGATGAATTTTTAAAAACGCTAAAATTACTTTTCTTATTTTCTAATAATATGGCTTTGTACAAAGATTAAAGTCCCGCGCTCAAAAAAATGTTTGATATCCATACAAACTTTCAACCCCTTTTTCACCACCTTAGGGGATGAATTTTCAAAAACGCTGAAATTAGTTTTCGTGTATTTTAATAATATATCTTTTTACGAAGTTTCAATTTCCTAGCTCAAAATAAAACTTGAACCCCATACAAACTTTCATCCCCTTTTTAACCCCCTTAGGGGTTGAATTTCTCATAATCGCTTCTTAGCTCTTATACATTTTATAAATGCAACCTAGTGTCCAAATTTCAACTTTCTAGCGTTTGTAGTTTCGGCTCTGCGTTGATGAGTCAGTCAGTCAGTCAGTCAGTCAGTCAATCAGTCAGGACACGTGCATTTATATATATAGATAGATAGATAACACAGTTCAAAGTTATAAAATAAAGCATGATCATAATCGAAAAACCTGCACTAACGGATACTAATTTTTTTTAAAACGCGTTTTCCACTGTATTATGTTAATCTACGTCTGGTTCATGGGTAAGTAACTGAAGTACATTGTCTCAGACGCCACGATTGTCTTAGCACGGACTACCTTAGCTCACACTAAGCTGATCTAACGCCCTATACTCACGAGATTAACACTTGGCTTAGTTTAGTATCATTTTGGTATAAATTAGGGACAACGTGTTATACGTTATCAAATTATCAATAAAATAGATTTTTGCACAAATAAATATCATTACTATACCTATGTAATTTTTTGTCACTGTTTTAGCCCTCACAATGACAGTTGCACTAAATAAATTCATTTTTATTTGGAAAACGATCACTTCAAACAAAGCATTCATACATTTATTGCACAAAAAAAAGTGGCGCGCGCCGGTAGCGAATCCCATATAAATGGAATTATAGCCAAGGTTTAAGTTTAACGATCCGTTTAAATCGCATACATTTTTAAATAGAACCCTTAGATCATTAACCATTTTAGTACCTATTTCGTATAGGCTACATCTAATTAATAGACTTAATTTAAATTCCGTGTTCAAATTAGAGCTCCCGATACACGTGTTACACGCTGACACGGGTACCCGTGTTCTTAAGCCCGGCGGTACTAAGAACCCGAACTACACGAACCCGCCCGGATCCAGAAACGTTTACACGGGTACCCGTGTACCCGTGTACACGGGTACACGAAAGAACGGATCTTATTTACCCGCGGGTTCAACCGTTCATTTTCGTGTAGCAGAGATTCGTGCTATGAAGAGATACGGTGGAATATAAGAGAGATTAGGAAAGTTCGATTACTTTGCAGTTTAACGTGGTATTGATTAGTAATGTCAATAATAAAGTAGACTCTGTTTCAATAATTCATATGTTTTGTTTTACTCTACTTAAATTAAAATTAACAATAACTTAGGTACCGTTGAGTTCATTTATATAATTTTCTTCATTGATGTAGTTTTTTGATGATGAAAGTAAACCTATTCTTTATTGTATTGTCATCTATAGTCATGCTCATTATACATCAGCTGTTATAATTTGAGGACGGTAGGTACATATATGACACCCTGTTAGGGCACTCCATATTTGTTATGTCTAGGTAGGTACATGCATTTTATACGTATAGCAATGAAATCTATATTTATAATTTAATATTTAACGACCTAAATGATTATCTAACTAAGACAAAAGTAGATAGTTATGCTTACTGAAACTACCACGAACGGGGTACTAACAAAATGATATTAAGTATTTTAAATTGCCATATCGTGTGAAAAACAAAATATATGAAATAGATAATAAACAAAGTGCAGAAGTTTCATTCAATAGAACGTGTTGTTTTTACAACGTGCGTTGGTGCTTTTGGTCTTATCTCTTTGTGATAAGCTAGACACATCTGCAAAAAAATACAACAAGTAATCTTTCAGGTAGGATTATTCTATTGTTTTGTTGCCGCGCGGCTCTTAAAAGCATTTTACTAGTGACAGAGACAGCAAACAATGAATAATATCTATGCCTAAGATTTAAAAAGTATCTCATAGAACTTTAGTTAGACTCCAGTTCGCCTATTGGTCAGTTGGATACTAAAGTCTATCTACGTTAATCGTACCGTTTTGTTGTTTTATTAATAGTTTTTGTTTTGTAGTTCACTGTTAATTTTTGTTAAAAAAATGAGAAGAATTTGGGTGTGGAACTTTGCCAGATCCGGTGACAAAGCCTATTGCTCTTTGTGCAATGACCGGGCAAATAACGAGTTCTCGTGCCATGGTGGTTCAACAGGAGCCATAGGAAGACATTTCTTATCAATACATCAAAAATCACCCACCATGACGACCCCTGAGTAAGTACATTTCTTCCTACTTCGTATAGTGAAACCAAAAACTGCGTTAAAATGAATGCGATTTCTTTACATTTACAACAGTTATAATTTATTAGAATATTTAGTATATTTAAATAAACAGTTCTGTAGTATATTTGTAATTAACGTATTGAAACAATAAGGGTCAGAATGGGAATGAGGATGGGATTTAAAACTGCCGTTCTTATTATTGTATGGTATATGATATATAATGAAGTTTTTATCAATCAATCAATAAATCAACTAATGAAATCTTCACATTTTACTTGTAGATACTTTAAGTTTAAAGTAATAAATCAAAATATTATGCACCATAAACAGTCACTACATACGTATTACAAATAATTTTGTGATTAATGGGTCTTTTCTATATGGAAACAAGCACTTTACCATTTGTGACAATTTGTAGAAAAACAATTTTTTATATCTTTGAAAATTACTGTTTAATTTAAAATAAGTTTTTGGCAAAAATTTCATTTTTGTTACACGCTTTTATTGCTGACTGTACTTTTCTTACGACAGACAACTAATACTCATCGAGACAATTCTAAAAACCCCTAACACAATTAGGTTGCGTTGTTTCATCACAGAGTTCCTATGGCCACCTCCTGTCTCCATCATCAGATCAGCTCGATGGTACCATAATATTGCATTGTCACCCGACTTACATATGTATGCAAAATTTCAGCTCAATCGGAAACCGGGAAGTGGATCAAATTCAACTTGCAAGATTCCATTACAATTTAGTTACATACAGGTCGACCTAATAAAAGCGTGTTAAAAATGAGAACCGTTGTAAAGCATTTCACAGCCTGTGTCGAATAATAATAGCATTTATGTTTCTTTTTATAATACAATTTGATATTTTAACTAGTACACAAAAATAAATATTTTCATTTCTGTTCACTCTACCAATAACGGTGTCGTTTTTAGCAATTATTTGAAAGCGATATTAAGCGATTAAAATAAGCGGGTCCTGGAGTATTCAAATAAAGAATAAATAAGTTTTTGGCAAAACATTCATTTTTGGTACAAGATTTTATCGCTGACTGTACTTTTCTTTCCATGAGTATATTCTAAAAACCCCAAACACAATTCGGTTGTTATATCACAGAGTTCATATGCCTCCTCCTGTCTCCATCATCAGTTCAGCTCCATTAATATTGCATTGTCACCCGACTTACACACGTATGGAAATTTTCAGCTTCATCGGAAGTGGGTCAAATATAACTTGCAAGTCCGAATTTGAAAATCCGATAAAACTGGTAAACAATCGGGGCTCTTGACCCTGAATCTGTGTTTTATTTAAAGCTATACATAACTTTAATCTCCGCTACACGTCAAGAACGGGTTAGACCCGCGTGTATTTAAGATCCGTTTCGCCGTGTACACGGGTACACGGGTACACGGATACACGGATCTTAATTACACGTGTACCCGTCTACACGTGTAGAACGGGTCAGAAAACCGTGTACGTGTAGTACGGAAACGGGTACCGAACACGTGTACACGAAACCCGGACACGACCGCGAGCCCTAGTTCAAATCGTGTCTCGCTTTATGTTTCTATGTAGTTATCAGGCAATAACCATTTAAGCTTACTAGGATACTAATTTTCAAATCAATTGATTAAAATCTAATACTTACTTAAACTTCAGACCTAACACAAAAGCTCTAGTATCAGAAAAACAAATCTATTCATTCATGACAGGGTGTAATATAATAACAAGCAGTCAATCTCAGGGCCAAATTTGATTAAAATAAGCTAAATGAAAGGAGTTTAAAACAGAGATGCAAATAAACTTCAAAATTCTGAAGTTTATTCTACAAGTAAGCCAAAAGGGCTCTTTCACAAGACAACATTCACAGATGAATATTAGTGACATGAAAAATACATAGCAACATTATTATAATACTTAATCTTGAAATAAATAATTTCTACAATATAACAGAGACATATATGGTTAACAAAACATTAAATTTGGAGATGTACAAGATTCCCAATGTCCGAGCCATTTCTCGTTAAGGCCCCGTGGCTTCAGGTTCTTCTTTCGTTGAGCGTCAGTGTGATGTATGTAAATGAAATGCACGATCGTAATTTTTTTCTATCGAGCTAAAGTCAAGAAATCAGGGTTTTAATGATGAAGTTACTAAGGAAGGGCTCCAGATTGCTAAATAAATTTTTAACCCGTATTATGATCTAATGTCCTATCATTCTTTCAGATTGGTGCAATCAAGAGAGTGAGGCGTTCCGTTCGCGACGGCGCAACCGATTGTCATATTGCAATAAGAAACTTCCTTGATACCTAATTAGATTTTGAGTGTGTTCTTGCGGGTTTTTCGCCAGCTAAGTAAATTTTAGATTCCATTAATTATATGATATATACAATTTTACACTGTGGTGGGTGCTGTCACTTCGCGCGTCCTATGATATGACACAGTAGGGGCAACATTAACTTGGTAAGTATTTACAGCTTTTTTTTATATAAATGGGCTTACTCATGGCCACAGACTAGCCGAGGCGAAGACGTGGCCTGGCCTACGATGGAGCGAGCCTGCCCAGGTGCCTGTTCACCCTTGATTTGAAGGTTGCCGGGTTATATGAGCTCGGAAATATAGACGCCGGCAAGGAATTTCATTCCTTGGCAGTGCGCATAAGAAACGAGGAAGCAAAGCGCTTCGTGCGAATTGGTGGTAGAATGGGGACGGTGGAATAAGCTCGTGTAGCTCTTGAGCACACGCCCCGAAGTGCAACCTGTAGAATACCGACAGACTGGCGACTTTCCGCCTTATGGGCCAAAGACTGAAGCTTACACGTTAGCTTCTTGTCACCAATCATCCTCCTGGCTCTGCGCTCCACTGAGTCCAAAGCGGCGACCTCCTTACGCCTCTTACTAATATTTTATTCTAATAAAAATAATAAATTACACGTTTCATTGCAAAACGGATTAAACAAAACAAATGAAAATTGGAAAACTCCAATTTTACGTGTATCCTTGACACGCAGTAGAACGCGCACGTACTGTTACTTCAATTTATCTTTCATACACCATAGCCCCTATTTCAATTACCAAAAGTCTGTTATTGCATAAACTATTATGCGGATAAGTTGGCGAGTCTGTAACCGATGATTGACGCTATTTCGGGCAGAGTCAATCATGATTTCTTTGTATTACTTTACAATAAACATGTACTAGTACGTGAGCGACTGCCGTCCCCCGCTGACCGACTTACCATGACCTTTCTTACTGGTTGATTTTGATCTTAAATTTCATTGATGCAAGGACGGCTGATGGTAAATAAATTAATTGGTTAGGCCTATTTTTAACAATATAATGGCGACGGCCCGTTGGAGTTCTGGCTGATGAAACATGAATACTATAGAGCGGTATAATCAATGAAATGCCAAACTGTATTATTTACATATTATGAAACTGATGTAGGTACAGGACTGAATGGACAACCTACTTGTAAATCTTGGGATCAAGTAAAAGTACTCCTATCACAGCAAACAAAACAACAAACCTATTGTTATCTAATTAGTCCATAAATACTAGTTTGTTAATAGCATAATATAAAAAAAAACAAAGACAAAAGAATACTAGGACACGTAAATTAGAACAAAACGCTGTAATCGGTCTAGACATCAGAATTAGACATACCTACTATAGCAAGCAACACATTCCTAACATAACCTAACCTCAATTTTCCCCACTTTATTATACTCTGCACAAGCGCACTTGTCAAGAAAGCGGCATCGTCAAAACCACCCCGAATTCCGCACACACAATAATGGACCGTTTTCCGCAGGTCGTAAACTGTACCGCCGTGATTACAATATTTTCTCCGGACAAGCCTTAACGATACTTTAAACGGTGCACCGTCCAATTTTCGCGCCTTCATTTCTTATTTGCGCGGCTCCTCGAATTCAATTTAACACTCATCGATTTTTATGTGGTATACTTTTAAAAAGTAAATTATGTTAATAGCGATCGCTCCATAGGCGGTTGGATGATAATTTTGAAAAAAAATACACAAACGGTGTGAAATTGTCGGTACTGCGATCAGATAATTGGCGTTATAAATTTTTCGAGGTGTTATGACCAGAGCGACTGTTGCTTGCCACTCACTAATAGCTGCTGCAGCATTGTAACAAGTACTTCGTGGACTAAAATGTGGTCTGAATAGGGCCCGAAAATATTTTATAAGTACAACATTCAAAAGCTCGCATAAATAGCTCGTCGTAGAATAATGTTATGTTCCTCCTATTTATATAAGTAGGTGAACGGCGTACGATGCAGCCTGTCACCACTTTGTGTTGTTAATTTCCGAAAACATTAAGAAAATATTTTCAGGTTGGATTTTATACATAATGACTATAATTTAAATTCCTACTTTTAAAAGAATACAAGGTTTTCGTTAAAAAAAAGTTTTATTTTAACTAATTATTCAAGTCGTATTTAATGAAGTCCTCCGAAACTTTTGTATGTCTTTGCGTAGGTATCACCGGGCCGCGATCGCTTTTATTCGCCACCTTCAGCAGTCACAGTCACGCGAAAATGCCGTTCCGACGCCGATTCCGCGAACGATACAATTTAGAAATATTTTTATTTCGATGCAATTGACTTCAATTAGTTTCAGACACGAAAAATTGAGCCACCGAGTCCTTTTGCGTAAACGGAAATATACTAAGAACCGTTACAATGAAAGTTTGCTTTAGATGTATTTTTTGGAATACTATCTGTTATGAAACAACAACTCTCCTACAGTTCCCATTTTGGAAAGTAATTTAGATAATGCTTTTAAGAGTCTTGTTTACTTCTAATTTTATATTTTTCGGTCCTAGGAATGCTGCCCAGTAGGGTGGAGCGAAATCCAAAATTCTTGAATATAGCAATGGAACCCCTCTAAAAGGATGTCTAATTTTTTATTGTTTAAGGGAAAAATAATAAAAAAAATATTGGTATATACTTTTAGCCCTCTACTATTCGATTATATATAGCAATATTTGTATATTTTTAATAAATTTAATTTATGCTTATTTTTTTTATAACAAGTTTTATTCATTAAATAACATCTTTTTGTCTCAGATATACTCGATTCCTATACTTATTTTTGTTTATAACGTATATTTTTATGACATGGTAAAACCACGTAAATAGAGGTTTTATGGAAAAGGCCCTTTAACCCGGATATTGTGCACAAATTGCAGTTTACAACTTATTACAGAACCGTGAAAACTATTTTGAACGTGATAAGATAATAAAAATACTACTAGTAAAAGCAAATATATGCCTAACATACGTGTGAACATGACCCAAAAAGGGCGTAAGCGACGCCGAAGGGCAATATTTGACGCTCATTTAAACATATAAGTAACCCATTTTTTGCAGTAAAATGATACTTTTCGTAATAAATAATACCGTTACTTTGGCACAAGAACGTCAAAAAAAAATAACTCATAATTTTTTTACACTGTAGCATTTTCCTTGTTTTGCATGAAATTGCTGTTTAATATGAAAGTTTGAAATTTTATTATTTCATAAATATTGAAAAAGGCACAAAAATGTTGGTAATAACTTATTAAATGCTTATTAAGTATTATATAATTTCAATAAAATGTACACATATTAGTGAAATAGTATATTTAAATAATTGATGAAAATTTACCTTTATTAATTTCTTTAGCGGCTGGGTAGAGGGCTAAAAGTAGTGTTTATTTTGAAACTTGATATAATCACTAAAATCTACATGACAAACTGCAACTTTTTGTACCGGTTCCACATTGATAATCAAATTTTTATTTTTTCCCATACAACGACGCTCCACCCTACTGCCCAGACCTTGTAGAGATCCCTGAATCTGACGGTTATTTTTAGCCCTCAAATCTCGAACTCCCCTTAGCGCTGCTTATCCTACTTCCTGTTCACATATTCTCTCCAGTCCAAGGTCTACTTTTTTAAATTTTATGAACCTCTTAAGAACCATTATTTATTCATTAATAACTAATATTCCTATAGCGCCAAACTATAACGGTTAGAAACAAAGCAACGGCGAAGCATAGCGCTTAATGAATAAAAGTCGGCAAATGTTCGACTGAAGATATAGAAACGGGGGGAAAGAAGATAAATTAAAATAACGGCACAGGATCGTGAGGGCAGCGCGGACGTGCGCGTGAGTATCTCACGCGATCGCGCGTCCTGCGGATCGTATCGGCGGGTCACTGTGTCGGCTGTCGGACACTCGCATACCGAGATTAGACAATCTGCACTAAACTGTAACATGTCCTGACAAACAATCATAAACAAAGGTCAATGAACACCGACAGATTTTCGGACCGTGATTAACAAAATCAATTAAGACGGTAAAATAAAATAAAAAAATATTATTCCAGCGTATTCAAGGGGCATATATAAACAGCGCCTCTAATCAAAAGACGGTAGCTCAATCAAATGAACGTAATAAATCTTTAAAAACCAGAAGATTCAATTACACGGCTACCGAAAGGCAAGACGAGTGGCAATAACAAATTGTCCAAGATAAATAAACCTTTTTATTCGACGGAAGACGTCCCGAACCCGTTCCTCTTATCGACGCCGGCGTTTTCAAGAAATTTATCGGACGCTTTATGTTTCGGTCAAAAATTAATTGGTCCTCTTGAGTGAAAGCCATGCCGCCTTTAAATTATAACGCTCAAAAACACTTAAGCCAAAGATCGAATGATAAAGATTCGTTATATGGAACTCTATCATCTGATACATTGATTAGCAATATGTAATGTACGGTCTCGTACACCTAGACGTACAGATGCATGCACGTCAAAAGTGATCTGTGATTACGACTTGATATATGAATGGATACAATCATAACTTTACACCTCGGGGTAAATGCTTGAGTTATTATCCCTAAGATGGGCCTTGAGTTGTTTGACATGCGTTAAAGCCGGCAAGAAGTGTTATAATGGCAATGTGTGTACTGAAGCAGGTCGCAGTTACGGTGAAGTGAATACAAAATATAAAGATGTGCATAGTCAGTCACTCGGCACGTAGGTATGATGACTAGGCAAATAATACTTGGTTTATAACTGACTTGAAACTAGGTACAGTCAAAAATATATACACAGACACACTACCTTAATATATAGGAAACTATCGTAGGATAATAGGGTATACTAGGTATGCTAGGTATCGCATAAATACACCCTCATAAACAATAAAGTTAAGCTACGATTAAGAAAAATAATGTTTTTTTAAATATCTATGAGTATAACATTACAATGTGAGACTGAAGTGATAACTTCGGTGAGCTAAATTTTACAGCCTGTAATAGACTGCCAATATTTAGTTTGCGTTTGTCAAAAAAATGCCGCGTACTTTGTTCTCGTTACTTTAATTGTTGATTTAACATCTAAATTATTTCTAACTGTAAGTACGTACTAAGATCTAAAACAATAAAGCTTTTGATTACGCGCAAGGTTATCCCTGACATGAAGCGAGAAATGGTAACACTTTGGCCATCTGGATGTCGGTTATCTATCAGAACCATCCGCGACTACTACATACCGACACGACTTTGCGATGTCTGCGGCCATAGTCCACATATCTCACAGTGCCGTGCATACAATTCATTGAATATGTTTTTCAAAACAGAAGAGGAAAGATGCTTGGACACCCTGTTACGACATGACGAATTTAGCAAAAACACAAGGGAGAGTTGAAGTAAAGAGGAAGAACGGGGACCAAGGAGAGCGTATTTGAGTAATCCATGGTATCTTGATAATTCATGGTATGAGAAGGTTTCCTTGAGCAACTTAAGTTTTATGATGAAATTGTTATATGTAGGTACTTTGTTTTAATTATAACTATCAGCCGAATCCCAAACATAACCCTCCCCAGTCCCCAGCACACTAAACATACTTATACAAATAACATGTCATATTTTAAATTATTCTATATTATGAGGCTTCTGTATAAGTGAATATTTCTTTAATATTTATCTACGGTTGAATACATACCGTATTTTCCGAGAGCGATCAAGAATATCAACAAGATTATTACCGCTACAACTAACAAACATTGTCGGCATTTGTCTGTACTGCAAAATATACGACAAACTGTGGCACTGGAAGATAAATAAGTATTAAATCCGATATTCTGAACTGTCATGTCGCCAACTATATTGGCCAGCGTTTACGACATACCTTACTTGTACCTACGTTTTCAATTTAAATAGCACATAGTAGTCTAGATATCTCTAATTTGGAGGGAATTCAGTCAATTTATGTGGCAAATATGTATGTGTTACTTACGTAATGGTTGTTTCACAGATGATGTGATGATCATGTGATGTGTAATTTTAAGTGAAATTGTATATTGTGAGATAGATAAATCATATCATATCATTTTTAACGTCCGATGGCGTGTTTTGTATCTAATTACAGAGTTATTTTATGATTATGCAAAAAGTTGTCGCTCATTGAAATAAAATCTGGGATCTTAATTCTGCACTAAAGGATGGAAAAGAAGCTTGAGTGTCCTTAGGCCACAGAACACAGTATTTCCGTGTTCTTGAACTTCCTAAAAGTGGTGATTTTTACTGCTGTTGGGTCTTCTCAAAAGTTTTCCGATTCCAGCCTCGTGCACTAAGTCGTCACTGTGATAAAGCCCTAATAATAACTTAAAGGGGCCTACGCCGGGCGACATCGGCCTGTCAGTTAGAACAAAAAGTTGACAGTTCCGAACAACTGACAGGCCGATATCGTCCGGCGGACTGGTAATCAGTGGACCCCTTAAGTTAAATCGGAGAAGGAGGTCACGCTTATACTTTTAAGCCTGAGACGATAAGCTAAATAGAGTTAAGAATGACCGCCTCGCCTAGCTTTTAAGAAAACGTCGTTACCGCGAGTCGCCCTGACAAATCAGCTACCTACTACCATTCCCAAATCGTCTATTTAAACGTGATTAATTGGATTACCTAATGTGTAGTAGGTGATTGGTTTTTATAGCCCGGCGGCATCTTGAAACGACAATCGGTGTCTTTGAAATCATTAGACGCATGGAAGTAGCCAAAAAGTGTCGCCCGCAAAACACCGAGGGTTTTGAACTTTGGAAGAATTTCGACTATTTCGAGCATGGGGTCTTATTCTCGAACGTGTATTTGGCGGTAATAATTATATCGAGAACGTATTGACCGCATGCCTGAACTCGCGTTTAAAGCACTATTAGCGTCGCACCAATATCGGCGTTTTATTGATATCGTAAAAATTAAAAAAAAACACATCCCCAGTCCAAAACTTAGTAAGACTGTGACTGTGTGTACATAATAAACTGAAAAAGACACGGTTGTGGAAAATAGTCAGGCTCGTCACTAATATAAATGACCTTGCCGGGTTTTAAACCTAGTATCATAACCGGTATAACTAAAAATTAAAATAATGTCCCGCATTCTCAACATTACTATTTAAGAATATCAAAAAAAATGTTTGTTAATTATCAATTTTACATAGTGCAATTTTACAATAAATTTCAAAAATACATATACCAAATAACCGCATTTCGATATGCCGCAAATAAATACCAGTTCATTTTTTATTTATATGAAAGTAAAAACTGTATTTTATCTCAGAAATAGCCTCGCTCCGATATCCTCTTAAAAGGCCAAATTCAAAACTGCAAAAATTACTCTGAGCCTTAAGGAGGTTAAACCGAGGATTAGGTGTACAAGCTCCGGAGGTAAGACCACGCTAAGCTGTATTAAGCAGCAGTCCTCGTATTATATCGATATCGTTTTTCCGTTTCTGAATGCGGTCCACGGATGGTTTTAATTAGCGAATAATGCTGGCACATTCATTACCGCCCACGCCGCTGGATGTTACGGAACCGATCGCAGTCTACACGGAAAATACGCACGATTTGGGTATTTAGTGCATCTTGGTCTCATTATACGTACGTTTTGGTAAAAACCAACTAATTAAATTTATAACTCAGTCATATTAGGATAGACCGAGGCGAATCGGGTCATTTCGCGTTTGACGGTAAATAAATACAATTTTTAAAGGTGATACTGTTTTTATTAATATTCAGTTGGACAAATTATTTATTAATTAACAGAATCCAAGGTTCAGACATACAATAAAACTTAAAGATGATTTATGAAAAATAAAATACTAAACCTCTAAGAATATCCGATTCGCCCCATTTTTAGGGGTAAATCGGATCAAAAAAACTGTGTCATAAAATCTAAATTAATAATATTTAACAACGTTAAACATATGATAAAGAATCACGAAGGGCAAATACTTGATATCAACTATAATTGGTGTCTTTAATATTGCATTTGAGCCTTAATTTTATTGTTCCTTTCTAGTTCCATTTTTTATCACACCGCAATATAAAGCGCAACATAAAATCACTCCTATATGCTACTATATGTTTTAACAATAAATCTAAAACATGCTAATGGCCTTTTAGCAACAAAAATGAATAACTTAAATGAAAATAAATAAAAGAAATTTAAACTTTTGCATACCAAAACTTGAACATCACATATAACCGATTCACCCCATATCAGAAAATTTGTTGTTTGTTACGGGATGATAATTGCAATAGTCGATCGGCAAATAACTTCTCGGCGTCTTGGTTTAATGTTGGCTGTCCACCACGGCTTTTTGCTATGCTTTGAGACATTGTGACTCGCCTTTTCAAGCTCGTAAACGGAACGTTGTACAACTCAGCCGCTCGACGTAGGGATAGCTGTTTCGTTAGAACCTTATCAGCAGCTGTAGTCATATTTTCTGCCGACGATTCCCCCTGGTGGGTCTTCTTTTTATACGTACGCACCATCTTAAACATGCAAGCATATAATAAGCTAAACAAAACATTTCCCCAGTGATCCGAATCGCCTCGGTCGACCCTACATTGGCAAAATTTAGCCATATGTTATGCATAGATATTATTTTAAGGTTTGTGAGGCACTAGAGTATGCCGCTAAATTAATGTATCATTATCATTTCATCCGTGCATCCATCAAAACCAGATGCGGACGAGACGTACGATAACTAAATGACATGATTTAGATATCATTCTGAAGTCAGTACATGTTCAAATCGGCCTGTAAGTATATTTGATTACGCAGGCCAAAGACTGCCATCCATTTATTCGAGTGTATACCTATACATGTTCATGCGGGTTAATCAAATCTCCAGATATGATTTATTTCGGTATCTGCTGCGTATAATCCCTAAACTACAGTAGTCTTCCGCTGTCACTGCTAACCGCAACTGAATTACGTATATCTTACTATTTTTATATATGACACAGTCCTAAAAACGCTGGAAAGATTGTCCGAGTAAATTACGGTGCTAGTGATAACGAAACTCGAACAAAGATAAAATGGTGCAGCATAGATAGAGATAGTGTAAAACAAAATGCCTTGGTGATAGGAATGTTAGTCAGTCAGTAAAGAAAAACTTTATATCGTGGACAAAAATGTTAGTGTTTATAGTTGTTAGTGTGGTTGTATTGGTACCGTATGGTAAGTTACATTCTTTTGTAAATGATAGAGAAAATGTCTACATTTGTATCTTTTCATACTTTGATTGATGAAACGATACACGAAAAATGGCTTTAAAACTTACTTATACATACATAACTATTTAAAAAGAACATATTATAAACTAACTAAATGCAGCGACGGATTTTATATAGACGAAGCTGTTACTAAATTTTTGACTTCAAAAATTGGTCCACATTACTAAATTTCCAGCTATTTAAAAAAGTGTTGATTGGTCAATTTTGAGAGCAGACTTCTATAGTTAGGTATTCTATCTAGTTCGTTGTACAACTCACTTAAACAACATATAGTGTTTGCTATCTTTTTGACCGGATGTTTTTGTAACATTGTTTTATTATAATCGCTTGTAATCTTACCTTGGACAAACTATACAATTAAAGGAAGGCCATGTAAAATCACTGTTATACAAACTGATTTTTTAACTGAAAATGTCTAACTTTGAAAAGTATTGAATTAAATCCAGTTGTACTGACTGACGCTAAAATGCATGATTTAGGTATTAAAAATGTTTTTTTATTATTAACTGGGGAGGCACACTGCAGCTAGTAAAATAATGTAAGGACTTAATAAATATGTAGTACCTACTTAATGCAAATGATCTCTTCGCTCTTTCTTTCATTATAAAGCTGCCAAACTAGTCCTTTCATCCTCACAACATCCTTTCGCATCAATGACCCAACAAAAACCATTGTAAATAAACAAAACACGGTAACATCCGTTGGGTAACATTATGTATATCACGCAACACAATTCCATTTGTCGGCACACTGAAACCATCGCCTACGACCGCGACAATGCATTGTAGCGGCTCATCCCGTCCAGCAACTACTGCTAAATAAATATTTATTTATTCCACTGTTGACAAACGTATTTACATTGTCAATGAGCATCCGAGCATGTCGACATGCGCGTGGGCACGGGATTTTATGCTGATCGCCGTTTGTTTATGAATTGGGTCACTGCTGTGTCGGTGACGGCGGTATAAATAGATAGACGCGTTTGGACTAAGCATACCTAGTTCCTGTTTTACGAAACTTACTGCGTTGTTATGAATAGTACAAATGATGTATATAAAGAGTTTGTAGATTATGGAACCGATCAACCGATAGATACGTGACAATGATTAAAACGCAATAAAGTGCTGTATCAAAGTGCTGTGAATCACCAACAGTTAACGTACATACCTGTAAATGCAATTAGATTCCCACCCTTCTTCACTCTTCTGTAATTGTTTTTCTATATTCAGCCAGTAGTACACTGAAAATAATTAAGCAATCAGATGGATATGTTAGCTATAGGTACAATTACAACGAAATAATTCAGTTATACTATAACTCTCCTCATACTAAGTAGTTAGCTACGGGTAACTCTATTGTAGAAAGCTCGCTATCCAAAGACGCAGCCACAATGCAAGGTGCACTTACATCCGTATTGTTTTGTCTATATTTAGTACTTTAGTTTTACTGTAAACGAGAAAGTCTTTTTTCTATACGTATTTAGCAGATTTAGCTAGTATCTCCACCAGCTCGCTTTGAGTATCCGTAGCTACAATGAAAGACGCAGTCATCCCTGACGCTCATTTTAATTCCAACTACAATTGTCACATTCAGATCACTCCCTCTAGTTGACATTGGGTGTCTCTGCTATAGAAAGCTCGCTATAAAGCCGCAGCCACAATGGAAGGTGCACGCACTTATCCGTGCACAATTATGTCAGACGCCTATCATCCACTTTCCCGGGCGACCGACTGCTCTTCACGCATCGCCGGTTGACCACCAACTTAAGACCACGGACAGATTGTTGGAACTAAAAATGAACAGTGCTGAGACAAAGTAGGTTGTGCTTTGACGCTCATGGATCGTGTGAAAGGATGAAACTCTTGAGCAGTGTGAAATGTAACAACTAGTGTTTATGTATTTTGAGTTTTACCACTAACATGTCGATGACGCAGCAGAACTTGATAAAACCCGAAAATATCTGAAAAAGAAGAAAAAGTGTGAAAAATGGGATAGGTACCATGAGAGAGAAATCACTATCTCTCGCCTAAAATAAGCTATCCAGTATACCCAGTACCCAGTACCCAGTGTCTTAGTCTAAAACTATAATATGATAAAGTTAGTTAACCAAATTTTCTTACAGACAAAAATCTGCATTCTGTCATAAACTTATAGTAGACCGCAAAATCTTGAGTCGCAAAAAGGATGCTTGCGTGATCTTAATACAAAGCACTAAGTTAGGAATCTGTTCGCTATAATATAAATTCATACATTTATGGCAACTTTCTCCAGATCATAGAAAAGCCGCTGGCATTGTGGCTCGTGTACAACTGTCCTTATTGGAACACTTCGCCTCATTATAGGCTAGTTTCGCCGTCAGTGTTCTATGACAAAACAAGATGATACTTTGCGGTCTTTCCGGGAAATCATGCCACAACATAGTAGATAATAAAGGGTCGTGTCGCCATTCGTTTAATTACGCTACACGTCAAATCCAAAAGGAGAAAAGTGAAAGAAAAGCGAATGATCGAGTTAAATAAGTGGTCGGCTCTGGGCTCGGCATACCGACGCATCGAGAGCGGATTCTCTCGCTTTCAATAATTACGTAGCGTACGCGCCTGTATTGGAACGACGGGCTGATGACCGGTAAAATGGCGCGAAACGCGAGAAAATGACATATGATTGCGGCGGTTAAAACAAACGTAAAATGCGCTCCGGAGTGGTCATTACAAGCGGGCACGCCGATCAGTTACGGACAAGTAAAGGTAGATTGGACATACAGGGACTGGGCAAATGTCAGCTATCTAATTCGCAAAACCTTCTCTTGACTATGAGCTAGAGCTCGTCCGTAGTCTCTAGTATAACTTAAGGTCCTTGATTACTATGCGTAAGCGTAGATCACACCAAAACTGGTTCACTTGAGGCGTTACACCAGCGAAGCTTTGTAAAGAACAGGCCAGGAGTCAAATGTCGATCGATACCAAGTCGCCATGGCGAGTCGATGATGAGGGAGCAATTCTGGGGCGCAAATTGGTAATCACGATCGCTCGTGCACTACTGTTACAGTATAGAGTAATAGCACTGAGGTCTTACCTGGGTGCAGTGGGTTTCTATTCCAATGTCTTCGTAAAATCCTAAGATACGGATGCCTCGACCTGTAAAAAGCACCTCGGATGTGTCGACCTGTAAAAAGGCAGTAGGTAGGTAGAAAGATAAAAGAGCAATCGCGCGCCATAAATTAATAATTTAAGTTCCTACCTTAAGAAAACGGGATAAATACTGAACAACTGCTGCTTGTAATGGCGCTAGTAGTTATTATATCTAGTTAACCGATAATCGATTTATAATTTTCATTTAGGTACAAACTCTAAACCAACTTAGATGCGTTTGAGATTATGTGAGTACCTACTTATTTGTACCTATTTCTTATTTAATGGAAGAGTAAATCTACCTTGATCATTGCTGGCAAACTTATTAAGATAAAAATTTACAAATCTGACACATGTACGCAAGTGGTTCCCTTATACAAAAAGTTCCAGATAAACATTATCTGATCGAAGTGATCGATGGGCACTTTCCGATTCGACCTAGGCCCTGAACCGAGAAAAAGTTCACCAAAACACCACTTTATAAATATAGGCTTTAAAACAAAGCTGTCGCTTGTCTGAAAGCGATCGATTCTTAACAACCCGTTTAGGACAGGACCACGTTTTATCTATAAACAATTTTACAAGTATTAACAGACAACAAAACCACATTTCTTCTGCATTTTGGTTAAGCGCATGTCAATCACATCAATGTTACTGGTTTACAACTGTATAATTTGAAGTCGTAGTTTTATAAAACGAGATTCTGGCGCCCTCAGGGCTTTCTATATACATACATTATCTTTACCTGAATTTGTTAAAATTTTTAAGAACATGTTCGAATAAAAGTGTGTCGAAATCGAAATAGGTGCACCGTTAGTAATCGAGTTGTTTGAATGCTGCTCCACTGTGTTAACCTTCCGGTATCTTTATTTAATATATGGAAATCTGATCCATACCTTAGGGTCAATTAATGTATAACTGGACAAATCTAAACATACACATCACATCTTGATTTGAATAATCACGCTTTTGCAATGATACGTTGACGAGACCATTTTACTGCCAATCATAAAGCTGCGTTCTTACTTAAAACTTACGCTCAATTAAACTCAACGTATCAGTTACCCTCGCGAACACTATCGCCAACACATCGTAGTCAGCAAAACATATTCTCACGTAACTATTCCTCATCCTCAACAGTGACGACAGAAAGCTGCTTCGAACAACGCTGTCTCGGCTGCCATCCAGACGACGCCGCGTTTCCCGGCTCACCCATACAATGCCACCCCAGCACCTCAGTTACTGCCGAGTGGATACACAATCTAGGGCATCCACCACCGTCCACGGATTCCAAGGTGCCTATAGAGTACCACTGCCTGAAGATGGTAGCGACTCCAGATGACAAGACATGTAAGTTTGTTGATAATTTATAATCAAAATTCAAACGCCTGAGGCTCATCCATAAAATGTCAACTAAGTGAATGGTGAGTGACAATCTCGGGCATCCACAACTGTCCACCGACTCCAAGATCTAGAGTTCTACTGTCTGAAGATATGTCATGTAAGTTGATTGAAGATTATGACCATGATTGTGAAGGCCCGAGGATCGCCCACAATATCCTACCCCAACTAAGTATAAGCCAAAATGTGGGTATACGCAATCTAGGACAACTATTTCCGTCCATGTGAGTAGGCGATTTAGCATGAAGATAAGTAGTTTAGAGTAATTCATTATATTCCCTCGTCATCATCTCCTAAGTCCTAAAGTAATAAAGAATAAGAACAAATTTAGTCAAACAGGTCTATTAGGGGTTACGGCGTCAGCCACGAAAGCTGAAGACAGTTGTGTCTTGACCCTGGTTCCCTGGTTGGAGGCCTTTGTTATTTTCTCTTTAGTATATGACATCTACGTTAATAAACTGAAAGAAACGCCTATGTGAAATAATTGAGCAAATGTTCAGAAAAGTTACACTAGTGACGGAGTAATTTCGTAAGATGGAAAAGCACCCAGAATTATAATATTACTAGCGACCCGCCCCGGCTTCGCACGGGTTAACAAATTATACACAAACCTTCCTCTTGAATCACTCTCTCTGTTAGAAAAAACCGCATCAAAATCCGTTGCGTAGTTTTAAAGATCTAAGCATACAGGGACCTGTAGACAGACAGCGGGAAGCACTTTGTTTTAAACTATGTAGTGATAAACATTGATTTCCAAGCAAATTACCCAACAACTGATACGTGATACGTCAAGTATGGAGCTGATAGAGATATGTGTGCATTATTACTACCAAGTTTGTGCAAAGCTAGCGTAGTCTAGTTTAAAATAACAAGACTGGTTCTTACAAGAGGAATAATATTGAGCTTAAATATGAGCTTTATATTAAAATTAGCTCCATTTAATTAGTAATTTTGGTTGAAAGTTGGCAACTGCCGTTTACGGGCATTTAATTAAGGCGAAACAGTTTCAAAACTCGCAAATTTGAATTCGCTTTGTTATTAGTTTAGTATTACGTCACTACCTGTGAGTTCCTGTAATTGGCTTCCTGTATCTACTATAATCTTTATGTTAATGTCACAGCTGTTGGATCTCCAAATAAATAAAAAAATACAGTCCCTCATCACTACCCCAAGAAGGAGATATTGGTGCGAACGTTCTATTACATTACGTGAAAACTACTTGAAGTTAAACTGACAATTTCTTTTATTTCTAGTTGGCAACACCGTGGACGTTATACGCGGATGCATCCCCAGGGTCCAAGTGGACTCAGTCTGTCTCGCTTTAAAAGCTGTGGAACGAGCGAGAGGCCACAGCGACGCGCGCTGCTTCACATGCAACAGAAATAATTGTAATTCGGCAACTAGCATACAAAGTTTTAGTCTTCATATAGTATTTGCCATTAATTTAATGTACTTTTTATTGGGGTAATTTTAATTAGTATTAGCAAGTAATTATAAGCAGAATTATTATTGTGACATGTGACTTTTATAAGTTGGATTTATAAATGAAAATACGTTATAAATTATACAACCTTCTTGTATTTTTAATTGTTAACATATTTTTTTTAATTTGTTTTAAAATATCACTGTTAAAATAAATCACACAACCATTATTGCCAACTGTTAAAATAACACAGTTTAAAACTAAAATGGAAGATCATCAGATCATACTAATTATAAGGTAAGTAGGTCCATCGAATTTAATGTTTATATTAGGCGTATAAAATAACATTATTTCATATAATTAGTGATATGTTATTAAATTCGAGAGTTAATTGCTGCCGTCATATGAGAAGTAGACTTAAGATTTCTAATAGATATTACATACATTAAATATACTACTTATATTATTGCAAACTATCTAAAAAAGACTAGATACTTAGTTGCAAATTACATAATTAAATTTACTTCTAAAAATTTGTACACTATACATATGTAATACCTGGCCTATGGCATTGAGTATTTCCAAAATAAATGCAAATATTCGTTCATTGTGTAGGTACTTAATACTCACATTACATTTTTTTTATAAAATTATTTTAACATAAACTGGCAGTGGAGTGCAACGATCAGATTAATGTACTAAAATAAAGTAAAGTATGTCAAAGAGTTACAGATAAAATATAAAATGTTATAAAGTTTATCAAGAAAATATAAAAAATAAAAACAAAAATATTTCAAAAGCTGTAGAGTTACACCAGTATGAGATGTTGACCAATAAACAATTAATAAAATTCGCTGAACAAATACACTGAACTTATTTTACACATCGGCAAAAGAGTATCTAAATACTTAATAGTATACATTTAATACAACTTTTTATACAATGGAATGTCAAAAATGGATACCAATAATCCAACCAACTACTAGTCTACTACCAATAATCTAAAACATACAACTACATATGCATTGTTCCGTTATAAACATTTAACATAAAAACATATATAAAAGTACAAAGAGAGAAAACCAGGAAACAAATAACGAGATTCTTAATTACAAATATTGTACTTTTAATTTTATTTAAGTACTTTTAATATCACATTTAGCGCCAAGGCACTCTGTCAAAATGCCAGATTTGTTGCGTGGTCGCCGCATCACGCATTTTGTCGCGACACTTCTTTGTTGAGATGATATCACTAAAACCATCTGCTTGTTTATCGATTAACGCTAACGATAAGCACAGACCGTCTTTTGTTTTTAACCTAGGCCCCTTCTGCTGCCAAATCTGCTTCGGCGTCTCTTTACAAGCCTTCCACATGGCGCGACCTTCGGTTCGCTCTAAACACAAATTCTCATCACCCATAATCTTACCCTCAGGAGTGTAAACGACCATCGTGTCCCAACTTCTATCGTCAATACCACATGGCACTCCCTTCGCCGGTACAGCGAGCCCCGTCATCTGCTCCGGCACCGCTAAACAAGGACCAAGATCGCTCCTAATCTTACCAAACCATCTCTCATCACTCGGAAAGAAATTCTGTGGCCACACATTATCCAAATACCATTTAAAACTTTTACACTTCAAATTCTTCCGCAACTCTACCCTTGAATACACGGTTTGTTGGTCGCGTATCGCTGCTATGTTAGGATTGAATTTAAAAAAGAAATCTGCCCACTCGTCCATCCACACAGTGGCTGCGCGCGCTAAATTAACATTTAAAACCTTACTAACGCCTCCCGGATATTTATAAGGACTGTGTCGTCTAAAAATGTGTCCTACTCGAGAGCATGGTGTGATTTCTACTCGAGCGCCGCACTGCCAGGCTCGCCATGACAGCTCTAAGTTCTCGGCTCCCCAAATAAGCATACCTTCATCGTATCCTCCTAAGCGCCAGAAGAGGCTTTTCCTGACTGCGAATAGTCCACCAGCCATCGCTGGTGTGGGGTAAGGTTTGGAAGGGTTTTCTGCCTTCTGAGCCATGACTTCGGCACTGGGGTTGAGCCAGCGGAAGAAAAGGTTCCAGCTGAAAGCGCCCCAGTGCGCGTCGATGCTCTTGGTGTAGGCTAAGGTGTCCTCGGATAGTAGGTCTATGTGCGGACATATGAAGACGTCATCGCTTCCCGCGCGATCAAGGAGAGGCTCGAGCCAACCTTGTGTTACCTGAAATCGATCAATAAAATGTTTTAGGTCCTTTCATTGAAATGAACCCCTAAAGCAGTGATCGGAACCGGTTTTTTGCAAAAACCTAGAAATAACCATATTTTTTTAATTATTTTATACTCGAAATGTAGGACTCAGTTGTGTTTTTAGGTTACGACTTCGTATTATTAGATTGCCCAATTAGAAATGAAGTAATTAGCAAAGAACGAAAAAATACCGTTTCCGTTCCCATACAAAAAATACCGGTATCCGATCCCTGCCCTAAAGGTTTCGTAAAACGGCGTGAGCAAAACGATATCCTTAATGCTATCAAGTAAGGTTCATTTTGTTTCAATAAAACTTATAACATAAGTTAGTGATGAATTATTTTTAACCCCCGACGCAAAGAGGAGTGTTATAAGTTTAACGTGTCTGCCTGTGTATCTGTCTGTGGTATCGTAGCTCCCAAACCGCACCGATGAACCGATTTTCGTTTAGTTTTTTTTGTGTTATAGATAGTTTTATCCCGAGTGTTCTTAGCCATGTTTCATGAAAATCTGTTCAGCCGTTTGAAGATCATCAGCTCTTATAATCTTATGGTCGTTATTAGTTATACTATAGGGGGTTTTTTTAATTTTTAATTTTGGTTAGTAAATGCACACCTTCTCTGATCCCCGTGCCGTAGTAACTAGCCCTAAAGACTATTCCTTAATATCCATTCATATGTTAGCGCTGTTACGGCAAAACAGCGTCGTCTTATTACATACTAGCGACCCGCCCCGCTTCGCACGGGTTAACAAATTGTACATAAACCTTCCTCTTGAATCACTCTATCTATTAAAGAAACCGCATCAAAATCCGTTGCGTAGTTTTAAAGATCTAAGCATACATACATACAGACCGACACACAGAGGGAAGCGACTTTGTTTTATACTATGTAGTGAAGTTACATCCCTAACTTCCCTAATCATTTTTTAAATGCACACCTCTGATCCCCGAGACGTAGTAACTAGCCCTAAAGACTATTCCTTAATATCCATTCATATGTTAGCGCTGTTACGGCAAAACAGCGTCGTCTTATTACACATTTCTAATAGATACGCTGTTTTGCCGTGACAGAAATGATGTCAAACAACATCAAGTTGTACGATCAGCAGCAGAAGTAGCTAAGCGGGTGAGGTGTTCAAATTTACCTTGACACGCACTTATCCTCTTAACCCCTCATTTCCCACGATATGACGTCACCCATAAGCGTTCTGGCGCGATTTCGAGCCCTTGGGAGCTGACAGGTTAACCATAAAGTCGCGTCAAGCTCATTTTGAACACCTCGCCCGCTTAGCAACTATTGCTGCTGACTGTAATAGTGGTTCTTACCTCACAATGAGCATCTAAAAACACCAACACATCTCCTTCGGCCTTCCTGGCTCCCAACAGCCGAGCTCCCACCAGCCCTTTGCGTTTTTTCATGCGAATAATCTCCACTTTATCCAAATTGGCTATGCCATCGTCCAACTCTTTGCCTAGATACCGTCTCTCACTGGCATCGTCTACTAAGATTATCTGGAATTTTACGAAAGTACTTGTAAAGGCAAACTGTAATAGGACAATAAGAAAATGTAGTGAATTAATGTTAATAGTAATTATAGAGGTCTAAGTTGCAATGTGGTCAATTACAGAGGCAAAATTCCGAAAAGCAATTAAATCTAAATTGCAATTATAGAGGTTCCAAAATTTCAATTATAGAGGCATTTTGGTCTCAAGGGACCGCGACCGGACCTTTGGTTGCAATTTTTGAGGTTTTGCATTTATCCAGGTGTCAATTAACCAGGTTTCACTGTATATTGAACTATTTATAATTTAAAGCCACATTAAAAAAACGTTTAAATACGTAATTAGCAAACCACAAATCGATCTAACGATTGAAATTTCAAGGGGCTCAAAGTGCACTTTGAGATAAGATGTTAATTCGAAAATTAATAAGATAATATGGTCAACACTCTCACAAAAAACGTTATATTTTCTTTATCAAGTTAGAATCATAACCGGCATCGTGCATTTGAATGTGCTTCTTATGAGCCAACATTTTTTACGACACATACAGAGTCGGACCAAAGTAACTCTGCATGGCATTTGCAAAGACAAAATGTGGCAAATGTCATCATTAATGTCAAACGTCTATGAAAATATGACGTTTCTAATGAAACTCCCTCACTTTGCGTTCAAGTCGGCGCAAAGTTAGCTGAGACGGACTCCACAGTTCTAAAAATAACGTTGCCCCGTATTCTAACTTAGTTCTCGAATTTCAGGTAAACCCAACTGGGAATGCCATATTCAGTAGCCGAACCCCGAGTTGACACTTGACGTTTACGTTAGCGACTCCGTAAACTCGATCGCAGGCCATCTTGCTCCCACTGATGGATTAGTGCGATAGAGGGAATGCGATCGAGTTAACAGACGCTAACATAAATGTCAAACGCCAACTCGTGGTAGCCGTGTAGATATGTTCGCGACACTGTGTGACAATCGTAACTATTTAAAGAACATCACCTGTTTCATCAGCTGCTTAGGGGACCTCATGATAACTGACATGACCGTACGCATCAGAGTCGACCACGCCTCATTGTGGAACACTATGATGACGGTCGCCGTAGGCAGGTTATCTAGGTCGAATTCCACGCTCTTACAACTGCAACGAAGTACTTATGTAACACAACACAATTACAAGCATTCTAGACAAACGCAACTACTCAACTTAATAAGTACGGTATCTTACACTTAAGTATAGTTGAAAAGTGATCTCTATTTCCTAGACAGCTAGATTGGTTTTGCAATAATACATTTGAATAAGTTACGAGGTTTCTAAAGTAAGAATTCGAGCACTGTGAACCAAGAAAAAAATGTTGCTTAATAGGTGTGTGAATACTAGTGTCGCTATATTGCGACAATAGGTATAGTCTTATAGTAAATAGAATAGCTATTAGATATAAAATTCTACCTATTTCCTAAAAGAGTATGAGTAGGGATGTAACGATACCGATACGATATATCGGCCGATATAATCGGCAGGCCGATATATCGGCATTCGGCATCGCCGATTTAAATACACCCGATATCATAACAAAATGTAAACAACCCCCAGTAAGATATTTTATTGGGCAAGAAATTGTTTACCTCCATTTTAACTTGATGTGTCAAAACTTACGTAAGATTTACTGCGATATATAACTTACTCAACGTAACAGTGAAGCTACTATGTATAATCGACTAATCGTGCTATTTTGCTAATAGGAATTGTATATTTATCCTTATTTTTATTTTTATTTTTCATTTTTTCACACTTCTTAAAATCGAGTGTCTATTAACCATAAGTATGTTTCATGCATAAAAAGGATATAATTATTTGATTTATTAACTAACTACCAGGTTATCGATATCGGTATCGGTATCGCCGATTATTTACTTTAAATATCGGTATCGTATCGGCAAAATCATGTATCGTTACATCCCTAAGTATGAGTAAGTCAATACTTAGATCAGTAAGTTTGAATATCATCAAACATAATCAATTTACCTAGCTTAAAAAAGTTAAATCAACTTCAAAGGACTGCTAGCTACATTTCGAGAGGTTTGAAACATTTTTAGAACGTGTTTGTAAGAACACTCTAAAAACCCGGCCAAGTGCGTAGCCGACTCGCGCACGAATGGTGCCGTCCCATTACGCAAAAAACTGCAAAAAAACACATTTGTTGTATGGGAGTCCCACTTAAATATTTATTTATTAATGTTGTTTTATTTTGTTTTTAGTATTTGTTGTTATAGCGGCAACAGAAATAAATCATCTGTGAAAATTTCAACTGTCTGTCTATCACGGTTCATGAGTTACAGCCTGGTGACAGACAGACGGACAGTGGAGTCTTAAAAGTAATAGGGTCCCATTTTTACCCTTTGGATACGGAACCCTAAGTGGTTTCTGGGAAGCTGTGGGGTAAGAAACACGTGTGGCGACATAGAGACGAACTGAGTGGTTATTTGTTAAGAAATTGACTGAGGTCATAAAAAAGGGTCAGCCCACTTAGGTATCCGAGAACATGCCAGTAACATTAAAAAAGTGGTTGAGGCAACTAGTCTGGAGACCAGAGAAAGCTGCATTTAAAACTTGGGCAATATTTAAAATATACTATATCTACTAATATGTTCTAATTAAAATATAAACTTAGCCAAACTTAAACAAACTTGCACAAAAGGGAGTTTTATATTTGTGAAGTGAAGACCCTCTGGTAATAGGTAAGTTGTATCATTTTAACTTACATTTGTTCACAACAATTTCTTATATAAATATTCAATTCCTTTTGATATTTTTTTGAATCTTTTTTATACCAATGCTTTAGTTTAGTCAATTCAATGTGGCAATTACTTTAATGACACATACAAGTTTTTCAAATAGATAAGAATATTTTTTCTTCAATAAAATGTAAATTAAAGATAATTTAAAGTTTTTACCTGTCACTTCTCATGTCTGGCAAACTTCTGTTGATGGATATTTTGTCGCTGACCAGTATATTATAGGAGTGCAGTTGATACAATTCCCTTGCTGTGATGAGCTCCCGCTGAGCCAACTGTACAGGCCTGCCGCCTTCTCCGGCACCTTTGACTGGCGCATAGTTATTACTATTTATTATGTCTGAAAAAAGATTTAAGTACTAATAAGTAATAACACAGAAATATCAAAGAAATATAGGAGCCTTAAGTCTTAGACTTAGTAGGTATTTTATTAAAGTCTATTTTTGGTTCTTAGAATATGTAACATTTCAACCACATCAAAAAACTATACTAATTAGAATGAGAAAATAAACATCTCTCCTCATTTAAGAGCAGTGCACTTGGCCATGAAATTACAATTTACTCTTCCATTAAAAATAAATTTTCTTCTTTATTTAATGTGTAAAAATAAAAAATTGTATGATCTCCTTTTTGTGTAATTATCATAAATTACCATAAACAAAATACCATCCATAGATCTAATCAGTCAAGGTTGCAGCGGTCACTGAACATAATGTATTCCATGTTCATAATAAATGACCATCAGATAGCCATGGCAAATGCCTACAATGAATAATTTAATTTAAACTGACACAAAGTAGAATTTTAATTTCGCCACTTACAACTTACAATATTAATTTAAAAGTTTCTTTACTATTTTATTGCTCAAATAATAAACATATCAACATTTAATATAGTAATAGGGGTTATTCGTCGACCGCCATTTTGGTAACATAGCCTCGTGATTAATTTCTTTGTTTTTGCTTATTAATATTGTTTAAACTGTAATATTGATAGCGTATTATGCAGTAAACTAATGTGGAAGTGTGCAGATAATGAAAAAATAATCATGGAACGTGTATAACCACCATTCTGGCGTCAACGCCGGGTAGCCCACGCGGGTTCTTGTAAAGTCTAGCTATCGCCTTACAAGAACTGAGAACCAGACTACCGAACAACGTCGTGCTCTAGAGCATTTATTTTGGTATTTCTACCTCTAACCGTGGCTGGCTAGAGCCCTAGAGGCCATAATTTTATACTTTTATACCGTACACTGGATGAATTTTATTACAAATAATATTAATTCAATCCCACGTGGGATCCACTTTGACGTTGGCGAAATCATCGACAGTATCGATGGAGCCATATTACCCAAAGATTGATTGAATATAGTAATAAAAATCATAACAATCATAATGGAACCTGGACTGGGATATACTGCTAAGGATGTATCGGAAGCCATTAAATCTATCTCCCGAGGCAAGTCCCCAGGGCACGATGGCCTCAGCATCGAACATCTCCAAAATGCGGGTCCCCACATCTCAAGAGTGTTAGCTTTGTTTTATACGCTGTGTGTAAGGCACTGTTATTTGCCTGAGGATATGATGAAAACTGTAGTTATTCCTGTACCTAAAAATAAAACTGGAGATTTGTCTGACACCAATAACTACAGGCCTATATCCCTTGCAACTATTATTGCTAAGGTATTTGATAGTGTGCTTAATGTACAGTTAAATAAGTACGTGAGCCTTAACCCCAACCAGTTTGGTTTTCGACCAGGGTTATCAACGGAAAGTGCAATACTGTGCCTTAAGCACACTGTCAAATATTATTTCAGTATATTTATTTCAGTATATTTATTGCATCTTCATGTTGTTTTTACAAGGTGTTAAGGTATTTCATTTCTGGATCAAACATGAACCCTGTTAGGGCATAGCAATCTTATAACTATATCTTATATCTAATAATTTACATGATACTACTATTCTTGAATAAAATAAAAAAAAATTAACATATAACATTAAAATTTGGTGCAAATAACATTAATTTGATTAAAAGTTTAATAAGTAATTACAAAAATGTATAAATATAAAAGTCTAATTGTGAAATATGCGTCAAAATATTGACTTACAATATTTAATATAGTTCATGAAAAACATTCAAATTAATTAGAATTATACATTTAGATTATAGTGTTCATTAAACTAGGTATGAAAGTATAACAAAACGAATTGTCAGTTTTCCGAGAAAAATTCTGTAGTGGAATAGATGTTCTTTTGTATTAAACATAAAGTAAAGTAAAGTAAAGTAAAGTAAAGCTTTATTTGCGTTAAATGTGGTTAACAAAAGGTCTTAAATATTACAAATTGCAAAGTATCACACATTTAGCTGAATTGCAGCATGCAAAATATACACCTTATATATATCTATAAAATCTCTTGCAATATGTACACAAGCTTATATACAATTAATATACCTATCTAAGAGTTGAGTGCAAGAAAAACATGAATTTAAATACATTAATAATTTGGCTATTATTAAATCTAAATTTATATAAATGATAGAAATAAAGCAATAATAAATAATATAGTATTTCTTGTAAGCAATTGAGCCATATTGACCACTAATTAATACTAAATGTCAGAATACGTAATGAATATGTCAATTTCTATGAGTTATTTTTATTAAAAAAATCATTTAATGAATAGTAACTTTCTTCAATTAACCATGTCTTAAGATTTATATAAAATTTATGTCCAACTAAACTAGTAATAGATTTCGGCACTATATTATAAATTTTGCTTAGCATATAATAGGAATTATTTTTAAATAGGCTCAAATTTGCTACTGGCATGTTCAAAGGTTTTTGTGTAATTGTTCGCTTATTATTATTGTCTTTAATCAGAAACAATTCCATGTGTTTTTTTACAAAAGTGCATGCCTCCAGAATGTATAAACATGTGAGCGTTAGAATCCTGTGTTGTTTAAATATAGGTCTACATGAGTCTAAAGGCTTTAATCCGAATATCGCTCTTATGCAGCGCTTTTGAGCTATGAAAACCTTTGATATGTCAGTTGAGTTGCCCCACAATACAATTCCATATCTGAGAGCAGAACACACGTATCCGTGATAAACTGACAGGGCAGTTTTATGTGATGTTACAAGTCTAATTTTTTTTACTGCAAATACAAATTTATTAATTTTGTTGCAGACTGCCTTAACTTGCTCTTTCCATTCGCAGTACTCGTCCACATAAAGACCCAAGAAATTTTGACACCCTACTTTCTCTATTGGTTTCCCATTACATTTTATATTAAGCTTTAGATCTTTCCCCTGCCTGGTATGAAAGTAAATATATTTAGTTTTATCAGTATTTAGAGTTAGGTTATTTCTTGTTAGCCATTCTAAGGTTTCTTCTGAAACGTTATTCACTATATCATTATAATTTTCTACATTTTGACTTTCTACTATGATGGTTGTGTCATCGGCAAACATAACTGTAGGATGTTGGATTGCACGAGGCAGATCATTTATGTAAATAATAAACAATAGGGGTCCTAAAATACTGCCCTGTGGTACTCCGACGTTATTTACTCTTTTTGCAGAAACAAAATCTTCCATTGTATTTGTTACTTCATTTAATTTGGTTATTTGTGTAACCTGTACACGGTTAGACAAGTAACACTTTATCCAATTCTCCGCCGGACCGCGAACACCATAACAATTCAACTTTTTTAAGAGTACATTGTGATCCACAAAATCAAATGCCTTGCTCATATCTAGAAAGAGAGCAACAGTTGGAATTTTATCATTAATATTATTTATAACTTTTTTTATTAAAGTAAAGGCGGCTAGTGCTGTAGATTTATTTGGTCTAAAACCATTCTGTTCTCTCGCTAAAATTTTATTCTTATCTAAAAACTTTTGTAATCGAGCATAGAAAACTTTTTCAAATATCTTAGATATGACAGGAATCAATGTGACAGGTCTATAATTGCCCATGTCCGTTTTTGTTCCTTTTTTATGAAGTGGTTTGACAACAGAGAATTTTAATTTGTTCGGAAATATGTTTTTAACTGGGTTTTAAATTTGGGTAGACTAGTTTCATTTTTTAGGTTAGCTGGTAAATTATTATAAACTTTGACGCACATTGCAAACGGGCCGTTATGTACCATTTGTAACTTTGAGGTTGGTCTTTCCAATTTATTTCGTGGACGTAAGTTTTCTGGTCGCGAATGTTGCGGAAATAAATGCATATTTCCTTTAACAAACATGCTCGCCTCTAAGATATAAATTGATGGCAGAGTTAGAATTCCTAGTTCTATAAAACATTCCTTACAGCTATCTCCCATGCCTATATTGCAAATTATTCTAACGCACCGCTTTTGTAACCTAAACAGATGAATAGAATCTGAGCTGTTTCCCCACAGCACTATACCGTACGACAACCAAGCGTGTGCGTACGCATAGTAGGCGCACGTGGCAGTTTTTGTATTTGTGCACATTTTCAGTTTACGGAGTGCATATATAAATCTATTTAGTTTTGACATTATTTTGTTAATGTGTTCTCTCCAGTTATTTAAACAGAAAGACGCCAGTTTATGCGTGTTTCTTGGACCTGTCTAAGGCTTTTGACCTGGTTTCCTACAATATTCTATGGAAAAAACTAGAAGCCATTAAACTACCTAATGAGACCATACAAATTCTGAGGTATTGGTATGGAAATCAGGTCAATAGTGTTAGATGGTCAGGTACTTTATCGGACCCGTATCGGTTGGAGTGTGGGGTGAGACAGGGAGGGTTGACCTCGCCCACACTTTTTAACCTTTATATAAATGAGCTTCTCGAGGCGCTCGGCAAAACTCATATCGGCTGCCATATCGACACAGTTTGCCTGAATAATTTGAGTTATGCCGACGATATGGTTTTGTTGAGCGCATCGGCTTGTGGTTTGCGAAAACTTTTAAGTATATGTGAGACCTACGCCACCCAACATGGGCTAAAATACAATGCGGGTAAAACACAATACATGGTGTTTGAACCCACTGGTTATCGGATACCCAAGGTACCTCCCATCAACCTTAACGGTAGTTCACTGGAAAGGGTGAGGACCTTTAAGTATTTAGGCCATGTTGTCACCTCAGATTTAAAAGACAACATGGATATCGAGCGTGAACGGAGAGCCCTGTCGGTGAGGGCAAACATGATTGCGCGTAAGTTTGCGCGCTGTACTAGGGAAGTGAAATTAACTCTCTTTAGAGCATATTGCACTTCCCTTTATACGTGCAGCTTATGGACATACTACACGCAGCAGGCCTATGGGGCTCTCCGGGTCCAATATAACAACGCGTTCCGGGTCCTGGTGGGGCTGCCCCGCTTCTGTAGCGCATCAGGGATGTTTGCTGAAGCACGCATAGATTGCTTTCATACGACTATGCGCAAACGATGCACATCCCTGGTGCGCCGGGTGCGGGCCAGCCCCAACCCTATCCTGCGTTTGATAGCCGAGAGGTTTGACTGCCCATATATGAGGCACTGTGATGATATGCATGTTTCTAGAAGTACTTATTATGTATAAACGATGTTGTACTTCTAGAAACATTATTTTATTATTTTATTTTTTTATTTTATTTTATTTAATCAATCTGTAATTATATAGTGATAAGTGTAAACACTAACATAGCTATAAGTACATACTAATAATATCTATGAGTCAAAGTTACTTGAAATAAATGATTTATTATTATAATACATAGGCAAAGGGGTAGATAATACATAGATAGGGTAGAAAAGGGGTTTCACCTGGCAGTGGAATTAAAGCGGTGGTGTGTGCCTCGGATGCACATGCTGGTGGCGCGAATAACGGCGATACTGATCCTACATCTCAGCCAGCCCAGTATGGTGCTTAGTGAGCAGTTTTTAATATAAAAGTTTGTGTCTGTTAGAATTTTATACTATAAATATTTCGTTCAAATTGTTACTGCCAGCTTTATAAGTTTATTAGCAACCAAATAAGTTTTATATGGTACTTAATGATTGCAGGTTTGCTGGTGTCACTATATCCAGCCATGTTATGTCAAATATTATGTACTTACCATCAGATAAATTGCCTTTACCAAAGCCTCCAATATAGTGCCCAACTATTACTCTCATGCCACCTTTCTCTGTGTTTGACTGTTCATTTTGCCAACTACAACAAATAATTATAGATAATGTAAACAAAACAGCCAAATAGTAAGCAATACATTTTACCATTATCAAAAATAGGATTACTTTTTACTCCAATCTTCACGGTTTCTTCTTATGGTATTGTATAATTCCATACTGACGTATAACATCGCGTTTATTAAAAATATCAATATTATTATTAAAGTTATAATTTTTTTCTTACGACCTCTGCACAGCAGTGACCAGAATTCCTGGGAATAAAAACATTGAGTCATTAGTTAATAATGCAAAAATCTCTTTTTCTACAGAATGAATATAAAGTTAATTTAAACTCACGCCTTGCAGCATTTCTATCGCAAAAATCTCAAAAGCTCAACTACAAGTATGAGACAAGAATAAACTTAAACCAAAAACTGCTGAAACTTGTATGGGCCTATGGGTTTTCAGTAGTCATTACTGCAGACTATTCTTCATTTCCATGGATCCGATAAAACCGTGTCAGGTCACTAGGATAAATTATCGTTTCTCAATCAAACAGCCTTTTATCTTCCGATTTCCGAAAATGTTCCGAAAGCAAGCGAGACGGACAGACGGACACTTCAAAATGCATCTGTCATTAGTGTCATTTGGACGAGCGTTCAGATACATCACCATTGACACACATAACTTTATAAATATTTTTTTTTAACGAACTATATTATCTAAGAATTTTATATATTTTTTGCACTATACTATACCAATACTATACATACACTCCATTTCCTGCAAACGATCATTATGAACAAAGATCATTTTTTTCCGATATTTCAGTTTTTTTCTCGTTCTATGTTTCTTACGAAATAATATATAAAAAGTATTGCATGATTATAGGTATTTGATTGTGTCGAGCGTAGAAGTTGAGTTTGACAGTTCAACATTCTGGATATTTTATTTTGTTGTAGACTAGAACTTGGATTGAATAAATAAATATTGCCTTGAAAATAAAATAAAATCTTGACTATGGGGAGGAAAACTAAGCAAATGAGGAGAGAAGAAGCCAAGATCAGGAAAGTAAAGCATAAACTAAAACAAAAAGTTAAGGGGCAAGGAAGCAGGGGAAGATATTTCAACTTGTTTGATTCAAAAAATGAAGAAGATGACCCTCAAAAACAAGATTTACCAACCGGTGGAACAAGAAATTCAAATATTAAGAAAACTTTGGTATGTAAAGTATTTATATTCTAGTAAATCTCCCGTACACGGGACGGGACGGTGCGCGAAGCCGAAACCAACACGTAGACCCTTTAGAAGTTTAGAATTGCCCGTACAAAACATTATTTTTTTGAGTTTTTTTATTTTTCTTCAGAGAAAAAATAACGCTTATGTTTAAAAAACTCCAGATGCGTTTGTATTTCGTGGAATGCTCATTGTTTCCTTTAGATTAGCCAACCATCACTATAATTGTCAATTGATATGGCATAGGATATAATTTTAACCTTTGGCCTTTAAAATTGACTTTTTTTAATAATAATAACCATGTTTCATTAAAATGTCAAAAAGTTGTGCCGCTTGCATCCTATATGACTAAGATACCATTGTTCAATGTGTTGAAAGAGATACCAATAATACATAAATAGTTTACTAAATTACAAATTGTACTAGTACTGTGTAAATTTACTTATTTTCTTCTCCTATTGTAGCCACAGGTTGTACTGGATATACCGTTAGTTGTTATAGCCCAAGTAGTTTCAGACATAAAAGAAATTGAAAATCTGGCTGAAAAAGAGACAATTCCTTTAAATTCAGCACAGTCTTTTCAAAAAAAAATCCTAGATAAGCGTGAGTCTCCACCAAGTGGCTGGATGTTGGGTGGATTAAAGCGCACGCCAATGAAAACTTCTGAATTCATACCCTTAGAAACTAAACGTCAAAAAAAATCGACACAAAAAAAATCTAATTGGCCTGTCAGGTCACACATACCAGTTGAAACAAAAGACAAACCTACACCAATTGAAGGTCTTGACTTTATTTCATTTAAATCTGAAACAAAATGCTTAAGCCGTTCTGAATCCCCACCGCCTAAGCAGAATGATACGAAGCCTTCACCAGCAAAATGTTCTGATTTTATATCTTTTAAAACTGAAGACACCGTAGAGGTTCCATTCATAAAAATTGAGAATAATGGGGAATCTGCCAATGAACCTAGCCCTTCCACATCAACATGTACAAGTATTGATATCACAACAACAAATTTCATTAAAATAAAAGACGGTCTATCTGGCGAAACAACAAAAACAATGTTACCCAAATTTAAAAATGAAGATATCAAAACTGATGTTATTTTAGTTGAAACTGAATCAGATGAGGTGAAATGTCTTCCAAACAGACAACTACTCTTAAGAGGTGGCGAACACTACAAATATGGATATGAAGACATTATAACAGGGACATTTGAAGAAAAATTAGATGAAAGCCTTGATAAAAGTGCATCTATTTGTACAAAAACAAAAGGAAATGATTGCTTGAGTATTGCTTTACATGAGGAATTTCAGGATATGATCACAAGACCACAATTTAAAGAGATTATGGTGTTCCGTGAGCGACTGCCCACATTTAAGAGGTCTGCAGAACTTCTAGATGTAATCAATAATAACCAGGTGGTTGTGATAAGTGGTGAAACAGGTTGTGGCAAATCAACACAGGTAACATTTTTATTTCACATGTTTTCCCCATTACTTAAATCTAAGCTTCAGATTTTTATTAATATACATGCAGATACCTACTAATTAAAGTCTATTTTTTATTCGGTAGACTAAAATGACATTTCATACTATGAAATGTCATTTTAGTCTACCGAATAAAAAATAGACTTTAGGATCATAGGCTATAAGATCCTAAATATTTTAACAGAGGGCCTACCATAAAAACGAAAATCTAAATTTCGTTATCTCCCTCTCTATCACTCTTTCATATTCGTGCGATGGAGAGGAGGTTGACTGAGTGTGCTATCAGATTCACTCAAGCAAGAGCAACTGTGTAATTTTAAATGAAAATTTATTTTTAGAGAAAAGATAATTTAGGTAGGTACCATTTTTAATGTACATGTAGTTTGTTATATCTATGCCAATTTTCCTTTACTTAGGTGCCACAGATTATCCTAGACAATGCCCTATGCCAAAACCAAGGTGCCTATATCCACATATTAGTGACACAGCCTAGAAGAATAGCTGCTTCCTCATTAGCCAGCAGGGTTGCCCAGGAAAGGGCTGAGAAATTGGGCAATTCTGTTGGATATGCCGTGCGATTAGAGAAGTAAGAGATTTTATTATACCGATCAGGTTATTAATTGGTAGAAGCAATTTATCACGAGCAGTCACAATCATGACTGATCGTGCAAAGTGCGCTACAGTACGCTCTGTAAACTGTCCGCACTTTGCACGATAGTTATATAATATAACTAACACTCACGTTAACCTGCTGACCATATATTACGGCACCTTAAACATATTGAAAATAGTCAACCAGCATTTAAATTTAATTAATGACTGAGTTAGCAAAACTTAGTCACTCAATGACTAAATTAGCAAAACTTATGAAATATGCTTGTTGTAATTTTAATTGTTTTGATACCTACCTTGGTTTGAGTTGATTGTTTTAAAAAAAATGGGTCAATAGGTTCCAACTTATCTTCTTTCGTGTGTATCAGGATGGCGGGTGTACATCAACAAATGGAGCTGCGGTATACGTCAGGAGTTAGTGCTAGCAATGTGCCAAATGTGCGCCAAAATTGGAGCAATGTGCTCTTTAAACTCCAGAGATATTTAAGAAATAGATGACGCCCGCCATCCTGACGTCAGGTTGGCGGGTGCATTTCCAGATCCAGCTAACGGCTGCCTACTCAGGGGTGAAAGTACTGCCTAAGGTTAGTGCTCGCAATGTGCTTCCACATGTATGAAGCACAATCAAATCCAGAGAGCGGTTAAAGAGAAATATGGAATTGAATAAATATATATATAGACGCCTGCTCATTTTAAATAGCAATATTACATCTTTATTGCAGGCAGTTCATCAGGCGCACACAAAACATGCAGGCGCTTTACACAAAAAGTCTTTTATTTTATTTTTTCAATAGACGTGTTACTTACTTATTGAACTTGTGAGAAACACGCAAAAAACTCGTTTAGGTACCGTAAAAACGAACACTCGGTAAAATATTTATATTACTCTACGACCAACTATTACACACATTAAGTGTTACTATTGCTTGAAACTACAACATTTTCTACAAATGTGTCTACGTTAACCCATTCAAAGCCAGCGACTCTGCGTATGTGGGTATTAGTCGAGTGTGCTCAGAGCATAAAAAGGTCAATAGCGCTGGCGGTACACCGCGAAAATCAGTAAAATCCTGCAAATGGTGTTAAAGGTATGAAAATCGGTACGATTGATCTTTAGGACATTTGAAACAATTTGACCCGAAGCACCAACAAATAAAAAAAAAAACGAGAGGAGTTATGACGTCATCTTTTTTTGTATGGAATTAAAAAAAAAATTGTTCAGAAACCTTTCGCGTGTGGTATTAACCCTAAACTTGGCAGGATTTTTTGTTGCTCGAATTTAGTGTTTTTATCCTAAAAAAAGGGATATTAAGGGTTGGTATAAAGGGTACAAAAATAATAAAAAAAATCTTAGTCTTTTTGTTTCTTATTTATACCTACAACGTATCTTTAAATGCACTCTGCCAAGTATGCACAAATTAACATTTAATTAGGTATGTATCCTAGGAGAGACACTGCCAGGTTCACTGTAAGGTGAGTTATGTATCTTTAAAGATTCATTGCCAGGTTAAGGTTGCAGAATATTTACTCTCCTACTAAGAAATTATTAGGATTTTAGGACAAATTACGATATTCTATTTATTAAAACTATTTAACTATATTACTCAAGTGCCACAGATATTACAAATAAGGCTACATCAACAAAATAGAGCTCGCAATCTGGTTGCTCTTGTTCCTCACCCCGGGGTCAGATGTCAGATCAGAAATGGGTAGACAGCAGCAGTTGCCTTCATCTTTACCATCTTCTCTAGAGAACCTAGACTTGTTATCAGACAGCGATCATGAAACAACAGATAGCGACCCCAGCCCAGCGACCACTGCTATCTATGACCAGCATGCCACCATCACCATCGCCAAATCAGGTAACATTGCTAGTACATCTTCAGAGTGAGTCCTCTACTACAAGACAAACAGTAAGCCTGTCTGAACAAGCAAATGCGAATGCCACAACACCATCCCATAATCCTATACTATCGCCATTTTCAGGTTTATCATTCAGCTTCAGTGCTCCTTCCCCTGCAACAGCTACTTTTTATTTGGCTTATTTTTTACATATTTTCTGTGACTACTGGCCTTTCGAAAACTTCTGCTCAATTTTGACTGGCGCAATTCCGGTAAATCGCTACATTTCCAATACAGTGTGAGAGGTTTTGATTGGACTGGCTTCTTTTTAGTCACAATTATAGTTTTAGTTTTTTTGATCGAGTAGCTACTGCAAGGGAAGGAACAAAGAAAGTAGCTAGAGTCTGGCTAATGAAAGTTGAGCCTGAGATAACGCGGGAATTTCAATAAAAACCGCACCTGGCAAGAAAATTACTATGAAATTAAATGACAGCTTGAAACTGACAGCTTATTTGATAGGAAAAAAGGTTGCCATATAAAAAGTTTTAAATAAATCTCAGGGTCAACTTTCATTAGCCAGACTCTAAGCTAATGAAATTCGGCTACTCATTCTCGAGTACAAACGAAATATCTAAATACCGCCTAAACCAGCAATACAATTTTTCTGCATTTTTTGCCATTTACTATGTAAATATGTCTCAAAAATAAAATACTCTTATGATATCGATACGACTATTTTGTTTAAGCGCGAGGTATCACAACTCCTCCATTTTTGAAAATTTCCAAAAACGGGATCGACAAAAAAAAATATTTACTCATAGAATCTGGTCACAACATTTAACAAGAATCGGTTGAGAATTGTGACCTGTAGAGGAGAACATCCGGACATACAAAAGCAAAATGCCCGAGTCAAAACGTAGACCTTCGCTACGCTTCGGTCAAAAAGCATGTTGTTAGTAGAGAAGCTGGCGGTGTGCATTTGTAGATACATACAATAAAACGAGTTCATGCTATCTATAACAATAATGCAATGACTAATAAAAATACGTTATTGTATAGAATATATATTCAGTTGTTATGTAACAATCATAAATAGACCGAAATCTAAAAGGAAAACACTAAAAAGTACCACTTTTCCCATACGATGCGTAGACGCAGCTTTGCATAAGAATGCACAGTGTCAAGTTTAGGGTACGAAAGGGCTTTCTGAGCCAATTCTAAAAATATATCACATCATTACATTTCAGATTTTTTTTTTAATTATAATAAAAATAATTTTCAAAACATACCAAGTTTGGGCTTCTCCAGATACAATACCGTTCAATATTTTTTGTAAAATATACCTCAAATTATAGCTAATAGCTAAGATATATATTTAGAATTGGCTCAGAAAGCCCTTTCGTTTAATACCACACACGATAGGTTTCTAAACATTTTTTTAAATTCCATACAAAAAAAAGATGACGTCATAACTTCTCTCGTTTTTTTTATTTGGTGTTGCTTCGGGTCAAATTGTTTCAAATGTCCTAAAGATCAATCGTACCGTTTTTCATACCTTTAACACCAATTGCAGCGTTTTTTGGTGAACCGCCAGCGCTACAACTACGGCGTTGCGTGAACAAGAGATTTCCTTTCGCAGGATTGGTCCTTAGGACCCAAGGATGGATTTAAAAAGTGGAGCCACCCAGATTTTTGGCTTTTATCTAGTTTATCTAGTTATCTATATTATTTAAGCTACTAGGCTAAGTTTGGTATCGTTTTCTATAAATCGGGGATTCGGAATTCATTTATGATATCATATTTCTACCATTCCGTAGTAAAACACATAAAATATGAAGAATTTTTATTTAAATTCCTCTTGACGTTTAAACCGCTAAACCAATTTAGTTGAAAATTGGTATAGACATGACTTGAGTCCCAGGGAAGAACAAAGATACTTTTAATCTCAAAAATAATCCCTTAAGGGTGTAAAAAAGGGAGGTGGAAATTTGTGTGGGGATTCAATAACCGCTGAACCGATTTAGATAAAATTTGGTATAGAGATAGTTTGAGTCTCGTGGAAAAGCATAGGATAGTTTTTATCCCGAAAAAATCCCTTAAAATGAAAGGTAAGGTGTAGGGTTGTATGGGGAATCAATAAACGCTGAACCGATTTGGATGAAATATATGTCTACATCTCTGATTTAGTTGAAAATGATACTAAACTTGACTTAGAACCTAAACTTATTAACCTCAGACATCGCAGACGCTTAAAACCCTCCCCACCCCCCATCTGCATCAAAAATCTGGGTGGCTCCTCTTCTTAAATCCATCCTTGGGTCCTAAGGACCAATCCTGCCAAAGGAAATCTCTTGTTCACGCAACGCCGTAGTTGACCTTTTTATGCTCTGAGCACACTCGACTAATACCTACATACGCAGAGTCGCTGGCCTTGAATGGGTTAACGTAGACATGTGTCTAGAAATGCAAATGTTTGTAGAAAATGTTGTAGCTTCAAGCAATAATGTGTGTAATAGTTGGTCGTAGAGTAATATAAATATTTTACCGAGTGTTCGTTTTCACGGTACCTAAACGAGTTTTTTGTGTGTTTCTCACAAGTTCAATAAGTAAGTAACACGTCTATTGAAAAAATAAAATAAGACTTTTTGTGTAAAGCGCCTGCATGTTTTGTGTGCGCCTGATGAACTGCCTGCAATGAAGATGTAATATTGCTATTTAAAATGAGCAGGCGTCTATATATATATTTATTCAATTCCATATTTCTCTTTAACCGCTCTCTGGATTTGATTGTGCTTCATACATGTGGAAGCACATTGCGAGCACTAACCGTAGGCAGTACTTTCACCCCTGAGTAGGCAGCCGTTAGCTGGATCTGGAAATGCACCCGCCAACCTGACGTCAGGATGGCGGGCGTCATCTATTTCTTAAATATCTCTGGAGTTTAAAGAGCACATTGCTCCAATTTTGGCGCACATTTGGCACATTGCTAGCACTAACTCCTGACGTATACCGCAGCTCCATTTGTTGATGTACACCCGCCATCCTGATACACACCTTCTTTCTAATAAAGTCATAAAATAGGGATGTTGAAAATATGACATATTGTCTACTTAACATTTACTAACTTAACTTGATTAAATAGTGTTTAGTGTTAAGACTACAAAACCTTTCCAAAATAAGATTTATTTAAGATTTTAGACTTTAGTCAGCATCACCACATATTGTGTGTTTAGATCAGATTGCAGGCCTCGTGGGAGCATCAAGTATGTGACTACTGGCATACTCCTCGCTGACTTGGAAGTAAATCAGGGTTTAACTAACTTCAGCCATATCATATTGGATGAGGCTCACGAGCGGAACAGCCATTTGGATTTATCTATGTGCATGTTGAAACAGGTATAGAACTTCTGCTCTCTACTATAATTTTATTCGTCACTAATGTCTCAACTGCAAAAAACGAAACTATTCTAACTAGGAACTTCTATTAAGGGTTTAATATCCTTAATTTAATGAGTGTACACAGAGCAGAGAGATTTGGTCGGCAGCTACTTCTTAACTTTTGCGTACGCTTGCTTGCTACGCCTTTTTTAGGGTTCCGTACCCAAAGGGTAAAAACGGGACCCTATTACTAAGACTCCGCTGTCCGTCCGTCCGTCCGTCTGTCACCAGGCTGTATCTCACGAACCGTGATAGCTAGACAGTTGAAATTTTCACAGATGATGTATTTCTGTTGCCGCTATAACAACAAATACTAAAAACAGAATAAAATAAAGATTTAAGTGGGGCTACCATACAACAAACGTGATTTTTGACCGAAGTTAAGCAACGTCGGGCGGGGTCAGTATTTGGATGGGTGACCGTTTTTTGTTTGTTTTTTTGTTTATGGTGCGGAACCCTCCGTGCGCGAGTCCGACTCGCACTTGGCCGGTTTTTTATTTTCAACTGTGATTAGACTAGTATTTATTACCAAAACAATTTTTCACCAATTCACTTTATTACCATTGTCAATTGTTTACCTTAACAGGTACTTGCAAAACGTCGCGACTTAAAACTTATCCTGATGAGCGCAACGATCGACAGTTGCCGCTTACGCACTTACTTTGGCAACTGTCCCGTCATTCACATTGAAGGCCTGGCATACCCAGTGAAAGATTTTTACATGGAGGATGTTTTGACCATGACGGGATACAGACTGCCGCCAGTCCAGCATGCTAGTAACGAAAAAGACAAGAATATGAATCAAAAGAAATCGGGCCTAACTAAGGAGGAAAAAGATATGAAGTATAAAGCTGAAATCGGTAAAAATACCTTCTTCATTCTTGTGACTACCCTGACTTGAAACAAAACGAGGATCACTTACATGACGTACAGTAGACTAGAAAAAAAATTAAGTAGTTTTCACAGTGGTGGCAGTAGAAAACTTTCTTCTACAACTAAATACAAATACAGGACTACATTATTCGTATTTTCCTTACTTAATTACTTAATTGTAGATCCCTGGCTGCGGAGCTTCAACGGTAGATTGGATAAAGATATATATACCACACTCCAAGATCGAAGAATCGAAAAATTAAACTTCGATTTAATTATCGACCTTCTAGTCCATATATCTAGGAGTCCGCCAGGTGCCGTGCTAGTATTTTTACCCGGCATCAGCGATATATTCAAATTATTGCGAATGATGAACGAAAGTGAGATGTTCCCTCAATCAAACTATCAAATTTACCCATTGCATTCTAAATTGCCTACAATAGACCAGCATAAGATATTCAAGAGGCCACCACGCCACATTAGGAAAATAATAATAGCTACGAATATAGCAGAAACGTCTATAACTATAGACGATATAGTGTATGTTGTGGACTGTGGCAGAGTGAAATTGAAAGGGATGGATGTGGAACGCAACATTTCGACGCTAGACACTGAATTTGAGTCCAAAGCAAATTTAATGCAAAGGTATTTTTCTTAACTTAAATCTATAACGTTTTCTATAGCTACAGAATATAAAGTATACACTTTTCATTAAAATCTTTTCGAATAGCCAGATAATTGTGCCGACGCCGACGCAAGATGCTAGTAGGATCTTGATATGTATTAAAAAAGATTAAACTTATAGATATAAATGTTTTAAAGACAAATGTTTTTTGACCAACTTTTAACAGTTTCCCGTTTTAAAATCACAGTAAGTATAATCTGTTTTTGGCCTATTCAATATCGTTCTTATTTCAGACGTGGCCGTGCAGGTCGTTGCCAACCAGGCATCGCATATCACTTGATAACATCATACCGCTCACAAAACATCCCAGACCGTCTCTTACCAGAACTACAGCGATGCAACTTGCTCGAGCCGGTGTTGGAGATTAAGAAACTGCGCCTGGGCAATGCGCTAGACGCGTTGAAATTAGTACCGGATCCACCAGCGAATATTACCGTGGAAAATGCTGTGAGACACTTGCAAAAGTGAGTTAGATAAATAAAATATGAATACCTATAAAATATGATCGTATTGAAGGCAAATTAATTTCAGTACCTATCCTCCTAAGGCCCAAGGTCCTACCTTATAGTACCTATTCAGTTCGATGTAATTTAAACCGTGTTCAATTGGAACAGAGTCGCTTTTGCTTTGTTTCGTTCAATTTTCAAGCAACGCAAAATCAACTCTATTTCCTACATTTTAGGTTAAAATTTTAGTGGCAAATTTTAGATGTTTCGTTTTTATGGCTAGGCCTTAGGAGGCTATAGACGGGCCGAGTTTTATTTTGTAATCATATAGTAAAGCACTTTTAAAGCCAAGTAATTTTACTGAATTAGTCATTAGTCACGGCAATGACTAATTCTGCAAAATAATTTGTTTCGCTAACTGCATGCTTGAAAAACTTAATACAATGATATTAAAATATCTTCATTAGCGTTTTTAATATTCTAGGTTAGGTGCTCTAGATGACGAAGAGCGGCTTACTCCTCTGGGCTGGCACCTCGCGCGGCTGCCGGTGCATCCAGCGGCCGGGAAACTGCTTTTATTCGGCGCACTCTTTGGTTGTCTCGACCGCGCCGCCTCCGTCGCTGCCGTCTGGGGCTTCAAGGACCCCTTCAATCTAGTTATTGGTAAGTTTTGTACAGCTCGCGACTAACGACATCTAGCGGAAGAAATATATTATTGGTGACGTTGTACCCCATTTTTCTTATATGAAGGGTACACGGAAAGAACATGTCTAGTCACTTTTTTCGAAAAATGAAATTTTAATATCACAATGTAGAGCTGTCAATGAACTATTATTTACAGCATCTGTTACCTCTGTAATTATAAATAGAACTACTTTTTTTCTTACTTTAAAAACACCTGTACACGAAAATAGTATGGTTAATTAAATACATCCTTCCTTTCAAACAGCGATAACTCAAAATGTTGTCAGAGTGACTAGCCATATTATTTCCGTGTACCCTTCATATTTTCCTTTTTATTAGTGGGTGTGCACGATTAAATTACTTAGATTGGTGGGAGTAAGCAAAATTAATGACGTAAATCTATGTATTCTATATGCAAACAAAAATTAACTGTTTCTTTTAGGCAAGGAACAAGAAGTAAACCAGGCAAAGCGCAACTTGGCTCTAGGAGAACCAAGCGACCATGTTGCTATATCAGAGGCTATTATACAATGGGAACAGTTAGATCGTGAAAATCAGAGTCGGTTCGCTTTTGAACATTTCCTCTCGGAGAACACACTGAGACTGCTGTCGCAGATGAAAGGCCAGCTGTGTGGTAGTCTGCGTCAAATGGGGTTCTTGGCGTCGAAGAATGTTCGCGTGTCGTGGGAGAATCGAAACGCGGATAATCTGTATATTTTCAAAGCGATTGTAGCTGCGGCGCTGTATCCTAATATTGCTATTGTTAGGTAAGACCACAAACTACTAAGAAGATACTACGTATGGTAAGAGTCTTGACATAGCTTCCTAGTGCCCAAGGTCCTGCCTATAATACCTATTCAGTTCGATGTAATTTAAACCATGTTCAATTGGAACAGAGTCGCTTTTGCTTTGTTTCGTTCAATTTTCAAACAACGCAAAGTCAACTCTATTTCTTACTACATATTTAGGTTCAAATTTCAGTGGCAAATTTCGGATGTTTCGTTTGTATGGCTGGAGGATAGATAATTGTACGTCGTCGGGGCTATTCATGCCGGGCGTGGCCGACCGAACGTAAATTATAAATATTTTTATACCTTTGTGTCAGACCTTTTAATTAGTCATAGTCGAACTATAGGAGAGAAGCATACAACAATCGATTCGCTTTGTGTAAAATAGTGTCCCATCCTGGATTAATCCGTGATCTATCATGCGATCCTTTATTTGGCTATCTATAACTCTAATATACAAGTTGTTATAACTATAACCTTTGGTTCCGGCTGTATATTACTCTTTGAAAAGCCTCTTGCCGAGAGTCTGGCAAAAACACAGATCCAATTGCAGAAGGGCGAGACGAGAAGAAAGCAGTATGTACAGTCGGCAATACTATTTATTCGCACCTTTGTATACAATCTACTCTATCCTATCTCGGGATCTCTCTTAACGAGTGTGTAGGTACAGCCCGCATCACAGTTTAAGTCTGTCGAATACGAGTTCAACTGTAGTTGCTCAAACGGCACGTGTGATTGTCTGTACGTGAATAGACGTCCTATTTTATACAAACGCAGTTTCACTGGTACTAACTTGTTTAGATGCGTCACGAAGAACTTAGAGCATAACCAATACTTTGTATTGTATTTTATCATTATCACAGATGGACAAACCTGCAGAACCCGAGTAAACAAACCAGACTTAACGTATTAACACCAGAAGATGGGACAGTCCATTTGCATCCAAGCAGTATGATGATCGTTCCACAACGAGGCCCCAACGTTGGCCCTATAGTACCGCTGTGTAACAAGCCCGGGGCCAATTGGTTGGTGTATTGGATGAAACAGAAATCTTCGGAATTGTTCCTCTTCGAAGTTACGTTGGTGTTCACTTTACCTTTGTTGTTGTTTGGGGAGTTGGCGGTTAGCGAAGGTAAGTGAAAAATGGTGATATGAGCTGAAGCTGAGCCATTGTACGAAGGTGTTTTCTTTGTACAAATATTTTTAGCTCTAGGATATTACCGTTTCCCCATTGTGTATTTTCTTTGAGCTATCGATGTCATTCTAATCTAAAGACCACGTCAGATACACTACGAGCGAAATCACCTGTTACTGATGCTGCCAAAGTACATTCGTTTGAACATGGAATACCTACTTAATAAAAAAAGTTTATATAGTCTTTGATTCAATGTAGGACCATAAACACCAGTACCTATTTTAAGAAAGCGTTATATTTTGTTTTGCAAAGTTTCAATTTACTAATGACTAAGTACGCAAAATGACTTTATTGTGTATCATGTGTGCCTAAAAAATCCTACAGTTTCAGTAAATTACTAAACCTATACCTCTACCTCTCACCGAATTACTTTATGTTACGTCACAGAATAAATAATAGTACTAAGTACAGAAGACTCACTCTCTAACAAAACGCGTCTGTTACGATCAGCACAGATATGGCCGCTAGGTGGCGACAGCGCTACGCGCGGCTTATGGCTTTCCCCAAAATTGGGGCGGAACGGATATACTTTTAGCCACCTGTAGCTAAGCGACGAAATCGCAGAGTGAGACACGCCTTGTTACGTTACAATACCTGCATATCTGTACTGAAAAACATTACCGTGCTGTTTTCGTCTAGCAGTTAACAATAAGTTTTTACATTACAGTGGAACATTCTCCCGAAGAGTGCTACTTGTCAGCGTCGACGGTGAAAGTTCGCTGTCTGAAAGGAACAGCTGACGTCATCTTCCGGCTGAGGACTTTGCTGGACCAGGTCCTGGCTTCCATGGTGAAGGAGACCAGCGATAGGTCTACACGTTATAGTGAATTTGATAATTTAGTTTTTAAGTAAGTAAATAATACTCTCTCTCGCTAATAAGCTCTCGCGTATAAGCTCTCGTTTCGGAGGCAAAGATTCACTTTGGATCACTGAGCCAAATGAGTTAGTTAGTTTAGTTAGTTAAGTAAGTAAATAAGATTATTTTAAAACCTTAAGACGTTTACAAAGGCCGCTTATTGGTCAAGCGCTCAAGCATATATCCCAAATGTCTTCAGATCTCATATAGCCGCGTCCTGCCCACCATACTCAGTATAAGCCATTGAAATTTAAACCATATTGTTTAGAAGATAGGACTGATATTCCTTTGTTTCACCTTTTAAGTAAAAAAAAATTCAGTATCAATCCTCAACCTAAAGGCTTTTTATTCCTAACTTGCTAAAAAATTAAAAATGGAATATGTCCTTTTAAAATCACATTGGCCAGGACTAAACTTTTCTTAGAAGTAAACCACTGGTTTACTGTTACAAGTAACATCAGTTTCAATATCACTCACTTTTCCCTTTCCCTTATTTGATACGTAATTTAACTTGGCAACCCGTGTGCAATTTCCCTAAGTACATATTATTATGTATTAAGATGTACGAGTAGTCTTGGTTTGAATCTCATATCAGATAAGGCTAATGATCGACTTTAGACTATAATATCTCTTCATTATCAGACCTTATTTCGCTGCAGTAAGGTTTACCCTATCTAACAAGATAATTTTTCAGGGCTGTGATAGATCTCATGACATTAGAAGATGAGAGACCAGAGGGCTTGGAGGACGAATTCTCAGATTCAGATAGCTCTGATTGTGAAGTTGTACGCGACATCAAGCCTGAAGATCGTTACCCTATTATTGTTATTGATTAAATGTGTTTAAATATTTTATAGTGTTTTTTTTTCATCTGACAAGGATACATTGTTGATATTGTTTGTACTTTGGCAAAGCAATTTTGCCAGGAAGTCTAGAATAAAAACCGGCCAAGTGCGAGTCGGACTCGCGCACGGAGGGTTCCGTACCATCAACAAAAAATAGAGCAAAACAAGCAAAAAAAACGGTCACCCATCCAAGTACTGACCCCGCCCGACGTTGTTTAACTTCGGTCAAAAATCACGTTTGTTGTATGGGAGTCCCACTTAAATCTTTATTTTATTCTGTTTTTAGTATTTGTTGTTATAGCGGCAACAGAAATACATCATCTGTGAAAATTTCAACTGTCTAGCTATCACGGTTCGTGAGATACAGCCTGGTGACAGACGGACGGACGGACAGCGGAGTCTTAGTAATAGGGTCCCGTTTTTACCCTTTGGGTACGGAACCCTAAAAATCTGCTCATCACATCACTATACAGTGTGGAAAGATAAGTCGGGCCCTGGAGGGAAACTACCTTAAATCCTTAAGCTGGCTCATTTTACTTAAATGAGACATTCCTTTATTTTTAAAAAGAAACAAAACTGCATTCAAAGATTTTCTAAAACTCGCTTGCCTCGCCCGGGACTCGAACCGACTAAAAATTCCAAAAAATAAAAACTCCCAATTTTATTCTACTAGTCGATACAGTTAATGTTAATGATAACATTTCTCCAAGAAACATTAGGACTTAAACTCGTCTGTCGTACAAAATATCCATAAAATGTAATATTTAGTACTCAAGATTTTTTTAGACAAGCCAAATCGAAGAAAAAAAGAAAAATACTTTGAATGCAGTTTTGTTTCTTTTTAAAAATAAAGGAATGTCTCCATTAAGTAAAATGAGCCAGCTTAAGGATTTAAGGTAGTTTCCCTCCAGGGCCCGACTTATCTTTCCACACTGTATATGTATTAGCATAAGAAAGAGACAGTATGATGATTTTTCCCACTAAACTTAAAATGTCTTAAATGCCTCATAAAGTCTGGCTAATGAAAGTTGAACCTGAAAAAAGCGGCTATTTCAAAAAATCTAGAAGTTTTGCTATCTGCCTCTTTATCACTCTCTCGTCTTCGAGTGATACAGAGGCAGATAACGAAATTTCGTGTGTAAAAGGTATAGTTTGTCAAGGAACTGTCTCATTTCAAGCATAGACCGAAAGTATCATACTATCTTTATCTTACGCTAGTACTAGCACCCAAAAGAAAAGGATGAGTATAGTTTTTTTTTGTTCTTATTTACTGACAAATTGGTTTGACCAACTATAGCTTTTCAGATTTCGATGTAATCTTAATCTCGCTCCGTAAAATGGAACTACACAAGATTGACAGTGACATTGACAATATTGACATTTCACATTTCATATTTTCATTTTTCACTTGCGGGAAATCAATGTGAAATAAAATTGCGATTGTACCTTAAGTTTATAGATAAAAACGTAAAGTTAAACGGCATTCAACGTTTCTGTATTTAGTATAACCAAGTTTAATTCAAAATGTCGAACCATTGGCAACAAGGGCGAAAAAACAAATGTTGGGGAAACTTTAAAAAAACATGTACACATCCACCACATTTAAAAGGCAAAGCAATTGGATTATTCTACAGAGATCAGGCGGCGAAAAGAAATGATGGAAAGAAGGAACTCAGGGAAGTAAGTTATTTATTCAGCATTAGTACAACCAACCAACCATACTGTAAGTAATCATTAAGAGAATAATGGTCGATCGTTTCTCCTGCACCATCCTACTAACCCGGGTTAACCAGTTAAACCTGGAGTTACCATGGTTACCAATACAGTTAGATACTGTGTTAACGGTTTAACCAGTTAACCCCGGGTTAGTGGGATGGTGCAAGTGGTGCTTACAAATGTAGACCCTGGTTTCCTCCTTGGATATTGATTCTATGAAAAATATTTTTACACAATTTATAACGTAAAATATGCCTACTTTGCTCCCCACTGGGTAATTCATGCACCAACAGTTTTTATACAATTATAACTATATCACAACCTCATTTAAGTATTACATGATGGTAGAGATGATCTAGGTGCTTTAAATCGGCATAATATATAATTATCAACGTACTACAGCAGAATAATTATAATATTGTAGCAAATTCTGAATAAAAGTGGGCTCATTTTACAAAGTTAGTTTTCCAAAATTTTAAACTCAAAGCGCCACTTGATATGTTGATTTAGAATGTTAGAAAACCTACCTCCTGCCCGCTGAAAATTCCTATGAAATTGTAGATAATGACCACAGGAATAAACAAAAAAAATTATGAGCTTCACCCTCATAATTATATTTCTTTTATTATAGGTTCATGTGGCCCTAAATATACCATCAGCTGTCATATATAAATTAGCTTCAGACATACAAGCTATAGAGCAATTGGCTCAAAAACACAACATACCTTTAAGGAAATCAGAAATGTATATAAAAGAAGAACCAATGTCTGACAGCAGTTTTGATTCTGAAAAAATAGCAATAAAATGTGATGATATTGTGAAGTATGAAAATGATGGTCAGGACTTTTCCAACTCTAAAGCTGGGCCTTCATCAAAAGAAAGTTCTTCAGAAAGTATTTTTAAAGCTCCCAAAATACCTAGTGTAAAACATCCTCCAGCAGAATGTTTAGATTTTATTCCAGTGAAAACTGAACCAACTAAAGATGATGAAAGTTCCTCGGAAAGAACTCTGCACATGAGAGATCAATCACATTATAAATATGGATACCAGGACATAATAACAGGCACATTTGATGAAAAGTTAGATGAAAACCTTGCTAAAGGCATCAATATTTGTGCTAAGACACAAGAAAATGATGACTTAAGTGTTGCTATGCATGAAGAATATAAGGATATGGTTACAAGAAACCAGTACAAATCTATGATGGGTTTTCGTGAGAAACTACCAACATTTAAGAAGTCTGCAGAACTTCTAGAACTTGTCAAAAACAACCAGGTGGTTGTGATAAGTGGTGAAACTGGTTGTGGCAAGTCTACGCAGGTAATTGTTAATTTATATAATGTATCTGTCCCATTTAGACCTAAGGTTAAAACTAGGACCTATTTTCATTTTAAAACATTGAGTGCCGAAAACCCGACTATTGGGTATTTTATGATTTCGTTCCCAAGCCGGAGGACCCGATAGTCGGGATCATGGTACTACAGCTTTATATGACGAATTTTTTGTGGCCTGGTGCAGATGTCTTGTTTAGCTAGGTGGCAATGAATGTGTTAATGTATGAATCAAATATATACCAATCCCCGCACCCTCTAGCTTTCCAGCGGCACATAAAATGGCATCCCATTCCATGGGATCTGTATTTAGTATCTATTTCAGCCAAATCAAAATTGTATTTGTTTTGATAAATTTTAATGTATGGGTTGTTGATGTTTGGGTCAGATATGGCTTTGTAAGGAAAGGTTGCATGTATTTTTTTTTTTGTAAAAAGGTCATATAAATTTTATTTGATTAACATAATAGTTCTGCTTATAAAGGCACAACACAACTCAAAAAATATATTTATATTTTTTGAGTTGTGTTATGCCTGCAAGTTCAATTCTTCTATGCTTTTGTATTTACAAAAGCATAGAAGAATTGAACTTGCAGCTCATTATCTAGCAAAGCTTTTTTCATGGCATGTTTCTTTATTCAATAGAATAGTATAGAAATAAAATTAATGAATGTTAACTTTTATTTTATATCGCTGGTCAAAAGTAAATACGTGAACCGAGAAAAAATGCCATCTTTCTTTCCATAGTCTTGCAAGCCAGTTTTGTCCCTAGAAAAAGCAGCAGATGTACAAAATTTTAGCCTTTCAACATTCCAAAAAAGCACATTTTTAAATTTTGCGCCTTTTTCTAGTGACGAAAATAATTTGCCAGACTGTATAACCATTCTCCCTTGTTCAGGTGCCACAGTTAATCTTAGACGATGCCATACGCAAAAACCAAGGTGCCTACATTCACATACTAGTGACACAGCCTAGAAGAATAGCTGCTTCCTCGTTAGCCAGCAGAGTTTCCCAGGAGAGAGCTGAAAGTCTGGGCAACTCTGTCGGGTATGCCGTGCGATTAGAAAAGTAAGATTTATTTTTACTATCCTAAATAGTTTCCTTAGTTTCAGTAGCTCTATGCAGAAATTACCCTAAGTTAGTTGCCACATATTTTGCTACATTTAAAAAAATAGAAATATCCAATCATCGGATCCACCTGCTGTTTTTTAAGGCTATGTTCATCTTTATGTACATTATCTTATAATTTAAATAACTATACGTCACCAAAAATGGCGGCAAATTTGAAGAATGTAGAATAGAATAGAAAATATGTATTTGGCTTTATATTTTTACACAACAAAGTTATTGAGGATAGGATCCTACTCAGTATAAGTCGTGCCATACTCTGATTTTCATAGCACCAGAAATAGACAGAAAAGTGTCGCGCCTTATTGCCTTAATACAGGCATTATGGGCCAGACTATAATTTGGGAGCCTGATTTTCTCTTTCAGAACAGATGCCAGGCCACGTGGGAGCATCATGTACGTGACTACTGGCATCCTTCTGGCCGACTTAGAAGTGAATCAGGGCTTAACCAACTACAGCCACATCATACTGGACGAGGCCCATGAGAGGGACTGCCATATGGACTTCTCTATGTGCATGTTAAAACTGGTAATAATTTAAATCTCATAAAATAAAACTGGTTGAAATCAACTTTTTATACCGGAAACAAATACCCTTAGGTTAGGTACCTCAGATGCAGTCTTAGGGTCGGTTGCACCAAACTGTTAGTATCGTTAAAGAGGTCGCTAAATTAATATGTATGGAAAGTTTCATAGTAAAGCGCTGGGGCGCACGGGCTGACGTTGATCAGTCTATCAAATGTGGTTGGTGCAACTGGCCCTTAGTGAAAGAATCAAATGTTTAACCTATTATCCACCAGGTGCCGAATCTTGCGTTGCCTAGTCAAATTACGTAATACCTATTCGCTAGGTGCACGACTGGTGCTGCCCTCATTTTGGCGGACTTTCTACGTTAAATCTTATGAAGTAAAATTAGTTCAAGCGGCTGCCGCTAGTACTAATGGCGGACATTCCATAAGATTACCTGTGTTTGTGACGATCAGCGCCACTTCCCCCTCCACCGACTTCGCACCTTGCCAATAGTAATCACCTGTTTAAAGGGTAGATAGTTACTTAATAACAATATTTTTAGCCTCTAAACAAAAACTCCTCAGACATTTGATAATTCTATGCTTTTTAGGGTTCCGTACCCAAAAGGTAAAAACGGGACCCTATTACTAAGACTCCGCTGTCCGTCCGTCCGTCCGTCTGTCACCAGGCTGTATCTCACGAACCGTGATAGCTAGACAGTTGAAATTTTCACAGATGATGTATTTCTGTTGCCGCTATAACAACAAATACTAAAAACAGAATAAAATAAAGATTTAAGTGGGGCTCCTATACAACAAACGTGATTTTTGACCGAAGTTAAGCAACGTCGGGCGGGGTCAGTACTTGGATGGGTGACCGTTTTTTTGCTTATTTTGCTCTATTTTTTGTTGATGGTGCGGAACCCTCCGTGCGCGAGTCCGACTCGCACTTGGCCGGTTTTTACATAAACTTTCTATCTCACAGGTACTCAAAAAACGCCGCGACCTAAAGCTCATCCTAATGAGCGCAACCATAGACAGCGAAAGACTATCCGCCTACTTCGACAACTGTCCAACCATGCACATCGAAGGTCTCGCGTACCCCGTACAACCACTGTACTTGGAGGAAGTCCTGGCCCTTACGCGGTACCAGTTACCCGCTGACAAAAGGAACTCTGGACCTGCGAAGCGGGGTCGAGGCGGACAATGGAAGCAGATGAAAGTTGAGAGGAATCAGATGGAAAGAGATGTGCAGTATAGAGCTGAAATTAGTATGTATATCTTGATATTTTAAATATTACATGGGCATAGAATTGGTGTCTGTTTTGTTAATATTGACGTATACATTTATTGTACCTCAAATCACAGAAATGCTGCCCCTTACTGCATGCTGCCTTGCGCGTTGAAGTTTCTGCTATGTTGTGGTCTAAAATGGAATATTAAACTTGACATGCACAGATAAAATGGGCTCTCCTGTGCTGCCCCCTACTAAAGTTCACGCTCGTTATACATTGTTTAAATGTCCGATTTAATTGTTGTATGATTTACTGGCCCGCAAAAAAAAATGTTTTGGTCAGCAAAAGTCTAACCTAACATAACCCTTGCTGACTATCTGATATTTTTCTGACCATAAAATTTTTTTGGCTGACATGTATTATAGTTGGTCAAAACAATTTTTCAGTGAATAAGAACAAAAAAGACTATACTCGTCCTTTTCTTTTGGGTGCTAGTACTAGTGTAAGACAAAGATAGTATGATTCTCTCTGTCTATGTTTGAAATGAGACAGTCCTTTGACAAACTATACTTCCTTTTTATTTTAGGTCCGTGGCTGGAGAGTATAAAGTGCAAAATAGACAGAAACGTATACGTCTCACTCCAAGACTCAAGAATCGAAGATCTAAACATCGATTTAATTATAGCTCTTCTAAGCCACATATCTAAAGGCCCGCCTGGCGCTGTACTAGTCTTCCTACCCGGCATCGGTGATATATCCAAGCTTGTAAAATTGATGAACGACAGTGGAATGTTCCCTATTTCAATGTTCGAGATATATCCCTTACACTCAAAACTGCCCACACTAGACCAGCATAAGATATTCGTAAGGCCACCTCAGAATATAAGGAAGATAATAATAGCTACGAATATAGCGGAAACGTCTATAACTATAGATGATATTGTGTATGTTGTGGACTGCGGCAGAATTAAGATGACGGGGTTGAACGTGGAAACGAATGTCTCGACGCTTAACACGGACTTTGAATCTAAAGCTAACTTGATGCAAAGGTAAGATAAAAGCAAACTACCCAAATGAACCTTGTTAGACTTTATATGGTTGAAATAAGGTTTAAGAATGATTACTTAACAGTTTCGACAATGGTTACCTATTACTAAAAGTTGCATCCTAAAGTGACCAGAAACCTAACCCTTTTGCGAAGGTACTAGTTTTTAAGGCGACTGCCATTTAGCTTTCCAACCTAGAAGGGAAAACTCGGTCTCGATGGAATGGGTGAACTTTTACATCAAAGAGTTCCTGGTAAATCTCAAATGTTACCTATTTCGTACGTAATCTACGACAAACGTTTTTGTCCTGCTAAATCATAATTCAAAAATAGGCCAAATATGATCACATGATTTCTGGACGACCCCATAGCCTTTTGCTAGTAGTTAAAAAAAATCTGACTAAATCTTCGAATTTAAATATTTTCTGACTAAATCTTATTTTCAGACGCGGCCGCGCGGGCCGTTGCCAACCAGGCATCGCCTACCACCTCCTAACCTCGTACCGCGCTCAAGCCATCCCCGACAGACTGTTGCCAGAGTTACAACGCAGCAACTTGCTGGAACCAGTGCTGCAGATCAAGAAGTTGCGTTTGGGGAACGCGCAGGACGCGTTTAACCTGGTGCCAGGTCCCCCCGCAGAAGTCACTGTGGATAAAGCTGTCAGGCATTTGCAACAGTAAGGGCTCATTTAGATGGGACGAGAACTCGCATGCTTGGAGGATACAACTAAACGGAGTAGCCATTAACAGGCTTTCCCCTCTGTCGAAAATAGGCGGCCAACGGTCATACACAATGTATGGACTGACGTTTATCTGACATGGCTATTTTTACGTTACGCATACATTTGACGTTCCCCTCCCCCGCAAAAATCGGCAGACTGTTTTGTACAGAAAATTACAGACATGGCGTCTCCGTTTGATTATATCCTCCAAGCTCGCATGCGAGTTTGATTACATTGCGTCGTTTGATCGGTCGGCTGAATTGATGTAACCTCAGTGGTCTGCAATGTAACTAAAATCGTATACGAGTTCGCGCGCCGTCTAAATGAGCTTTAAGTTACATTTAGGGCCAGGCCACACTGGATCCGTGTACGAAGACGTGAGTTGTAAATTATGAATTTTCATAAGACTTATCACACCGCTTCCGTGACGTGCGCGTGGCACAAAAATCGATTTGATCTTCCATACACATTTTGAATTTCGCGCCTTTTTCTACTGAGAATGTTGGCTTGCCAGAATATAACACGATGTAGAGTCAGATGCACTAATAACTAAAAATTCCAAAAAAATCAGAACCACGTACGCATTATGCCAAAACGCCTTACATGATTTTAGAGAAGAGCTGATACTCAACTACTTGATCGATTTTTATCAAACGTAGCTAAGAACCGTCGCAAAGAAACTCGCTTTCACGTGGAAAAACTCGCATCGAAATCGGTCCATCCCTTCGAGAGCTACCATGCCACAGACAGACATTGGCGTCAAACATATACCCTCTGCGTCGGAGGTTAAAAATAACTGGCTAAGTGCCACTTGCATCATCACACTAACCCGGGGTTAACCGGTTAAACCGTTAACCAAGTGTCAAATTGTACTGGTAACCTTGGTAACTCCAGTTTTAACCGGTTAACCCGGGGTTAGTAATTGGTGCAAGTGGTCCTAATAATGTATTTAATTGACCGAAGCGTAGCGAAGGTCTACGTTTTGACTCGGGCATTTTGCTTTTGTATGTCCGGATGTTCTCCTCTACAGGTCACAATTCTCAACCGATTCTTGTGAAATTTTGTGACCAGATTCTATGAGTAAATAATATTTTTTTGTCGATCCCGTTTTTGGAAATTTTCAAAAAAGGAGGAGTTGTGATTTCTTGCTCTCTTGCTTAAAAAAATAGTCGTATCGATATCATAAGAGTATTTTCTTTTTGAGACATATTTACATAGTAAATGGCAAAAAATGCAGAAAAATTGTATTGCTACTTTAGGCGGTATTTAGATATTTAGTTTATACTCGGGAATGAGTAGCCGAATCTGGTCAGCTTAGCTAAGAACTATCATGGCGCATTTTGCAAACAATCGCTTTTTTTGTTTGCATACAGAAAGTCTGGGTTCGATCCCCAGTAAGACCACTTTTTGTATTTTTTTTTTCACTTAAACTTCGTATTTTTTTTTAATAAATTAAAATCTTTGTATTAATGTATTTACATTTTTTCTGTATTAATGTATTTATGTTTGACATCCATCTCGCATACCTATGTACCTAATTATAAAACTGACAATGTATGATTGATACAAATAAAATGAATATATGAATATTAATGATTGATCAAACAGCTGTGTGGCGCTGTCATCGTGCACGGTCCAAATAAGCTATGCTCGCGAGGTCTACATCTCACAGAGCCACTAGTATTTAATAACTGGCTAATAATGACTCGTTTTCAGGTTAGGCGCCCTAGATGGAGACGAACGCCTGACCCCCCTAGGCTGGCACTTGGCACGGCTGCCCGTGCACCCGGCAGCCGGCAAACTGCTGTTGTTCGGCGCTCTGTTCGGCTGCGTCGACCGCGCCGCCTCCGTCGCCGCCGTGTGGGGCTTCAAGGACCCCTTCATCCTCGTCATCGGTAAAGCTTTGGATTCCTCCGAAAACGGTGTCGTCATATAGCGGCCGCAAAAGACGGCCGTCTTTACGGTGGCGACATGTGGAAAGTACCACGGCGTCATAACACACCGTCATCCACCAAGGTCAAAGCGGCAAATTTGAAAAATGTAGGCGCGATGGGATAACGTCCCATAGAAAATTTGAATTTCGCGCCTTCTCCTACTGACAAGATTTGCTTGATCATCTATAATTTACTTGGAGGATGAAATATCATCAGAAAGGGAAAATAATCGTAGTACGGAATCATTTATTCAAATCTCGTGTCATTTATTCAAAATGGCGTCACCGCTATCTAATAAAACGTTCACGAAACTATCGACAAGGTCATGACGGCCGTCATCTTACGTTACGTTGACAATCAACGTAACGTAACGCCGTCTAGGAAACCGCGCCATCTTGTTTACATAGACAACGTTCTAGTGACGTCAGTCAACGCTATATAGCGGCCGTAATATGACGGCACCGTTTTCGGAGAAATCCAAAGCTTAAGGACCAATGCACTAGAATACCTATAGAAACCTGACTAGACCTACAAACTAATTCCACGTATATTGCGCCGCAAGCGACTCAACACGCCGCGTAGCCAACATGCCAATAGCTTACGCTCCGTAGGGATCGAAACGCAACTGACGCTGTCGCACTAAAGCTTTGGATTCCTCCGAAAGCGGTGCCGTCATATAGCGGCCGCTATATAGCGGTTAAGCTTTGGATTCCTCCGAAAACGGTGCCGTCATATGACGGCCGTCATATAGCGGCCGCAAAAGACGGCCGTCTTTACGGTGGCGACATGTGGAAAGTACCACGGCGTCATAACACACCGTCATCCACCAAGGTCAAAGCGGCAAATTTGAAAAATGTAGGCGCGATGGGATAACGTCCCATAGAAAATTTGAATTTCGCGCCTTCTCCTACTGACAAGATTTGCTTGATCATCTATAATTTACTTGGAGGATGAAATATCATCAGAAAGGGAAAATAATCGTAGTACGGAATCATTTATTCAAATCTCGTGTCATTTATTCAAAATGGCGTCACCGCTATCTAATAAAACGTTCACGAAACTATCGACAAGGTCATGACGGCCGTCATCTTACGTTACGTTGACAATCAACGTAACGTAACGCCGTCTAGGAAACCGCGCCATCTTGTTTACATAGACAACGTTCTAGTGACGTCAGTCAACGCTATATAGCGGCCGTAATATGACGGCACCGTTTTCGGAGGAATCCAAAGCTTAAGGACCAATGACTAGAATACCTATAGAAACCTGACTAGACCTACAAACTAATTCCACGTATATTGCGCCGCAAGCGACTCAACACGCCGCGTAGCCAACATGCCAATAGCTTACGCTCCGTAGGGATCGAAACGCAACTGACACTGTCGCACTAAAGCTTTGGATTCCTCCGAAAGCGGTGCCGTCATATAGCGGCCGCTATATAGCGGTTAATGACGTCACTAGAACGTTGTCTATGTAAACAAGATGGCGCGGTTTCCTAGACGGCGTTGATTGTCAACGTAACGTAAAAAAGCGGTGCCGTCATTTGGATGACGGCCGTCATGACGTTGTCGATAGTTTCGTGAACGTTTTATTAGATAGCGGTGAAGCCATTTTGAATAAATGACACGAGATTTTAATAAATTATCTTCCGTACTACGATTATTTTCCTCTTCTGATGATATTTCATCTTCCAAGTAAATTATAGATGGTCAAGCAAATCTTGTCAGTAGAAAAAGGCGCGAAATTTAAATTTTCTATGGGACGATATCCCTTCGCGCCTACATTTTTCAAATTTGCCGCTTTGACCTTGGTGGATGACGGTGTGTTATGACGCCGTGGTACTTTCCACATGTCGCCACCGTAAAGACGGCCGTGTTTTGCGGCCGCTATATGACGGCACCGCTTTCGGAAGAATCCAAAGCTTAACATGGAAGAGTGATAGAGACACAAAGCGTTTCTTTGTCGAAGCGATAGCGATTGTCCCTTGTCTAGGCCCGCTGTACAGTACAATAGGTTAAACATCTACCTATTCATAAAACTTTACAAGTCTCAATTAGTTAATTTATGTTTGTAGCCCGATTTTTCGGGGGCAAAAACTGGTACGTTTTGAAAGTTACATTTCTACGCTGATTTTATTGTGATTTAATAACAGTTTGAATTTGCTGATTTATGCTAACGCCTTTATTTTTATGTGTTCCAATTTAGATGATTAGTCCCACTACATTGGTAAATAAGGTCAAGTGAGGTAAATGCAACTATGGGATTATTGCGTCTCTCCGTTCTTTCTCGAATACGATTGGTCGAAACGCCCTCTACTATGCAACGTTTCATGCCTGAGCTAAAGTCTATTTTTTTATTCGGTAGACTAAAATGACATTTTATAGTATGAAATGACATTTTATGTTCATACTAAGAACTGTCATTTCAGTCTACCGAATAAAAAAATAGACTATACTTGGAAATGATTAATGTTTTTTTTTTTATTATTTAAGGCAAGCAGCAAGAAGTAGACGACGCTAAGCGCAGCCTAGCTCTCGGCGAGCCGAGCGACCACATCGCTATATCCGAAGCTATCATACAATGGGAACGGCTAGACCGTAGGGGGAAAAGCGAGTTCGCGTACGACTACTTCCTATCCTACAACACATTGCAACTGTTGTCAGAAATGAAACAACAGCTATGCGAGAACCTGAGGCAAATGGGGTTTTTAACTGCGACCAATGTTCGCGGCGCGTGGGAGAATCGGAATAAGGATAATTTGTGCGTTTTCAAGGCGATTGTGGCTGCGGCGCTGTATCCGAATATTGGTATGGTTAGGTAAGTTTTTTAACAAGCTTTTATTAGGTCGACCTGTATGTAACTATGTAATGGAATCTTGCTAGTTAAATTTGATCCACTTCCCGGTTTCCGATTGAGCTGAAATTTTGCATACACATGTATGTCGGGTGACAATGCAATATTATGGTACCATCGAGCTGATCTGATGATGGAGACAGGAGGTGGCCATAGGAACTCTGTGATGGAACAACGCAAACTAATTGTGTTATAGGTTTTTAGAATTGTCTCAATGAGTATTAGTTGTCTGTCGTAAGAAAAGTACAGTCAGCGATAAAAGCTTGTACCAAAAATGAAATTTTTGCCAAAAACTTATTTATATTGGTAAATAATAATTTGTGTAAGCAATTTTCTTGGTCATAGATACAGGGTTTTTTTTTACAACGAGTACCTACTATTACTTTCCGCCCTATTGGGCCAAATACATGCCAACGACTCTTCTCTTTCCGAACAGACTCTATGTGCAAGAATATCAGCCATGTTATATTATTTCATTAAAATATCATTGAAAAAATGCCATTAGCTTTTGGAAAAGGAAAACTTCTAAAGCTTAAGTCCCTAATCTGCATTGGACTAGCTTGTGCATTGTACCCAGCAGTGGGACGTACCTATACATATAACGATGATATCTAATGAGATAATGAGTCGTCATAAGAAACTCAACTTTGATTCAGAAAATGAAGACAACTAATTAAACAAGTTACACGTTACATGTAAGATGCGTTAGACCCCAATAAATTGTGCTTTATTACAGATGGACAAACTCTCGAAACCCCCGCAAACAACAAAAAATCCGAGTATCAACGCCGGAAGACGGGAAAATCCAAATACACCCGAGCAGCGTCATGAGTTCCAACTTCAAAGGTCATGTAGCTCCTCTGTGCGACCAGCCCGGCGCCAACTGGCTGGTGTACTGGCTGAAGCAGAAGTCATCCGCTTTGTTCCTGTTCGATGTCACGCTGGTGTACACTCTGCCTTTGTTGTTCTTTGGGGAGCTGGTTGTGACCAAAGGTTAGTGTATAAAACAAGATAAGTGTAGATCGTGTGTAGAAGTTCCCAGCACCCGAGCAGTGTCATGAGTTCCAATTTCAAAGCTGGTGTACGTACCTCTGTGCGACCAGCCCGGCGCCAACTGGCTGGTGTACTGGCTGAAGCAGAAGTCATCCGCTTTGTTCCTGTTTGATGTCACGCTGGTGTACACTCTGCCTTTGTTGTTCTTTGGGGAGCTGGTTGTGACCAAAGGTTAGTGTATAAGACAAGATAAGTGTAGATCGTGTATAGAAGTTCCCTGCACCCGAGCTGCGTCATGAGTTCCAACTTCAAAGCTAGGCCTCTGTGCGACCAGCCCGGCGCCAACTGGCTGGTGTACTGGCTGAAGCAGAAGTCATCCGCTTTGTTCCTGTTCGATGTCACGCTGGTGTACACTCTGCCTTTGTTGTTCTTTGGGGAGCTGGTTGTGACCAAAGGTTAGTGTATGTAAGATAAGTGTAGATCGTGTGTAGAAGTTCCTGGCACCCGAGCAGTGTGATGAGTTCCAATTTCAAAGCTGGTGTCGGTCCTCTGTGCGACCAGCCCGGCCCTTTGTTGTTCTTTGACGAGCTGGCTGTGACCAAAGGTTAGTGTAAATCTTAGACGAAGAAATACGAAAGCGCGTGAGGTAGTGCAAAGTATTTTAGCAAATTTGACAATGCAGATGGCGCGGTTGACAATCACACGTAGGCGACAGGATGCCGTACAGCGCCATCTCCTTCAAAATATTTATAACTTATATTTTAATTTTTTTACCATTTCAGAGTATTTTTCCAGAGCGTCGTTGCTTTCGGTATATTTAGATATTTAAATAAAGAGAGAAAACCTCTTTCAATACTTTGGAAATGCTAGAAAGCTTATTTTAGGTCTGATAGTCTGGTCTAAACTAAATTTCGAATGTTAAAGGAGTGATTCATTAGTATTGCTAAGTAGAGACAAATTAAAAAAGCTCTATAACTTTCAGTTGAAGACTCCGCCAACGAGTGCTACATGTCAGTGTCCACTGTGAAGGTCCGATGCCCGAAAGAGACAGCTGTTGTGCTCTTCAAGCTGCGGTCCTTGCTGGACCAGGTCCTCGCCTCCATGGTGACGGAGGCCAGTGAGAGGTCGACGAGGCACAGTCAATTTGACGAATTAGTTTTCAAGTAAGTGTCATTTTTGTAATAAAACTAGTGCTACATGTCAATGTCCACTGTGAAGATGTGCTGCTAGAAAGAGACAGCTGATGTGCTCTTCAAGCTGCGGTCCTTGCTGGACCAGGTCCTCGCCTCCATGGTGACGGAGGCCAGTGAGAGGTCGACGAGGCACAGTCAATTTGACGAATTAGTTTTCAAGTAAGTGTCATTTTTGTAATAAAATTAGTGCTACTGTCAGTGTCCACTGTGAAGATGTGCTGCTAGAAAGAGACAGCTGATGTGCTCTTCAAGCTGCGGTCCTTGCTGGACCAGGTCCTCGCCTCCATGGTGACGGAGGCCAGTGAGAGGTCGACGAGGCACAGTCAATTTGACGAATTAGTTTTCAAGTAAGTGTCATTTTTGTAATAAAACTAGTGCTACATGTCAGTATCCACTGTGAAGATGTGCTGCTAGAAAGAGACAGCTGATGTGCTCTTCAAGCTGCGGTCCTTGCTGGACCAGGTCCTCGCCTCCATGGTGACGGAGGCCAGTGAGAGGTCGACGAGGCACAGTCAATTTGACGAATTAGTTTTCAAGTAAGTGTCATTTTTGTAATAAAACTAGTGCTACATGTCAGTGTCCACTGTGAAGATGTGCTGCTGGAAAGAGACAGCTGATGTGCTCTTCAAGCTGCGGTCCTTGCTGGACCAGGTCCTCGCCTCCATGGTGACGGAGGCCAGTGAGAGGTCGACGAGGCACAGTCAATTTGACGAATTAGTTTTCAAGTAAGCAGTCACACATTTTTTTATACCCAATAGTAACCTGTGTGTGGTTGTCAAAAATCGGGGGTTGAACCCTACGGTATAGACCCCTGGTACCACAGGGTACAAACCAGGCAAAATCGTTTTCAAAAAATTATTATTTTCGTTCAGGATCCTTATCATAGATAGACAATAGAGACATTCATATGGTACCATCGCCCACACGTCTATCGGTAAACCTTATTATAAAAGGCATAAGGTCCACCGGTGTACAGTTAAGAGTATTGCTGTTTGTACTTACCCGTATTAGAAATGGGAGTCATTGAATGAAGATTACTCTACAATCTTTTAGTTTCCAATTTGTTTACAAGTAATTACGAAAATAATATCCTCACAAATATGATTCCTGTAGAAATGTGTGCATACAAAATATTGCATCCATAAAAATTGAAGTTCAATTTTCGTATTAAAGAAAGGTTTTATTTTCAGGGCTGTGATAGATGTGATGACTGCGGAAGACGAGAGATCGGAATACATGGACGATGAGTCGGACTCTGGATCTGATAGCAGTTACAATAACAGACGTTATAACCATTACTATTAGATTTATATTCGCATGAATAATCATGCATAAATAAATGCGTTTTATGACATTTCTTTTTTATTTGATTCCATATTATATTTTTCAACTGGCAACTCCAAGCTTATAAATGTCATATTGACAGTTCATTTCGTAAACAAATGATAAGAAGTAATCAAGCCTCTCAACCTCTCAACCAACCAACCAAACCTCTCAAGTAATCAAGTCAAGTAATCACTCAATCAATCAAAGTATACAATAAACGTTGTCTGGTCTGTGACGTCTTTAACAATTGGAAGTAGTTGTGTTGTCCGTAGGTTGAATTGCTTGTGTTTGTTTGTAGGGTGGATGGATACTCTACCGAACACCGTCTATACATCACCGACGATCTTTATCATCAGGGGTCGGACAAAAAGTGCGGATGACGTCAAACCACTTATAGGATGATTTCAAATAGTATTTTTGATTTTCATAAACAATTATCACTTATCACTTATCAACCTCTTTATTAAACGATATCGCCACTTGAAATGAGTAAGTACGTTTTTGACTGACACATTGTCAATCAGATGAACAATAAATTGACTTCGTTATTGTTTAGCTATTGTATCTTCACGATTATATTTAGCTAAAATTTATATTTACTAATGTATAAGAAAACGCTCTAAAATGTCATCTTTACTCGAATATTGTGGCAAGTTTCGTGAAATTTATTTTATTCACTACATCACCCTACCACCTGTATTATTAATTCCATGGATTTATTTACGATTATTTTGTTACTTCATTAATACTACTTTGTTACTACATGTCACACGGAAGTTTAAATACAAACTCAAACATCATCCTGTGTGCAAGATTACGTCATTTTTACGTCATCCGCACTCTTTGTCCGACCCCTGTTTATCATACTGGCCGTGTGTTATCCAACCTCGACACTGGCGGAATCATCAAGCCCTGATGGAGCCATAATACACAAAAATTGATTGATTGAGTAATCAAGCGCAGACGAAGAGGTTAGATTTAGATAAAAACTATATTGGTTTAAAAAATACTGTAACTAACCAGTTATTTATAGTTTTATTAGGTAATACATAGCAATAATAATGCTCGCCACAATAGAGGTAAGATACATATTTTGTAATAATGTTATTTAAACAGTTTGTCTTTAGTTTAGGAGTCTTCATTTTTTGTATGTTTGTTTTAGAGGAGTATTGTATCATCTTGCCGGCTTCTTCACCGAAGTATCCACAGTCAATATCTAATAACAAATGAGGCTAATGGTACAAGAGAAATAACACTCAACCATGAGAAAACAAAGTGAGTAAAAATCATTTGTCACTAAACTCGCAAAGTTGTACAAAATGCGGTTCCAACTAGCAACTAGGTACATGTATAAAAGAAGGTATGTAACAGTACTTGCAGTTGTTTTCAAGTGTTAAAGACAATGCATTTTACTATTCTTTTATAAATATTAACTTATTTTCTCTTCTTTTTTTCTTGATACTTCAAGTATCAAAATTTGACAAAATAAATGTGATAAGCATATGTTACACTTATGAATTGTCTTGCAATAATTGGATTTTCTCATAATTACTGTTTAGAAATTCTTTATCTTTGGACATGATGAACCACCTCATAGAAGCAATCAATTCGAATAAGGATGATACCTCGCTGAGGGCTATTGTGTTATCAGCCAAAGGCAATATGTTCTCTGCTGGACACAACCTGAAGGAACTAGTAAGTAAAATCACTTAATTCATTTATAACTTTCATTTTTGTTATTACAAACCATCTTGATATTGACTAGTCCCATAACCTGATGGAAATCAACAAGATCAAAAATTACTTACAGGTTCAGCAGCAGCAGTCTGTTAGGCAATGCAGTAAATAAAATAACATTTTTATAATTTATTTTAGCAATCGAGCACTGGTATTGATCAACATAAATTAGTGTTCCAAACATCATCAGAGTTAATGAAGTCGATTATTCAAAGCCCAGTTCCTGTTATAGCGAAGGTACTTATGCATTAATTAAATTACCATTCATTAAAATACTGTACTTAACTTCAGAGAAATGCATCAAATGAAAATGAACTTTATGCCCCTCTCAAAGAGCTCATTTTAGGTGAATGGTTTTGCGGCTGCGGCGGGATGCCAGCTGGTTGCGACCTGTGATATGATTGTATGTTCAGACACTAGCAAGTTCTCTACCCCTGGGTAAGACATTTTGTCTCTAAAAATATTTATTTGTAGACTGTAACCAACCTTATGCAATTTCAATAAGGTTCAAAAAACCGTTTGTTCCATTTGTTCTGCTTCATTGGACTGTAAGTATGAAACAAATACAATGAGAGGTTGCCTAAGGCCTATTTATCTCTATCTTAATAGTCTAAATGTGGTAGGTACCTATGTATCACGACAACGACAGTTTAAATTCTATAATTCAATTACATACATTTAATTTGTAAACTTTTCAGCGCCAATTTCGGGATATTCTGCTCGACCCCAGGGATAGCCGTTGGCAGATGTGTGCCAAAGTCTAGGGCTATGTACATGCTTTTAACGGGTATGTTCCTGATACATATTTTACTACCTATGTATTTATTAAGAAAAACGTAATCATCATACCGGCATTTCGAACGCTGAATTTCTATTAAGTACGTCAACAGCAGTGTCAACAGTCAACTCAACACGTATAACCTATCCCAATAAACGTACGAAAATGAACGCTAACCGAGGTGAGTCACCATGGAAGTGAGAAAAAGGAACCTCTGGCTTCCTATTTTTATTTTATAGACTCCACTTCTGCAAATGTTTCCTCGTAGAACCGCATGGATCAACTACTTACTTCCCCGCGTGGCCGATGCGTATCTACAGAAAACCTTACCAAAAATCTTTAAAACGAATCTCACTCGTACTTTGATAAAAATATTAAAATATCCCTTGGCAATTAATATTTTATCAAAATAAAAAATCACTTACCGAGTTACTGTGTTCTAGGTTTGCCCTTAACGGCACAAGAGGCCTATGACAGTGGACTCGTCACCAAAGTGGTTCCAGCTGCCCAACTAGACGATGAAGTCACCAAAATAGTCGAAAGCATCAAACACAAAAGCAGACGCGTCATCGCACTTGGAAAAGAGTTCTATTATAAGCAAATTGATATGAAATTACTTGATGCTTACGGTTTAGGTGAACAGATAATGGTGGAGAATATAAATATGGATGATGGACAGGAGGGTATTAAGAGCTTTGTTGAAAAACGTAAAGCCAGTTGGCATCACAAGTAACCAGGTTTTTTTTATATCTACCATAGCAACCAGTGGTCTGTAAAATACGCATACTTATCACAGAAGAGAAACGCCCATTTACTTTTGTTATGCCTACCAGGGTAAATTGGAAAATAAATTGTGATATATTTACACACCTATATTATATTTTTATGTTGGTACCTAACTATTGCTGCTGTTTATTTATACAAAGGATACATGACATCAAAGAAATGCACTTTTGAGACTCAAGGCCTACTGTAAAGAAACAAAAATAAAACTCAGAAAAAATAAACTTGTTTTCAAAGAACGAATAAAAAAAGAATTCGTTTGAGTGCATCGTCGGCGGTACAATAATACAATTGTCTGTGTGAGTCATACTGGGAGTTTCGCTGTTGTTTCATCATGCAGTTACCTACTGCCAACTCCTAACATAACACGATTTGAATCACAGAAAATATCGTCATTATTGCGATTTAGATTCATCATTCAAACTACGTGGCGCTTAACCATATTATTCCAACTCACCCTATGAGTCATCTTTTTTTTTATATTATAGAGGCGAAGACGTGGCCTACGATGGAGCGAGCTTGCCCAGAAGGTGCCTGTTCACCCTTGATTTGAAGGTTGCCGGGTTATATGAGCTCGGAAATATAGACCGTCCAATTTTAATTGTTTAGTGAGTTCGCTCGTACTCATCGCGGTTGGTAGATCTTGTTTATTTGCATAGATTAGAACGGGACGTTTTTGAATTCTTGTAACTGGAATAATAATCAGTATGTGCATGTTTACACGTCTACAGGCTGTAGCCAGTTTCGCGTTTATGTGTTAGGAGTATTGCTAATATTGATAAGTTTGTCCCACGGAATACATGGGCGTAGGCAAGTACAGCAGGGGGGGGGGGGGTACTGAAGCTCAAATTTTACATACAATGCATGCCCCTCTGTGGCCTCTGCCCCCCAGGCCTATCAACTCGCCACCCCCTAGTTCAGTTAATGTCACGAAAAATATTCTAAAATCAGGAATTGTATCAGGAAATTCTAAATTTGTATCTGGTAACCCTATTTACATGTAGATATAAGTTTTTTAAATTATGATGCTAAAAAGGAGCGAACCTCAGCATGTATTGCAGCAGGCTTACCTACTACAACTGCAGGCTTACTACTATATTATTATACACTTAAATATTAGTTCACGTGTTCAGTCTTAGATGCATTTTAACTCAAATAATTTCGCAAAAAAAAAGTACTTTTCAGTCGGAGTCTCACCCGAACCAGTGGCAGTGGTTTTTTTTTAGAGATGCAACGGATAGTTGTCTGGCCGGATACCGGATATCCGGCCTGGACACTGGCCGAATATCCGGTATCCGGCCGCCGGATATTCGGCCGGCGGAACTATACCTATATTTTGGTTTTGCAGGTGCGCGTCGTGCAGGTTTCGACCTGTTCCGTAGTGAACGTTCGCGCGGACACATTTCTAGGATCGTAACGAGTTTTATCATGTCATTACGTAGTAAATTCGTTTATAGTTAAAGTGCGCGAGCGTATTTTTGTGTAAACAAATAAGTGTATTGTGTGACATTGGTTACGTATTCATTTCTATCTACTGTGTCGTTAGCATTATGACCGTGACTGTTTTTTAGATTCCATTTTTTACCCCAAAATGTGTTAATTTTACTATCCGGTATCCGGCCGGATACTAAAATAACGGCCGGATACCGGATAGTAACCGGATATCCGGTGCATCTCTAGTTTTTTTACCATTTCTTTATTTCTAAGCATTGTAAGTTTTCCTAGTAATAGGCTCACAGACTATACATTTTTATTTACTATACATACCTACTTACTAGTGCGTCGCACGAGTCAGTTTCCTGCTTCACTATTCTGACTCATACAGGACAGCCCAGCCCAGAGAACATTGAGGAAAACATAATAAATTATAGTTGGTCAAACCAATTTGTCAGTAAATAAGAACAAAAAAAACATCCTTTTCTTTTGTGTGCTAGTACTAGTGTAAGACAAAGATAGTATGATTCTTTCTGTCTATGTTTGAAATGAGACAGTCCTTTGACAAACTATGCCTTGATTTTTTTTCAACCGAAGCAAAGACAATGTCTCATTCTTAGGCTGCGGATATATATTATACTACTCTTTGGGCTGCGGTCTGGCTGTGTCTCGTAGGTGGCGTTTTAAGCAGACCATAGCCTGAACATAAGTGAACATAATTAGTGCAGAATTGGTTTAGACGGACTACCCAATATTTGGCCTAATTTGAGGTTTGCAACTACAAGGTTCAAGAGAGAAAAACGAAATGTTAGCCAATAGTTTTATTAAATCATAAAAATATTCGAAAAACTTAATAAATATCAACATAAAAAGTTAGCTATGCTATTTTATTTTCCTTACATGCATGACTACAAGTCTCACTCAGTCTATAACTTCAACAGTCAGCCGTCAGCAGTTTGTGCTGGTATTCAGTCACTGCCTTTAATACACGAATCGTTTTATAACACAATTTAGATAAGAATAAAAAATAAATGCTAATTATTATCACTTAAACATGTATACGTAATTTCACAGAACATATGAAAGAGGTTAACCTGACCTCGCATGTTTACAAATTGTCAGTTAACTGTGTGGACCGTGGTACAGTCAACTTCAAAGATGTGTTTACACTTTAACACCTTTGTAATAAGGTGAAAAATGTAAACATGCGTTTGACATCAACTGTACCTGATCTTTGGGAAATTAGAACAATTACATTGCCAGCAGTAAAAATCATGTTCTACCAAGCCAAGGGCATGATTTAGATTGATGCAAAGAAACTTAAGATCTACTTTTCCAACTTTGCAAGTTCGCTGCAAAGCCAATCAAAACCCTCAGACACTCCAGTCCCCTGATTTGCAACGGCAGATTGTACATGGATCTGAAAATTGAATGCGAAAGTGAGTGAAGCTGGTAACACGTTTTTCTTTAGAAGAACTGTGACGTCTTAGAAAGTTTAAGCTGCAATTAGGCATTAATGATTTTACTCAGGGACCGGAACCGCTTACCCTGAAGAGGGTTTTACCCCGGGTTAATGATAGAGTGGTTTTTAAAAACCCTATCAATTCGGAAAGCACATCATTGACTTACCCAAACGAAAAAATTACCAAATTGAATACAGTTAACTCGGGTAAGCGCTTACCAAAACCAAAAACCCTTTATTAAAGTTTCCCTATGAAGTGGGTTTCAAATGCGATCAAGCTATTTTAATCTCTGTGACCAAGGCTTTCGGCTGATTATTGCAGCAACATACAAGCGCATGGTTGACAATAGGTACAAGTATGGCGGTACGAGCGAGCCTACACACACAAATAAACAGACTTTATGCATTAGCCGTAGCGCTTACGCCTTTGATCAAGATGCTATTATTGCTTGTCCGTGCGCGAAAATATCGTTGTGATTTGCCGGGCGGCGGCGGCGAACAAGTCCGAGCTTGCTGTTTGTGTTTATAGAATTGTTCGGACGGAGCTCGTAATAGTGCGTTGCGGTCGGCGGAATTTTAAATTGCAAAATATTGTGAATACTTACTTCACTTGGTGGTTACGTATATATATATATATATTCTACGTTAGCTTAGAACATTATGCAGCAAAAGATTGCAGTAGGACGGTTAATCAGTTGTTAATTATTAATATTATACAACGCATGAGACTTCTCTTTCACAACTAGGGTTGCCAACCGTACTATATTATATAGTATTGTACTATATTTTGGCTCTCTGTACTATATACTTTTGGAAAAATATATAGTACGCTATAATACTATATTTCCGATTAAACGTATGTTACACTTATGTTTAGTATTTTATCTAAAAGTACCATATTTTTTTGAAATGTACTATATTTTTGATGCCCTATTCTGGAAAATACTATATTCTACCAAAAAATAGTTGGCAACCCTATTCACAACCTACGAAGTTTCAAGCCCCTAAGGTAGGGTTGCCATACGTCCCGGTTCGCCGGGACATGTCCCGGTTTGAAGCACGGTGTCCCGGCGTCCCGGCCGATAAGGAAATTGTCCCGGCTTAAAAATCAAAGTTATTTAGTAGGGGGCTGGACTTGGTAAATAATAATATACCTACATTTCTACGTTTCATATGGCCAAAATTAAAAAAAAATGTTTTTTCTACTCTCGTACTTTTATTTGTCATTTAAAGGGTCGTGCACACACCTTTAAACCCCTCTCTTATAGTTGTCAAGACAAGTCTTTAGTCTATTCCCCAAAAAAGTATTTGTGCATACACGCAGTATCTTTTTGGCACTTTTACGATACTTCGTGTAATCACCACTTAAAAAATATTGTATGGAATACATTGTTGCCAACCTAATTTTAATTGTCATTTCTGACAGATGAGTGAACCATAGACATGTTTTGGTTAATCATCATCATCATCATCAGTTTTCATCTTTATAGGGCTGTATCTCCTAAACCGTGCGTCGTAGCGCAAAAATAATCAAATTTTCGTTCCCCTTTGAAACCCGTAAGTAACATTTAAAAAACACAAAAAACTAAAAAAAAAATAAAAAAAAGAAAGAAAAATGTTTATAGGTTGTATCTCCTAAACCATGCGTCGTAGCGCAAAAATAATAAAATGTTCATTCCTCTGTAAGAAACCCCTAATTAATATAAAAAAAAAAAACAAAAAATAAATAATAAAAAACAAAAAAAAACTTTATAATGCTGTATCTCCTAAACCGTTCGTCGTAGCGCAAAAATAATCAAATTTTCGTTCCCCTTTGAGTCCCGTAAGTAATATTTAAAAAAACACGAAAAACAAAAAAAAAATTAAAAAAAGAAAGAAAAATGTTTATGGGTTGTATCTCCTAAACCGTGCGTCGTAGCGCAAAAATAATAAATGTTCATTCCTCTGTAAGAAGCCCCTAATAATTATTAAAAAAAACACAAAAGAGAAATAAAAAAAAAACAAAATAAAAACTTTATCGTAGTCAAAAATAATCAAATTTTCGTTCCCCTTTGAAACCCGTAAGTAATATTTAACAAACACGAAAAACAAAAAACAAAATTTCAACCCCTTTTTCACCACCTCGGGGGATGAATTATCAAAAACTCTGAAATTAGTTTTATATTGATAAAATACCTTTTTACGAAATTTCAACTTTGTAGCTTTAAATAAAATTGGAACCCTATAAAATTTTCAACCCCCCTTCGACCCTTTAAGAGACGAATTTTTAAAAACGCTGACATGACTTTTCTCGTATTTTAATAATATGCCATTTTACAAAGATTCAAGTCGCGCACTTAAAAAAATGTCTGACTTCCATACAAATCTTCAACCCCTTGTTCATTACCTTAACTTTAAGGATGAATTTTAGAAAAACGCTGAGATAGGTTTCTTCTTTTTTAATGAAATAACTTTTTACGAAGTTACAAATTCATAGCTTAAAATAAAATTTGAACCCCAAACAAACTTTCAACCCCGGCCTTTTTAACCCTTTTTAACCGACGAAAAAACGGAGGAGGTTCTCAAGTCGACGCGTATTTTTTTTATGTATGATCACATATTTTTTTTTACAGAGTAGTTCGATTTTGATAATTATTTTTTTATTGGATTTGGTATACCCCGAAGTTGGTCCCATATAAATTTGGAAAAAAAATCCAACCTTAAGGGTAGGAAAATAGGGGATGATTGATTTTTCACTCACCGATTGTAACGTATGACCACGCATAACTTTTTACAGAGTAGTCCGATTTTTTTCATTCATGTGTCGCGCTATTAACAATGCGTTAAAACTAAAAATGGAAAAATAAAAACTTTTTACAAAAAAAATAAAACCGACTTCAAAAAGGATGAAATAAAATATTATCCTTTTGGAAGTATATGCGTTACCAACTGATATGTTTGAAGTCGGTGCCAAGCCAAGTAGTAACAATACCATACCAGTCAAAAATAATCAGCTTTACGGCTATAAATCCCATTTTTGACTGGTATTGTTACTACTTGGCTTGGCACCGACTTCAAACATATCAGTTGGTAACGCATAGACTTCAAAAAGGATAATATTTGATTTCATCCTTTTTGAAGTCGGTTTTATTTTTTTTGTAAAAAGTTTTTAAAGGATGAATTTTTAAAAACGCTGAAATTGCTTTTCTTGTTATCTAATAATATGCCTTTATACAAGGATTCAAGCCCCGCAGTCACAAAAATGTTTGATCTCCATACAAACTTTCAACCCCTTTTTAACCCTTATAAAGGAAGAATTTTTTAAAAACGCTGAAATTACTTTTCTTGTACTCTAATAATATGCCTCTGTACAAAGATTCAAGCCCCGCACTCACAAAAATGTTTGATCTTCATACAAACTTTCAACCCCTTTTTCACCACCTTAGGGGATGAATTTTCAAGAACGCTGAAATGCGTTTTTTGCCGTTTTGAAATAATACCCTTTTAGGAAGTTTCAAGTTCCTCGCTTAAAATAAAATTTAAACCCCATACAAACTTTCAAAACCTTTTTAACCCTGTTATGGGATGAATTTTACAAAACGTTGAAATTACTTTTCCTGTCTTCTAATAATATCCCCAATACAAAGGTTCAAGTCCCGCACTCAAACAAATATTTGATATCCATACAAATTTTCAACCCCTTTCTCACCACCTTAGGGGATGAATTTTCAAAAACGCTGAAACAAGTTTTCTTGTATTTTAATTTAATACCTTTTTGCGAAGTTTCAAGTTCCTAGCTTAAAATAAAATTCGCACCCCAAGACGAATTTTCATCCCCTTTTAACCCCCTTAGGGGTTGAATTTCCAAAACCGTTGCAATTACTTTTTTTTGTAATCGGCAATTATGCCTTTCTAAGAAGTTTCAAAGCATTTGTAATGGATTCAAACTTTCAACCCCTTTTTAACCCTGTTAGGGGATGAATTTTACAAAACGCTGAAATTGCTTTTCCTGTCTTTTAATAATATCCCCAAATACAAAGATTCAAGTCCCGCGTTCGAAAAAATGTTTGATATCCATACAAACTCTCAACCCCTTTTTCACCACCTTAGGGGATAAATTTTCAAAACCGCTGAAATTAGTTTTCTTGTATTATAATAATATATCTTTTTACGAAGTTTCAAATTCTTAGCTTAAAATAAAACTTGAACCCCATACAAACTTTCCTCCCCTTTTTAACCCCCTTAGGGGTTGAATTTCTCAAAATCGCTTCTTATCTCTTGTACACTTTATAAATGTAATCTGGTGTGTAATTTTCAACTTTCTATCTTTTGTAGTTTCGGCTCTGCGTTGATGAATCAGTCAGTCCGTCCGGACACTTGCATTTATACAGGGTGGATTTTCTTTTTGGGTCAGTGAGGGCAGCTACCAGATCCCGTCCTGCTACGAGAAAACGGTCTAAGAAGACCTTCCCTCGATTTCAAATTAATGAAGATTGGCTTTTACAGATTTTGGAAAAAACATACAGGGTGCGAGAAAAAGATCATTTTTGACAAACTTTTTTTTTGATGCCAATCGATCCCATTCCTATTGAGGATCAAAAGCTTGTATGGGACCAAAAAAAATATCCATAGTAAATGTATGGAAAAAGTATTTATTAATTTGTGGCTTTTTAGTACATTGCCGTAAGTTGACCCCTAGGAAACGAATGATACTGGATAGGAATGGAATCGATTGGCATACAAAAATAGCATCTGAAAAATAAAAGTTTCCATTTTCATACAAATTGTATGGGAAAAGTTTTCCTCAATTTGTGGCTTTTCTAGCCGGAAATTTTTTTTTTGGTTCCATAAAAGCTTTTGATCCTTAATGGGAATTGGATCGATTGGCATCAAAAAAAAAGTTTGTCAAAATGACCTTTTCCTCTCACCCTGTATGTTTTTTCCAAAACCTGTAAAAGCCAATCTTCATTAATTTGAAATCGAGGGAAGGTCTTCTTAGACCGTTTTCTCGTAGCAGCAAAGGATCTGGTAGCTGCCCTCACTGACCCAAAATGAAAATCCATCCTGTATATTCCATGACGTCGTGTCACCAAACTCAGGACGCGAGTAACACGAGTAATTAGAGAGGACTCCAGAATGTGATGTGACTGCTCCAATTCACTCCACTTGTTTCGCTTTTGCGGCTGCCGCCCCCCCGCCCCCCGCCTACCTATCTCTGTCTATCCTGTTCTGTTCAATGAGAAAGGTAGAATCGCCGCCTACGTAGAAAAGAGACGGGAAAAGGGTTACCCTATGAAGGGGTAAGCGGTAAATATTATAGGCTTAACTACCTTATCTACACCCTATTTGATTTGGTAACCACATCTAATATGATTAATCATATTCAAAATGGTTTCCATAACGATAGGGTAAGCCAAACGATAGGGTAACCATGACCTCTGGGTAAGCATTTAATAGGGTTACTTTATCGATACGATTAATCTTTAAAAGGGGTTTTCCGGTCCCTGATTTTACTACTCTTCTATATACTAGTAATAATGATTCTTTTGTTTTTATCCTACTTAATTTGAGTCATGTGTTTGAAACAACTATCTAGGAAAAAATCTTACTAGTTACAGCAGTAGAATTAGTCAAATAAACTATTATCTTGTGAGTATGGTTGTTAAATTGTCTTAACTTTGAAGAGTTACCCCTTTATTCAACTAATAAAATTAATTCAATTTAATTATATTAAGAAACTTAAACCAACCTAATTATTTAAGTCTTGTAGGATGATTAATAGGTATGAATAATGGCATTAGTTACTATTAGACTTACAGTCCGGTTTTTCCATTGGTCCAATTTCAATGTTTTCTTCAGCTCATCTACACTAATGGCATCTGGCAAGTCTTGTTTGTTGGCCAGCACCAAGATTGGACAATGTTCAAGCTCTTTTTCAGTCAGCTGAAAAAAAAAGTAAATTTAAAACTATATCTCTATAGTGTTGTACTTGTGTTGTACTCTTCGCCTGCTAGAAAACGTAATTTGAAGAGCGCAGGCTGCACAACCATTGCCCAATATCAACCTGTGCATTCCAACAAGGTTCATGATGACGCGCTACTCATGATAGACATGGCATTCTAAGGGTAAAAATAATGAAAGCTAGTTTATGCAAATTAGTGAAATACAATTACCAGTCTATGCAGTTCCTGCTCTACAACATCCAGTCGCTCCTTATCCGTTGAATCAACTACAAATATTATTGCCTTGGTATTGTGGAAGTACTGATTCCACAAAGGTGTTATTTTGTCACCACCACCAATGTCCCACATTTCATAACTGATGTTGTTACGTTTCACGGTTTCCAAGTTGAATCCAACTGTGTGAGTACTGTCAATGGTGGTGCCATCTTTCAGCCTATATAACACAGTTGTTTTTCCCACACCTGCATTCAGACCCACTGAAAAATAATAGTTTAGTAAATACAATCAGAAGATTGAACACATATTAACTTACATTTATAGACGGGTCTATCGCGTTTTAGGTATTTATCCATATTCTAAAAATAGACTCCCACTGCTCCCACACAAAGGTAGTTTGTAAATATGCTCTTACACATATTTTACAAAGGTCATAGGTACAAAGAAGACAAAATAGACAAAAACAATAACACAATATGGAAATATAAGGGTCATTACAATTTTGTACAAAACCATCGCGAAACAATTTTATTAAAAGGAAATTCATCAACTACTTACAAATTAAAATTCTAATCGGCGATTTGCCGAATATCTTGGCATAAAGGTTTGAAAAGAAATTTGCCATCTTTTGTCGTAAACTGTTCCTCGAGCGACCGACACAGATTACTTTGTATTTAAAACTGAGCTGGTACTAATACGCCACCCACTGAAACTTGTTTACTTGTTTGGTCTAACTGCGTTGTTGCACCGGCTGACTCACTGGCTCGGATGAGTGGATTGAGTGGTGACATCATAGAACGTAGTGATTATATGCTCTTTGATCACCACATCATGAATGTCACTGTCACGTTAAATAGCATAGTTAAATAGGGTACGTTCATAATACATGAAACCATGTAAAAATTTGTTTTTTAACGTAACGTTATGCAATATAGTTGGTCAAACCAATTTGTCAGTAAATAAGAACAAAAAAACTATATTCATCTTTTTCTTTTGGGTGCTAGTACTAGTTGAAGACAAAGATAGATAAGATAGTATGATTCTCTCTATGTTTGAAATGAGACAGTCCTTTGACAAACTATACTTTTGCCTTAGCACGAATATAGCAATTTCTTTATCTGCCTATCGCTCTATTACACAAGAGTGAAAGAGAGGCAGACAACATGTCGATTTGTGTCTTTAGCGGTACTTAAAAAAAAAGCATTTTTCTCTGTCACTCTAATTACACCTTCATTGGAGTAAAAGAGAAAGATCCCCTCAATTTGCGAAATTAGGGTTTCGCGGTAGCTCCTCTGTTGTAAGCTTGTTGTAAGACGTAGTGCGTCACTGTCTGACATGGTGAGGAAAGAGATGCAAAGTCTAAAGCCGGCTTCCCACGGCCCGTTTTTTCACAGATCTGACCGCGCCTCTACAGGCCGAAGATCGTGGGAACGGTCGCATCCGACGAGGCCTGTCATCACCCGTCCGATCCGTCGGGAGTCGGTAACTTCAAAGGCGCGTCGCGGCGCGGCGCGACGGTGCCTGTAGGAAGCCTGTAGGGGCGCGTCTGCGTCGGTTCATTTCACCTGGGACAGCGCACAGGCCTCGTCGGATGCGACCGTTCCCACGATCTGTCGGCCTGTAGAGGCGCGGTCAGATCTGTGAAAAAACGGGCGGTGGGAAGCCGGCTTAATCAACCGCACAGGCATCCACAGGCGTGGCGCCATCCGGCCTGGCCTGTAATAAACACGGGCCGTGGGAAGCCGGCTTTACTCGAACAAACCTGGGGCCTATACCAAAGAATAGTATAATATATAGGACAGCCTATACCGCGAAAATCAAAAAAATAGTTATCTGCCTCTTTCGTGCGATACGAGTTGCATGATAGGAATAATCATACATATTTATTTTAGCATCATCGCAAAGAAGGTAGAAGTTCGGTAAGATAAGACTAAGGTCCAAGAAGAAAAAACTATTTCGAAATTTTATTTCAGGACAACATTCCAATATTACTACTAGTTTCTTGGCTTTGGACTTCAGGTGTTTACCCTACTCTTTCTTATTTTATCATACCTCAGAAAAATTATAGTGTCTGATGACTAATAAAGGCAAAGTAACGGTAGCAGTAGCAAAAGGCACAGTTTATTTACACCTATATTTTATTTGCCACTACTATTATAAACTTTAAAATATCTTTAGCATACATTAGCAAACTTCCAATCTTAGGGCTTAAGATAAGATACAGCTTTCTCAAATAGTGTAGAAAGATTATTTGGCCAATCGAAAGTTTTACATTATATACATTTCATTACACTGGACATTGGAATTGAAAGCTGAATATTTATTGTGCCATTGGATTACATTGGATAAAGTGTTACGGAAATGCCCACGCTTCACAGTACAAAAGCAGTTATGAATTTTATATAATAGTAACTTACACACAATAAATTATAATGTCTAATCAAATTAACCATAGGAATAGTAGTTCTATAACATCCGGACCATTCTATAACAGTTATTGTCTCTATTTATTATGTATACTTGTTTCATACTAAAAATGTGTATGTTAACACCCCAATTGTGCTGCCTATAGATAACTATAAATGCATAATCCAAGTTTGATACACAATACATAATCTTCTGAAATTTCTATTCAAATTGAATAGGATGAACTTCCTGTTGACACAAAGAAGATGATAGTTTAAATATAATATGACAATCTTAATGATGTTTAACAAAATGATAAATATTCACCAAATCAAAGTTTTAGCCTTAAAAATATTAAAACGACCTTGTATAATTAGTAACATACAAATTTAAAAGTCTTTTGAATTCAATATAGATTGAACAACATTCACAATATGGGAAGTTTTCAGCCATTTTGGGAATGTACTCTCTGACTCCCGGAGACTGCAAGGAGTGTTGAATCTCACTTTTTCGCCAGTTCATTGGACAGCCAGTCAAGGCCCTCATATAGGCCCTGTCCTTGTGTCGCGCAGGTAGCTTGGATGTACCACTGGAAATAAGTTTCATTTTTATTGTATTGTATTCACCCTCAACAAAAACACACAAGTTGTAAATGGTTATCAATCTTTAAAACATAAGAATTTTCACCAAATCAATCATTCTTCTTTACTATGCTTTTCAGCCAGACATATTTTAAAGCAAATAGAAACTTACACGGCGGTTTCTCAGGTTGTTCAAGTTTAGTGCATTGGTCAACTCGGCTGCAGTCATTGCATTAGGCATGTCCTGTTTGTTAGCAAACACTAGGATAACTGCATCTCTCAACTCATCTTCTTTTAACTGAAAAAAAAAACAATGAAACTAAATATTTGAATAAAATTTGAATTAGCTACTTTATTCTGATCATATTATAACACAGTTTGAAATAGGCATGCTTTAATCACAGTCAACTAATATGTATAATTTATCACAGCATAATTACCATATTAGCGAGCTCATTCTCGGCTTCAGCTATTCTCTTGGTATCACTAGAGTCTACTACAAAAATAAGACCCTGAGTGTTCTGGTAGTAATGACGCCACAGCGGCCTGATCTTATCCTGACCGCCGACGTCCCACACCGTAAAGCTAATGTTTTTGTACTCCACTGTTTCTACATTGAATCCAATAGTCGGTATAGTTGTTACTATTTCACCCAATTTTAGTTTGTAAAGTATAGTGGTCTTCCCGGCGGCGTCGAGGCCCACTGTAAAACAAGGTTAATGTAAGAATTATAATATCCGTAACATATTGTTGCAGTCTTTAATTATAAGGTAATGAACCATAAAAGAAACACGATTCAACGCTATCGTCTGCCGATGAGCTGTCAATTGACTTACCCATAAGGATACGCATTTGTTTCTTGCCGAAAAGCTTTGTAAAGACACTTGATATCGTCAAACCCATGGTTAAAGTTATTTATTTCTTATTTAACTTTTGTCTGAGTATGCAACGACTTCTTACAACACAACAGATCACTTCGAATAAAATGATACACGTCGTTTCTTTACTTCCAATTTTCTTAATTTTTATACTAATATTAGTGTTGTACGAGTCGGTGCTTTATTTACGGTTATTGACATACCGTATCGTATCTATGTCATTCTAGACACGTCATCTTTTTTATGTTGGCTAACCTAATTTAGTTGGTGATTTATATAACAATTTCAGTGCTTATATAAAAAATCAAGTCCACCTTTGTTATTTTTGAATAATAAATTTTATATCTACAAAAAATATTTATAATAATCGATAGAATCTGACGGGACAAATTCTTAAAAGGGCTTTTTTTGAATGGAACAAACCTCGTATTCCGGAACGTATCCGTGGTCTAGGCATGAACAATAAAAATAATAGACAATATTTTGCCGTCAAAATTTAACCAATGAGAATCCTATAAGTTTTGAAGGCAGAGTTTGATTGCTGTCATGCGTCGTCATAGAAACGCTTTATTATTTTATTAACTTTTCTTTTTTTTGGTCGGGAACGACATGGAGACTAATGAAGGTGAGTGTTTTGAATAATATTTTCTTTATTGGTGAATTTTGATGCTTATTAATGTGTTTTTGAACTTGACCGTTAATGTTTATAATAATATTTCAAAGAACAGGTTCACCTGACGACTAAATTTCGTTAACGTCAGATAAGAATCAAGGATTAGAAATAATTATTACTTATCGTCTTTTTTTGGCAATGGCTTGAGTATTTAATTCATAGTTATTATAATAATTCAGCTCGTGAATTAGCAGCACGGATCTAGGTTTTATATAAAACCCTCCCAATTTTTAAATCGCAATGCAAAAAGGAGCAGACTATATTTTTTGACTCTACAATAATTATACTGATTATATTTTACGGTTATGTGCAAAATTACCCAATATACTTAACCCATAAGTTTCATTGTCTTGATTTTCGTTATCTCAAGTCCTGTTGATTAGTGATAGATCTGCTTGGTTACGTATATTTATTTTTGATTATGCCATGGCTACGACCACATACGACACACCTAAGCTCTACCAACTTACACTGAGCAAGCTCAAACTTTTCTGGTGACAAATATTAATTCATTAAGCATAGGGAGGTGTCCAAGGACACCAATCAAAACATTGCATAACTCTGTTATTGTTCGAGATGCTTGACATTGCGCCTACTCAATCAAAGTTAGGCGTCTGTCCCTCTAATGTACTTCTCGATTTTCCATGGCCATACCTCTACTAGAGGCTATAATTTTATACTATGTCATTGCAAACACATGTACCTACCTAGGTACAATAATGGCAACTAGACATACCAATCAAGATACCTATTCCTAAAGCAGAAGTGAGCAAACACGGCGCAAGGCAATGCTTTATCGCGCTTAGTTTCTATGGGCAGTAAATATGCAATGGTGCGCAATAGGTAACATTACGTCATTCACGCGAAGGCGGCACGCTCGTTGGTTTAAGGACTAAATTAAATTGTACAGAAGAAAACTTAGGTCGTTTCGTGTGTGAGGATCTTAGTAAACAATGGCGGTTTAGTCCTTAATTGCTTTCATCTGTTCTGCCAGCCACTCCTGCTTTTGCAGCTTTGGCATTCTGTCAGCGGATGTTCATAACACTTACCTACTGACAACTTGCTGCAGGCGAATCCAAAACAAATGACCCCCAATTACACTAAAGGTTCAAGTTGGAACCCGACCGCAGACGACGTGTCGCCGCTTCTTGGTGTCAGGTCGCTATGTTACGATTTCAATTCAAACCCATTTGCAGACGGCAGCTATATCCAGTTGGTTCCAAGTGAGAGAAGCACAGCACTACACTAGGTGATCTGCGGTCTGGCGACAGTGTCGTCTCATCTACCGCTCACCGACACGTCGCTAACTAATTACGAAAGTTACGAATGGCATTCATAGGAATGCATCATAGTCAATAGTCCTGGTAGGTAGTGCCGCAGCGATACGTAGTGCTGCTGTCGTCTGCGGTTGGGTTCCAACTTGTACCTCTAGGTTTAATAGTCTCGGAGTAAAGTTATTCTAGCTTCATGAATGATCCTATCCACATCCTATCTATTCAGATGTCTGTTGATGTTGACCCCTCGATTGTTTTGTCTTATCTCTTCATTTTCTTGACGTAACTACCCTAATACAATAACGTGTGATGTAATGGCACGTAATGGCGACTGTGTAGTGTAGTAGTGGAAACAGCTCAGTGGAGCGAGGTTTTTGTACATACAAAACAAATGAAGGATGTGTGTGAGGAATGTCTTGCGAGATGTACTTAAGCAGCGGCCAGTGGTGCGCGCGCTCCGCTCCCGTCTCGTCACACCCCGCTATCTTATTTAAAAAGAGCCCGCTACACAGCCTCGCTACGCATCCTCGCACCGCTCAGCTACCTCGCACATCTCTGGTGGAAACATTCACAACGTTCCGCATCCTCGCTACGCATGCTCGCACCGCTCAGCTACCTCGCACATCTCTGGTAACTTGATTTACTTACCCTTTACAAGAAAGTGTCCGCTCCCGCGCAAAAAATATCCCATATTTTTTTACATCAGGGAAACTTCATTCTGTGTTGTTGACCAGCGTGTCGTACTGTGTCGTCGGGGTGTGCTCCAAGTTGCACTCAAAAAGCACGCACCTGGAACCCTCCTCGCGCCTTGTCGCTAAGCAATCTCGTTCTATCGTACTAGTGTTGCGACTCGAGGCTTTTGACAAACCTACTCTTCTAGTAAGAAAGCCCATCTCCTCGAGTCTTTAAGACACTACCACAGTACATTGTCATTGTTATGATTGATTGGCGCTAAGTGACGTATCCCCCACCACTACAACGGATAGGGGACCGCAGCCCTTTCCTGTGCGGGATACACGGATGACTAATTGAGTTCTAAGCAGAGAAATAACTACTGTAATCGATCTTAGTGACAAAACGATATTTTATTGGTCCTCAAATACCAGAACGAATTGGCAAACATCACAATATTCTATAGTGATTTTTTCAAAACTCAGCAGTCCAAAAAACTGAAAAACTGTATATTACTATTACAACAAAGCGCGCTAATAAAATATATGACACGCTCTTATGGATCTACTAATTAGAATGTATCAGATATTTTTGCACGCTCCGTTGTGCAAGATATTATTGCAGGTAACTGTACAAAGCGCATGTACCTATACCTACCTGCTATCGTGAGTGGGCTTCGCAATTTTTCCGAAACCCTACGAGATTGTAATACCTACTCGTACATGTACGGACTATAAAGTTTGTCATCACGGTCAACTGTCTTATCAATCTTATTCGAAGCCGCGATCATGCGTCTTCTGGTCACGATTGTTTGTTTTCCCTGACACGCTTTGAGCTTAATGTTTGCCTAGGTTGTCGTTACCTGACTAACCTGGCAGACTTTATCATTTGTCACCGTTATGGTATAACTATTTACTTATTTAGATATCGGCAACCTCGTAATATTTCTCCAATATGCAGGTTATGTAAAATTGCTAATGGTTGCTGTGACAAGGCGGATATGCACTTTGATCCACAATATAGATTTATAACATTTGTCAGAAAATATTTGTTAAAAAATAAATAATTAGATAATAAGTTTAAATTTAAGTATTTTTATAGTTGTTTACTTATATATGTTTTGCATGCGGTGTTTACCTGTAACTGATTGTGACACCACTCCTTATATGTAATAGCTAGTACTTTTTTAATGTATCGATGTCAACAATTGTTGGTGAACCTTAAATAAATAAAATAAAATAAAATAAAATTTCCATGGGAACTTATTTGAGTTAAGAAAATTACAAGGGAGATTTCCATATTTCCAGATTTTACAGTAATATTACATTATTTTTAACTTATTTAATACGTATTGCGTTTACTTTTCAAGGGAGTTTTCAGAAAATAGTCTACGTACTCAATTATTACCGTGAGTAGTTAAGAAAAGTTAATCGCTGTCAGTTTTGTGCCGACAATTGGGTTCACTATTTTCTGAAAAGATACAGTCGTTAAAACTAACTTGAAGTAAAATAATGGTTACGGTCTTACGGTTAAAAATTCTTTTTTAAAATATTATTAATACAGTTCGACCTAAACTTGATAGGCGTACGAAAATGCTTGAAAACATCCTGAAGGTCACCTTAGTTACACAGAGTTTGAGGACAATGCTCCCGGCGTTATCCGGATGAACGCTCGCAGCTTGAGTTTACCTAAAGCTGTGCATGAATAAACATGCTCGATAATAAATATCTACTTAAATCATCTTATGGCTCCTCTACACGATGGCCCAGCGCTGCGCCAGCGAGATGACCTTGTGGTGGTTACACGATGGCGACATTCAGTTGTGATCTAACCGGTTTCCAAGATGGACGTGGAAGCATTAGTCGTTGCAGCAATTTATCTATACGCCACGAACCATTATTTTCACCAAGTAATTTAAAAAAAATGGCGTATAAGCTGCAAGAGTTTTTTGATGATACCTACTTCCCGAAAATAAATGAATATTAGATTTTTTAAAGAATTAAATTAATTAAATATCTTTTTTAATTTCATGTTATTTACCTTATAATTTGCTTTTAAATGATTTTAGAGCATATTATAATTTTTATTTAATCTTGTTACTAGCTTACCAACATATACTTGGTCAACCAGATCTTGACAGTAGAAAAAGGCGGCAAATTTGAAAAATGTAGGCGCGAAGGGATATCGTCCCATAGAAAATTTGAATTTCGCGCCTTTTTCTACTAACAAGATTTGGTTGACCAGCTACAGCTGTGCAAATTTTGCATTGTGAGTACTTACTATATAGAGTTAGATATGTATCTAATATTCATTTATTTAACTATAAGTGTGTAGGTATTGTTATACTTATTTATTTAAATTGTAAATGTAGGTACTGTCTGCGTAAATTTCCTATTCCTTCATTACTTCCATAACGAGGCCACGTACTCGTCATTTTAATAAAAAATAACGAAAATTGATACTGAACACAAACGTCCGCGCTCGACCGTGTTCGAGTACGCACTGTGGATTGGGCCACGTGTAGATGCGTACCGCCATCGCTGGCCCAATCCCTTTGATGTGCGGCCGAAAAACCGACACCGCGGCCAACCCATCGCCATCCCGCGCGCCATAAGCCAACCGACACCACTACCCCCTCTGCACGTTGGCCCAACATATTGGACCAATAGGTTGGGCCATCGTGTAGAGCAGCCATTAAATGTCTAACAACAATGTTCTAAGTTCTAAATACGATAGGGTGGCTGCTATAGTTAGTGGCCACTAGCCACTACACAGTAAATGGCCACTCCTTACAAGTTATAAATCAGAAATAAACAAGACAATTTAAGTCTTATTGTTTAAAGTGGCCACATTCCGGGATACATATACTTTTTCTGGCTCAGGACCGCTTCGGCCTCAGTTTCATTTCGTCATCTCCATAAATCGTCCACAGTGCCATGTCGTCAGCCTACAATTCCTAAATCGTCACCTTCCTAACTTGCCTACTTTCTGATATCGTCAATACCCCATTTTGTCTAAATTCCTATTTTGACCATAGTGCCAACTCGTCCAATATCTGATATCGTCAATATACCATTTTTGTCTACGTTCCTATTTCGACCAAAGTGCCAACTCGTCCGCGTTCTTTTATTTGAATTGAGAATGTAGAATTAATACTGATTGTCACTTAAACTGTCAGAAGCAGCACACATTTTATTCAAATAAAATATTTTTTCTAGCTCAATAGGTATCTAAGAAAGACAGATAAATAGGTAGTTACAAGTGTTTTTTTTTTTTCAGAGATGGACAACGAATATAGCCAATCAATGATGATGTACTATTAGGGCTGCTATGTAGTTGACGAGTTGGCACTGTGGTCTAAATAGGAATGTTGACGAGTAAGCACTATGGACGAATTAGGAGTGTTGACGAATCGGCACTGTAGTCTAATTAGGAATATAACCAAGTTACTACAGTGGCCCACGTAAGAAAGCGGGCGAGATAAGAAAGTGACGATATAGGAATGCTGGCGAATCGGAACAGTAGACCAAATGCGAATGAGAACTACTTAAGAAGTTGCCGAAATGAAACTGAGGCCGAAGCGGTCCTGAGCCCTTTTCCTCAGTAACAGTAAAAAATTATGAAATTGAAATCCTTTATCGTTTTATGACCAAGCGGTTCACAACTGAATTTGGTTGACATCCTAATATCAAGTTTAGTAGCACTTCGTTCATGCTTTCTCTAAGTTATAGAAGATGTGTTTCCAGAGTAAAATTCAAAGTAGGTAGTCGACAAAGTAAATAAACGGAGAAATTTAGATGTTATCTACCAAAAAAATGGTTGTAACTCGTAGTCATTTCACTGCGAGATTTCGTCTTAAATGGCTTTTGATCGCCGGTATAAGCATATTGCACATTCCCATTTGTCAATTAAACATTACTTGCAGCTTTCTATCGAATAATTAGCATGTTTGAACATTATTTGTACTTTTTACATCTTAGATTGAAATCGATTGAGAACACTTCGCTTTTCAAACTTTCTTTTAAAGTAAAACATATTTATCATTGTATCTGGCACAATTTTGCTTTAATAAAGTGTAATCACTGTAATCAGATATCGTTTTGTGGGTGTTCATTAGATACAATCGCTAGCACGTCGGTATACAAAGCTCTGTCTGTCGCTCACGACAGAGATACTAATGACCCGCGAACAACGTCCGTAATCAGCACTTATGGCCAGTCATTGTCGGGTTCGGACTTCGGAAACTAGTTTTAAACAATTGTTAATCTTAGGTTCATTAGGACATCAAAACCCATTTGCATCTATTCGCTTTCTTATAATAAATATGCATTCTAAAGGAGCCCTAGATCCGCTTAAGAAACTAATTTTAAGGATTGCTAAATATTAATATTAATATTGGATTGCCAATAGCGACTAAAAATTCAAGTGAGTGAAACCGTTGTCGTATAAACAGTTTAAAATATGTCTCACGAAAGTTTAATATCGATTGCTAAAGCGTTAAATATTATGATAAAATGAACTAGCTTGCCGACTAGTCTAAGATTTCAGACCATATGGAGGCGTCTTTTAAATTAAAATTTGCAATCATTAAACTTTTCTTCAAAGAAAGTAGTTAAAAAAGTATTTCATAAACCCAAATGCATTAGGAATAGACATCAAACTAATTCAAAGTGCACTATCATAAATCTATTTATTTTTAGGTTTTAGAACATCTATCAAGGGAGTAGCATCAAAAACAAGTTAATACCAGAAATTTGAGTCTGTTATTGTTACCAGCATCTTTGATGAAGTTATCGACAAATTTGTGTTTGACTACTATTTTATGTAATTTGCTTCGTCACGGCCCCCATAATGTTCCGGTAATCTCTCTCCAATCTACATTGCAGCCTATTTGCTTCACTTAACTACGTAATTGCTTTAGAACGTCCGACACAAAACACTATCGCTATGTTAATATTCTTCGCGTCTAATCTTTAATCTGAATTTGTTTGGAAACTTATATTCGGTAATTTTATATTTTCGCCAGTCACGACGCGAATTGACGTTAACTTTCAATTTGAATTGTTTGATACGGTGCCGGAATACAATAATGTATATCAAAGCCTACTCTTACAATAAAGTCTATTGCGTCAAGCATTTAGAGCTTTAGATAAGGATCTGCCTTCTGCTCTTTTACTGCTTTGTTCAGTGCGTATATGTATAATTACTTGCTTCTGCCCACGACTTCATCTATAGTTCTATACCACTATACTATAGTGGTGGATGAAACTATAGAACTATAGTGACTATAGTATGAGTGGTATATACCACTTCCATAATAAATTTCACCCGCCTTATCACCCTCTTAAGCGATGGTTTCCGGGATGAAACTAACCTATTTCCTTCCCCGAGAGTCGCGGGCCGAGACGACTCAAAATACATATCTCCAAATGTCATCTAAATCGATTCAGCGCTTCAAGCGTAAAGAGGTAACAGAAAGACAGACAGATTTACTTTCGCATTTATAATATTAAGTATGGATTGTAAGATTTAATACCTGTACGATTGACTCGAGTTGTGGCCATCAGATAGGTACATTGTCTTGATCTTCGTCTTCGTTAAGAGGCAACAGGAGTGATGAGGAGTGGTCATTTCTCCATACAAACGTACTCGACTGTTTCCTCCGTGGGTTTTGAAGCTAGAGCAATGATTTTTCCAACACAGATTAATATTGTCAATATCTGTGTCGGACCGTTTTGCTTTTTTTGATATTTTTGTTTTTTAAGGCGCTAGAGCCCTTCAAAAATGGCCAAAATGGCCTAATTGACTATGCCGCAATGAGAGGCGTGGTATTCAAAACTGATATCAATTAGCCAAAAAAGCAAAACGGTCCGACACAGATAATTTCATAATCATTTAGATTTCCAAATTTGGTTACGATTGGTTAAGTTTTGGAGGAGGAAACAGTCGAGTACGAAACCTCGATTTTTGAGATTTCTATACGCAGGATTTTTCGCCTTGTCCTTATCGCACTAGTTTTAGGAGCCGCTTCCGTTAGCGAGACGGGTATATTTACCTAAAATATTTAAATCTCAGCTCCTGTTTCGTCTTAATTATATTTTTTTATGAAATCCAGGGAAGTATTTGGCCAGTTCAAAGTTTTAAAATAGATTTTACGAGTCTGCGGGGAAATTTATTAGTACTAAATAAGATAATCTGTGTAAGTATAGAGATCAATTGCACATTAGTCAAGTGAAATCCAAATCGTGCTACCGATACCGTGAGCCATCCTAATCCGTCATGGAGACGATCATGGACAAATTAATGACTCGAGCGAAGATCAATAAGCAATTGCGGAATATTATGTTTGCCGGCCGTGGGACCATCCTCCCACATCGCGTAAGCGTAAATATATTCGATGTCGTTTATACGGTCAATGATTAGAATAAACAATCTATAACTTCTTGGTAAATATGAGCTAATGGAAATAACTTGTTTAAAATTAGAGATATTATTTAGAATACAGAAAATGCCCAGAAATAGAAAACAGACAGATGTTGTTTATCTCTAACCCTCTCAGGGTTGTGTTGAGACTTGAGACATGTAATGACCACATAAGACCTTTTGTACACACACTAAGCAAGGAATAAATGAAATGAAATAACTCGTATAGTCAGATAATTTTACTCTAATACTGGAGTACACAACACAAGAAGATATACCTAGTCAAGAACCCATGCAGTTTGTTAATATGTACTACCAGTATGCCCCTTTACGCGATATGTAAACCTCTAAAATACTAACATATACTTGTTAGTGCCAAATGCCAATATGCTATCTATGAAACCTAGGTACATCTATATTACAAAGAAACAATAACTAGAGAATCTACGGGTCAATAAAAATCTTAATATGTAGTACCTATTAAAAAACGCATTAATAGAGTCGTGTCCAGTACGTACACAGGGTCTCATTAACTGCAACATTCCGTCACGTCTTAACTCTTAACACCTGTAATCGGTTTAATCAGAGCTGTGACTTACACTGATTAGTGATTACACATGGTGTGTCGTTGTAACAGATCCGCGGCTAATTATTGCCATCTGTGAGTCGTCCATTTGATGGATTCAGCTAATAATAACCGGTTGTTAGCTTTATTTTATCGCTATTTGCAAATTCATAGCGTGCAAAGGTGAAACTTTGAAATCGGATGTGGTTGCATGTGGTGGTACTGTATACATCGTGTCCAAGATCAGTACCTTCAACTTTATAACCTCGAGCTTATTTCATAGAAAAAACAAGACCGAAGTGATCCCATAAGTGTTCCGTGAACAAAGTTTTGTACGGAGCACTAAAAAGCATAGCAGTTCAATGTTTTTCACCACATCGTTCCTTCAGTGAGCATATATGTATTCAAATTATTTGACAAATATTCATATATTTGGCTAAACATAGTATAGGTATAGGTACGCTACCTTTGCGGCTTTTCAAAATGGTTCAGAAATGTTCAAGTAATGCGGTGTAGAATTTATAATACTATATAAAAACTAGCTTTATCCGTTCTAAGATTAATTATTGCTACGAAGTTGTAGCGAGGTTCCCACTAAAAACATCCTGTTTTTAAAATGGCTATGTTTATGCCACTATTATTTTCTTTTTGTCTATGCTTTCATTTCATAACACAGTATGACTACATAAACAAGTCACTTGGGCCTGTTACAGTTGATTAGATCAACGGCCCCTTGTCCAATGAGACGTCAATGATCATTTCGCATATTGTACGCATAATGTGCCCTCGATTCATAATAGAAAGTGCAATGACTCTACTCGAAATGCTTCTCGGGAGACGTACGATAGCATCTATGTAAAGTAAATATTGAGTAATCCATGCACTTATTTATAGCCTTATACAACATCTATTTATTTTGTCTATTTAATTTAAATAATTTGCCTTAAATGATGGGCATAAAATATATGTATCTCTGCTTCATGTTGCGAAAGAAAATGGAGTTATAGTATAATCAAATATTACGCAAATAAAAAGCTCCGCTTGAAAGTATATTAGTACTCCGATCAATAGGAAATTGGCATCATCAATCATGTAGCGTAGTCGCTTCTTTTGGCCTATCGAGCTCTCATTCACTGTATATTTATACATCAGTAGTCGTATTGGATTACTTTGCAAAATGGTTTAGTGCTTGTGGTTGACCGTATTTTCCGTTTTACGAAAACTTGTCTAAATATTTACCCATGGATCTAATTTTTACCGGTCAATTAATAAATACATCCTTGTCGGCTTGCAATAAAATTCTTGAAATTTACGTGCAAAATATTTTTATATTTTACGGGTGGCTTTTCTGACTTTGTGTAAGTAAATATATATGTTTAAAAAACAAAGGCATGTCGTATAGGCTTAGCGTGGAGACACTGGAGACTAATAAGAGCACAAACAATGAGAGGAGGCCTGTCGTGTGAGTGTCACGTATCTGGCTGGTACCTACCTAATAGTATTGTTGCCTGTATACTGATTTTATAGCCTGGACTGGAAAGCCATTTTTTGCCTTGTTGACGCAAGGTACCTATGTAAATTACCGCGGCACAACAATTTTCTAGCGCATCGTATGTAAATATGATAGCACTTGGATTTACTGTTTGTTTGTACACTGTCTTTGGATCGAGTATTATGAACAACACTTTGATTTCACATAAATAGGTATGTGGATATCGCTCTCTGGTATCGATGCCTAGGTATTTGCTCATATATACTTCTACCTGTTTGCAATCTAGGAGAAAATGTTTTGTTGTTTCCTCTTCTTTTATTAAAAACTTGTTTGAGTTTATCAATGTGTCCCCCCTTTATGTGTTCATTCAGATACTATGTAGTGTATATATACACACTATGTATATATATATACTGTGTACATCTAGATGCGTGTCTGCCACTTTACCGTTAATGGTCTATTCACAAGACATAAATACATAGTTGTCGTTAACAAGAGCTCAGATTGAAGTCACGTCTCCTCCATTATATGCATCTGGGGTCCTAATGTACCCTCATCTATCTATGTCTATGTCAACTGTCTAAAATACCGTTTACCACTGTTACGTGGCCTCAATAGTAAATTGTTAACCAAGGGATGAAAGGCACCCATTCCTGACGTGAGCGTTTATGAGTTGAGCTACGATAACACCAATTTGATATTTGTTAACTGTTATGTTACTTATGTTATTTAACTAATGGTGACGGATGCCACTGGAGCGCATATGGCTATTTCACTACTTAATATAAAATTCACTATTTTGATAAATATTTGTCCATTCAAATTTTTGACTTTCGTATAATGTAACTGAATTTACGACATTTTATATTCTATTATTCATTACTTCATGTATTGCAATGAAATTATTAACTTTCCATCACTTTCCCTTTTTTAGGCGGTGTTATATAAATTCACATTAGTTAACTTTACACAAAGCTTGTGTTTCATTAAATTAATGTCACTAATTATAGTTAGGTCTAGTTGACGCTAAGACTAACGCTAGAGTTAGTTATGAAACGCTACGCTTTTAATATTTTTAAAGCACTCAGCGCCACCTCTTGCAAATCAATTGGTACCTATGTTTTAATAAACCACCGACCAATAGGTTAATCTCGGAATTCGTCACATCGGCCAAGGGCCGATAACTGCCATGGGCCGTGGGCGGCCGCCCCGCCCCCTCACGTCCGAATCGCGTTGGACACCTGTTGACATGACGACACCTATGAAGTTATTTTGAAGGATGTGCAACTTAGAATAACATTGAAAATAATTGGCCAATGTTTTGTTTGTCTATGACTGGGCCCTGGGGACCATCACGGTTTACCCTCATATAAAGCAATCTAAGGATGATGTATATATGTATAATATATATACCTATGTCCCATATATACATGATGGAACCCCAAGCTTTATTAGTATTAAGCATAAATGGGTTATGTTATTATCCATTGTAAAGAAACGTCAATTGAAAAGGCTTTTATTTATTTATTTTTAATCTTTATTGCACAATACATGAAGGTACAAATGGCGGACGTAATGCCTTAAGGCATTCTCTACCAGTCAACCAATGGGTCAAACCAGAAAGATTAAGTAGGTGCAGTGTCTTTTAGAATAAATTAATTTGAAAACAGGACTATATCATTATGAATATAAACTATATTGATAAACTTACACATATACTTAATACAAATAAACCTACATATATACCATACATATATAAACACCTAGTGTGAATCATTAAGTTGACGAAGAGGAAAGTTTGTCAAGGAAATACTTGCGCAGCATGCGCTTGAATGTGAATTTGGTCTGCGCTTTGCTCTTTTGTTGAGGATAGCGATGGTAGGGTCTGCACCTATTACATTGACAACGAAATACGTCAAAATTAATTTTAAATGGTTTGTAAGAAAATAATTAGTAAGATTTACTCCAGTCTACTTCGTACCGTACATAGTTATTTATAACGATCGTTTCTCAAACTCTCTACTTGTTTATCCCCGTAAGTTTACAAGATAACGCATAAATTGATTGCTGGGAGTTAAATCAAGTCTTACACCGAGCTAGTTTTACGGTCGTGGGATTACTATTATTTATTACATATTATATAGCCATTCATTTCATTTAATTGTGTCAAGTCCGTTAATTGCAGTCTGTAGATGTTTCAGGAAATTGAATGATATTAAAGAAGGCAAATTAATGGTAAACATTTTCCACGATATCCTGCATATCGCCCAACAATAATAATATTATGGTCGCACACTTATACAATTTCATAAAAATAATGAGTGAAATGAAATTCTTCGTACGGGTTTCTTTAAGAATTGTACGTGTTTTAAGGTCTAACGCGCAAGTCACACCTCTGGTGTTGCTAGCGTCCATACGTTAGCTTAGTATCAACCAGATCCAAAAGTAGGTATGTACTTAGATATGAGCGCCGATAGGCAGTTAGCCGGCGGCGGCGCGCCGGTCAAAATTGGTCGGCGGCGGCGGCGAATCGGCGGCGTGGCCTTGAAACACCTTCGATGAATGAAAAAAGAATTCAAACCAAAATTTTACCGAAAAAACATGTTTTTGCTGTAGGAAAGTTATGAAATAAATGCATATTTTATTTTCAATGATAATTTATTGAATAATGGTACGAAAAAAAAATGATATCGTATAAACTGTGGATAGGCGGTATCGCGCGGCATCAGAGGCGGTCTTAATCTTGGTGAGGCTCTGGCCGTAAGATCTTAGCGAGGCCCTTATCTTTTGAGCTAAGTTAAAAATTGCGAAATGACTGTATCAGGGAAACGTCTTGTCGACAGTCCAAAGAAAATCGAGCTCTGTCATTAACCAATATCGATTCAACAAAACCGATTTATGTCAAAAAGTGAGGCCCAACGCCGAGCTCCATGTAACACCGAAGACTTGATTTCGACGCCTCCCAATGCGAGGCCAGAGGATGAGCTGCAGGTAAGCATACAGCTAAGAATCGAACGCCAAGTGTAAGCTTAGCTGACGGCCGAACGCCTGGAGCGCCGATTGCGGCGCGCTTCTGTGCAAGGCCGAGCTGCAAGAGAGCAGAGCGAGGGCGCAGGCCGATAAAGACTGAAGCCATAGTGTTAAAGATCTGGAGCTTTCCTGCGGGCGCATTCGTGCGACGCCAAAGGCCGAGCTGCAATGGAGCTAAGATCGGATAAGGACCAATGCTCAAGCGTTTTAAAACAGGCCGAAAGTTGAGCTCCAAACAGGGCCAAAAACTTGCAGGTTCAGATAGCGGCTTAATTCCATGCGAGCGATGCAAGGCCAAAGATTGAGCTGCGAGAGAGCAAAGCTTGAAATTTAAACAGTGGCCAAGTTTAATTGAGACCGGATTCCGACGCCCTTCCGTGCGAAGCCAACGGCCGGACATTTGGACGTGGAAACGCTTAATATCTCAAAATTAACCCCCTTTTATGCCTTTTAAAGACTTTTAACCATGCTTGCAATGGTTAAATTCGCGGTAAATGACGGATGGTTAGCTGGCAAAATTAGTTAAGCATTGGATCGGTTAATCGGTAATCCAAAGATGTGGGTTCGAGTCTCACGTTAGCCAGAGTTGATCACAGTTAATTTTTTAATTGTGATTGACATATGTGTAGTGTATATTATATACAATCTATAAATTGTAATGTGGAACGTTCCACAATAAAATGGAAGGAAATCAGTATGTTTATTACAAGCATATTGATGTTAAAATTGATATTAAATCATTTCGTTTCCCCAAGACTAGTAGCGCGGTTACTAGACAGATAAGTTTGCAATTGCCTTCGATATTTTTGAATTATATGGGCCTAAAATACCTTGTGAATGCCTATAAACTGTTTGAAGTGGCGCCGTTAATGATCTAAACTCGATTAAAAATATATTAACTAATTCCGAAAGTAGTAGTAACTACCAAGGTCACGCCGATGCCACGCCGATAGCGCAGCGTCGGCGGCGGCGGCGCGAAAATTTTGTCGGCGGCGGCGGCGCGCCGGCGCGGCGCTCATATCTACTATGTACATATTTCACTTTTCTAATTCTGTGCATTTTTCTCATTGATACAACCAACGCCTACTTTAATCGCATCAACGCATTTCTCCTCTATCGAATCTTTATTTTGGTATCCGTTGCTTAATATTCGATTTTATACGCCACGTGAGCTTGTTTTGGCTGCGACTGGTCCATTGTGAAACCAGAATCCATTGTCCTATTCTGCGGGAAGTTTTCAGCTTTCGACTTACTCGTTACGTTACGTCAATCTCATCTGGTGAATGACAGCATGACATCTGGACCGGTTTTTGGATCTTGTTCTTGCTACTGGTATAGGTATGTGCGACATCGAAGTTACTATTGCCTTATCAGTGTAACATATCAGGAGTATAGTATCCGGTATGACACTGCCTGTGTAACAATGAAATCGATTATTAACATAGATGCCATTTAGCATATAGTACTGGATTGGGTTCAGAGTTTAAGTGTTGATTAAGATATTTAATTATTATTAAAATTATAAACAATGTTGCATCGTAAAGACGCTAGCTAAATAAACTCATTTAAAAATAGAGGCATGATCCTAGGACTTGCATTCTAGGTGAATCGTGCTAAGTAGGTACAGCACAGTTGAACTGGTAACCAACTTTTTTATCTATAGCATAGATAGCACCGTGGCCCGTAGTGCCGTTATAACTAACCGCCGCGACGCTCGATTTGCCGATCCTCGAGGATGTTAAATCCAGCACACATTGTTAACGTTCTATAAATTTTAATACGCCTGCTTTCCTCTGCGGTCATTTTAGCGGCTTTCTGTCATTGTCTTCCATGTTAACGTCAATCATATAAACCACATCTATCTCGGGTTAGGATAGTCGTCAATAACAGTTCTCATTAAAGATACGTTATTATTAGGCGGGACAGGAATAGATGTGCCAAATGTGGTTGATCATATTACGATCTCGCTGCGTACATCCGTATCTCCGCTGCGCCGGGGGGATATCGTCTATTTACTTTAACCAACACGTAATTAAACACATGTGATGGATTTCAAAGACACCCTTATTCCAAGTGTTATAAACATCATATTTCCGCCAAATGGGTATTCCAATAAGAGTTTGTTGAAGTAGATTGATGTGCACCCGAGTGTGAGGCAGCGGTACGTCACGCACTATTGCATTCTGCACAAATCACTGATCAAATTTGTTAATAACGCCTCTTTCTCTTTGCAAGATGTGAACTTTAATAACGTGGTAATGTTTTAAAGTTGTCTTAAATGTACTGCAAGTATGGTGATAGATCAGTTTAGCGGTGTGGGCGCAAGTTGTTGAATTAACTCAAGTGAACATAAAGCTCTTGACGTTTCGCGACCGTACTTTACATATGCAACAGGCTAAGCTAACACATATGTATACTCTATACGAGTGGGTAGAGACTAGAGTCGTGACAAAGTTGATGCAATATTTAATAATAATGTTTTTTAAATTACTATTTACTATGAACTAAACCTAGCCAACCATCCAATCGTTAAACAAAGCTTTTGCTATTTCTATGCAAAGAGGCCGTGTAAAATTATTTGGTTTTGCATACATAGGTTTCAAGTCCGTAACAAGTGTTGGCCAAATTGTCCTTCACACTTATAAGTGCCACTATGTCACGACTTGTGTACATACACGTTTCGACACCAACCAGAACCAGCCAAGTATTTGAAAATCCAAACAATCTAATGGTAAGACTAAACAATAACAAACGAACACTTTGTCTTACACCTCTCACATCACAATGTACCTGTCGTTCACGCTTTTAGGGCATTTTCTTTGTGCTTTTGGTTGCATTGTTCGGTTAATTTGTGATTCTGTCTGGGTTTTGCAGTACATATTTAGTAATTGTAAGTCTGGAAGCTTATTACGCAACGCTGCAACATGTAGTAAACTCAAGAGACTTAAATAAATTGTTAAGTAATCCAACAGTATGCTCCTTCAATTTCTATCTATATTTATTTACCTTCAGCTTTCAGCATATAATTTCTCTTCCTTAATTACGTAGCTATTTTAGAAACAAATTTCCCAATGTAACGTCAAATAGTGAGGTCATTTAGTAGGGTGCCCTGAGAAAACCTCCGGATTTAACTTGTAACTTCCTTAGCGCGCTTTCTTACACATTGTTCCTTTTTCCAGAAATAGGCTCTATTGAGAGTATTGAGAGCATAAAAACGTCACACAAGCCTAGAGCACATATTTAATAAGTAGGTTCTCATTAATAAAGTACGTGTGATAACTATAACCTATACCTATAACAACTGCTCATAAAATATTTTTTATGTTAATGATTTGGAAGACATTTAGACAGAGACACCAACAGAATAACAGCCGTCATAAGTCACATCCGAGGAAGCAATTTTCGTCAGGACTAAATTAGAGCTGAACTATAGAGGATGCGTAATATTTCCGTTTGAAGCCCGACGGCTAAAGTGGACATAAATTAGGCGCTGTCTCTAATGAGTTTCTTACGTCCCGTTGTGTGATTTGTTACTATAATAGAAACCGTTTATAATAGTTAGGATAACGACAGCTTAATAGGAATATGTCTAGGAATTACTTGCAGCAATTCCACTATTATCATTTATAATAGTAAAAGTTATAGAAATTATAATACACAAAAAATTACGCCAGTTGATGATTATATATTAACGTTACCAAGTGTATCTATCTGGTTGTATACTGTGCTACAGATTGCACCATTTTTTTCGGGTGATCGGAATGCCATTTAATATTTTTTGCTATACGCCGTCCCTTTTCTCCTTGCTTAAGCTTTTATATTCTTCCCGCGAGCAACAAAACCCAGTCTTGATCGAGCCGGCTGCAAGTTCCCCGAAAGTGCCGTTCGTTAAATTCCAATTTTAAAATTTCGGCGGATGTCGCCTCCGGTGTTGTCAACGCAGCGCCATTGAAACGGTCCTTATGGAATGCTCCCATTCCATCGCTTGATTGGATTTGGACGGAAGCTGAACTTTGTTAGGAAGGGGTTACATCTGTGACCATTTTTGTGTCATACCGTATACCGGTCAGCTCTCTATTATGCTCGCGTGCTGCGCCCGCGTCGCTGCGTGTTTAGTTGCGTTCGCTACTCGCCCAAGAATAGCCGCTGCGATGGATCCCTTTCCTACTGGACTACTGTCGGATTAATTCGTTGGTCGTAAACGGCCAGCGGGTTATGAAACCTTCGCCACACCGACCTTTTGATTAGTGACGTGCGCGTGTATCGGCTTGTTTACGATTCTAATATATGGCTCAGTATTCAACTTAACAGTTCGACGTAAACTTGTGTGTATTGCCGTTTTGCACGGTTTTTAAATCGTTATCAGCCCGTGCTTACAAATGAAGATAACATGGTGTCTTGATAACATTAAAGCCGCAAATTGAGGCGCCGATGATGTGTATTAAAAATTAGCAAGCGTAGAGATACAACGTTTGTGAATCCCTAGATTTATGGCGCGCGGACAAGTGTTAGTGGCATTTTGTTTGCTTGAGTTATTTTAATGTACATTGAGTGGGGTTCCCGTTTGATCCGCGTGCATATGACTGATGCCTGTAGCGTCTGCGCCGGTACAAGTGTAGCGGCGGACCTATTTTAGTACCACGGAAATAAGAGCGGCAAAAGGAGCAAAAAGCACCGTCTGACTGAAAAACTTGAGGTCGTGGTGTGGAGAGTATTTCAGTCTGTTGTGATCCGATGTCTATAACAATTGCTTGTGTAATTAGTGCAGTGTTATAACGAATGGGGAAAATGAAGAAAAGGACGATATCGACACTCAAAGCTATATTTGGCTCGAAGAAAGGTAAATTAATACATAGTTCTACTCCCTTTAACGTTAAGAAAATGTATGAAGAGTTTCTTTCGCGTGTGTATTGTTCTGTAAACTTTGCGTATTGCCAAATTGTCACGTTTTCACCATAAAGCTTGTTGATTTAAGTGCAATATTTGTTTCCTGGCGTATTATGCGGACTGGTGAGTTACACCATAATCTTATCAACAATGTAATCACAATAACATGATATGTTATTGTTAATTTTAAAGAGGTGTTAATTTAATTATTTGAAGTTAAAATAAAATGTATGCTGAATCCATTAATTCAATTTTAAAAGTTTTTGGTTAGCTTGTTTCTACGTCGATATATGAAAAGAACGAATAAATCGTTGGTATTTGATGAAATTACAAAGTATCTGTTCTGCGTCGATAATTGCTAGATCGGTGAACATTTCTAGTGTAAATTATAGAATTTTAATTCGCGTTGTTAATGCGTTGCTTCACGCGATCAGCCGGCTGGGGCCGCTCTTGCACTTATAGGGTTCCTCCCAAGGATTCAAAAGAAATCTCGACCCTAATGCAAAGAGATCCTAAACCGAACTCTATACTAATATTGAAAATCAACGAACGAGGTTGCTTTTTATGGTGACGAATGCGGATCTGTTGAACAGCTGCTAGTAAATTTTAACAATAACATGCCGGTCTAAGGGCGCCTTAAAAAGGTGCATTAAATCACTTGGACGGGTGAGACGCGCGAGAGAAGCTTGTGTTTAGATACTTACTTAAAAAAAAACAACGGGTTGCACTCCGGGAGTGCCGACAGAACTGAAAACTCAATGACTAGTCCAAAATGTCTGAAGCACTATGTATACCCATCATATTGACCCATCCTCCTTTCTATTGAAAAACTTTAGTTCCGAAATTGCTGGCCAGTGAGCTTAAATTTGTAGCATTAATTGTTTAAAATTCGAATAGAAATTGTAAAGTTACCTTGCAGACCTCGCATCTAAATATATTTGGTCATGATATTTTGAGTTTTATTCACCAGTACTAGAGTTCACTTTTATTAGCGATTTCATCAAGATGTAGCTTTATATTGGAGTGATATAAAGTTAGAATGTAACTGTGAGATCCTCGTATTTCAGCCCGTACAAGATTAGAACATTGAGCTATATTGCTTAATATAAAAGTCCAGTTTTAAATAATTGACCTGATTATGATACGTTATGACTAAAGTTCTTTGGTGAATAAAAACGAAACAGCAGGCTCAGGCACACATCTTCGCCGCGCGGTAGAAAGAGAAGGTTACGCCTTACGCCTTACGCTGTCTCGAGTTTAACATTTTTTCCCCACCTCAAAAAGTGCACAGCGCCGCTAAAGAAGTTTTCACTTCAAAAAATTCACTGTCATCTATCAACTAGGTATCCTGTTCTGTTCTCAGATATGTACCTACTTATTTATGTTATTATCTTGCTATGGATAAGAAGATTATTGATGGTATTCTAATGTTTTACATGATTACGCATAAATATAAATATCATTTAAATTCGATTTATATAAATTTATTATCGTACATATATACACGGAAGTCATAATATTTTTTTGAAGATAATCCTGGTTATAACGTAATTAATTACTTAACATAAATCATGTTTTACGTCAAAGTCGTACCAGTTTTTTCTTAAAGCAACAACAATTTGGCATCATTTAGCTCAGCAATCGATTCGATTTAGTCGTGTCATACTGTCCGAATTTTAGTGGAATTAGAGTAAAACTCAATTAACTCAAGTGCCATTGACTCTAAATTATTTAATCGTTGCTACTTTGTTGTTTACTCCAACTTAAAATACCCGCTCTAAAAATATGTTGTGTTTTATCAAATAATTGAACGTATTTCTTATATGACAGATGTTTAGTTTAGTTCGGTACACATTACCTTATTCTTTGCTTAGGTAACAGTTGAGTTTTACGAACTGATAAGCACGTGGCGTGGTGTACCGCATGTATATATACACCGCCATATATATATATGACTCGCTAGGTACTAACTCTGCTTACGACAATTGTTTTGTTCAGTGCTAAAGATACTGTAAAGAAGGTTACATGTTCTCGTGAGTTTGTGTTTGTGAAAATGCCGTGTGGATTGAAATTTCGCTGGAGAAAAGGTAATAAAATAGTAAAAGAAGTACAATCTATTCTGATATGCTCAACCATCCAGTAAATTATCGGCTATCGCTAAAGATGTTGGCTTTTGTAGGTCAACAGTTACAAGTTGAAGCATCAGTAGACATTTTATAAATAAACATTAAACTCAATGATTGTTTTAACAGTAATTCAAACTTTATTATAATATTTACTACATTATAAAAATGTCATAATACATAGACAAAAATAACATGTGGGTGTTAAGTCAGGTTTTAGTACCTAATTAGCGATTTCTTATGTAGGTAGTATGCCGGTTTGTACAATATGCAAACATAATTTATCACAATTTACAACATATCATCTTTTTTCCTATGATAAACCGCGTTAAGGTCATAATAATTGTCACCTTATCTATTAAGTTTGACCCCGTTCGCTCTCGCCGTAATCACAATGTCAACATAAGTCAAAAACTTCACATGGTTGAAGCGATCATCAATTCACCTTTCATTCACTTTAATGATGGTAAATTTCGTGAGGTCCGTGATTCATTCGAGCGAGTATGGCTTAATTAACTTTTGTTTCTGATATTCCTCGGAATCTTACAACATCGATCATTTTGACTCTGACACCTGCCAGTCGGGACGTTTCATTTTGCACAATTTCGACATCTCGTCTTTGTCATCGTGTCTTTCATTTCCGTGTGTGGTCGTGGGAACATTCTGAGTCGTGTGCTTACACTGCACTATAGTAAGATTATATCGAGCTCGTGTCTCTTTGTTTGTATTATAGTAGCTGCAATTAGCCAATTGCCAAGGCTTGTTGAACTTTCAACCCTATACATCTCTTCGTAACGCCTTGTTACCTTTGAGAGAATGCTGCTGATCTTAGATGGCTTTAAAGATAATTATTATCCCTAAATCTTCTTCATACTCTAGGTACGTGATTTTATTGTAGCACAAGAGGGTCACCTACAGTTTTGTCTAAATTTCTATGACCCATAGCTGCATAGATTTGATTTTCTTCTTCCACTGCTTGATCCTAATAGGTACCTAATAATAATATAATATTTAGTAGGTAATTGCTGTTTGCGAGATTATAAATTTATCGTCAGTTTATTAAATTATAGTCAGTGTATACATATAACTTTTTATTTTATATAACTCGATCTTAAGCCTAGGATCATCGTGCAGACAGTGCAGTTAACTTGTTTATGATCACCTTACCGTGACTCGTCTGTCATTATCCTTTTTTTGTCTTTGTGAGTCGCATGTGTGTCAAATGTCACTTTATGACGTCAATCTATTGTTAGAGTCTGTGCGGCAAGAGAAGAGTCGTGGAATGTATGGGGCCCAATACATTCCACGACTCTTCTCTTTCCGAACAGACTCTATAATATAATACTTCCCCGAATGTATATCAAAATACAGTTTACATTCTAAATCTAAAAAGTGTTACTTTTTTACTCTAATTTGTCGTTAACCTGATTATATATTGAACTCTGAATGGAGTTCATCGGTGTTATCATTACTTTTAATTTAAATGAGTGCCGTATTGTTAAAAATTGCGCTGCCCACATGGAGACACTTGCGCAAAGAATTAACATTCAATGAATAATGATTACTGAAAATGATTTCTCCAAACGGATTGTTACACATATCTTATGCCCTCGACTTTTACGATGATATTGAAGTATACATATGTATCGAAACGTTTTTTAAGGATAACTGTGTCTTATCTACGTGCCCTCTTTACCTTCTAACTGTCATGAACGGGGTAAACATGTTTTAAGTTACAATACTTTTAACTGTGAGTAGGTAGGTATTTTAACTTAACCTTGAATATCATAACCATAACGATAACGTTTATTAGCGGATAAAACCGTTTAGACGCATAATGCCAAAAACGCAAAACGCCATTCATACGCGAAACGCCAAAGACGTGTATTGCCAAATTCTGTTAATGCCAAACACGTGGAATGCCAAAGCTGTATAAAAACCAAATACGCATAATGTCAAAATTAAAAAAAAAAAACAAATACGCATAATGCCAAAAGCTAATGACACCCAACAAATTATTTGATATCATCCAAAACCTTCCATACATCACAGTAATACTAGAACTACTACCTAATACTTAGTATGTACCTACATGGACTTTCCTACTAGAAACCTATGTCTTACGGAGGTTTTATTTATCGTCGTTACTGGCCACTTATGATTAATATTATTAAATGTAAGTAATGTGTTATATAATTACCTATAGTTGGTCAAACAAAATTGTCAGTAAATAAGAACAAAAAAACCTATACTCATCCTTTTCTTTTGGGTGCTAATACTAGTCTAAGTCAAAGATAGCATGATTCTCTCTGTCTATGTTTGAAATGAGACAATACTTTGACAAACTATAGTTACCTACCTAAGGCGAATACAGAACTTTGTACTTTTGTTATTCTATTATTTTCACATTATCAGGGTATTACATCACACCTTCCTCGATTAAAAAATAAATAACGAATGTTTTTTCATATACCTACCGCAACATGCAAGCCATACTGCCCTAATTACTACATATAGTTCCTGTTAACATATAATTACAGTCAAAACCTTTCATAACGACATCGAAGGGACTACTCATATTTGGTCGTAAAAACCGATAGTCGTAACAGCCGATGACGTACCTAATACTTATTATTACATGTGTGATTAATATACTCATCTATAAAATAAAAGTACATTTTATTTATTTCACATGAAAATTATAATAAAAACACATTACGTACATAATTATGTAATTTGTTTTCTTTTACTTTGCGACATGTTAAAAGTTTCACGAATAACTCAACAATCATTGACGTATAATATCTAAGGACGGGCTAATGGGGCACTAAACATCGTACTAGTCCAGCGGTGCTACCCACGAATTCCAGCCAATCGTGCAGTCTAACGTGACTAGTTGCGACCAATACCGCGCGTAATGCGAACTCGTCAACTAATCGCGCGCGTGATGCGAACTCATCAACCAATCGCGTTGTAGCGATTTCACACCGCTGTACTGGCCCCTGTCATGCCTCATTATTATTGCCCGTAAAGTCAGTCCCTATTATACGTCAATGGTTCGGATAAGTAACAAACTGACTGAAAAGAAATGAGAAAGTGGGCTTTGGGTTTCGATTATACTGCATACACGTGTACCTATTTTGTTTCTGAGAAATACAATAGACCCTAAACTCGAGTTGTTTTTGTTTACTTTTGCGATCTTGATGACTTTAGTGTGCCAGATGTGGGAAGGGGATACTGCCCTCACCTATTCAAATGTTTACAATACGGCTGGTCGTTCTAACAAATATAATTCTCCGAAAATATCAGTTAAATGTAGTCGCTTAAAGAGATATGTTGTAATAAGCGATGTCGTAAAAAGCGGTGTTTTTATAAGGCGGTCTAATAGAAATCAGCCGGGACCTTTGATTTTGGTCAATATAACCGGTGTGTTGTTCTAAACGATGTCGTCGTAAACGGTTTTGACTGTATATGTAAGCGTTTTTGTCTTTCTGCGTTTTTGGCATTATGCGTTTTTTGGCATTCTGCGTTTATGGCATAAACCGTATTTGGCGTTATGCGTATTTTTTTTAATTACGCGAAACGACAAAATGGCGTTTTGCGTTTTTGGCATTATGCGTGTAAACTTGTAAAGGGATAAAACAACGGGCCAAAAGTAAAAAGGAGGTCCCTTTATGAACAAGTGTGATGGAAAAAACTATTCCGTACAGTTTAATTAAACCAAACATTGACAAACCGACATATAATCTCTATTAATTGATATGATTGTTAACGGTACGGTGATACAGTCGCCATCAGATATATCGGAGCGGCCAAGGTGTTCACAATATCTGAACACGCACTCTAAGTCTCTAACGCCCTGATGAAAGAGGCGTGTTCAGATATCTGTGAGCGCCTTAGCCGCTCCGATATGTCTGATGGCGTCTGTACAGTAGAAGGTATCATATTACCTAGGTATAAAGATTTCGAACTCTCCACGACACCCGAGCCGTCGTATTAGTTTTCACAGGCATCGGAATACGGAAACCGGCGAATGTTAGTGAGCGTGAAGATGTATGAGATTAAGTACTATTGATTGAGTGGCGCAACGCGCTGAAATGACTGAAACTACATTTATAACGTGCCCTCACCCCTAAGAAATCATCTAAAAGCATTAAAAAAAAACAGCGGGTTGCACTCCGGGAGTGCTGGCAGAAGTGAAAACTCAATTACTATTGCAAAATGTCTGCAGCACTAAGTATAATTGAGGTTAACGCCATCTAGCGTTATTTAGTCGCATTACTTGAAACCCCTAAGCATATCACTGTTAGTACTCGAGTTTATTAATAACAGTTAGAGCGAAATTCACTAGATGGCATTTAAATCAATAAAGAAAAACTCAATAAATAAATAAATATTGGGGGACATCTTACACAGATCAACCTAGCCCCAAACTAAGCAAAGCTTGTACTATGGGTGCTAGGCGACGATATACATACTTATATAGATAAATACATGCTTATATACATAGAAAACATCCATGACTCCGGAACAAATAAATAATATAATAAATATATAAATAAATAAATAAATATTATAGGACATTATTACACAAATTGACTAAGCCCCACGGTAAGCTCAAGAAAGCTTGTGTTGTGAGTACTCAGACAACGATATATATAATATACAAATACTTAAATACATAGAAAACAACCATGACTCAGGAACAAATATTTGTGCTCATCACACAAATAAATGCCCTTACTGGGATTCGAACCCAGGACCGCGGCTTCACAGGCAGGGTCACTACCCACTAGGCCAGACCGGTCGTCAGAATATTAGTGTTCAAATACAAATATTAGTGTTCATCACACAAATAAATGCCCTTACCGGGATTCGAACCCAGGACCATCGGCTTAGCAGGCAGGGTCACTACCTACTAGGCCAGACCGGTCGTCAATGACATTGAAGTAACAGTTTTTCGATCAGGTCACGTGTCCGTCTTACGTCTTACGGTTACTTGACACCTCTCGCGGGTTTAACATTTTTTCCCCATCACAATTGAACACAACTTTGTTCTTTCAATTTTTATGTAAATGAACGTAGGTACCTACTTCACTTTTGTTTGGCTCCATGATATTATTAATGTTGCACTTATTTTAATTAATGCCTTTAGAAACTACACATTACATAATTTGTAACTAAAATAATTGTCAGTCTCTAGCTAACGTAAAGTGCAACAGAAAAGTTGGAATGTTGCTCGCTAAGTTGACCTTTATTTACGTAAGAGGCGCGAACGAGCGGGGCAAACTCGCATATCTCGGCACAACATGTTTGCATTTGTTAGACTCTAGTTCTCACGGCCAAAAACCACAATAACCATCAAGAACAGTATCCTAACTTCACAGTACCATCAATACCACTATTATCTACTTTAGTACATTCTTAAAGCATGATGATTGACAACTGTCATCTCGGTACAATGGTCGCTGTCACCCACACCCCTCTAATAAAGACTTGCTTCAGTGTTATCATAGATACCTACACCCTCAAATCTGCTATTCAGCCCGATTTATGCTTCCTGTAGTTTTGCAGAGCTTGTCCCAGACTGAGCTTGTGATCCCCGATTCCAATCTTGTCATTGCTCGAAGCCGAGGTTGTAGCTTAGGGTAACGGTGCTGCTGGGGTTGTCTTAAATGTTGGCTTGCAGGTCAATTCGAACGTTCACTGACATCACTGATATCTCAATGACGTACCGTCTTTCTGATATAGGTATGTGTACGTTGTAATTGGCCTCTTAGTGGGATATGGTTCTACCTATACGAAACTACATAATAATTATGTATAACCTACCTTATAATTATAATAAGGACGTGGTTCCACGAACGCGGCTCTTGCCACTTGCCACAAGTACCAACGTCTAAAGTTGAGATACTGATTACGATAATTGTACTACGGTCGCGATTCACTTGGGAGACGCTAACTACAACCTCCTCGGAAAGTGTTTGACGCTGTTGAATTGTTCAAGAGTTGTAACTTTCTTCGAACACTTTACACGTCCTCGTGTGGCGTCCGGCGTGAGACCAATAGATATTAGATATCTGGAACAATGAGAGCGACTAGAAACTCTAAGATACTGTAGATCAAATGAGTTTTTTATAAACATATTCACGTTTCAGAGGATGACTTGTTTACTCGGTTGTTTACATTTATGTTTTTACCCGCGACAAAATTTTAACAGTACTTACTCCTAGACGCCTATACAATGATCCATTCCCATGTTCCATAAGAAATAATACCTAAAATATTAAATATCGCCGCTATACTTACTCAACCTCGTATCTGCAACACTCATTTGATGACAAAAACACCCGTATTCCGAATGAAAGAAAAGCGACATTTCCATCAAATGATTGTTGCAGATATGAGGATGAAGTATAGTGACGATATTATTCAGTGATAGACGTACAGATTACTTTGCATTTTATAATACATGTGTTAGTAATTAAATTAAAACATGAGCCAGCCTGATACCTTATACTAATTAATTATGGAAAATATATGCAATGCAAGGGCATTTAGCGGGTACTTTAAACCATTAAATGAATCAGCTTCACGGCTACTGGTGTTTAGCTTATAGTATGGTTTCTTATATGTATTAACTAGAGATTTCCAAAGATTGATTAGACTCGCGTGTATCTTTTTAGGGTTCCGTACCCAAAGGGTAAAAAACGGGACCCTATTACTAAGACTTCGCTGTCCGTCCGTCCGTCCGTCCGTCCGTCTGTCACCAGGCTGTATCTCATGAACCGCGATAGCTAGACAGTTGAAATTTTCACAAATGATGTATCTCTGTTGCCGCTATAACAACAAATACTAAAAATAAAATAAAATAAATATTTAAGGGGGGCTCCCATACAACAAACACGATTTTTTTGCTCTATTTTTTGTTGATGGTGCGGAACCCTCCGTGCGCGAGTCCGACTCGCACTTGGCCGGTTTTTTCGTTTCGCGTTTCACACGAACGCCGGCGACCACAAAACACCTCGTCACGTCTGACGCAAGCTCAAAACTACTCCACCATGCAATCTTCATCGGAAATACAACTCAAAGGAAGTAATTTTGTGCTTTATTGAGCTCTTCACGCAATAATACATAATTCGTAACTACTTCGCAAATTTATAATTAAACTTCATCTTGATACGCTTTCTTCATCAGTCTGCACAATCCGTCATCAAATTCGTTGCATTACACACTAATGGCGTTATTCATAAACGGCTGCTAACTTAATCAGTTGATGATCGTCGTTTGTCCATATCTGTCGTTATGTCATAGAGAGAGACAAACGAAGATCATCAGCTGATTAACTAAGCAGACGTTTATGAATAACGCCGTTATTGTTTATGATTATGTGGGGTTGTATCGTTTATTTTATTTCGTATATTTTTCATAGAAATGCCTCGGGATATGTCTGTCTGAAGTGGCTTCTCAGAAACCATATTAGAATCGCTTTAAGCGTTTAAACAAACTTTTATTATTGCATTTATGTCGTCGACTTACGACTTCCGTTTTTTCTAACCACCAGAATATTAATTTTACTATGACTCCTTTAATATGCTTAAAAGCATACCGAAAGGGTATGATCCCATATTGTACAGTCTATACTCTATTGAATAAGCTTAATTCAATCAATCGGTATCTGCAACTGGTCAATGAACGTAACATAACAGTGTTTTACTCCTTGTACCACATAGCCATTTCTGATAGTTGTCTCTCCATTTGCGTCAGTGATAATTATGTGCTCATAACACCTACTTTATAATCTTATGAACAATATAAAAGATGTTTTCCTCATAGTCGTAGTTATACAACTCACATAACCTTGAAGTCATCTAGACAAAGAATTTATATTTTCCATGGCTGGCGGAAATTGCCTTAAGGAGTTACATTGTTGTCACTATTCCCTTTGCGGATACTAATTTCCATGTTCCTTTGTCGGTGCCCGGTGGTGCTAGGCACTATCATTCTACGGTGTCACCCCTCGACACATTTTACCTTGATACCTGTACCTACTATTCCCCTAATCTTTAATAACGGTAGGTTTATATCACGAACTTTCGAAATTTGTAAACTATTGATCTCATCATGTTTAAAACTCAAACGATTTATCAGCTTAAATATCCGGTTCAATTAACACAGCTTGTTCCTCCTCTGATGGCTCTGATAGCATCGAAGTGGAAGATATTCAGGGCAGGCTTGGGTGCAATTATAAAAACGCCTTGCGTACCAAGATACCTCAGGCAAGCGGATTCAGTTTTTGTCCTAATTGTCCTTGAAGAGGACTAGACGCCACCACCTACTTTTTTTTTGAGTTAACGATTTATATGAATTATATGCATACATATGCGACAATTGCGACATACGAGGGATACAATTGTTGGTGCTCAGGGTCACTTGCCATAAGTTAATCTAACATCAAGGATTAGACGAACTGTCTCCCTCATTCTTTCTAGTTAGTTAGTCATTCTTTATAGTTGATCTAAACGCGCCTGTTTCATTAGTCACTTTTTACATCATTTAATCAATCTTATCATATCTTTATCTAGTGCTAGCGACCCGCCCCGGCTTCCTCCTTCCTCCTCCTTAAACCTTCCTCTTGAATCACTAGCTCTATCTATTAAAATCTATCTATCGATTCTATCGCATCAAAATCCGTTGCGTAGTTTTAAAGATCTAAGCATACATACAGACAGACAGACAGCGGGAAGCGACTTTGTTTTATACTATATGTAGTGATTAATTATAGTACAACTTCCAATTAATCATTAAATGAACATCACCCACGGCCACTTTTGATGAAGAGTATGCAATTTTAATCATATTAAATTATGTCCGGTACTGCGAGCAGTGCAGCCCTTATAAAGTTATAACTTTATAATGATAATAGGTTATTGTTAGTTCCATTCCAACTGATTTCGAGGCTGGTATCCTACAAAACGGGTTGAAAAGTTAATCGATCAAAGAAACCGAAAACCGCTAGTGAAGGAATCGAAGATGTATCCTCTTATTCCTCTTGTAACTTGCGTCTTGCATTTCGATAAGCAGTGATGTCCGAGCCGAGGCAGACAGCGCCTCGTTTGTTAGCAGCCGGGGTCTCGGATAAAACCTGTAGCAATTTGCGTTCGCGGCACGCGTCTCTTGTAACGTCGGACGCATATCAAAGTCGCGTCTAACACCACGAATTCGTTCTCGGAAAGATGAGGAACGTAGACGGAATAAACGATTCAATGCCACTGCTTGGTTTGCAGTCAAGTAAGGGTAGAAAAACAACGAGGTCTAAAACTTTTTACTTTGTACCTAGGAATATTAGAAGTCATAAGGTAATAACTCATAATATGAAATATGAATCATATAATGTATACAAGTATATTTCCCAACATTCTTATGCAGATACATAATTTCATAGATTCACATTAGGTCTGGTATACGTAATAATCATTTTGGATGTATTGTTATGATGTCCAATGCTAGTGTTCTTCGAGAAACAACTCAGGCCACGGTTGATTATGTGTATTTTTAGGGTTCCGTAGCCAAATGGCAAAAAAACGGAACCCTTATGGATTCGTCATGTCTGTCTGTCCGTCCGTCTGTCCGAGTATGTCACAGCCACTTTTTTCCGAAACTATTAGAACTATACTGTTGAAACTTGGTAAGTAGATGTATTCTGTGAACCGCATTAAGATTTTCACACAAAAATAATAAAAAAAACCATAAATTTTGGGGGTTCCCCATACTTAAACTGATACTCAAAAAAATTTTTTTAATCAAACCCATACGTGTGGAGTATAGGTCTAGGTCTTCAAAAATGATATTGAGGTTTCTAATATCATTTTTTTCTAAACTGAATAGTTTGCGCGAGAAACACTTCCGAAGTGGTAAAATGTGTGTCCCCCCCCCCCTGTAACTTCTAAAATAAGAGAATGATAAAACTAAAAAAAATATATGATGTACATTACCATACAAACTTCCACCGAAAATTAGTTTGAACGAGATCTAGTAAGTAGTTTTTTTTTAATACGTCATAAATCCCCTAAATACGGAACCCTTCATGGGCGAGTCCGACTCGCACTTGGCCGCTTTTTTCTACCTGCCAGTTTCCACAGAACAGTTAACAGAAAACGCCTTATGCGCATGTAGAATCTTAATGGAAACCATTCTTCTTACTATATGAAGGGGACCGTGTTACCGACAAAAGTCAATTAGCAACCCGGTCGTGTGCGACCACTCGACCGACATGTGTGTTCCTACCGTGGCTATGCGCCTGCGTCTGCATACAAGAGTTCACCCACCCGCTTCAGGAGTGCCCTTCTAACAGTTCTAACCTCTAACCAAGAGCAGGCAAGTCGTACGCTGAAGTGAACCAGGCAGTCTACAAATTGTACAATATACATTTGTATAACTTTATCTCTGCGACTAAAATAGAGGAAAAGCGAGAGAGAATTTTAATGTTTGCGGTAGCCCCCCAGTGCCCTCTTTGAATAAATACAAAAGAAACACAGTAAGAATCCGTTAGGTCTCAGTAACACAACTAACACTGGTTTACCTTTGCGTTCGACTTGCCTGCGCTAAATATAAATAAGTTTAAACACACGCCATCTCACTTTATTGATAAACTATATGATTTACGACCACGTAATCTTATTTACGTCTGGATTTTTGTTTAGCCTCCGACAAACGATAAATAAATATTCAAATACATACTATCATTAAAGTCTCATATTATTTACCATTTATGCGAACTCAAGGTCGCATTTCTGGTTCTACTACCTTGTAAAGAATTCGCGTTTAAATATTACATAAGCATAAACCAGCTGTGTGAGTACCGGAATGAGGTGTCATTTACGAATGCGAGCATGAAAAGGAAGCGGTCTCAGCGACACTGGCCACTTAGAATTAATTAGCGAAGACTCCAAGAGCCCCCGCGTCGATTCTAATAAGTAGTCGGTGTTTTCGTCAATGTCTTTCATCGAATTTAACGATTGGCTCAGTCATCACCTCTAATATTATAAATACTCTTGATGTCTTAGGCACTAAACTTGCTTGAAGTAATTTCTTAGTACCTATGCTCGCCGCTATTTTCAGACGGAACGCGACGGAAAGGTTTTCTTACGTAGTTTTTGACCAGAATCTGAATAGAATCTCTCTATAAAAACCTGCCATTACGGCGGCTATATTAGCTTGGTGTTATTATTACAGTAGCTAAGATCGCGTGACCTAGGCTGTAATTTACCTAATCAATATGGAGGTTGTGGCCGGCTTACGTCATGGTCATGGCATGGTCGCATTTGTTTGCGGTGACAACTTTTTTTCGACTTTAGCCCTTTCGGATAGTAAAATTCAGCTTCCATCCACCGAATCTCACCTGTTGGTATTTGGATTTAGGAACTCCGGGAAAGATGTTTACTTTGCTAGTGATTCAAGAAGTCGGTTAGTGTTACAATCGTCCAGTTTTTTGTTCTTGACCTTCGCGGACATACGCTAAAAGTGTGATGTTTGGCGGTATTTCCTAGAGGGAGCCAAGTGTTTGGTATGATTTCGTTTCTGTATTTATCATGGAACGTAACAAATCGTTATATCAATAAGCAGGGGTCGGACAAAAAGTGCGGATGACGTCAAACCACTTATAGGATGATTTCAAATAGTATTTTTGATTTTCATAAACAATTATCACTTATCATTTATCAACCTCTTTATTAAACGATATCGCCACTTGAAATGAGTAAGTACGTTTTTGACTGACACATTGTCAATCAGATGAACAATAAATTGACTTCGTTATTGTTTAGCTATTGTATCTTCACGATTATATTTAGCTAAAATTTAGCTATAAAAGTATAATAACATCAAATTATCTTTTTTTATTTTTACTAATCTTACCTACTGTTCCCACTTTTGACTATTAAACCTATTTATCTGAGGATCCCACAGACTTGTTCTAAGTGTTCTAACTAATTTCAAATAATTATACCTTATGGTAACAAGTTTCGTGAAATTTATTTTATTCACTACATCACCCTACCACCTGTATTATTAATTCCATGGATTTATTTACGATTATTTTGTTACTTCATTAATACTACTTTGTTACTACATGTCACACGGAAGTTTAAATACAAACTCAAACATCATCCTGTGTGCAAGATTACGTCATTTTTACGTCATGCGCACTTTTTGTCCGACCCCTGTCAATAAGCATAAAGATAATAAGCGAGGATTTTTAAACTAAATAATAAGTAAGCCAATCAATGAACACACACACAAACATATGACTAAATATTTGAAGACTGTGCAAATGTGAAAAATGTCTACTAAAGGTCAGTTCGTATGTTACTCTTATTGTTGATTTGACACTGACAAGAAATGACAAATCAGATAACGTCAAAAGGACAATTTTAATTATAAGTAGGTTAATATATATTCTTCAGTAAGGTTTAAACTTTAAAGATATTCCTTTTTCACAGGCAAGCGGCACCATTCTTCGAAGTCTTCACGTTCGGTCACGCCGGACCCGCCCACGCCAAGCAGCGTCGAGTCCTTCCGGCCGATCCCGCGCACGCCGCCGCCGACCCGCGTGGGGCCCCCGCCGTCCCCCCCGGTCCCCACTCACCCCATAGCCCCCGTGGCCCCAGAGCCCTCGGGGCCCATCAGGCTAATCCCCTGCGCGGTATGCGGGAGGACCTTCGTACCGGAGTCGCTCGCCAAACATGTCAAAATATGCGAGAAGACGACCGTCAAGAAACGGAAGACATTCGACTCTTCCCGGCAGAGACGCGAAGGTATGTAGGCTTATGTTGTTCATGAAACTTATGGTGGAAGGGTCACTAATAAGAATATTACTGCTGTACATATAATTTGCATCTTTTGGATTCAATTTTCCATTTGGTTTTTATAATTTGACGTTTTTATATAGTTTTTCCCATTTAGGTCCTTTAGGGAAATTCCGAAAATCTATTTTGAGTAATTTCCTATAACTTATTCTGTTGTTTATCTACTATTCAAAGGCAATTCTAATGCGACCATTGTTATATGACAAGGTGGCAACCTTTCGTACCCTCCATCCTGCTTAATTATCCAACCAGATCGTTGGTATCATAAGTCATAATCATAACTATCATGACTTTAACATTATATTAATCCTTAATCGTACATTAAGCTTACAAAATCTGTATTCATTCAAAATTGAGAACAGACATTTATACTTAATACGAAATAAAATTTCGAATACGAGAATCAATGAGTTGTTCCTGTTATAACTTGGATGCGGCGATAACTTTTTCGTAAAGCAGATTTTTCGGAATAATCCCCAAGGTACCATTATTACTATTTAATTTATGTTATATTTTTAGTAAATATACATAAAGGCATGTATTTATTTTATGTATATTGACTTATGCCTTATTGTTGTGGGTAAAAGGGCTGCCAGCGGCGAATGGTGTTAATACCGGTGAGTGGGTGGTGCGTTAACCATAAACTGTCAACTGTCATTATCTGTCATCTCTAATATAACAGCAACCTCAATCCTGTGAACATTGTGTGCGTCTTACTAACTCACGGGTCCCATTCTAAATATTATCTTGGCTTATTTCTCTTATCCCTATTTGCATAGGTATTACTTTGTTATTTATAATTTGGAAATGTATTTGGTAACGCCTACGATCGGTTTTTACTAAAACCTACTCGATTATGACATTTAAATTTAGGTACATCAATTAAATACGACTTTGATAAACATCAGTTAAAGATTCTCACTGAGACCGCATCCATTAGACATGTTCAATGACCGCTTGCTAAGTTGCTATCGACTCATGATGACTTTAAGGCCGGTGAAAAAAAAAGTGCCCATGTCCACAAGTCGTTGAATTTTGACAATTTGAAAAAGTTTGTAGTAGGTAGTTTTAAAGGCTGTAGGTGTAGTTGTGTATGGCCTCTTTGGGAATTGATATTTGATAAGTAGATCTCGCTTGAGCGGATCTAGACTAGAAGAGTTCTTATTCTTACAGTAGGTTTCATCACATCTTGGTTCTGAAGTCAGTTAATTATAGTCTCAGTGTACATTTTACCGTGATATGATAATCGCTGACACTCGCACCGAGCTAAAATGTAAGCAAAATATTTGCAAACATCGCATTTCGTCATTTCATTTTCGCATAACATAAAATGTTTGTTGCACAAATGTGTGAGTTTCAGTAGAACAGCATGCTTTTGTCTAAGATTGTGATTTGTACGAATGCGAATTAATCTGTGTCTAGACCTTATAATAGGAATGCGTCATCCCTTCTATTAATAAACTGAATGATATAATGGAATATGAACAGTATTTTCAAATCGACAACCTATTTATCTTGTAATGGTAATTCCAGGTACGGATTTGGAGCAGTACTTGCCAAAGAACTTTGGGTTGCCCGAGAACAGTCCGTTCTTGGAAAAGAGTCCGCCGAACACTGCCAAAGCGGCGCCGAAGCCAAAGCCGCAGTCTATCAGGACTACTATCATGAAGGTATTTTATAATATACTCATGGACAGATTTAGAGGAACGCAAAAAAAAGGAACCTAAAGCACAGAATAAATAATAGTACTAGGTACAGAAGATTCACTCTTTAACAAAACGCGTCTATTACGACAGATATGACCGCTAGGTGGCGCAAGCGCGAGCAGGCGTCCGGTCCGTAGCGGTGCGCGGCAACTACTATGGCTAGACACCAAAATTGGTGTGGGACGGATGTACTTGTAGGTAATTGTAGCGACACGACGAAATTGCGGAGTGAGCCACGCCTGCCTAAAGTAATTTCAAAATTAGTAATTAAATTTTTTTTTTGCGTTCCTCTAAATTAGTCCATGAGTATAGTTCGTTTGAAGTACTTTCGATGTTAGGCTATTAAGTTTGCGGTCATTGTACCAGGTGGCATATTTAATAATAATAATAAAATTCTTCATTTCAGACCAGTTTGCCCATAGATTGTTAGTTATATATTTACAGACTTACATATAAGCTTTATATTTGACTCGTCATTAGGTATGTCAAGTCAGGGCATGGCAAAGCTACCACGTCTTCATTTGTTAAAACAATATTCTTGACAATTTGTTAGTATGTACAATAAAATGTAGCATTTTAAGACGCGGTGCATGGTAATTATCAAAGAAAAGAAAATATTACTTTGTAACAGTGTCTAAATAAAAATTAAACATCAATTTATTCTAGACTGCTATTTAAGTTCGTTATGTTGAAACAATAACACAATATCATATTTTAATGCCAATCTCAAAACAAATGAATACTTCGCAAAAACTGACAGGCTAACGGACAGGTCAGATTGAATGACGATCCGAAGACCGAGATTGATGTCGAGAAAAAAACCATTTCAATAGATATTCGACGACGCTGTACCTACCAAAAAAACTTAGGTACTGTTATACTGACTCAAATGAACAGTCACCTATTGCAAAATAAACTCATGTTCGCTTCATTGAAATTGCGCTTTTTATTTATGTAGCATTAATGAGTCATCGATCTTGTAAAGTTCTTAAACTTTGGATCTTCGGCAATCATTAACAATTACTTTCGTACAAAATACAGCTTTAGAAATCTTTCTAAAACTATTTGTTGATGGAATATACGTAAAACGTAAAAGACGATTTTTCGCTCAACACTATTGCACAATAACTCAGCGGAGAGACAGAACTGTCAGATATATTAAGCTTTGTCATGTCACATATTGCAGTATTGTATTAAGCATATGTTGCAAGACTTGATAACTTGACACAACGAACTGCGTACCGACGGTCATATGCTGCTGCCATACTGTGATGTTAATTATAACAACTCATTACCATTTCTAATGTAGGTAGGTATTGTGTACCAAGTAAAGTAAGCTAGTAAAAACAACCTCGAACGAAATTAATATTCCACATAGTGTAACTGCCATAATTTACATATTTGAATGAACGGCTGCGGCTATTAAAGAGAATCGCTCGTAAATTGTTATGAATAATATTTAAATTTAAAATAACACGCGCATTATTATTGAAATTAGCTTAGTTATGTCTGCTTAGAGGCCGTCAACGGAGTTTCTTTATTTTTGGAATCCCATATATCCTGGTTCTATATTGTTTACGTCCTTTTGAGCCTTTCCAAAGATCATATATTAAACCTCTTAACATGAAGGTGAAGCAGTGGCGGGGCGTCCAAATCGTCCATGGAAATTTTGTTTCCACCGGCTTACCTATTTCAGTGGTTTTGAAGAAAAAGCAAGCCTAATTGGCTCTGGGCTACCCATGTAGGTACTATGGTTAAAGCGCCGCCATTGGCAAAAAGTTGGTTTTTGTTATGCTTAACCTTAACCAAAGGAGTCAACTAAAGCGCTTAGCTTCAGCCAAATATGAACTTTCATGCGACAAGGTTCACGATGACGCACCGCACACGCCAGGCGTGGCATTCAAACGTTCAGTGTTGTGTTAGTGATCAACGTATGTGATCGTAATTAAATTATACAACGGGACTTAATCGCGTATCTAAGTTTTAAGATTTACCTCCGACGTTTCGAGGACGGCGTTGTCCCCGTGGTCTCGGAGAAGACTCTTAATCTTCTCCGAGACCACGGGGACAACGCCGTCCTCGAAACGTCGGAGGTAAATCTTAAAACTTAGATACGCGATTAGGTCCCGTTGTATAATTTAATAATGTGTAAAAATCGTGAAAGTTTAAATCAGTGGTATGTGATCGTTTCAGCCGGCAGCCGACCTGCAGAAGTGCCCGCACTGCAGCCGCGCGTTCGGCGTGCGCGCCTTCGAGCGGCACGTGGAGTGGTGCGCCGACAAGGCCAAGATCCTCCCCGCCGCGCCCGTGCAGCCGCCGCACGTCACCGACGCGAAGCAGAGGCTTAATGCTCGCACACAGTACAAGGCGCCGCTTGTGAGAGGCAGACGGTTCGTTGTTTAAGCTTTTGGGCTTTCCTTAAGATTTACGTGAACTTTGATAATCCTACCGGCTGCGCCAATACTGCGTAATAACGCTTGCACGTGGCTGCGTGAAACGCTCAACATTGGGTCTGCAAAACATTTTTTTTATTTTCACAAAGCTACTCCTTTTATCGTCTTTTCAAACAACGGTTAATGTTTTATCAGCATATGATGTACAGAACATTTGGCTGCTCCACAAAAGCACCATTTTCGATAGTTGCAAAATGAAAGAGTCGGACTCCAAACAACAGCCAACAGACATATAAATACGAATAGTATCTTTGATTATTATTGCTAAACCATGTGTGTGCATGAGGCACTAAGTAACGATGTAATCGTATTCCCAGATCTTCTCAGAGCCGCGACAAGTCGTCCCAGAGCCGCTCGGCGTCCGTGGAGTCGTCGCGCGACTACGGCGACGGACGGCGCGCCAGGGCTTCAGGTCTACTATATCTTTTACTAATACTATTATTGATTGACCGATTCATCGAATTTCTACAACGTAATCTATATTTCCTTCCCGACCGATATGCGACATACCCGATGAATCATCGAGTAAAGTATCACAAATCACTACTCGCACGTATTAATTCAGTGTTTTTTTTCGAGGTGTCCATTCGAATAACATCACATCACTGATATTTCAAATCATATCAAACGTAGAATAACTTCTGATAATATATATTTGTTCATTACAGAATCCATGTCGAGCAATGATTGTAATGATGAACCGTCCCCGCACGTGCCAGTTATTAGAAACCCTAGAAACTCTCAAAATAAATCTTCAGGCGATGCCAACGTTAAAGCGCGGCAAGCTAGATTAGCAAGAGATCTTAGCAGCTCAAGGTGAGTCCTATAATTTTAAGGGGCATTTTGTTTGTTTTAGTTTATTAGTTAGCAAATAAGGGGAAAGGAAGCGGTGGTTGTTTTTGTTTCGATGTTTTTTTGCACATTTTCGTTCCTGTCTCCTTGTTTGTTCGCTAAGTTAAATCACAATCTATACTACCTTCCTTTCCCCTTCCATAGAACCTCCAAAGAACCCAATCTTCCTAACATCCAACAAGAAATCACCGACCCTAATCCGAAAAAGCCGCAAGATAAAATTAAACAACCTCGAAATATTAAAAAAGAGCAGCAATTAAAGAAGCTGGAAGAAATTGCAAATAAATATAATGAACGACAAGCGAAAGCTGCCGAGGAAAATGAAGAAGAGAAGAAAAAACTGAAAGAAAAGAGACAAATACCGGTCCTGAAGAGAGTCGTTAACAAGAATGTAAAACCTAAAGATGAAATGGCTGAACCTATTGAAAAATCAGAGCCTTCAAAAGTAACACAGAAACCTGTAAGAAAACCTAACGCTAAAGCTAAACCCACTGTTTTAAAGTCCACGGAAATAACGGAGAAAGATAGAAAAAAAGAAAAAAATACTAAAAACAAAACAAGGAGGGATACAGTATCACTACCTAAAGAGAATAGCATGAGCGTTGATAGTTTAGATGACTGTGTTACTATACATTCTGCGGGAACTACTAAATTTTGTCAAACAGTCGGCATCAACACAGAACTTATTTGTGTTCCATGTGTTATCCACGAAAATGGAGATGTCAAGCCTCAAAGCTGTAATAATAAAAATAGAATATCGCTGGTTGAAAATGTACTAGTCAGTGCCCGGAAAACAAAAGACAATATATCCGATAGCACAGTAGAACTCCTGTATAAAAATTCAACTATTAATTGCTCGTATAACGCTCAAGCTACAACAATTACATCTGATAATTATACGACAGAAATTTCAAACGATACATGCAAAGTGGAAAAAGATGAAAGTGACAATCAGATCTCAGCTAACTTTCTTTCTAAATCAGAACCGATTGATTCATTAAAAGTTTTAGAGGATGGTGACAACGGAAAAGAAATGTCTGGTGACAATTTTGAAGATAGCTTTGAATATGATGCCAGTGGCGATAATTTAGACAACTCTGGTGAAACTAAATATGAAGAAGAGAATAGTGCTGAAAATAATCAATCCGGACGCAGGCATGGGAGTGGCGATACATACACAAAATTCACAGAAAATCCAGGAGATTTAGATGAGTTTATGCATTTAACCGATGAAATGATAAATTCCCAAAATCAGATGGAGCTCGATTTGGAAAAACATATCGACAATTTACATACACCAAGAACTGCTTCACTGGAAACACTAAACGATAAAAATTTGGACAATGCAGACGATACAGACCAAAAGAAACAATTTTCTTCTGACACTTTTGACGACTTAAAACTTGATTTGAAACAATTGTTACAAAGAGCCAGTGATACCATTAGAAATTCTACAAAACAAACTGACCGACAAACTGATAAAAAAGAAAGCCAAGATGTTTCCGACATGGAACATATCACAGTTTATGGTTTAAAACATTATGAACAGCAGCAAAATATAAAAAACAGTAGCGACGATGAGGATTCTACGTTAAAATTGCCTTCCATAACGGTGACGAATAAACCAGAACCCAAACTAGCTTGCACAAAGAAAAGAATGCAAAAGATCTTTAAATCTAATAGAAAATATATCCTACTACGTGAGCAAAGTCGAGGCGAAGCAGACAACAGAACCTTCATAGTTGCAGAGAACGTTCGTGATAGCGACGATCAATCTATATCGACTGAGGCGCCGCCATTAAAGTTGCCAAGGATAGAAAGCGCAAGGTTAAGTTTTAAAATCCAATTCCTACCCTTCCTCGTAAAAAATCATTATTTCTATTTCAGGTTGGCTAGTAGTCATTTGCGAATATTTTTTACTAGGAGTGTAATAATTTTATTTCAGACTGGACGACGGTTACGACCCATTTGTATCAGCCGCTAGGCAAATGAAAGAGCTCCTATCTTCAGATACCGATATGCCTAAAAAGATGCATAACTCTTCCAAAGACCTCACCCGCACTCTTCCCATCCTCCGTCCTGCCAGGGACAAAGCTCCATTATCACAACTTCGCACTGAAAATTCCAAAATGATAAAAGACACTCTTAACAAAACATACCAAAAAACTCCTACCCTGCAAAGAATGAAATCTTTTGGAAGCACGAACAACGATAATAACACTAACACTAGCAGTTTCGGGGGTAGATGTAGCTCTTTTAGACTTAACAGAAATGATAAAAAGTCTAGTCAAAAACTGAACACAACCTTTACTAAATCGAGTAAAGAAAATATTAGCATGACAGACAAAACCAACTTCAACCGCAACAGCAGCCTTAATAGATCATTCTCAAGCTACACCACATCTAATTATAGTACTCCAAAACCAAAAGATAAAATCCCGAAGATTGCAACCTCTATGTACCATAGCTTCACGCGAACTACTATAAAACAGCCTGTAAAACTTGACAAAATAAAGAGAGATGAAGAAGAAAAGAAAAAATTCGTAAACCTTGATGCAATCCTTGCTGACGATAATTCGTCCATGACCGACAGTAATTACATCGATCCCAGGCTTATTAATGAAAATGATAACTTGCCCATTAATGTAAACACAATCCTAAACAATCCCGACATTATCAGTAGTATGGAGTCCCTTCTTACCACAGAAAACTTGCCTTCTAAATTTGATTCTTTCAGCAAAATACATATTCATAATTATGAATTAAACGGTAATATTGATTCACAAATGAAAGCGGAAAAAGACAAAGTCAACAACAACACTGACATTAATAAACTGGCTGCCGCCCCGGTAGACAATTTAAGTGCCCAATACGACAAAATTATGTCTTCTTTGGAAGAAAGCATCGCGTCTAAAACGTTAGCTAGGGATGAGGAGTCTGTCTTCGAGGAGTTTGACCTCGAAGAATTCATGACTACTTTTGACGAAGAAATTCATAAAAGGAAATCTGAAAATAAAAGAACTTGTAGTTCTACCACTAGGGTTGTGAGGCAGTCAGAGCTCAACGGTAGCAATAGGACTTCAGCTTTTAGTAGTGTTAGCTCCACCCCTAAACAAGTAAACCCCAATAGTAACGGTCTCAGTCTCACCCCAGTTACCAACAAGCCTTTTAATTTTAGCAGTAACAATATCGTGAGCGAAAACCTCTTCCCATCCTCCGTCAAACGTTCCACTTCCCTCCTCGACTCCATTCACAAGAAGGTCTCGAAAACGGAAAGCGGGAACACGCGGCACAAATCCGACCAACTCGAACAAGACATTATGCAATCCTTGAAAGAGTTCGACAAGTTCTACGAATTCGAGAAGAACCAAATTAACCAATCGAACAAAGATATCGTCAATTACAATGCACATGTACACAACGGGACGGAAAAGGAATCGCGGAGTAAAACGCAGCGGAAAAGTGGGAAATCTGAGAGCAATTCCAACGGGAACTACACGCCTAATGGGAAATCTAGCAACGACTCGGCTTATAGCAGGTTAGTCAGGTACTGTAGTTCTTTTGTGACGAAAAACATCCGCCTGTCGAAACGAAGTTAATACTTAAGTATCTAATAGCATGCATTTTCATGTTGATCAAGGTAATCTTAAAGAAACAGCTTGAAAAACAGATTTTGTTTGTACCATTTCATTTACACCATGTCTGTTTTTTAGCTTAAATAGAATATCTCCTTCGAAACTAACGGTATGCCCGAAGGAGTTAAACGGTCCGTCGTCATTGGAGCGAATACCCGCGGGCTCGGACTCCAGCGGGAGTGCGAAAGACGAAATACGATCCGTCTCCAGCGAGGAGTTCTTAGCGATGGAGCGTTCGGCGGAGCTGGACGAGCCCATACCGCCTCCGGAGCATACGCCGTACAAAGAAGTCGAAAACCAAGTCCATGGTAAGGCATTCGTTCTGAAAAATGTGAACTTCATTAGATTATCGTTAGGGAATTAACACAGTTCATAAAAGTACAAAATAAATTCAAGGACCTGTAAAAATAGTAAATTGAGGCACTTACATCGCGTTCATGTTGTAGCACTGAATAAGTAATAGTATTATCATACAGAACGGCCACGCACCGCCCCGCCCCGACTCGCATTACCTCGCCCCGCGACATGAATCTGGCGGACTTCTAGCGTACTCTCAGTAAAGCGACTTACCGACCCATACACAATGACGGGTGTACAGACGTGCCGTGCACACAAATAAACGCAAATGGTTTTTGATGTATGGCGTGTCCGCCCTGTGCTTGTGTGTGTGTGTGTGGTGTGTAGCTTGTCCGTGTGTTCGAATCAATAGTAGTCTTAAACAGTTGCATTTCGCTAAACTTCATGCGAAATATGTCCACATAACTAACTAACACGAAAGATACAGTACAATTTACAATCAATTCTCTTTGCTAACACACTAAACACTACACCAAGGAAGGAATACTAAATAGAAGTTCCTGCGTGTATTTCAGAGAAGCGTGTAAGCTCCCATCATGCGTCGTCGCGGCGCGACTCATGGCGGCCGCGCGCCGACCTGAGCTCGAGCAGCTCGGAGGTGTCGCTGCACAAGGCGCCGCAGCGGCTGTCGCGCTTCTGCCACGAGTGCGGCAGCCGCTTCCCCGTCGACGCCGCCAAGTTCTGCATCGAGTGCGGCGTCAAGCGCCTCGCCGTCTAGCGCGGAACACGCGGAGTCGAGGAGGCTAAAGTCTGTTTTTTTATTCCGTAGACTGAAATGACAGTTAATAGTATGAACATGAAATGTCATTTCATACTATTAACTGTCATTTCAGTCTACGGAATAAAAAAATATACTTTATGTGAAGTGAAACGCGCGAGCGGTGTCGTGTGTTCCACGCCGGACTCACGTCCGTGATCTAGTCTTTAGTAGTAGCCGGGTGTGATAAGCTTTGCGTTTTGAGTAGTCTGCCCTGCGAGCGACTTTCGTTTTTAAGACTCCGGTTGTGCTCTTTCTGCTCGGGCTATTGGGTAGCTGACGAAATACTGCCGGTATTGATGTGAAACTATGCCTCGATGAGCAGAATTTGCTTTATACGATATGTATTATTTGGTCGTTTCGAAGACATGTTTTGATGTCTGACGAAATTGACCCTCTTTAAAGATTGCTCGTATTGCAATCGTGATGTGCACGGAGCTATGTAATTTACATACTTTATCATTATTGACTCTATCTTACGAATCTGGTAGTATTGGAAAATCATGAGATCTGAAATAACGTAATATGGTCTAATACAATAATTATGTAATACAATGATATAGAGAAAATATAGTTAATTTTTACAATGTAGATAAACCGCTGTTAACAGGACCAAACTGTAAAATGTTTAGCCTCAAATATTTTTTATGAAGGATAACAATTTTGTATTCAGTAGGACATAAAAACGACTACTACTTTTCTCATTTTAAATGTTTGTTACCGAATTCCTAAACTAATTCGTGCCTTCCCATGTAGCTAGAATAAAAATAAATTAATATATTGTTCGATACCGTTACGAAGTTCTGTTGATATTTCCGTTATTTTAGTTAAAGTTTTTTTTATTCCAACAAATGCCAAAACGACCAGTGGAAGCTTTGGAATGCAAAATGTCTGTGATATGCGGAAACAAATTGATAAATCGGTTCTCTTCCTCGCATGGGATAAATCTTAATTTTAAGTACCAATTTCATCCTTGGATTTTGAATGGAATTTTTTGTGTGCATTTTTGTTTTGCGATTGTTAGCCAACGCTATTTTATTTTTTTATCATTATTTGTGAATGCCCTTCTAAGGATTTCCACTAACGTCTACAGACTACATCATAGTTGGCCATTTTAACAAGACTGATTTTATTTTCAAAGTTTTCGAACTATGAATAATCCTTAGTTACTGTTGTATATTATGTTTTAATAAAATAACAATTTATCATGTAATAAATTAACATTTCAATAAATCATTTGTGTTTTATTGCGTCCTCTAACTTAGATCCAGGATTTACTAATACAATAAATATCTATCAGCCCTTAAACATCAAAGTAAACATGAATTATACTTTTTATCGTCTTATTTATTATCAAATTTAACAAATGAAGCACTATTACCTATTTTATGTTAAAGTTTTTACCTAGGTACAGTCAAAGAATTTAATTTCCCACCCTTTTTGTACCTTTTCACAGTGGCAATAGTATGAGGTGGTATGAGGTCTGTAGCGACTTTAATATTGATTTTCACTGTGACAAGGTACGAAATAGGCCAGAAATTAAATTCTTTTACTGTACTTTTACTTATTAGTATGTACAAAATGTTTATTGCTTCTTTTCACTTAAGTAAATAGTTATGTTAGTATAGGTTTGCTGCAGAAATATACTAAATAATTACATTTCAAAATTAATGAAATCAGATTTTTTAGAGAGACAATAAGGTTAAATTGTGTATATATATATATATATATTCATTTCTCTAATACATCGAACTTACAAAAAATTGTACTTGAATAAATTATACTCGAATCCCTGATGTACGAGGGGTATTCAAAATATTCTCGGTATGAGAATGAAAACAAACAAGTACGAAAAGTTTGATATTTTTATTTTTCAATGTACTCCCCCCCTATGTTCATACACTTAAAAGATCGATCAATTATTTTTTTTAATCCTGCATAAAAATATTTTTTATCTTTGGTGTAAAAATGCTCCTCCACTGCCGCCTTCAATGCTTCATCATCGGAAAATTTATTTCCACGCAGATCCTTTTTAAGATTGGGGAACAAAAAGAAGTCGCTGGGGGCTAAGTCCGGACTATACGGTGGGTGAGTAACAGTTTCAAACCCACATTCAACAATAGCTGCCTTGGCAATATGAGCAGTATGGACGGGGGCGTTGTCATGCAGAAGCATAACACCTTTGGTTAACTTTCCTCGCCTCTTTTCTTTGATTGCATCCTTTAATTGACGTAGAATGTTAGCGTAGTACTGTCCTGTGATATTTACACCTTTTTCTTTATAATCGATCAGTAATACTCCTTCACAATCCCAAAATATCGTGGCCATGACCTTGCCAGCTGAAGGGATGACCTTGAACTTCTTGGGATGAGCTGAACCCTTAATGTGCCACTGCATGGACTCTTGTTTACTCTCTGGGTCATAATGATGAACCCAGGTTTCATCTCCAGTAACTATTCTTTGCAGCACCTCATCAGGATTTTCTTCGCACAGGTCAATAAAATCGGAACAACAAGCTACACGCATGTCTTTTTGAAGCCGAGTCAGCATTCGCGGAACCCATCTTGCACTTACTTTTGACATATTAAGATGGTCATGGATAATATCATGTACGGTACCAATAGAGAGATTGGTTACTTGTGCTATAGATTTTACCTTCACTCGACCATCTTCCAATATAAGTTTTTCCACTTTATCAATATTTTCTTGTGAAGTAGGTACTACAGGCCGGCCAGGTCTAGGGTCGTCTTCAACACTCTCCCTTCCACGTTTAAACTCGCTTGACCACTTTTGAATGGTAGATAAAGAAGGAGCAGACTCACGGTAAACACAATCCATTTCCTCTTTTATGGTTTTTTGATTTTTACCATGTTTTGTCAAGAATTTTATCACGCATCGATGTTCTAATTTAGTTAACATTGTCAATTCCCACATGATGTTCATGTTTGTTCAGCAATTGCAGAAAAACAAAAGAACATCTCGGTTCGAATTATACTTTTTTTTTATGTCAATGAATAAACCTTAGCGGCCAGTAACGAAAGAAATTTTAGAAGAGGTTGTAAGATATCAATACCGAGAATATTTTGAACGCCCCTCGTACATCACTTTAATTGATTAAGTGATAAAATTACTAGAGCTATTTCGATATCTGACAGATCTTGCTTAACCTTTTCGACGCCGTGTCAAACACAAAAACTGTCACTCAGACGCCACGTCACCGAAGTTTCAGAACTGAAATTGAACTTTATGCATATGCACCTAGGTCTATGTTGCTCTGTGGTCTATGATCGATTAATCCGTCTTTGGCGTTGGACCTGCGGTGCGTAATATCGGTCATTGGCAATGATATATATCCGTAGAGCAACATAGACCGACGTGCATATGCATAAAGTTCAATTTCAGTTTTGACACTTAGGTGACGTGGCGTCAGCGTGACAGCTTTTGTGTTTGATACGGCGTCGTTAAATTTCTACATTACCTAAAACTACTATTATTTATCCAATTTTTATTTAGAGTACATATTTGCTCTAGATATTGCTTAGGAGTGAATATACAAGAATATTATAAGTTACGACCTGAACATACTCCGGTGTACCTTCCGCGAGGGAATGACTCCCCTCATGCGCAGGCGGCGCAGCGCCTCCCGCAGGTGCTTGGGCTGCAGCGGGCCTGATTCTCCAGACGTCTCCAATACTTCCAGGGCTATAGAATGAATGGGTGAATTAATAATCAATATCTGGGAGACCGAGCTTTGATCGGAAAACATATCAGCATTTACCCAGAAATAAGACCTAGCTAGATCGATTTTTCGCCCCCGAAAACCCCCATATAGCAATCGTTAGAGCCGTTTCCGAGATCCCCAATAAATAAATAAATATACAAGAATTGCTCATTTGAAGGTATTAGATAGATAAAGGTTTCTAAGAGCTCCTTTGCTAATATAATCCTTTGACCATTTACTCAGTTAATGAAATAACTATTAATGGAAGACTGTACTGCTACCATAGGACTCATAATGTTCACCAGTCTGCCTGTCCCCAAATAAATGTAAGTGCATACAATTAAGTTCCCTGTAGTAAAACAAATAGGGTAATTCGCCAATAACTGGCCACCCTGAACTAAAAATGAATTTCATTCACCTATAAACATAATTAGCCATCTTATACTAAAATGAATTCTGTTTATAGGTGAATAGAATTCATTTTCTGTTTAGGGTGGCCAGTTAAGGCTATAAATATTAACAGTTGAGGGGGGGTACTTACAAAGTATTTATAATATACATTACTTTACATGTATATATCTGGATCATACCAACCTTCTTCAACCACCTCTCCTACAAATACTTTTGCTATACCAGACATAGCAATGACAACATTCTGGCCAACGGAACAGCCCGTGATGGTCTGCATCAGGCGCTTCACTGCAGCTTTAGGGAACGCAGCTCTTCTGTACATCTCATATCGGTCCAGTTGCTCTTCAGTAAAGTTTGAGACTAGTACTCTGAAAATAAACATATGTATTTGTTACTATTGAAAGTCGAAGTAAAGCATACGGCATCCCAGCAATTTAACAAGTATGAAAGCATTTTGATTGCTTTTGGTGATTATTTCCTTGGAGAGTGGAAATTCATAATCATAATGTTAGGTTGAAATAGTCAATGTATTGGAAGGTTGTCTGTAATTGGAAGGTTGTCTGGAAGAGATTGCTTGTTAGCAATAAAAGCGTCCGTTTTCTACCATAGTTCAATTTGTAAGCATGCACAACTTACTGCATCTTTTCTCTTTCTTCTTCCTCTAACTCCTTCTTGCTTTTCCTCTCCCTTTCTCGCTCACTCATAAGCATATCTTCAGCCGTTTGCGAGTCATAATTGCCTTCACTTGGCGGGAAATCATTCATATCTGGCAACACTATACTATCTTTTAACTCATCTTGTTCACTTGTTTCATTCCTCGCTTCACTTGTTTCCAATGTGGTGTTATCAATTGTTTGATTTTCATTATCAAATCTGTATTCGGACATGTAGGAATCATAATTCTCAGTGGTATCTGTTATACTATCATCAACCTGTGGGTTTATGTAGGTTTCCGAGCTGTCCAGGTAGATGTTACCCAGCTCATCGGCTCGGTGGATAGTTTCCACACTTTGTGAGTTTTCAGAATATGTCTCAACGATTTCATTGTCTGGTTTATTTGTACTTTGTATGCTCTCTTCATAGTTCACTAATGTTGTATCTGTAATAGAAATGTTCTGTATAAATAACATTTTTATTCATTTATATTTTATATTACAATAAAAAATTCTAAACTACTATTTTTTTTAACTAATGTCTGTTTATTCTACATCAAGGTTTCTCAGTGGGGCAAACAGATTCCTAAGGCATAATTGTATAGGATGCATATAACAGATGCCAAATAATCGAGAAAGAGGTTTACAGCAGTCAGGGAAATTATGTCTCATCTGAGGTACATATTAGAGTACTTTTGTGGTACCTATACAGTAAAACCCGCTTAATACGATCACGTTTAATACGATTTCCCGCATAATACGCCGGTCCCTGCAACTTTAGGCGTGTTTTCATACGTTTTGTCATGGTTAATACGACTCGCGACCCGCTTAATACGCTTATATTATTACTTACCCGTCCCGTTACGCACCATCTGCACGTTTGTGTTATTGACATAACCGTCGTATTGTAATGCAATACGCCGTTAGCCAACATTTTTTATGTGTTTATTACCTCCCTTAGGTTTTTTTTTGTTTTGTCTAATATCCTTTGTCGGGTCCTTATCAGCGTGAGAATGCAATGCCATCTGCTTGACCGTTACGGACCATGGAATGCAAGCTATCGCTCCCAGATTTATTGACACTATTTGCAGTCAGTTACTCCACGACTTTCTAGTTGAGCCTATTAGTGTTCCTAGATTAATTAACCGCGTGTGAACTTATACCTACCTACACTTAGATTTCATTCGCTCCTTATCACCGCAATTATATATTTTGGTCTTCACGTTTAATACGCTTTCCCGTTTAAGACGCTTTTTTTGCTAGGTCCCCTCGGAATCGTCTTAAGCGGGTTCTACTGTATATGAGTTTGAGAAACCCTACTCTATAAGTATAATTGTGCATAATTCTAAGTCTTACATTCAGGTTCATCTTTAAGTAGCTTCTCCTCTATTTCTAGAGATATTTCTTGAGAATTTTCTTCATCTGTGTCACTGTGCTCCAGCTCTCGGGCTAGCTCGTCCTCTGTAACAATAAATGCGGATAAGAATACTGTTTCTACACCGAAATTGTGTATTTAATCGGTACAGAGCAGATCTAAGTAACAGCTCTGCGCATTCATTTATATTCCAGATACAAAGATAGTGTTTTATGAACAAAAATATACCTTTTTAAACAAGATGTAACACTTATTAAGATTTACCTTTCAACCTATCAGCATCCGACAGTGCATCGCTACTAGGATTGTCTGCCATGACAAATGTTTGATTTGAATCGATATAGCCCTAGCAGACCCTAGATTTTTTTATAAATTTCGCAATTTAAAGTAAATGCCAGAATTGCGAGAGCTTTGTAAAAATTATTTTCGCATTTGCTTTGCTTTGCTCACACACTGACACTGACAGCGACAGCAAATCTCATAGTTTGACACACTTACTTTACTCTTTGGTTTGACAGTTGACACAAGTGCGGTGTATTTTACTTTCAGAAATTTAAAACCAACTTTACTTAGCACGTCTAGCACATCTTGTCGCAACTCGCGCGACTTCATATACTAAATGCGACAACATATGAAGTTACACGAGGTGCGGCAATATGTGCTAGACGTGTAGAACAACTGAAAACATTTTAGTGCATGGCAACTTTTTAAGTAGCTAATATACAGGAATCTGCGTCAATATATTTGAAAAAAAAAATGGTCAAGCAATGTGATAGCTGCGTTTGACAGTATAATCTCCACGAAAGAAAACTTCGATCGCTAGTGTATTTTTATTGAATTTGATCTCAGGGTGCGAACAGAGAGTTCCATCATGAGTTCAATTATGAAAGCCGCCGTTTCCCGAAGCCCTGCATCATTAGTAAGTCACCAGAAAAGTGTCTCATAAAAGAAAACAAGTTATGTAATACATTCTCTGGAGATGTTTTGATCGGCCACCTTCAATATTTTATACTTAAAAGTTGCGCAACGTATTAAAAATTGCTTTATATTATAATTGTTTTACATCTATTTAAACATCGTATATGTTTAGTTTGACATCAAGATTTTATCCAGGTTATCCCATTGTTTCCCGGATTTTTCTTGAATTCTGGATGTTTTAGGAAGATATATTTGTAAACAAACATATAACTTTCTAAATTTCCAGCGGTGGCATTGCTTTTTAATTAAGAAGCCATTATATTCATGAAAATAACTTACTCACTATGTACACATTCGGATACAGTAAACACTATTATACTTAGTGTTGTAATTGAACAGTCACATAGCTATAATTTGTGTTGCAGGCATCATATTTATACCGAAGACTCCACTTAACAGTGGGAGGTGCTGCTAAAGATGGTGGCTCATCAAACACAAACGTGACCAAGGCCTATACTGTGGTTGACCACAAGCACGATGCCTTGGTCATCGGAGCCGGAGGCGCTGGGTTGCGTGCGGCTTTCGGTCTGGTGCAGGAGGGGTTCAAAACTGCCGTAGTTACCAAGCTGTTCCCTACAAGGTCTCACACTGTTGCAGCTCAGGGGGGGATCAATGCTGCTTTAGGTATGTGTGTTATTTGCCTAAAATCTGTAACTTCAGAATAATAATTGTGTTCAGCAGACATTGAGAGGCATGACTCTTGTGAATATCTTTTTTTATCTCTAAAAATCATCTAAAGTACAAATGGGATCTCAGCTGCTAAATATCTGCTGGGTTAACATTTTTTCTATGGAACCTTAAAACTTTTCATCCTTTTTATTCAAGTAGATTCTAGAAAGTACGTAGTTAATAGAGAGAAAGTAGCTCGTTTTAGAGGAAGTCCTAATTGATAAAAACTTGTTTATATCAATGTCATGATACTAATGATTAAAGTCATTAAATGAAATATAAGTATAGTTTACAGGTTATTGACTCAATATTAAAATCAAGGGGAGGTCTAAATTGCTATTTTTAGTAGTCCCTTTTCAAGAGGTTTTCAAAAATGTTTTGCATAATGTTCAGGAACTTCAGCATAATTAATTAATAAATTGTAAGATGTCTTCACTTTGAGTACCTAAGTGTTTTTTTACATTTATTTATTTTTTATAATTTTGAGGGCTTACAGGGTCTGTTGAGAAATTTCCATCAGGAATGTTCTTCTTGTGATAATAATTTTTAAGAATGTTTTTCATAATATTTCAGCAAAGATTGGCTAAGTATATTCAAAATATTCTAAACAATGTTTTAAATTGGATTTAATTTTATTATTTTCAGGTAATATGGAGGAAGATAGCTGGCTCTGGCATATGTATGACACAGTGAAGGGCTCAGATTGGCTGGGAGATCAGGTAAATTATATTTATTTATTTATTTATTTATAAAGCAGGCAGGCAGTTGAAATAACTGATAATGCTTGTATCCAGAGTCATCAACAGAGTTTTCCGTGCTGAGTAGAATTTGCGTTGTGCTTATCTAATTTGTTCTTGAACTCATTGACACTTTGGGCCAACTACGTCTTCTGGGAGTTTGTTCCAAGCTTTGACCACTCTGTTGCTAAAGAAGTGTCTATGAGGATTATTGTAGGACCTGCGAGACACGAGCTTATACTGATGACCTCTCAAACGGTTGTTATTATTGCGTTCTAGCATCTTATGGAAGTCTTTGAGATCATAGTGTTGGGTTAGTATTTTATATGTCTCGATCAGATCTCCACGCTCTCTACGCTCCTTCAAGGTTGTGAGCTTTAGGAAGTGTAGTCTTTCTTCATAGGACATGTTTTTGAGTTTCTTCGGTTTTTTGGTGAAACTACGTTGAACCTTCTCCAACATGTCAATATCCTTGATAAAATAAGGGCTCCACACTTGAAATGCGTACTCCAATATAGGCCTAACATAGGTTTTGTGAATTTTTAGCATCATATCTGGCGTCAGAATCCCAAAAGCTTTTCTTATGAGGTAGATAAGGCTCTTTGCTTTCTTAACGATTGTAGTTATAATGTTCTTCCCATTTTAGGTCCTCAGTGATTTTGACGCCCAGATCGGTCTGTCTGTACCTTGACAGCGTTTACGGGAGTGTTGTCCAAATTATATGTGTGATGAGGGTTATTTTTACCTATGTGCAGAACAGTACATTTTGTAGAATTCAGGTTTATGAGCCATTCTTTAGACCATACTTTGTTCAGGTCGTCTTGTAGCACGTTATAGTTTAGTAATGAGTTGGCAAATAATTTAGTGGCAAATAATTTGGCAAATAATGTTTAAAGTGCTTAATGTAATAAATATATATACCTATGAACATCCATCACACTACCACACACATATCACATTAGAAACTGAAATTAAATATGGCTATATGAGCTTTAGACCTCGCCAACCCCCTTGGCTCCATAATTTTGAAAAATAGGCAAAAACTAAATCAACAATAAAATACCGTATAATTATGGAAGCTACTCACATTTTTTTCGAGTATCGGTTGAAAAATGCGATCTGTAGAGGAGAACAGCCAAACATTTTTGCCCAAACTGAAACAGAGACACTTTGCTCTCGCATCGCATCGCGCTCGCTCCGTCAATTAAATTTGTGACAAAGTCATATGTACCTACTTTGAAAATATTTAGAGGAAATTTATACTTAAAGCACAAGGTATGACATGTATAATTTCACACGGGATAATTTCAAGCTGATCAATTTGCTAACCCCAATTAGGTAACGCCTTATTTTTGCTGTGAATGTCTGTTGTTTTTACTAATTTAACTCTAGTCTAGTTATTTGTTCAATTTACAGGTGTTTCTCAGAAAATAACTTTTTCCTTCTATGCTCGCAAACTATTGTCATGCAATAGCTCTCAATTGTCATACATCTTGCATTCTAAATGCGGTAAACTCTAACGCTTTAGTCAATGGCGCAAATATTATACAACATTAAACTTTACGTCAATGGCATAAGAAGGAAAATGGAAAAATGATTATAGCGGTTCATCCCTTATTACTTGCGTGACAATGTGTTTGCATTGCAAGCAAAAAACTGTAAAAAATCGAATCCACGTTCCAAGCTTCCACGTGTATGATTGATTATACTTATAGCTACTTACATTATTTTATTGAATCTCACCAATTGTGCCGCACCATGCTTGACGAATTTACGACACATTTTTATAAATATATTTTCACTGTAATACTCCCTCCGTGAGGCTGTAACACAAATTCCTTAAACTACAGTCATTCACGCTTTAAATTGCTTTCATGCATGCACGATTCGTTTGTTTTTTATTGGACGATCGTGATGCACATGATTGTAAAGTGTAGTAATTTGCGGAGCTAAGTAGATATAAGTAGTTGGTGATTACCAACCACGGCAACGACATACTTGCTTTTGTATGTTTTGATTCAAGGTCGTTTGGCGTTTATACAGCTTTAGTTATTTACCTATATCAAAATGCGGTCCTTCTTCTGTGATCAGATATTACATAATTTTTGAATGTGGCTTGTCTTTCCAGTCCATAACAGTTGACAAATTGAAGAGTTAGGCCAAGAAGTTGCTTTCTATATGAGTTCCATTACGAAATAACGTAGCGTAGTTTTGGCTTTTATAGTTCTATTAGCCTACGTTTATACACGTATTATACACGTAAGACAAACTATAGCAAAAATTTCTGTCTTTCATATTCTCTTTTGAATGCTTTTTAAAATACGTCGCATTGCGTATTTGACTTTATCAACAATCAGAGATTAGATATACTTTTGTAAACAATGCGGATAGTGACATAAAGACATCGAAAGCAAAACGTGTTGTAACTATGGCCGGAGTTACCTACTGTATATATGTATTTTATGTTGGCTGTACAGTCGCCATCAGATATATCGGAGCGGCCAAGGTGTTCACAATATCTGAACACGCACTCTAACGCCCTGACAATGGAGGCGTGTTCAGATATTTGTGAGCGCCTTGGCCGCTCCGATATATCTGATGGCGACTGTACACAATCGTCGAGAGCCTCTAGCCGAGAGTCGGGTCTAGTCGAAAGAGATTCGGGTTTTTGGGATTGGATCGGAGTGGTGCCGAGTCGGCCCGCATTAGCTTATACACGAGGACTATTTCAGGGCGTCTCGTCGATTTAGGACCCGTAGTGATGGGTGCTGGGTGGAGTCCACAAATGCAAAAACCTCGGAGCTCGAGTATTCTAAACTGATATTCGTGAAACTGTTTGGATTGGATTGCTAAATTGAAAGAAATATACGATCCCCAAATCCCTATTCCGCAGCCGATCTGTTGAACTATTATCATTTATCAGGACGCTATCCACTACATGACTCGCGAAGCGCCGCACGCCGTCATCGAGCTGGACAACTACGGCATGCCGTTTTCCCGAACACCAGAGGGCCGTATTTACCAGCGCGCGTTCGGCGGCCAGTCACTCAAGTTCGGCAAGGGCGGCCAGGCGCATCGCTGCTGCGCCGTGGCGGACAGGTAATCTATACCGATTACCGACCAGGGCTGCTTAGTTGCAATTAGGCGCTACAAGTACTGAGCTGGCAAACTAAAGAATGCCGCTGTCTCAAATACCTGAGGGCCGCATCTACCAGCGCGCGTTCGGCGGCCAGTCGCTCAAGTTCGGCAAGGGCGGACAGGCGCATCGCTGCTGCGCCGTGGCGGACAGGTAATCTATACCCGACTAGAGCTGCTTAGTTGCAATTAGGCGCTACAAGTACTGAGCTGGCAAACTAAAGAATGCCGCTGTCTCAAATACCTGAGGGCCGCATGTACCAGCGCGCGTTCGGCGGCCAGTCGCTCAAGTTCGGCAAGGGCGGCCAGGCGCATCTCTGCTGCGCCGTGGCGGACAGGTGATCTATACCCGACTAGAGCTGCTTAGTTGCAATTAGGCGCTACAAGTACTGAGCTGTCAAACTAATGAATGCCGTTGTCTCAAATACTCACAGACAAGACATCCTCTAGACTGAGCATAGTAACGCTACCCCCTCTGCCACTTATACGGTAGTTTTACTCCATCTTCGAGTCAATCCCGTGCCGTGATTGGTCCATGTCTTTGAACGGACCAATCACGACAAGGGATTCGCTCACCTCGTCCCCCCGCACCCCCGTATTTTTGGCAGCATCGGTTTCATGAAATAATTGCTCTAAACTCAGTCTAGAGGATTCCTAGTCTATGCAAATACCTGAGGACCGCATTTACAAGCAAGCGTTCGGCGGCCAGTCGCTCATAAAAAAATACATTTTGAAGTCATAAATTACCTACCTATGGTGTAATGGTAGCTGTCACAGAACTTTTAAGAAATGAAAATATCTATATCAGTCTGTGTATTACATTTTACGCTAAATTTTATTTATTTCTGACTACAGAACTGGACATTCCCTGCTACATACTCTCTACGGCCAATCCCTCCGCTACGACTGCGAGTACTTCATCGAGTACTTCGCGTTGGACCTGCTGATGGAAGACGGCATGTGCAAGGGCTGCATCGCCATCAACCTCGAGGACGGCACACTGCACAGGTGAACCCTTCAGAACTGGCCACTCCCTGCTACACGCACTACGGCCAATCCCTCCGCTACGACTGCGAGTACTTCGCGTTGGACCTGCTGATGGAGGATGGCGTCTGCAAGGGCTGCATCGCCATCAACCTCGAGGACGGCACACTGCACAGGTGAACCCTTCAGAACTGGCCACTCCCTGCTACACGCACTACGGCCAATCCCTCCGCTACGACTGCGAGTACTTCGCGTTGGACCTGCTGATGGAGGATGGCGTCTGCAAGGGCTGCATCGCCATCAACCTCGAGGACGGCACACTGCACAGGTGAACCCTTCAGAACTGGCCACTCCCTGCTACACGCACTACGGCCAATCCCTCCGCTACGACTGCGAGTACTTCGCGTTGGACCTGCTGATGGAGGATGGCGTCTGCAAGGGCTGCATCGCCATCAACCTCGAGGACGGCACACTGCACAGGTGAACCCTTCAGAACTGGCCACTCCCTGCTACACGCACTACGGCCAATCCCTCCGCTACGACTGCGAGTACTTCGCGTTGGACCTGCTGATGGAGGATGGCGTCTGCAAGGGCTGCATCGCCATCAACCTCGAGGACGGCACACTGCACAGGTGAACCCTTCAGAACTGGCCACTCCCTGCTACACGCACTACGGCCAATCCCTCCGCTACGACTGCGAGTACTTCGCGTTGGACCTGCTGATGGAGGATGGCGTCTGCAAGGGCTGCATCGCCATCAACCTCGAGGACGGCACACTGCACAGGTGAACCCTTCAGAACTGGCCATTCCCTGCTACACGCACTACGGCCAATCCCTCCGCTACGACTGCGAGTACTTCGCGTTGGACCTGCTGATGGAGGATGGCGTCTGCAAGGGCTGCATCGCCATCAACCTCGAGGACGGCACACTGCACAGGTGAACCCTTCAGAACTGGCCACTTCCTGCTACATGCACTACGGCCAATCCGTCCGCTACGACTGCGAGTACTTCGCGTTGGACCTGCTGAATGAGGACGGCGTGTGCAAGGGCTGCATCGCCATCAACCTCGAGGACGGCACACTGCACAGGTGAACCCTTCAGAACTGGCCACTCCCTGCTACATGCACTACGGTCAATCCCTCCGCTACGACTGCGAGTACTTCGCGTTGGACCTGCTGATGAAAGACGGCATGTGCAAGGGCTGCATCGCCATCAACCTCGAGGACGGCACACTGCACAGGTAATCCCTTCAGAACTGGCCACTCCCTGCTACATACACTACGGCCAATCCGTCCACTACGACCTGCTAATGGAAGACGACACACTACCTATATAACGCCTTCATATCGGTGAATTTTTAAAGCAAGCGATTAAAAGTAAGTACTTAATTACATACAATATTCTTAAAATTAAGATAACACTTGCTCATGGCAGATTAACGAACAAAATGTTTTTTTAGGTTTAGGTACTGATGCAATGTTAAGGGGCCCACTGATTAACAGTCCGCCGGACGGTATTGGCCTGTCAGTTAGAACAAAAAGTTGACAATTCTGAACAACTGACAGGCCGATACCTTTCGGCGGACTGGTAATCAGTGGGCCCCTTTAGTTATTTATTTATTTATTTAGAAATTTAATTCAGGCAACAAGGCCCATATTACAAATACCTTACAGACTAACATACATATGTATTTTATAAACTTAAAACTAAACACTAGTTATTTAGTCGATAAAACAGCGTGGCTCCGTTGCATCGGCTGCTCCTGTGTCGGATTCGGCAGTTTGCCCCGGAACCTCCGAAACACGACACCCTTCGGCCAGAAGCCACCTGCCACCTGTTATTCAAATGGGTTTTAAAATAATTTTCGGTGCTGCCAGTTTAATGACATGATGTTACAACATGAATTGCCTAGCCAAAGTAGCTACCTATCTATCAAAGTGGCTAGCAGTTTATCGCAATTTTTTTATTTTGCGTCTTTTAAATAGCGACAAAAATGACTGGCCAGTCTATAACTATGTTTTTATTGTTATTATCAGGTTCCAAGCCAAGAACACGATCCTGGCGACGGGTGGCACCGGCCGCTCGTACTTCAGCTGCACGTCCGCGCACACGTGCACCGGCGACGGCACGGCCATGGCGGCCCGAGCCGGCCTGCAGAACGAGGACATGGAGTTCGTGCAGTTCCACCCCACAGGTACCTTCCATTCAAATCCTGTTACAATACAATACAATAGATATCGTCAGTTGACAAACAAAAGTCACTAAGTACCACCACAAGTTCATAGCCATAGTGAACCATATTAGTACGAAAAGAAGGTTGATTTTTGTTTAAATATTTTATAGTAATTAGTGACTTTTGCTTGTCACCTGACGAAAGAGATAAATCGTTTATTTGTTTGCTGCAACAACACACATTTTACAAATACAAATACTCTTTATTGCACACCTTAATAAAAGAAAACAATATAAAAGTAAAACAGAAACACGAGCAGAGGTAAACAACAGGCGGTCTTATCGCTAACAAAAAGCAATCTCTTCCAGACAACCTTTGGGTAGCGGAAATTACTGTTACTAGGAGACTAGGACCTCATCTGATGTACAGTACAGTAATTTTTTCGTACGTATTTGTTCGTAATTGTTCTATACGTATGGGAATATTATTAGGGTTTTCATTTGTAGCTTTTTCTTATACCTTTAACTAGATTATTGATTAGTTACTGGATGGTTTTTAACCGTTGAAAAAAATCAAGATTTCCAAATATTTACCATGTACTTATTTCTCTTTTCGAAAATAGTAGAATGTTTTATAAGTAAACTAGTGACCCACCTCGGCTTCGCACGGGTTAACAAATTATACATAAACCTTCTATTAAAAAAACACTATCTATTAAAAAAAAACCGCATCAAAATCCGTTGCGTAGTTTTAAAGATCTAATAGTGTTGTGAATAACGCTCATTTTGAGGCTTAAAGACTCTCGAGGCTTAACGCCTCAAAGGCGGCAAAGACGATTCCTTACATCCATACTCGTAAAATAAATTACATAAATAAATAAATACAATTCTCAAATATAGTCGAGTCTTGAGGGCTCGAGTCTTTAAGCCTAAAAATAAGCGTTATTAACAACACTGAGATCTAAGCATACATAGGGACAGACAGACAGCGGGAAGCGTCTTTGTTTTATACTATGTAGTGATGATAATCGAATAAAATTTGCAGGCATTTATGGGGCCGGCTGCCTGATAACTGAGGGCTGCCGCGGTGAAGGCGGTTTCCTTGTGAACGCTAAGGGCGAAAGATTCATGGAGCGATACGCGCCCGTCGCCAAGGACTTAGCCAGCCGCGACGTCGTGTCTCGCGCCATGACTGTTGAGATCATGGAAGGTAAGAACCACAGACAAGACATCCTCCAGACCATAGAGAAAAAAATACATAGAGTGCTCACTCCATACATCAGTTTTAGTACCAAAAAGACTATTAGCATCTAGCATCGAGTAGCGGAACTATCAGTACTGCTACTTGACAATAGATGTAGCACCGACCGGAAACTCTTATGCTGTTGAGATAAGACTTTCCGGTCGGTGCTACATCTATTGTCAAGTAGCAGTACTGATAGTTCCGCTACTCGATGCTAGATGTAGACACTGAAATTAATAGTCTGAACTGATGTATGGAGTGAGCACTCTTGTCTTTATTTCTCTATATCCAGACTGAGCATAGTAGCGCTACCCCCTCTTTTTTTTTTATACCACATAGGTGGCAAACAAGCATACGGGCCGCCTGATGGTAAGCAGTCACCGTAGCCTATGGACGCCTGCAACTCCAGAGGTGTTACATGCGCGTTGCCGACCTTTTTTTAAAAACCTGTACACAAATACCCTCTGCCACAAATATACGGTAGTATTACTCCATCTTCGAGTCAAAGTGTCTTTGTGTGACGTCCGTGTCTTTGAACGGACCAATCACGGCACGGGACTCACCTCGTCCCCCGCACCCCAGTATTTTTGGCAGCATCGGTTTCATGACATAATTGCTCTAAACTCCTTAAGGATTCCTAGTCTATGGTAAGAACCAGGGCTATAACCGCAAAAATCGAAGTTCGCAAGTTTTTTCTCTGTCACTCTAATTACGCCTTCATTGGAGTAAAAGAGAAAGATCCCCCCAATTTGCGAATTTCGGTTTTCGCGGTAGCCCCTCAGTTCATTCACGAGGATCAGTGGCTGCGGCGGCGAGGGTAACTCGTGAACGCAAAGGGCTGGTGTTTCATGAGCTTGGAATCTTTTACATTATCACTCGGGACCTGTTTATTGGCGCTAATTGATAACTGATAATGTTAAGTTTAATGATTCAGGTTGAATTAGGCCTATGGAACTCTGCGCGCGAGCTCGGATTTATGCCTACGAATCTCGTTCCGCCGGCGGTACAAAAGCCAGCCAGTTGGTTGACACACGCGCTCACGCACGCATGTCACCGTCACCGTGTTGAATGTTCTGCTATTTTCAACCTGAATCGGTAAAAAAAAAAAAGTAAAAAATATTTATAGTACACAAAGGATTTAGGAAGAAACATAGATTAACTGGTCTTAAAACTAAAAGACAATTATGTACATTTAAAGCAAACTTGACATTATCATTCCCCGCTAAACAGACGGCACCAGCAGCAGGTGTTGTTGCAAGGCAGCATCTGCTATTGACTTGAAGGGTCCTTAAGTATTCGGTTTACGTCACAGCGGGCCATGGAATCTGGTGGATAAGATTAAGCCCGGTGAGAAAAGGGCACCATGATCTATAAATTCGTAGGGCATCAAAATGTCTCAAAGGTTGCACTGAATGGCTTTCTATATAACATGTTGAATATACATACTTGTCTCCAGGGCGCGGATGCGGTCCCGAGAAGGACCACGTGCACCTGCAACTGCACCACCTGCCGCCCGACCAGCTAAAGCAACGCCTGCCCGGCATCTCCGAGACCGCCATGATCTTCGCCGGCGTCGACGTCACCAAGGAACCCATCCCCGTGCTGCCCACAGTGCACTACAACATGGGAGGCACGCCCACCAACTACCGCGGACAGGTCTGTAGTCTGTCTCACACCGCCTGCGCCCGACCAGCTGAAGCAGCGCCTCCCCGGCATCTCCGAGACCGCCATGATCTTCGCCGGCGTCGACGTCACCAAGGAACCCATCCCCGTGCTCCCCACAGTGCACTACAACATGGGAGGCACGCCCACCAACTACCGCGGACAGGTCTGTAGTCTGTCTGAGACAAGTTACACTCTGATCAGTTGAGACCGCCAAATAAACCACCACGTACGCAGTAACTTGTAACAGTAAAACTAAACTTTTGAGACTTACAATTATATTCACACTTTAGTTGCCATTCTATGTAATTTTTAATTGCTTTTGTGCGGCATTTATCGTGTTTTCATCGAGTTTAGAGACTTGAGAACTGAAAAGTTCCATATGTAGTCAGTCTCTAATTTTAGGCTATTCATCATCTATATTTATACTGTATAAAATAATTACAGTTGTTTAAATACTGAGCGACTACAGGTAGGACCTTGAACTTCTATGCGGACGTGGTCGCAAGCGGAGGCTAATGTTATTCATAATGACGTCTACTTGCTCAGTCCGTGCTTTTGGTTCTAGATATGTATTCATTCTAAAGTTGCCGTCATTAGAACTTGCGAACTATGTAAACAAACAATGTAACTTTGTTTTGTGACTGTTTCTCCTTGAATTTTCACACTACCCCATCAAACACAATTCAAACTATACACATATACACTATTGAAACGGTCCGTTCCGTAAAATACATACATATATAACTGTATCTTGGATATTTAATTAAAAGTTTAAAATGGTTTCATAAGTTAGGTTATTAGGACCTGATGGAATGACGTTTTTGTTTCTTTTAAATTCTACAATTGTCTATGATGGGTAGTGTTGTGACTAAAGTTTATGATATAAACCCGTTACACACTACCCAACTCACGCTCTGTACCTACCGCCGCGGTTGTAAAATACATCAATACATCATTCTTAAGTACCAATTTGTCTTCTGATCGTGATTAAACAAATTAAAAATAAGTAACTACTTGTTTTTTAATTTTGTTATTTTATTACTCGATACGGTTTGACATTAGTAAAGTAGTAAGTAAGAGTCTTGCCCATCACTAGTAAATTCATCATTCAGAGACAATTTCAATATGGCGGTTTGTTTACATAGTTCGTAAGTTCTAATGACGGCGACTTTACAACATAATTTTTGTTTGGTCAGGTGATCAGCCACTACAACGGGCAGGACAAGGTGGTGCCCGGGCTATACGCGGCCGGCGAGGCGTCGTGCGCGTCGGTGCACGGCGCCAACCGGCTCGGCGCCAACTCGCTGCTCGACATCGTGGTGTTCGGCCGCGCCTGCGCCATCACCGTCGCCGACACCTCCCGCCCCGGCGACGCGCAGGCGCCGCTCAAGGACGTGAGTAACGAGCAGGGATGTTGCGAATATCCGCATCCGCAACCGCGGAACTTCCGCATGATTTTCAACATCCGCATCGCATCGACGCAGATGTGATGTGAGGGAATGGCTTCGAGAAAGCGGGCCACGGCCCACTACGATTTTATCTTTAACCATAACGTACCGATTAATTGCAGTGACGAAACAATGTATCTTACACATGTTCGATAAATTGTTGTAGGGTAAATAGGGTGATACACGCCGATATACATCAAGGGCTTTTTTTTTATAGAAACTCATACATATTACATTTTAGTCCCTCAATAAATAAATAAACAAGACAAGTCCTTGGCTGTCCTTGATACTTCATATAAGTAAACACGCATAGCATAAGTCACTAAATCGCAAATGTAAAACATCGTGTCAAAATAGGTATTACATGGCACAAATTTTTCAGACAACTGGTGAAGCCAGCGTTGCCAACTTGGACAAGATCCGCTACGCAGACGGCAGCATTTCCACCGCGGACCTGCGCCTGAAGATGCAGAAGTGCATGCAGAAGAACGCCGCCGTGTTCCGGCAGAAGAGCACGCTCGAGGAGGGTGAGTACACTAACGAGTGCGACAGGGACGGATGCCGTGTCCACAACTATGACTGAGACAGCATCTCCACCGCGGACCTGCGCCTGAAGATGCAGAAGTGCATGCAGAAGAACGCCGCCGTGTTCCAGCAGAAGAGCACGCTCGAGGAGGGTGAGTACACTAACGAGTGCGACAGGGACGGATGCCGTGTCCACAACTATGACTGAGAGCATCTCCACCGCGGACCTGCGCCTGAAGATGCAGAAGTGCATGCAGAAGAACGCCGCCGTGTTCCGGCAGAAGAGCACCCTCGAGGAGGGTGAGTACACTAACGAGTGCGACAGGGACGGATGCCGTGTCCACAACTATGACTGAGACAGCATCTCCACCGCGGACCTGCGCCTGAAGATGCAGAAGTGCATGCAGAAGAACGCCGCCGTGTTCCGGCAGAAGAGCACGCTCGAGGAGGGTGAGTACACTAACGAGTGCGACAGGGACGGATGCCGTGTCCACAACTATGACTGAGAGCATCTCCACCGCGGACCTGCGCCTGAAGATGCAGAAGTACATGCAGAAGAACGCCGCCGTGTTCCGGCAGAAGAGCACGCTCGAGGAGGGTGAGTACACTAACGAGTGCGACAGGGACGGATGCCGTGTCCACAACTATGACTGAGGCAGCATCTCCACCGCGGACCTGCGCCTGAAGATGCAGAAGTGCATGCAGAAGAACGCCGCCGTGTTCCGGCAGAAGAGCACGCTCGAGGAGGGTGAGTACACTAACGAGTGCGACAGGGACGGATGCCGTGTCCACAACTATGACTGAGGCAGCATCTCCGCCGCGGACCTGCGCCTGAGGATGCAGAAGTGCATGCAGAAGAACGCCGCCGTGTTCCGGCAGAAGAGCACGCTCGAGGAGGGTGAGTACACTAACGAGTGCGACAGGGACGGATGCCGTGCCCACAACTATGACTGAGACAGCATCTCCACCGCGGACCTGCGCCTGAGGATGCAGAAGTGCATACAGAAGAACGCCGCCGTGTTCCGGCAGAAGAGCACGCTCGAGGAGGGTGAGTACACTAACGAGTGCGACAGGGACGGATGCCGTGTCCACAACTATGGCTGAGACAGCATCTCCACCGCGGACCTGCGCCTGAGGATGCAGAAGTGCATGCAGAAGAACGCCGCCGTGTTCCGGCAGAAGAGCACGCTCGAGGAGGGTGAGTACACTAACGAGTGCGACAGGGACGGATGCCGTGTCCACAACTATGACTGAGACAGCATCTCCACCGCGGACCTGCGCCATGCAAAATAAATTTGTAACTGTTTGTGTTCCTGGTTGTGAATGAGGTTCTCAGAGCTCCAATATCTCCTCCTCCCGCTAATGATGATTACGTGTTTGTTTATTTTAAACAAAATGTTAATATGTATATGTAGGTAAACAGGTGAAGTCATAATGAATACAATATAGGTACTCATTTCTGGCAATATGCTTTGTCAGTAGAAAATGACGGCAAATTTGAAAAACATACATATAATCACGCCTAATTTCCCGGAGGGGTAGGCAGAGACCACGGATTTCCACTTGCTACGATCCTGACATACCTCTTTCGCTTCCGTTACTTTCATAACATTCCTCATACACGCTCTTGACCAGGCCCCTATTTCACCATGCCGACATTTGTCAGTGACATATGTCGAGTGACAATTGTCAAGTGACAGGTGACAAGTGACAACTTCGTAAACTGTTTTTGTATAGAAGTGCTTATAAACATGACAGGCATTTAGTTACAATTGTCCATCTTTCATTTAATGACAATGATTTGGTGGAACAAGAGTAGTTTTTATAAGTCGACATATTTGTCAATTTGTCGGTAATTCTTGACATGAGATCGGAGCTGTGTCAGGTTTGGGTGACAATTGTAGTGTTTTCGTTGTTAGCAAACCCCGTTATCGTTGTTAGATTCCTACTTTGACGTCACTGACTTTGCATTTGCAGAAAAAATTACTTAAAACAAACAAAAAATAATGCTTTGACGCCTTGTCAACAAATAATGTAGGTATACGCTGCATTAGATGGGGTCGGGACACAGATGGGATCTCAATCAATATCATGTTAGTGATGAGAACACGGCACATCGAAAGCAATTTACGATCTCTTGTGAAGAATTGATAAATATGTCGACTAGTAAACATTACTTTTGTTTCACAAAATAATTGTCATTAAATTTAATATGGACAATTGTACCAAACTACCTGTCATGTTTATATGAAGTTCTATACAAAACAATTTACGAAATTGTCATCTGTCACCTGTCACTTGACAATTGTCACTCGACATATGTCACTGACAAATGTCGGCGTGGTGAAACAAAGGTTTGTCATTTTTTTGACAATTGTCGTACCTGTCAGCTTGGTGAAATAGGGGCCAGGCCTTTCTTCAGGATTTCCCCGATCTGATCGAAATTGAAAAACGTGGGCGCGAAATATCAGTCCTATACAAATTTAGAATTTCGCGACTTTTTCTACTGACAAAGTTGGCTTGCCAGAGTCTATCGACGGTATCTCAATTACAGAAGTATAAGTTAACCCCATTAAACTAACCCCTAACAATTTAGGCCAACGCCAATAAAAGAGTTATAGCCAGAGCTCATACAGACATGTCAAATTATAAGGTAAATAGCTCACCCCCGCCGAGCTTTGGTTATAGCGCTATGTCACCAAAGTTAAATCGAAAACTTATTCTGCAAATACCAATTTGTAATTCTGACGGCACGGTTAAGAATAACGCCCCTTTTCCATTGTGTACTTTATAATCAAAAGGCGCACTAATAATGGACGATTGTCATAAATCAAGAGCACGCACATGTGGAATTGTGAATACACCCAAATGCAACACCCAGGGATCTTCCTTGTATAGAAATACCACGCGCGCCAAAGATAACTCAAAAATAGACTCTCTGTCCATAACCTTACAGTCTCAACTTGTATCCCAATAGTCAATTTATTATTCTAACTCGCTCTCAATAGAAAGGTTACAGCTAAAACATGTGCATAAAAATTAGACAGTCCGTTGGTACCCTTGAAATTTTTATGCTACAAAATCTGGTAGTTGTCGACAAAAAAAGCTTTATGGTAGAGAAAAAACGAGTTTTTTGGTCGGCAGCGTGTGGCCGGCAAAGACGAACTTAAATGTTTCAATTGTTTCTGCTTCTGACATAAATGGTTTACCTTTTTTTATGATGATCCCTCAGAAACAATGAGGCCTATTGTGCTAAAGTAAAGCTTTGGAATGTTCTGTTATATTCTTGAACCTGTTGTACAATTTCGTGTAAAGATTTATTGAGACTCTACTTACTTATTGGCGGTTCCTGATAAATCTTCTACACGTGTGTATTTTTAGTATGAATAACTTTCTTTAAACACTTACTATTGTGCCGTACGTATTTCTTCACTAATATTTATTGTGGCTATGATAGTTTTATAATTAAATAAAAATAATGTACTTATGTAATGTATGTACTTACAATATACACAGTATAGGACATTTTTGAGTCTAAAAAATAATTACTTTAATACAACATGTGGAAAAATATGGTTTCTAATACTTATAAGATATTGTTCATATCAATGTGCGTAGATTCGTGCGTAGTGCGTAAGCGTATTAAATTTCGATGAAGGTCGTGCCCTAAATTAAGGGCATCATTGCTCCATCTACGTTGTTTAAAAGTTAAATATGTATATCGTTTCACGGCTAAACTAGCTAGCGTTTGTTTTAACAATAAATGCAATAGTTAAATGCATAATATGTGGACGCGTCACTGCTCATTTTATCAAGCGTTGCATATGTATTTGTTTGATAATGATCGTACATACATTATACAATCTACATATACGATTTACATGTTTGTTTTTAATTTTAATACTAAGTAGGTACTTGATTTTTTTATCGTAGGTATAACTAATAAGATCAGAAAAAAGATAAGATACCTATGATTGTACCGACTCGTCAATTCGGTGTGGGTTCTTTACCATATTATACAATATCAACCATATTATTATAAATAAATTTGTATTACATTATAATGTTATATTTAATGTTAAATAAACTGAATTAAAGGGATAATAGGTACTTGTTACATGCACAACGATGATATGTCTACAATTTCAAAGTACATACATATACGGCAATCGTCATCGATAGAAACGTGTCGCAAGTACCATGTTTATGTGAGTTTTATATGAAAAAAATGAAAATGAAAAAAATGAAAAATGTTTATTTGTTAACAAAGGTACAGTTGTAAAGGTTGGAGTCTTCTAGTAAGTATAAAATACTTGTAACAGAAGACACCGCTCTTCCATATTATCTAAGGCTTAGAACTTAATTAACAAATTTAATATAAGTAACAACAATATTGTTGTCTAAGAAGAAAATAATATAAACTTAATATTGGGAATATTAACTAATTACTTAGCTTTTACTAATACAATTTTATTTGTTTTGATTTGATTGGAATACATTTTAAATTTACTAATACAATTTTATTTGTTTTGATTTGATTGGAATAAATTTTAATATATTTATTTATATATTTATATGTGTTTAACAGGCATTCCAATGTCGGCCGTAAAATATTGCATAAGCTGATACCATTGATTTATGTAAGCACGCTATGCAATAAAATTGGTACTTCTACTAAATTAACATAAATATTGATTTACATTGTAGAGATTTACGTAATATGGGGTTTCGGACAATGTGTTTAGATTGGCCTGCTTAGGAAATAATTAAAACATTTCTTTGGCTCTTTAGTTAGGGCGCGTGTACGCGGTGCCGCCTCCGCGCCGCCGCCGCACCTTCGCGCTATGTACACGAGACTCGTAAAACCCGCGGCGGCGGCGCGCTATACGTGTCTCGTGTACTTAGCGCGAAGGTGCGGCGGCGGCGCGCCGGCGGGCTTTACGCGTCTCATGTACATAGCGCGAAGGTGTGGCGGCGGCGCGGAGGCGGCACCGTGTACACGCGCCCTTATTCTTATATGTCTGTTAGTCTGTAAACTGACATGCACAATCTGACAATAAATGATTACTAACTTACTATGTATTTACAATCCTGATATGGTCACGAAACTTCACAATAATCATAAAATCTTTAATACCTACATAATATACATAATACATTGAACACCTCCCATAATGATAAAACATTTTTAACTCTTTTTACTTAGATAGCGGATTTAATTTACGTAGCATACATAATTGTAAAACTTCCAATAAAATTGTAGCAAAACGTAATTAGGTACGAAAAACAACTGTTGGCCTAAAACCAAACACATTAAATAAATAAATAAATATTGGGGGATATCTTACACAGATCAACCTAGCCCCAAACTAAGCAAAGCTTGTACTATGGGTGCTAGGCGACGATATACATACTTATATAGATAAATACATACTTATATACATAGAAAACATCCATGACTCCGGAACAAATATTAGTGTTTATCACACAAATAAATGCCCTTACCGGGATTCGAACCCAGGACCATCGGCTTAGCAGGCCGGGTCACTACCCACTAGGCCAGACCGGTCGTCAAACCACTCAACCCGGCCAATATTTCAGGCCACAAGCAAATCCACGAGATCTACAAGCAAATCAAGGACGTGAAAGTATCCGATCGCTCGCTGATATGGAACAGCGACCTAATCGAGACCCTGGAGCTGCAGAACCTGCTCATCAACTCGGTGCAGATCGTGGAGGGCGCGCTGGTGCGGGAGGAGTCGCGCGGCGCGCACGCGCGCGAGGACTTCAAGACCAGGCGCGACGAATACGACTACTCCAAGCCTTTGGAGGGACAGGTCGGTACCATAGTCCAATTTTAAACCTTATTAGAAAGACATAAGGCATCCATTGCCAGTTTAGTGTTGATATTATTTGATAAGATAAGAGTTGATAAGATGTAATTTTTTTTGAAAAGATGTGTCCCGCCGAGTTTGTTGCCGGTCCGATATTGAGATACCCTCCTTCAATTGAGGGGGGATTGAAATCTTCTCGGGGCAGAGGTGTAGGGTTGGAGCCGGTCTACCTAGCTTTATTTGACGTTCATAAGCGCATTGTTATTATGCCTACTTGAATAAACTATCTTTTATCTTATCTTTTATTAGCGCTGAACTCGTAGTTTAAAAAAATACATAAATGTAAAATTGACACTATTGTCTTAAAGGCTTAATTCAGCCTATCTTAGTGCCAGAAAAAATAAAAATAATGCAATTACTCTTTAGTAATGTATTACCTTTTGTGAAACTATCAAGGCGTAGAGATTAAATAAATAAAAAATTGAATGTTAATAAGTTGCTTTGTGATACATTATTTCTTTACTGTTTCTTTGTCTATTAATAAAGTTTATAAGTCTAAATTGAAGTTTGTTCAAGTTGTATGTTGAAAAACAGAAACCCGCCGGTTTTTATGAGCAAGATAAATATTTCCACCAGCACTAATTTACGTGTAATCTCTTCCCTAACAGACGAAGCTAACATTCGAGCAGCACTGGCGCAAGCACACACTAGCGGAAACAGACGCCGCGACAGGCGCGACCAAACTTTCGTACCGGCCTGTAATAGACAAAACGCTCGACCAGGGCGAGTGCAAGACCGTGCCGCCGGTCATTAGGACCTACTAGGTTAAATTTAGGTGAGTTTGAGTGATGTCCTACAGCGATCCAGCAACTTAGACCATAGATAACTGGATGGTGTTTAGTAAAAATGTGTCAACCCACATTCATTTTGCAATAAGATGTAGACTCAAAAAATTGACGGTTAAAGTTGACATTTTATTGCAAAATCAATGTGGCTTGACAGTTACTGGAGTAGCCTTTCAGTAGCTTACCTCTCTGTCAAAAACCTTGCACAATGTGCAAAAAATCGTATAAAGACATTTCCATGCAACAGGGAAGGAATAGGTGAACTATGCATGGCATTTGCAATGACTGAAAGTGGAAATGTCATCCTAAAGACATTTAAGAAGGAAGAAATTTGACAATATTTCTTCGAAATCTCTTCGCGCTGTCATGACGATCGAGTTGGTTGGAGAATGAGTGAACAAGTTAAAATAAGGATGAAAATGTAATAATAACAATGTTTTGTTTGTTCTGTCAAAGTGAGTACAGAGTTGGATTAAACGGATCTTAGTAACAAATCGTTTTAAAAATTCAAAAAGAGCAAGTAGCTAATTTGATTGATTGGTACCTATATTATTTGTGACGCAAAATACGTACATATATGATGTTTATTTCCAAATAAACAACTTGGTAATGAATAACATAAATCTTAAGAAATGTTGTGCCAATTGTACACATGTTTACGAGTTGCATAGACTTTTGTGTCAACAATTCCTACTACTGATATGCGGTAACAAAGATTGTATTACTATCGTATAAAAAGATAAAAATGTTTACTTATATGTAGCAGTAGTCTCTATGTACCCAGACAACAGTAATTGTTGTTATAACAACTAAATTAGCTACTGTAGAGATATTTGATAACCTTATTACAAGCAATTTATTTAAATTGCTGTATAATATGTACCTAAATAATTGTCTCATTACATACCGCAAACTTATTCAGCTTAGGCTCATTAGAATCGTCCCGGTTAATATTGTGTTTCGAGTCTAAAGATGTGTACCTTATTAGTCGGTGATTTTCATTAGCTAGAGCAGTGGTTCGTAACCTGGGGGTAATTACCCCCGTGGGGGTAAAACTGGTATTTTACGGGGGTAAGTAAGCTAACCTAATATAACAATACAACAAACGTACACGTTTTATTTTTTATAACCATTGGGAGGAGGGGTAAAATCAGGTTCCCTAGTTAGTCATAGGGGTGACCGGACTGAAAAGGTTAGGAACCACTGAGCTAGAGCTACGGGAAATATTATATTTACTTGGTACCTAACATAATACTTTCCATGATTTTACGAGGTTTAATGAACTGGCTGACATAAAATGACGCAACAATAAAAAACATTCAAAACTTAATTATGTGCTAATGTGCTATAAAGGACCATTTTGTGTCGCCTTATCTAACCGAATTTAAAACAATTACATCCATGATAAAATTTTCCTTAAATTTGTTTAAACTGACAATTAAGCATTCTTAAGGCAGAGGGAATACTTTCCCACATTGATTTTGAACTTGATTTCAAAGTGAAAGGGTTCAATTTTGTGTTGTTTCTTATAGCCTGTTCAGTTTACAATGGAAACATATCTATTAGCTTATTCTTATGCTTCCAAAGTTATTGGCTACTAATAGTTAGATTTAGCTTTTATCGGTTACTATAGTTAGGTACTAGGTTCATATCATTTATTTCTATAGGACCTTGATAATTAAATGTGTATATTATAGGTACATTTGTCTTATTTCAAAGGAATGTGTAGCAAAGGTTCAAAAGTTTCCTAAAGTTAAGAATTAAGAAGTTGAGCGTAATTCCTAGTTGTGACTATCACCTACAACCATCCTGGTGTTGTTTTCGCCTTTACCATTAATCGCCGATTGTTGGCTTGAATAAAAAAGAAAATTAGAATGAAAATTATTATCTACTTCCACTAAAATAACGTTTTTTCTAGCAGCGCATTGTGTGTGGGCGACCTAATTGGAATGTTTACGTATTGGCAAGCCCGGGGGATTTATAAACGCCTCGCTGTTGTAATCATGCTAATTTTGCACTCATTTATTAAAGTTTTTTGTTTGTGTTGCAGGCTATCTCTCCTCACGGGTGCTGACTGAGAAAAACAGTATTCATCGGCCGCCGCGCGTATAGTGTTCATTTCAACCATTATTTATATCGTTATTTATTTTAGCGTAGACTGCTTAAGTTATAACTTTTCAACAAGAATACTCCGTAAAATAGTACTAACTTCAACTAATCTTAATGCAGCGTACAAAATCAGTGCCAGATAGTTTGTTACCAAATACGTATTTGCCTCTCTCACGCCAGCAACTTAGTGTATATTTTTGAATGTTTTGATAGTTCAGCATTTATTTTTTCGATGTTTCGATGGACTCAGCAGCACCAGGTACTTAATATGATAAATATGATAAGCGATATTTTAGTGTTGCTTTTAAGTACCGACGAACGATACTTTTACCCATACCATTTATCAATACCTCATGAAATTCATTCTATTGTAATTATTGAAGGTGACGACCGTGACAACCAATGAAATGATGATTTTTAGAAGTTAAGTGTACAAATAAAAATATACGTTTATTAATTGATACACCTTTCAGTACTGGTTTCATTTTTCTCTATTATTGAATAATTAACCCACTCCTAGATAGAAGAGAAGACGATGGTTCATTGACGTACGAAGACCTAAAAATATGACCTAAAAATACGACGACGAAAAAATGACGTAGAATGACCAAAAAATGTTATTTACTTTAAATTGGTACAAAATGTCGAAGGTCGTGAGTTGAAGCCTCCTCGAAGCTCAATAGTAGGTACCTACCTACTAATGAATCTGAAGTGTGACTGAATCAAGTCAATAGCGGCGAAAAGGTTAATTCCAATTACAATAAACTAAAAATATTAAAACGAAAAGACATAAAAATAATAGTAATAATGATTATTACGAACTCGTGATTTTATGTAACGACTATAGATAAAATCCAAGTTATACAAGAGGAAAACTAGCATCCGATACAGGGGCCCCAACAATACCTACACTTTCCAAGTATCTACGAATCTGGGGTTAGACGAGTAGTCACCTTAAACTTATCGATCCAGTGAAGCGTACAGGCCGGCCTTTGCCCTATTATACTCTGAGAAAGAGGAACGAGCATGACATTCTTATTCTAATGAATGCGTATATTTTATATACCTACGCGAAAACCTTTGTAGTTAGGTAGGTAGTTAGTAACTACAATTAAACGTAGGTACTCGCTTTATGAATGCGAAAGTAACTACATATACCAAACTTTCGTACAGTCAAGTGTAAAAATATGGGTGTAGACAACTTACTCAAATGTATTTCACATTTCTTAATTCGCTGACGTAAACGTAAGTGCTATGGGAAATATTTTTGAGTATGATTAGTGCACCTATATTTTTACACTTGACTGTACCTATCCGTAACTTACCTTATTTTGAGCAGTTAACTCACTAACTCTCAATATCGAATAAAAAAAACTCACGAACAAATTAAGGTACTAAACCGAGGCGAATCATATCAAGATAAAACAAACATGAACCCTGAAATAAATACGGTAGTACTCGTAAATATTTAAAAAATTACATTGATATATGCGCATTTAATTGGCACCGCACGTATACGTGTCCTCTTACCTGCAACGTCAGTCATAGGCAATATATTAAATATCAACAGATATTTTACTTGACTCCATTGGCCCTGTATGATTCGATTCGCCTCGGTCTACCGAACAATGATATTAGACATAAGCACAGAATAAATAATAGTACTAAGTACAGAAGACTCACTCTCTAACAAAACGCGTCTGTTACGCTCAGCACAGATATGGCCGCTAGGTGGCGACAGCGCCACGCGCGGCTTATGACTTTCCCCAAAATTGGGGCCGAACGGATGTACTTTTAGCTACCTGTAGCAAAGCGACGAAATCGCGGAGTGAGACACGCCTAACATAAGTAGCAGACTAGGCTTCATTGCTTTTTTGGAAGTTCAACGCCTTCGGAGGAGATATTATGAGACAGGCTGATTCCATTTCGAGTGGAACCGCGCGCAATAACTTACTGACGCAAGTACCTACATAGATAGAAATATAAGATCAGCGTAATTTCTAAAGTATGTAGGTCAAATTGTGACGCTTATTTTGCTCAATTTCATTTCATTGACGTCAGGCGATGCAGCCTTACCGTGGAAGAAAACCGAGGTTAATACTAAAGGTTTATTGACGTATCAAATACCTACTTAAACAGTAATCACTAATCAGACTAATAGGCGAACTTTTGTCTTGACTCGTTATCGCTCCCTTGATTTGGATATATACCTACCCTACCTATATATATTCATATATTTGCGGGATAAAATTTTGACGTACCTACCTCCTAGTTAAATAGGTATAGGGTAGGTAACCTAACCTAACCTAACTTTATCAATTATCATTAATATCATTATCGATAATTATGTTTATATATTATTTATCTTCAACTAATTTATGAAGAGACAGATCACGTCCGCAGTGGCAGAATCCTTACCTTCCTACTTTCTTCATATCCGCTGAATATAATAGATGCCAGATGTAATAGGTAATGTTACTTTAAGCTAAGACTAAGAAGTTGAATAATTTTACGGTTAAATAATTAAGGCTTATTATTAACCAGGCAACTAAAATATTAAATAGGAACTTTCATTGGGCATATAATAATATAATTTGGCTGTGCATTAATATTTTAGCGCCAAAAAAAATATTTTAGCCTCAAATATACCTAAGCATCATAATATTAAAAAACAGGCAGCAAAATCAAGCCACCCAAAAAAATTATAGGGAACTTAAAGTGATAAGTTGGCGTCTGAAATAATAAATTGGCAACTAATATTGTAAAGCGATCATAAAATTTAGTTGTCATCTAGTTGTTCACACCTAAGTAATCAACTAATCATAACTGAGCATATCGTTTCAGCTAGGTAGTATTTGAACACGAAAGCAGTTAAATTAAATGAATATTGGTCACTTTTTACACAAAACACCTCAAATTAATTTACCAATATGCAATAAGTATACTGACCATACTTATAGTAGAAATTTCTAATCATGAAACGCCTATTGGCCATTATACCTGTGGCGCACCACAATACTGGCTGCCCACAACCCGTCTACAAGTCTACGTCAACGTGTCAGTCATGTCACTTCGACACAACTAAATTTTCCTTCTGCGATACGGAAGCCTAAATCTTATTTAATCCTATTGTAATATATTCGCTGTAAATATTCTCTCATTATATGTAAATATTCATCATCTCTATCTCCGCGTATTATTTGGTATATAAATAGTGCCCTAGGCAAGGGCACCATATACCATTAGATATTTAAATTTTTAATTACTAATTTCAATAGTTACCACTGTGTTCTGCTAGAGTCAACAGATAGGTGCGACGACGAGCGAAGCGAGGAGGAGCGTGTTAGGTTGACCGTGTAATAACCAAACAAAATATTTTAAAAGAACTTCATTTTTTAATTAATAGATAGCCGTTTTCTTTTTAAAATGTGCTTCATAAATGGTCTCCAAAATATTAATTCAGTTGCCAAATAAATACTTGGTACCTGCCTAAAAATAATCAAAAGCTGTAACGGCATTAAAATACAACTCATATTGATATATTTTAAGGCTCCGTTTTTGTTGCCAAACTATTAATTTTAGTAGCCATTTCTATTTTTTTTAACTACCCAAATGCGATTAATTCGTTGACCGGTTAAATACGTGCCAATAATTAAATTCGACTAAGAACTTATTTGAATTCACTAACAAAGGCCATATCTACCACGTACCATATCTTAGGTCTAAGAACTCTATAAAACATTGTCGTCGCGTTACTAACTCACTTATCAGTCACTTCATGCGATTACTATTTAAACACTTCTTAATTATATTTGGGTTTCGTTTTCGAGAACAGCGATCGAATCAGCCAAAGTTCCTTCACCACTGGCCGCGTTATCTGTTTTATTTATTCTAGTCGAGCAGTGGCGTAACTAGGGGGGAGGCTGGGGGGGGGCACGTGCCCCGGGCGCCGTCCAAGGGGGGGCGCCAAAATGGGCAAAAGACCTCCCATAGAAAATGGACCAGCCAAAATGTAGGAAACAGTCAAATTTTTTTTTCGCGACTTAGGGGTTGGTCTCATAGTAAAAATTGTTCAGTATAATCCCAAAACCTCCCTGGCAACGGAAATGCAGTTATTTTTTAGCCACCCTGTATACAGGATGGTCCAAACCTTGATGTCCAAAAAATTTTTTTTGAATGCTCTTCGTTGGTTATCAGAATATACCCCATGTATGTTAGCCGATTTTTCGTAGTTTTCGAGTTTAACTTTTAATTTTTGTTAGGAAATTCCGGGGTGAAGCTTTGCGTTGCTTTTATGCCTTCTAATAATTGTTCGTGGTACTTATTTGCACTGATAACATGAAATAGCGATGGGGAAGTGACCCCATAAAATAATAGTAGAAATAACAAAAGAGGATTTTTGTAATGAATTACTAATTTGGAAGCCTTCCACCTCAGTTCCTTTGACCGGCGACTCTGACAAATTATGACTATTAAGTATCACTTTTTTGACCTTTTAAAAAAACGTAGGGTCTAGCAGTTTCTAAAATAACCAAAAGTCCTTGAAATCGCTTGTATTTTTTAACGTACGTAAAAGTTTGTCTTTTTTTCCCAACTCAGCCCAGTGAGGATGCTGATTTTTTTTAGCAACTGCGCCGTTTGTGAAGGTTTATGTTACAAAAAGAAATATTCAAAAAAAAGTTCAATAGTTTTTTTAAATTAATAATTGCTTCACCCCGGAATTTCTCAACAAAAGTTAAAAGTAATAAAAATAAAAATCATAATTCGAAAACTACGAAAAGTCGGCTAACATATTCTGATAGCCCACAGAGGGCGGAATCAAAAAAAAATTTTTGGACGGCAAGGTTTGGACCAACTGTATAACACATGCCGTGCCAACATCGCTCGTTCTGTGATACTAGAATGCCGTGAAAAACCTGTGTCAGGTATTGAGAGCATTCTATCCAGAGTTTCGGTGTGGGATCGGGAGAATTTAGTCCAATTCAATCCCACCAAGGCTCAATTTTGCGCGTTTACCGCTAAGAAAAGCTCGTTTTTCAAGGCACAACCCTTCCCATGTCAGGGAGTATTGGGAGCCTCGGTGTTGACATCTCCATCAGTGACGTCCAATAATTTTGTAGCCACCTTGCTGGGTAGGCTGCGCTCGTATCCAAAAAACTCGGTGTGCTCAATAAAGGGAGGCGATACTTTACTCTGGGGCAGACAGATCCATAGGCGTACCCATGCGGTGGGGCAAGGTGGGGCAGTTGTCCCACCCTGGTCTATGACCATAAGCTAAGAATCTCTGTTTCAACCGTACCCTGTTACAACGTCCCCAGCCTCCCCTACTTCTGCCCCACCCCTTAAAAAATAAAAAATACTGCGTACGACCATGGACAGATCCCATATAATGAGTACTGCACCTTTGGGCAGGAGCACCTAGATGCCACCTTGGTCCCTTCAAATCAGTCCAAAGGCGCGCTATGAATAGTCTACGATCCCAAACTTACAAGCGATATTGAATCTTCAAGTCTAAGGAGATCTCCAAAAAAGAAGTGTATAAGTTTTAAAATGGTCGGCAACGCGCATGTAACGCCCCTGGAGTGTAGACGTCCATAGGATGCGGTGACCGCTTACCATCAGGTGAGTCGTAAGTTTGTTAGCCACCGATGGACTAAAAATACACTTATTTGTCGAATCAAAAGTAAACTTTAATAAGTAAAAACCGGCCAAGTGCGAGTCGGACTCGCGCACGGAGGGTTCCGCACCATCAACAAAAAATAGAGCAAAACAAGCAAAAACAAACACAAAAAAACGGTCACCCATCCATCCATCACAATAATATCAGTCATCTTCCTCGCGTTATCCCAGCATTTTGAACGGCTTATGGAAGCCTGGGGTCCGCTTGGCAAGTAATCCCAAGAATTAGCGTAGGCACTAATTTTTACGAAAGCGACTGCCGTCTGACCTTCCAACTTTTGGTACGTGCCAGGGTTTGTACCCGTGACGGATTGAAAAAAAACCGGCCAAGTGCGAGTCGGACTCGCGCACGGAGGGTTCCGCACCATTCAACAAAAAATAGAGCAAAACAAACAAAAAAACAAACAAAAAACGGTCACCCATCCAAGTACTGGCCCCGCCCGACGTTGCTTAACTTCGGTCAAAAATCACGTTTGTTGTATGGGAGCCCCACTTAAATCTTTATTTTATTCTGTTTTTAGTATTTGTTGTTATAGCGGCAACAGAAATACATCATCTGTGAAAATTTCAACTGTCTAGCTATCACGGTTCGTGAGATACAGCCTGGTGACAGACGGACGGACGGACAGCGGAGTCTTAGTAATAGGGTCCCGTTTTTACCCTTTGGGTACGGAACCCTAAGAAGTAACCCTTTCGTTAGTTCATTTGGTTTTGTGGGGGGGGGGGGGGGGGCAAATTTGGTGCCTGCCCCGGGCGCCATATCCTCTAGCTACGCCACTGAATCTATATATATAAATGCAAGTGTCCTGACTGACTGACTGACTGACTGATTCATCAACGCAGAGCCGAAACTACAAAAGTTAAAAAATTGAAATTTGCACACTAGGTTGCATTTATAAAGTGTACAAGAGATAAGAAGCGATTTTGAAAAATTCAACCCCTAAGGGGGTTAAAAAGGGGATGAAAGGTTGTATGGGGTACAAGTTTTATTTTAAACTAGGAATTTGAAACTTTGTAAAAATGTATTATATTAAAAAACAAGAAAACTAATTTGAGCGTTTTCGAAAATTCATCCCCCAAGGTGGTGAAAAAGGAGTTGAAAGTTTGTATGGAGTTCAAATACTTTTGTGAGTGTGGGACTTGAAACTTTGTATATGGGGATATTATTATAAGACGGAAAAAGTAATTTCAGCGATTTTGAAAATTCATCCCCTAAGAGGGTTAAAAAGGGGTTTAAAGTTTGAATCCATTACAAATGCTTTGAAACTTCTTAGAAAGGCATAATACCTGATAACCAAAAAAAAGTAATTGCGACTTTTTACGAAATTCAACCCCTAAGGGGGTGAAAAAGGGGATGAAACTTTGTCCTGGGGTGCAAATTTTATTTTAAGCAAGGAATTTGAAACTTTGTAAAAATGTATTACATTATAAAAAAAGAAAACTAATTTCTAAGTTTTCGAAAATTCATCCCCCAAGGCGGTGAAAAAGGGGTTGAAAGTATGTATGGAGATCAAATATTTTTGTGAGTGTGGGACTTGAAACTTTGTATATGGGGATATTATTATAAGACAGGAAAAGTAATTCCAGCGTTTTTGAAAATTCATCCCCTAACAGGGTTAAAAAGGGATTGAAAGTTTGAATCCATAAAATTAGTGCGACGTTTTAGGAAATTCAACCCCTAAGGGGGTAAAAAACTTTTCTTGAGTTCTAATAATAAAAGCGAGTAAAGAGTTGTATAAAGCCATATTATTAGAACTCAAGAAAAGTAATTTCAGCGTTTTTACAAATTCATCCCTTAAAAGGGTTAAAAAGGGGTTGAAAGATTGTATAGGGTTTAAATTTAATTTTAAGCTACGAATTTTTAACTTCGTACAAAGTTATTTCATTAAAAGAGAAGAAAACTAATTTCAGCGTTTTTTTTTTAATTCAACATTTAAGGTGGTGAAAAGGGGTTGAAAATTTGTATGGAGGTCAAATTTTTTTTTGAAGTGCGGGACTTGAATCTTTGTATAATGACATACTATTAGAATACGAGAAAAGTAATTTCAGCGTTTTTAAAAATTCATCCCCTATAAGGGTCCAAAAGGGGTTGAAAGTTTGTATAGGGTTCAAATTTTATTTAAAGCTAGGAACTTGAAACTTCGTAAAAAGGTATTTTATTAAAAAATAAGAAAACCTATTCAGCGTTTTTAAAAATTCATCCCCCGAGGAAGTCAAAAAGGGGTTGAAAGAGTGTATGAAGATCAAATATTTTTGCGAGTGCGGGACTTAAATCTTTGTATAAAGTCAGTCAGTCGCGCGCGCGCATCGGTTCGTACGGTAGTTTCGCTCGCATAATTAATTGCCCAAGGTGGTGAAAGGGGGTTGAAAATTTGTATGGAACCCAAATATTTATTTGAGTGCGGGACTTGAAACGTTGTATAAAGGCATATTATTAGAATACAAGAAAAGTAATTTCAGCGTTTTTAAAAATTCATCCCCTAAAGATTTAAACAGGGGTTGAGAGTTGGTAGAGGGTTCAAATTTTATTTAAAGCTAGGAACTTCTAACGTCGTAAATAGGTAGTTAGGTAGCAGGTTTTATTAAACAGTGGACTTGAAAATCTTCTGGGGGTTGAGAGAGTTATCGAGAACAATTTTATTCAGTTAGGGGCTTGAAACTTATTCGTAGCCAGGTTGTGAAAGACAAATCTCATGCGTTGTATAATAATTAACAAATGTTAACCGTCCCTACTGCTATCTTTTGCTGCCTAATGTTCTAAGCTAATGTAGAATTTATAACCACCAATATACAAATCCACGCGTACGGAGTCGCGGGCAACAGCTAGTTAAGTACATATTTACTAAACACGTTAAACGGTTAAGAAATGTTCAAGCATTAGTTACATACACGCCACTATATGTTTAGTAAAGTGGAAGCGTTTGTGTCATGTCGTGTTGAAGATTTTGAACTACTTAAACAAAATATCAACAACTAAAATATCAACAACTTTTAACTGCTTGACAGGAAATTAATTGTTAGGTACACTAATAGACTAATATGTACCTATACCAACCGACCACATCATCATGTAGGTACCTAGACCTACATATATAGACTTAATACCTAAAGACAAAACAGACTGATGAGAATAGACCGACGAGTTCATGATCTAAGTACATAGTTGATTTCAACTAAAGTCGTTTGGATTTGAGGATCTTGAAAAAAAATATTTTGCCCATCCGAAACACAAGTATCTGGGGGCACGGTAGTGCCCCCGCCAAGACGAGCAAAGCGAAGCGCAAGGGCACTACCTACCTTTTCTCGAAACGCTTCGTCCTTTTTTTTTAACCCTCATAACTTGGGTTTGGATTATATCAGATAAAAAAAATTCTCGGGATATGATGTCAATAGTGGACTTATTAAACATAAAAATTTTCAATTGCATAGCTCTTATACTTTAGATTTTATTCATATCTAAAAAACCCCGATTTCGTCACTGACTCACTCACTCACTGTTGATCATCAAAACCTCTAGGGTACTTCCTGAAGTCCTAGGAAGCTGAAATTTGGTATGTAAGATAGTATTAGTACACAAACAACAAAAAAATTCAAAAACTTGAAATTTTTTGCCCCTAAGGGGGTGAAAAGGGGGGTGGAATTTTGTATGGGAAATCAATACCCGCTGAAACGATTTAGTTGAAATTTGCTATGTAGATATTTTTTGTAATGGGGAATGGCATAGAATAGGTTTCAACTCCAAAATCACCCCGTAAGGGTGAAAAGGGGGTAGAAAAGGACGTTAGGGGAAAAAGAGGGTTGAAGTTTGTATGGGGAATCAGCAAAAAGCAGATTGTATAAAAGATGACCCCAGGTACGTATTTCAGGATTTTTAATAGTAGGTACTTAAATCACACGCGCAACCCTTTAAATTAGGGGATGGAAGCAACTTACAAAAAGAAGTGAAATCCCACCAAAAACATTTTCATGTAAAATGTTGCCAAGACGAAACCATAAAGCTCGCACTGACAAAAAGTTATCAGATCTCTTGTAGAGCCAAGCTTCTAACTCTACAAGCCCTAACTTCACAAACTCTACACCTTAGTCAAAATATGTGGCTTGGCCGTTTCGTTACTCCAAGAACTATTGTAAGTATTATAAAAATAATGAACAGTGAAAACATTTTTCACCTTACGTCCATGTGACAGTAGCGAAACGGTCAAGCCACATATTTTGACTAAGGTGTAGAGTTTGTGAAGTTAGGGCTTGTAAAGTTAGAAGCTTGGCTCTACAAGAGATCTGATAACTTTTTGTCAGTGCGAGCTTTATGGTTTCGTCTTGGCAACATTTTACATGAAAATGTTTTTGGTGGGATACTTACGACGTTGAAACATCGCTCATGTACTTACGCCTTATCGCGGCACACATACGTTCATATAAACATTAATGATGCTGGACTGTTGTCCAAAACCTATACCTTACATAGTATGATCTTTAATTACACAAAATTGCTACTGATCACTAGGTCAAGTAACACTAGACACAAGCCTACAGTTCCTTTAAAATGTTTTGTGAATGATGCAGCTGGCCTCTGATAACTCTTGGGGTCAGGCATGTTCGTGCCTTTGTGATCAGTGGCATCTCAGCCGCGACTCTCGGCACATTCTAGTGCAGCGTGTATCTTCGAAGCATTTACCCCATCTTACTGTGATTTAATGGTGCATTTATTCAGCACGTTGAGGATCAACGGCGACTGCAGGAGCCTGGACGGGACAGGCTTTAAGATTGAAGCGCTCAATAACTTCGCTTTGCTGTCCAGCGTATTCTCCAATCTGTGTAAAGGTACCAATTAGTTAGATTTCTCTCTCTTTCTTCTTGCCATCTTAGCATTCTTCCTTGTTTATCCTTGGCTACGAAACAGTAGCGAAGCCGAATCTGTATCAAAGTTGGTTTAATGTAAGAATGACATGACACCAATGATTGACCCGACTATATTTTATAAGAAGATATGCTAAATTTCACTGATAGCGCAGTACACACAGCAACACTCTTAACTGTACATCGGTGGACTTTATTACAATAGACATAAGGTCCACCGATGGATAGTTAACAGTGAGGGCAGTTAACGTGTACATTTTTATCAAATTAATGGTCACGTTAATTATACAATCTTTTAGCTACTTGTACGTAAACATTTTGACATTCAAACTGTTGGGATCATGTTATAAATAAATAAGTAGCGCAGGTAGCTATTTCATATACCTCTTCGGTTTCCTTAAGAGCCCATCAACGTGCACACTAGCGCCACTGCTAAATAATCGTGATTATTTAAATTTAACGAAAGATATTTAAAAAAATGGGGGCGCTACGTACTGCATCATGTATTAAAGTACCTTTTGAATACATCAAACTAGTTTCTGTGTTTCTGGATTCGTCAATCTATGAATTCAAAACAAAAACGGCCGTTTTAACTTTGGAAGCATGGATTGACGAATCCGGCAACATAGAAACTAGTTTGATGTATTCAAAAGGTACTTTAATACAAGATACAGTACGTAGCGGCCCCCTTTATTAAATATATTTCGTTAATTTAAATAATCACGACTAGTAGATCACTCAAATCTTACAATAAAAAAACTTTGCGTGATGTAGTTCTATATTTTTGTGTATGTTGTTTGGAGTCCTTGGAGGAATGTGCCGAATGTGACACTATGTTTTGTAAGCAAAAAAAGTTGTGCTCCCTTCGTAATTTGCAAAAAATTGCAAACTTTTTTCAGTTTTTGCACTTTTATTATAAAACTATGGGGTTTTGGTCAAAGCTTGCTATGTAATGTTGAAATAACATTAAATTTGGAACAATTTAAGCCCATTTACAGCGCCGTATGTCAAATAATTCATGAGATATGGAACTTTAAAAATAGGGTATTTTTTTCCTTAGAATGAAATTTTTAGTTTTTCCTATATTTCAGGACAAATATCGGCACAACCGCTCATGCTATGAGATATATTGCGTGAATAAAGTTCATTTAAGTGCAAGAAAGGGTCAGTAAGTTCTACAGTTCTCTAGTTATCGTAAAAAAATAAAATTGCTATAATGAGGAAGGAAACTAATGTATTGTTTAAGGCATTATCAAAATCCCTACAAAAGGCAGTACCATCGACGAGAGTGTCATCTACGCTTTTACCGGCCTTCTCCGATAGCAGCAGAGCGATATTGATCAACCATTTTTACAATGCACTCCCCTCTTACGAGTAAGCACTTCATTCATTCAGTAATGAAATCAAGATACAAACTGTAGTTTGGCTTGTTTTTCGGCTCCACTTTTTGGTCGTAGCCATTGATTGTAGTCCACGATACCGATTCTTATTTAAGAATTAGTTTCGGTTTTGATACGTCCTTGACGATAGTTCACAGTGATTGGCGAAACGCACTGGGATCACTGGAAGTCGTGTTATTAGATGTCTAGCTGTCGCTTCTTGGTGCTCTTGAGTATACTGTGAGTCGTTTTAATACAAGATCACGATAATATCCTAACCATAAAACAAATTGATACATCAGAATCAGCTACCATTACCCACTCTAGGTATACGTTTGTGTTATAATCCACGGGTTTTAACTAGCAATATCCTATTACTACGAGTCTTAACTACATACATAGGTGTATAGATTGACAAACCAAATCGGGAATAGAAGAAGAACTAAAGGAAACACGTATGTACTAGTTTTAATTCAATTAGGTATAGATAAGTGTATGTTAACATGATGCATGATCTGCCAAGCCGGGCGGATTGCATACATCTGTTACTTTCTAGCAATGATACATTCTTCTAGAATACATAATTAGTTAATCAATAATCATGTTAACATTGAGATATATTTGGTTACGAAATTACACATAGCTGTACTATGACAAATAATTTACAAAATTTTAGTTATACTTAACTATCTAATTTGTAACTCAAAAAATTATGTGTATTTGCCGTATTTTCTATTGACAAATTAGTCCAATCATTTTCCAATTATTTTTTAATTGGTCGAGACTATAAATACATTTAAGACTGTAAAGTAAGTAAAGACTGAAATAAGTATTTATGGTCACAACCCGTGGATTGACAACTCCACAGAGCAGTAGCTCTACATAGATTTAGCCTTAACAGCCATTGGAAAAGAATTTGCAATATTGCGTATAAATACGGTAAACCTCTGAAGAAGTTATAATATAGTGGTAACTTGACAAGTCTGAGTCACATACAGACATGCCTATAGCACAAACATATACCTAGTGTGGGTAATGGTAGCTGATTCTGATGTATCAATTTGTTGTGGTTAGGATATTATCGTGATCTTGTATTAACACGACTCACAGTACACTCAAGAGCACCAAGAAGCGACAGCTAGACATCTAATAACGCGACTTCCAGTGATCCCAGTGGGTTTCGCCAACACCACGCCAATCACTGTGAACTATCGTCAAGGTCGTATCAAAACAAGATCAAAACCAAAACTAATTCTTAAATAAGAATCGGTATCGTGGACTACAATCAATGGCTATGACCAAAAAGTGGAGCCGAAAAACAAGCCAAACTACAGTTTGTATCTTGATTTCATTACTGAATGAATGAAGTGCTTACTCGTAAGAGGGGAGTGCATTTTCAAAATGGTTGATCTCTAACATCGCTCTGCTGCTATCGGAGAAGGCCGGTAAAAGCATAGATGGCACTCTCGTTGATGGTACTGCCTTTTGTAGGGATTTTGACAATGCCTTAAACAACACATTAGTTGCCTTCCTCATTATAGCAATTTCATTTTTTTACGATAACTAGAGAACTGTAGAACTTACTGACCCTTTCTTGCACTTAAATGAAAGGTAATTAAATTTGCTACAACTTTATTCACGCAATATATCTCATAGCATGAGCGGTTGTGCCGATATTTGTCCTGAAATATAGGAAAAACTAAAAATTTCATTCTAAGGAAAAAAATACCCTTTTTTAAAGTTCCATATCTCATGAACTATTTAACATACGGCGCTGTAAATGGGCTTAAATTGTTTCAAATTTAATGTTCTTTCAACATTACATAGCAAGCTTTGACCAAAAACCCATAGTTTTATAATAAAAGTGCAAAAACTGAAAAAAGTCCGAAATTTTTGAATTTTTATGCAAATTACGAAGGGAGCACAACTTTTTTTTGCTTGCAAAACATAAGTGTCACATTCCTCCAAGGACTCCAAACAACATACACAAAAATATAGAACTACATCACGCAATGTTTTTTTAGGAGATTTTTTTTGTAAGATTTCACTGATCTATAGTGTGCACGTTGATGGGCTCTTAATCCCTATTCCCTACTATAGGTGTACACTGTAGGTAGGTACCTACCTATTATAATAAGTATTATAAATGAGAAAGTAATAATATCCGTGTCTGTATGATAGAATTAGACAGAAGGAGAAATTTAGAGTATGGTGAAATTTTTAGGATCGCATTCAATAAGTTACATTCCCCAATTACGACCTATCTATATACGCTCCAAACCTAGTTTTAAATAAAAAATCGAAGTAGTAGACAATAAGTAGGTTCTACACAATTTATCCACCAATCATTTTAGCGACTATGTAATTATATAGTCTATAATAAATAAATAGTTTGTGATTCCGTGTAAAACGCCTAAGCATTAGGTTTCACCTAAAAAAAATATGTTTTTCATAAAAACAATTAAAATAATTAGCAAACAACTACATTACTTACTTATATTATATTACAATGTTCCATCCAATCGAACAAAACAAAGAGAACACAAAATCGTGTGGCTGCGCTGACTAGACCGATATTGGCAGCTATTAGTACGGCTATAGTCGGGTCTCTGATTACAAATAGTTGATATGAATCTCGAGGTCTCACTTATACTGGTGGACTCTGTTCGATAGGTGCGGATATCATTAACAGCGGTGGCACAAACACGAGCAATTAGGTAATTGTCGGGTGACCTTTCCGACAGGTGATGCGCACCTGCCTATATTGCGAAATATTACGGAGACATAAGAATAGTAAAAAATATAAGGTCACGTCACCTTTAAACTCACAAGTGTTAAAGAAAAACAAGAATTTGCTTCAACGACCGGTCTCATTGTTGAAAATGCAACCTTAACTGAATGGTGTAAAGTTGATGTTTGGTGAATAAGTAAATAAGGGGCTACGTTTTACAACTTTACGACCGCTATTTGGAGAACAGCTATGAAAGTACAGTTGCAGCTGTTAAAATACGCAACATGACGTTCTAAAATCTAAGCCTAAAGCTGTGGCTTTTCTTAGTGGCATTGAGTGCTATCATCCGGATGTTTTCATCCGCTTTTCCGCCACATATCTTTGTAGATATACCTCGACCCAGGGCCGGATCTAGGGTAGAGCGAGTGGAGCGGCCGCTCTAGGCGCCGGATGGCAAGACTAACGATATTTTTGCCGGCCACAAAGCATCACATATTTTTACCGAGGTAGTGTCGTCATATACTTATGCCTCCAATGGAGCATCAGATATTTTTGCACGGCTGCCCACAGTCATATATTTATGCTGGTGACTGTACCTAATACCTATATACTTTGTTGTGACGCAGCTCAATCTTTGGTAATATGACAGTTCAGGCATGCTTCAGGCCACGGAAAAAGCCGATTCCAGTTTAGTATAGTGTGTCATTATTCTTTCTTTCCTCTCTCTAATCTAATTCCTAAGACTTACGCTTTCTACATGTCAAATTTTATTAACAGCATTATTAGGGCGAGCGAAGCGAGCCCTATCACTATTCGACAAACTATGCATTCTTGTGGTACACTTTACGGAAAAACTATCGCACTTATAGGTTTGAAATTAAACATAGTAATTTAAATTCATGTCTAGATGTGTTATCAAACATAAAAATATCATTTTATAAACCTAAAAAAATAAAATAAAGGAAAAACACTTTGTATTACTACTAGCGCCATCTGTTAGAAAAATTACAAATTAAAATTCGTGCTAATGTACTATGTGCTAACAACGATGAATACAAAAAAACCGGCCAAGCGCGAGTCGGACTCGCGCATGGAGGATTCCGCACCATCAACAAAAAATAGAGCAAAAAAATAGTGTTTGTTGTATGGGAGCCCCCCTTAAATATTTATTTTATTTTATTTTTAGTATTTGTTGTTATAGCGGCAACAGAGATACTTACATCATTTGTGAAAATTTCAACTGTCTAGCTATCGCGGTTCATGAGATACAGCCAGTAGGGCTATGATGGTCGACTGTATAAATGATATAGTTGTATAAATGATGATAAAACTGACATTTTATCCAGTTTTTATTGATTTGTCGTCTTTTCCACTTTTGACAGCGATAGTCGTTAAACGATTAACTGCATAACTGCATGCTGCTCGTTGGATAATATGTCATTTGTCTACTTTTCCAACTTAAACTTAGTTGATAAGTGGATAAGTTAAATGATATAAAAGACACTTGTCTAGATTTATACATTTTTATAACATTCATACCGTTTTGTCCACTTTGACAGCGATAGACGGTAAATGGCTACGTTTGTTGGATAGTTAGACATATAGTCGATTTTTGACGGCTAGCCTTTGATTAATTTATCGTGGTGCTCACTGGGCACGATAAGGTGCTCTCATGGTATAGAAGTGGTGAAAAATACAATTTTTAGGGTTCACTCGTGCGTCTGTCTGTCCGTCTGTCACAGCCTATTTTCACGGAAACGACTAGACCAATTAAGTTGAAATTTAGTACACATGTGTAAATTAGTGACCCCTCACACAAAGACGGACATGGCTTCCTCGCGTTATCCCGGAATTTTGCCACGGCTCATGGGAGCCTGGGCAGCTTGGCAGCTAATCTCAGGAACTGGCGTGGGCACTAGTTTTTACGAAAGCGACTGCCATCTGACCTTCCAACCCAGAGGGTAAACTAGGCCCGTATTGGGATTAGTCCGGTTTCCTCACGATGTTTTCCTTCACCGAAAAGCGACTGGTAAATATCAAATGATATTTCGTACATAAGTTCCGAAAAACTCAAGTAGTAGGTACCTAATATAACTTGATCGCTGAAATATTATTTTCACGTTTGTGTCAGCAGCTTACAGTACTGTATATTGTAATAAACTAATAAACTAGGGACGGACGGACGGACGGACAGCAAAGTCTTAGTAATAGCGTCCCGTTTTTTACCCTTTGGGTACGGAACCCTAAAAAGGGTTAAAATTTTGGATTCTGACCCATCTCGCTTCGCTCGGTTTGATTCCCAATTTAGCAATTAAGTTTCTCTGAATACTGGAACATTCAATCTTGCTGTATATTCACTGCGGAGGTCAATTTACTCGTATGTTCTGTTCTGTGACGCTGATGAACTGATCAGTCATGTTGTGTTAGCAAACTTAAATCGGGTATTTTCAGTTCGAGAAACAGTTTTAGTGTTACTATTGCTTGGAACTGCCAAAATTATAAATAAAGATAAGCGTATTAGGCCGTCTGTATCGGCCCTAAATCACTGAAATTTGTATTAATAAACTACACCCGACTGCAACTTGTATGGAAACTGCACGCCGACTGCACGCCAATTGCAACGTCGGCGTGCAGTTCAACAAAATGACCCAGAACCCTGGCAGTACCTAGTGGAACTCAGGTTTGGTGCAACATAGGCACACGCTGTTTTAGTAATTCGACACGTCTTGAGTCTTGATGAGCACTTGGGAGAGCAGTACGATAGAGCTGATGCTGAATCCTGGCTGTACCTAGCGGAACTCAGGTTTGGTGCAACATAGACACACACTGGGTTGGACATCCGACTCGTCATGTGATCACTTGGTAGAGCAGTACCCAAGATAACTAATGCTGAACCCTGGCAGTACCTAGTGGAGCTCGGGTTTAATACAACATATGCACAAGCTGTTTTGGTCGTCCGACTCGTCTTGATGAGCACTTAGGAGAGTAGTACCCAAGATAGAGCTGATGCTGATCCCTGGCTGTACCTAGTGGAACTCAGGTTTGGTGCAACATAGGCACACGCTGTTTTAGTCATTCGACACGTCTTGACGGGCATTTGGGAGAGCAGTACCCAAGATAGAGCTGATGAGCTTATGCTAAACCCTGGCTGTACCTAGTAGAACTCAGGTTTGGTGCAACATAGATACACGCTGTTTTGGACATCCGACTCGTCAGAATGAGCACTTGGGAGAGCAGTGCCCAAGATAGAGCTGATGCTGAACCCTGGCAGTACCTATTGGAACTCAGGTTTGGTGAAACATAGGCAAACGCTGTTTTGGTCATCCGACTCGTCTTGATGAGCACTTAAGAGAGTAGTACCCAAGATAGAGCTTAATGAGCACTTAAGAGAGCAAATTATACGTAAGTTTATGTGCGGAGCAGCATGATTACCGCCAGTAGGTGTCCAGACGGGATAGTTTTACGCTCAATTGTGTGGTGTGGACGCATAAATAAATTCAATAACATTGGCTCGCTGACCCAACATTATGTAGGATAGCCAGTTACAAAAAGTACTGGGCGACCGTGTAGGATGTAATAAGCGCTTATGAAATTGTATAGTACGTGTGGATGATATTGGCAATTTGATTTTGTCGTCTGGACACGTTTTTAATGGACAAAGTAAAAGTTGTAACAGACAGGCGTACCGGACAGCGACCGGGGTCCAATTAGTAGGTATATTTCTTTCTTGCTCTAACTTACAGCTGCGTCCTTAACGGACTTATTACGTACCCACTCGATTGAACATGGAACAAGCCTCGGACTGGATCAAAGTCGCGGTCTGGTACGTTTAGGTAGAAAAACTCCGCGAGCCCTTACAAAGCTCTGCTTTTTGCTAGTAATACTGCTTGGTTTTATTTCTTACTACAGAAAATGCAATTACAAATTAACCGTTTCGTTGCGTGTTCCATTTTCATAGACTTTTGGCTGTGGCGGCGAACAATTATTTCATGACACTTCAGGCGTGCCTTACGCCATAGAATATGATGGCACGCCTATCGTGTCAAACGCCACACGTTAAAAACTTTGATGACACGCCTGTCGTGCCATCCGCACCGACAACATTACAAATATACTGTTTAACTTCCAGCCTGTCAAGAGAAGGCCATGGCGTCGATCCCGCCGTCTGCGTTCTCGGCTGGGCGGATCCGGGAGACCCAGCGCAACATGAAGCTGTCCAACGTGAAGTCTGCCAAGGATCCCAATGCCAAGATATTCAACACTAACTGTGAGTCTATCTCATCATCATCCTGGCGTCAATCCCAGCTGTGCCCCCGCGCGGGGCGCGAGGACCCGGGGTCCGCCTAACTGTGAGTCTATCTATACATCCTATATTCTCAACTAGGTTCACGTCTCCATCCAGCAACCTAGAAACTAGTTTGATGTATTAAAAAGGTACTTTAATACAAGATACAGTACGTAGCGGTCCCCTTTTTTAAATATATTTCGTAATGGCTCCTCTACACGATGGGCCAACGCCGGCCACTCCAAGGGACGCAGCCATGCGGTAGAATGAGATAGCAATATCACTTGCTCCCTCTAACGCATAAATGCGTCCCTTGGAGTGGCCGGCGTTGGCCCATCGTGTAGAGGAGCCATTAAATTTAAATAATCACGATTAAATTCATCAGTGCGCCTAGTGTGCACGTTGATGGGCTCTTAAAAAATATACCTACTTTTACCTTGATAATATGTGTACATTTACATATTTGAATAAGGCAACATTTTAACCTCCTTAACAATATTTATAAATAGTCTGTTTGGAAAGAGAAGAGTCTGACACCTTTTAACATTATTCTTTTTTTCCATTTTACGATATTTGTTGCGTCACGCGACAAAGGTTAATAAACTTTTTTTAAATTTATCTTATCAGTCTTATTTATAACCAAAACCAAATTATACTGGTCCCGCGGTTAAGTACCAAGTCGATTCAGAACCAAAACCTACTCGTGCTCATGTCATAGTGATGTCATCATCAAGTGTCCGCTTCCCATAAATATAGGAATTTGCAAATATTATAATCGAACTGATTGTTACTATTGTTATATAGCTGAATCCATATCCAGATGCTAGCCCTAAAGCTCTCACAAACGCAACACGAGCAATATACACAGAGTTTCCGAATTTGTATACCTTTAACTACACATGCAAAAATAGCTCTCTAACATATTATTTACCTATTCAGTCATGGAGCTATCGCCACTGAAGTACAACAGCAAGCTGATGATGAGCATCTGGGGCTTCTACAACCGGTATTCGCCGCACAACGTGAAGAACGTCAATGATGTCAGTGTCTTCGAGGGGGAGTTGCAGCAGTAAGTTCTTCAGCAAACCCTACATCCTTGCAGACTATTTTTAGTGATTAGGTATACCTATAGGTACCTATAGATTTAAAGCTAGAAATAACTTTTCACTAGCTTCATGTCCTATACTCAGTGGCGTAGCATGAACTAATCTAGCCGTGAGCGAAATCGCATCTGCGAGGCCCTTTTCTTTCCCTGTGCCCGAAGGGGCCTCGCGCGAGGCCCCTCTTGGAGCTCGAGGCCGTGGGCAACGGCCCACTTCGCCCACGCCTATAGCTACGCCTCTGCCTATACTCGTATAAACATAACAATGCAAGGTGCACCAAGCACTAAAGTACTATCACTTCGTACCTACTCAATGTAAAAGGTGAAAGGAAAGTGCCCTTTAGCATTTAATGTAGGACATCTCGCTATCGTAAAGTACGAGTATATCATCAATTAAAAGAAGGGCAATTATCATCATCCAAATTAAATACAATGTACAATGTTACCGATTGTGCCTTTTGAGACCAGTTATATTTATCTCTATCTATCGAAGATTATTTATTAATTTTGCGACTTGCGTATGTACCATTAACCACACTCTTAATTGACAATTCAATTCGTAAATCTTATTATATAGACGGTGGAATGATCATATAGGTAACAGTCGTCGATGTAAGTACCATACTGTACACGATACAATACAATACTCTTTAAACTCTCGTTCGCTTTCAGCTCGCGCGCACTATATCGTTCGTAATGACCCACGTACCACGTTATACTGTACCTACACTACCTACAGAAACATAAACAAAGACAATTCGACATACATACATGATTATAATCTATATATATAAATGCAAGTGTCCTGACTGACTGACTGACTGATTCATCAACGCAGAGCCGAAACTACAAAAGCTAGAAGGTTGAAATTTGTACACTAGGTTGAATTTATAAAGTGTACAAGAGATAAGAAGCGATTTTGAAAAATTCGACCCCTAAGGGGGTTAAAAAGGAGATGAAAGGTTGTATGGGGTGCACGTTTTATTTTAAGCTAGGAATTTGAAACTTTGTAAAAATGTACTATATTAAAAAGCAAGAAAACTAATTTCTGCGTTTTTGAAAATTCATCCCCCAAGGTGGTGAAAAAGGGGTTGAAAATTTGTATGGAGATCAAACATTTTTGTGAGTGCGGGGCTTGAATTTTTGTAATATCGTATGTTATTAAAATACGAGAAAAGTAATTTCAGCGTTTATAAAAATTCATCTCTTAAAGGGTCGAAAGGGGGTTGAAAGTTTGTATAGGGTTCAAATTTTATTTAAAGCTACAAACTTGAAACTTCGTAAAAATGTAGGTATTTTATCAAAAGAGAAGAAAACTAATTTCAGAGATTTTGATAATTCATCCCCCGAGGTGGTGAAAAAGGGTTGAAAATTTGTATGGAGGCCAAACATATTATTTGAGTGCGGGACTTGAATCGTTGTATAAAGGCATATTATTATAATACAAGAAAAAATATTTTAGCTTTTAAAAAAATCATCCCCTAAAATGGTTAAAAAGGGGTTGAAAGTTTGTATAGGGTTCAAATTTTATTTAAAGCTAGGAACTTCAAACTTCGTAAGTAGGTAGTTAGGTAGTAGGTTTTATTAAATAGAGGACATGAAAACCTTCTAAAGGGGTTTAGAGGGATTATATCGAGGACAATTTTATTCAGTTAGGGGCTTGAAACTTCGTAGGTTGTGAAAGACAAGTCTCATGCGTTGTATAATATTAATAATTAACAAATGATTAACCGTCCTACCGCAATCTCTTGCTGCATTATAATGTTCTAGGCTAATGTAGAATATATAACCACCAATATACAAATCCACGCGTACGAAGTCGCGGGCAACAGCTAGTCTTTGCATACATGTACGATATCGACCTAGTAGGTGCTTGTGCAGACTAGTGGGCGTAGGGCGTAGGTAAGTAAGTAAGCTGCAAAAGTGTATGGCCACTTTATGAATGAATTCCATTCATCCTACATGAATCGAAAATCATATGTCAATGTGAACGTTTAACGTGAAGTAGACGCTAGGATTCGACCAATGAAGTTCCTTGAAATTCACATTACATCTTCTGCGCTCCGCTCGTTTCAGCTTGGTAGAAACCGTTCTGACGAAGAATCACATATGTATATGCTCGTTATGGTGGGTTGAAACGCAACTGTACGATCTGGTAATACAACTCACAACTTGTCATCTTCAGATTACCTACCCTATCTACTACCTAGTAGAATGGCCCTTTTGTTTGACGAATTTGAGACTTTCTTTTATTTTTTGCCTTTTTTAGATTCGTCATGTCTGTCTGTCTGTCTGTCTGTCCGTCTGTCCGTCTGTCCGTCTGTCCGTCTGTCTGTCCGTCCGTATGTCACAGCCACTTTTCTCCGAAACTATAAGAACTATACTGTTGAAACTTGGTAAGTAGATGTATTCTGTGAACCGCATTAAAATTTTCACACAAAAATAGAAAAAAAACAAAAAATTTTTGGGGTTCCCCATACTTCGAACTGAAACTCAAAATTTTTTTTTTCATCAAACCCATACGTGTGGGGTATCTATAGATAGGTCTTCAAAAATGATATTGAGGTTTCTAATATCATTTTTTTCTAAACTGAATAGTTTGCGCGAGAGACACTTCCAAAGTGGTAAAATGTGTGTGTCCCCCCCCCCCTGTAACTTCTAAAATAAGAGAATGATAAAACTAAAAAAAATATATGATATACATTACCATGTAAACTTCCACCGAAAATTGGTTTGAACGAGATCTAGTAAGTAGTTTTTTTTTATACGTCATAAATCGCCTAAATACGGAAAACCCTTCATGGGCGAGTACGACTCGCACTTGGCCGCTTTTTTATATATTGTGACCTTTTTTGCCACTTTTGTGTTGTTTCTAGTCAGGATCGCGAGCCCTTTTCATACTTATAGGAGAAAAAAGTGTCCTAAAATTTCCATACATTTTTCAAACTTTCCTTTTTTGTTACCGCCATACAAAGTATATGATGGGGAAATAGTAACACAATAGGAAAAAACCCTGGGACATTTTTTTATCCCATTAGGATCGATAGAGCTCGTGATTCTGAGTAGAAATAACACAAAAGTGGCAAAAAAGGTCACATACCTATATATAAATGGCAAAAAATAAAAGAAACGCTCATTTACGTTCATGGACAAATCTATTTCTCAGTACATATTTTCTATCTGATTACTATACACAGTGTTTTCAGTTGGAGAATAATGGATGTTGTTTATACTTCAGATCTGCTGCAAACTCCTCTAACAAGACCGAGCCCATCATCACGATGCCATCTGCTAAACTGGACAACGTGTGGGCCGCCATCAACGTCTCTCAATCTCACTAGGCGTTATTATGTGTAATGTGTATAGGTAATACAAATACTAACCTAACCTAACCTAACATAATATGTATCCATTATACAAATGAGATAAACGCACAGAGGCTAATAAACTTAGGTACGCATTAAGGGCAGACAACAGCGTCTAATCAGTGACGCACACAAAGAGAAATGACGCACACCTCGCTCGCTACGTCTGGTGCGTAAGCGCTTATATAGCGTGCAAAATCAAGCGGCAAAATCTTTAAAATGATGACGAAGAAAACAAGTCTAGTAAAATTGTCACAAGAAATTTTACATGGTAAGAATTAAAGTGTAAAATCTTTAAAATTTATTTATAGCCTGTGCTGGATACATATACTCATTATCATTAAACTAAGATTATTCATTTCATTGTATGTCCTGTACATGAATACACTACATATCAATTGAGTAGTTTTCAATCACAATGTATATTCTTTTAATAAATAAAGTTTCATAATTAAAGCAGAGTTTTTATTTGATCTTTGATCAACTTTTTAACCCTGGAAAGTACAAAGTAACTATGAATTATTATGATTATTGTGGCAGCCACTATTTAAGTAATATTGAGACTTAAAAGGCAAATACAAGATTTCAAATTTTTTTGTCAATTAAATAGGCCACAGTGATAATTTCTGGCCCTGTTGGTTATAATGAAGTAATCAACTAATCAATTAGCCAAACTTGCTAGCCTAGCCTCTTACCTTATAACAATGTATTATTAAATTATACAACGGGACTTAATCGCGTATCTAAGTTTTAAGATTTACCTCCGACGTTTCGAGGACGGCGTTGTCCCCGTGGTCTCGGAGAAGACTGGCTTAAGTTGACATCAGCATCGTCTAACCGCGCGAGTTTTTCGAACTACCCGCACTTGGTCTTGTTTATCCGCTTGAACGTTTTGCGCACTAAGGATGTCACTCTGTAAGGATGAAGGATGTGTAAGGATGTGACATCCTTAGTGCGCAAAACGTTCAAGCGGATAAACAAGACCAAGTGCGGGTAGTTCGAAAAACTCGCGCGGTTAGACGATGCTGATGTCAACTTAAGCCAGTCTTCTCCGAGACCACGGGGACAACGCCGTCCTCGAAACGTCGGAGGTAAATCTTAAAACTTAGATACGCGATTAAGTCCCGTTGTATAATTTAATAATGTGTAAAAATCGTGAAAGTTTAAATCAGTGTTATAACAATGTAGGAAATTAAGTAACACAGAAAATAATAACTGTTAAAATTAAAAGCAGACTTGCTTATATTGCTGTAAATTCTTTATTGTTATATCTTATATCACAGAACAGACTATGAAAATAAATTAAACTAAATGTCTACATTGTTTTTTTTTTCATTGTTACACTATAAACTACATATTTACATTTATGTTTATCGACTTTTTTATTAGCATACATATATAATGTTGCATATAATCTATCTATTATTTTGTATTGAAGCTGATTGCATTATTGGGCGTTTTTTTTAAAGTTGTCTTCTACACTTTTTTTTTCAAATTTGGGATTTTTTATGTTATTTCTACTCAGAATCACAAGCTCTTTCTATCCTAATAGGAGAAAAAAATGTCCCAAAATTTCCATACATTTTTCGGTCTTTCCTATTCCGCGACCGCCATACAAAGTCTATGAAAAATGGTGACGGAATGGAAATAAAAACCTTAGGACACTTTTTTTCTCCTATTAGGATAGAAAGAGCTCGTGATTCTGAGTAGAAATAACATAAAAATCCCAAATTTGAAAAAAAAAGTGTAGGGGACAACTTTAAAAAAAACGCCCTATTCCTGTTAAAACTGTTAGTAAGATGTGAAAGTCCTTTTGTGAAGCAAAGCCATTCATTAGAGTGGTTTACAAATAATGAATAGAATCAGGCGTTACTTTACAGAAATTCATATTAATCCCTCCTGAAGTCCTGAAGATGCCTTGTAGAGTGGCGAAACACGTGTCGAGTATTATTCTTTTGGTGGTGGTTTGTTATATTATATTTATTTGCGTATTTATACATATATATATAGAGGGTGAGTGCTACATTAATTGCATGAAAAAAATACTGATTGACTAGCAGCAAATATTTGAAGATGAAGTAAAATATATCAAACACAAGAATGGAGATTTGTTGGTTTGAGAACTTGATTCATAGCTTTATTTATAAGTGCTATTTGCCCCAGTATCGTAGGGCCTGTCAATGCACGGTTCAAGAGCTGTTGACAAGTTTATTTTTCAATGCTTGTTAGATTTAAAACAATGTAACATGCTCTTCCATATTTGTTTAATGTTTACCTGCACATGGCCTGGGGTTGGGCTGTCAAAATGTAATATGATTTGCCTGCTAATAATGAAACCGAGAACATGTGGCAGGTGGTAATCAAATATATCAGCAATGCTTAGTGTGATATATGAAGGCTTTTCTAAGCCACCACCACTGTTTATGGTCTATAACAGAATAACAATATTAACAATAACTCTTTGCTATATGGCATTTGTATTGAGTACAGGACAATCTCCATAATCCGGCACTTTGATGGTCCGGTGTACCCAACCCAGTAATCCGGTACTAAAATTTGGGTATAAATGATCATTCTATGTTCTAATTTACTATGTGCACCTACATTGTCTAACTTCAATCTCTTTATAAATGGCTAATTTCCAAATAAACAGTAGGATTTTCTTTGAATTTAGTATTATAGGAAAATGTATTAGAAATACATTTTCCTATATACTAAAAGCACATCAAAATTAACTTACACTAATCGGCTCTCTTGTATCAGCGTTAGTGCTGGATTAGTGAGATTGTACTTTATATAAAATATTTAATTTACAAATGTCACCTACTTATTCTAATCTTTAACACCTTTAATTTTATTTTATTCTAGTTACCTTTAGTCGATTTTGATTGAAAAACTCGCCCCGCATGAGCAGCCCAAATCAGCATTAGGATTCTGAACCACTCTAAACGCCGCTCGAATTAGTTCAGTGTGATAGTCAATTGTGGATCCCTTGATGTATTCAAGTGAAGTATCATCTATTACTACCTTGACTCCATCTTTCTCGAATATTCTGCAACAATAAAATATATTTTTCATAGTTAAAAAAAAACAAGTAATTTAATATGCTGTAGGTAATAAAAATAATCACCATCCCTTACACCCCACTTACAACAATCAAGTAACAGTTTCCCAGAATAGCCTAACTGCAAGTGCCTGGCCTAGGCCCATTCTAGGCCTTTATTACATATTTTAATTTATTACTAATAGCTTATGTCTAAAGTGTACAATTTATGTCGTCTCCGAGTATAGTCCCACTGTCGCTTGCCATAAGGACGACTTGACAGGTTTTTCGTATACAATTCAAGTAGGGAATGCAAATCGGTTATTTTTTGTATGGAAATAACCGCGGTTTCGGTTAATAACCGATTATTTCCATACAAAAAATAACCGAAAATAACCGATTTGCATTCCCTAAATACAAGCAAATCTCGTCCTTGTGCTATGCGACAAAGTGGGACCTATGACTAGACGTCGACGCATATGTCAATCTGTGCATATAATGTGTTTGTTTAGAAAACAAACCAAAAACACAAAGTATAGTAACTGGACCACTGCTCGTAATATAAAATTAAACAAACCTGTCATCATCTTGAAGTTTAGTGTCCAAGTCAAATTTGTACTGGAATCCTGAGCAGCCTCCGCTTTCTACGCACACCCTTAAGAAGCTCTTTTCATCATCACAGAGCTGTTTTAATTTTTGTACGCAGCTCTCACTGATCACGATCCCCTCTTGTGGCGCAGGTGATGTCTGGATGTTGCGTAAACAATGTACGCTATTACGCTGAGCGCGGATCGCACACAGCAATGGCCTCGCTCTCTGAAGCATTTTTCTTACTATTTTTTGATATTTATGTGCATAAAAATCTTAAATTTTCAATGGAATAAAGAATTTAGTGAATCTTGAGTTACGAGTTACACAGCAAAGCAAAACGGAAAACCAAAATATCAAAATATTCACTTGAACGTCAAACGTCACAGTTGACAGTGACACTGACAAGTCACAACTTTTAACGGGGATCTATTTGACCTACAGAAAAACACGCTGTCATAAGTTACCAAAAAAACTTGATTACAAAAGAGGCTTTATTTTTCCTAAATGGCAACATTTAGAAAGGGACACAGGGGCCTACCGCGAAAATCGAGATTCGGAGATCTTCGCGGTTAAAAAATAGAATACATATATAGTTTGTCAAATAACTGTCTCATTTCAAACATAGACAGAGAGAATCTTACTATTATACTAGTACTAGCACCCAGGGGCGTATTTACCCTAGGGCCAAGGGGGCCATGGCCCGGGGCGGCAGGCCTCGGGGGGGCGGCGAAGCCGCCCCCTCGCGGCTTTTTCTTGGCGCCTTTTATAATCAACTTAGCTATATTTTTTTTCTATTTTAATTGACATTTAAATTAATAAACAAATGAACGCTGCAAACCCCACCAATAAATTAAGCAACATTTTCGTTCATAAAGTACCTATTAGTACGGCGTAACTAAAATAAAATGTAACTCTGGTAACCAAACCGTGTTAATGAAAAATGAAGCTATAGGGTTGATTAAACTGCTAAATTTCCTAGAAACGGCCATCCTGTCAGAATTTTGGGAAGCTGTTTTGAAGCAATTTAACATAGCTTCAAAAGTTCTGCAAGGGGTTGACTCAGACCTGGAGGTTGTTTCTAACCTTTATCTACACACATGTCATTAGTGCTCTATAATGCGTTCAGAAACCGTAGGAAATGACAAGCTTTATTACAACCAATTTTACTATGAGAACTTTCTTATCTGTGGTAGTAGGAAAATTTGTACTTTAATGTACATAACGTTATACATTTTTGTAAGGTTATGAGTTTAAATTTGGAACAGCAGTCAAAACTCAAGTGGGTCTCAATTCTAGTATCCATTAGATATTGAAACAGTTATCGATACGAAACGTCAATTTAGTATGTTTTTTTAATATAAACCGCACGATATTTGATCTCGAGTGACGTGACAATAGGGACTTCATTCTTTTGTCTAGAAATTAAAAAAAACCACGGATGTGTGACATGTGTGAAAAAAGTTTTCATTCACCGCCATTTGACGTACAGTTTATCTTTTAGTACAAAATTAATATTGTTGTAACGACAACATATAAAGCATTGTAATAATTACAAAATTATTATAATAATTACTTTTAGTTAGTTTTAAGTATGTGTTTAGATAAAGTAGTGTATGTAACTGTACATAACTAGGCATTAAAACACTCGTGTGATCCTTTTAAGAAACTCACTAACGTTCGTTTCTTAAACCCACACTCGTATTTTAATGCCTCTCATTATGTAGCAGTCACATAAACTACTATTATACAATCGTGATATAATGGAGAGCTTTTCAGTCGAGTACCGTGTTTAGGCAACGAAGCTTGCTGAGTTGCCTAAGTAAGGTACGAGATTGAAAAGCTTGATTATATCACTATTGTATACAATACTTTTTCTACGAGTCAACAAAAAAAAATACTTAAAACTAGTAGAAGAGTCATATATGTAGGTAAAAAAACCAAAAGTATACAGCTAAGATGCGCGAGCAGCCGCAATACATTCATACTCTTACGCGACCCGACCCCGCGCCCCGCGCCCCCGGCCCGTTGGTCAACGACACCTTCTCGTAACTCATGAGGCCCTGGTACTTGCTCCGCGCTTTCGATTGGTCAATTTCATTATAGTTGACTAAACTGTATCGAAATTAATATTATAATTGACTAAACTGTATCGAAATGAATATTATAGTTGAGTTGGGGTCCCATAGTGAAAAAAGTATGCGATTTCACTTCTTAATTCAAGCATTGCAGAAGAGTAGAAAATAGTACATTATTGTCGAGGTTCGGAAGTAGCTACTTGCTGGCTGAGTATTCGTTTTAAACGGACGACCTTGGGAGTCCGTTTAATTGAATCCGAAGTCAGCAAGTAGCCTTCCAGCCGAGTCATATATAGTGCTTTTCTCAAAACTGGTGCAAGAAATAGAAATATTTGACAGAAGCAACGTTCTAATTTTCACACAAAAAAGTAAAGCCATTAAAAAGATTTGCTTGCCGCCTTAAAAAAAAAAGAAGTGTATTTTTCTGCTGAAAATACGCCAACGTATTTGAGACACCTAAATAGTCGCGGTACCAACATTATAATAATAAGTGCTGATCATCTGTTTGGCTGTAAATTCATTTGATATGGCCAATTAAAGTTTTAAAAAGTTTGAAACTCGTTAAATAATGGAATTTGTGCAACATTGCAGTCCCGAAATCGAGACTGCAATGTTTTTAACTTTTTAATTTTTTGAATGACCATAAACTACGCTCTTAGCGTCCTATTTTTTAACCGGCAACGTCGACTTTGCCGTCCATTTTTGAGAAAAATACTATATCGTCACTGATGAAGGGGGGCGGCAAATCAAAATGGCCCGGAGCGCCAAATTTGTAAATACGCCTCTGCTAGCACCCTAAAGAAAAGGATGAGTATAGTTTTCCTGGTTCTTACTGACTGACTAATTGGTTTGACAAACTATAACCAGTCCCCCCATTTCGCTCGTCACGTTTTAACAAACACGAATCCTCCATTTTCGTTCCCCCTCATTATACCAAGAGAAATTAAACTTTAATAAAATATAAACAAAATTTCAATCACTGACTTTTTGAATAAACATGTTGCAAACGACGCGAGTAAGGTGGCCTAAGCCGCCTAATAAGTCCTTAGGTCCTACGCTATTACTTTCTGTTATTAAGTACCTAGATACAACTGCTCATACCTATTGGCAAGGTGCTAAGTCGGTGGAGGGGGAAGTGGCGCTGATCGTCACAAATAGGGCTTGCAATTCGAATATTCGAATATTCGAATTTGTCGAATATTCGACCTGTTTTGATATTCGAATATTCGGCCGCTCAGGTTTCGAATATTCGAATATTTTTTTTACAATAAAAAAATCTATGTCATCCGCTGCAGTTACAGTTTCTGTGTGTTTTCCGGGTATTTACAGTGAATGAGGAACGGTAGGTACCCAAATACGAAGGAAATAATATTTTTACTGTATTCCTCTCGATAGACTTCGTGAATACAGTGAAACCTAACTCAATTTAAAAGAAAACGAAATCAAAAAGTATGTTATTTTTACGGTGCGTAAGTTTTAAGTTAAAGGGTCATTCTGTTTATTCAGTACAAGCGTATATACGTTAAGCGAATTTTTGAAGTCTAAACCTTGCCACTTATCGCAATTCTCAAATTTAATCATACCAAACCTGCCCAACTTGGTAATTTAACCATGCACCTTTAGCTGACGAATAATCCACCCAGTACTCGACTAACTTTTTCCCTTAAATATTCCAATATTATATAATTAGCCGACCATTAGGAATAATTGTGGTGTATGTACACCCCCTTATGTTTAGGCTCTCTATGGTTTTGTCTATGCCAATGATGGCGTCCGTGTACAATTAGAATATTGTGTCTTATTAATAAATAAACCCTATTAATTAATTATTGGTGTTTAAATTAAGATACATTGGCGACGAGTGGGTTGATATGATCGAACCGTCTTCAATTTAATAGATAGCTACTCAAAATGGCCTGAAATAATAGAAATGAATAAAATAGGCTCGGCTCAAACTATAGAGGTACTAGCTGTTGCCCGCGACTTCGTACGCGTGGATTTGTATATTGGTGGTTATATATTCTACATTAGCTTAGAACATTATGCAGCAAAAGATCGCGGTAAGACGGTTAATCATTTGTTAATTATTAATATTACAACGCATGATACTTGTCTTTCACAACCTACGAAGCTTGAAGCTTCAAGCCCCTAACTGAATAAAATTGTTCTCGATATAATCCCTCTCAACCAGAAGATTTTCATGTCCTCTATTTAATAAAACCTACTACTTAACTACCGATTTACGAAGTTTGAAGTTCCTAGCTTTAAATAAAATTTGAACCCTATACAAACTTTCAACCCCTTTTTAACCATTTTAGGGGATGAATTTTTACAAACGCTGAAATTACTTTTCTTGTATTCTAATAAATGCCTCTGTACAAAAATTCAAGCCCCGCACTCACAAAAATATCTGATCTCCATACAAACTTTCAACCCCTTTTTCACCACCTTGAGATATGAATTTTCAAAAACGCTGAAATAAATTTTTTGCAGTTTTAATTTAATACCTTTTTACGAAGTTTCAAGTTCCTAGCTTAAAATAAAATTCGAAACCCGTACAAACTTTCAACCCCTTTTTAACCCTGTTAGGGGATGAATTTTACAAAACGCTAAAATTACTTTTCCTGTCTTCTAATAATATCCCCAAATCCAAAGATTCAAGTCCCGCGCTCGAAAAAATGTTTAATATCAATACAAACTTTCAACCCCTTTTTCACCACCTTACAGGATGAATTTTCAAAAACGCTGAAATCAGTTTTCTTGTATTTTAATTTAATAACTTTTAACAAAGTTTCAAGTTCCTAGCTTAAAATAAAATTTGAACGCTATACGAACTTCAACCCCTTTTTAACCCTATTAGGGGATGAATTTTACAAAACGCTGAAATTACTTTTCCTGTCTTCTAATAATATCCCCAAATCCAAAGATTCAAGTCCCGCGCTCGAAAAAATGTTTGATATCCATACAAACTTTCAACCCCTTTTTCACCACCTTACAGGATGAATTTTCAAAAACGCTGAAATTAGTTTTCTTGTATTTTAATTTAATACCTTTTTACGAAGTTGTAAGTTCCTAGCTTAAAATAAAATTTGAAACGCGTACAAATTTTCAACCCCTTTTTAACCCTGTTAGGGGATGAATTTTACAAAACGCTGAAATTACTTTTCCTGTATTCTAATAATATCCCCAAATACAAAGACTCAAGTCCCGCGCTCGAAAAAATATTTGATATCCATACAAACTTTCAACCCCTTTTTCACCACCTTAGGGGATGAATTTTCAAAAACGCTGAAATTAGTTTTCTTGTATTTTAATTTAATAACTTTTTACAAAGTTACAAGTTCCTAGCTTAAAATAAAATTTGAACCCTATACGAACTTTCAACCCCTTTTTAACCCTATTAGGGGATGAATATCTTTTGTTAATGCATGATAATTTGATAGCGACTGTACTATATCATTATTCATACCTGACGACTGTATTATATAGATTTTATCTGTAAGTGAATTGCAGTGCCCTCTCAGGGTTGTGTTGAGACATAAATATTATTAATAAGACCTACTGTACACACAAAGCAAGGAAATAAATGAAATGAAATGAAATGAAATGAATTTTACAAAACGCTGAAATTACTTTTCTTGTCTTCTAATAATATCCCCAAATGCAAAGATTCAAGTCCCGCGCTCGAAAAAATATTTGATATCCATACAAACTTTCAACCCCTTTTTCACCACCTTAGGGGATGAATTTTCAAAAACGCTGAAATTAATTTTCTTGCATATTAAAAATATATCTTTTTACGAAGTTTCAAGTTCTTAGCTTAAAATAAAATTTGAACCCTATACGAATTTTCAACCCTTTTTTAACCCTGTTAGGGGATGAATTTTACAAAACGCTGAAATTACTTTTCCTGTCTTCTATTAATATCCCCAAATACAAAGACTCAAGTCCCGCGCTCGAAAAAATATTTGATATCCATACAAACTTTCAACCCCTTTTTCACCACCTTAGGGGATGAATTTTCAAAAACGCTGAAATTAGTTTTCTTGTATTTTAATTTAATAACTTTTTACAAAGTTTCAAGTTCCTAGCTTGAAATAAAATTTGAACCCTATACGAACTTTCAACCCCTTTTTAACCCTATTAGGGGATGAATTTTACAAAACGCTGAAATTACTTTTCTTGTCTTCTAATAATATCCCCAAATGCAAAGATTCAAGTCCCGCGCTCGAAAAAATATTTGATATCCATACAAACTTTCAACCCCTTTTTCACCACCTTAGGGGATGAATTTTTAAAAACGCTGAAATTAGTTTTCTTGTATTTTAATTTAACACCTTTTTGCAAAGTTTCAAGTTCCTAGATCAAAATAAAATTTGCACCCCAAGACGAACTTTCATCCCCTTTTTAACCCCATTAGGGGTTGAGTTCCAAACACGTTGCAATTACTTTTTTTTGTAATCGGCTATTATGCCTTTCTAAGAAGTTTCAAAGCATTTGTAATGGATTCAAACTTTCAACCCCTTTTTAACCCTGTTAGGGGATGAATTTTCAAAAACACTGAAATTACTTTTCCTGTCTTATAATAATATCCCCATATACAAAGTTTCAAGTCCCACACTCACAAAAATATTTGATCTCCATACAAACTTTCAACCCCTTTTTCACCACCTTGGGGGATGAATTTTTAAAAACGATGAAATTAGTTTTCTTGTATTTTAATTTAATACCTTTTTGCAAAGTTTCAAGTTCCTAGATCAAAATAAAATTTGCACCCCAAGACGAACTTTCATCCCCCTTTTAACCCCCTTAGGGGTTGAATTTCCAAAAACGTTGCAATTACTTTTTTTTTGTAATCGGCTATTATGCCTTTCTAAGAAGTTTCAAAGCATTTGTAATGGATTCAAACTTTCAACCCCTTTTTAACCCTGTTAAGGGATGAATTTTCAAAAACCCTGAAATTACTTTTCCTGTCTTATAATAATATCCCCATATGCAAAGTTTCAAGTCCCACACTCACAAAAATATTTGATCACCATACAAACTTTTAACCCCTTTTTCACCACCTTGGGGGATGAATTTTCAAAAACGCTGAAATTAGTTTTCTTGTTTTTTAATATAATACATTTTTACAAAGTTTCAAATTCTTATCTTAAAATAAAACTTGTTCCCCATACAACCTTTCATCCCCTTTTTAACCCCCTTAGGGGTTGAATTTTTCAAAATCGCTTCTTATCTCTTGTACACTTTATAAATGCAACCTAATGTGCAAATTTCAACTTTCTATCTTTTGTAGTTTCGGCTCTGCGTTGATGAATCAGTCAGTCAGTCAGTCAGTCAGTCAGGACACTTGCATTTATATATATAGATTAGAAACATTGTTTGCCAGACACGGTTATCCGGTACATCTGGTTACAGATAATGGGCCATCCTTTGCAAGTTTAGAGTTTAAGAGATATTGTGAATGTAAACAAATAAAACACACCTTTTCTCCTCCATATCACCCGGCAACCAACGGTACCGCGGAACGTTTTGTTGAAATATTTAAAAGCCACGTGACGAAAATCAAAGAGAGTGGGTATAACATTAAATCCGCAATTAATCTATTCCTCTTTGATTATCGTAATATGGCCCATAGTACTACGGGAGTTACTCCTGCTAAACTTCTTTATCAAAGGGAGCTCAGATCTAGGTTCTCATTACTAAGGCCACAGTCTATTGCTGAAAAGTCATTGGAGATGTTGGAAAAGCAAGCAAAGCTGGCATCGGGTAGTAGATTAGTCAAATTTACAGTGGGAGAGAAGGTGATGTTGAGAGATTATAGGAAAGATCATAAACTTTGGGTTCAAGGAGTAATTGTAGAAGAATCCATTCCGGACACCACTTACATCATTGATGTTGATGGGGTCATGTGGAAAAGGCATGTAAACCAAATGATTAACTGTAGTGATAGTTTGTTAGAATAAGTACCTATCTTATTTACTTGTTAGTTTTGAGTAAGTACCTAAGTTACCAATTGTTAAAAGATTTGATTTTCTGTACCTTTTGTTGAACTGTTTGAGTTCTGGTGGGGAGAGTGTGGTGTATGTACACCCCCTTATGTTTAGGCTCTCTATGGTTTTGTCTATGCCAATGATGGCGTCCGTGTACAATTAGAATATTGTGTCTTATTAATAAATAAACCCTATTAATTAATTATTGGTGTTTAAATTAAGATACGACAATAATAACTTGCCAAAACAAATAAAGTCAATAGAGATTATACAATGAAAAAAATGAATGAATGAATGATGAGTGTATTTTACAATGAAGTTAAAGGCCTCTGAGTGATTACAAGTTAATTTAAATCGGAAAATAAAACCTACTAAAAAATATCTTACATACCTAGGTGTTTGGATGGTTAAAGTTATATTATTTCACGCACGACGCATTTAATTTTGGCGTTTTACTTGTTTTTATAAATGTGGGCAACTTATAAATAGTAGGATGATAAAATCTAGTCAATTAAGTGGATTTCTGCCAAATATCCTTAGTTTTAGTAATATGTGAAAAAAGCTTTTGAATAAAACGATAATAAACCGATTTCTCGTTCCTTTTCTTATTTTTTATAATATTCGAATAATTATTCGAATATTCGAATACGTCGTCAGAAAAAGTCGAATATTCGAATATCTGAAAGTTTCGAATATTTGCAAGCCCTAGTCACAAACACAGGTAATCTTATGGAATGGCCGCCATTAGTACTAGCGGCAGCCGCTTGAACTAATTTTACTCCATAAGATTTAACGTAGAAACTAGAAAGTCTGCCAAAATGAGGGCAGCACCAGTCGTGCACCTAGCGAATAAAAGTACCTTTAGGGCTAATGTAACCCTAGTTGTACCTACCTAGTGGTAAGAATAAAGTAAGTATCAAATTTTGCTGCTGACTAGAATGTAGGTACCAACAACGCAGCATAGGTAAAGAATGTCTAAGCTAACTTTGCACCGTCTTGAACAGAACATAGTGAGGGAGTGTCATTACCAAAGTCATTACAAACGTCATATTTTCGTAGAAATTTGACATTAATAATGAGTGCTTACTGCAAAAAAGCATCTTCTATAAGTATTATTATACCTAACTAAGAAACTAAGTATTTTATATTGTAATATGTAGAGTTAATAATAGTTATCTGCCCCTTTAAAAGTAAGCAAACGAAATTAAAGCACACCGTTTCTTAATCATTATTCATCTTTAAATGGCAAGTGAATAAAATATCTATTTTTAAAACACGACGTTGTCACTACCCGTGAATTTCCTATTATTTTGGTAAACATTTCTTGAGTAGCAACACTCACGTAGCTGTTCAACGAGTTAGAGCGAGTCAAAGCGACGTAATGTAGAAAGAGACAGGAGACACGCTGGGTTAGCTGGCCAGCGATCCTTTGTATTGATACTTTTGCTGTGAAAAATATCGAACATTTTTGAAAGTTAGATCCCTAGAATAGCTTTTTAGTATGTTTCAAACTATGTTTTACACCCAGGTACGTAAATTTGTTTAAAATATATTCAGTAAAAATACTAATTTTAGCACTTTGTACGTTAAATACAGCCCAATACACTTAAATGTCGATATTCTAAAGAAAGAATACAATTTGATCGAGAATAGTGCTAAGATGCTTAAAAAAAATGTAATTTGTGTAGAGTATTTTCGAAAGAATGTGGCGAATTTTGTTGTTTTGTAGTTGGTCACCCCACTCTACTTTGCGCGGCAGCGGTCAGAAGGCGGAGCTTATCGGCAAACTCGCGTCGAGGCTCATCTCACTGTCAATTCGAGAGCTGCGACGAGTACGCTCGCGTCTATTACGTGGTGTGTTTACGTGAAGTGGATTCTGTGGTGAGATTATCGAATGTCGTAAAGTGAAAGATAGTGTTGTTTGGTCAAGTGCAACTTATGTGTTCGAAAGATTTTATATGGTGTAATTGAAGTGAATCAAAATGTGTGAAGCACCGTGGTGTGCAAAATTGATTTTTGCCACGTAGTGACGCGAACGGGTGAATGATTCCTAATGTGGAGTTCGAAGCAAGATGGTTAGAGAGACTCGGCACCTGTGGGTTGGAAATTTACCCGATAACATTCGCGAGGATCGAATAAGGGAGCACTTCAAACGGTAATTCATATTTTTTTTTATAAATATTACTGCTTAATTTGTTTACAATTGGGTATTTTCTGAATCATACTCACTTGGTTTAAGCCCGTATTTCATTATGTAAAGGGTTTAATGCTTGAATGGATTGGCAGCATTATTTGTTTACATCTGAACATCTGCCTGAAGGTCCTTACATTAACACGTATCTCGCACACGAATCTAAAGAAAACGTGTGTGATCATTGATGGTTACATTTTGTAATCTAATGAATTCACTTGATTGAGCTAAACGTCTGCCCTCATAATAGATTCTCGGGGCAGTCGGGGCCCCTGTTTATACGAACAAAAGGTCAGCGTTAACTAAAGTTTAAATGCATTTACCCATGCCAGCATCCTGCAATTGTAATGATCATGGGTTATTATTATTTTTTGTATAGCTTTTTTTGTAGTTAAATAGGTACATACAAGCGAGTGGTAATTTGACGAATCGTTTTAAACGAACCATTGGTGCACAGCAGTGCATTAGCTCGATATTTCAGTCTACGGTAATTTTATATTGCTGCTAATTTGCTATTTACAAACAGGTGCTTACCCATTTATCACGTACTATATCATGTTGTTTACATTTATTATTTACAGCTTTACATTCATTGTAGAAACCCATAGATGTAATTCTGTTATAGAATATTGCCCTGTTCAACTTATAAAATTCTGTTGGGCGTTGCCAGTCGACAAGTTTCCTACGTTTGTTTCTGATATTGATATCAGAAAGCAGTGTAAAGGCTTCGTTACACAGGCGCGTTTTCTTTTACATACAAAACGCTCACGCGCCACCCGGAAAACGCGCCTGTGTGACGAAGCCTTAAGAAACATTTTATTTTTACATTTCTTGTTTTTAACGTTCTACAACTGTTCAGAGATCTAAGAGTTCAATACCAATTTGTATAATGCTACGTTCCTACAATAAAGATACGTTCTACGGGCTAGTGTGTACCTATATAGTTGTGCCGTTCTTGAGACATTCTCTGTTTTGTATGAGGAATGTTCTTGTGCGAGAATATTCCCCATACAAAACGGATAACGTTCTCGAGAACAGCACAACTGTACCTACCTACCTATAAAAATACTTCTATTTTATCAATAACAGTTTGATTGATTGATTGATATAATTAAGATGGGCCTTAAATTCTATCAAAAGTTACTAAACACCCACATAACTAATACTTGTTATGCTGGATGTTTTTAATTCGGGAATGTTTGTACAGTCGGCATCAAAAGTAACGGAGCAGACTACGCGTCAAAAGTATCCACCATTCTCATAAGTTCATTCATAAGTTGTTACTTTAAAAAAAAGAGATAGGTAGGTATGTCTATATCTAATTATGTAGGGTAACTACTAACTAGACTGTATGAGATACTTTTGATCGCAAATTGTAGAGATTTGTCTCAATTTGCAAAAGTATTCTAGGTTTGCAGATACTTTTGGCGCGTTGTTTCATTCGCTACTATCGATGCAGACTGTACCTACTTGCAGACTTGGCTTTTTGATGAAAAATATCCTCATGGAGCATATCCCTAAAGGCTTCGTCACACAGGCACGTTATCCGGGCGGGGCGTGAGCGTTTTAAATGTAAAAGCGGCGCGCCCCGCTCACTCTCCGCCCGGAAAACGCACCTGTGTGGCGAAGCCTTTATGTACACGTACACTAGGAGTTCATAAATAGTATGTATACTTTAGCTCAATCAAGTGATTTCTTCACCTTAATCACAGAATAAGTAATAGTATTATCATACAGAACGGACACGCACCGCCCCGCCCCGATTCGGATTACCTCGCCCGCGACAGGCCGCGACATGAATGTGTGTGTAAGTCGCTCTACTGAGATTCCGTCAGAAACTCAATGACGCGTGTACAGACGTGCCGCGCACACATATAAACGCAAATCATTTTTGATGTATGGCGTGTCCGCCCTGTGCCTTAATCCATTGCAATAAGTTGACAAAATGTTTACATATACATATTTATGAACTCGACTGTAATCAGTCTTACAATCAGTCGACCTACGCGGTGACGGGCGAAGCCAGAGAGTCGAACCTTCGATATTGGAGCGAAGGTCGAACGTGAGAAAAATGAAGGGTGTTCGAGTAATCTTGAATTGTAGAGTTGACTTAAGGTACGAGTTAAGTCCATCACAGACGGAGCGATAATATAACGGCAGATACCGTAAGATACGGCATCTGCCGATATCTTTTGCGTACTACATATTTGACAGAGTCCACACACGAAGCTGTAATAATATGCCTTGCGATATATTGCTTGGTATATTTCGTCTCTCTCATAATGTAGGTGATGTACGTGAAGTTGACCGCCCCATACCGAGTGCCCGCAAATGGCATATCTATATCGTTAGTTCATCGTTAATTCACGTTAGTTCAGTATATTAAATCGTTAGGATCCGACTCCAACATGTATTTTTTTTTAAACAAAATGGGGCGGTCAACTTCACGCTACCACCCCAAAACCGATTTTACGAAATCTATCAATTAGAATTGATATAACATCGTTAGTTCAGTATATTAAATCGTTAGGATCCGACTGCAAGTATTTTTTTTTTATTTAGTGGGGCGGTCAATTTCACGCTACCGCCCCAAAATCGATTTTACGAAATCTATCAATTAGAATCGATAGAACATCGTTAGTTCACGTTAGTTCAGTATTTTAAATCGTTAGGATCCGACACGTAACTTTTCTACGATTTTTTTAAAAGTAGAGTAGTGATTACTAAGGCTGCCACTAAAAACTGTTTTTTATGGATTCTATCAATTGGAATCGATAGGTATTCGTTAGTTCATCGTTACTTCATGTTGGTTCAGCATGTGAAATCGTTAGGATCCGACTAAAACAAGTATTTTTTTAAAAAACAAAATGGGGCGGTCAACTTCACGCTACCACCCCAAAATCGATTTTACGAAATCTACCAATTAGAATCGATAGAACATCGTTAGTTCACGTTAGTTCAGTGTATTAAATCGTTAGGATCCGACTGCAAGTATTTTTTTTTAATTTAGTGGGGCGGTGAATTTCACGCTACCGCCCCAAAATCGATTTTACGAAATCTATCAATTAAAATCGATAGAACATCGTTAGTTCACGTTAGTTCAGTATTTTAAATCGTTAGGATCCGACGCGTAACTTTTCTACGATTTTTTTTTAAAAGTAGAGGAGTGATTACTAAGGCTGCCATTAAAAACTGTTTTTTATGGATTCTATCAATTGGAATCGATAGGTATTCGTTAGTTCGTTACTTCATGTTGGTTCAGAATCTGAAATCGTTAGGATCCGACTAAAACATGTATTTTTTTAAATAACAAAATGGAGGGGGCCAACTTCACGCTACCGCCCCAAAATCGATTTTACTATTTCTATCAATTATCTAAATCCTTTATTTATTTATACGTAATTCAGTTCATAATTCTAAATACAGTCATATTCCACACATGTCAAAAATACAATAATAAAAAAAAACCTTAAAAACTACTACATTTAACATAAGACACGTAACATAAAACTAATATCTAGGTACTAATACTAGGTAACTAATAAAATAACCATCAATTAGAATCGATAGAACATCGTTAGTTCACGTTAGTATTTTTTTAAATAGTGGGGAGGTCAACTTCACGCTACCGCCCCAAAACCGGTTTTTATTAATTAGGTATACGGTATACGTTAGTTATACATGTGTACGCATTTTTTTCTTTTAGCGGGCAGAGCGCATACACGGGCTGCCGCTAAAATAGAATAAATGAGTACACATGTCATGTTATGCGTCGGATCCTAACGATTTAATATACTGAACTACCGAATATCCATCGATTCTAATTGATAAAAATCGTAAAACCAGTTTTAGGGCGGTAGCGTGAAGGTGGTCCCCTCCATTTTGTTAAAAAAAAATACATGTTGTCGGATGCTAACGATTTAATATACTGAACTAACGATGTAGATATGCCATTGGCGGGCACTCGATTTGGGGCCGTCAACTTCACCGAGATCACTTCACTTGGGGCTCACACCTACTTTCATGGCAAAAAGAGCACGTTTTAGTCGGAAAATCGCCCGTCGTCTTCCTGGACTACAGTAGAAGTCAAAGTAATTTTAAATTTAATCGTTTCTTCTGTACTCATGTGGCATGGAGGTACCATCACCCCCACTGTTAACTGTTCATCGGCGGACCTTATGCCTTTTGTAATAAGGTCTGACTATGGACAGTTAAGAGTGTTGCTGTTTGTAATGCCTACGCAGGAAGTCGGAACATTCCTTCATACGAATCTTGTGTGCCTTTAAGAGCCCGTTAACGATTTTAGGGCCAAAATGTAAAATTGATAGATATAAATTGTACACCTTTTGTTACGTAATATCTAAATAACAAGTATTGGTTTCTATTAGTACGTCTTCTCATCTTGCCTTTGAGGTCCCAAGCGTGCTTCACCGGCAATATATGACGGGAAGGGGCAGTTTTTAAAAATTCATCAAAAAATTATAGTGGTAAATTATACCAAATGATATATGAGAACAGTTTCAGGAAATGTTGTAGATTGTTTAAGTATCAAAATAACGTTGAAATTAAGTCGATTTTCACGAAAAATTGTCACTTGTTTTGGAGTAATTTCTGGTGAAAATTGATTTCGTCTAACTTTCATTTACTCTTGTTCAATATAACATAAATGTATATAATAACAAAAATGTAGTCTATTAAAGGTGGAGGTGGAGGTCTATTACAGGATATGTGTAATACAAAATTACCATTTTTAGCAGTCCAAACTTTATGAAATTTACAAATAGATCGTACAATCATTACTAATTTAGCGAGTCTGTTTTCAAAAAAAATATCTGTAAAAGTGCAAGATAAGAAGACGTGCTAATATTTAGATACCAGTACTTGTTATTTCTATTACGTAACAAAATGTATACAATTTCATCAACAAAATCTGTCAATTTTACATTTTTGCGACTAAAATCGAAACCGGCCTCTTAAACTTTGTTGTTAGTATAATGAAATATTAAACATTTCAGTTGTGTTGTGTTTATGTAAGTATGACAAATCTTATATCTTCTCTTATCCGTATCTTTTTATGCTCAAGATATGTACAAAACTAGATACGGGTATACATTGCAAAATAAGATAGTCTTTGTTAACTTTCAGTAGGCACATAACATTAAGCGATTGCAATTTTTTTGTTCCACTAAAATGTAAAATAAATTGTATATGTGTTGTGATATATAATGTACCTGTTATTAAAGAAATAAAAGGCTTGAATAAATAAATTATATTTGTTGTAAAAACTGTGTGTTGTTTTGTTAACTGACCCAATAACAACATCAAAAACTGAACCAAGGCCAAACCACACCGAATGCATAATGATGAATGCATGACTCCGGCTCCCTGCGTAGACACACTGGTTAAAGGCGTTAGCAGATGTCATAACCTTTGTGTTAGTTGCGTTGCGTGCCCTGCGCGCAAAACAAGCGATAAGCGATGAGATATCTGCCATATACCTAATTTCAGACATTACAACCAGGGATGTTGCGGATGCAGATTTTTTGACATCCGCGGATGCGGATGCGGATGCGAATATTTAAAGGCTCACATCCGCGGATGCGGATGCGGATGCGGATGTCAAGATTAGGTACTTAGAAAACGCCAAATATTACATTTTTAGTATTTTATTATTAAAAGAAACGAAACGTTTAGTATTTGAGCAAGAATATAGGTGCGTTATATTTAATAGACAGTAACTTCGCCGACTTTTCTGGATCTAGACGATTTCGTTATAGGTAATGACGAAAATACCTAGCACTTACGCCGCCGCTAAGACGTTCCTGTACCGACTTGTTCGACATCCGCATCCGTATAAGCTTCGCATCGATTCTATGCGGATGCGGATGCGGATGTTGAAAATAATGCGGAAGTTCCGCGGTTGCGGATGCGGATGCGGATGTTCGCAACATCCCTGATTACAACTTGCAACCACATGACTGATACACGACAACATTAATTAGTTCTAAAAACTTTATTACAAACATGTTATTTAATATGAATCCTACATTACATCAATTATAACGGTATATAACATCAATAATACTCGTGAGGCTGTAGATATAATTCAATGTTCCGTTTGAATGGCGGAGTCTGCTAGTGCCTTCTAATGGCAAGCTGGCAACTCAAGCAAACGCCCCACCACTGTTTTGCAATGTCGCGCTCCAAAAGCAGCATGGGCGCGCGGGCGGGGACGTCAGGTCGACGAACTCGCCACGAGCGAAAATATACTGACGCTAGCTATCGCTTAATTCTGATCTAAACATTCTAAACTCTTTCTCGTCTACGCGCCTAAGCTACGGTTATGGCGGCCACGTTGAATAACTCTGATTTCACGGTCATTAAAGTCTTCAACGAGAAAGAGGTATAGATAGCTTTCATATTTGCACCTCCTTTACGTTACTTGTTGTAAACAAAGGTACTTGTTATTATAGCCAGACAAGTTGCAGAGCCAACAGAGTCTACATTCATTGTTTGTTCACGTTAGGTCATATTAAATCGTTAGGACCCGTTTTTTAGGGTTCCGTACCCAAAGGGTAAAAACGGGACCCTATTACTATGACTCCGCTGTCCGTCCGTCCGTCCGTCTGTCACCAGGCTGTATGTCACGAACCGTGATAGCTAGACAGAAGCAAAAAACGTGAAAAACGTCCGCCTTGTGGGATGTTGATTCGACGATCATTGTCCCGATAGTAGTTTCAGTGAACGGTCTAATAGCGAAGAGTCTTGACCAACATCTTGAGCGACTCTCGCTAGGTGGTTGGATCAACGGCCAGAAGGCGCCAGATGCAGAAGGTGGTGATCTTGGAAACGGCGCGGATAGTCCGCCAGTTCCTCTCTCTGCGGCCCTGACCACTGACCACCGGCAGCTTGGGCCTTGCCCCGCTGCTGGCGGCACCCTAGGTTAGGTTTTTTATAATGTGTTTATATGTATTTTTTATTGTTTTGTGTTTTTATATTTTACTTTTATATTCATATTATAAAAAAACCTAACTTAAGATGAAAGATAAATGAAGTGAATAATAATAAAATGCTTTATTGCACACTACATAAGAAATGTTACAAAAGTATGAACAGGTACAAAAATGTAGGTAACAACAGGCGGACTTATCGCTAAATAGCGATCTCTTCCAGACAACCTTCAGATAGTGAGACGGCGGAAAAGATTCAAGTTAACGGAAGTTAAATAAAGATGTTGGGAACTAATACCAACGGTCCCTGAGCGCGAGCGCCGCTGCACTGCACCGCATTCACCTCCGTTTAGATACCTACACTACACGCAAATTTAGTATAATTTTTATGTATACATAGATAGTATCTCAAAAGACGTAGAAGATATAAGGTCACAATAACTAAATAAAAAATTGATCTGTCGTGAAACTATCCAGTAGGTAGACAACTCATTCTGCATAGGATAATCCAATATTCAGTTATATCGTACTTATTGTAAATTCCTTTATTGTTTTAAATATTTACTTTCTGTACCTACTTGCGTTATGCTGAATAATGTTTTGAAGTGAATGCGTGTCTAAACTAAATGCGTGTAGGTATATCTACTTCAGCACGGTCCGCCGTGCGACACAAAACATTTTTTTAAATACAATTATTAGTGAAAAATGGTTGATAAGTTTATTATTCTATATAGTAGAATATCTGGGCTATTCACATGTATTTTTTTTAGAGCAGATCCTCATAGTTTTAATTTTGTAGAGGATTTAAAAAAAAAAAGTGTAAAGATTTTTTTTGAATTTTGAATTTCTCGATTTTTTTGTATGGGTGAGTGAAAGTTTAGTCACAGAAATGAATTCTCCATCCTCAAATTATACGAAAAAGACACCAAACTTGATATAGTTGCTAGATGTATGCAGATATAAAATTTAGAGTGAGGCGCGCCGGAGGCACTTCCCCCCCCCCCCCCCTCCCCTGCCCATCTGCTGGGGGGGACCTCTCGGCAACCGGGCGAAATTAGCTCAGATCACCCCCAGGAACACCTGTTCCAAGCGGTTTGCTTTGTCTCCAAAATGCAAGGTCCCCTTAGAAAACGGGATCTAAGATCTAGTACTAAAACCGAGTGCCCGCAAATGAATATCGTTAGTTCATTGTTAGTTCACGTTAGTTCAGTATATTAAATCGTTAGGATCCGACTCCAACATGTATTTTTTTTAAAACAAAATGGTGCAGTCAACTTCACGCTACCACCCCAAAATCGATTATACGAAATCTAACAATTAGAATCGATAGAATATCGTTAGTTCACGTTAGTTCACCATGTGAAATCGTTAGGATCACCTCCAACATGTATTTTTTTTTAAACAAAATGGGCGGTCAACTTCACGCAGTTCACGCTACCATCCCAAAATCGATTTTACGAAATCTATCAATTAGAATCGATAGAACATCGTTAGTTCACGTTAGTTCAGTATATTAAATCGTTAGGATCCGACGCGTAACTTGTGTGGGAAATTTTTTTTAAAGTGGGGGAGCGCCAACACCGTCTTCCGCTCCAAAACTGTATTTATGGTTCCTATCAAATTGGAATTCATAGGTTAATGTTAGTTCAGCATGTGAAATCGTTAGGATCCGACTACATTACGTATTTAAAAAAAATAACATAAGTGGTGCAGTCAATCAACTTCACGCTACCGCCTCAAAACCGAATTTATGGTTTCTATCAATTAGAATCGATAGATAATCGTTAGTTCACGTTAGTTCAGTATATTAAATCGTTAGGATCCGCCTCCAACATGTATTTTTTTTTTAAACAAAATGGGGCGGTCAACTTCACGCTACCACCCCAAAATGGATTTTACGAAATCTATCAATTAGAATCGATAGAACATCGTTAGTTCACGTTAGTTCAGTATATTAAATCGTTAGGATCCGACTCCAACATGTATTTTTAAAAAGAACAAAATGGTGCGGTCAACTTCACGCTACCACCCCAAAATCGATTTTACAAAATCTACAATTAGAATCGATAGAACATCGTTAATTCACGTTAGTTCAGTATATTAAATCGTTAGGATCCGACGCGTAACTTGTGTGCGAATTTTTTTTAAAGTGGGGGAGCGCCAACACCGTCTTCCGCTCCAAAACTGTATTTATGGTTCCTATCAAATTGGAATTCATAGGTTAATGTTAGTTCAGCATGTGAAATCGTTAGGATCCGACTACATTACGTATTTAAAAAAAATAACATAAGTGGTGCAGTCAATCAACTTCACGCTACCGCCTCAAAACCGAATTTATGGTTTCTATCAATTAGAATCGATAGATAATCGTTAGTTCACGTTAGTTCAGTATATTAAATCGTTAGGATCCGCCTCCAACATGTATTTTTTTTTTAAACAAAATGGGGCGGTCAACTTCACGCTACCACCCCAAAATGGATTTTACGAAATCTATCAATTAGAATCGATAGAACATCGTTAGTTCACGTTAGTTCAGTATATTAAATCGTTAGGATCCGACTCCAACATGTATTTTTAAAAAGAACAAAATGGTGCGGTCAACTTCACGCTACCACCCCAAAATCGATTTTACAAAATCTACAATTAGAATCGATAGAACATCGTTAATTCACGTTAGTTCAGTATATTAAATCGTTAGGATCCGACGCGTAACTTGTGTGCGAATTTTTTTTAAAGTGGGGGAGCGCCAACACCGTCTTCCGCTCCAAAACTGTATTTATGGTTCCTATCAAATTGGAATTCATAGGTTAATGTTAGTTCAGCATGTGAAATCGTTAGGATCCGACTCCAAGTTTTTTTTTAATTTAGTGGGGCGGTCAACTTCACGTTACCGCCCCAAAATCGATTTTACGAAATCTATCAATTAGAATCGATAAAACATCGTTATAGCTGCTTTGATAGTGCACGACACCTGCAAACTTGGCACAATTGATTCTTAGCTGGTCTTGAGTTGATAGAGACCGGGAGCCAACGAGAGCCAACTCCTTTTAGTTGGGGGGAGTTCGACGCTGCCGCGCTTCAATTAAAGCAGTATTAGGGCATGTGATATATCATTTTCGGATAAATTAAGGACGAGGATGACGCAAGTGGCGCTAACAGATCTAAAACAATAATATATTCACCATTCGTGTGTTTAAAACAGTACCTAAGCCCTACTTCACGGACGATCATGCATTGAGATCACCCTAACCCACGCTGAATATTATTTTTTATCTCCCATGTTTCAACAGATTTATATAATAAACTATATATTTTTGTAAACTAGATAAGTGTAGCTTTACGACTATATTTTTGTTTTGGGATTTCAGTTATACTTATACTTCAAAAAAAAATTGGTAATTATAAAAAAAACAAATATTTTTTTTTTTGTCTTTTCTACTTTATTCATTTTTTTTGTTAGAAAGTGCATTGTTTTTGTTCTAAAAATAGATTCCTCATTCTCAATTTATCTGAAAATTATATATCACATGCCCTAATACCTATAGCTTTAGAGAAATGTGGCTTCAATTGCATTTGCAGCGCGGCAGCGTCGAAATTCTCCCCCTCCCCCTCACTAAATGCGAGTTGGCTCTCGTTCTCTCCCGGTCTCTATCAACTCAAGACCACCTAAGGATCAACTGTGCCAAGTTTCAGCGCATAGTCACAAAGTGCAAGGTTCCCATACAACGGCGTGCAGTATCAAAGGGGCTATTAGTTCACGTTAGTTCAGTATATTAAATCGTTAGGATCCGTCGCGTAACTTTTCTACGATTTTTTTTAAAAGTCAGGAAGTGCATACAAAGTCTGCCGCTAAAAACAGTTTTTACCGTTTCTATCAATTGGATTCGATAGGTATTCGTTAGTTCATGTTAGTTCAGTATACTAAATCGTTAGGATCCGACTCCAACATGTATTTTTTTTTTAAACAAAATGGGGCGGTCAACTTCACGCTACCACCCCGAAATCGATTTTACGAAATCTTATCAATTAGAATCGATAGAACATCGTTAGTTCACGTTAGTTCAGCATATTAAATCATTAGGATCCGACGCGTAACTTTTCTACGATTTTTTTTAAAAGTCGGAGTGCATACAAAGGCTGCCGCTAAAAACAGTTTTTACCGTTTCTATCAATTGGATTCGATAGGTATTCGTTAGTTCATGTTAGTTCAGTATATTAAATCGTTAGGATCGGACTCCCAACATGTATTTTTAAAAAGAACAAAATGGGGCGGTCTACTTCACGCTACCACCCCAAAATCGATTTTACGAAATCTATCAATTAGAATTGATAGAACATCGTTAGTTCACGTTAGTTCAGTATATTAAATCGTTAGGATCCGACTCCGACTGCAAGTATATATTTTTTTTAATTTAGTGGAGCGGTCAACTTCACGCTACCATCCCAAAATCGATTTTACGAAATCTATCAATTAGAATCGATAGAACATCGTTAGTTCACGTTAGTTCAGTATATTAAATCGTTAGGATCCAACGCGTAACATTTCTACGATTTTTTTTAAGTCGGGAGTGCATACAAAGGCTGCCGCTAAAAACAGTGTTTGCCGTTTCGATATTGGATTCGATAGGTAATCATTAGCTCTTAGTCGTTAGAGTTTTTTTTAAATACATGTTGGAGTCGGAACGATGAACTAAGTTGAACTAACAATATAGATATGTCATTTGCGGGCACTCGGTTTGGGGCGGTCAACTTCACGTACATGCTTCAGACGACAACCACGGTCAAAAACATGAGCAGCGTGGAGTTTACAGTTGTCCTTACTGACTAAAGTCTACTTTTTTATTCGGTAGACTAAAATGACATTTCATAGTGTGAACATCATGTGTCATTTCATACTATGAAACCGAATGAGTCTACCGAATAAAAAAATAGACTTTATATTAGCTGAACCCCAACCCGAAATACAATTGCCGTGCATTTGAAAAACTGTGAATAACTACTTAGAATAACTAATATCTGGCTTTGCTCTAATTACTTTAAATTTTCGTATTAGAGGACAGTGAGTGGGAAGGGGGATTGTATTTATACTTCGGGGTATTGTGAAAACAGGTGTCTTATTATTTTTAAGTAAAAAATGAGTTATTGTATTCCAAATTCCACGAATTTAGTTAGCGGTGAGAATAATAGAATGGAGCAAGCAGGTAGTGACGCAAAGTTTTGCAAAATTTACCCTTTAGCCATCTGAGCAGAGATGATTTTAACTAAATTCAAGTATGTAGGTATTTATCGCAACTCATGAATCTGATGATGCTTGATTTTACTACTGATAAAAATACACTAACATATTAGAGTAAGATCTAAACGGCCATTTATCTCGAAATATTTGGCGTGTAAGTTTTATTTTAAGCATATCAGGTAGGTATGGGTATTTCAACAAGCGAAACCTTGGTTGGTTGAGTGCGCCCGCCCGTCCCGTTCAACTGCCTTCTATGCCAGGCCAGCCAGTCAAGTCAACCGATAATCAACTCGCTCACAAACAAACTCGCATCAGCTATATCGTGTTGGCTGCCGTTGGGTAAATGTAGTTGTGTGGCGCCCGGCGCGAGCTGGCAACGTCGCATTGCTCATGGCTCTACGTCTGTACGTACCTACTTGTTTTTGTTCGAGGAATCCGTACGTAATCTTGATATTATTATTGAGGAGACGCTGTTTAAATGGGCTGTTGTTAAAATGAAACAATAGTGTTGTTATAACAGAATGTTTTTGGTGTTGTACTGTACTTTTATTATTCAATATTAAACTAGCGTCCGATCGCGACTTCATTCGCGTAGAGGTCTTTTAAAAGTTTTACCCCCATTTTGATAAAAAATTACGCCGATTCTAAATGTCGAAGTCCTGAAATATTATGTTACCAAACCGTTATTGAATGCCGTTACTACTGCCGGTATGCTATACCTATGTACAGTCAGCAATACTATTCGTTTAACATCTTTGCATATAAACTTCTATGCAAATAATGCAAGAAGGGGAACTTTTCTCTGCAGCTGAATGTACATACCTACCAGTAAATTGTATACACATCTAAGTCTGTATTTGGATACCTATTGAATTGATTATATAGGCACCTACTTAAATGTCGTGAGGTTTGTTATCACTACATAGTATAAAACAAAGTCGCTACCCGCTGTCTGTCTGTCTGTATGTATGCTTAGATCTTTAAAACTACGCAACGGATTTTGATGCGGTTTTTTTAATAGATAAGAGTCGGGGCGGGTCGCTAGTGTATGTATATGTATTATGTACAGTCACCATCAGATTTATCAGAGCGGCCAAGGCGTTCACAATATCTGAACACGCACTCTAACGCCTTGACAATAGAGGCGTGTTCAGATATTTGTGAGCGCCTTGGCCGCTCCAATATTTCTGATGGCGACTGTACGTACCTATGTATATTACACTGCAAAAAACGTTCAGGAAAAAAGTGCAAATTGTAAAACACCTCTATCATCCTAATAGTTCCTAACGTTTCAAGGTAAAATAATCTATTGTGGCGTGCCATACATAGTTATTACAATGTTACATATTACATACCTAACCATAGCTAATTTCGTAATTTTAAGAATAAGAATATAGAATGACATACCTTGCTTTATGTTATTAAAAGTAGCAACTTTTTGTTCTTTGTCTTTCTATATTGTTAGTATTGTTACCTTAATCAATAATAACAAGTGCTTAATTCAATGCTATGTATCATGTATGTATGGTCTATGGTATTAAAGGTTCCGTGACACAGGCGCGTTTTCCGGGCGGGGCATGAGCGTTTTATGTGTATAAGCGGCGCGCCCGCCCCGCTCACGCCCCACCCGGAAAACGCGCCTGTGTGACGGAACCTTAAGTGAAACTTAATTAGTGGAATCTGTACAACCATTTTTCAAAGTTTGATACTGAACTATTTTTAGTCTACAGACGATATTCATTAAAAAACTGTTTTGATTCATTTTTAAAACTGGTTTGAAATCAATCGATATTAAGGTAAATTGCATAGAAAAATAACTATAGATGTAAACCTGTATTGTATTTTTTGACTTAATTCATAATTACACATAAGTTTATAACATACCTACGTCAACCCAATTTCATGCATGCAATGGAATCAATTAACTTATAATCTAATACCTTTAAACGAGCAATTCTTGTTTATTTATATATTTATTTATTTTTATATATATATATATATATTTCGGGGATCTCGGAAACGGCTCTAACGATTTCGATGAAATTTACTATATGGGGGTTTTTGGGGGCGAAAAATCGATCTAGCTAGGTCTTATCTCTGGGAAAACGCGCATTTTCGAGTTTAAATATGTTTTCCGAGCGAAGCTCGGTCACCCAGATATTATAACTAATTACAGTTCCTGAACTACATACATATGTACATGTTTTTTGCATTTAACCGATAATTTAGGCATCACCAATCTTCATTTTATCTGACACCGTAAGATTGTGAACCCGTTAGTTTACAATCTAACGTAGGTTAGGTTAGTTTATAATCTCCCTACCGTCAGTTTATAATTTAATTATAGAAGATTATAGAATATAGAAGAGTGGTGATGCCTAAATTATCGATTTAATGCAAAAAAACATGTATGTAGTTCAGGAACTGTAGTGTACTGTCCAGATTACCATCTTAACCCCTGTACAATTTAAATTACATTAAATTATTATAATTTGACATCCTATCGATGAAATAAAAAAATATATAGGTAATTAAATCTTTTTTGTAAAACTTACTGAAATAAGTGTATTTATTTATTTTATGACTGACAATTGCCTCGTTTTGGAGTTTGATGGACTCCTTAACCTTTTAACCGCCAGCAATTTTTGATCGAGCGTGCTCGTGTCGTCACCGACAGTAATTGTACCACGCAGAGTAAGGTTGGCATAGTTACGGAAGTTATAAATGTGCTGTAAAAATCAAATCAGATCTTTGTCTTATTTATCAGACTGTGGCGAAATGAGCTGGATAAGTAATGTCTTATACAACGCGGGATTTAATAACCCGAAAGATTTAAACCACGTATTTTTGACGACAGTACGAGTAAATAATGTTATATCAACATGGGTCCAATTATGTCTTTTAATTAAACTACTATTTCAGTACAAATTAAATCATATTAATTTACCGCTTCTTTGTGAACAAACCTTTACTCCGGAGAGTGAGCGAGTTTAATTAATCTCAAGTAGAGAAACAGAGAGCGAGTATGACATTTCACGAATCACTCCGATATCATACGATGCACGGCCATATGCAATGCAGTGACTTGTGTTCCATGACAAGAAGTGTCAAGTTATGTCTAGGACATGTCTAGGATGATGTTTACGTTGAAATTATTTCAATTTATTGGCACCACAAAATACCACAAATTGTATCAAAATTTTATTAGTTACTACAACAGTACAGTGCAGTTATTATTGTTGAAACTTTGCGATAATATCTTTTCCTTTGACTGAGGTAACCAAAACCATGATTATATCCGAAAGAAATCATGCCTCTAATTGTTTTAACGCATAGGTACTACAGCTGGAAAGGGATGATTACTTTGTTAAAATCAATGACCTTTTGTTATAATATCGATCATGCTTATCAGTAGGTACGTATTTTAAATTCTCGATGTGTTGATTTATACTGAGTAAAGTAAAATAAACAACTAAGTATGTTAAACAATTACGCTTTTTTATTAATTTAATGAATTAGGTTTTCGAAGTGTGTACCACCGTTTTCAGCACAAAGATTTAATTTTAAACGGATTTCATTATTTAGGTTTACAAAAGTGTTTTTTATTTCTTCGGAAGCCGTTCGAATTCTTATTAATAATTCTTCTCCAGAGTTCACTGGTGTTGAGTATTCCTTATCTTTCAGAGTTCCCCATAGAAAAAAAACCAATGGTGTTAAGTCGGGTGACCGGGCGGGCCAGGTTAGGACGTTGCTTCCACGGCCAATCCACCTCTCAGGGTATTGTTCGTCTAGCCAATTTACGAACTTCTAGGCTGAAGCGGGTCCGTCGTGCCGGAACCACATAGTTCTTCGGGTTTCCAAATCCGTACACAATGTGAATATCCGCTAAATAAGCCGGAGGATAATGCGGCATGGCGAATTTTATTTATTATAGTCAATCAAATTTTTAAGATTTTATCTTGCGTGACAATCAGTAAATTATTACTTCATACTAATGAAAAATTTCATTTTAGTGACATCAATTTCAAACTATCAGCCAGTTATCGTGAAGGTAAATAGTTTGCACTCTCGCGATTGAGAACAGAACAAAATTTCGATAGTGAAACCTTTTTGTAGGATAGATACCAAACTGGCTAATAAGAGTAACAAGTAATAACCATGCAGTTAGTGCGTCTGCGTATAAAATTGGTTGGTGGCTACGTCACGCATTAGGGTGTGTTAGAATTGAGATTTTTTTACTTGTGATTTGTTTTAAATAATTAATATCTCTTACATTATAGGTTTTTGGACTATATGTTATAAAACTTTATATACTCTAATTAGGCTCTAAAATCGTTGGTTTAAAACTTTCTGGTTATTAGTAAATATATTAAAAACGGGTCACTCACGTAATTTTGTTATTAAAATTGTTATTAAAATTTCTGGTTATTAACGCCCACGGTGTATATCAGACTCTGGCGTTTAAAGGGTTAAACGCAATTATGTCAAAATTTTAAATTAAATATTTTGTTACGTTGAATGAATCGTAAATTAGGGTACTGAATGTACATATTCATAATTATAATTAGATTATGCAATTCGCTGCTGCCAATAACTATCCTGTTGTGTGGCAACAATTACTAATAATCACTAATGCACCTACGCCTACGCGTCATAACTGTCATAAGTTGGTGACATTTTGTAATTTTTACATGACAGTTTTAAATTAAGTACCTAGCGTGTCGTTTCAGTGTTGTACGAAAACGTCACGATTTTATGATTTCGAGATTTGCGAGTACATAGTTCCACCTTCAACATATTACTCAACATTTGCCCTAAATCCGTAATTGTTTATTACGTGCACCTAATATACTATACACGGTATACTATAATGATTTGTTGATTACCATTACAATTTATACCCAACGCAAAGTCCAGCAAGCGCGGATGGTATGCTCAGCTCGGTCCTCGCCTCGCCACCGATCGATGCCAGCCGGTCGCCGCGGGGTGCGGGTGATGCGCACAACTCCACTGCGCCTTACTTTGATATCGTATGATTCCGCATTTTATTTGCGTGCTGCTCAAAGCATGTTCAGCTCACACGTTGCATCAGCTATCCTATCGAATCACATCGGTGCTAAGTACATATGTATCTATACGTAGGTATAGGTACTAGTTGCTACTACTCGACAAATGATTTTAAGTCTTTTCGAATCGCCCTTTGAACTTGGTACCTATTCGTTACAGTGGACGAATATATCCCATGCATTTAACTACACTCGATTTTAGTGCGGTTGCTTATAATTTAAATTTGTGTCGTGATGTGACGAAAGTATTCCGTTAACATGCTGCTGGTTTTATGCACCTCGAAAATGTATGCTTCGTCTTTAAATCCAGTGCGGGTTTTAGACTTTTATTTATAAAAACTCTTTCCGAACTCGGTCCGTCGTCGTTGGAGAGGAGATCGACGATATCTTACTTTTGCATTATTACATTCAGATAATATTCATTCAACTTCGAAACAAATCGCAAAATTTTAGCTTTTGAAGATTACTTAGGGACCTTTATTTAGCTATCTATTTGCAAAATACAATTTACCATCGTTAAGTGGGAATATTTTGACATTTTGCGGATTGAACTTTAAAATGCTGCTAGATTGTAGAGTTTGATATTTCGAAAGCAGGTTTCGTGCACGTTTCGAACATTTAAATACTAACTTAAGTGTGTTTATTACTTATATTTATCGCTTTAACTTTGCCTTATCTTGTATATATAACGACACGGCCGACCCCTCGACATTGACTCTGGTTAAAAAGATCGAATTATTATGACTATTTAATACTATTATTTGTACGCCAATAATCAGCGAGGTGTCAAATTATTTTCTTAGAATTATTAATTAATTCATGTTAAGCTCCACAAGTCCACAGTTACCCAACACGAAATACCGCGTAACATTCGTTTTGCACTTATAATATTAAACCCATATCAAATTTTGTAAAGTGGACTATATCGTAATTTTTGTCCGGTAAGTATATAAGTAAGTTATTTTTTCCCATTAATTAGAATATCGCGAAAAAGTATAACTGGAAATTAGTGACATAATTTGTGTCTCTATCAGAACTGTTTCAAATTTCATTCTAGAAGATACAACTTAATTTTTATGTGCTAGACTCCCAAAGTCGACCTATTGTCCAGAGGGCCTACTGCGAAAAACGAAAATTTCCTCTATATCGCACGAAGATGGAAGAGTGATAGAGAGGCAGATAACGAAATTTCGATTGGGTGGCAACCTTAGGGCATGGCAATATCCAAAAATGTTTATTGGCCAACCGAAGCAGTTAAGTAAGGTGGTGCATGTAGACAGTAAAAGAAACGGATCCTAACGATTTATTAGCCCAAACTAAAGTCTATAGATACATCTTTAAAGGTTCCGTCACACAGGCGCGTTTTCTGGGCGGGGCGTGAGCGGCGCGTGAGCGTTTTATATGTAAAAGCGGCGCGACCCGCTCACGCCCCGCCCGCAAAACGCGCCTGTGTGAAGAAGCCTTAAGAGATGTAACCAAAGAAGTTACTACAGTACAGTAGTATACGTCGCGCGATGCCTCCACGTAGTACGTACATAATTATGTACGTGGAGGCATCGCGCAACATATATATTTCGTTTGTCCAGGGATGACAATAGTTCAGATCTCATCAGTTATGCTATAAAATAAACTTGAATAAGTTTAACGTGCATAAGGGTTAGTATAATTGACATATCGCGATTATTAGCTCCGCTCCGTGGCTATTTTTTGGGGCAAGTTTTGAGAGGTGATACGTTTCAAGACTAGGTACTAAGTATATAAAGTACGCGTAGGTTTAATACGGTGTAGGTAATTATGTATGCATTACCAGAAAAAAGTGAATACAATACAAATATTTACATAAGAAGGCTGCGTCACACCACCAGTCAACCCGAACTTAACCAGATAAGATAAAAATGGATCTGGCACATCAAATCGAACAGGAGACGTTCAGGCTTAAAAGGGTGGGGGTGGGTCGGGTAACGTGGACACAGGGTGTTTGTAACATTATTATGCAACGTGAAAGTTGCCACTTGGGACCTCGGGGTGAGAGCGAGGGCACCACCCTGTGCAGTATCGCTCGGCCCCACCCACGCCGCCTCGCTCTATCGACCGGCACTGGCAATCCGGGCCGCCACGGGCTCTCCGAACTCAGTTGTTATTACCATCGCTTATAAAGCGCATGGATTCAGCCTAGTATTGGCCTTTTACGCATAGTTAGCACGGACCTAAAGCTCAACTCTATACTGGTTTAACCAAGACGATACGCTCAGCAAGCGATGATAATAGCCTTGTACCGACCGAATTGAACTACCTAGCCCCTTCTCCCAAATGCCGCGGCGACCCGTTCTGTCCTATTCTACTCTAGGCGCACCACACCACCCCCTACGTCGAGCCGGAAATAAAAATCCGCCCCAGCCCCACACGATTTATGTTCTTTAACGTATCTTTAAAGAATCATTAACGTCTTAGATAAAAAAAAATCCTTACAAACTTGTTCTTTGTATTGAAAAACTGTAAAACTAGTTTTTGATGTTCATAATAATGTTACATCAAGTACAAGTTGGACCCCGGCGATGTGTCGCGACTGCAGACGACTGGTTTCTATGTACATATTTCTATGAAATACCATTCGAAGCCAGCGACGCGAAGCCAGCGACCCCTCTCAGGCCAACCGCACGGCAACCAACTGCATATGGCACTAACGTTTTGCAGTCGGGGTCGAAATTATAACACAGCGGCATGACCAGGTCCTCAACGCGGACGCCTGCGTTTTGCGTACTCACTGATTGTGACTTCTGTAGGAGCATGATAGACGCTATGCTGAGACGGCGCGTCGGTGTGGCGTCGCTAACCTGTTACCACAGATATTCCCTGTGACGACTTTCATCCCGGATGCCTCTTATTTTCGCCGTGATTCAATGAATTGTGGGTTACGTTAGGGTAGGCAAGGCATCCAGTCAAGTTTCATAGTGTTCATAAATAAATAATGACGTAGCGCTGTTGTGTTGGCTCACGGCCACGTGGATAATACGATTCATACGTAATTGCACCAGTCAGCGTTAGCTATTTATTAGCATTCGCTTAATCAAATCGCCGAGTTCTTGCACGCATGCATTGGTTCGTATTGTGACTGTTAATTTACCCGAAGCAGACGACTTAAGGCGCCACGAGTTCAGGTTCTTCTCTCTCACTGAGCGTAAAAGAAACCGCTGTGCGTTCCGCGTTCGCAGATATCATTGTTTTTGAATTATTAATTTTACCGAAATAAAAATTATCAAGTTAATTCAAAATATAATCTTGCGCATTTTTCAAAGCCATTTTTGCATATTTTTAGCTTTTGTACAAAAGGCACAAGACAATACCTTTTTATAGGACAGTGGCCCATTTTATTTAAAATTGTACATGTCACTTTGTACGTCTGACCTGCTAGCATAAGTTGCGTTCTCGAGCGCGACTCCATGTCCATACATCTACCGCAACTTCATGTATGTCACCGTCTGAATGCTCGTCACCGTCCGCGGCGGGGTGAACTTTGTCCACCACAAATGGGCGTCGCGGGAGACGGGTCAACAAGACCACGCACATAATATAGGTAGGTATACGGACATAGCATTCGGCCGTCATCGCCCATCGGTCATGGGCGGTAGTCGCCTGCCGCGGACAGCGTGTGGTCAAGCAGACCGTATCTACCCGGTGTACCCCGTCCTGATGTGTCCCCTTACCGACTTCAAAATTAACCGTGTTCTAAATTCAAGAACAAGCTATTGTTATTAACCTCGAAAGGAGTGGTTCGTCTTTTCCAAACTAAACAATACACAAACGGTAAGACTTTCTGTTCACAAAGCATGTCGTTTCTCGAGAAGCGAACAATACACAGCGACGCGGTACGAATCGTTCGAGGGAACCAACAGCCTCTCTTGCATGAATAAAATGCAGCGGCGCGTAGGCGGTTCAGGTTTCTAGCGAGGTCGTCGTAACTGTCCGTCTCGATGAAGCCTGCCAATAGGATTGATATTGTACCCTGTGTATCAAGAGCCATATGAATGTTCAATTCAAACATTATATTTTGCGTGGTGCCTGTGTGTTTGACGCATTTGCACAAATACATACTTAGACTGTTTTTCTAAATAAATAAATAAAATCAGTTAAGTTAACCAGTTTTGTTAAAGTCACCTTACCTAAAACTAAATTAAAGTTCCCTTAGTGTAGTAATGGGCTGGTTAAGATCCAAAATTATGATTTCGATAATCCGAGCCACCAGCATGTGTATCCGTGGGTCACGGCACAAATTCAAACCCATCCAACATTTCTTCGATCTCAATGACGGTGCAGCCATACCTAACCCGTCTACCTCCACCCTGTACTTGCACCATGTTTTTGTTGTTGCTCATTCTGTTTTTTTATAATTTTACATTTTTTGATAAATAAATATGTTCGTTGACATTTCTGAAAAAAAAAGTTAAGTTAAGTTCACCTAAACTGCCCGTAACTCAAAAACTAGAATCGACAGTGGGACTTACTAACATCCTAGAAAGCATGTTCGGCTTGATCGATACAAAGTTGGCTACCATAAATAACTCTAGGAACTGGATAACTTAGTATTCACGAATTTCACGATTTACTCGAACAGTTGAGTTTAGTGAGTTTAGTGACTAATCCAAGCGCTTTAGCCGGAACACCAAAAAATAACTTCTCTCTTGTCCGTCAGCCAGAGCATGCCTACTTGATTATTTATTTCTGGGGGGTTACCCTCCTCTGGCAGAATATTATTGGAACGCAGTTCCTTTTCCTTATCGGACGGTTGGCGGATGGGGGGCTATTAGGCGAAAAAAAAAAAAGATTTTGCCGTCACACCATACTATTGCGAAATCTGTAAGTGTCAGATTTTGCAGACCCTGACCATACTATTGAGAAATATGTCATGAGCATGAGACTAAAGAGAATGAAAATGAGGATGAGGATGATGGACACGAAGAACATAACATAACATAAGCATGAACATGAACACGTCACCAGCCTTTCTTAACTTCGTTCCAATGAGCATGAACATGAACAATTGAACACGTCTGGTGACGTGCCTGTGTGTGCGTGAGGCTGGTGTGCCGTTCCTAACTTCGTTCCAACCAACCGAGTGTTCCCTCTACCTACACTCACGATTTTTTTTGTCAGAAATACACTTCGCTTAACACGTACTGCCGAAAAACTTTAAAGGCTTTGTCACACAGGCGCGTTTTCCGGGCGGGGCGTGAGCGCGGCGCGCCGCTTTTACATATAAAACGCTTACGACCCGCCCGGAAAACGCGCCTGTGTGACGGAACCTTAGTCGTATGATACTTTCGCATAAATATATACTTTCCATAATAATCACTCATTTCGCAATTTTCGCATAATATTCATTTGGTACATTTTTCTAAGTGGGTTAGGTTAGGGTTTTCTGCCAAATCATATTGTCAGTCCTTTTATGCTTGCAGCCTGTGGACCAGCTTCACGCAGCGATCGTACAATGCCCTGCGCGTGCAATATAATAATGCGTTTAGGATGCTGATGGGTCTGCCTCGGTACTGCAGTGCGTCGGGGATGTTCGCCGATGCCCGTACGGATGACTTTTACGCTATTATGCGTAAAAGAGCGGCATCCCTATTGCATAGAGTGCAGGGCAGCACCAACAGTCTCCTAAGCGCATTTGTCGACAGAGTAGACTGCCCACTGATGAGGCGTTGGAATCAGTTGCACGAACCCAACGCATCAATAAAAATAAATAGTATTAAGTAGTTTTAGGTATTTATTCTTTTACATATTGTACACTAACATAGATATAGGTAGTTAAATTGTATATTTTGTACTAACACTATGGGTTATATGCCTGAAATAAACGATTTCAATTTCAATATTATGCGAAAAGAAATTCTGCGAAGTATTTCTGCTAAACGATATATAACGATCAAGAGAACCTTTACCAGCTGGGGTGGTGAAAAATTCTAAACAAATTAGTAAAACATTTCTGTGAAATTGTATTTAATAATTAATGATTAAACGAACTTACCTGTACGTGAAGTTCAATCATAATTACTCGAAGGGTTTCGTTCGAAGATATTAGCATATATTACACATGTAGTTTCACAATAGACTCGCCATTTCGCACTGAATTTTGGAGAAATAAAACACAAATTAAAAATGAAAAATTAGGGTAGAAGAATATATCGCCTCGATATTCCACCCGCACCAACCAGGCGCCATCATTCTGTTTGGAGAGATGCTGAGCTGTTTCCAACATTTATTTCACGACCTGGGGTTAGGCTAGTCCTAAGGAAGGGAGGGAGGGTTGCTAATATCTTCGAACGAAACCCTTCGAGTAATTATGATTGAACTTCACGTACAGGTAAGTTCGTTTAATCATTAATTACTTTCGGGTTTCGTTCTCGATATTAGCATATATTACACATGTAGATGTTTAGAGAAAGTGTAGGTCGTGAAATATCTTAAATATAACTCATAATTAAACTCTGAATGCAATGATGTACCTATACAGGTGAGAGTCAGAATGGCGGGTGTATGTAAACAAAAATAAACAAAAAGCATACCATATTTTAGTACCTAATTTGTACTATTTGGTACCTCATATAAAAAAATTAGTACCTCACGGAATTTAAAGTTATTACCAAAACACGTTACACCCGCCAACCTGACAGTCAGAATGGCGGGTGTATTTTATTACGCTATGATCCCGCGATTATTGATAAATTCTATAAAAGCCAAATTTTAGTACCTTTTTAGTACTTTAATATTCAATTATAAATTGAGCCATTTTATTTGTGGTTTCCGAGTTATACTCATTTTACACTTTGCATTGCTATTAAAAAAATTCAGGCGCTTTAATTTTTCACCGTATCGATATCGTTTTTAAGAAAAAACGCTACGCTACAACTATTTTTATTACGCCAGGATTTAGTACCTTTCATGATTAATCTGTTACCCTTTCACGGTTAATCTGTTAGGTTCAATTAACTATGAAAATTACGTCTTACAAATGGCCAGGCGCCATGTCAAAGGATTCTTCCTAAGAAATTCCGCTCTTCATTGTGGCCTCATCTGTAGTGCGAACGATTTTAGTTTAGCTGACCGATTTTAGTCAACTAAAATACTCGCCACTCGACTAATATAGTCCGAACTAGGCTATAGTGTTTTTTTTTTCAAAAAACTGTTTAAGGCATAGTATGTAGGTACATGTACAGGCATAGGCTATCAGACTTTGGAACGTTCTCCCACTCTCTATCAGGTAAGCGCAGACCAAATTCACATTCAAGCGTACCTATGCTGCGCAAGCATTTCCTTGACAAACTTTCTTCTTCGTCAACTTAATGATTCACACTAGCTAGGTATACAGGTTGGCCAAAAAATAAGTGCATTTCCGTTGCCAGGGAGGTATATTAAGTATAGATATTAGATTAATAACCTATCGGTGTTTGACTGTTTTATATCGACTACTTTTTCAAATGTCGTTATTTTATCTAAATAAAAACGTGCAAGCCGTGTTTGTGCAAGATTTTCGTAATGTACCATTATAAATTTCATTACTGAACCCTATTAGCGCCTTTTGTGTCTTTAATTTTCCTTTAGAGCGGATGGAAATAAGTAAATCTAAATAACGAAACTTAAAACCGAAATCAGGATCAAAATGGATGGAAATATATTTCTTATGCTCTGATAGAATGTTGTTCTAAAAGGTGTTGATGATACGTTTCTGCACTACGTACTACGTAGAGCATGTTACGTTAAGTTGCAAATAAGACTATGTTAAAATTTTAACGATAAGCAATTGAAATTTGAGTTTAAATGGATTTGTTATACAATTTTCATTCTGATATTTAACTCCCCATTCCATAAATAACGATACTTTTGCCTAAATTGTGAGGTAATTGTAATAAGTACCCTCAAGATTTAATATATAATTTTATACTTAGTCATGTTTTAATAAAACACGTATTTTACTTTCCTCGTATTCGAAATGAAAAGTAGAGTGTTTAACTCGAGTGAAAGGCATCATATCAGCCTCGGACTATTGGCGCTCTCACTGCGTTCGAGCACCAAACTACCTCGGCAGAAATGAGTGCCTTTCATCCCTTGGTTAACAATCTACTAGTAACACACCTTTGTTTTTATCATGAAATGGTGTTAAAAAAATACCGCTAAACATGTGCATCCTTAAAAAAGTTCAACAATAATTATTATTTTAAGTCGAGTGTGAAAATTATAATTTCTTGTAAAGATTAATAGAGTCTGTGCGGAAAGAGAAGAGTCGTGAAATGTATGGGCTGCCTTGAAAATAAAAATGAAAAAAATATTTATACTCGTATAAATATGCCTTACATTCCACGACTCTTCTGCACACTAGTGTTGAGTTGCTCACTCGTGAGGCACCTCATTTGTACCACTCATTTTGTTAATTTGTCGCAGTACTTCGTACCGCAAAAATGTCTTACTTCACTCCTCTATTCATTTTACTTGATTCTAAAATTATCTTTATCCTAAAAGTTCTATTCTTAACCTCCAGAATTGCACTCCAATTAAATGTTACTATTTATTTATTTATAAAGGAAGTGATGAATACATAAATATGTATATACATTAAATATTTTTGTCGCCGTTGGAATGAAATAGTCGACGCTGAAAATATGCTAGTACCTCACTTCATTTGAAGTAAGACATTGTAACACCTCATTTTAGAAAATGAGGTACTCATACAAACTCATTTTAAATTGATGTCCTACCCATCACTACTGCACACACTCTATCGACTGGTCATATGATCAATATGATTATCATAATCCTGACTTACCATAATCATAATTGCATATAAAAGTGCCAAAACGCCGAGCATGACGTGCATGCCTATTTATGTAAATTTAATTAATGTATAATACTTAGTGAACAAAAGCCACTAATAATTACAGCATTCGTTTATTTAATTTGATTTCAAATTGTTTAAGTATTTTCCTCGCGTTGGTGTGGAAAGAAATTGTGTTTCATTTGGTAGCAAAGTTTTTTTAAGCCTCATGCGTTGTAGTTGAAACCCTCGCTACTTTCAAGATTCCTGTACTTTAGAACCACGCGCTACGCTCATGGTTCTATTTTTGAAACTTTCACTTACTCGTGTATCAATATTAGCACGAGGATATTAAACAACAACTTTGCCCCTTGTAAAACAATTGCACATTAATGTGCCCAATAATAGGGCAGACATTAACGAAATAGAAATTGCTCAGGACGGATAGTTAGTGTATTATTATAAATATTATTATTTTTGTATCTCCTTGGATATCACGGGCCTATAATCCCGGTTTTTTGATAGGCTTGCGTGGGGACACAGATCCAACACGTAGAGGCCCCTTGGAGAGCTTTTATGTCATGTAGAACGCCTGCTGGAACCCGTTCACAGGTGCAACAATAGACAGAGGCATTGGGACTATTGTAGAAAAAGAGAACAGTATACCGATCTATGGATTGAAGTTTGGGTGGACTATGAGACTGGGTTATTACAAAGACGTACGGACACCTGCCATAACAATGTGTTCACAAGTTATCGAGGCAGGTGGGGACTTGCCGCGCACTAGATGGGCCTATTATTTTTATTATTATAAGCCTATACAATTACAGTGTCCCACTGCTGGGCAAAGGCCTCCCCCCCTCGATCTCCACTCTTCTTATTTGATTAATCACCATGTACCTACTTAAGAGTAGGTATTATGTACACAATTACATGCACAACGAAGAGCGGAATTTCTTCTTAGGAAGAATCCTTTGACATGGCGCCTGGCCATTTGTAAGACGTAATTTTCATAGTTAATTGAACCTAACAGATTACCCGTGAAAGGGTAACAGATTAATCATGAAAGGTACTAAATCCTGGCGTAATAAAAATAGTTGTAGCGTAGCGTTTTTTCTTAAAAACGATATCAATACGGTGAAAAATTAAAGCGCCTGAATTTTTTTAATAGCAATGCAAAATGTAAAATGAGTATAACTCGGAAACCACAAATAAAATGGCTCAATTTATAATTGAATATGAAAGTACTAAAAAGGTACTAAAATTTGGCTTTTATAGAATTTATCAATAATCGCGGGATCATAGCGTAATAAAATACACCCGCCATTCTGACTGTCAGGTTGGCGGGTGTAACGTTTTTTGCTGATAACTTTAAATACCGTGAGGTACTAATTTTTGTATATGAGGTACCAAATAGTACAAATTAGGTACTAAAATATGGTATGCTTTTTGTTTATTTTTGTTTACATACACCCGCCATTCTGACTCTCACCCTATACAGTGTATATTTCTTACACATATGAAAATTAATTATAATAACAATTTTTATCTTAACATAACATTAATTATGAAGTATACTATTACAAGTATATAAATCAATGTTACTAATAGACTGCTCAGATATTATTTTATTACTACTTAAAGTTTGGGATGTAACATGTAACCTTATTATGAGGTTATCTAAATTAAATAAATAAAGAATCAATATAGCTTCAAATATTATTAGTTTTGTCCAAATGTGTTCGTTCGTAGGGTACTAATGGCAGTATTTTTTATGTTTTTTTTTTAACGTTTTGGTCACCAATCAGCTAAATTATTTAATAATTTATCAACGTTCCAAGTCAAATTACATTTGGGTAATGCCGTCTGTAAACAAAATACACCTTTAAGGTATCGCTTGATTAAATAATTTCTAGTTACATTGATTAAACAACTTTTTTTTTTTTAGCGATTACGCTAAAAAAAAAAAAGAGAGAGCTTTCTAGGGCTTAAAGTTTTTGCTAATTATAGCAAAAACTTTAAGCCCTAGAAAGCTGCTAGGATCTGGAAGTAATTTCTAGGTATATAAGGAGCTCTCATGTTTATCCCATAAACCAGCGGTCGGCAACCTTTTAGCAGCCAAGGGTCACATAGTAGCTAACGTAGGTGACGCGGGGCGCACTTAGTTAATTTTTATAATTTTGTCAGACATTGTCGTTTGTCAATATTACATACAAAATAGCCAGGGAGGCTCGCGGGCCGCAAGTGATAGGTTCACGGGCCGCATGCGGCCCGCGGGCCGCGGGTTGCCGACCGCTGCCATAAACCAGTAGCAGTACTCGTATCGTCGCCACAAGCTGCTCCCCACCCCACTGTTGAGACATCTGTGTAAATCACCAAGGAATACCTAATTATATGATATTTATCATCAAGAGTGTTACGGAATTAAAATACTCTTTTCTCTGTTGATTATAAATAGTGACGTGAAAGATATTTCATAACCCAAAATTATATTTATCAAAGTGAGTATAACTGTGTTGTTGATCGTATACGTATCGTATACTATAGTCCACTCGACGTGGTCTAACGTCTATGACGTGAATATTGATGACGCGGCGAAGTCCTCGAGTTGCTGCGGTGCCTCGTCGTCGTCTGCCTCGAAGTCGGAGCTGGATTCGTCGACCGCCAGTTCCGAGTCCCCGATTCTGCGATCTGCGGTCTGCGATTTGCAGGAGAGCCTCGTGCATTTTCGTGCTCGTACTTGTTTGTCGGATTAGGCGCGTCAGCCTTAGTAGACCTTATATCTGCCCCGGTTTTACTTATAGTCTTTGCTGACTTTGAAAGTTTCTACCAAATTGCTGCCGAAAAGTAGATCTTCGATCTTGGTCGTCTCTAGTTGATCTTTCAGCTCTTTTTTCACCGTTGACAGAATAAAAAATCTGCGTAACATCGAATCACTATGTTCAATGTCACTTAAAATTCGCGCTGCATCCATTAATAATCTAAGGACCTCCTGATTTTTTCTGTCAGATACCATAAGAAGTGTGACAAAGCGCAGGAGTTTAAAATCTGTTTATTTTCTATCCCTTTGTCACGTTTGGCCTGGCTTTCAATCAAGGATGCTCGTATCTCTGGATTGAGCGTTGGAGCCTTAATCATTTTACAATTACCAGGGATCAGATATTTATCTTTAATCTCTGCGCGGCTCTCTTTAGTAAGACCTGAAGTGGCTAAGTGATTTAATCTGATTGCTAGGTCACTTTGTATGTCGTCACCGTATTCTTTTATGACAGTTAATTGGGTCTTCGCCTAGTATTGCTAACAAATCCGGGTCATGAATCTCATTTGGTATATTTATTGGTGCTTGTGCCGGCTGCAGTACCTCTGAAGGCGCGGCAATACTTGCATCAGCACGGGTTGGTGTAGCGACGGTGGTGAGCGCCGGCACTGAAGTAGGGGCAGGCGACTGTCTGGCGACGACGACAGAGGACGGCAAGGTTGCGGCGGCGGCGGCGGTGGGTGAAGGCGCGGTAGCGGCGGCAGGCAGCGGCTCGGACGCGGCGGCCGCGGGGGGCGCGGGGGGTTCGCAATCATCGACGTCGCTCGGATCCGGTGCCGGCCAGTAATCGTTCCAATAGGAACACCCAGGCTCGGGTTCGATGACGTCATTGTCAACTTTGGCGATTGATTCGCATTCTATGTAGAAATATAAAAGAATATATTTTAAGGGGTAGTGAGACTCCTTGAATATGAGAAACACGCAAACCCACTAAAATGACCAGTATTTTAAACTTTGTCAGTTTTACAGTATGTCACGGTGGGAACACCCCAAGAAGGAGAACCCGATTGTGTACATATTTTCAGTTTGGATTTGGAAAGCCCCATATGGACAGTCCGATTATCCAGCGGTTTAATACATTTAGTACACTCCTTGATTATATTAATATTTATTTAGTTGCAATAAATAATGTTAAAAAAGAAATATATTACATGGATTTGGAAAGCCCCATGTGGACAGCCCGAATATCCAGCGTTTTAATCAACCGACATTACACTTTTGAAACTAATTATCATTCATAACGTCGAAAAATAACCGATTTACGTAATCTAGATAGGTAACTACTCACCCTGCGGGTTATGAAGCGAAGCACCGTCACCACACGAAGACAAAGAACTATCGCGACGGCGGTTACGCCGACTATTAATCCTACGTTTTAATTTTTCGGCATGGTTTAAAACCGATGATATACCTATTGTACTTTTAACACACAAAAGAAACGCTAATTTAATTTTAATACTAAAAGCAACGTGCGAAACAGCGAAGCACTAAATCGTGAATGATGGCGCCTGGTTGGTGCGGGTGGAATATCGAGGCGATATATTCTTCTACCCTAATTTTTCATTTTTAATTTGTGTTTTATTTCTCCAAAATTCAGTGCGAAATGGCGAGTCTATTGTGAAACTACATGTGTAATATATGCTAATATCGAGAACGAAACCCGAAAGTAAGTTTAATAACAAACGAATGTAGGTATGTTTAGGCAACAACGCGACTACTGATGCGGTTAATTCAAGTCATGCTTATTGGTACGATTCATTCGACCCACTATCGATTTACGAAAGAAATTATGATAACATTGGTGAAAGTTGAAATATGTACTTGATACTTTTCGGATCAAAAGAACGCCTCGCCTATGGGGACTCCGATTGAAACTGAGGGCAATGAACTTTGTTGTTATTCGGTTAGCACCATCTTTGACACAACTAACTGAACTGACCATCCGAAAACTAGAGATGCCCCGAATAGTGGTTTTGGCCGAATACCGAAAATTCGGCTCCTCTCTCGGCCGAATACCGAATATTCGGTATGACATGCGAACATTTTGAGTCACAATTATTATGAAAACTGATCGCTAACAAAGCTCAACGTTAGATGACGTTAGCTAAGATATATTTTTGTTGAACAGCATTAATTAATCGAGTCAAACAAAAGACACTCATGATAAAAATAAAATGTTTTTTAATCAACAAATGCTCAAAAAAGGGTCTTCGCATTTAACAACTTTCCAAGAACACATTCTAAATATACCTACATAGTTTTTGGTTATTTTTATTGTGCAATTTTTATTTTTAAGTAGATGCAAGATGCAACAGATATTCGGTATTCGGCCGAATAGTAGGCAACATTCGGCCGAATACCGAATATTCGGCAAAGAGGCCGAATACCGAATAGTTGCTGAATATTCGTGGCATCTCTACCGAAAACCTTAATGCAATGAAATAAGGTCTGCTAATGATCAATTAAATGTGTTGCTATGAGCACTGTTGGCCGAAACGTTAATGCAATTGAAAATGTTGGCCATTACCATTATAAATTGAACCGTAAACTGTAATCGTCCGTTACGGTTTAAGGTTCAATTTATAATGGTTAATGGCCAACATTTTCAATTGCATTAACGTTTCGGCCAATACTGGCTATGAGTATGAGTAATGTTTACTTACTAAAAATCGGCAAAGTGCGTGTCGGACCACACAACCTATAATGGAGTTTCGTACCTTCGCTCGTACCTAGAAATAGTAAAAGCATAATGCGTTTGTTTTAAGCACTTTTTTACAGGGGTGGATCAACTTTTTTGTGTTTAAGAATAATTTGTGGTGTGTTTGTTAGAAGAAATGTTGTAAGTATCACGTTTAGTAGATGGCAAGTTTGATAAATATAAATACCTTAAAATCAGGGTTTTTACAGCTGTCCAGGGGAGCGTAACTATGGCGATGAGACGAGGGACACCAAAAAGTTGATTCACCCAGAAACAAAAAATTTTTGGGAAAATAAATCAGAAACTTCAAAATACCACCTATATTTCTGTACACATACTGGTCCTCTACCATACCAATATTATAATTTATAAATGCTCTGCGTGTCTGTTACCTATAAGTACGTTCTCTACACGATTTACATGAAATTTGGTATAAGTAGATAGTGTTTTCATTATGGAAATCATCCCTTATAGAAGTGGAATTTACTACATAAGTACTAATTTCAGACGAGTTCCTAGGTAGAAGTTATTACTATAAGCACAGATTATATAATAGTTCTTACGAACAGATACTTATCTCTCAAAGAAAACGCAAATACCTACCGTTTTGATACCTACACAAAAATACAATGGAGTGACCTTCAACGCGCCGCTTCCCGCACCGCGCGCGCCGGCACAACGCTAGGGTTGCCGACGCTTAGAAATGATTTTACAAATAAGTAGGTACCACTTAACTATACATTCTATAGAATACACCTACCTAAAATATAAGTTTTAATTGTCCAACTTGCATTAGAACTTGCCATATAAAATCATAGCGTACAATAACTATACATGAGTAAGATAAGTTGCAATTAGTTATTATAATATTCCGTTTATGCGTTTTATTCCGACAAGTGACTGCAAGACATTTTAAAAGGTCATCTCCCTGCAGTAACCGCAGTGTTTACGCCGTTTTATAAATTACTTATATGTATTGAGAATGTCTATCTATACTATACTTTTCCTATCTATCGGAAGAGCAAAAACGGTTTTTTTACTCATTTTGCTGTTTCTGCATCCATCGACACTAGAAGCTGTGTTATTTGTTCGTGAAGAAGACATTTATTTCGCATACAATTTGGCATATTCGAGCGCGCGGCGACACGACGTGCGTGCGTGAGCGCGTGTGGCAACCAACTGGCTTGCTTTTCTACCGTGAACGGGAACAGATTCGTAGGTATAAAACCGAGCTCGCGCGGAGAGTTCCATAGGCCTGCTATAAGTAGGGTTTGCACGACGGATCCGAAATGTATGGGAATATCCACGGATCCGGATAATTTCATACATTTCGGATCCGGATTGCAAACCCTAACTATAAGTAATAATATATTTACAATATAGGTAAGTAACAGTGTGGTTCTAAAATGGTTTAAAAAATGTAAGTAGGTATCTGTATGATAATGTAGCGAATTTAGCGCACGTTAAATAAAATAGTTGATCTTGAGACTCACATACGTATTTACAAATCGTCAGTTACGAGTAAAATGTAAATTTAAAATGAACAGCGCCAAAGAGTGATTAAATCGGTCGATGTCTGGTGCGCGTAGTGCGACGTTGCCATACTTACTCTTACAACATGGCCGCGCGCTAGTCGTACCCGTTTCCGTGTGAAACTCGATTCAACTACGTTGACTGTGTTGCGTTGCGAGTTGCGAGCTTGCAAGGTGGCACCGAGCAGAAGTGCGGGGAGTGGGAGCGAGGGTAGCTAGGCGCACGGCCGGCGGCAGCGGCGTGCGGTGCGACGAAGCGAGGCCAATCAGGCAGGATGTGAGGAAGGGGGAGGGAGATACCGGCTTGTTGGGTGACGTCAGTCTGCTTTCTGAATAGCAAACTTGCATAGATATAAAACGTAGCCATCTTCAAGATACATACATAAATAGGTACGTTGATGTCATGTCAAGTGTATTATTTTTACTGACGTTGATTACCGGGTCCTCTATTTTTATTAGACACGAATCAAGCGGCATGAAGTTTACCCATTAATATTCATTTAATTTGATTTGAAACAAATGCATAGGTTTCTACATTTTGTATGTAAAGTTGACGAAATATAAATTAGCCGATCTTGTTCAAACCTGTTCGAGAGATCAGCTCACTTTATATTTCGTCAACCTTATCTAGTCTTATTTAATTGTAGGCAGGTAGATATCTACTGGTAAAGGTCAATGACACGTAATTGAAATGAACAAAAGAATGAGTATACTTATGTATATTATTTGTTATACTCGGAAAAATTGATATTTCATTTTACCAAAAGCGGGTCTTTCCGCGTAACTCGGACATGACAACGAAAAAATAAACTATTGAATTTAGAATGTGTTTGAATGTAGAATAATCAAATGAGGGTAGCAGAACAAATTTTATAACCTTAAGTCAATAATAAGTCAACGGTTGTCATAATTTCCGACATTGTAAGTGCTGCTTGCGGAATCAACTACGAACGTAAAATAAGTGATTATAAATATTACGACTTTAATTGATTTTTACGCAAAGAAGAGGTAAGTAACCTTTATTTATCTGTTGTCTATTAAATTATTCACGCGTTACTTTGATTACAATTATCATAAGTCGAAAGAAAAATATGTAAGAGGTGAATGAAAATTGTATGTCGTTGAGTAACGTGAGTAACGTAAAAAACAATATTTTTCATTTACTGTACTGAAACTTTGGACAAACGAACTTATATTGAACTATGTGTATGATTGGGCTTAGATGGTGTCATTCTCGCGGTTTATTTCTCCGCATAAGTGTTATTTTATAGAAATACATGACTTGAGATACTTGTAACGTGAGTCACAGTGAATCGCGTTGTTGCAACTGTAAAGCGAGTAACTAAATATTTGAATGTATATTGTAGCTACAATGCCTCTATCAGCGGCAGAAAGGGCAAAAAGAAGAAGACAGAAGCTGAAAGACGACGGAAAGTACGAAGAGTATAAGAAAAAACATAGGCTTGCCGCCAAAAAAATCAGGCAAAAGAAGAAGTTGCTAGATAACATGACTCAAAAAAAGAAAAACCAATTTATAAAGGATGAAAGAGAAAAAAACAGAAAAAGAGTTGAAAAACATATAGATCAAAGAAAAAAGCTGAATAAGCAAGAGCCTTAGATAGTTCAATTGCATCCTCATCTTCGATGTTAATTAATCGCCAAGCTTTGGGTAGAGCTAAATAACGTATCAGAAAAGTTCTAATTCTAATAATAATAAGTAAAAAATATGCTATTTGTTTGCTAGAAATGATAAAAAATATCAAAATATTCTAGGTAGTCGCAAGTAACGTGATTCACGAAATCGCTGTAATGTGAGTTCGTAAGGTTTTATATTTTATTTAAATAAGGGTGTATCTTTGATTTCATTTGGTTAACTATTAAAGAAGCTTGCATATTTATGTCATTGTTTTGTTATTTTGTTAAAACTAATTCATTCAATAATCAAAGGGAAATCAATAAACACAAAAGGCGTAAAACTCCGTGTCCATTTCTTGTAACGTGAGTCATGGAGTTATTTTCCACTTTTCTCCAATTTTTATAATTTGATGGAGAAAAAGTACTTCGATAAATGATTCGCAGTAATGTACTCTGTGATATTATTATCAAGTTTTCGACGTAGAAAGCTCTTGATCTCAAATATACGACAAGATTGTTAGGAATAGTGACTACAAAGTAACGTGAGTCACCGTGGATTTACCCAAGCCATTTTATGAGTCATACATGCGTATGCTACTGGTATGGTAGGCGTGAATGCATTGGGGATTGGGGAGCTCTTTGAACTAGATAGGTAGGTATATCATTGTTGTCATATACATTTATTCTCCTCCCATTCTACCGTTTTATGTTTTGTTCTCTACTCTTTGTAGTAAACAGGAAACAAGAATTATTAATTGATATTATTAAGGCTTCGTCACACAGGCGCGTTTTCCGGGCGGGGCGTGAGCGCAGCGTGAGCGTTTTATATGTAAAAGCGGCGCGCCCCGCTCACGCCCCGCCCGGAAAACGCGCCTGTGTGACTTAGCCTTTATGGTTGCTTATGGCGATTTTATTATTTGAAAGAAAAATGCCCACAGTTTATGAGAAACAGTTAACTATAAACTAGTCAACACTGTGGGAATTATACTCCATGCTTCAGGCAACGATGTATGTAAAACATGAAAGACTATGTAAACTAAGGCTTCGTCACACAGGCGCGTTTTCCGGGCGGGGCGCGCCCTTTTTACATATAAAACGCTCACGCCCCGCTTACGTCCCGCCCGAAAAACGCGCCTGTGTGATGTAGCCTTTAGTTATGTGGCGAAAACGACAGTCAGTCGAAAATATCAAAGATACATGAAAATATATGGGTAATAAAAATACACGACACGTGTAAAATAAACGTGTGATAAAGATATAGGTATGTGTTAAGGCTTAGTCACACAGGCGCGTTTTCCGGGCGGAGCGTGAGCGGGGCGCGCCGCTTTTACATATAAAATGCTCACGCGCCGCTCACGCCCCGCCCGGAAAACGCTCCTGTGTGACGAAGCCTTTAGATATATTTGGTGTGTAGTTTACTTTTAGTTTTTCTATAAATAAAACTTTGATTACTTGGATTTTTTTTATTTATTTCATTGCATGTTTGAGAAAAGCACTACATATATACTTCGCTTCGGCGTGAAAAGGGGTTGGCGGCCTCATAACTATCCGGCATCACTACGTTCGGTCGTCTATATGCATTCGGCTGGCAACCCCTTAAGGTTCCGTCACACAGGCGCGTTTTCCGGGCGGGGTGTGAGCGTTTTATATTTATACTTGGTCAACCAGATCTTGACAGTAGAAAAAGGCGGCAAATTTGAAAAATTTAGGTGCGAAGGGATATCGTCCCATAGAAAATTTGAATTTAGCGCCTTTTTTTACTGACAAGATTTGGTTAACCAGCTATAAAAGCGGCGCCCCCGCCCCCCACTCACGCCCTGCCCGGAAAACGCGCCGGTGTGACGAAGCCTTTACTTCCCAGCCTCTGTAGTAATGTACTATTTTTTCCCGCAGCTATGGCCGAGTCCAGAATGTCAAGTTGCTGGGTCGAACGGAGAACGCAAGCGCGCTGGCGGGCGGGAGCGCGATTAGTGGGTGCGGTATTTGTGCCACGGTGGCCTTTATGGACATTAAGTCCGCATCGAAGGCCCACAACGCGGAGCACGTGCTTGACGACCGCACCCTTACCACCGAGTACTACGAGCCGGCCGCGATACCGACGGCGGCCGGAGCGCCCTCGGCCGGCTCGTCACCCGCCGGCTCCGGATACTCGGGTTCTTCGTCCTCCGTGAATTCAGCGCCTAACCCACCCTCCACTTCGCGGTACCATCTATCGTAAGTGCTACCGTTATTATTAAACATTTTATAGGCTGATTAAAGGTCGAACCACACCGAAGTGTGATGCTGCACTGCACGTCATTGGCTTCCTGCGCATAGACGTGCTTGCAAACGTCAGTTGTAATGTATAAAAAAAATATGAAAGATATCTTTGCACGCACTGCGGTGGTTCGGCCTTTAGACGATGCTAGTCTCTGGAATGCCAACACACTATAACAGTACAGTCAACATCAAACTTACTAGCATCGTCAAAATCAGCGTTAAGGCTTCGTCATACAGACGCGTTTTCCGGGCGGGGAGTGAGCGAGGCGTAAGCGTTTTAAATGTAAAAGCGGCGCGCCCCGCTCACGCCCCGCTTGGGAAACGCGCCTGTGTGACGAAGCCTTTATTGGTCTCCCCGTTGATGCCGTACTTTGCATACAACGCTCCTATAGATTTGTTGCTCTGGTACCTCCAATGGGACGTACGCAGCGTACGGCGTCAACTGTAGGCCGAGATTCAAAGCCCAGTTTTATAAAGCTCCGTTATTTCTCTCAAATAAAGGCAAAAATAAATTTGAATGACATCTCGGATCAACGGATCTTTGTAAAACCGAACATAAGCGTCACTTGCACGTATGTATTTCGATGAAAAGGTCATCAACAGGAAACATTTTCTTTTGTAGTTTTGTTCCATTTTAAACCTGGGGCTCTATTGGACTACTTATGTAATTTTAGTGACACTTCGCAACAGGCAAAATTTTATTATTCCAATTTAAATGATAGATACATTAACAGATATCGTTATCGCGGTTGCAAAATAAAAAGATAAAGAAAACACGCTACAGAACGTTTATTTAGGAAGAGTAACACTGAAATAAATGCCTACTTGTTCAAATGTTGTGTTATTACTTATTGTGCTCTATTAAGGCTCCGTCACACAGGCGCGTTTTGCTGGCGGGGTGTGAGCGGGGCGCGACGCGAGCGCCTCGCGCGCGCTATCTGCGCGTGGCCGCAGCGCCCCGCCGGCGCGCCGCGCGCTTCCCCAGCTTTGATCGCACCCGCGCAGTCACATGGCTCCTCTACACGATGGGCCAGCGCCGGCCACTCCAAGGGACGCAGCCATGCGGTAGAATGAGATAGCAATATCACTTGCTCCCTCTAACGCATAAATGCGTCCCTTGGAGTGGCCGGCGCTGGCTCATCGTGTAGAAGAGCCAACACACAACATAGCGCGCGTTGCGAACGGTTTGGGTTGTGAGCGCGGCGCTGGCGGGCCGCGAGCGTGACGTTGGCGCGACGCGCGCGTTCTGCCGGCGTCCTCAAGGCGCGATGCGGGCGGGACGCGGGCGCCGCGCGCGCCGCTCTCATCGCGCCCCGCTCGCAAAACGCGCCTGTGTGACGGAGCCTTTAATTATTTTCGTAATAATGTATAAAATCAGATTTTCTTTTCACATCTTTGATGGTGGAGTTACTGCGAGTTTGATATCTTTTCACATTGTACTAAATATAAGGCAAAACAATAGGGAATATTACGCGAAACTCTGCGTAGGGGACGCCACTACCACAATTACTCACAATCTGAGGGTCTACTCTATCGCAAACGAGAGAGTCGAAATTTTGTTATCTATCTAACCTCTCTATCACTCTTGCATATTCGAGCTATAAAGAGGCAGATAGCCGAGTTAAGATTTTCCCGGTAGCCACTTAGTAAACAAAGTGCCTTGATGTATCAATGTCATATTTCATTGTCTGTGAAAACTTGTTAAAAAAACAGTATAAGGCATATAGTATGTACAAGTTACCCTATGGTTTACGATGGGTGCTAGTGCTGCACTCTCGGCGGCAGAACATTGCAGTAATACTCCCTATTGAAAGAAAGAAATATCATCGGGTGTGCAAATGTGCACATCGGCCAAAAGATTTCACTTTACGGGTGTCACTTATTATTGCTTAGTTTAATAATCTTTGCTTACTAAGTCATTTTTGCAACCGAGAAACCGATGTCTTCACGTGTCCAGTCCATCCAACTCCATTTTCTACGAAGTAGACATACTTCGTGATATCATCATGTTGCCAGAAAACTGGTGAACTCTCAAAAAAAACTATTTCGTCGTTTTCCTTGAGGCGAAATTGACCGGGGCCACTAACCTTTCAAAAATAATAATGATACGATAGTACAGGCACACCAGATACGTATGAAGCACGGCTCCGATTCCCTGTGATTTTCCGATTCGACACCACACCATATTTAAAAACATGGGAAACATGTAAATAAATTATTATACATGGAAGCTTTACGTAATTTAATTACATACGTGCAAATGACCTAAAATCTTCTTAGTGACCTGCCTTTTGACGGTGTCGGTCACCTGTTTTTCGTGTTCTGAACCCTGGCATCATAGTATCCACAATGGGCCTCACTCAAGACGCTTATATTGCAATGTTGTGGTAATTTGAGCTTAAACAGCGGCATGTTCTTTATGTCCTCGCACAATCGGTGCCGCCGCCGTTTAGACAGTGAGCGCAACGTCGGAGCTCAAGGATTTGCAAGGATTGCAGTGATTACCTTGGATTGCAGTGCGTGAATTTCCAAATAAAAGTGACTCAGTGAAGTGATGATAAAAATGTGACAGTGTGTGCGTCTACATTATCGGATTTGTGGATTGCAGTGAAACATGGATTATTATATTGTCACTGTCCCTGGCGGCGGCCCCAAATGGTTTTATTATGCACCTTGTTATTAACTGTGTGTTATTATGATATAAGATCTGGGCTTCGTAATATTAATCATGTGTTTTGTTTTAACATACTAAGTTTGCGAAGCGGATTTTAGTCATGTGCTCTATATAATTCACTTTCTCACACGGCTTTGGCCACTATCTCAATCGCGAATTGTTAATATTGCAATTACATTTCAAATTAAAATATCTAATAATTACATATTTTAATTTGAAATGTAATTATTAGATTCTAATTCATATCAATTATTTCATAAAATACTCAAACAAAACTAGGTAGTTACATGTATCCGTTTTCAGACTAAGATATTGATATTTTAACTGAACTGAGGCGGTTCGGTTGGTATAGCAGTTAACGCAATGGTCAACTTCCATAGATGGTAGAATTCTTTAGATGAGCACTTTTTATCAGAATTTCTGTTGGAATTTCAGATAAAAATGTCCATATTGCACTTGAACTACAAGCACCCTACCCTACTGTTAGTAGGGGAGCCCAAGAGGGGATTTTTGTGTTTACTCGAGCGCGTCAGATTAAGATGAGTGATATCTTGCTACCCCGTGTAGTACCTACCTACCCCTACCCCTACCTATACCCCTACCTCCCTACCTACCTACCTTTACCCCTTTTAACCATATATGTTGGGCCCTTGGTTGGTGGGGGGTTCAACAAATTGTTAAGCAGATTGTGGATTTGGTCATATTAGTCCAAATAAACGCTATAATTGTGCTATTACTAAATCTGATAATTATTTGCACGCATTCCCTTAATCTCACGGTTATAATGTAAAAATTAGGCGTCAAACTTGTGTTCGTCAGATTAAGAAAATGCCTACAAATAAGTGTTATATTAAGTTATAGAAAAAATATAGCATTAACGTGGACAACAACGACCAAACCCACAAACTGCTTAACGATTTTTTAACCCTCCACCAACCTCCCGAAATTTAAAAAAAATTGTAGACGCTTTCCGGCTCGCTGGAAAAAAACTTTATATAACTTTTTTTTCTTCTTATCATCTAATATTTCGATTCCAATAGGTCTGTACGACGCTCGAGTAAGTACATATTTAGCATCGTCGACTCCCCAACTATGTGCTGGAATATGAAAGCCACATTGAAACTGTCACTTTTGAAGCGCATTTTTTCATAGTAAATGGTAATATTTTTAAGTTATATACTGGTGAACTATTTTAGGTAGCCTAGCCCATTATTTAGAATGAAAACAAAAATAAAAATATTGCAGGTCCCCTATTCCGTTAACTTTGGCGTATTATCTACAATCTACAACTACATATAAGACGAGAACCCGATCGAAATCGCCTTTTCGTACAAACGTAGACGTAGTCCTCATTTTCTTCTCTGTATAACATTATTGAAAATATTTGAATAATGTTATTTGTTTTACAAGGGGGCAAAGTTGTTGTTTAACCGCTCGTGCTAATATTGATACCCGACCCGAGCAAGCGAAATATTCCAAAATTGAATCGAAAAATGGAATCTTGAGCGTTGCGAGGGTTTCAAAGCACGAGGGTTAAATTTACACAAATTTTGCACAAAATTCTTCACCCGAAGAAAATATTAACTAAGATATCAAACCAAATCAAATCCAAATTAATGTTATTCACATCACAAGCGATGTGTTATGTTACAGGCTTCGTTACACAGGCGCGTTTTCCGGGCGGGGCGTGAGCGGGGCGCGCCGCTTTTAAATATAAAAAACGCTCACGCCCCGTCTGGAAAACGTGCCTGTGTGACGGAACCTTAAATATTGATCATTCAAAATCATCAAAAGTCTGCGGCTGTCGGAAATTAAAGAATCTTTGCGTCCTTGTCTACAAAATCTCTCATACGCCCCACGTTGCACAAGTCTAGAGCTTGCAAATATTCGAAACTTTCAGATATTCGAATATTCGACTTTTTCTGACGACGTATTCGAATATTCGAATAATTATTCGAATATTATAAAAAATAAGAAAAGGAACGAGAAATCGGTTTATTATCGTTTTATTCAAAAGCTTTTTTCACATATTGCTAAAACTAAGGATATTTGGCAGAAATCCACTTAATTGACTAGATTTTATCATCCTACTATTTATAAGATGCCCACATTTATAAAAACAAGTAAAACGCCAAAATTAGACGTATTTAATATTTCTTGATAAAACTTATTATAAATGCGTCGTTGCGTGAAATAATATAACTTTAACCATCCAAACACCTAGGTATGTAAGATATATTTTTAGTAGGTAATTATTTTCCGATTTAAATTAACTTGTCACTCAGAGGCCTGTAAAAAAGGCCTTTAATTTCATTGTATTTTGAATCTTTATTGACTTTATTGTTTTGGCAAGGTATTATTGCTAATGGCCGGCTAATTATAATAATATTGGAATATTTAAGGGGAAAAGTTAGTTGAGTGGGTACTGGGTGGATTATTCGTCAGCTAAAGGTGCATGGTTAGATTACCAAGTTGGGCAGGTTTGGTATGATTAAATTTGAGAATTGCGATAAGTGGCAAGGTTTAGACTTCAAAAATTCGCTTAACGTACGCTTGTACTGAATATACAGAATGACCCTTTAACTTAAAACTTACGCACCGTAAAAATAACATACTTTTTGATTTCGTTTTCTTTTAAATTGAGTTAGGTTTCACTGTATTCACGAAGTCTATCGAGAGGAATACAGTAAAAATATTATTTCCTTCGTATGTGGGTACCTACCGTTCCTCATTCACTGTAAATACCCGTAAAACACACAGAAACTGTAACTACAGCGGATGAAATAGATTTTTTTATAGTAATAAAAAATATTCGAATATTCGAAACCTGAGCGGCCGAATATTCGAATATCAAAACAGGTCGAATATTCGACAAATTCGAATATTCGAATATTCGAATTGCAAGCCCTATGCACAACACAATGTACTATTGGTTTATTTATTAAGATTAAGACCGTTAAGGCTAACTAGAACCCCAAATTTCACGAATATATAGCTCTACTAAAAATCTGGATTTGTCTCACTGACTTATTGACTGAGTCACGTACTGACTCACCTAACATCAAAAACCTGACTAGGGATTGCAGAACCAGGTTTTTTTCGGTACCAGGCAAAAATGGAATAAATTTTCCATGTATCTTTCTCTAAACATTGGTACAATAAAAAAGTAGCATAGTGAAGGTACACACACTTCTTATGTAAGATAATATGAGTATATTACGACACCACGATAAAAACAAATTATTCGTATAAAATTATTTATCGTAAAAACACTAATGCCCTTAAAGTTTCAAATTACGCAAATTTATATTGTAGGCATTGTCAAACCCATTGACAATTTATTATTTTATTTTAATGTAGTGGTCAGCCGTAAAACATGATATATTATTTCATGTTAAGTAACAGAAATTGACAGATATTGTACAGGAAATGTTAGTCCCGTAAATCCCGAATGTACTGGGATTTTAATTTTGAAATCCCGGTTATTTGCTTGGCTCAAAATCCCGGGAATTCCCGGTACTTTAGGTTCCGGTATTTCCCGGGAGCAAACCCTAAAGGTTGCGTCACACAGGCGCGTTTTCCGGGCGGGGCGTGAGCGGGGTGCGCCGCTTTTACATATAAAACGCTCACGCCCCGCTCATGCCCCGCCCGGAAAAAGCGCCTGTGTGACGGAACCTTAAACATACAAAATTTGCAATACATTGCGTCTTAGAATAAACTTTAAAGTGTAATAAAAATCAAAACATAAGTTATTTTTTAAAGTTGCTGAACAAATGTTGGTCAGTATGAGGAGTATAGCCTACTGTTTAATTTATGGCTCCTGTTACAGGAAACACCCGTATAAGGTAAAATAATGAATAACAAGTTTTAAGTGTTCTGCAGTGCCTATATGCAAAAGAACAACAAGCAAGACACTAGAGTAGGAAGTTATTCGTATTCGCCTTTTGATTAACCTGAGTACCTACATTTCATGGCGTGTAATTACTAATTACTAGTCATTACTTACGAGTCCCGAGATGTCTTTTATGAGCCGTAGGCCGTATAGTATGGCTCTTCTGAGGTGAACTTTTCGCTTCGAACCTTAATCTTTCAAACAAAGGCCATTGTCTCTATTATCGCATAACCGCTTGCTCCCGAGCTCCCGACTTAGCACGTGCCAGTACAACATTCATATTGAAAAACAACCGGTATCGTCATAGTATTAAGGTTCAAATTTAATGTCACTGATATTCTAGATATTACGTTTTGGTAGTGTAGGACGATAGACCGCCCCGAATCGATACGGCACTCATATTATTTTGATACTTAGTGTGGTGTTAAAAATGAAACCCGGTTATTTATGATAAAGCGTTGTATATTTGTTATATAACAAAATCTAAGGTAACAATGTAAATTTAAGATTAATAAGTTTAACATAGGTATAATCAACATTTTTCCGTGTAGGTATATAAACAGTTATACGTACTACTAGATAAAATCGTGTCATAAAAAATCAGATATAATCAATTTCTTTCTTATATTATAACCGACCTTTCTTCTGACCGTTGACACGTGACGTTTTGTTAGAAAAGCTGTACGCTTCAAAGCTCCACGTTTGCCTTATCAGTGTTTTTATTGTCACTATGCGTCGGCATCACATCAGAGGTGCTAATTTCACAGTATCGTTATTTTAAAGATGAGAAAAAATAACAATGCTTGCGGCTGCACCTTTGTAAATTATTACATTTACCACCGCAAGCTAATAATTTAAATAAAACAATATAATAAATAACCACGTTTCATTTTTAACACCACACTAAGTATCAAAATAATATGAGCGCCGTATCGCTTCGGGGCGGTTTATCGTCCTACACTACCAAAACGTAATATCTAGAATATCAGTGACATTAAATTTGAACCTTAATACTATGACGATACCGGTTGTTTTTCAATATGAATGTTGTACTGGCACGTGCTAAGTCGGGAGCAAGCGGTTTTGCGATAATAGAGACAATGGCCTTTGTTTGAAAGATTAAGGTTCGAAGCGAAAAGTTCACCTCAGAAGAGCCGTACTATAACTACGCAACTTAGGAGGTTGATCTTTATTGTACGGACATATTATTTTTTGATAATAGTGTTGTAATATGAGTAGGGATTGCAGAACCGGTACTGTTTAAAAGAACCGGGATTTTCGGTACCGGGCAAAAATGGAACCGGGATTTCCCGGTATTTTCGGTACTTTCGGGACTGCCTTCAAAAATCAGTTTTCACATCAATTTTCAGTAAAAAAAAGCGTAAATGACCACGAATCTTTCTTAAAACACACACACTTCTTTTGTACCATAATATGTGTCTTTAAGTCACACAATCATTAATATAATTTGTTTCTTTTTTTTTTCCTAAACTACATGATATTTTTACTACCTTTGTTGATTGGCAAAAACTGAATTGTGGCTCAGTAATATCATCATTTTTTTAAATATGTAAGACGTTTTGTGAAAAAGGATATAAAATATTGATAATTTTCGCATGCGTTCAAAATGGACTGTGGACCTTCGAACATATAATAACAGAACTATCAATACGACAAATCAAGAAATTCGTCAGCCACAATTATTAATTCATTTAAAATATCATTATCATATGTGAGTTTCTTATACCGTGTTTGAATTTGAATTAAAAGTAGTATTTTATTAATTACAAAATTGTCTCCATTTTTGCTTCTAGTTAGTATACAAATATGAAATAACTAATTGTTCGTATAAAATTATTTATCGTACAAACATTTATGCCCTTAAAGTATCAAATTACGCAATTTTATATTGTCGGCATTGTCAAACCCATTGACTTTTTTTTAAATTTATTTTAATGTAGTGGTCAGCCGTAAAAGTATTACCATCAGCCTTAGATTGATAAAATATACATATTTATTTTCTTTATAAAACATGATATTTCATGCTATGTAACAGAAAGCAGTCAAATTTTGTACCGGAAATTTTAGTCCCGAAAATCCCGGGAGTACCGGGATTTTAATTTTGAAATCCCGGTTCTTTGCTTGGCTCTAAATCCCGGGAATTCCCGGTACTTTCGGTACCGGTATTTCCCGGGAGCAAACCCTAAATATGAGCAACTTTACGAAAGACACATTTAAAGTTAAGCCACCTAAAAAAATGTTGCTGAAATAAGTTACATAGTTGACTAAAAAATAATAATACCTAAGATTTAAAAAACGTTGCTACATGTTCTGTAACTTCTATACTACAAATACCTTTGATATCCCGTAAGTCCCGTATCTCTTCCCTTTGGTACACGCGTGAACAAGATGCATGTAACTGCGTCGAAATATCGGGAGCTCGAAAACAATACAAAAGGTAATCACGGTTCATATCATATCCCGGTCGATATATAGGCTTCGTCACACAGGCGCGTTTCCCGGGCGGGGCGTGAACGAGCGCCGCTTTTATATAATTATAAAACGATCACGCCCCGCCCGGAAAACGCGCCTGTGTGACGAAGCCTTAAGTCTAGTGAAACTAATCGTGAATCATTTAAAACCTTTGATATCTATTGATTTGTGTGCATACCTATACCTACTGACAGTACTGACCAATTTCTTAAGAATAAAATTTGGTTTCATTTTCACGATGAATTGTAATGAGCTCTCAAATTTTTATTTTATCTATTACAAAACGATGTGTACTAAAAGAAAGTTTAAGCAAGAAAATACCGTTTTAGAGGTTTTTCCTCACAATATTATTAAATATTGATAATAATACTTCCAAAGATTGCAAATTTATCTCGAGCATCGCTCGTTCTTGTGTTTTGATGGAAATTAAACATAGATTTGATAACACACTCACGTAAAACGTCTACTGAGTCACAGATACGGATTTCTCGATTTTGATAAGGAAACTACATTTAATTTAAAAATTCTTTCCTTTATTACTGAAAGTAATTAATAATTAATATACAGGGTGGATTTTCTTTTTGGGTCAGTGAGGGCAGCTACCAGATCCCGTGCTGCTACGAGAAAACGGTCTTAGAAGACCTTCCCTCGATTTCAAATTAATGAAGATTGGCTTTTACAGATTTTAGAAAAAACATAAAGGGTGCGAGAAAACACTGAGCATTTAAGACTTAAGGCAGTTGTCCCACCAAGAGCGAGTAAGCGATTAGCTATCGGCGATTTTCTCGCCCAAGAAACGAACAAAAGATAGGGATCCTGTGTTAGTAAAAGAGATACATATATTTATAGTTCATCGCTGGCTGTTCACACTGCCGGCGAGAACACTCGCTCTACTAGTTTGTCGCCGAGATAAGAGCGATGAGATAAAACTAGTTCAGCGGTACTCGCTCGGCGATGCTCGCTTGGTAGTTGGAACTCAAGCTGCGAGACCAAAATAGCCAGTCGCACTCGAACACTCGCCTTTAGCCGAGCGACAAAACTATTGAAGCTAACACTCGCTTGACTCGCTTCTCGCCGCTCGCCCACTCGTTTCTAGTTTATCGTTCTACTCGCTTATAGCTCATCGCTTGCGGTGGGACAACTGCCTTAAAAAGGAACTAAACTAAAGATACAAATTTGATTCTAAAGATATACACAGGTTGATTTTGTCTCTTGAGTCATATATACAGGTATACTTACCGGAATTCTAATGTCACTCAGTCGACACACAATAAACACACGTTACCACCTTCCGAGTCACGGATGAAATAGCCGAGCCAGTATGAACCCATGGTATAATAATATACTCCGCCTGGTACTCTCTTCCGAGATTCGCGAATGACCTAACTGTCACTTGCCTACGTCATCATGCTGTTTACAGGTTCTCAAACTTTAAAATGTGGGAGAATTTTAACCAACGGTGAAAATTATTTTAACGGCATTAATTTTAAGTTATTCATGTAGAAACATAGTAAAATAAAACAAATCTATACTGCCCTTTTCACCCCTACTCTTACAGTTCCGAATAGAACAGCCAACCATTTTCGTAACAAAACATTAATTACCAAGCTTACGACGTGAAAAGTTTGGAAAACACTGCGACTGCTGACACTGAGCGAGAAGGAAATAACAATTAACACGCGTTCGACAAGGATGACGGTCAGGGACAAAATGGCGGATTGTCAAATGTGACAGCGCTATCCTGTGTTGCCAGTAGTGTAAACAGAATTACCCCGAACGTCTGAAATTTCTTTCGTGAATCGGAAGATATTGCTAACGAATAATTAAAAATGACGTGTTATTGTAAAATTTAAGATAAAATACAAATAAAATTATAAAGAAATATTTTAACTTATTAACCATAGATATAATGTACCCATGTAACATGTTATGTTGAAATAAAGTGGCAATGTTATTGTGACGTAGGCAAGTGACACTCTGGGAAGAGAAGACCATGTTTTATTAGACCATGGTATGAACCTAAAGCAAACGCAGACGCCATCGCGCGATACGTAGATCCAGCTCTTATTGGCTGAGCCGTTCATAGCCTGTCTCACTCGCACTTAGCAAAACAAAGTATCCTGTGACTCAGCCGACTCGTATTATCTTAACGCCTTGGGGACCTAGTTTTGAAAAAAACATTTTGTATACTTAATATCGTGCGCGTTAATAAGAATTCAAAAGTTACTAATTTGTTTATAAAAAGCTCGAAATATAGGAAGTCGTAATGGAATTAGTTTTCAGAATTTCCAATAATAGCAAGTCAGTACGCCTGGGGGACAGTGGGATTTTGTATGAAACAAAAATTTCGTCACCCGAGTCACGAGGAATTTTCTATAAAAATGGAAAAAGTTTGTTTTATAAAACTAAGGCAAACGCAAAACAATAGATCTGATTAAATAATTAACATCTAATTACATCTTTTATGTAATAAAAAGTAGTGTTTAATAATTTAGAAGTAAACGGGACGCGTTCATACAAAAAAAAAGTTGATCGGCCCATGTAATTTCTGACATTTTCATGTAAAATCACAAAATTAAACATTTTATATTCTTTTAATTTACTCTAACCCACAATCCATTTTTAGGAGCAAATATGAAATAAATTCTTTCATTAATAGTATTTTATGCAACCGTTGTTTAAGAGGGGTCAAAAAAGGCGAGTGGCGTGAGTAACAATTTGAGGCGAAGCCGAAAATTGTTAATAAAGACGCCACGAGTATTTTTTGACTCAGTTAAACAACGTTGCATACAATACTTTTTATACGACCAAGCACTTACTTTGAAAAAAATTGTAAATTTAACAAATATTTTTCATTCAACAAAAATAATACTTTAAACCAGGGCTTGTTAACGTTACCAATTCACATTATAAAGTAACGTTACTTAACGTTAAAATCATTAAAATACCTTATTACCGGTAGTATTACTGAATCGCGATTAGAAAGGGATTGAGATAGCTGTCAATCCATATTGATTTTGACGTAAGTGTATGGAAATCTGTTATTTCTAATCCCTTTCTGATCGCGGCATGATAATAAATGGTAACGATACTTGATAACTTAACATTATTATAACGTTAGCTAAAGTCTATTTTTTTATTCCGTAGACTGAAATGACAGTTAATTGTATGAACATGAAATGTCATTTCATACTATTAACTGTCATTTCAGTCTACCGAATAAAAAAATAGACTTTAGTTAACGTTAATTTTACCGGTAGTTTTACTTTTTATTGCAGGGCTTGTTAACGTTACCCAATTCACATTATAAACTAACGTTACCAAACTAACGTTAACACTATCATTCTTTAAGCTGATATTTGCTTGTAATTTCATACACAATTTTAAGGCCAGCCAGCCTATTATGCATAGCTTTATCCAGCTTTATCCACGTGATAAAATAACTGTCACTGTTTAACACCGTGGGAAAGAAAGTGACGGACACCGTTTTATCACGCTGTCACGTAGACAAGAACGACCATCATATCCGTACAGTAGACCTTATTGACCATAAATACGGCAGGGCTTCTGTCAAATTGAAATAGAATCAGTCAAAATACATTAAAGATAATTATGTACGTTAGTAAAACTCAACTTTAATTCTAGTAGTTAGAGTTCATAGTCTTTTGTCATTATTCTTAATGTTTATCAAATGAAAGAGGTGGTATTCTACTTGTTTAAGATCTTTGTCCAATATGCATTGCGTCTCACTCTCTCATTAAGCAAAATGTGAGACGCAAATACACATTGGACCGAGATTGGACAGATAGAATACCACCCGGCTGTGTCGGAATATATTTGCCAAAATAAGAAGGTTGCAAAATGTCATAAATTAGTTTGTTAAATATGATGGTATAGCTAATTCGTTAATTGGTCGGTTTATATTAGAGTACAGGCGTCTTTGATATAATATACGTCAAGATTATATAGGTTGGATAATATCTTGATTTATTTTGTGAAATATGGAGGTGTTGCTGAAATGTAATTTAGTCGGATTATATTAAATGAGACACCTATTTATTGATGTTACTGCTTGCTTGGAAAAATGATTCAATTAAATTCGATTCGTTTAATAGTAGTTTATGCAACAGTGATATAATAAGGGTTCTTAAAATTCAAGGGTCGAAGTTACAAAACGAGACGTAGTCGAGTTTTGTAAAAAAAGACCCGAGAATTTTAAGAACCAATTATGAGCTGTTGCATACATTACTTTTTCTATGACAGCTGCAGCAAAAAAAAAAAAATTATTAAAAAAAGTTATTATTAAAAAAAAAGTTATTATTAAAAAGAAAAGAGTTATTATTTAAAAAAAATTGAGTTATTATTTAAAAAAAAAAGTTATTATTAAAAAAAAAAAAAGTTATTATTGTAAATGAAAACATACCTCTTTCAATCAAGATGATCGGAACTTGTATCTTTAAAAAAAATAAAGCAGTTGTATTATACTCATAAGATGACTGCTAGCAGTCATCTTATGAGCCTATAGACAAAGCATTCAAATGACATTGCTTTAGATATCACTGTCAGTCATTTAATTGACACATTTAAGTGCTGGAGTAGAAAAAGATAATTATGTAGGTCCGTTAGTAAAACTAAACTTTAATTCTAGTAGTTAGAGTTCATAGTCTTATGTCATTATTCCTTGTGAAACTTAAATTCTTATTTGAGACATTATTACATGCAATGTGAAATAATAATAATGTACTAATGTGATAGATTGTTCAGGGCTGTGAAGAGGAACGAAATTTTTATTATTTTTGCGCTACAACGCACGGTTTAGGAGATCCAGCCCTATAAAGATTTTTCTTTCCTTTTTTTTCTTCTATTTATAGCTGGTCAACCAAATCTTGACAGTAAAAAAGGCGCGAAATTCAAATTTTCTATGGGACGATATCCCTTCGCGCCTACATTTTTAAAATTTGCCGCCTTTTTCTACTGTCAAGATCTGGTTGACCAAGTATATTAGTTTTTTCTTTTCTTGTGTTTTTTAAATGTTATTAAGGGGTTTCCTAAAGGGGGACGAAAGTTTGTTTACTTTTGCGCTACGATGTACGGTTTTAGGACACTTTAGGAGATACAGCATTATAAAGTTTTTTTTGTTATTTTTTTTCTTCTTTTTGTTTTTTATTTTAATATTAATTAGGGGTTTCGTACAGAGGAACGAACATTTTATTATTTTTGCGCAACGACGTACGGTTTAGGATATATAGCCCTATAAAGATGAAAAAAAAAGAAATCGTACCATAAACCAAATACTGCCTATTTTTTTTTAAAATGGTAACACACCATCGCACCGCACCGCGGCCCTAGAGCGTCGCATCCATAAGTGAGAGCGTCGAAAGTGTCCTAAACCGTACGTCGTAGCGGAAAAATAATCAAGTTTTCGTTCCCCTTTAGGAAACATTTAAAAAACACAAGAAAAGAAAAAAAACGGCCAAGTGCGAGTCACATTTTACTTTGGAAGTGTCTCTCGCGCAAACTACGAGTATTCAGTTTAGAAAAAAATGATATTAGAAACTTCAATATCATTTTTGAAGACCTATCCATAGATACCCCACACGTATGGGTTTGATGAAAAAAATATTTACAGTACATATGGGGCTACTTTTCCGCACTAGTGCGTAAAATAGCACTTTTCGTGCGTATGTCGAAACTTTAAAGTGCCATATGTACTGTAAAACGTTGTTCGATACACGTGCGAATAGGTAATTCGTAACTCGTGTCGATTTAAAACACTCCCTTCGGTCGTGTTTTAATTTATCGCCACTCGTTTCGAATTTCCTCTTTTTCGCACTTGTATCGAAAATAACTATTATGAGTTTCAGTTCTAAGACTTCTAAGTATAGGGAACCCCCAAAATTTATTGTTTTTTTTTTCTATTTTTGTGTGAAATCTTAATGCGGTTCTCAGAATACATCTACTTACCAAGTTTCAACAGTATAGTTCTTATAGTTTCGGAAAAAAGTGGCTGTGACGTACTGACGGACAGACAGACATGACGAATCCATAAGGGTTCCGTTTTTTGCCTTTTGGCTACGGAACCTTAAAAACAAATAAAAAGAAGAAGAAAAAGAGAGAAAAATCTTTATAGGGCTGGATCTCCTAAACAGTGCTTCGTAGCGCAAAAATAATAAAATTTTCGTTCCTCTTCAGAACCACACGCACTGAACAACCTATCACATTGGGACAATATTATTATTTCATTGCATGTTTGAGAAAAGCACTATACATGCCTAGCCGTGAAAAGGTCTTGGCGGCTTCGTATCACTCCCTGAAACGTATAAAACGACATCCATGACGACTTTTATGACGTACTGCATGGTCGCTATCTTGGATTCCAAAATGGTCATTTTCGAAATCTGCACACCTGATTCAAATAAGGTGCATCTATATCTACAACACATTATCTACTATCGAAATGTACTTTTGATAGTAGTAGTACGAAATGTAATCTGAAAGGAATCAAGTAATGCATTCCTGTAATGAGGAATCGACATTGATTCCAATTACTAGTAATTGTAATATTAGAAAAGGTGATTCCAGATTCCTTAATTGGAAGTGTACTTAGTTATTCGGTATTGTTAGATTACAAAGTAATCTGGGAATCGGTAATCAGATTACAAAGTAATTTCGAGTAATCGTGGAACCAGGAATCAATTACGAAATGCCCATCTCTGCTTGAGAGTGAATGAACATTCGCTCGATTGTCAACGATGATGGCATCTATCAGTGAATCAAACGGTAAATAAGCAGCTGTTAACGTTACCTACTAACGTTAAAAATGGTGTATCGATACCTTTGACTTAACGTTAGCTCAAATTGACAGCTGCTAACGTTACCATTTTGTTACCGGTAAAGAGTAGTATAACTAACGGTACCTGGTTTAACGTTAGTTACAACCTAACGTTAAATATGTCACCTTGTGGTAACGATACCAACTTTTTAACGGTATTTAAAGCCCTGCTTTAAACAAGTGGAATCATATAGGACATATATAATAGGTAAACAAACCAAACCCGGCCACCGCGCCCCGCGCCCCACGGCCGGTTGGTCAGCGACACCTTCTTGTAACTCATGAGGCCCTGGTACTTGCTCTTAGTTAAATAACAATTTTGGATAGTATTTTTCTCGATTTCGGCCAACCGCGCCCCATGGCCGGTTGGTCAGCGACACCTTCTTGTAACTCATGAGGCCCTGGTACTTGCTCTTAGTTAAATTACAATTTTGGATAGTTTTTTTTCTCGATTTTGGCCACAGTAGCCTATGGAGACTAACAATCAACGCGAAGCGGTGTTCGTAGTCTATGGATCTTGCTATATTACGGGTGTCACATGCGCGTTTCTGACTTCTGAAGCAATTTTATTGTTTCTACTATAGAACCTAATGAATATTTTTCTACTCCAGCACTTAAATGTGTCAATTAAATGACTGACAGTGATATCTAAAGCAATGTCATTTGAATGATTTGTCTATAGGCTCATAAGATGACTGCTAGCAGTCATCTTATGAGTATAATACAACTGCTTTATTTTTTTTAAAGATACAAGTTCCGATCATCTTGATTGAAAGAGGTATGTTTTCATTTACAATAATAACTCTTTTTTTTTTTTAAATAATAACTCAATTTTTTTTAAATAATAACTCTTTTTTTTAATAATAACTCTTTTTTTTTTAATAATAACTCTTTTTTTTTAATAATAACTCTTTTTTTTTAATAATAACTCTTTTTTTTTAATAATAACTCTTTTTTTTTATTATTTTTTTTTTTTTTTTTTTTTTTTTTTTTTTTTTTTTTTTTTTTTGCTGCAGCTGTCATAGAAAAAGTAATGTATGCAACAGCTCATAATTGGTTCTTAAAATTCTCGGGTCTTTTTTTACAAAACTCGACTACGTCTCGTTTTGTAACTTCGACCCTTGAATTTTAAGAACCCTTATTATATTATAGAGCACTTTAAATATGCAGGAGTGCACCTACCTCGAGTACTATCGTTATTACTCAATTTATGTATTGGTCACTCGTACCTTCCGGCGGAGCTCATGAGGACGATTGTTGTACCAGTGGTTAAAAATAAAACGGGTGACCTATCTGATAAGGCGAACTATCGCCCTATCTCGCTCGCCACCACTACAGCTAAGATACTTGACCGTGTGCTTGACAATGTGCTAGACAAACACCTAAATATACACGATGGCCAATTCGGCTTTAGAGCGGGGCTGTCCACGGATAGTGCAATTCTATGTCTTAAGCACACGGTCAGGTATTATACAGATAGGAAAACCCCCGTCTATGCCTGTTTCCTCGATTTGTCCAAGGCATTTGATCGAGTCAATTATGATCTGCTTTGGCAAAAACTAAGTGAGACAGGTATACCGACGGAGTGTGTGGGACTGTTTAGGCACTGGTACAGCAATCAGATAAACCAGGTCAGGTGGGCGAGCAGTTTATCCAACGAGTATAGGCTTGAATGTGGGGTAAGACAGGGTGGTATCACCTCACCGAAGCTCTTCAACCTATACATCAACGAGCTGATAGTCGGGCTGAGTGGCATGCATGCTGGGTGCTATGTGGGTGGCACTTGTGTCAACAGCCTAAGTTATGCCGATGACATGGTGCTACTGAGCCCGTCTGTCGGTGCGCTGGAGCAGCTGCTTGCCTACTGCGAAGCCTACGCCTTGACCCATGGACTAGAGTACAACACTAAAAAGAGTGAGGTGATGGTATTTAAGGCGGGTAAAATTAAGCCATACTATATACCACCTATTATGTTGAACTCTAGCCCATTACAAGTTGTGGACAAGGTTAAATACCTGGGACACGTCCTCACGAGCGACCTAAGGGATGATTTAGACTTGGAAAGGGAGCGCAGGGCGTTGGCGGTTCGGAGTAATATGATAACCCGCAGGTTTGCTCGTTGCTCACGTGATGTAAAAATCACGCTATTTAAATCATACTGTCAATCCTTGTACACGAGCAGCCTGTGGGTCCGGTACACGAAACGAGCCTACAACGCCTTGCGCGTACAGTATAACAATGCTTTTAGAATGCTGATGGGACTGCCTCGCAGGTGCTCTGCATCGGGCATGTTTGTGACAGCTCGCACGGATGGTTTTCAGACTATATTACGTAAAAATATAGTCTCATTACTAAGTCGTGTGAGGTGTAGTCCCAACAGCATTCTAAGAGAAATTGCTGATAGGTATGATTGTCCGATGCTAAAGCATTGGACCGAGCAGATCAAAGGTGTAGCGCAATTTGTAGTGTAGGTACCTACTATGCTGTAGTAGTGTAGGTAGGTATCTATATTATAAATTAATTAGCCGAACATAAATGTATATAATGTAAAAATACTAACACTAGATTAAGATATTTGCTTGTATTACTAACACTCTATGGATACTTTTGTTTGTCCGAAATAAATAAATTATTATTATTATTATTATTATATCACTGTTGCATAAACTACTATTTGTAAATTGGCAGCAATGCACTTAGTACTCAAGTGTAAGAGATGACAATTAAAATTAGGTTGGCAACAATGTATTTCTTACAATATTTTTTAAGTGGTGTGTTTAATGAAAAAATATCCAAATCTGGTTCCATTCATTCCACTAGCAACATTTACTTAACTACCCGTTTTTATTAATAAAAGTCTAATGATTAATGAGAGTGGATGAGAAAAATCAGATTTGACGTTAGTGATTAAGCAAAATTGTTCTCTCGCTGTTTCTTTTAATAAATTTTTGGGTTTTTAAAGTGTAGTTTTAACATGTTTGGTCCTTCTAGAACTGGATTGTGAAAGTGTAATAAGTGCAAAAAACAATAGTGTAAAAGGCTAAGTGCTAATTACTGCGAGTTGGTAAGATTAGACTGTAAATCTTAACTTGGATTTCGTGCACCAGTGAGGTTAAAAACCTTTACGAACTATTTCACTAATTTGGACATTTAACCAGTGCTGAATTGATTTTGGACTTCTGATACGTGGACAATATTAATTGCAAATAATATTTATAAAGTGATTTGGACTAATACAATTCCGTTACGTGAACATTTGTGATTATAAACTTTGGTCATTTTAAACTGCATATTTGTAGACTATTTCTTTCGATATAGATAACAAGTGATATAACTTTACGTACATTGAATTTGAGTATATACGGGAAAGTGGACTTTGGACTCAATTCGTGTTATAAACGTAAACAATGGCTCAACTTTGTGAATCACAAAAAACATTATCGGAACGCATTTCTAAGTTACAAAGTAATACTAAAAAGACGTCTAAATCAAGATATACACACGGCTATTTACAAGCGCGGTTAGAAACATTAGAAAGTTATTGGTCTAAATATCAAAATCAATATGAGATGATTAAATCAACGGTTACGAAAACTGAACTGGAGCAATTACAATTTAATGCCGAAAGTCTGTACGAGGCAACTGAAGACATATACCTGGAATTTAAGGGATTATTAAAGGATTATTTGTTAGAATTTTCGAAAGCTCAAGGTCAACCACAATCAAATAATAGTGTGCAGAGTTTTTTTATCAACAAATGACAGTGAGACCACCCCAATTAGAACTAAATTACCAACTTTATCGATTCCTAAGTTCGCCGGTAATTATAACGATTGGACAAGTTTTAAAGATTTATTTAAGGCTCTCGTGCATGACAATGTGCATCTAACAACGATTGAAAAACATCATTATTTAAAAACGAGTTTATCGGGAGAGGCTGAACAACTTCTAAAACATTTTGCACTCACGGAGGCTAATTACGATAAGGCTTGGAGCACACTTGAGATTAGATACAATAACAAACGTATGATTGTCACTACAATAATTAGCCGCCTTTTAAATCAAAAGAAGATGAACACAGAATGTTTTAAAAGCTTAAAGGAAATTCTAGATACTACGAAGGAATGTTTGAATTCTCTCGACAATGTCGGCGTTGATACTTCCACTTGGGACGCAATTATCGTACATTTAGTTGTATCCAAGTTGGACTTAGAGACACACAAACAATGGGAACAGTCACTTGGATCATCGCAAGATATACCCACATTTACCGTTTTATCATCATTTTTAGAAAATCGTTTCCGTTCTATGGAGATGGTAAATGTCACCCACAAAAAAGACCAACCGCAGAAAAAGGACTTAGTTAAAAATAATACAACCCAAAAACCCACAACTATGAAGTCATTTGTCACAGAAGTAAACAGCGAATGCACTTATTGCTCACAAAACCACTATATTTGTCACTGTAAAGAATTCGCCGCATTAGATGTTCCTCAACGTCAGGATTTTATTAAGAAGAATGGCATTTGTTTTAATTGCCTTGTAAAGGGTCACTCCGTTAATGCGTGTAGGCAGAGCACCACCTGTAGAAAATGTAGTCGACGACACCACACTCTGTTGCACTTCACAAACCCTAATTAGAACACACCAGTGCCTGAAAGCGATGCAGCAACACCCAGTACACCTGAAACAAGCCAAACCACATCAACCGTTGTTTACAAGGCTGAGGTTGACAGCGACAGTGAGGAAGTGATTTTGGCAACCGCACGAATTGCAGTTAAGGCGAGGAACGGCGACACGATAGTATTGAGAGCACTGATCGATCCGTGCTCGCAGTCAAACTTTGTTACTGAAGCAGCAGCTCAACTGCTTAATCTCGAGCGCGCTTCAGTCAACGGAAAAATCACTGGCATATCACCTGTACCTATGACAACAAAATCACAAGTTATGTTGAACTTTCATGCCATTAGAAATCCATCACATATAATCACAGCTAAGGCGTACGTCCTTAGACGAATCAATTCGAGATTACCCTCACAAGAGCTCCCATCAGATACCTGGCCTTCTTCTGAGATTTCAGATCTTGCGGATCCACACTTTCACAAGCCAGGATCTATCGACGTGCTATTAGGTGCAGTTGTATACGCACATATTATTCTTGATGGAGTTGTAAAACATAATGAGTCTCTGGTCGCTTTGAACTCACGATTGGGCTGGTTGGTAAGCGGCGAGGTTGCGCAGTCTGGCCATCAGTCGAACAATGTTATTGTTATGCACACACAAGTCGAAGTTGATCAGTTACTACGTCAGTTTTGGGAGATCAATGAATATTCACCAAACGTGAAGCCTCTGTCACAACCTGAGATGCAGTGTGAAGAGCATTTTAAGAAAACTCACACTCGAAACACTGACGGTCGATACGAGGTTCGCCTACCATTCAAGGACGAAGACGCTCCAAATTTAGGAAACTCCAGACAACTTGCTTTGAAGCGCTTACATCAGATGGAGAATAAGTTTAAGCGCAGACCTGAGTTTCACGAAGAATACTGCAAGTTCATGAGACAATATGAGTCACTCGGTCACATGGAGGTCGTCCCTGAAACAGAAAAGAAGAATAGAGCTTATTACCTACCACATCATGCTGTTCTTTGTGCCTCGAGCCTCACTACAAAGCTACGCGTAGTTTTTGACGGAAGCGCTAAACCTGTAGACGGAAACTCACTTAACGATGAGCTACTCATCGGCCCACCGCTGCAACAAGATATACGAGATTTAGTAACACGGTGGAGACAACATAAGTACTGTCTAGCAGTGTTGGCCGAAAGTTAATGCAAATTGAAAATGCTGGCCATTAACCATTATAAATTGAATCGTAAACTATAATCGTCCGATACGGTTTAAGGTTCAATTTATAATGGTTAATGGCCAACATTTTCAATTCGCATTAACTTTCGGCCAACACTGCTGTCTAGTAGCCGATATACAACAAATGTACCGACAGATACTCATCTCAAAACAAGACACTGATTACCAGAGAATCTTGTGGCGCGAGTTAGCGGAAGATTAATGAATATCGGTTACTTACCGTCACATATGGCTGTTCATGTGCTCCATATCTTGCCATAAGGACTCTTCATCAACTTGCAGAGGACGAACGTGGAGAGTTTCCTGAAGCTGAACTTTTAAAGACTGATCTCTATATGGACGACTTGATGACGGGCTCATCTACAGAAGAAGACACTAACGGCTTCAATATCGCTTAACTGAACTATTTAAACGTGGCGGTTTTCTTCTACATAAGTGGTCGTCTAATAGTGAAAAAGTTTTAAGTGAGATTCCCGATTCGCAAAAAGCATTACAAAGTTCAGTGAATATTAAAATGGATGATTCCGTGAAAGCTCTAGGCATAGCCTGGAAACCACAAAGTGATGTATTTGAACTTTTAGTTAACTTACCTCATGACAACGATGTTGTTACAAAACGAAGTGTGCTATCTGCGATAGCAAAAACATTTGACCCTCTGGGTTGGCTAGCACCTTGCGTGGTTGTGTTGAAAATGTTTATGCAGAAGTTGTGGCTAGCCGGCCTGGACTGGGACTGTGAACTTCCCGAAGACCTGAAAACTGAATGGCAAACTTACCTGACCAATTTCGAACACATGCAGACCATTCAGCTTCCACGTTGGTTAGGGATTACAAATAATGTAAAAATTGAATTGCACGGCTTTTGTGACGCCTCTTGCGCCGCCTACGCTGCGGTCATTTACATCAGAGTCATCACGGACAATGAGATAAAAGTAAGCTTGGTCGCATCCAAAACAAAGGTCGCCCCCGTGAAACAGGTCTCATTGCCACGTCTTGAACTTTGCGGGGCAGTCCTATTGTCTAAATTGATACCAAATGTGAAATCGAGTCTAAATATTGATGATAATTGTGTGTTTGCTTGGACAGATTCAACAATAGTTTTGGCTTGGTTACGTAAAACTCCAAATACTTGGAAGCCATTCGTTGGTAATCGCACTACCGAAATCTTGAATTTTTTTTTTTATTTTACTTTATTAGGTACACTAAACGGACATCGTACAATATCATGGGTAATAGAATTGTACATTATGGCTTAAATCTAGCACGAGATCCAAAACAAGTGTACACAGCATGTTTTACAATTTAGCGGAAATATTACAAACTAATTAACACCATATTATAGCTACAGTGAAAAATATCAGAGAAATTAACACCATATTATTAATTATAGCTACAGTGAAAAATATCAGAGAAGAAAAAACTATCTAAACATTACAATATAACGAGTAACGAACTTTACATATAAAGACTATTAAACATCACAGATGAAACAAACTTAGAGGATTAAGGCAGATGTCATCAGTTTAGTGCGAGAAGAGGAGAAGAGGACGCCAGCCAAGCACTTCCTAAACCTATAATGAGTCTTATATAACAAATCTTATATAATAAATCTTCCTAAACCTAGAATGTTACGAATAGTAGTCAATGGCATCATGTTAAGTCTGCGGATAACGCCGCGGACTGCGCCTCACGCGGTATCACTCCTGACGAGCTGATGCAGTCACAACTATGGTGGGAAGGTCCAGCCTTTCTTCGCGAATCCGTTGAGATTTGTTATCCTAATTTTACTATACCTGAAACCACACTCGAAGCAAAACCGAAAGCAAAAGTTAGTTACTTATGCACCTCGGAACCCAATGAATGTACCATGTACCTCAATAGGTACTCAAGTCTACTTAGGCTTATACGTGTGACAGCCTATTGCTTTCGATTTCTTCGGCTATGTAAAGATAAGGTTCTTAAAAGGAATGATAACGTAAAACTCACATACCTCACTACTGATGAAATAAAAAATGCGTTAAAAACCTGTATTAGAATGTCACAGTCTGTTCACTTTGAGAGTGAAATAGGATTGCTATCACAGAGCAAACCTATTCCAAAAAATAGTAACGTTCACTCTTTGAATCCGATCCTAGACAATGATAAAATTATTAGAGTTGGTGGACGTCTTGTAAATGCTCAAATACCACCTGATATGAAGTCTCCTATAATTTTACATCACAAGTGCAACTTAGCAAAGCTGATTGTAATTGATGCTCATTTGAGAACACTACATGGTAGAAATTCACTAACATTGAATCTTGTTCACCAAAAATATTGGATTCTAAGAGCGAAAAACTTGGTAAAAAAGATTTTGAGATTATGTAAACCTTGTTTTACCCAAACTGCCCAAACTATGACTCCGTTGATGGGTAATTTACCACAGTGCAGAGTCAATCCGTCACGGCCGTTTTTGACCAGCGGCGTAGACTTTTGTGGTCCATTTACGCTGAAACTGTACTCTGGTAAATGCACCAAAACTTGTAAAGTTTACATAAGTGTATTTTTGTGTATGGTTACCAAGGCCATTCACCTAGAATTAGTCAGTTCACTGTCCAGTGCTGCGTTTTTGGCAGCCTTCAAACGTTTTACTGCTCGACGTGGGCATTGTAAGACATCTGGAGTGATTGTGGGACTAATTTCGTAGGCGCGTCCAAAGAATTAGATCTCGCGTTCAAAAACATCAAATCAACTGTCGTTGAAGAAATCGCCCAACTGTTGGCTAATGACAGCACAACATGGCATTTCATTCCTCCTGGTGCCCCTCACTTTGGAGGATTGTGGGAGGCAGGAGTTAAGTCCGTAAAAGGACATTTGAAACGCGTCGTAGGTGAATCCTGTTTAACCTTCGAAGAGTTTTGCACTCTGACCACACAGGTCGAGGCTTGTGTTAACTCTCGGCCTCTTACGTTGATTAGTTCTACCGTTGACGAACTCCCGTTGACTCCTGGTCATTTTTTGATCGGCGAGGCACCGGTTACTATCCCTGAAGAAAGTTTCGTGGATACTCGACCTGACTATTTAAACCGATGGCAAAAGGTGCAACGTATGGTACAAAGTCTGTGGCGACGTTGACAATCTGAGCAGACTATGTTGCAACATCGATACAAATGGTCCCAGAATCACCCCGACATAAATGTTGGTACGGTTGTCTTAGTAAAAGATGATCGTTTACCTCCGGGTAAATGGCTTTTGGGACGAATTGTGGCGAAGCACCCAGGAGCAGACGGCGTAACGCGTGTAGTCTCCTTACAATTTAAGGATCGGGTGTTTAAGAGACCAGTTACTAAACTGTGCCCTCTGCCTGTAGCTGCTTCAGAGCCTTAGTTAAGTGATAGTCTATAGTCTTATTTTGTAGATCCTCACTCTATTTACGTTAAAAGGTTTGTGTTTTCCACGGTTTAAAGGACCCATATAGTCCTTGGGCCGCGGCAAGTTTAATAAAAAAATATCCAAATCTGGTTCCATTCATTCCACTAGCAACATTTACTTAACTACCCGTTTTTATTAATAAAAGTCTAATGATTAATGAGGGTGGATGAGAAAAATCAGATTTGACGTTAGTGATTAAGCAAAATTGTTCTCTCGCTGTTTCTTTTAATAAATTTTTGGGTTTTTAAAGTGTAGTTTTAACAGGTGATTACACGAAGTATCGTAAAAGTACCAAAAAGATACTGCGTGTATGCACAAATACTTTTTTGGGGAATAGACTAAAGACTTGTCTTGACAACTATAACATAGGGATTTAAAGGTGTGTGTACGACCTTTTAAATGACAAATAAAGGTACTGGAGTAGAAAAAATTAATTAAATCCTAAAACCGCAACTACATATTTAAATACTATATTTACTTTTATTCCACTTTAAACTTGGACACAGAATAAGTAATAGTAAGGCTTGGCCAAACACATAGCGCGACGCAGCGCCGCGTCCGCGCCGCGCGACCGCGGCACATGCTAACAGGTTACCGACGTCAAACAGTCTGCGTCCCGCCGGTATCACGCTCCGCTTCTGTCGCGCCCCGCGCCGCGCGGCCCCTCGCGTCCACGCGGCGCGTGCGCAGCGCTGCGCCGCGCGGACGCGGCGGCCCTCCGCGTCGCGCTGGGTCACATCAGTCGGATCGGACGTTAGGCAGCGAGCGGTGGCGCGCGCGATGAGGGCGTGTTGAGAGCGCGATCCGCGCGCGCCCTGTTTGAAGTAGTTTGAACAGGCATCACGCGGCGCTGCGTCGCGCTGTGTGTTTGGCCAAGCCTTTATCATACAGAACGGACACGCACCGCCCCGCCCCGATTCGGATTACCTCGCCCGCGACAGGCCGCGACATGAATGTGTGCGTAAGTCGCTCTACTGAGATTCCGTCAGGATTCCGTCAGAAACTCAATGACGCGTGTACAGACGTGCCGCGCACACATATAAACACAAATCATTTTTGATGTATGGCGTGTCCGCCCTGTGACTTGGATAAAGGTACAAGTTGAAACCCGGCGACGTGAGGCAACCGCAGACGACAAGTCGCTGCGTTTCTATAAAATACCATTCGAACAGCAACACGAAGTCGGGCGCGGCAGCACGTCACGGCGACTGAGCTACACCTCGCCGAACTCGACCGACCGCAGATCAGAAGTGCCGCTGACGTGACGTCAGAGCGAAGTATGTACGTGGTATGCAGTATACCTAGTACCTACTTAAAAATACATTAAACAGAACGTACTTATACACATGATAACAGTCAGTAGGTAATCAATATTTATGAAAATGCAAAATATAAAACAATGTAATAAGAGTTGGCAGGCCGCCCGTACTGGAACTCGTATCAAGGTAGAGAGAGATTTAGGCGCAATACCAAAGCGCAAGACATAAGGCCTTCAGCACAGGAGGCGTAGGCGTGAGCGTCGCGTAAAGGCCGAGCCACACCGGCTGCGTGTGCAGCACACTGCGTGGCGTGCGCTGCACACGCCACGCAGGTGCACGCTGCAGCTCAGTCATGCGTGCAGTAAAATAAAATACTCCTGCGACAGTACCTACATCATGTGACTCCCGTTGCAAATGGAAGCAGCTCACCTAATGCCGCCATTGCAATTATTACACATATAACATGCCTGGTTAATACCTAACATCGATTTGTTCCCACAGGCCAAATTATTTATATAAGACGTATTTTTTTGTAATCTTTGTGCTATGTTGTAAATATACATTCGTATTGACGAAAGATTTTAATTAGTTTTTCTTTTATCACTGAATCCATATTAAAAACCAGCACGCGCACCGACCGAGTTGTAAATAAATACAAGCGAGCTGCGCGTGTACACGCACAGCACCTATGCAGCACCGAGCTGTGCGTGTCCGAACCTGCTCGGTTCGCCCTCTCATAGGGATCGCAGTTAAACACAACGTCATCACTGCACGCAACGAAGCGACGTTGCCGCTCCGCTGCGTGGACGCGTGCACGCAGTACGCAGCCGGTTTGTCTCGTCGGAGCTGCGTTGCGTGCAAGTCACGCGTACGCGCACGTCACGCACACGTCACGCAAGCGGTGTGTCCTCTCTTATGTGTTTTCGTATTCTACAACGCAGCGGGACGCGTACGTGTACGTGCACGTCACGCACACGCATCCGGTGTGGCTTGGCCTTAAGTGTGGCGTGTTACGCGAGGCGTAGAGTTCTGGGCACCAAGCGTCGCGTGAGCGTGATCGTTCTGTTTGCAGCATACAAGTTCTTGAAGTTCTTCACGCTTACGCCTGTCGTGATGACGATAGAGATCTCATACGATACGCTACGCTACGACTACGCTTCGTGTGCGGTTACGCTCACGCCCCGCCTGGTTAACGCGCCTGTGTGCCGACGGAACCTTTCAAGTTAAATATAATAATTTAAGTATAAAGATAGCATTCGGCAAGACGCTGCCGCGGCCCGGCGGCCGCGACCGACCGCCGCCGCCGAACGTGACAGCTGGGCAGCGCGGCCGTAAGCATTCGGATAGGCGCGACCGGGCGGCGACTGCCGACTGCCACGTGCAGTAGTCACACAGGAGTCAGTGCTAGCAGTTGTGCGATTCGGTCGTATTATTTAAAATAACGATGTCTGACAATTTAAATATATGAAAGCGAAGGAATTTAGTTCCAATTTTCCTTCCTGTGCCGACGGAAAATCAATTAAAACAAATAGCGGAAGATTTTTGGCATCGATGGCAAACATGTACGCATGAAATGTCCGAAAAAGAGCGGATCTATGTTTTTCAACTACAAAGACAGTTATTCGACTGTGCTATTGGCAATTGTAGACGCACATGGCAAATTTATTGCGGTTGATGTGGACTCGTATGGAAAGGAAGGAGACAGTGGCATATTTAAAAAGTCAGTTATGGGAAAAAATTACTTCTGGTCAATTGAATGTGCCTAAATACTAGGGCTTCCAAATACCGGACTTCTCACAATACCGGTATTAATACCGAAACTGTCTTCATCAATACCGGGATCCCGGGATCCCGGTATTGGATATGAATCGCTTGAAAATATATAGTTTTATTAAAAGGGGAATTAGAAAGGCTCACTGGAATACCAGATATGTCCTAAAAGCTAGTACAACAATAAACAATCAATGCCGCCATCTGCAATAATTTTATTTCACACTCCAGGTTGGCAATAATTTGATCCAATTTGTTGACTTCATCTCACCAGTCACATTTGTAGTCCAACTTAACCAACCAGACAACATTTTTACAAATTTCCGTCAAATTGGTTTGCCATTATTACAGTTATCCTTGCTCTTTCGTTTTATTATTTGATAAAATTATAAGAACTAATGATGTTAATGTTAATGTCACTATCATCATATTCATCACTTCATCATAACTTCAGGATTCATCCACCACCAACCACCAAATATTTATCTGACGCATTAGGCAACGATCTTGTTTCAATAATAAAATGCGGGCTAGAGACCAGTTAGAGTTAGACCAAGTAAAGTCTGCAACGATTTTGATAGCATACGCAGTACGCAGTGCAAGTGTTATTTATACGTCATAATTTCACAGAAGTTTGACGTTTAATATAACACTTGCACTGCGCGTGCTATCAAAATTGTTGCAGACTTTTCTTGGTCTAACTCTAGATGCGTCTGACGTTTAGTAAGCTTTTTGATACAGCCGAATATAATGGATTTAAAGGGTTTATACTGCGCATTTCCCTCATTTTTAAAAATACCGGGATCCCGGTATTGCCTTTAAAAATACCGGTATTGAAACATGCGTTTAAAAAGACGGGATCCCGGTATTGGAAGCCCTACTAAATACTCGTCGTTTTCTTCGCAAGACGCACGGGCAGCGCTGCCATACCGCTACGGGAGCGGCTCGGCGGCGCGGCCGAGGTCGCGCGCAGGCCACGCCCCCCGGCCGCGCCGCTCTGCCGCCTGCATCGGACGGTGTGTCATACAAATTCCTCTAAAGGCCGAGCCACACCGGCTGCGTGTGCAGCACGCTGCGTGGCGTGCGCTGCACACGCCACGCAGGTGCACGCTGCAGCTCAGTCATGCGTGCAGTAAAATAAAATACTCCTGCGACAGTACCTACATCATGTGACTCCCGTTGCAAATGGAAGCAGCTCACCTAATGCCGCCATTGCAATTATTACACATATAACATGCCTGGTTAATACCTAACATCGATTTGTTCCCACAGGCCAAATTATTTATATAAGACGTATTTTTTTGTAATCTTTGTGCTATGTTGTAAATATACATTCGTATTGACGAAAGATTTTAATTAGTTTTTCTTTTATCACTGAATCCATATTAAAAACCAGCACGCGCACCGACCGAGTTGTAAATAAATACAAGCGAGCTGCGCGTGTACACGCACAGCACCTATGCAGCACCGAGCTGTGCGTGTCCGAACCTGCTCGGTTCGCCCTCTCATAGGGATCGCAGTTAAACACAACGTCATCACTGCACGCAACGAAGCGACGTTGCCGCTCCGCTGCGTGGACGCGTGCACGCAGTACGCAGCCGGTTTGTCTCGTCGGAGCTGCGTTGCGTGCAAGTCACGCGTACGCGCACGTCACGCACACGTCACGCAAGCGGTGTGTCCTCTCTTATGTGTTTTCGTATTCTACAACGCAGCGGGACGCGTACGTGTACGTGCACGTCACGCACACGCATCCGGTGTGGCTTGGCCTCATGTAAAAAGATGCAAGTCTCGCAACGCAAGTCTTCAACTAGTACACCAAACGAACACCAAAAATTGTCAATCGGGGGAAATAACACATGTGTAAGTCAATTTTAGCATGGGTGTAGGTAATGGTGTAGTAAACAAGATACTAAAAGTACCGGGGGGTGGAGGTGAAGCTAACGGGTAGGGGGGGTTTTAAGGTCCCTTTTTTATAGTTTTTCGTAAATAACTCTTAAGGCTCCGTCACACAGGCGCGTTTTGCTGGCGGGGTGTGAGCGGGGCGCGACGTGAGCTCCTCGCTCGTCTATTTCTTGTCAATAATATAATTTGGTTGCCATTGTAGAGAAGCGGCTTTGAGGTTCGATGACCTCAGATATTACCTATAGCAATGCGTCGGGTATTGGCATTTTTCAGCAAACCAATGGCAGATTTATTGCATACGACTAAACCAAATGAAGATTATTCTAGTTAGGAAAGACTTGATGAGATGAGAGTAACTTTGGTATAATAGCAGGCTACTTGGATTTGCAATATCGGTCGATGTACGGTTATTTATAATATTGGCTAGGCCCCCCGACCAGAACTGAAATTATCAAATTAGTTTTTCTGAATGCAAATACAGTTCTCTACCAAACTTCTATTCTCGTATTGACTAGGTATTTTTGGGAATATTCAATCACTTCCATAAGGTACCTTTTCTACTAAACTTTGAAACGACATTACTAGGCTTATAACTTACTTAACAAAAATAGAAGCAGATGACATTAATAATAATTAACATTACATATTATGTAGTGGGTGGTTTGAAAATGTGATGTCTACCCTAAACTTTTTCATACACTTTTCGTCGGGTATACAAATCTGTATAAAATAAATTTCGCGATAGACCCGTCTATAAATGTGAGTTAATATGTGTTCAAAACGCGAAAGTTTTAAAAATAATTCAAATAATTTGGGACTCGCATTTTACGAGTATACGCGTTACCATACCTTCCCGAAAAAAATGAATCTTTCGCGAAATTCTCGCAAGGTTACACGGTGTAGCACGGTCTCAGGAGTCTGAGGAAGACCGCGGTGAGAGACTCAATGGCGCTCTAGCCGAGCAGGCCGCTTCGTTTTCGGCTGAAACGCAAGTAGGAATTGCAATCCGGACTGGTTTTGAATCCGGCCAGATCTGGCCGGATTTTGGCCTCAATCCGGCCGGATTGGTATTGCGGATGAAAAATTCATCAAGTTATTATGTTTTTAGCGTTATATGCGAAGTTAAGGATATTTTTAATGGGTTGATAAAACGACAGTTTTAAGTTTAAAAAACCAACGCTTTTTATTTCGTAATTTTCGTAAATATCTACCTACAACTCCCACAAAAAGGTGCTTTCAATTAAACCATTTTAAGGCTTCGGCATACAGGCGCATTTTCCGCGCGGGGCGTGAGCGTTTTGTATGTAAAAACGGCGCGCCCCGCTCACGCCCCGTCCGGAAAACGCGCCTGTGTGACGAAGCCTTTAGTCTGAGCAAAAAAAAACAAATAACGTGCATACTGTATGTGTATACCTAATATACCTATACAAGTATACATTAAAGGCCGAGCCACACCGGCTGCGTGTGCAGCACGCTGCGTGGCGTGCGCTGCGTGACGTGCGCAGCACCCCTGTCACACCGGGTGACGCGCACGTCACGCAGCGCACGCCACGCAGTGTGCTGCACACGCCACGCAGGCCGACGCTGCAGCTCTGCGTGCAGGCTGCGTACACATTCGCCGCCATTTCCGTACTATTCCCTAGGGCATCTAGACGACTAGCAATGTTTGACAGCAGTTCATCGGATGAAGAGGAGGCACTCCTCTTACTTTTAACGCAAAATACTCGTGCGAAACCTAAAAGAGTGTGGATTCACGAAATCAATGGAAAAAGAGGGGAACATAGTGAATATCATAACCTATGCCGTGAACTTGAGTCTCACGAAGATCGTTTTTACTGGTATTTCCACATGTCAAGAGATTCTTTTGAAGAGTTACATGTTTTAGTGAGACCTCATATATTAAAAAATGATTCCAAATGAACCGACGAGTCAAAACTTGCCCGAAAATGTACAATTAACGAGTCAAAGCTTGGAAGGCGGTGCATTAATGCCTTTACGTCGTACAAATGCAAGGTCACCTAATGCCGCAATAGCAATTAGGGAAAAATTTGTCTCCTATTTTAATCGAGATAATCGGGAATAAAATTATACGACGCACGCACAAAATACACAAGACAAGTAGTATAGCACAATAGAAACCATAAACTTACCGTCTACTCCAATTGCGACACCAATTTGTTCCCATAACAAGTTTTTATAGGACGAATTTTTGTAATCTTTGTGTTTTTGGTTATAAATACATTCGTATTTGCGCACTAGTTCAATAAGTTTTTCTTTTATTTCGCAATCCATTATAAAAACCACCACGCGCACCGGTCGAGTTGTAAATAAATACAAGAGAGCTGTGCGTGTACACGCACAGCACCTACGCAGCACCGAGCTGTGCGTGTCCGAACCTGCTCGGTTCGCCGTCTCATAGGGAACGCCGGTAAATACAACGTCATCACTGCACGCAACGAAGCGACGTTGCCGCTCCGCTGCGTGGACGCGTGCACGCAGTACGCAGCCGGTTTGTCTCGTCGGAGCTGCGTTGCGTGCAAGTCACGCGTACGCGCACGTCACGCACACGTCACGCAAGCGGTGTGTCCTCTCTTATGTGTTTTCGTATTCTACAACGCAGCGGGACGCGTACGTGTACGTGCACGTCACGCACACGCATCCGGTGTGGCTTGGCCTTTATACTATTCACACAAAACATTTTCCCGCTTTATTTAGGAGCATAATAATTAATAACAAAATAACATATTCTATTTACTTTAAATTCGACAAATATTTAACTTGACTGCTGAATGAAATCTTAAAATGTGACATCCCACGGTCAAAGGTACCTTATGGCGGGTATGGAGTTATGCATATCCCAGTAATCTACAATAAATAAGCTATCTGAAGTATTTTAGGATGTACTGGCTATCTAGGAACTTCTAGAAGGGAGAGAAAGCACAAGACGCGTCCACTTGGTAACAACCATTTATTGAAAGAGAGCGTTGATATGTAGGTATACATTAATCTGTCGCCGAGAATTGGTTCTACCCTCTTACCTAATTATACTCATATATTACACCTCCACCCTTATTTCTAACATACATTAATCGGATAAAAAGTATTTAGTCGATCTCGAAACCATATCTTTTTACAAGCGGTAACTTGTCTCTAGGTCTCAGTGTGGGCCGGGGAAGGTTGACCGGGGGGTCGGTGGGTTCCGACCTATTTGGTCGGGGTGGTGAGGAAGCTGCCACCGCTGCCCCACCAGATTCCTCAGAGCATTGATCTTGAACCGTTACACTAGATGTGCCGTTGCTCTCACTCCCCAAACCGTCCGACTCTTGGGTTGGTGATGATGGAGACGGATCCTCATATGTGCTCATCCAGCGACTTTTAATTTGATCCACATGTCTATGAATGGGTGAACCGTTTTCCGCCGTAACTATATAATTACGTGAACTTGTTTTTTCCTGAATTCTGCCATCTAACCATCTCTTACCCCCACTATAGTTCCTATACCATACATTTTCCCCCACGTTAAATTCCCTGGATGTACCGCCAGCGTAAGCTACTTGCTTTATCTGCCTATCTTTGACTCTGTCTTCTACCGATCCATCCTTTAACAAATCTAGTCTGGAACGAAGTTTCCTACGCTGCAGTAGCTCTGTCGGTGATACCCCTGTGGTACCATAGTAACATATTCTACATTTCGATACGCTAGAAGGTAAGCCTGCAACGCTGCATCTATATCGCCACCATCCCGCATGGCCTTTTTAATTGCCCGCTTGCACAACTTGACCGCCGCCTCAGCCGCCCCGTTGGAAGCTGGATGGTATGCGGCCGCAAAGGTGACCTTGACCCTATTATGTGACATAAAACTATTATACTCGTGGCTCGTAAAGGGTGGTCCGTTATCTGAAACTACTTCTCGTGGTAAACCGAAACGCGCGAATGTCTCTCTTAATACCTTAACTACGGATTTCGCCGTGGTCGACTGCATTTGGAAAACCTCTAACCATTTAGAAGTGGAATCGATAAGAATCAAAAAAGTCCTACCCTGTATGGGTCCCAAAAAATCGATGTGTAATCTGGTCCAGACATCCGCCAAGTACCGCCAGGGCTGCGGCGGCGCGCGCGGCGGCGCCGAGCTCTCCGCCGCGCACGTGCCGCAGCTCCTGCAGGTGCGCTCCACGTCCGCGTCGATGCCCGGCCACCACATGACACTGCGCGCCATACTTTTCATTTTTACAATACCCATGTGTCCCACATGCAGCTCCCGTAATAATTTTTCGCGCAATGCTTCTGGGATTACTAACCGGTAGCCCCAAACCATGCAGCCCCTATCCATATACAGTTCGTTTCGTCGTAAAAAGTACGGTTGGACCTCCCTATCGTTTACTGATGATGGCCACCCGGCCTGTAAATAACTTACTATCTGCCTTAATATAGGATCTTTTTCTGTGCTAACCTGAACCATTTTTTTATCTATGGGTAAAAAATCTTGAACAAAATTCAAATACGTAACTTCTTTCGCTAAACTGACCGATGTTTTTACCGGTAAACGGGACAGGGCGTCTGCCGCGTTATTCTCACTGCGCACATATTCAATATTAAAATTATATCCGGCTAGCAATACCGCCCATCGTTGAAGTCGACTAGCTGCCATTACTGGTATTCCTTTTTTTTCGCCAAAAATAGATACCAGAGGCTTGTGGTCGGTCCGTAAAGTGAACTCCCTACCATATAAATATTGGTGGAATTTTCTCACCCCAAATATTATACTTAATGCTTCACGTTCAATTTGCGAATAGCCCTTCTCTGCTGCATTGAGTGTTCGTGACGCGTACGCTACCGGCCGCTCGCCGTCCGGCGTAATGTGAGACACCACAGCGCCTACTCCCAAACTACTAGCGTCACATGTAAGAACCACCGGCAGATCGAGGGAATAATGAGCTAGGACTTCACTAGACATTAATATTTCTTTTTCCCAAACATGCAATGAAATGTCGTCGCTCCGGGCGTTATATCAGGCTTCGAAGTATCACGTTTAGGGCGGAGCAACTCCAGAGAACTGTAAAGGAATTTCATACGAAATTGAAGGCCTTGGCCGGGAAGTAATTTTTTTTTAAATTCTAATGTAAACATGGGGTCTGTGTCCATGAACAGGCTAAACAGCCGAATTATATATATTTTTTTTTTTAGTGAATGAATGGTTATCGGACCAAAATATCCGTGTTAACGCCTGTTATACACGAACGTACTGATATTAAGAATACGAATTTGTATGATTCAATGTGTTGATGAATAAATTTAAAATTTTGTCTATACGTAAGTCACCAGAGACCATAGACAATATTTAAAATCCTCTGCATTTATTTTATTTATAGAAATTGAGATTCTTATTATCAGATTGTGTATAATGGCCCTAATAAGGTCTATTCGAACACTACACACGCGAAATACGGACGACTTCCGTAAAAAAAAAACAATTATGGCGGGATTGGAAGGAAAATTAAAAAACTTTTGTTGTGAAGTTGGATTTCTATTATAAAGATTATAAATTTGTGTTTTTAGTGGTGTATTTTTTTATTTCATTGCATGTTTGAGAAAAGCACTATACATGCCTAGCCGTGAAAAGGTCTTGCCGGCTTCGTATCACTATCCGGCCTCCCTACGGTCGGCCGGCTATACCTACTCACCCGGCAAGCCCTTCTTTCCCGGCGTCTGCAGTAATGTACTATTATTCTCCTAAACGCCTCACTACACTCCTGGTTCCAATGAAAAGTAACCCCCTTCTTTAGTAACTTGTAATTGTACTAATACAATACTCACACCGTTTTTTCTATATTATATAAAGCTGCAACACGACTGACTGATGATCAATTGATCTCCCGGAAGGGGGTTCGGGGGGTATTTGACTATGGTACGGTCGTATAGAGGGCGGCTCGGTGACCTCCAGAAAAATCTGACATTTGGTCTACCGCTCTCGGTCAGAAAAATGTTTGACGGCCCGGCCAAACGGTGAGACCTAGGTGGGGGGTACTCGACCAAATGTCATAGAGGGACCCTGGCAGTTTTTGAAGCCGCCATTTTTTTTTCAAACGGGCCGACTTTTTTTTTTTTAATTTTTTCAAGTTTGTCCTAGCGCGCTGAAATTTTGCTCCCGGAAACTCCGGGTCCCCTAGATTCCTATGAAGAAAAATTTTTTTGAAAAATGTTTCAATTGCGGAAAATCTGGTCACTTTTATTTTGTATGGCAACTTTTAAACGGTGCCAGATAGGTGGGGGGTGCTCGACCAAATGTCATAGAGGGCCCCAAGACAAAACAAACTGCATTAAAAAAAATTCAAAATGGCCGACTTTTTTTTTTTAATTTTTTCAAGTTGGTCCGAGCGCGCTGAGATTTGGCATGGCGGGAGATAGAGGCCTAAAGATTCGTATGATAAAAAAATTTTTTGGAAAAGTCCCAAGATGGCGGAGAAAATAGCAATTTTATATTTGTATGGCAGCTCTAAAACGGTGCGAGATGGGTGGGGGGTGCTCGACCAAATATCATAGAGGGCCCCGAGACAAAACAAACTGCATTAAAAAAAATTTAAAATGGCCGACTTTTTTTTTTTTTTTTTTTTAAGTTGGTCCGAGCGCGCTGAGATTTGGCACGCGGCGAGCCTGGGGGCCCAAGATTACAATGTAAAAAAATTCTTTGGAAAAGTCCAAAACGGCGCGGGCAGGGGCAAAAGTCAAATTTCCAAGTAGGTTAAGCGAGCCCGAAGGGCGAGCTTCAGGCTGGGAGGCCGAAGGCCGACCCCGCGACGGGCCGTCAGGCCCGGAGCTTCACCCCGGACGTCCAAGCGTGTCTTACCCCCAGTAATTTTGGGCGAGGCCGAAGGCCTCGCCGCGGGAATGACGAACAAAGCAAAATCCTATAAAAAAAGTGTGTTAAGCGAGCCCGAAGGGCGAGCTTCAGGCCGGGAGGCCGAAGGCCGACCCCGGCGGAGGGCCGAAGGCCCGGAGCCTTCACCCCGACTCCCAAGCGTGCAACCCTCAGTAATTTAAAGCGAGGCCGAAGGCCGAGCTGCGTGAATGCAGTGCTTCCAAGCGTTCTACCAAGTCAACTGTCTTGATAAGCGAGCCGTCGGGCCGAAGGCCCGGCGGCGAAGCGTCGAGGCTCGCGAAGGCCGAAGGCCGAGCTCCGCGTAGGGCCGAAGGCCCGAAGCGTCAAACGAGAGGGGGAAGTTGGATCTTAAACAGGACCCAATAGTAAAAGTGGCTTAGACAAGCGAAACGGCGGGCCGAAGGCCGTAGGCCGTAGGCCCGACGTGAGCTTTCAAGACACTTTTACTATTGGGTCGTGTTTAAGCTTCAACTTCCCGCTTACGCTCCCAAGCAAAACCAACCCTCCCAAGTGATTTAAATAAGCGAAGCGGCGGGCCGAAGGCCCGACGCTGAGCTTCGAAACCCAGCGAAGGCCGAAGGCCGAGCTCCGCGTAGGGCCGAAGGCCCGGAGCGTCCCATACGAATCTCCAAGCACGCGAGGCTGAAGGCCGAGCTGCGGGAATGAAGTGCTCGCATGCGGACCTTTTCTTTCTAGCAAAAGTACGACTTTATTTCTTTTTCCCTTTGGAAAACGAAACTACAGCACAAACAACAACACCAACAACAACACAACAACAACAATACAACAAACAACACGCACACCGCGGGGCCCTCGGGCCCCGCGCACAGGGCAAAATCTAGTTACAAGTTACTAAAGAAGGGGGTTACTTTTCATTGGAACCAGGAGTGTAGTGAAGGAGGCTCAAAACTTACGGTTTAAAGGTTAGGAAAGATAAGTGTACTTTTTTTTCCAAGTCGGTGACGTACTTAGGTTTCGTTATCAGTAAACAAGGTGTACACACGTGCCCCGAGAAAATAGAAGCAATAAAAAAAGTTCCCGAACCGAGTAATATTACCGAGTTACGTTCGTTTATAGGCTTAGTAATGTATTACTTAGTTATGTGTACCTTTCCTAACCTTTAAACCGTAAGTTTTGAGCCTCCTGAACACTTCGTGCAACGTTTTTAAATGCGTTTCATCATCTTCCCCGGTTATTATCAGATCGTCTAAAAAAATACCTACACGCGGTAAATCTCCGAACAGCTGTTCTAATTTCCTCTGAAAAATACCGGGGCTCGAAGCTAAGCCGTATATAAGTCGATTGTACATGAACAAGCCTTTATGAGTGTTTATGACTGTAAACCGTTTGGATTCATCTAATTCAAATTGTGCGTACGCTTGCGATAAATCTAATTTTGTGAATCGATTCCCTCCATGTAATTTAGCGAGTAAGTCATCAACTCGTGGTAGCGGAAAACGGTCCACCTCCAAACATTTGTTGAGAGTTAATTTAAAGTCAGCACATACCCGAATGGTTCCATCTTTTTTCATCACCGGAACAATAGGTGTAGCCCAGTCGGACGAGTTTACCGGAGTGATCACACCGTCCGCCACCAGCTGATCGAGCGCGCGCTCCACCGGCTCGCGCAGTGCGTACGCCAGCGGTCGCGCGCGCAGGAACACGGGCGCCGCGCCCGCGCGCAGCCGGAACCCCACCGCTCCGCCGGTAAACCTCCCCAAGCCGGCTTCAAACACTTCACAATATCTGGAACTGAAATCGTTTATGTCAAAAATATGTTTCGGACTGATATTATTACAATTTATGGATTTTATTAAGTCAGGCAGAATTCCTAATTCTTTTATCCACTGTCTGCCGAGTAAACTCGTTTTCCCGTTAACCATGACATACAAATCTAACTCTTTACATTTTTTATTATATTGTACCGAAGGTAAAATTTTACCTACGGGTTTGACATGAATGTCCGTATAATAACATAAATTCAAATCGCTAGCTTTTAACGGACACTCAGAAAATAATTGATTATAACAATCATAGCTAATACAAGATATCGCACTGCCCGTATCTACTTCCATAACTAGATTTACATTGTTGACTCGTAATTGCACCATGTAGGGTCCATACTTCTTCAACGTTTTAGCATCTATAGAAAAGTTATTTACCTCTTCACTGCCGTTACTGTCACTGTCTGAACACTCGTAGACTGCCCGCTCTTCTAACATGGCATGAAATGCGACGTTTTTTCTCAAATTCGGACACATTCTCTTAAGATGCCCTTCTTTGTTACATACTCTGCAAACGTAGGCCTTAAATTTACACGAGCTCTGCCCGTGCTGCCCTCCGCACGCCGAACATTGCTGCGTCTGTCCTCCCTTCCAGTCCGCACTGCTCCTCACGGCTCGTCGCTTGCCCGCGCCCGTGCCCATAGCGCCCTTTGTCCCGTCGCCCTGCGTGACCTTTGGACCGCGCGGTCGATAACGCTCTGCACTGGCCGCCTCCGCCGACTGCCGCTTGTCCCTCTTCACCGCGGCCAGCTGATGCACTGCTGTTGCCGTCATGGACGATGATACTCCCTCCTCTGTTATAGACCGGTCCTGTACCAGCGCCGCATGACTTTCCGCAGCTTCCATTGCCACCGCCATTTTGAATGCTCTTTCAAATGTTAGGTTATCTTCCGTAAATAACTTTTGCCGAATGCTATCATTACGGATACCACACACGAATTGGTCTCGTAAATTATCTTTTAAACTGGCTTCTTGAAAATCACAATCTCTCGTCAACTTTTTTAACTCCGCAGTATATTCCGCAATGGTTTCGTCACTTCTTTGTGTCCTCTGACGAAACTTATATCGTTCGGCCATGGTACTCCGTGTAGGTTGTAGGTGCTTCTTCATAAGTGCCACGAGGTCATCGTATTTTTTTGTCGACGGTTTGTCCGGTGAACATAAGTTTGCCATGAGTTCGTACGCGTCACTACCCATGACGGTGATTAAAGTTGCTACTTGCACTGTCGGTTTAACGTCGTTCGCTAAAAAAAATTGGCCCAAGCGCTCCGCATACAAGTCCCAGTTATCCTTATGCACATCGAAAGTACCAATTTTACCGACCGACATTGTCACTGCGATATTCACTATCGTCCACTAAAAAAAACGTTTCACACGCGTTTACAGTTCGATTTCGTCGCCACAGTATTTTAGGATGTACTGGCTATCTAGGAACTTCTAGAAGGGAGAGAAAGCACAAGACGCGTCCTCTTGGTAACAACCATTTATTGAAAGAGAGCGATGATATGTAGGTATACATTAATCTGTCGCCGAGAATTGGTTCTACGCTCTTACCTAATTATACTCATATATTACACTATCGATAACACATAATTTTTAAGAAAAAAAAACCGACTTCTATGCGGCCCGGTGAAAGATTATTGTAGATGGTGCGCTATGTAGAAAAGGAAGCATTTCGTTTCTGTAAGGCTCGCAGTTCTAACCTAACCTAACCCACTTTTGTTCGGTTCTCTGAGGATAGCAGTTCAAACCTAACCTAACCCACTTAACGGCGCATGCGGTGCGGTGTACGGGGGTTTGAGCGGGAGGGGTTTGGCCTCATCATACTTTATACCTACATTTTATGGTAGGTAATCATAGTGGTTTATTTAGTTTAGGTATCATGGTGGTTTTCCGGGTCAAGGTCCGGGTCTGTGTCCGAGTCCGGGTCCGAGTCTGGGTCTAGTCCAGGTCCGAGTCCGAATCCGAGTCCAGGTCCGGGTCCGGGTCCGAACCGGATCCGGGTACGAGTCCGGATCTGGATCCGAGTCCGGGTCCCAGTCCAAGTCAAAGTCGAAATTCGAAATCACCAAACATGTACTATGCGTCGTTGAAGAGTTCTGTTCTGATAATCATCAGCAGTTCCAGTTCATCAAATGCGACAGTTTTTAATGTTAATGCTTTATTTTATGATGAAAATACAGAAAATTCTATAAGTACGTGTGCCTTTAAGATTTGAGGAGTTCCCTCGATTTCTCATGGATCCCATGTTCAGAACTTGAGCTTGACATAAATATGGCTTAAAAACCTAACTTGCATAACAAACATCACGAAAAGAAAAAATCGCCAAACGCGAGCTATGCGTCGTTAAAGAGTTTCGTTCTGGTCATCATCAGCAGTTACACTTCCTCAAATGTTACTTTTTAAATGTATATGCTTGATTTGTTGATTAAAACACAACAATCACTATATGTATGCCTTTAAGATTTGAGGAGTTCCCTCGATTCCTTATGGATCTCATCATCAGAACTCGAGCTTGACAGAAATGTGGCTTAAAAACTAAACTTGCTTAACAAACATAACGAAGAGGACAAATCGCCAAACGTGAACTATGGGTCGTTGAAGAGTTCTGTTCTGATCATCATCAGCAGTTCCACTTCATCAAATGCGACAGTTTTTAATAAAAATGCTTGATTTTCTGATGAAAATACAAAAATCTCTATACGCACACCTTTAAGATTTGAGGAGTTCCCTCGATTCGTCATGGATCCCATCATCACAACTCGAGCTTGACAAAAATGTGGCTTAAAAACTTAACTTGCTTAACAAACATAACGAAGAGGACAAATCGCCAAACGTGAACTATGCGTCGTTGAAGAGTTCTGTTCTGATCATCATCAGCAGTTCCACTTCATCAAATGTCACGTTTCTGAATATATGCTTGATTTGTTGATAAAAACACAAAAATCACTATATGTATGCCTTTAAGATTTGAGGAGTTCCCTCGATTCCTCATGGATCCCATCATCAGAACTGGGTTTTGACAAAAACGGGACCAATCTGTATGAATATACATACAATCAAAAAAAGAATTTTCAAAATCGGTCCAGTAATGACGGAGATATGGAGTAAAAAACTTAAAAAAAAAAAAAACATACAACCGAATTGATAACCTCCTTCTTTGAGATTTGGAAGTCGGTTAAAAAGATCAACCTTGACGACCGGTCTGGCCTAGTGGGTAGTGACCTAGTGACCCTGCCTGTGAAGCCGCGGTCCTGGGTTCGAATCCCAGTAAGGGCATTTATTTGTGCGATGAGCACAGTTATTTGTTCCTGAGTCATGGTTGTTTTCTATGTATTTAAGTATTTGTATATTATATATATCGTTGTCTGAGTACCCACAACACAAGCTTTCTTGAGCTTACCGTGGGGCTTAGTCAATTTGTGTAATAATGTCCTATAATATTTATTTATTTATTTATAACCTCCTAAGTTGTGTAGTTGCAACGATATAAATATTACATCTCTTCTGAGCGGGTGCATTTTATTTTACACGACGATTTGCACAAGAAAAAGCTTTGTGTAAGGTAAGAGCCGCGATTACTGACTCCAGAACAAATGCGTATTCGCATGTGAACATCTGATGAAGATTTGCAGGTGTTTAAAAAAAATCCAACAGATTTTATTCGCCGTTTTGTTACTATGGATGGAACCTGGATCCATCACTACATCCCGGAGATGAAACATCAGTCGAAACAATGGGCTGGTCATGGTGAGCCAACTCCAAAGAAAGCCATATGCATTCCGTCTGCTGGAAAGGTGATGGCGTCTGTTTTTTGGGACGCAAAGGGATACTTTTAATTGCCTACCTGGCCAAGGGAAAAACTATAACTGGAGCATACTACGCATCACTTTTGGATCAGTTACAGGCGGCAATAGCTGAAAAACGTCCAGGTTTGGCAAAATCTAATGTGATTTTTCACCATGACTACGCTCCGGTGCATTCAAGTCGTGTCGCTGCACAAAAATTGTCGGAGTTACGATTGGAACTTCTTCCACACCCTACTTATTCACCAGATTTGGCTTCGTCGGACTATCACCTCTTCCCGAAACTGAAAACATTTCTCTTAGGGCGAAATTTTAAGTCCGATGAGGAGGTTATATGGGAGGTCAATGCGTATTTCGAGGCCCTTGAAGAAACGCACTTCCGTGAAGGCATAGAGAAGTTGCAGACTCGTTGGGACAAGTGCGTAGAACTTCGGAGGGATTACGTAGAGAAATAATATAAATACATTTGCAATATTATTATTTTTTGATATGAAACCAAGTTACTTCTCAAACAACCCTCGTACATAACCAATTCCCGCCAACTAACTTTTTAATTATTTTTTTTATTTTCAACATGTGATCAGAGTTTCAGACGCTTGGTTTTCTGCCAAGTCAAACATTTCGGAGCATTTTTGAACGATAATCGACTCCTATTTTATGTGATTTACTAAATTTAATGACAGAAAATACGGATTTCTAATAAATTGTAGCAAAAATAAAATAATATAACAAGTTTTGTCATCTACACAATTTTATTGCTCGGTAAAATTGTGCAATATGTTTTAACTGTTTGGCTGTTGAGACCGATTACCTTAGTCTTAGAAGAAAATTTTACTTTTCAGCTCTAGATCATAAAATGCGATTTTATGTCGTCTACGCACGACATAAAGATGCACTTTTTGAGCATGAGAAGTGAAAATACTATATTTAACCTCTTATGCCACTTTAAACTTACATAACGATAATGGTATTTGCTCCATACATTTAAGAAAAGGTACCTTATGGAAATAAATTTAATAATACATATTAAGAAAATATTAATTTACATTAAACTGCCACCAATTTAATTAGTTCCTCGTCATAATAATATTAAAAATACCAATAATTTGTATGTAAAGAAAAGGTACCTTGTGGTTAAGTTACATAATGAGGCATTGATGATGATGGAACAGTTAGGATAAACTAATAATATTTTGGGGTTAAGATGGTATAAGTCGTCTATTTCTTATCAATAATATATTTAGGTTGCCATTGTAGACAAGCGGCTTTGAGGTTCGATGACCTCAGATATTACCTATAGGAATGCGTTGGGTATTGGCATTTTTCAGCAAACCAATGGCAGATTTATTGCATACGACTGAACCAAATGAAGATTATTCTAGTTAAGAAAGACTTGACGAGAGTAACTTTGGTATAATAGCAGGCTACTCGGATTTGTAATGTCGGTCGATGTACGTTTATAATATTGGCTAGGCCCTCCGACCAGAACTGAAATTATCAAATTAGTTTTTCTGAATGCAAATACAGTTCTCTACCAAACTTCTTTTCTCGTATTGACTAGTTCTTTTTGGGAATTTTCAATCACTTTTCCATAAGGTACCTTTTCTACTAAACTTTGAAACGACATTACTAGGCTTATAAGTTACTTATAACAAAAATAGAAACAGGTAAACAAACGTTAAGCATTTAGGTTTCAGATCACACAATAAAAAGAAATTGAGCATTTTTTCACCTTTTTACAAAACATTGAATATCTCCGAAACTAGAAACACCCGTAAGGTACCTTTTCCTGTGGGACGTCACAAATATTTCTTCATTATATTTTAAATGCAGTTAACACTTATTAATCTTATTATATAAAGGCTTCGTCACACAGGGGCGTTTTCCGGGCGGGGCGTGAGCGGCGCGTGAGCGTTTTATATGTAAAAGCGGCGCGCCCCGCTTACACCCCGCCCGGAAAACGCGCCTGTGTGACGAAGCCTTAACTGGGTTATAATGGTTTGTAGTTGTACTAAATACAACGAAACAACATGTCTATTAAATTATAATGTAACAACACAATTAATTAAATATTAAATAATTCAGTAGGTAGGTAGGTACCTATTTATTTACGGTGCACGGGAATCTCAACCAAAGCTAGAACGACACATATTTCTAAGTATAACATATAACTAAGAAACAAGTTTTTTATGTTGCTGTTTGCGAGCGGGAACGCGGGGAAGAACATTAGAATAGAATTACGTTAGAATATTGGCGAGATCATTAAAATTTTACCAGTGTTTTAAGCTGTTATTTTGTATTTTAGCGCTTTGATTCCTTTTACCGGATCCGAGACCGGATCCGGTAGCTTGAAAAATGTACCGGATCCGGTCGGATTACCTGATCCGCTGAACCGGATTGCAATCCCTAAAGGCTTCGTCACACAGGCGCGTTTTCCGGGCGGCGCGTGAGCGCTGCGCGCCGCTTTTACATATAAAACGCTCACGCCCCGCTCACGCGCCGCCCGGAAAACGCGCCTGTGTGACGAAGCCTTAATGTCGATATTTAGTTGTGCATACATAAACATAACTGTAAATAAAGTGTAAATACTCGGCCTCAAGTTTTTGATATCTATTCTCCTTTCCTCTAATCTTACTTCTAAAGGCTTGGCCAGACACAGAGCGCGACGCAGCGCCGCGTCCGCGCCGCGCGACCGCGGCACATGCTAACTGGTTACCGACGTCAAACAGACTGCGTCCCGCCGGTATCACGCTCCGCTTCTGTCGCGCCCCGCGCCGCGCGGCCCCTTGCGTCCGCGCAGCGCTGCGCCGCGCGGACGCGGCGGGCCGCCGCGTCGCGCTGGGTCACATCAGTCGGATCGGACGTTAGGCAGCGAGCGGTGGCGCGCGGCCGCGCCGCGTTCGCGCGCGCGATGAGGGCGTGTTGAGAGCGCGGTCCGCGCGCGCCCTGTTTGAACAGTCATCGCGTCGGCATCACGCGGCGCTGCGTCGCGCTCTGTGTCTGGCCAAGCCTTAAGGCCTACTGTCCACGGAAGCGTAGCGTAGCGGAGCGGCAACATCGCGTCAGCCGCTCCGTGGACAGAGTTGTGCGTTTTTGTATGTAGGCTGCAAGCAAGCGTACACCAAGCGTACAATGACGAATACGCGTCTATGCAGCTACGCTTCTGTGGACAGTAGGCCTAACTAATATAATATTAGACCTAAATTCGAAAGTTTGTTAGGAAGTACGGACTTCTATGTGTATATTTCTTAACTGTTCATGCTTAGTATGAGGATGGATGTCGGGAGGTGTATTGACACAACCAGATTCTAAATAAGACTACACTTTATTCATAATGATCATTGATTATATAACATTGAAATACACGTATATAAGCATCTATAGTTCTATACACTACATCTCCCACGGAGGGGAAAAAAAAATTTACTTAAGTACAAGTTTTTTTTTTGTTCAAATTATCATGCTTTAACAATGAAATTACCTATCTGATCTTATCATTACTTAAAACTAATTGGTATGTTAAGAGTTACAAGTCTTGTTTACAATGCATCAACCACAGTATAGGTAAACCAGAACTTTGGGAGTATTGTCAAGAGGGCGCTCGTTTTGAATTTTATATAGCAACAATTTGTATAGTGGGGACAATGGAAATTGGCAGATGATTTTTGTTTTATTCCGACAACTTTAATAAGTGCGAAGTTTGATGTTTGGATATTTCTTCGGTTTTTACGCTTAAATGGCTGACTCGATTTAGATAAAATGAATAGCGTAAAGTCAATTTTCTTTTTTTTGTTTTCTTTTTTTTAGGTTTGGTCGTTTAATTCCGCCCTTACGCCCTTCGCTAGCAATCCGTGATACCGATGCATGCGATACACCTAATACACAAATCAAATGATTACAAGACATCAACCAAATCGTGACGACCTGACTATAGTGACATTTGTCCATAAGTTTGAAACTTACCCGTCAATTCAGATGCTAATTTCGTTATGTTTTCTAATGGAAGAAATTTCTCTCCCGCACGTTTTTTTTCCAATAAATAACTATATACACTATTTACAACTTTTTTCTCTGTAAAATCTAAAACTTTCGGCATGATTATTGCAGTCTAATAATAATTCACACGAAACTAGACAAAGCAATGTTTACATTGTCAATATTGACAACTATCATAGAGGGTAGATGTTGTCTATTATTAAAATTGTTGCCATTGCTAGAAATTAGTACCAACAAATTTCCGTAACATGGCGCACCCTCAATAGATCCTGGTTCACCTTTAAAACAAAAATAGACAGTATGCTAACATTGCATCATGGTATGAAAGGCTTAGTTCTTGTTAAATCCGGAAGGGATTCAACCAACTTTATCTATGGGAGAGCTGTAAACCTATTATGCCTAACTCCTACTGCCCTAGTCAACCCTAAACAACCCTAATTCCCTAGCCCTACCATAGATTCAGTTTACATATAAATAAATATAATAAACAGGGATGTCTGCACCTTTGCGACCTACGGGTACAGACGGAAGGTTGGAAGGATATGGGTAAACGGGTTTTGGATAGTCACTGCTAGTTACACAGACTCATGCAACTAATTAAGGCGTGAAGGTGTCTTGCCACAGTGACGGAGAGTAACCTGGTTGATGAAGTAAACACGGGAGTCCAAATGAGAAAAGAGATTTTATTTACAATGATTATTCTATTTATACAAAAATTCTGCATATGAGTGATTCTATACAATTAAAAGTTACGTTCGTGTGCGTTTCCGTAGTCGGCGGTTTTGTTGTCCCAATTTGCTCTGCTGCTGATGTAGTCGTATGTTCAACGCACGTGAACAGTTCTGTTTTTGTGAATTACATCATATTTACCATTTTTAATTATTTTTACATTGGGTGGAATGTCTTTTACTACAATATATGGTCCTGAATATAAGCTTTGGAGTTTATTACCAGTCTCGTTTTTTATTAAAATTTGATCGTTGGGTTTATAAGTAACTGGATTTATATAGGAGTCGTACCTGAATTTACGCTGTAATTTACTAGAATATAAGTTTTCACGTGCCTCTCTCTGTGTAACTTGTAAACGATACTTTAGTTCTTTTGGATAATCATCATAGTTATAAAGCGGGTCTATGGATATGACTAAGTTATTTGGTAAATTACATTGCTTACCGTAGACCAATTCGAAAGGGGTGAAGTGCGTTTCCGAGTGCACTGACGTATTATAAGCGAAACTCCAAAAAGGAAGCCATTCACTCCAAGCCTCGGGGTGATTGTCGGTCTGTATACGTAGAAATGCACCTAAATGTTTGTGTGAATTTTCCAGAGATCCAATAGATTGGTGATGATAAGCGGTAGAGTTAATTTGATTGATATTTAAAATTTTACATACCTCTTTCATAGTTGTGGAGATAAATTCTGTGCCTCTGTCAGTTGCTATGGTGTTTGGTATGCCATGTTGAAGTATGAAATTGTTTACAAAACATTTTGCAACCTCTGTAGAAGTTTTAGAAACAAGGGGATATGCACAAACGTATTTGGATAGTTCGCATTGTAAAGTTAGAATATATGAATGATTATAATTATCCTTATCTAGAGGGCCCATTATATCTAAGAATATTTTTTCAAACGCAGAGTGCGCTGTTGACGTCACGACCATAGGTTCTTTTATTTGAACCGTATATTTTTGGCGCTGGCACTTTTCACACTTACTTACGAATTCTTTAATATCGTTTTCAAGGCCAGGCCAGTAATAGTACTTTTTCAAATTGTTATACATTCTCCTTATACCCGCGTGGCCACTCGTGGGTAAAAGGTGAAAATCATTAAGTATGACTCTTTTATCGTCTTTGTCATATATTCGCTTTACTTCATTTAATATATGTAGTTGTGGTCCGGACCAATCCACCATATTTTGTATTTCGCTAACTAATTTCTCGACAAATATATTATTATATTTATTTTTAATGAAATATATGTCTTCAAGTTTTATTTTCTTACATAACTCACTAAGTTCTCTCACAAAAGCGGCTCGCGTCAGTTGTGATTGAGATACTTGTTTAATATAAATTGTCTTTCTTTCCTGGCTATAACATAATGTTTTACTCTCGTGATTAATTCGTTTTTCTCTTTTTAACCTATCTATACTTTTTATATCTAGAAATCTCAACTCTACGGAATCCTTCGGTTTGCTATGTGTTGCTACAATTCTTGGTTGATCAGACCTGTCGTCAGTAGAAACCATATCAACCGGGGATACCGCATCCATCCTTCTTTTCTGCGCTCTAGTCATCACGTTAATTACATGTTCATTCATTTCTTTCAATTCCTCTGACGTAATGCGTATCCGGGACAATGCGTCTGCAGCCACGTTGTCCTTGCCTTTCACATATTCAACCACGTAATCGTACTCTTCTAATGCCATTCTAAATTTTAATAATCTACTCGAGGGATCTTTCATATTGAATAAGTACACGAGAGGTTTATGATCGGTACATATTTTAAATTTACGCCCGTTCAGATATGGCCTAAAATGTTTAACTGCCCAAACCACGGCGAGCAATTCCTTTTCCACTGTAGGGTATTGAATTTCTGCTTTATTTAAGCTCCTACTTGCGTAAGCTATGGGTAATCCATTTGAATTAGACATAATTGCACCTATTGAAAATTTGGAAGCATCTGTTTGTATAATATATTCAGTTTCCTCTGAAAAATCAGGATATTGTAAAACTGGTGGTGATACCATGCAGTCTTTGAGACATTCGAATGCTTTTTGACAGTTATCATCCCATTGAAACTTTATATTTTTTCTACATAACAAATTCAAGTAATAAGCTTTTTCGGCAAAATTTGGAATGAATTTTCGGTAATAATTTGCGAAAGCTACAAAACGTTTCACCTCGTCTGTGCTTTTAGGAACTGGATAATTCTTCATAATTTCAATTTTAGCTGGATCTGGCAACACTCCATTACCTGATACGACATGTCCTAAATAAAGTATATCTTTTCGCAAAAAATCACATTTTTCCGGATTCAATTTGAAATTTACGCTTCTAGTCTTTCAAAAACATCCTGTAAATTTTTGTTGTGTTCATTTAAATTACGGCCGAAAATTATGAGATCATCTAGGTAAACAAAACATTTTTGATAAGTTAATCCAGCCATTGCCATGGTCATCATCCTGGAAAATGAATTCGGACTAGTTTTACACCCTTGAGGCATGCGAGTCATTTGCCATCTACCCACACAGAAAGCTGTATATTTTCTACTGTCTGGCTCTAACTCAACGTTGTAATAACCCTGATTTAAGTCTAAATGGGTAAAGTAAATACTACCGGATAACGAATCTAAAATCTCTGTAATATTGGGAAGCGGGAATTTATCATCTGTAATACAATCATTAAGTTTACGGTAGTCCACTACTAATCGCCATTTCTTGTTTCCACTGCTATCCGATTTTTTAGGCACTAGTAATATTGGGCTTGACCACTCGCTTCTACACGGCTCTATAATACCTTGTTCCAACATACTATCTAACTGTCTTTGTACTTCACCTTGTTGGGAATGTGGCAGCCTATACGGTTTAGAGTACACTGGTTGTACATCCTGTTTTAAAGTAATTTTATGCTTATAAATGTTCGTTGTCGTTAATTTGTCCCCTGGCAAATAAAAAATATCGCAGTATTTAGCACACAATTTCTCAATAGAAATTTGTTCCTCTCTATTTAAGTGACTAATTTTTAAATAAGAAAACATCTTTTTAACCCGTTCCGCATTTTTATGCGTTTCGCCAAACATACATACATCGTAATCACTTGCTTTGTGAATAGTCGGGTTTAATTTGTTAATAGTCAAATCATTTTCAGTCGTATTAAGCAAACGAATAGGTATCTTTCCATTGTTAGGTTTCACTAATGCACTAGCCATAAACAATCCGGGTCGAATCTCATTCGCGCACACCACACATTCCTCTTCTATATTCGTCTTTATGTAACGTATAGATTCCGACCTAGCCGGTACCGTCAAACGGTTGCTATCCTCTATAAATAGCGGTAATATTATTTTACAATCTAAGCCATTCCTTAAAGTCAAAGTGATATCATAGTAGTCTATAGTTGACGTGTACTTTCTGAAAAAGTCATGTCCTAAGATGCCGCCAGCCGTACATGGCAAAGAATTGAAAACATAAAACTTTTGATTAAGGCTATGATCTCCATAATTAAGGTCTAAGCAAACATATCCGATAGGTTGGACTTTGCCGCCCAATCCGCTGACTACTACATTATCGTTATGGATTGGAATATTCTGATTATGTATGTACTTATATTTTATAGCACATATGGTAGAACCCGTATCAATTAAATATTGAGTCGAAATACCGTTACCAAAAGATAATTCTACATAACTATGTTTCTTATTGCTGTTAATTAAAATATATTCTTTAGTCACGAAAAAACTGATTCTCGTTACTATTCGACACGTTACTATCCGTCATTACATGTACTTGCTGTTGACTGCGTATCCCATTGTTCCTAGCTCTGTTGGAATAGAATTGGGACCTACTTCTATTCTGCTGGTAAGGCCTCGTTGCTCCTCGGGCAGCCGCAGGTTGGAAGCCACGTCCCGTGCCTCGCTGTCGGCTACTGAACCCGTACCTTGCCGGTTGATGGCCGCGTGTTGAGTATGACCTTCCACGGTGTCCCCTAGAGTATGAGGATGATGGGCCTCTGAAATATCTCGAATTATAATTATGATTACGTGCCATTGTCAAAATCCCTTCAGACGTACTTGGAGTGGACCGGTCGTAATCTATGGCAGCTTGAACTGCATCTTTTAGGGTGGTAAAATTCCGCGCAGCGATTATAGTGCTGAGTCTGCGATTTCGCAGCCCATCAGCGAAGCTCTGAATAGCCTGGCGTTCATTTAAGGGTCGCAATACCTTATAATTATCGGCATTATCACCCGCCTGCGACAAAGTAAGATCGACAAACATTTCTGCTAATTGTTTACCATAGTCATCGATAGACATTTCGTTTTGTTTTAAACTTAAAAGTGGTTTTTGCAAACATGACACTGACTTTTTTTGGTAAAAGCTCATTTTTCATATCCGTGATTAAAGCGTCAACGGTAGTATATTCTGGTAGCAGCTTTAGTTTAGCTGACTGAGAAAGCCTACTTTTTAAGACGAAGGTTACCAGTTTCATTTTTGAATCGTTATCGAGAAGTGATTGATAATACTCAATACCGTCAATTAAGTTCTGAATTTCATTAATATCATCTTTCATTACTGGTAATAAACTCAAAGCCGTTTTTAAGTTAAACTTCTCCATCTCGGACATATTAGCTTCACTACACAATTCTAAAATTTCTGCATACAATGCATCAAACTGGCTACAAAATTTCTTTATAGTTATAAGATCGTCGTTTTTTATGCTAAACTATCCAAAAAAGTAGAATAATCAGCATGCACAGCTTGTGCTTCAATCAACTTATTTTGAACAATTTGTCCTACTCTTCTCTTAGGACCGATTTTAATTAAATATTGTCTTATAACAGTTAACTGCTTAATTAAATCTAATAATTCATCTGCCATACTAATTCATAATTAAAATTAAAAGATATATTCGCCTTAAGCTATAGCTACGTGATATACTAATTATAAACCAATTAAGTTCTAATCTTACTCATTGTCCGGTGAGTAGGTACAGACGGCTACACAGTACACATGGCACAGACGGTTACAACGCGCACTACACTTTACACTGCACTTTTTATTTCGACGCTTTTGTTCATTGAGCTGTATATAGTCCGTATTCCGCTACAAAAGTTCAAACACGCACGTAGTTAAACCTCGTTTTCCGATTTCGGCGTCCGGCGAAAAATCGAGCTCCTCAATGCGTGCCCGCGTATCTCCTCACGTATCCACCTTTTGTGGCATCTTCTATAAAAGTAGTATGCAGCACCCAAGCATATGATACCAAAGATGCATACCACCACGACGAGCAGAATATTTGTGGTATTTATACTCTTTAACTACCTCGGCGCTGTTGCTGGAGCCCCCGGCAGCATTCTGGGCTATAACGACCTCTTCTTTTGCTTGCGAAGACCCCATCTTCGTTCCGCACTTATAATTTCATATTTGAAATGAGTCCCATGTTGAGCACATTCTTTAATTTTGTTTTTCACAGCCAAAGATTTAGTCCTTGATAAATAAATGTAAAATGTAACACTTTCGCGCGCGGTAGTCACGGTCGCGGACGTCGCGATAGGCAGCGCGCAAAGCGCTGCGATGGCAGGATCGCCATATGAGGATGGATGTCGGGAGGTGTATTGACACAACCAGATTCTAAATAAGACTACACTTTATTCATAATGATCATTGATTATATAACATTGAAATACACGTATATAAGCATCTATAGTTCTATACACTACATTAGACTGATTTGTCTGGAGGACAGAATTGGATGATATTTGCCATGGACATGATTTGGATAGGTAAAAATACAAAAGTAGTAAAGTATTGACCGTTATACACCTACTACTCTGTGTCGTTTAAATCACGTAAAAAATTTGAATAAGGGCGAAAAAAACTATTGGTTTTGGAGTGTAGTTTTATTTAATGGTACCTACCTAATTGTAAAATATTTTATCTGGACTTCAGTCCTCTAATCGTAACCATCTGTCAACTTTACTTCAAGTTCCGCCTCCAGGGTAGAGGGAGAGAAATTAGGGATGAATTAGCCGCTTACTGACACGGACCGAATTCCACGCGGGCGGAGCCGCGGGCACAGCTAGTACATATAATAATATGCCTTCATACTACAGGGTGGGCCAAAAGGGTGTTGGTAGTTTTAATCTTGAATTTTTCGAAATCGCTTGGCGGGGTGCGGCGGGGGGGTATATTGCTAGAAGCCTCGTTTCGTGGAAATTTAATCGGCATAGAGCAGTACACAGGAACGGAGCCTGCATTTTGTGTATGAGCTTTTTACCAAAACCCTAAATAGTTGATTACTGCACGATGGGTGTATCGGCAGGAATACATTTACGAGATTAACGTGGGGTTCCAAGTGTTAATGTTATACGCAAATTGTTTACGGCCTGACATAAAAAATAAGAGCATACATTTACAAAACTATTTTTATTATTCGATATATTTCCCTTCTATTTCAACACACTTTTTAAATCTGTAAATTAGCTTTTTTATACCCTTGTAAAATGTAAAAGTCTGAAAGTTTGTCCTCAAAATGGGCGTAAACCGCATGGGTCACTTTAACGTCTAAAGAAAATCGTCTTCCCCTTAAGTCTGCCTTAAGTTTCCAAAACAAATAGTAGTCACTAGGGGCCAGGTCGTGACTATACGGTGGGTGGCGAATTTCCTCAAAGCCACACTTTGCAACAGCAGCCTTGGTAATTAAAGCAGTGTAAATGGGCGCATCGTAGTAGAGAAGGCGCTTCACTTCTGCTAAGTTTTCCCCGAAGTGTGTGCTTGATCACCTCTCGTAACTGTTGTTTATGTAGCCTCTAGTAGCTGCCAGTCACCGTGGTATTACTTTCTTTTATGTTCACCAACAGTATTCCGTGACAATCCCAGAACATGGTAGCCATGGTCTTTTTAGTGGATTGCGTTACCTTCGCCTTCCGAGGCCGCTGTTCACCATGACGACGCCACTCCTTCGATTCTCTTTTATAGAGGCAATCATAGTACAAAACCATTGTTTCGTCCCCAGTAACAATTGACTCCAGAAAACTCTTTCCATGTTTTTTATAGGCATCCAAAACTTCCTGAGAGCAAGCTTGAAAAAAAGTTTACACTTTCTGTTGTTGTAATACTTGTAATCGCCGTGAAATAAAAACCGCGAACAAACTATATCCAAAAGAACAGGATAAATGACAATAAAAATGACATATTTTGTTATTTTTTTAAAACGGCCAAATCATTCCAGCCGAAAATATTTGGACCGCACCTCGTAGCATTTCATCAAGCGTTTCGGCGTTTCAATAAACGGATTACATAATTACATATTAGGCATAATTTCCACCGCGATATAATCGGCTGACTATTTTTAAAATTCATGATAGCATCTAAACTATCATCTGACAAAGTATTAGCCGGGAGGCCACGACTGACGATATATGCTCCTGGCCCGCGGTTTATAAGCTAAAATGAGGTTTTCTCAATATAACAATATATATTGCAAGTAGTATACCATTAATGCGGTCGCGTTCTGTATCGTTAGACAATCACTAGAATGTGTTACTGTTTCTATTCCAGGGGCGGCGAAGATAGCACTAGCAACCCGTGTGCGATTGTGGCGACGGCGGCTGCCCCGGCGAACTGGCGGGGCACCAACGACAGCGCCACCGACTACTGCCGGCGCGGCAACACGCCAGTCACTTACGGCAGGTACCAGCGGAAAAATTCTACCGCGCCCTACAACACGCCTCCCTCTAACGTTGAAAGGTAACGTCGGTTCTTTAAGAAACACACAATACTATCATGGCTGAGCCATAAACTATTCGATGCTTGTTGGTAGCTCGACACAATTACAAATTTTATTAGCATTTCCCATCAGTTCGACGCGACGCGCGTGTAGTTTAGTTTACCGTGCACGAGTAGTTTTTTATAAACTTATTTCTATAACGATATGCTAGAACGGCTTTACCTGAATACAAGTACGATTTCATATCTACATGACATACGATTTAAAGGAGAGTTTTTCTCATTAAAAATTGAAGTCTTCATTCACTCAGTCATATTCAGAAAAATTTTAATACTCTTTCTACAATACTGCCTTGTACATTTCTAGATAACTAAAGTCTTCATTCACTCAGTCATATTTAGAAATTTTTTAATACTCTTTCTACAATACTGCCTTGTACATTTCTAGATAACTAAAGTCAAAGAAACAGTAAAAACAAATACATTTGAATTTAACCCATAAGACGAAAGGGGACGACCGCCTGGAAACCAGTTTTCCATACAAACGTATTCCCCATTTTCCTTTCTTGATATTAACATGAATGAAAATATTTCTACACAATTTGATGTACCTAGGTATATGCTATGCCCGACCGTTAAAAATGAGGACTACGTTTGTATGGAGAATCGATCACACCTATCCTCTTAATCCAATGTTTGATAATATTTTGGCGTATGCACTCACGCAGTTCTCCACACCAAAATTGTAGAATCATCTCACGAAATTCAGATGTCAATTGGCCACTAAGATCATGCGGTTGGGGCTCAATGCACACACACGGCGGGAGCGTGCGTGCGCAGGCGTGAGCGGGCCCCGGGCCTCTCACACTGTGACACTGACCCGTCACTGGCCGGCCGCGGGCCCTCAGGCCCGCGCACGCACGCTCATGCACGCTCCCTCCGTGTGTGTGCATTGAGCTTAGCTCAATATAATATGAATATCTGGGAGGGAATATAAAAACTAAAAAATGCGCGTTTTCCCAGAGCTCTAGCTAGATCGATTTTTCGTCCCCGAAAACCCCCATGTAGCAAATTTCATCGAAATCGTTAAAGCCGTTTCCGAGATCCCCGAAATATAATAAATATACAATAATTGCTGCTTTAAAGGTATAAGATAATAATATGATTAAACATGTTTAAAAAAATTTTTCGACTTTACCAGGTGACCAATTCTACATTTATAGTTGTATGTCGAGAATAAAAAAAGCTAAAATGGTATTATTTTATGTCAAAACTTAGACAGAAATATGTGATCTAGTTAACGACCGCGACCTGAATTGCATTGGATGCAAAGTAGTTTATCTCTGCATTATTTTATGGTCCTGAATTTTATAATAGTTTTCTTGTAATATAGAAACATTAGTTTTATCAATTTAGGCCCAAAATATTATAACATATTTAGGTACATAAGTAGATAATAATAATTCGTTTCGCAACTTGTACTTTTCTCATATGCAGAAATTGTAAAAAAACTTTACGATACAGGCCTTAGTGCAGAGTGCACTTTATTGAGACAGCCTAACTAATAGGGGAACCTCAGAATATGCTCTCACTAGACGTGAACACTGAACAGGATAGATGCATCAGGGTTAGTAGAATGCATTCAATTTTAATGTTTCTAACCTTCCTTTATAATGAAATGTTTAATAAATCGATCTAGCATATCGTTACATTATTGTTTTATTGAAACTGGGAACTCGTGCTTGCTAGTAATTTTTTATTTACATAGTTAGAATACAAAAAAATCATTGATTGTAGGTATACGATGTGTAAAGTCTAAGAGAAAGTCGGATTTGGAATGTGACATCTAATCTAGATGGTGTTCACAACCAGAGTTAAGGCTTCGTCGCACAGGCGCGTTTTCCAGGCGCGGCGTGAGCGGGGCGTGAGCGTTTTATATGTAAAAGCGGCGCGCCCCGCTCACGCCGCGCTTGGAAAACGCGCCTGTGTGACGAAGCCTTTACCACATATAGTACGGCTCCGTTCCGTACCTACTATATGTTGTAACTCTGGTTGTCAGACATTGACGTTCGGACAATTCAAGTTACCACAGACGTATGGCGTCGTTTAGCGCGATCTAGTTCAGCTGTCAAACACGGCACGACTTTCTCTTAAGGCTTCGTCACACAGGCGCGTTTTCCGGGCGCGGCGTGAGCGGGGCGTGAGCATTTTATATGTACAAGCGGCGCGCCACGCACGCTCACGCCGCGCCCGGAAAACGCGCCTGTGTGACGAAGCCTTTAGATTTTACTCATCGTAGACAATCAATAATTCTGGTTGAATACTATTAAAAATGCTGCTTGCTAATAAGCTTACTTATACTTATAGCATAGACGAGGAATAAAGAAGTTAGGGCAATCATTACAAAAACAACTATTTTGTAATGATTGCCCTATCTTCTTTAAATTCATGATTTGATTGAAAAATCACGGTGGAAAATCAATATTTCTACCTATAGGAAGGGATGAAATCGACATTACCATTATCCTAACACGCTTGATCCCAAATATGTGACTAACCACATCGCTCCAGTCACCGCTTTCAGTGTCTGCTATCAATAGGCCATCCGAGCGGATAATTATAGACGCAGGGTTGGGTCTGTTGCAGGACGACACCTCACCACCGATGGTACGCGAGCGGGGAGCGCACTGGCGGCGGCGGCGAGAGCACGCCCAGCACGCCGGGCGGCGCCGACAGCGGGCGGCGGCGGCGCGCGTCCGGCTCCGGCTCGTCGCGCTCCGAGTCCAGCTCGCCCGAGCCCTCCGACACCTCGCGCGCCTCCACGCCCGCGCAGCCGCCGCCGCACACGCCGCACCACAACGCGCACCGCACGCCGCCCGGCTTACAACACCAGGTCTCTATCTCGACTCTACTACCTCAACCCGAAATTAGAACCTCGACTATCCGAACTAATCGAAATGGGACTTAATCGCGTATCTAAGTTTTAAGATTTACCTCCGACGTTTCGAGGACGGCGTTGTTCCCGTGGTCTCGGAGAAGGCTGGCTTAAGTTGACATCAGCATCTTCTAACCGCGCGAGTTTTTCGAACTACCCGCACTTGGTCTTGTTTATCAGCTTGAACGTTTTGCGCACTAGGGATGTCACTCTGTCGACACACAACACTAACGATATTCGATTTATCGACTGTCGATATTCGTTTACGCTTACATTTACTAATGACTGGATTCCATGTGGATGAGATCTTGAAACCCTCGTCCCGATTGAAATTACTATGTTTTTTTATTTCAATGGCTTCCCGTACTTTCCTACTGTCTGTAGAACTCAAAACATTTAATGTTTTTGGTGGGATATCTTTGACGTCGACTACTTAAAATGTTTGGGGAACATACCCAATTACCCATACTCCATAGTCAATTTGCTAGCGTAAATGTTGCCACCTTTGACTTTAAAAAGCGCTAAACGCTGCGCTTTTTGAATATACCTCGATAAAGTGCGAGATTGTCCTAGACTCCCTAGAGGATATTGAATACGCGACGAAAACCAACCTATAGTTAGGTTTTTTTAGCATTAGAAATAAGGTAAACAATCTTGAGGTGTCTTTTTATTGAAAAACACGTTTTAAAAATAAATAATGGCAAATATGTAACAATTATGAATCTAATACGATCATTTATATTCTTCTGCTTTCATAAGTAATAGTTTCAATTAAAAGACATGTCAAGATCGCTTACCTTCTTTCTAATGTTAAAAAAAACGAAGTATAGTTAACATATAGGTATTTATTAAATCCCACGAACGCGACGACCTGCGTAATTACGGAAACTGCTTTTTGTGGGATTGCTTATTAATTATTGTTGTTTTTTTTTCTTCAGTGGGCGTCGACTGCAAGCGGGAGACCTCTGGCCATTTGTGTCCGAAATCTTCCGACAAGGTCGACGGATAGTTCCCTTAAAGATGGTCTCTACCACGAGTACAAGAAACATGGGAAGGTTGTGTGGGTGAAGGTGGTCGGTCAGAACGCCGACCGATACGCAGTGGTCCGTTTTAAGAAACCGTCCGACGTAGAGAAGGCACTCGAAGTGTCTCAAGATAAGCTTTTTTTTGGGTGTAAGATCTCAGTGGCACCTCACCAAAGTTGCGATGAAGATGCGGATTCGGCCAAACCTTACGAGACTGATATTGATGAATACCATCCGAAGGTCAGTATTTACTATAATTTTGACAAACTGTTGTACTTATAAACTGGGTTCAAGACACCTTTTAATTAGTAGAACCTGTGGTATCTAAATGTAGTTGTGAGTATCTAAATGCGTCGCGCTTGCGTGAAAGTACCCTCTTATATTTATTTTTATGATATAAGAGGCAAACGAGCAGACGAATGGCCTGGACGAAGATCTTTAAATAAAATATTGGATACATTTCGCTCATCCTATAGTGACTTGAACAGGTTGATTTAGCTTAATTCAATCACGATAAGATACGATAATTATTTTAACACAAATATTACCATGATTGTTAAATAGTAGTTAGTGTTACAAGGGATCAAAATGATATATTTCCGTCAAGGGCGTACATTGAATCCTGAATGAAGCGATGGATTTTACAAATATTCTAAAGTAGAATCTTGAGCGTAATGAGGGATTCAAGTGTTAACGCCCAAGAGGAAATAATTTTGGTAGCGTGTGACACATACTGCTTTTCACATCAACTATGAGGAAAATAAAAAAATCTTAGTGTTGACACAATCTGATGCTTAAAAACAGATAATTTAAGCTAAAAAAAATAATGTGCAAAAATATTTAAAAATAGTGTGCTTGAACAGAAAAGTGCCACTTTGATCCCTCCTAGCAGGGAGGAAAAGTGCCACTTTGATCCCTCCTAGCAGGGAAGAAAAAGCTCTTTTCTGAATAGGAGGTGTGAAAAAGTTATTACTTGTTTCAGGCGACTAGGACGTTATTTATTGGTAATTTAGAAAAAGATGTAACGCAACAACAATTGAGAGACAAATTCAAACACTTCGGACGAATAATAGAAATCGATATCAAGAAAGGGAGCGGCGGAGGCGCGGGCTACGCGTTCTGTCAGTACGCGTCAATATCGAGCGTGGTGGAGGCCATCCGTGCCATGGACGGCGAGTACGTGGGCGGCTCGCGGGTCAAGCTGGGCTTCGGCAAGCCCGTCGCCACCACGTGCGTGTGGGTCGACGGGCTCACGGAGCACACGGAGAAACAGGTGCGTTACACATATAGTTTGTAGCTTTCTAGTAGACCCCGAAGGCTTATCATATTGTCTATTGTTCAGTAAAACCGCACGTGCTACTTACCTGCAAAAAAGGGTCCTAATTATTCTATTTGGCACCTGAGCGCGGGCTAGTCCAACGCTCAAAAACCAGTGTAGGTGCGCTCTCCGATAACGCGCCTTTGTTACGCATCTCGATGACACATTTTAGACTGGTTCTGTAGCGTTCGACTCGCCGGCACTCAGTAACCGAAGTACCGATTTTTTATGCAGGTGGTTGTGGCACGTGGCACGAGCGGTTTTTTTTAACAATAGACAATAGGATTAGCCTTCGGGGTCTATTAGAAAGCTACAAACTATACCTATGTACTACCTACTCATTACTCTCATTAGCATTGTGCAGTGCCCTGTTTAGCAAAACCTTGTAACTTATAATACAAGCGTAAGTCACTTTTTGACGGCTTCTGTTAGAAAGGGACTTCCACTTGTATTACAAGTTACAAGCTTTTGATAAACAGGGCACTGGCCTCTCAAAGAGAAAAGATGATCACCTTTTTATACTATACCGTATAATAAAAATCCAGCAATATTTTAACACTCGGTTTTAATTCTGTTGACTGGTCATAAAAAAAATTAAATCATATTAAAATGTAAGAGTTTTCCTCTCTGGTTATTCAGGTTATGGGAAATATTTATACACAAATTGATGCGTATTAACCATAGCTATGTCCCTTCGTTTGACTTTTTATTAATGTTTATGAATATGATTATTATAAGAGTCAAGAGCGCAAAATGGGGACTACGTTGGTATGGAAAAGCGGTCATCCACTATTCTCTTAACTTTTGCCACTTGCCTTTACTCCTTTTACAACGTAACAATCGCGTGATGTTCATTTAAATACATTCCATTCTAGAAGCCGGTAATCAATAATTCATGGTACGTTAGAGTGGTCCCGTGCACCTGAGCTTTGATACATTATACGGCAACGGGGTTTATTGAATTTTGATTACAAGGCCGGACCGTTCGCCCCTCGATGAGGTGATTTCAAGGTTAAAACGTATGCCGGAACTGGTTTACCTAGACTTAAATAGTTGGTTAGTTAAACGGTTTGATGAGGAAAACCAATCATTATTTACTTAGGTACGGATTGAAATAATTTTATTTATTTCGAACATGACCGTTTAGACGGCGCGCGGGTATGAATTATTTCAACTATTTTACACCACAAGCGCCTCTCATTCGGCTTAGAACATTATTTTAACGTGTTCAGTTATAATATTAGCCACAATTTGCCTAATCATAAAAACTAGTTCCTCTAAACAAAATTTCAGTTGTTATTAAAATACGGTAAAAGCTTCTCTCGATCATATAACGTCAACCAAAGCCGAAACGTTAACCGAATCCAAAGCAAAGGTTCGCCTCGAGCGACGTCGTTACCGGTTACGCCCACGCACACGCACTCTTGCCGCGTTAAGGCTTGGCCAGACACAGAGCGCAACGCAGCGACGCGTCCGCGCCCCGCGACCGCGGCACATGCTAACAGGTTACCGACGTCAAACAGACTGCGTTCCGCCGGTAGCACGCCCCGCTTCTGTCGCGCCCCGCGCCGCGCGGCCCCTTGCGTCCGCGCAGCGCTGCGTCGCGCTGGGTCACATCAGTCGGATCGGACGTTAGACAGCGAGCGGTGGCGCGCGGCCGCGCCGCGTTCCCGCGCGGCCGCGCCGCGTTCGCGCGCGCGATGAGGGTGTGTTGAGAGCGCGGTCCGCGCGCGGCCTGTTTGAACAGTCATCGCGTCGGCATCACGCGGCGCTGCGTCGCGCTCTTTGTCTGGCCAAGCCTTTAGCGTTGGAACGGTGTTGTGACCGGGCGTTATCCCCGCAGGTGCTAGGCGCGGTGTCGCGGTGCGGCGCGGCGACGTCGGTGTGCGTGGACCGCGCGGCGGGCGCGGCGCTGGTGCACTTCGAGCAGGCCGCGGCCGCCGGCGCCGCCGTGCGCGAGCTGCGCCGCGTCGCCGCGCAGGCCTCCGCCGCCGAGCCTGACCATCCGCGTCTTTGCGTCGACTACGCGTCCCGAGAGTGCCAGGTCAGACTTAAGCTGGGTCCAGACGGTGCAGACTTGCGCTGCGCAGACTGTTGCACGGACAAAAGTATGTGCGACTCACATCGTCCACACGATACAGACATGTTAGTTGTTCTTTAAACCTCGTGGTGTGCGGACGTCTTCATATCCCTATTACTGTACTCTTTGGACTTAGTTTTCCATACAGCTGGAAGGGACTTATATAGATCTATAAATTCAACTAAGAATTCTCACGAATATTTTCTTAAATCGTTCATTTTTATAATAAAAACAAAGCAAACTGTGAATTAATTAACCAAAGTTGTCGTAAGTTGACCCAAACAAGTCTGAACATGCGTCCACACAGTGCAGTAGTCGTGGACCCACCTTTACGTACAGAACAGATCGCACATTATATGGTAACTCATGGTGGTTCAATCAAACTTGACGTTGGGCCGCAATACACATGGCGCCATCTATTTTCATCGTTAAATTAGGTGGCACTATTATTTTCTTTAGACTACACATACGATACGTACGCGTTTTTTATCTGGCCGATGTATAAACATACATTTTTGAGGCACATTTTCATCTGAATAATATAATATGTTATTCAGTCAATGCAATTTACTTGTTTAGGCCAATTTTGTGTTTTCTTTATCAGGATGCGTTTTACGAGCAGTTGGAGAAACATGGCGGTTCAGCGGCGCTGTCTGGCACCGAGAGACTGAGTGGCGATGTAGCCACGCGATACACGTCGACACGTCACGATCCGCTACGGTTGGTTTCTATTACCTCGCACCATTGAACTTATACCACCACGAAAAACGTACTTGAACAACTCTCTTACGCGTCTCTTACGCTTACGCTCCGTGTGCTGAGAGCCTAAATGAACTGCTGTGAATAACCTTTATAATACATTTAAACTATGCTGATACGGGACTATGACAAGCCGCCAATGCATTCCATAATCTTTATAGAAGGTGTAGGTTAAAGGCTCGTGACTATATTATTTCCAGTATGCATGTTAATGAGCCACGTTTACCATAGATACGAGAGCTGCGGCTCGCGGTCGAGGGCATCGAGTTATGGGCGCGGCTCGTCGCGGACGCCGCGCTATTCCACGCTGGAGCACTATGATTCGTCGGAGTACGCGACGGATCGACGATACAGGTTAGTTATTCATATTTACTACTATATCAACTCATATCTCATTCGACACCATTCCGAACAGTGTACATTTCGTCGTTACACACAGTGCTTAATGTGCTTAGCCTGTGTCGTTGACGCGAATCTTCATTCACCGGATCTTGATATTACATCGATTGACATATCTCTCGTGTCGTTGCAGGGTATATGATGAAGTCGGTTCCAGTCCTCAGACGGAAGATGCACCTTACGAAGACAGACTACAGTCGGTAGTCGTCTCGCCGCATCGAGCGCGGAAACACCGCCGCGACTCGAGCCCAGAGGATAGAAAACATTCTAAGGTAATGTACAACATTTCAATCGTCCCTCGAGGCGTTCTTTATTGTATGGTTTATCTAATACCTTTAAACGAGCAATTCTTGTTTATTTATTTATTTATATATATATTTCGGCTCGGAAACGGCTCTAACGATTTCGATGAAATTTGCTATACGGGGGTTTTCGGGGGCGAAAAATCGATCTAGCTAGGTCTTATCTCTGGGAAAACGCGCATTTTCGAGTTTTTATATGTTTTCCGAGCGAAGCTCGGTCACCCAGATATTTTGTCTGATGTGTGTATGTATACCGCCGGCAACCATATCGACCGCCTCTCAATTTTAGGAACGGCATCGAAGCGCGAGCGGAACGACACGGCGGTCAAGATCGGGGTCGCGCAGCGGGGTCGGGCTCCCGGGCACCGAGCGGCACGGCACGCGGCGGCGGCACCGGCGGCGGCGCGACGGCTCCTCGTCGCGCGGCTCCCGCGCCGGCACGCCGCTGCGCGACGAGCCCGACGCCGCGCCCGCCGAGCCGCGCCGGCCGCCGCGCGAGCGCCCGCCGCTGCCCATGTCGCTGCCGCTGCCCAAGTTCGCCGCGCAGCTGCTGCGCTCCGCCGCGCCCGCGCCGCGCCCCTCGCCCGCGCCCGCGCCGCAGCCCGCCTCGCCGCCGCGCCCGCCCTCCGCCTCCTCCTCCAGCGGCGGCGAGGCGGCCGTCGAGCCCTCGCTCGAGGAGCGCATCCGCAGCCTCGACGAGAAGTACGAGAAGTGGAGCGGCTGTCGCGCGGGGGCCGACGCGCCCGACCGCTCGCGGCTCCGGCACCGCCTGCTCGACGTCGACATCAACGAGGTGAAGCCCTCGGACGTGGTGCGCTCGCTGCTGGCCAAGCGCTCCGTGTTCGACGAGGACTCCGAGAGGCTCGAGGGCGCGGTGCGCGCGCCCAGCCCGGCCTCCAGCCCGCGAGCGCGCGCGCCGCCGGTGGTGCCGCGCGCGCTGCGCTACCCCTTCCCGGTGCACCCGCCGCCGGCGCCCACCGGCCCGGCGGCGGCGCCCGAGCCCGACTCGGACGCGGCCGACCGCCCCGCGGATCCCCGGCTGAACAGGCCCGAGAGGACCTATCAGCCGGAAAGATTAGGAAAGTTCAACGAGAGTGATTACAAGCTCGAGTCGAGGATCCGACTCGGGACACCCTCGACGGATAAGCCTCAATCTGATGCGAACGATAGGAAACCTTCGCCGAAGGCGGACCCGGACCGAACCGATCTCGATGGAGAATCCTGGAAAGACGTTGACCGAAGAAAACGAGATTTCCTCTTCTCCACGAGGGAAATAGAAAGAAAACTATCCGTTGATCTGGATCAGGATGTCAAAGAAGGCTTAGAAAAAATTGTACACGACTATGAAAATAAAACGGAGAAGAGTGTAATATCTGATACACAAATAACCGAAAACTCGGAAATGAGCGGGGACAAACCGTTGATCAATAGGAAACTTGATCATGTGGATGATATCAAGGTCAAGCGATCTGATAGTTCCAATCTTGGCGAGGTTTCTAACTTATCAAACGCATCAGATAAAAATAGTGTTTCATTAGATGAACTATCTGACAAGAAACCAAAGCTAGTTGATATAATCCCAGAGAAATTCGAATTTAAAATAAAGACGGAATCAACAATAGAAAAAGAAATTCGAACAAGTTTAGAAAACGAAAGTAAAGTGGTTGATATACTTTTCCCACTTAAGACAGAGAGTGAAGTTAAAAAGGAAACTCCTATATCTAATCATATTAAAATAGAAGTATTAGAAGTTGAAGTTCCACAAAGTAACCATTTGAACAATTTAAATCACTTCTCAGATCTAAGTCATGAGCTTATCAAAGCAACTGAAAAGAATGGAAAAGAAAGATATAATCAAAACATAATTTTTGAAGCTATGCAGAATAACAAAAAAATTGAAAAAGAAAATATTGAATTTGACAAATGTTTTGAAAAGGAAAAATACGGCGTTAATTCGTTTTTTTCTGAAGTAACTAAAGTCGCAGATATTGAAAAAACTGTTGAAGACCGCGTGAAAACTGAACGTGACAAAACACGTCATAAAGACCGGTCAGAAAAATACGAACACGGCAGAGATAAAATAAAGAATAATAGAAATGAGAGAGGTTTGGAGAAACATGATAAGGATAAAAAAACTAAAGATGACAGTTGCATCGATAAACAACATGCTGATAAAGTGAAAGTAGAGAAAGACGGAGAAAAAATTGTCAGAGATAAAAATGATAAAGAATCCGAAAAATTTAAGCATCATGAAGAAAAATCCTCTCGGCATGACCATCATAAAAAAGATAAACATGAAAAAGAAAGGAAAAAAGAGTGCGTGGAGATAGATGTTTTTGCTAAATCAAAAAAAGACGACAAGAGTAAATACGATAGGCCCAAGAAAGACGGAGATATAAAACGAGACATTAAAAAAGAAACTGACACTAAAATGCGAAAATCGTCCAGGGATGAGTCTTCCCGAGATTTATGTCGCAAGGATTCAACTGACTCGTCAACGTCAAGAGCTTCACAAGAGTCAACGAAACTCAAAGAGTCTGATAGCAATGATAATAAAGATGAAACAAAAACCAAATCAAAACTTCATAATGATTTGACATCAAAACATAAGTCTGACAAAGAGATGACACTAAAGTTTATTGATCCTTTAAAGCTCAATCCAACTGTTAAACTAAAAGCTACTGATATAAAGGAAGAAAAAATTACCATCTTAGAGCAATCTGTAATAACCGAAAATTCCATGGAAACCATGTTTAAGAGCAAGCCAGAAATAACTGAAAAACAGCGACATTATTCTCTCGATTCACCTGGTTTTGATGCAAAACGAAAGGAGCGTCTGAATTCCTGTTCTAGTTTACCCTCTCAACTTGGACATAAACGCCGGATGTCATCACAGGATACATTTGATTTTCTTAACGAAGATAATAAAAAAAGTAAAAACGAGAATAAAGGTCCCGAACGAAGGGACTCTAAGGATTCATCACGAAATGCGGATCGACATAAAACGACTAAATTTAACAAAGGCTATTTTGCCAAGATTATTGAAAGTAAAACAAAAGATGACAAAAAAACTCAAGTAAAACCACCTGATGAAGAATGGAAAGAAAACAGTGATATAAAAGATCAAAAACAACAAGAGAAACCAAAACCACAACGAAAGAGTCCAAAGGGAGATAGTGAAGAAAAACTCAATAACAGCTCCGATACTCAACCTGAAGGTTTACACAATGACCTGGATTTTCTTGCTACATTAGAACTTAGATCAAGTGAAGAAGATGAGAAACAAAAAGCTCTTCGAAAAGAAATGAAAGAAAAGAAACGCATTCAACAATTACAACAAATTCAGGAACTCGAAAAGATGAAGCAACAAGATGGATTACAACTTGGGGATAAAAACAAAGATGACAAAAAGCAAAAACACGACGAAAAGAAAAAGGAAGCTGCTCGTGAAAAACGAATGTCTACTGATCGTAAAAGCAGAGACGACAAAACTGATAATCAAAAGCGGAAAAATCGTAAACTAACACAGAGCACAGATACTTCGGATTCTGATGAACCCAAGAAACATTCAATATTTGACATTGTTGATGAAGGACCAACCTACATATCGATGTACGACAAAGTGAAAGCACGCTCGTGCAAAAATATGCAAAAACAAGAAGAAGAAAAGCGACAAGAAAAGATCAAAGCCAAGTTTAGCCAATTAAAGCAAAGTCGCGCCAAACGAGAGGAAAAGAAGAGATCAAGTTGGGATGAAGACAGTGACTCTGAACATGATGGTGGAAGGAGAAGACAGCAAAAACTTTCTATGGACAGTTCCTCTGAAGAAGAACAGGTCGATTTTCAAAGTAAGAAGCGCGAGAAATCGCGATCTTTTGATTATGATCGTAAACAAGTTTGTGAATTTTTAAATATGCCTAGTACTGAAGAAGACGCGCAAAACAAACTGTCCCGTAAAAACTCGAGATCACGTATTATGTCAGACACATCAGATGACGAAATGTCTAAGATGAGAAGTGTTAGTAAAAGTCCAAATTTCCACAACGAAGTTAAAAAAGAGCGCCTGTCTGACTCAGAGTTACTTAATAGTAGGAAAGACGAAAATGTAACTGTAGTCGAATCGAGCTATGATAAAATAAAGAAAACCTCATTAGTTCAACTATTTGGCAAGAGTGATAGTGACGACAGTAAATTGAAATCTAGTTTAGGGACTGAAAACGAGTATAAACCGTTTTTTGCTCCCAATTGTAATGATCTCTCTTCGGAAAGCGAGTCGATGGCATTGCACAGGCATTCTGGAGAAGTCCGTAAAAAACATAAAAAACGTCAAAAGAAACACAAATTCTCTTTTTCCGACGATGAAACAAAAGGTGAAAATAATGACGGTAGTTCTAAACACAGACATTCGGATAAAGTTCGACGTCATAGCAATAAAAAGGAGAAAAGGAAAGACAAAATTCGCGACAGCATTGATGGTGATGAAAGTCGCGACGACAAAAATAAATCTAGAAGGAATAAAACTTCGCTCAACAACTTTTCTGATATAATATCAGATGGCACATCAAATAATACTAAGAAAGAAGGCAAAATGGAAGATATTTTTGGCCCATTGTCTGATGAATCGGACAAAGAGTCGAAAGGAAATATACATAAACAGAACTCTTTACTACATGACTATGACAGCACCATGTCCGTGTCCAATGACAATGTGAACAAGCTAACATCTGATGAGACAAGACAAAGAGAAAAGGATGAAGTAAAACGCAAGCGAGACAAAAAACGAAAGGAAAAACGATATTTTTCGAAAGAAGATGAGAACAGTTTGGATGTGGATGCTGTCAGTAAAGCTATTGAAGCGAGGCTATTTGCAGATGCAGTAAATGATGAAGATACTTGCATCCGAGCAGCGTCGCCCTTGGAAAGCGTATCTAAGAATGAACGACATGACGTAAACTACATGGATGAAGACTTAGTAATCGAAACGGGCATTAGTGAAGGTACTGATAATATTAAACGAGATTCTAGAGAAAAGAAAAAGAAAAAGAAGAGAAGCAAAGAAGAACGTCAAATTAGAAAAGAACATCATTTGTTTCACAATCATAACAAAATTGAAAAGTCAGATCAAATTATGTGCGTTAATTCAACCATAACATTATCACCGAAAACGTTATCTGAGATTCCTATGCCAAGCGACCCAGAATCGACATCAGCTACCAACAAATCTGATGACTGTGTTCTGTCTGAAACACATAGTTTGCCGAGGCTGTCAGACAGCCCAGTAATTGTAATTCAACCAGATGATAATGCTGATACAAAAAACAGTAGCTCTACTTGCGACGAAATAAAACTGATGTCTAATGATTTCCCCACCATAGAAATTGATAAAATTCCAATGCCAGCGTCTATTGAACCAATGGATCAAGATATTGGCGAAATACCTTTACCTGAAGATCCGGAACCCGTTAAACATATAAATAAATCCGATAACGTAAGTCCTTCCTCTACACCCATAGAAACCGACGACGTCAGTGAAGATGCTGTGCGAAGTATTTCCAATTTAGAAAGAGAACCTGACAAGAACAACGACAAGACAGATGTGCTTGCTTGTCCAGTTGAAGAGAAAGTTACCGAGAAGCCCAGGGCTATTATTTCTCAAGAAGAAACTGCCGATGCTGTTGCAGCACTATTAGGAGAGAGCTTTGGAGAAAAAGAAAATTCATTTACTTATGAAGAAAACGAAAATAACTCTACACATCAAATTGAAATTGAAAGTTCTAATATGGAAAGTGAAAATATACCCGAAGAAGATGCAGAAGAAATGAGACAAGCTGTCCAAAACTTAAATGCCAGCGAAATGGAGAAACCTGATACACCTGTTTCTGACAATGATCTCAACGACCTTTTAATCGACACTGACACGGAGGAAGCCGAGGAAACTCCACAAGACGCTATCGAGAGGTTACCAGTGAATATAATTGCAACGAATCAATCCCTAAATGCCAAAACCGCTCAGGCAACAGTTACGACTGGTGTTACTTCTGCGACTTCTAATGTAATCATTTCTAAACCAATGCAGACTATGCCTGTTTCAGAACCAAACGAAAGCAAGGTCAAAGCAAGCGAAGCCGATAATAAATACCCACAAGTAAAAAGAGAACTTACCCATCAAATGACGTCTACGGCTACTCCTGTGATAACATCTTGGACACTGACAAATAATAAACTGATTGAACCACATATTTTAAATATACAGCCAAATAAAATCGTGGGAAGAGATGTAAATGAAAACAAACCTCGCCATATAACAGCTAACATAGTGCAAATAAAAGCTCCACATAGCCAGAATTTACAAATCAACAACACAAGACCAATCATTTCTACTAACAGAATGAGTGCTCCATATCAAGTAATTAATCATGTGATTCGTCCTCAGACAAATATGCAACCACCTACAATAAAAATACCAGAACCCCATATATTATATCAGAAGCCGCAAGGTATAGTCATATCACCTCGACTATCAAATGATCCTCGTCTGCAAAGTCCGAAGGCGAGTCCACAAGGCCGAGATGGCATGACATCGCCACGACTCGCAAATATGACGATTTTGAGTACTTCTCCCCAGAACTTAAATGTTGGGATGGCATCTCCTAATACATTACAGCAAAGATCTCCAGGTCAAGTCACTGTAGTACGAATGCAACAACCACCTTTAAGTCCCATTCAGGGAGTGCACATACAACATGGTGCTCGCGCAATGGTCTCGCCTAACCGACCTAACTCTGTGTTAGTACAAACTCAAGGAGCCCCAATACATTTCAACCGATTACCTGTCACGCCAGTGTTAGCACCAATTTCCAAACAAATAAATGTAAACAATATTGTTGGCCATAATAAAGCTATTGGAGTTAACACATCTACGTTGCTTCATCAACATAAAATTTTTGCAGAAGATGGAAAATGCGATCAAAGAACTGGATCCGATCATAGCAATACGAAAATTATTTTATCTCCTACAAATTTACCACCGAGCACTAATCCTACAGTAATGGCCCAGAATCGTCTTATATCAATGCAAAATATGCATGGTGCAACTATGAATTCACCCTTAAATATTTCTAACAATAAAGGAATTATCACCAATGTGAATCATATGTCTGAAAAGCGAGAAAATTCAACGCAGAAAGTAGATCAACATAATCACGTGTCATTTGGAACAACTCCGGTTTTACACGTCAGTGGAATAAATCATACATCAGCGTCTATAATTCAGAATCCGTCGAAATCAGTGATGTGTACACTTCAAGAAACTACTGTAAGTAGAGGGTTTGGCTCAAATGTAATTCACACTATTAACACGCCCAGAGTGTTAACTTCAGCACCCATTACAAATGTTATTCAAATAGACGCTAACAAACCACCTGCTTCAGTATTATCAATGGCCACTATTCGACCACCGACTGTGCTGACCAAATTAGAATCTGCCAATACTGGTATTACAACTAGCACCCTTACAAATGTCGTGATGACGCCATTGTTACTAAAAACAAGTCATGCTCCTAGTATTCCCCGAATAAACATAAAAAGCGATATGAGTACCGATGTTCATTCCTCAATGATAATGCAAAATCATTTGACTCGTGACAAAGTAGAAAAAATAAACGATAAAGAAATAAACTGCAAACCTGTAACGTCCACAAGCGATGTGCAGGATAAACAAAAAGATATAATATCAGCCAAACTACCAACCACGCCTATAGAACTCAACGCTAAATGCGAAACTGACTTTGAGGAGTTATTAAAAGACACTACTAATGAAATTAAAGTAACCAATGACCCAGAAAAGAAGTTAGAAATCAATGTAGGGAAAACTGTTGCTTTATTCACTGAAACTCGCGAGAGACGTGACAGTATTGATTGTATCAAGGACATGCAAAGACCTGACGTCCTTACTCCTGAATCAACAGCCTCTGAGGGGTCTGTGAGCTCCCAAAAAGAGATAAAGCTCTTCAATGATGTTATTGACAAAGAACAGATAAAAATTGGTATCCAGGAATCGCCCATCGATAAGAGTTTAAATGAAATAAAGAAAGAACCATGTAATGACACAAGTGAGATGACCAAAAAAATCAATCCAATAAATGACATCTTTAGAGCATCGGATAATTTATGTACATTTCCTAATACTAATAAAATCCCAGAAGGAAACAAACTTTCATCGCTCCTTTTGCAAGAACCTATCGATAACCAGATAAAAAGTATTGACGAGAATGATTCATGGAGTGCCAAAGACGTGAATATTGAATCGGTTATCAAGAAAGTTGATTCTTTGTGCAACGAACCATTTGAAGAAAAGAAAGATGAAGTTAAATCTGAGACAGACATACAATCAAAAACTGGTCCAAATACTTCCAATTCTTCAATTGAGTCTATGCCCCTGCCCATTCTAGAAACCGTTAAACCCATGGACACTGAAATAGTTACAGATATGACAGATGGCTTACTAAATACAGAAAAAACTACTCCCAGTAAAAGAGGCGGCCGTAATATCAGGGGCAAACGATACGAAAAGAACTTGGACAGAGTGCAGACTCGGCAGATCTCCAAGCCGGCTCGGGGAGGAGCGGCAGCCAAGCGAGGAGGTAGAGGTAGAACGAAGGTCGACAAGAAAATCAAAAATGCACTCAACACTATATCTAATAATATGCCTGGAGATGTATATGACTTTCATGAAGACTCTGGAGATGAATCTGCAACATCACCTAATAAAGCCGAAGCTCGTCCAAGACTAATATTAACAATCAAAAGTCCATTGGGTCATTCAAATGCAATAGCTACGTCAACTCTTAGTATTGGACAAAAAGAAGCGATGAAAAATACCGAAAAGACCGCGAATAAAGATGAAAAACAGGAAGACTTTGTTTCACCGTCTCCGAATACACGGAAATCTAGACGGTTACAGGAAAAAGACGTTCAACGTAGTACAGTCGACGACGTGATAGACGACGTCATAAAGGGTGGAACTACACCGACAAAAGCTGCCAAAGAGCCTAACAAAAAGAGAGCGACAAGGCAAACGGGTGCCAAGACGAATCAGCAGGATAAAACAACCACAGCTGACACCAGAAAATCTCCTCGAGGTACGAAACGATCTCGAGATAGAAGTCTTTCTTTCTCTGATGCGTCTATGGATAGCAGTGATGAAAAGGTGACCAAGAAAGAGGACAACGTGAAAGATCCCAAAATACTGAAACTAGCCGAAACTTCGGCTACGACAAAGCCTGAAGCGGAGACTGAGATCGCTAAACCTGCTATCTTGCCGGTTCACAACCCACCGGCCACCTCGATTGCGCACGCCGCATGTCAGCCTGTCGTCGCCAGCGCGTCACTGCCGAACCACCTGCCGGTCGTCAACAGCGCTCCCATTGTCCAGGGGTCATCGACCGCTAGCAAAGCTCCAAGCAATCCACCCGTCATCAATAGTCCAGCGGCTAGTGGCTCGCTCGTTATCAACCCGCCCGTGGTCAAGCCGAACCCTCACCCCGCGCCCATTCCCATCATGAAGCCACCGAAGAAGATGATATCGGAAAAGCTGGCCATCGAATCTGCCGCCACCGCTACCGCGGCCTCCAGCATGGAGATCCAAGCGGACAAGGCGCCCTCGGGGGCGGACAAGCACGTCCTGCCGCTGCGCGAGGTCCGCCAGGAAGCGGAGATGGCGGCCGCCACGGGCGAGGGCGACGCGTTCGGCCGCCGGCCGGACGGCGCGCCCGGCGTGCCCGGCGTGCCGGCCGCGCAGATGATGCCCGTGGGCGCCACCGAGGCCACGGACGAGCGCGTGCAGTCGCCCGCGCTGCCGCACCGCCTGCCCGGTTCGCACCGCCCGGCCGACCGAGCCACACCTGTACTCATGAGGTGAGCATTTCATATTTTTCTATATTTTGTACCGGATACCCGGTAATGAGGTGACATGTTGATTTTGAAAGAGTTAAGCTTTGGATTCCTCCGAAAACGGTGCCGTCATATGACGGCCGTCATATAGCGGCCGCAAAAGACGGCCGTCTTTACGGTGGAGACATGTGGAAAGTACCACGGCGTCATAACACACCGTCATCCACCAAGGTCAAAGCGGCAAATTTGAAAAATGTAGGCGCGATGGGATAACGTCCCATAGAAAATTTGAATTTCGCGCCTTTTCCTACTGACAAGATTTGCTTGATCAGAAGAGGAAAATAATCGTAGTACGGAATCATTTATTCAAATCTCGTGTCATTTATTCAAAATGGCGTCACCGCTATCTAATAAAACGTTCACGAAACTATCGACACCGTCATGACGGCCGTCATCCAGTGAACGCATATAAACCATGGAAGTATTCTGTCCGCTCAATTATGACCCAACGTAAACTATTCGATTGTAGGCGGTGCTTACAGACTGTTCGATTGGCAACTTCAGTTGGCCGAGATGACAGTCAGTGACGGAAGGCTAAATTGGTTTATAAAAACTACGTTTTTTTGTAATTAAAAATTTCTTCATGTGTCGTGAATTGGTGCAGAAGTTATTTCAGTTCATATCAAGGACAGTGGAATCACTTTTCACTTGTAGTAAACAGATAACTTCAGTAAAATTTGGAATAAACATGACGACATTTTTTCAATACTACCGTGCTAAGCTAAAACCTAACAACTGCATACGATTTTCATAACAACATACGACTTTTTAAATTGCGAGGATAATAGGGATGGTTTTATGCCAAATGAAGTAGACTATTTTATTAACTTATGTTTGGTTTAGGTATTTTCTATATAATTATAAATAAATTAATATATTCCTTCTTACAGATTTGTATTTTCCTTTTTTATTTCATGAGATGGAGCTATAAAAAAACTACATAGTTATTTCAAATTAATAATTAAATGTAGTAATAAATTCCTTCTTACAGATTTGTATTTTCCTTTTTTATTTCATGAGATGGTGCTATAAAAAAACAACCTAGTTATTCCAAATTAATAATCAAATTTGGTATTGTCATTTTACATTACTTTCCATTCAGATTTACACAAGATGCTATTCGCAGAGAACTATGGAAAAAAGCTGTCCAATTAGAGAGACATGAAATTGAGTGGATGCCTGGCAAGATATCTAGAATATGTTCTATTCATGGGATAACCAAATATTTTTGACCCGATTCGTGTACCCATGTAAATTTTGCAGGCTGTATAGCCAGTCCGATTTCTAAGTTCAACATTTACTACATACATTTACTATGGCGTACTTGATCTTAGAAAAACGGACAGACTATACCAGTATGGCTACCATCAGTTTGGCACTGACATAAACGCCGCCGAGAACGTAATTTACTTTCTATACATCTCGCTTGTACTCGCATATTAGTGCAAACGAGATGTATAAAAAGTAAATTACGTTCTCAATAGCGTAGATGTCAGTTTTAACACTGTCAGTGACTCATGGTACGGGCTCTGAACGTGACCGCACTGCCATACAGATTGATAATAAAATATACAAAATACTTATTATAGCGATTCCGCACATTTATACAACAATGAATATTTACTTATGTTGAGTTAGTCTGTCATTTCATAACAACATTTTAACTAGTTATCTTTTAATCTGCATTAAATTATTATACGTGAATTATTTGACTGGTTCTTCAATGTATGGCATAAACCTATCCCTGTCCAAATCATATTCTAATCAAATATGAACCGCGAACTCTCAGCGGCCAGTACGTACAGCAAGAAGGTTATTAGCGGATTAATGTTGCTGATTGGTAGTTATTGACAGTATATGCATTTCATCTACACTTAGCTGTGTACGTTAGTGTAATAGAGATGACTATTATTTTGTTTACCAGCTTTGATTACAGGCTCTGTAAACGTATCGTCTTTTTAAATGTAGGCGTAATTGTGTATGTGTGCTAATTTGGCCCGAGAATTTGAACGGTAATGTTCCCAAAGGCGGTTTCCATGGTTTATATGCGTTCACTGCCGTCATCTTACGTTACGGTGACAATCAACGTAACGTAACGCCGTCTAGGAAACCGCGCCATCTTGCTTACATAGACAACGTTCTAGTGACGTCAGTCAACGCTATATAGCGGCCGTAATATGACGGCACCGTTTTCGGAGGAATCTAAAGCTTAACCCTTAAATGCATGACTTTTTCTTTTTACCCGAAATTAATATATGTACCACATAATTGTTTGCCGATTCTAGGAAAAATAGTTAAAAAAAATATAACTTCGATTTTCACTGCGAAATCAGTGTTAGAAGTTGAATTGGCTAAATCATATTTATGTAAATATGTAATTTTCAGTAATAGATATGTGAAATTTTTTACTACCATTAGAAAGGTACACTATTTGTGATATACCTATGATAAAGTTTTTAAATATAAAATAATTACAAACCCCGAAAAATCTGCCCAAAATGACATACTAAAAATCATCAACTTCCAGGTTTTTCCAAGTTTTCCGACATTCCGTCTATAAACAAATGTAATTTTTATAAATTAAAATACTGCGTAAATTTATGTAATGATTCGGAAAATTTATTAGTTTTACTATTGAAATAATATACAAGAACAAATAGAATTTGTTTAATAATGCATAACATTTGATGTTTATGTTGTGTGTATAAATGCATCACTATGCATTTAAGGGTTAAGTGATGTGTGTAACATATGCGCTCAATTGCAGGGCCGGCGAGGGCGAGGGCGCGGGGCTGCGGGCGCGCTACGGCAACGTGGCGAGCCTGCCGCGCGGCGCGCACCTGCCGCAGCCGGCGCCGCACTTGCCCGCCAAGCCGCCGCAGACCGCGCCGCCTCTACACCACCCTGGTAAGTGGTAAACTGGTAACCGTAGTGGTAGCACATTCATTATCATCTAACCCCCCTTTTTTGGGGGGGAGCCAGGGCACTATCAAGTCAAGGTCAAGATAATTCGAACGAACCCAAGCTTTATGGGGTTGCGTAATTTTATTTTACAGAGTTCCGATCAACTCTACGATACAAGTGCGAAAAGTACGAAATTCGCAACGAGTGGCGATAAATTGAAACAATTGCATATAAAACTATCTGTCAGTCACAAACACATGATTTATCAGCGATTAGGGCGTTTTTTTTTGTTGTCCCCTACACTTTTTTTCAAATTTGTGATTTTTTATGTTATTTCTACTCAGAATCACGAGCTCTTTCTATCCTAATAGGAGAAAAAAAGTGTCCCAAAATTTCCATACATTTTTCGATCTTTCCATTCCGCGACCGCCATACAAAGTCTATGAAAAATGGTGACGTAATGGAAATAAAAACCTTAGGACACTTTTTTTCTCCTATTAGGATAGAAAGAGCTCGTGATTCTGAGTAGAGATAACATGAAAAATCCCAAATTTGAAAAAAAAGTGTAGGGGACAACAAAAAAAAAACGCCCATTAATAGTAATCAGACATCTGTTCAGAACTTTAAAGTTTCTTACCTCAACGATTTCATGGAAACTTGTAACAATTTGTTAATGTTTGAAGGAGCCGCTTCCCGTGGCACCATCACCTGCGTGCCGACCATCAGTCCCCAGGGACAAATAGCTTTGGTGAGTTCCCCTACCTATACGAATAACCTTATTAGTTGTTAGTTATTATACGAGTATGATATATGATAATTATTGGTTTTGCATTATATTTGTAAATCTTATCCAGAAATAAATTACACTTCTAACCTGATTCAAAAACAACCCAAACTTCGAAACCCAACAATCGAAATTTCGTTATCGGCCGCTCTATCGCTCTTGCATATTCAAACGAACGAATTGAAGTGGTTCGGCCTCTGGTTTCGTATGGCCGGTATCGGTGAATTCCTGCCCTAATAGCACGGTCGCATGTTTATCGTTTATCACCATGCCTGTCACGTTCTAACAAGTATGTAAGTGCGAAAGTGACAGGCATAGTGATAGTCGATAAAAATGGAACCGTGCTGAGCCCGCTGGTTGTTGCCGATCCTTATTATATTTCTGGTTAAGTTGTACGAATATTGTTTTATAATTAGGTGGCTTATAACTGTAATTTTGTTCATGCTGCTCGGGATAGTCCGCCGATTTAGTTAGAAGTCCTCCGCCTGCTCACCAACATACTTCTCCAGTTACCCCGGTATACCCTAATGTAACTAATTTATGCGCTTTTACACCTACACTTTTTGATAAACATAATATATTCTTTTGACTATATCTATACTAAACACAGACATGTATTCAAGTAGAACTCACAAAGTAGGTGCCAAAGATATGGTCTACAGAGCACATAGATTTGTAGTAGAGTTTAATATTGGTCTTGTTGTACGAAGTTCGATGTTGACTAAACTTGTTTTAGCTCTTAATTAAAATGTTTGTTCTTATTTTCGTTTGAATCCTTAGATTTAAATTATAATTTATGTCTGAAAAATAAATATTGTTTTATCAAAGCATTCTTGCTAGTTCATTGTGTATCATTAAAGGCTTCGGCACACAGGTGCGTTTTCCGGGCGGGGCGTGAGCGGGGCGTGAGCGTTTTGTATGTAAAAGCGGCGCGCCCCGCTTACGGCGCGCCCCGCTTACGCCGCGCCCAGAAAACGCGCCTGTGTCACGAAACCTTAAATACGTTAGGGACGTTATTGTTCATCTGTAGGTATTATTGTATTTATTTTTTGTAATTCGAGGTTGTAGGATGCGTTGGCTTTTTACATTAATGTCTGTAGTGCATAACGTGTAGTTGTAAAGCTATGGTTCGTTATTTGCAGAGCGACGGAATGTATCCGCACTTCTCGCCGCAGCATTACCAGATGTACCAACAACACTTCAGAGTTGCGCAGGCACAAGACACCCGGCCCACGCCCTCTCAATATCCAAGGTAACGCCTACTCGAATTACTGTGTATTTTTATAGGCTCGCATTTTGGAATATGAAACTCGTTCCAAATTATATGGTACAATAGGACTAGAAGATTAAAATGATAAACTTAACCTTTTGAATGCCATGCCCATCGTGTGCGGTGCGTCATCGTGGGGTGGAAACGCGCGCGTGAGTTGATGTCTTTGGCAGTCAAAGGGTTAAAGAAGTAGGATTAAAGCATTGACGATTATTTTACGGAATAAGAATTGAATCATTGAAGATATTTTGAAGTGGATCTTAGTAAACCAGAATATTAACTGCACACGGTAATCGTGACGTTTTTATGAACCAAGAATGACATACACCCACCTGCAAAAATGTATGACCATTATGAATTCAATAATTCATAATGGTCATACATTCATAATGGTCCATGCAATTTTGCAGCACGCTATACATACATAATATTGTCAGCTACGAATGGGAGGGGGACAGCAATGAACGGTTGAGTACTATGAATGTTTAGGTTTTTACTGTACAGTTTAGCATATTTAAGTTCAAAATGTATAAATAAGGTTTCACTCGGGCGTGCTATAAGTATAGTAAATCATAAATAAATCATAAATCATTTATTTTTCGTGATAAACTATTTAAACATACAAAAGTAACATGATAAAGGTTATAAATTCATAATTACATATTGTTTACCACGAAATGGGCTCGCCTCAGCATAATGCTGACCTGAGAGTCGGCGCTGATCTTCCGGCGAGTCCATTTATTGTGGGCCACGATCGCAGCTGTACGGCACGGCCTCCTAAAACTGAACGCATCCACTTGCGGTGGCTGCCAGCGCCATCTGGCCTACGGGTGTGACAGATACTGATAACCATACCGGGGTATGCAACGGGGCGGGGGGGGCAACGGAGCTAGCAAAACCGTAGCAAATGACAGTTTTGTGTCAGGGTTGGCGATTATGATGAACCATTTTGCTTTAACTTTATTGTATGTAAGATTAATAAAATTGATCGAGAACCCTGTTGACCCTCTTCCGATATAACTCGGTTTAATTTACTGTCAAATAATATAAATTAACAAATCAATGTCAATATTAGATGCGTTTCAATGTAGGTATCTGTTATTTTGTTTATAAAATCACGTTTTTTTTCGCGTTTCTTTCAAATATTAACATGGAATTTTCATTGCTTGAAAATATTGGTGTGTTTGAAAACAAAGAAAAAATATTTTTTGTAAGTACTTTAGTTTATGCGTAGTAGTGATAACCCTGACGTACAACTGCTACAGATTTGCTAGCTCGGTTGCGAGGTATGCTGATAACCTAAAAGGCAATGCCGTACAAGGTGTGTGTTGTGTGGTGCAGGGTGCTGGAGGCGGACGTGTCGGAGGCGCCGACGCCGCCGCTGGAGCTGCGGCGGCCGCCGTCCGCGCGCGTGCCGCGCCCCGCGCACTCGCCGTCGCCCGCCGACCGACATATCAGTCAGTATTTTATTTAACTATCTACCCAAATATCATAAACCCTCCATGATGCGTCCAAGAACCACACATTATGACCACCATAAAAATATACTGTTTTGTTAGAACAAATTTCTTATCTGTAACAATGTTATTATTGCTAAATAATAACATCGATTTCGATAATATTATGCATTCAAATTTCGAACATCTTTGGAAAACAAAGAAATTTGATTTGACCTCTATTCTAATATCAGTCGAGATGACGTTTAGTTCGAAATGAATTGTTAATTTTCAAACAAATTTGACAAATGTCGCACGTAAGTAAGATATCGAACGATATGATAGTTGGGGCCGACTCTAGTTTGTCTCTGAATTAAAAAAAAAACTATGACAGCTACCAGAAAACTTTTCAATACTGCCATTACAGGTTAAAATTTGTTTTGTTGCATAAAATTGTTCAATTTGTTGAATTTAAACCATAAAATGAGTGATCTAGATGATATAGATATTTCGGCGACGCCTCCTGATATCCGTGACCAAAGCAACTAACGTTATAAATGACTTATTACCAGCTAAGTCAAGGAAACAATACAAAGGAACATACTTCTGTTCGAGCTGGGCAAGTGAATTATAATAATTGCACCATCCAAACTGTAGGTAAATAATTAATAATTATTATTGTTCTAAATCAATTTCTTCATTTTCGCATTTGTTTTCTGTTTTATTTTACTAATAATTGTTGTTGTAACTGTACATAATTAGGCATTAAAACACTCGTGTGATCCGTTCACACTCACTTCGTTCGTTTCTTAAACCCACACTCGTGTTTAATGCCCTTCATTATGTACAGTCACATAAACTACTATTACGTCTATTGTGTGCGTCTCGCGTCTGTTTCACTCGGCTTTTAATATACAACGAACGTAGTTTTGTATTGATGTTTCTTCGAAATTAAGTAAAAAATTGTATGACAGTAATTATATGATTTAATCTCTGTTGAATTAAACGGCAAAGCCTGTAAGAATAGTATAGCCACTATAGCCTATGTCATATGATCGAGTCGCGTGATTTGTTGTGTACATTATTCTAGAACAAGCTAATAGGTCTTCCATATGTATAGATATATGGCAATATTCAAACACAGTTGCTAACTTAATCAGTTAATGATCGTCGTTTGTTCTTGATCTGTCCGTTATGCCATCATAGTGAGGGACAACCGACGATCGTTTATGAATAACGCCGTAAGACTGTAAATAACCAAGGGCATCACAGGCGGTTTCCAGAGTGGTCATCGTTTTGAAAGTTGTAAAATAGAAGTCAACTCGTCTTATCGGTCAAAATCCCTATCACCGGTTACAGTAACACACAGACAATCCAACCTCTAGACATAGCATAGTCGCGCTACCCCCTCTGCCACACATACGGTAGCGTTACTCCATCTTCGAGTCAATCTCGTGCCGTGATTGGTCCGTGTCTTTGAACGGACCAATCACGGCACGGGATTCGCTCACCTCGTCCCCCCGCACCCCCGTATTTTTGGCAGCATCGGTTTCATGAAAGAATTGGCCTAAGCTCAGTCTAGAGGTTGGATTGTCAGTGCAGTAACACGATTCAGGGTCGGTTGCACATCGATTAGTGATTAGCGCGAATTCATAATATTGATACATTGACTATTAAACACACTAATGAATGTGTCGCACGGGCTGAGGCGATCAGGTGACGTGTCGTGGTGTGCGTGTACAATGTGTGTGTGTGTTGCAGTGTACGCCGTGGGCTGCGGGCGCTCGCCGCCGCCGGCGCACGGCGCGCGGCCCGCGGGCGCGCTGCCGCCGCCGCCCGGCCCGCCCATCGCCAGCCAGGTGCCGCGCGAGGCCGACTCGCTGCAGATGCTGCTCAGGGTATGTAGTCTACACCACACCACACTACACTACACTACACTACACTACACTACACGTCCGTACCCTAAACACACACATTGCATCCGATTTTATACCTCTGAAGCGTAATCTATGGTCGAGTCCCGCGGTCTAGCGGAGCGGGACTGGATCGTTTAGTGAATTGTTCGGTGGCTTCGTTTCATGTACCGTCAACCGGGGTGTAATCAGAATCGGGGTGTAATGGCTAGGTGAATGGGGATAATAACCAGGAATTACATTTAATCATGCAAAATCGACTATTAGTTTCAATCGTATATAATTGATATCGTGCAATTTGTGTGGGTTATTAACGATAATGAGTAATAAAATAACTTAATTCCGTTTTAAAACAAAATAGTCAAGGAAAAAATATCGACGTGAATATTTCGTATTGATACATTTTTTTTTCGGTCCTACTGGCCTAGTCGTCGATCGTTATTTTCCAAGGAGAGTTTGCGGAACACTGTGAAGTGACATCGCTTTAAGGTAGGGCATCCGACTTTATAATATAGACCATAGAGCAGTGGTTCCTAACCTTTTCAGTCCGGTCACCTCTATGACTAACTAGGGAACCTGATTTTACCCCTCCTCCCAATGGTAATAAAAAATAAAACGTGTACGTTTGTTGTATTGTTAAATTAGGTTAGCTTATTACCCCCGTAAAATACCAGTTTTACCCCCACGGGGGTAATTACCCCCAGGTTAGGAACCACTGCCATAGAGGGTCACACCATCGCAGATACTGCGAAGTTAGTCGAACGATTCATTCCTAACTCCCTTGTAAATGTGATTTGTTCCCGACAGCGCTACCCGGTGATGTGGCAGGGCCTGCTGGCGCTGAAGAACGACTCCGCGGCGGTGCAGATGCACTTCGTGGGCGGCTGCATGGACGTGGCGGGCGACACGCTGCCGCGCCACACGGACGGCTCCACGCCGCCGCTGCGCATCGCGCAGCGCATGCGCCTCGAGCCCGCGCAGCTCGACCAGGTGCATCGCAAGATGAAGGTGCGTCACTACACCACATTTAGGGCTCATTTAGACGATGCGAGAACTCGCATGCAAGTTTCGGTTTTGATCGGTCCTTTGAATTGGATGTAATCAACAGTCCGCAATGTAACTAAAATCGCATGCGAGTTCGCGCGCCGTCTAATTCAGCCCTTATTGTTATATATGCAGGCTCGAAACTATACAGCCGACCTAATTTTTACTAAGTACTTCAGTTTAAAACAAAAAGATAAGTAAAAGGGTATGATTTAATTGTCTGTAAAAATTGATGTTTTGATCAGCAGAAAAATCAGATGGTTAGCAAAAGGCTGACCTAATCTAACCTTTACTGACCATCTGATTTTTCTGCTGACCAAAATCTGGCGTTCTGGCTGATCATTTAATTACTTCCCTAATTAAAATGTTTACAACCATGACCAGAGAGCGAAACTCTGGTGCTGGTGACGTCATTATGACGTTAAGTCGCATATAGGATGTTTTTTTAAAACAACATTGTAACACCTGAAAGTGGTTTTGGCCGAATACCGAATATTCGGCCCCTCTCTCGGCCGAATATCGAATATTCGGCGACCGAATATTCGGCATGACATGCGAACATTTTGAGTCACAACTATTATGAAAACTGATCGCTAACAAAGCTCGACGTTAGCTGACGTTAGCTAAGATATATTTTTGTTGAACAGCATTAATGAATAGAGTCAAACAGAACAGACTCATGATAAAAAAAAATGCTTTTTAATCAATAAATGCTGAAAAATGGGTCTTCGTATTTAACAACTTTCCAAGAACACATTCTAAATATGCCTAAATAGTTTTTGGTTATTTTTATTGTGCAATTTTTCTTTTTAAGTAGGTGCAACAGATATTCGGTATTCGGCCGAATAGTAGGCAACATTCAGCCGAATACCGAATATTCGGCAAAGTGGCCGAATAGGCCGAATACTGAATAGTTGCCGAATATTCGTGGCATCTCTAATAACAACACTCTGTATTTAGCTTGACGTCATACGTCTGTCATCGGCACCAAATTGTATCGTATGGTTTTGCCTTCTGTGACGAAAGTATGTATTACAGATGGAAAACGAGCATTGCATTCTGCTGGCGCTACCTTGCGGGCGCGACCACATGGACGTGCTGCAGCAGTCCACCAACCTGAGCGCCGGCTTCATCACGTACCTGCAGCGCAAGCAGGCCGCCGGCATCGTCAACGTCGCGCCGCCCGGACACCATCAGGTACACGCCCGTACTACACTGAACCATAGAGAAAAAAAATACATAGAGTGCTCACTCCATACATCAGTTTTAGTACCAAAAAGACTATTAGCATCTAGCATCGAGTAGCGGAACTATCAGTACTGCTACTTGACAATAGATGTAGCACCGACCGGAAAATCTTATGCTGTTGAGATAAGACTTTCCGGTCGGTGCTACATCTATTGTCAAGTAGCAGTACTGATAGTTCCGCTACTCGATGCTAGACGTAGACACTGAAATTAATAGTCTGAACTGATGTATGGAGTGAGCACTCTTGTCTTACTTATTTCTCTATGACTGAACGAACGCAAACATTGTACTCTATAACATATCTCACCTTAATTATGTAATCTTTTATTAACAGGCAAATTTTCATCGTAGCATTTTTAGGGTTCCGTACCCAAAGGGTAAAAACGGGACCCTATTACTAAGACTCCGCTGTCCGTCCGTCCGTCTGTCACCAGGCTGTATCTCACGAACCGTGATAGCTAGACAGTTGAAATTTTCACAGATGATGTATTTCTGTTGCCGCTATAACAACAAATACTAAAAACAGAATAAAATAAAGATTTAAGTGGAACTCCCATACAACAAACGTGATTTTTGACCGAAGTTAAGCAACGTCGGGCGGGGTCAGTACTTGGATGGGTGACCGTTTTTTTGCTTGTTTTGCTCTATTTTTTGTTGATGGTGCGGAACCCTCCGTGCGCGAGTCCGACTCGCACTTGGCCGGTTTTTAAATTACGCGTAGCTCCTAAAACTTGCGTTAAAATAGCGTTAAATAGTTATTTGCCCAAGCAAGAGAAAGAATCCGATATTCACACGCGAGCGTAGCGAGTTAAATAAACCTTGCCACCGAGTGAACATAAATATTTTCACCAGGAAAAGACAATTAAAAAAAAATTACAAATCAAATTCAATTGAACCAAATTTAACGCTATTAAATATTTTTCGCCAAACCAACTGGCAGAGGCTCTCTTGATAATTCAAAACTCATGAGAAAGTTGGATTTTATCCACAAGTGTGGCAAAGTCATCTGATGCAAATTTTGAGTTTTTTCCTTACATCTTACTACCTTATGTCTTTCTACGGAGGGGGCTAAAATAATGCATCGTTTGTGACAGGCTATGTACACGGTGCACATCTTCCCGTCGTGCGACTTCGCCAACGAGAACCTGAACCGCATCGCGCCCGACCTCATGCACCGCGTGGCCGACATCGCGCACCTGCTCATCGTCATCGCCACGGCGCCGTGAGTGTCCCGCGCCGCCGCCGCCCGAGCAGGCTAGCGGCACAAAACAGATACAGTACAGAAATCAAAACATACAAAGTGCGCTCGAGCAACGCACACAGACACTGCTCACGGACACGATATCTCGGACCGGTTGGGACCAGTGCGAGCGCGAGTGCCATCCGCTTGAGACACGCGTCTGTGAGCTTTTTTGTGCAATAAGTTGCACAAAAAAAAAGTTATTATAACTGTTCAGTGGACGGTTGTTTAAATTCAACATTAAACGGTGAATTGTCGTTTTTTAAGCTACCAGTGGTTTCAGAGAGGTAAGTAGGTATCTGCTTGTATTTCGATGGTACTGTATCTATTTTGTGCTAGCGGCCTGGCCGCTGTCGCCCCCTCCGGCCACAGAGTGCCTTCTCCCTCCAAGTCGAAGGCCGAGGCCGAGGCGAACCCCGGATTGACTTCGCACCCCGAATATGACGATTTCCGTTTACGATACCGGATTCCTATAATCAGAAATGAGACTAACGCGCCGATTAGATGATTAATAATAACGCATTGTAAATACGGCCAGGTTGTGAAACTTTCTTAACATTATTTTTTATCTTAGTTAGCGACTGACCTGGTAGATACCGTTAAGAGACCGACGTGGAAGCTTTTTAATAGTGGACGGATGATAAATGTTCGTAGGAATTGAGTCTTAATACCTCTATGAAGCTGAACTCTCGTTGTAGTGATGTAACGTTAGTTTATTTATTGTTACGGCGGGGCCGCTGCGATGGCTTCGCCCTGTATAAACGAACTCTCACATAAATAGGTAAGCCGCCGTCACTTATTTAAGTGCTAGATTTAAGAATTAGCTTACTTGTAAAATACTTTTGTTATGGTCGACTGGGTTCGACGTTATTCGGAGTTTAAATTTATATAAAAAAAAATAAGATAAATAAATGGCAAAAGTCGGTTGATAAAAATATATTTTAGTTTTGGGTTCTGTTAGATGAGTGGCAATCTATCGAGCATTTTTTTATTGTTAGTGTATATTGTTATTTTGTTTTAAGCGACTAGGTCTAAAGTAACTTAAATTCTGTAAATACCGAATCTATTCGTACTAAAATTCGATTTATTCGCTTAGATAACGGTAGGTAAAGGAAAACTCATCATTCGAGTGAATACTGTTTATTTGTAAAAATGTTAGTCGAGAAGTATATTAAAAAGTAAGGGATAAAAAATACACATGGAAAATAAACTGTGATTCTGACTTTTTAATGTAGACTTTAGGTAGTCTTATGGAAAATGAAGAGCAGTGAAACATCACGGCGTGCGTGTCTCGCGGTCACACGGCACGCCCGCACCGTTCCCATCCCCGCCCGTGTCCCACACCCAAGTGTGCGCCACGAGGGGCGCCTGACAAAAGACCGGAACCCGAATGCCACGCCAGCCACTGGGTCATTCCCACTAGTTACCACCAAGTTGTTACCAGTGGTAACTACTGGGAATTTTTTTCCCACCTTTTACCACTGGTAACTACTGGGAAAAATGATTCCCAGTAGTTACCACCAAAATTTTGTTAGAGTTAAATACTAATAAAAACAGTATAAAATAGTATAGTATAAATATACAGTGATTTTGAATTACCGAATAAAATCACTTAAAAATAATCTAAATGGATTATTAAATTTATCCTAGCATATATTATAGTTTTTGTACTAGTATCGGTTAAACTGTTTCAATATTTTTTCGTCCCTTTTAAGGCAGTTTACTAAAACACTAATCGACTTAATAATGATTTATTAAATCACACTATATTTATTTTTTATTTTTTTATACTGTTTTTATTAGTATTTAACTCTAACAAAATTTTGGTGGTAACTACTGGGAATAAAAATTCCCACTAGTTACCACCAAACCGAGTTGGTGGTAACTACTGGGAATTATTTTTCCCAGTAGTTACCAGTGGTAAAAGGTGGGAAAAAATTTCCCAGTAGTTACCACTGGTAAGAACTTGGTGGTAACTAGTGGGAATAACCCCAGCCACTGCGAGCGGGGCGACCCGCGGCGACAGGAGTGGAAGGCGGAGCGTCTTCACTCCTTTTGCCGCTCTGTGTAGCGATAGTTAAGGCGGCCGCGTGTTGACTAATATGACGATTATTTCGGAGGAGGATGGTCGCCTGAAGTGCACTTCACCGCCGGCCGCCCTAACGCGCGCCCCCATTCCCCGCTCGTTTCGAATTATCGTTTTCCTTTACATCGGAACCGCGAGTGTGGCGTGTGGCACTCGCCGAACGGTTTGGTAATCAGCCAGCCTATTATGGATAGCTTTATCCATCTTTATCCACGTGATAAAATAACTGTCACTGTTTAACACCGTGGGAAAGAAAGTGACGGACACCGTTTTATCACGCTGTCACGTAGACAAGAACGACCATCATATCCGTACTGATTGTATTTATATGTTTAGTTCGTTATGATGTGACAAATGATATGTTCAATCAAGAATATATTTTTTCTTACATCGATCTACGTACATGATTAAAATTAAATTAATTTTTGATGTATATTTTTCTTTTTGGATATGTGTTCTTCTATGTGAACTGTTATTGAAACTAGATGATTTTAGTACGTGACTTTATTGAGATCTTGTTGACTATCATGTATTTTTATTATTAACTGCTCTTTTGTCGGCGCCCCTCTGCCTTACGGTCGTCGTGTTGCTGCCACTGTAACACGTGTCGCGAGCCATTCCCATCACATCACCGCAGTTCCAAACCATCACGTTCATAACCTCAGCGGTTACTGTAATGCTTCTTAGCCGATTCTGTTCTGTTTCCCTTGACTTGTTGACTGCTAAAACTAACAATATTGTACTTCTCATACGTTTCGTCTGCATTGTGTATACTAGCGAATCGAATAGCACGCATTACGCCTTCTGCCCCCTTGGTTCATGGTAACAAACTCATCGGCATCTCGCATACATTGTATAGTTAGATAATGGTTCGACTGAGCAGTCGTACGTCAAAAGTACAAAATATTTTATGTATGGTAATTTTGTATGTGTAATAAAAATAGAAAGTAATAGCACAGGTAATACTATTATGTATATTATTTTTAAGATATGAAACTGTAGAATGTATGAACGACATTTGTTTGTCATGTTTCCGTCGCAAACAGTTCTCGAATTAGCTAGGAGAAACACTAACGAACTCATCACTTCGTCCATTAATTTTAAAAATATAATTTTATTAGCATACAGACGCCCAATGATGTACACTCTATATTTATTCCATCTTGAAGTCCTTATAAAGGAAATCAATGTAAATAAGTCTTCATAAAACTTAGATACAGTATTTAGGCTTCATATTGAAAATTATGAGATAGGTAACAAATGAGAATTATAAAAGAAATATTTATTGATTATCGTAAAATTGGTATTTACTCATTTTCCTTGTTTAACAAGGATGTAGTTATCTTAATAACATAATATCTGTAGCAGAATTCTGATGATGAGTACCCATATAATATATCCATACAACCCTAGATTTCAGTCTGCCCAATATATAACTGCATCCTTAATTTATGCTACTGAAAAATGTCAATTATTAATATTTAACACTTTCTTAAATTCAGTACGCTCCACTGATCGACCGTTTTCATAGTTCGGTGTTCAGGAACAGTGTCGTTCAGTAAGCAAATGCAGACTTAAGTAATGTATGTGTATGTAATGAATGGTAATGTGAGAAGTATAATATGGTTTCGTTAGTCGATGATTCCCTCGTCGGGCGAGCGGCGCTGGCGGCGGCCGCTCGCGCGGCGCGGGCGCAGCGCGGCCTGTGGCGGCGGCTGCCGCCCTTGTGTGAGATATAGAGTTTAAATATTTGTAAAATTAACATTTGATCTCAAGCGTGCAGCAAAAGTGAAAGTGAGAGAGTAAGATTGTTGTATCGCAGCAGCCGCATCCAGACGCCTCCGCTCCCGCCCCGTATCGGTTTTCATTATAGCAGAGCTAAGTATATAAAAATATTGTGATCATAATTATATTATAGGTTTAAAATGCTAGGAATTAGGAGTAATTGTATATTTTGTACATATTGAAAATAGTATTGTATCTTACTTCCCTTTATCCAAACAACCCAGACTCCTGCGTGTTATGTACCTCCTACCTACCAATACTATTAAAAAAATATTACATAAATGACGTGTTTTTATTTTATAAACAAAGTTACGAGTTGGAATTTTTTAAGGTGTCCGAATGTCATTAACAATTTATAACAAGCGATAAAAATGCGACCGTGCTGTTGCTGTGGTCATGTCGATAAAGTATATCGATAAATTATTGACGTTTCTTGCAATTTAAATTTAACTTGAAAGGTTATATAAACAGAAAACGCTTTTACAGTACATATGGTGCCAATTTAGCGCCCTATACGTGCGTATGTGGGAAATTTAAAGGGCTATAGGTATGTACTGTCAAACGTACAATACATGTGCGAAAAGATAAATCGCAACTCGTGTCGATTAAAGCAGCTAATTTTACGGTTAAACTCACGTGTTTTTAGTCACTCGCGCGACATGTTTTGGAGAGCTTAGCAGCTTCAATCATCACGTTGAACAATTGAATAAGTTTTCCAATCACTTTCGTGTTTTTATCTATGTTACCTACCCCACGGCTGCTATCTATGTTACATTACTATGCGTGCTAGGGTAGGATTGAGTGGAAAAAAGAACAAGTAACTTTGAGTAATTTATTTAGAACAATTCTAATGTAAACAATTGATTTCATAACATGTTTCAGTGGTATAATAATGACACTATAAATAAATTTATAAATATTACTTTAACAAACATAGTAAGGGACTTGCAGTCAGTCAAAGCTAACTGATTTGTCATGCTACGGAGTGTGGACGCGCCACCATAAACATCGAATTCCTATGAAATTATGACGTTCATCACAGTGGCATTTTCACTTCCACTTTCCCACAGTTTTGTCACTTAAGTTGCAGAGTTAGCTTAAACAGTATCTTTAATCCTTTCTTTTTATTACCATAGCTATTACACTATAATGTCTATAATACATATAAATGCATGAATAGCAATTATTAATAACAGGATTATAATCAAAAGTTCAAAACCCAATTGAGTAGGTATGTTATTAATTTTGATGTGCCATATGTATATAAGACGTTAAAATTTGCGTCAAACATAAAAGCTAACTTAGTAGAGCTAACATTAATAGGTATTTCGAGAATTTTAAAAGATAATAAAGTTCCACATAGGTACTTAAACACTATTATTCCGTCTACGCTACATAATTGCGCGATTAACCTACATCTAAAAGGACTAGCCACATCATATGAAACAAAAAAAAGTCCTTGTACTTAAAACACATTCATTAATGTAAGGTATAGGTATCATTGCGTGCAAACTGCGAACGCGAACCCAAGGAAGTTACGATATTTTATTATTCATTAACAAAGAAGCTCTAGTATTTATGGAAGCTGAGAACCTCTTCGTGCTAATGATATACCTACTTCCTACATTTATTGCTATTTAATTGATTGTTAATAACTTGACTTCAGTTACCCATCCGTTATCCGACTTCAGTTATCCGTAGCGTAGGTAACCTACTATTTTCATACACTGGAATGAATTGATGCATCATATTGAATTATTCTCCGCGACCATGAATTAAAAAGTTACGCCCGGTACGCGTTAGAAAGGAAAGAAACGAAAGTAGTATTGTCTAGCAGCCCTGTTTCATCATAAGGTCTGCCAGTTTGAAGATTCGCAGCCAGCTGAAGGGCTCCGAGTGTGGTGGCGCGGCGGAGCTGGAGGCCGACTCGGCGCGCGAGGCAGGCCGCTCGGCGGCGGCGGCGCCCGCGGAGTGCGTCGGAGATTTGGTTCCCTTCTGGTTGTCAGGCGACTTCGTGATGGCCGGCGACGTCATTCTGGAAAGTAAAATTGTAAAAATTAATTACAATCACAAAACTTTCAAAATAGGTATAGTTAGGTACCTAAGTTTATGTAGGTACACCCACGTCAACGGAATAGTTACTATTACTCATCATCTTCCTCGCGTTTGTCCCGGCATTTTGCCACGGCTAATGGAAGCCTGGGGTCCGCTTGGCAACTAATCCCAGGAGTTGGCGAAGGCACTAGTTTTTACGAAAGCGACTGCCATCTGACCTTCCAACCCAGAGGGTAAACTAGGCCTTATTGGGATTAGTCCGGTTTCCTCACGATGTTTTCCTTCACCGAAAAGCGACTGGTAAATATCAAATGATATTTCGTACATAAGTTCCGAAAAACTCAAGTAGTAGGTACCTAATATAACTTGATCGCTGAAATATTATTTTCACGTTTGTGTCAGCAGCTTACAGTACTGTATATTGTAATAAACTAGGTAGAGTTTTATTGTAGGTAACTGACGCTGCGCCATAATTTAAATACCTACAAATTAACAATTTATCGCACGCAGGCGAAGCCGTAGCAAATGGCAAATGTTACTGTAATACCGCTGCACACCTATTGTGCAAGCCTAGCTGTAGCTTGGAAAGCTCTAGTTCATGAACTTTAACTGTGGACTGTGGGTTATCGAACTTGTGGTTTATGTCTCTACATATGCGTGTGCCATAACAACAGAAATTACAGGGCTGTACATAGCTCTCCGAGCGCACAAGGAGTGTGGGTCCTGGCCCCGTAGCCAACGTGCCAATCGCTTACGCTCCGTAGCGATCGAAACGCAACTGTCACTGTCACACTAATATGGAAGAGTGATAGAGAGACACAAAGCGATTCGATGGCGAAGCGATAGCGATTGTCACCTTGGCTAGGCCGGCTGGTGTTTCATAGTTACTTCGTATTCCGAGGTCACCTTATAATGGCTCTCTGAGGCGGAGCGCTGGTCAGCAGTTGAAGTAACATCCTTAGTTCAGAGGCTCTTACGCAATCAACAATACTATCAAGCTGATTGACAATATCAAGAGTTCGCTACGCTCCGATACACGGTAATCAGCATTAGATTTTAATGGTTTCGGCAATACTACCTATACAAAAGTTGGAACTGGATCGACCTCACTTGAACCTTTCAGTGAGTTATCGATTGCTCGCTGATTTTTTGATACGTAAAATAGGTACTTATTAAAAATAGTATGAATATATGGATGTCAATATATGAATAAAAGATTGAATGAAATAATAATTTGTTGCAAGTATTTTTTTACAAGACTTTGCGAAGGAGTTATGATTATAATTTCCGTCTATATGTATGTTTTTGTTTGTGTTTTTCATCGTGTGTGTTGAACCTAAAAGTAGGCGTAATAAGGTCGTTAATAATATAATACAGTTAATGGTGATTTGGTGACACGTGCCTGATTGCGGTAATGCTTTTGTATAAAAGTCGAAATTGGATCGATGGGTCAATTGAATCGTCTGTATGGCACCATGTAGCAAAGGCTTACATTACAAACGTGGTGAACTCATGGTAGTACCTGTACCGTGCATTGAACGTCACGCTTATTCGCTAAATGCCACGTTCTATAAACCATGTTGTATAGTCACTGACCAGTGTTGTGACCAACAGACGGCTTCAAGTTTCGTTTCCGCGGCGAGCGTGACTTGAACAATGGAGTTGGCGCGTAGGTGGTGCTACTAAATGTTTGTACAAACACAGGTTGTTTTAATACATATTTCATTTATGAATTAAGTAAAACACTACACTAAAGTACATAAATATGGGTACTTATTATTTATTTGTTATGTCGTTATTTTGGATACGTAATTTTTTGTGCAGATAATTTAAATATGTACAGGTACCTGTTGGCAGGTTTTTCAAACAAAATCTGCTGAAACAATTAGCAGAATTTCACAAGCTTAGTTATTGGTCTTCTACCGGCATTTCAAAACGAATACCATCTACCAAGCAAAACTTAACTTTTTAAAATACCCATAATTAGGTACCTACGAAGCGCGCCATTGCTGACCATAATATAATTACGTACTTACATTGAATACCTGTATTGAGTGTATTGTATAGGTACCTACATTCTTGTAACCATAATGCCACCCCCGCTAATAACTATGTATGGTAGGTATGTAGATTTGAAGATCTAGATATGTACCTACCTACTTAATTATGCGAACCTACTCACTGACATTATACATGAAAATTCTGTTTATAAATATTAATCGTTTTGTTTTAGGCAACTAGTGTACCTAAATATGTAAGTATGTATATAGTTTAACACGCCTAATGTAAAACTGGCACATATATTACACAACTCACATATCCTGTGCTGTCTGCAATCAGAGCAGCGTCGCGTCGGGAGTGACCCAAATCCAAACTAGGGCGATGCCGCAGTTTGCTATAACTATGTTTACCTCCATTTTTATATTTCGAATATATCTTAATTTTACTTTGCGTCTTTCTTTACCCGTGTGTCAGCTTGTTGACAATTACGTGCAATATCAAGTTTGTCTAATACGCCTACAGATTATTGCGATAGTTGTTTATAGGGTCATGATGCGAAGGTTAATGTCCAAGTTGTGTCCGAGGTTGATTGCTGGAACAACATCGTTGAGGAGGGCTTAGCCACATAAAAACTAGCAATTACGTTTTGATCCATCCTCAACCTATAGCGAAGGTTGTGGTTTTTACAATCCATTGTGTAAAAATATTTTCCATAATGTCAATATCTGGGGACGAAAATGGGGACTAAGTACCTATATTTGTATGGAGAAGCGAACGTTCACTACTATCATTAGACTACTATCATTAGACAGACACACTAGATATCTTTAGAATGGAGCGGTCATTATCTGGGCGTTTTTTTTTTGTTGTCCCAAACACTTTTTTTTCAAATTTGGGATTTTTTTATGTTATTTCTACTCAGAATCACGAGCTCTTTCTATCCTAATAGGAGGAAAAAAGTGTCCTAAGGTTTTTTTTCCATTCCGTCACCATTTTTCATAGACTTTGTATGGCGGTCGCGTAATGGAAAGATCGAAAAATGTATGGAAATTTTGGGACACCTTTTTTCTCCTATTAGGATAGAAAGAGCTCGTGGTTCTGAGTAGAAATAACATAAAAAATCCCAAATTTGAAAAAAAAATTTTGTGGGACAACAAAAAAAAAACGCCCATCTACCCGTCACCATCTGGATGGGAGTGGACAAATTCGGTATACTTAGCTAAACGTTACCGATGCGTAGCTTCCTTTATAGGCCCAGCAGAGCGAGTGAGCACTGAGCAGGGCGCGGTAATTTTTTCATACAGTTAATTGACACGCACGTCAGCTCACCGCGTTGGCATTAATTCAATTGTCAGACATTTCAAGATATCTTAGACTATAAGAAGCAAAGGACGTTTTCACGTATCGATAGAGTGATTCTTGAGGAAGGTTTGTGTATAATTTACGAACCCGTGCGAAGCCGGGGTGGGCCGCTAGTTTATGTTATGGCTAATTATAGGAAAAGCTCTAGGTTTTTTGCAAAGTAAGTTTTGAAGATTGTATGTAAATATGTACCTACTTAGTCTTGAATGTGGTTAGTACCTATACTAGAACGAAAAGTGTTAATTATATTTCTGTTAAATAAATGCTATGCAGTAAGAAATTACGGCCAAGGAGCATGTTCATGACCTGTAATCAGCAGTGCACTTAGATCCAGCTCGGCCTTTACGCCATCTAACAGCACATTTCCTGTCAGCTGATTCCCTCCCCGTGACAACATAAGCAACTATGCCGATAACAAATATTCAATTAAATTTTCGTTCGTTTCAGCTGTTAGCCGCTCTAGGCGCAAATTTCCCAAATTTTCAAAATGTTTTAATTACTTACATTTTTAGGTACATATATTGTTGTTATTTAACTGCGTAAATTGCTTGAAATAAGTTGAGTTCAATAGAAAAGACAAATAATGTAAACAAATATCAAAGATTTTGTTAGCATGTTAGCTAAAAATATTACGATAGTTGTTTTCGTTGAAATATTACTAATTAAATTAACATATAATTATTTTAATTAGAAATTGATATAAATAAAAGGTTTAAGTGTGTAGTAACCTATACCTAAACAGTTGATAAAATCATGGTTATCAGAAAAAGTGCAAGATTACGAAGAAATGAAGGTAAACTGGTAAGGTTTATTCGCGTAATTCCGGAAATCCGGTAATCCCGAAAATCATTGTAAAATCACTCATATTTCGTTGTAGTAAGAGTCAGCTTTCCGAATTATCCGCCACTTTCGTTCATTCGGAAATACCCGAATACACCTTATGTGTATATTATTTGTATTTCTATTGTCTCTATTGAACTTCACTTTAGGTAGGTACATGAAAAGTTAAGGTTTATTTAAATCATAGTCACCTATTGAATGGAATAGGTACGAGCTGAGATCGAGATTGGATTGCTGCCAAGATTTCTCCGGCAATTTAGTCAGAAGACGGGTCTTTGTCGCTGGCGACGTAATCTATGATCGAATACGGAAAGGCCAAGGAAATCAAGAGCCAGCCATTGCCGGCCGTGACCTAATCTAAGCTCCAATGTGGAAACAAACTCTAATATATTGTACTTGTATTTTTAATTTAATCAAAACTCGACAACTGTGTAAGATTGATTATAAATAAATAATAGGTATGTGAATTGCATCGGTTAGCAAATTCCGTGAAATTGGTAGTAAATTTCTGAAACTTCAAAATATGTACCTATACTTGTTGTAATTATTTTGTAATGATTGTCTTCTATCGATTTTTGTCACCAATCAAGCAGTTATATCTAGTCACGCAGCGCGTAGGTATCCATCTCTGCGTACCTATGTACGTCCCTACTTGCTTCTTTCTAATGCACTGCAATAAATAGGTACATTAATTATTTTATTACAGTTTGAGAGCGTCATTCGTAATGCCCGTGCATTATGGAAGGTGTGAGATAAAGTGATGTAATGTTGTATCCGTAAACAGTTTAGGCTCATGCTCGAAATCTGATATTCGATTTTAAGCTTTATTAAGATTATGCAAAGTAGTTATCGACTTGCAATTAGGTATACAACATGATATTGTTGGTCACTGTGATGTGTAAGTATATTATATTTATCTATATATTAGTGAGATATAAGTGATATAACTTCTAGTGAGATATTGCGCAACGATGTTTGCTACAGTAACTAGTAGGCAGTGAGGCAATCGAAGATGCATAATACATTTTCACCTCAGCAGCTCGAACAAGGGTACTTTGCTACTTAAAAACAGTGAGCAAAATCGCATTTTGCTCACTGAGTGAGACAAAATGAGCAAAATGCGATTTTGCTCACTCAGTGAGCAAAATTCGATTTTGCTCACTGTTTTTAAGTAGCAAAGTACCCTTGTTCGAGATGCTGAGGTGAAAATTTAATTGTTGGCATATCTTAAGAAAACATGAGTGAATAGAGGTAAGTGATGAAGAAGGAATACATTTTTCGGGTTCTCTAATATGTTCTCACTGCTGAGGTAAAAAGTTTTGTGAACTACACGAGATCAAAGTTATTTACATCTCGTGCGCTTTTGAGTCCCTTACTACGCTCAAGATTCTAAATTAGATTCACTCGCTACGCTCGTGAATCTATTATAGAATCTTTCGCTTGCACGGGACTCAAAATAAGCACTCGAAGAAATATCAAACTTTGATCTCTTGTTGTACAAATAACTATAGTCCGGATGGTAAAGGGCTGTTTAAACAGCGGGCGGGAGTTATCCGTAAGAAAACCAAACGGAACAGAGCGTTTCTTTTATTTTTTGCCATTATTATATATTGTGACCTTTTTTGCCACTTTTGTGTTATTCTACTCAGAATCACGAGCTCTTTCGATCCTAATGGGATAAAAAAATGTCCTAGAGTTTTTTTCCTATTGTGTTACCATTTACCCATATACTTTATATGGCGGTAACAAAAAGGAAAGTTTGAAAAATGTATGGACATTTTAGGACACTTTTTTTCTCCTATAAGGATGAAAAGGGCTTGCGATCCTGACTAGAAACAACACAAAAGTGACAAAAAAGGTCACAATGATTAAAAATGGAAAAAATAAAAGAAACGCTCAACTAGAGAGAAAATTGTTTAGCGGATCTTGAGACAAAATCAACTCGTAGACCACAAGATAAGGAGTAATACCATTTATGTTAATATGAATATTTTGCACTGGTAAATATTTGTCACTAAATCTGTAAAAAGCGTGACGAGACACAAGTACCTAATAATTTTAGACTCTATTATAGGAGACAAGATCATTGTATTCATCATTATTTGGAAAGATCTTGAACGTATTCCATAAAAAACCCGGTTCCATGTGTTGGGAAACATTTAGTATGATTAGGATACATTTGATAAGAAAGTAGGTCTTGTTTGACAATGGCGTAAGGTTCGGATTCGGAGGGCCGATGTTATCAGCGGTGTGGCGGAGGGAAACTCGCCTGGACCGTGGGAGCTCCGTAGTGACACGAATAGTCTTAATTAAAACACCTGAACTTGTGTTTTTGAACAAAGAAACATGCTGATTTATTATTATTTTCGTAAATGCCAAGTACCTACGTTCCTATCCTACCTACGTCCATTAATTAGGTACACATTTATTACGATTTATTGTTTTTCGTTAGGACAAGCTTGGTTATTGTTATTATGGATCAGGTACCTATATTTTATTATTACGTAATATCAATTATTATTATATGGCCATTACTCCTCACATTAAAATTTTCGAAAAAAAGCTAATGCAAATCAGTTTGGCTAACTGCCTATTTCGAAAACGTAACAAAATCAGTGGCCTTATTTCCTTTCATGTCTAATTTGTGCTATCAGTACAAGGCCGACCAGCCGGTGGTAATCAGTTGGATTGGTGACACACTTGTTACGGGGGACTATTACATACACATTATTTTGTGTTGGTGCCTACTTATGTTTGTTTTTTAACCGACTTCCAAATCTAAAAGGAGGAGGTTATCAATTCGGTTGTATGTTTTTTTTTATTTTTTTTTATGTTTGTTACTCCATATCTCCGTCATTACTGGACCGATTTTGAAAATTATTTTTTTGATTGTATGTATATGCATACAGATTGGTCCCGTTTTTGTCAAAACCCAGTTCTGATGATGGGATCCATGAGGAATCGAGGGAACTCCTCAAATCTTAAAGGCACACATATAGTGATTTTTGTATTTTTATCAACAAATCAAGCATATACATTCAAAAAAGTGACATTTGATGAAGTGGAACTGCTGATGATGATCAGAACGGAACTCTTCAACGATGCATAGCACACGTCTGACGATTTGTCCTCTTCGTTATGTTTGTTAAGCAAGTTAAGTTTTTAAGCTACATTTTTGTCAAGCTCGAGTGCTGATGATGGGATCCATGAGGAATCGAGGGAACTCCTCAAATCTTAAAGGCATGCGTATAGAGATTTTTTATTTTCATCAACAAATCAAGCATATACATAAAAAAAAGTGACATTTGATGAAGTGGAACTGCTGATGATGATCAGAACAGAACTCTTCAACGACGCATAGTTCACGTTTGGCGATTTGTCCTCTTCGTTATGTTTGTTAAGCAAGTTAAGTTTTTAAGCCACAATTTTGTCAAGCTCGAGTTCTGATGATGGGATCCACGAGGAATCGAGGAAACTCCTCCAATCTTAAAGGCATGCGTATAGAGATTTTTGTATTTTCATCAGAAAATCGAGCATTTTCATTAAAAACTGTCGCATTTGATGAAGTGGAACTGCTGATGATGATCATAACGGAACTCTTCAACGACGCATAGCTCGCATTTGGCGATTTGTCCTTTCGTTATGTTTGTTAAGCAAGTTAGGTTTTTAGGCACATTAATGTCAATCTCAAGTCCTGAACATGGTATCCATGAGGAATCGAGGGAACTTCTCAAATCTTAAAGGCATCCGTATAGAATTTTATATATTTTCATCAGAAAATCAAGCATTTACATTAAAAACTGTGGCATTTGATGAAGTGGAACTGCTGATGATGATCAGAACAGAACTCCTCAACGACGCATAGTACACGTTTTGTGATTTTCAATTTCGATTTTGACTTGGATTGGGCCCCGGACTCCGGACTCGGCCCCGTACTCGGACTCGGACCCAGACCCGGACCTTGACCCGGAAAACCACTATGATACCTAAACTAAATCAACCACTATGATTACCATAAAATGTATACATATTACCAAATAAAGTATAAGCACCGTTAAGTGGGTTAGGCTAGTAGTTAGAGAAGTCGGTTTTTTTCTATTAAAGATTATTTAAGTATGTTTTTCTGTTGGCAACAGATGTCGAATTTTAAGTTAGTATTATTAGGACACATAATAACTATGAAACGGTTAAAATTAATAAGCAACATTACCTAAATATTCCGAATAACTGACATCCACGAAAAAAATCAAATTCTGACTCAAGACTGACGCTGATATAATTTAAAACAAAATGTTAAACCACAATGTGAATAAAATAAAAATTATTGTAAACTTTAAGCTATTTATTAATTATATTACTTACATAGATTACTTACGTGATTTTATATACACAGCAAAACAACAAATTGTCAAACACTTATCAAAGTTTTTTTTTAAATCACGGTGACTGAAATTGTGCACTATGGTTAATTGAGGACTATTTCAGCGCGAGCGTACCGAACGACTAGCGACTGTGCGTCTCTCCTAGCGATCAGCAACTGTAGTATACATCTCTATGAATCCTATTTGCAGTGACATTTGGAGCGCTGAGCTTTTTTCGGTAGGCAATTAAGAATACAAATTTAACTAAGAAATAAATGTTGGATATTCTTTGCAAAGAGAATATAACCTCTACGTATTCTTGGACCTACGTATTATTGGATGTCAACGTAACGTCAATGTCATTATTCTACCAGTGATTAATGACTTGTAAAATGCTTGTAAAACTTTGTAAAATAATAGTGTTTGTGCCACTGTTTGTGTAAAAATATTATAATAATAACAAGAAAACCAGTGTCGAATATTAAAAAGCTTATAAAAAACCAGAATAAGCATTTATAATAAAGGTAAAAACTGATTGTTTATACATTAATAATTTTATTGTTTATAGCTGGTCAACCAAATCTTGTCAGTAAAAAATCATAACCCTCCTTTTGCGTTGCCGTAGTCGGGTAAAAAAAGGCGCGAATTTCAAATTTTCTATGGGACGATATCCCTTTGCGCCTACATTATTCAAATTTGCCGCCTTTTTCTACTGTCAAGATCTGGTTGACCAAGTATATAATTTATTCAGCGCGGCAACGCCACCAGCCTTATGGGCACCCTACCGGACGACACAGACCTTGGGCCAATTTTCTATAGGCTTTTACTTTTTAGGTTGGTAGTTTTAGTTTAGTTTGGTTAGTTCTTAGTTTAATTTATTTTTGTTAGTTTTAATTTGTTTAATTTGAATATAATTATATTCAATTTATAAATTGTTGTGTATGTGTAGGTATATTGTGTGTTCTTAAGGGATCGAACAATTATTACGTAGGCTCATAGTAGGCACCTAGGCACCTATCTATTTATGGTAAAAAAATAACAATGTTATTATGGATATCTGGATATCGAAATTACTGAACTACCCTATAAATTAAATTAAACACAGGGATGTCCTAATAATTGAATGGACGACAAACTGAAAAGGCTTTCAAGGATATCGCGAAGTTCGTGCTGAATTGGCTAAGCGCGGCCATTGGCCCCGTTACATTCCTCCGAAACGGGTCTCATTCATACTGCAGCGGACCTATCGACTTTTCAAAATTATGTAACCGGGCGTGTTCCCAAGCAATCTTTTGAACCTTTTCACCTTTGACCGACATATTTTAGAGACTCGAAACAATGGTTAACCCTTGTTAACAGTTTCCCACACTTTAAATTAACCGTTAACCGTTAATGCTGATAAAAACTAAAAAAATCATGAACGTATGTCATGATGTAGGTACAATAAACACAGACCCACTTCTAGTCACTTTCACGTTGTTTTTATGATTAGGTATATAGGTACCTACCGACACCGACGTATGACCTACATAACGCTAATAAAGCTTATATATATTTTTTGTCATACTTAAGGCATTGGAAATAAAGTACCTAATATTTAAAAGCATAATTAGGTATGCCTATATGTTCAGGTTATTAATGAAATTATTTTCCAAAATATATTGTTCAAACAAACAAATGATTAGTTTTTAAATAATGTAGACATTTCCAAGGAAACGGTATTATGTAATGATTTTTTTTGTATGGTTATTTCATAAACCAACAATCTGTACATAAACAAAAGAAGAAAAAAACATAAATCTGAATTTTTAAATCAGGTAACCTACATGTAAACAATCAATGAAGGTTATTGCGGATGTAAACGATATCGATTACTTAATGTTTAATATTAACTGTTAATCGCAGCACTTGCTCGACGGCAGTTAGTCGTTTAATGACACTTTATTATTGGGTTTTGATCGATATTAAGTTAATAATACTTGACTCACTTGGTGTGTTTGGGTTGTGGGTGAACACGGGCGCGCGGCGAGGCTTGGGCGGCGGAGTGTTGGCGGCGGCGCCCGCCCGCCCTACTGCGCAGCCTCGACGCCTGTATTAACGTAACGAGTCACAATATACAGTCCTACGCTATACATAAAAGTGTATACGTAATCCTGTGGGCCTATTCACGAAACCTGTTTAGACTGTAAGCTTGTATTCTAGATTTAAAGATTTGTTAAAACTACGTGTATATCTATTTGGAAGTGAAAGTTACACTGTTTGTTTTTCAAATGGTCGTTTGTATAAGCATTGTGAACAGCTATAAGAAGTGGTTAAAAGAGTTATTCAGTGGTGCTATAGGACAGTAATTTTTGTCGCACACGGATACCCGTCTATTCCATAAAACCGTTGCGATAATTGTTATTTATTAATTATTCCTCTTCAGTAATTTCCTAATCCGAGGGGTTGTTCTTGAAATTACCTAAAATAAGTATTTATTCACGGTTTCATTGCAAGAAGCTGTGCACGCGGTCTCTAAAGTCTATATTCCAGACACCGAGACTTGCGTCGTTATGAATGGCGGGAGACAATCTCTTTTATCTTTATGTGCCGCTGCGGAAGCCGACGAGATTTCTTTCCTCTCTGAACGTTAATAGTGCTTGAGGGTGGCTTGAGCCTTAATTCAGATATTTGAATAAAAATAAAATGTGTAACGCTACGTCTTACGTAGGCGAACAACGCGCGAACGCCGCGCGGCCGCCGCGCCGCTTCGCGTCTAAATCGCACACGTACGAGTAGGACACACCTATACGTATCAACGGTTTGTTTCATCCTCGCCGCGTCGCGCCGCGCCGCGCCGCGTTCGCGCGTTGTCCGCCTACGTAAGCCGTAGCGTAAGAGAAATTATTTATTTGAATAAATACCTAAATAAATAATTTTGATTTATTCCTTGTTATGTTGTCGTATCTAAAATAAATTAAGCTGCAATAACAAAATAAAATGTAACCCATAGTAGGTAGATATATTATGCGGATACTATTTGGCTAAATATGTACACGTGTAGTTAATTTGAATTGAATAAGTCCTATTATCAATTTGTTTTAATATTTTACGCATAAGTTATAAGTGATTTCGTTAAGTACGACATCATTCCCTACTACTATAATTTTTTTCTACTTAAGTGACTTAATTACAATGGCCTATTTTTACTTTTATTATACAAAGTAGAAAAAAAAATCTTCTATGGAGAGCCCTTAATAATCTGGACAAAGACTGCTCATTTTCGAAAGCCCAGGGTCTTAGGGAGATTTCCTTATGTTCGCAGAGATAAGCGGATACCTCTGTACCTAACGCTTAACGCAGGGCGCGTGCGCGATTTTACAGGGCAATGGACACTTTGTATTCGGATTTTAAACGCAATTTTAGTTCATTGCCTTCAAGGTTGCTATGGACATAACGTGCTTAATGTACAGACGATCCCTAGTAAACTAGTGACATTCAGCGAACAATCATAAAATATACAATTCTTATTGTTTTCGTTATATTTTCTACGTTATCGTTAGTTATTAAAAAAAACTTCACAACAGATTTACGTCATCCTTTTTTCTTATTCGTTTTTTTGAAACTTAGCAAAGCGTAAAATTACTTACGTAAATAAAAATATTCGAACTTGGTCTGGATTTGTTGCGGTTAAGAGCCAACAGGAGCTGAGATTTAAATATTTTAGGTAAATATACCCGTCTCGCTAACGGAAGCGGCTCCTAAAACTAGTGCGATAAGGACAAGGCGAAAAATCCTGCGTAAAAATCTCAAAAATCGAGGTTTCGTACTCGTCGACTGTTTCCTCCTCCAAAACTTAACCAATCGTAACCAAATTTGGAAATCTAAATGATTATGACATTATCTGTGACGGACCGTTTTGCTTTTTTGGCTAATTGATATAAGTTTTGAATAGCGCGCCTCTCATTGCGGCATAGTCAATTAGGCCATTTTGGCCATTTTTGAAGGGCTCTAGCGCCTTAAAAAACAAAAATATCAAAAAAAGCAAAACGGTCCGACACAGATATTGACAATATTAATCTGTGTTGAAAAAATCATTGCTCTAGCTTCAAAACCCACGGAATGACCACTCCTGTTGGCTCTAAAGGACAACAGTGACATCAGTACATTCCGTACCTATCGCGTGACTAACACAGCGACTTGTCTAATCTGTATATTTATGTAGATACTAAAGATATACAAACTAACTGTGTATCCTCACATACAATTTAGTGCTATATATCTTATTTAAAGCTTCTATTGAGATGAGCTATTATTAATATTATTATTAAAGTACTTATCCGTCAGGTGAGACGAGAGCCCGCGTCATTAACCTTACTTCACCTCACTTTAGGTATATTTACCTACTATGTTTCGCATCTCCAGGCTTAAAATAGACTTCTTTATAAATGATGTAATTGACACGGGTATATTCTGGAGTAATAATCCCAGGAAAATACAGAATATTGTTTTTACTCATAAAGGTTTTATTATTTTAATGTTTTCTAATAGATTTAGTGTTAACAATTGCAAAAGCCTTTAACAATATTTAAAAATATTCATTTAATGGAGATCCATTATGTTATAATAATTAATATGAGGCGGTCTCAGTATATTATGTGGGTTTTTGTAGCTTTAATGCTTGAACAAAAATATGTGAGAGTAGCACACATAAATTAAGCACACATAAAACAAAAATACCTAAAATAAAAATAAAAACAAATTATGTAAAAAAGAAATTTCCGCTGAAAACCGCAAATGAAAATAGCAGCGTCGAGCCGGTGTGACGACGGTTGTCAGTCCGTCCGTCCGTTCGCTATATAGTCATTAAACTCTCCTAAATTTATCACACGTCATTAGAAGAAAGCCAACTGGATAAATAAAGAAAAACAGATAGATTAAAATAAACATTGCCATAAATAAATAGGAAATGTAGGTCATAGTGTCAGTTACCTTTTGTAGGAGGCGGAATGGCAGATGAAGATGAATAGAACTCGAAAATATCTCTTATTTTCATTCACTTTCAAATGTTTATCGTTACCCTGCAGTCCCTGCATACCATAGCAAAATAATTTTAGTATGTAAGTATATTATAATAGCCGAGGTATTTGGCAAACAAAATTTTATACAGAAGTATACTTTCAGAGTTATTAAGGTAAAACGTTACATCCCGCGGGATCGCCAATCTATTAAATATTTACATTCTCTGAGTCAAGTCAATTGGAGATGCAGTGAATGCAACTGTGCAACATCGATATTTAACTAATATGTACTTAAGCAGTAATTGTAATCATTAAATTACGAGCATGTTAATAAGTAACGCAAGTATAAGTACGCCACAAAGTTCTGGATCATAAACTAGAGTTAAACAGCCATTTGGCCTAATAGGGACAGAACATCGTTGATTCATTCAATCGGATCTTTTATTTTCTAAACGGCGTATGTCTCTACATTACCTACACGGTCTTAAGATCGTATCGTATCGTATTCAGGTGGCCGCTTCAATTGAAAACACAATCTTTGCACTATATGGACATGATTATAAATTGCACCTAAGTGGTTAGGTTAGGTTACTTAGGTCATAAATTACATCTTATTATTGACGATTTTTGAACCCCCCCCCCCTCCCTAAAATCACCCAAAAATCATGCTTCGAATGACCCCGTTTTCTCCGACGTCATGCTACCATCATCCGATGTCCAGACCCCCCCCCCTAATTTGAAATGACGTAATTTATGAATAGCCCCTTATTGTAATTGTTGGTTACATAACGGTTGACATTTAGGCACCTATCGCAGTCATAAAGATAGACTGCAATACAACAATATTAATGTCACAACCCACTACTCCTCATACATAGAGCAAGTAGTAAACCCTTGAACTCACTCTGGCCAATTTGAACGTACACTGATATCAGAATGGCATCTAATTAACGTCATTCAATTATCGTGCCCTTCGCTCGTACTTGTGCGCCTACGTTTACATGTATTGGCGCGGACAAGACGCACAATAACTAAACAACATGATTCAAATATCATAGTGAGTATATAAAATATAAGAAGATAATATCATTCTGATGTCAGTGTCGGTGTACGTTCAAATTGGTCTGGCTGTCTAATTCACAAAAAATACCATCCAAACTTCAGCAAAATGTATAATTTTGAAAAAAATTCTGATCTGATCATAACTATCACACTACAATGATGACACACTAAAATGGGATAATCATTATAATCATAACTGTCCCATTTTAGTGACTTTCCGTAGGTACATTCTCGTTTAGTTCTATATCCTCGTAAGTCCCCGCGTACTTGTACAAGTACAAATTAAGGATAGCACTTCAGACCTGAGATTTTAACTACATAGATGGCGTAACTGCCTAATGTACTTACTCAAGTACAAATTTTTCATTCCCCATTTACCGGGTAGTTTCTTTACAACGGCAACACTGACACGGTCATTCTCATTCTATATTCTATGGTCAATTTCGCCATGTTAAACAGGTAAAGTCAACTGTCAGTGTCAGTGTCACTTTTTCGCAAGATGGCCACACAGTCAGGTCGCTGGCCAGCACGAGGTACGATAATCGGTTTATATTCAAGTAATCACTAGTTTTTTCTGTTGTCATACGAATGTATTAGTATATTTAAATTATAAATATTGTAAAATAAACAATATTTCAAAGAAACCTGTATATTTAAGGAGGGTTGTGATTGGTCAAAATAATTTGTACTTACGGTAGTACGTTCGGTCTAACTTACAAGTATTTTTTTTCTTATTCTTGCGTTTGATGAAAAGCAAATATCACAACTTCTCAATAACTATGACTTCAAGGACTCGGATAATGAAGATATGTTTATATCTGAACCCGACCAAGAATCAAATAGGGACTTTTCTTCGTTTTCGGAATATGAAGATGGAGAATTAGAAGTTGTAGTACGCGCACGTGTATCTAGTCATCGATTTCAATGTGCTCGTGGTCAATGAAGTGGGCGTAGCCGTAGTAGAAGCACAAGGGCGCGACGTGGGCAAAGTGCAAGGGGTAGGTCTGGAGATCTAGTCCAGATTTTGAACACCCGAATCCAACCTTCGTAGATGTAGTATGGTATTAAAATAATGAAAAGAGGTTTTTTAATTCACCTTTTTATAAGAAGAAGATTAGTTATGTTGTAATAAAGGAAAATTTTTACTTTAGTGATGCTTAGAGAAAATATATGATTTAATTTTAATATTAAACAAATCCTTTAACTTTTTTTATTATACTGTGTAAAAACCCAATGTACTCACACAAGTACAAAATATTTTGAATAATTTCCTTCTTAAAGAGGTGCTATACATAATAAACATACCATAAAAATACTGAAAATAAGACCCCACTTCAAAAAATCTCTAAAATCGACATCTTTTTGTTTCGGTCTGAAGCACTATTCTTGGTTTGTACTTGGTATAGTACAGCCGGCAGATATGACTACTGCTGTTGGAAAAACACAGGACTTACGAGGTTAATCCTATGAAATTAACATAAATATAATATGAACTGTACGCATACTGTAGGGTCTGTAGGTACATAACATGGCAGTAATATTATGCTGTGCATTTTAACCACAGTAGGTGACATTGGAACACTAGTTTCAGTTTGTTTACAACGTGATGATACGGTGAAAAATTTAACAATTTTTCCAACGTCACTTACGGTTGTTATGCGATTCTTATACAGATGAAATTAAATTTTTAATGTTATACGCGTTGTTGTTATGTGTGTGTTGTTACGCTGTAGACAAGTTAAAAAAACAAAATATTAGGTTAACCATGATTTAAATAAGCTGAAAAATATTTCTTAGTAAGGTGCCCTCTGGCGAATAAGACAAACTCTACCACGTATACTTTCTTGTACATTGTGTTGGTTGTAGCCGACTCAGCGAGGCAGCGTAGCTCCGTAGTTAGTGTGTCGAGCACCTGACTCCGTATCTACTCACTAGATGACGCCCTCGACTCTTTCAAGGAAATTTCTGTTAGAGCAAAATCAAACTAAAATGTAATCCCTCCAATGTGCTTTTCTTCACATGTACGTAAATTGTAAATGTCGAATAGTGAAGCGTCCATTTTAAATAAGATTGGTTTAACTAGTTTTACTTTAAACTCTTTGCTCTTTGCCCTCTAATGAATATGATAATGGTTCTGATCTGATCCCATAAGTTTTAATTTAGTGTCACCTTGCTCCTCTTAATTAACGGTGCTCTACTTGACCTCTCTCTCTCCCACTCCCAGAGACCTTGACGTCACGTTCCCTTATCGTTTTGTTTAGGGCGTTTCGCGAGTGAAGTGCGACTGTCGGCCTTTGACTACAATTTCTGACTTTTGTGTTACTTTAATGCAATGGGTCCCATATAGACATTTGATCATAAAAACAAACCCGATCGATTGTTATCATACTTATCATAAATGAAAATTAGTCATGTAGCCTATACTACGTAAATTGGCCTTCATTCCGAGATTGTAGGAAATGTTGTAAGTTTTACAAGAGAAATACTAAACCGTCCTTTATGAATTGAGAAATTAACGTTAAATTGAAAATTAACTGTTATGGTGTACTTTGTGCACATTACTTGGTGCACTAAGAGCGTCTGAGCTGAGAGATAAACATGAATGCTTTAGAAATTTCTCGCAATAAAATTAAGATATTTTGAATGAGTCAAATTATTTTGGATGATACGTCGCTACGATAATACTTGGTTACTTGATTTACAATGGGGCAAAGTAGGTAGTTGTTTCAGAATCCAAATTTGAACCACAAGCATAGCGAGTGGTTCGAAAAGTGGAATCATGAGCGTTGCGAGGGTTTCAAGGCACGAGGTTAAAAAATCTTTGCTACCAGTGAAACTCAATTTTTTTACCACACCAACAAAAATAAAATACCAAAAACCGTAAATTGTACAATGTTAATTGACCTAAATGCGATTTGCGCTTTAAGAATGCGAATTTCGGTAAGTAGCTAAAGATATCCTTCTAATGGAATTGTCTAGTAACAGGTGGAAAAATAACCAACATGCTTGTTAAACCAACATAACATTCGTAAGGAAAACGAACGTAGATAGGAGAACAAACACCCCACAAATTGCACAGAGAGGTAATTTGCGTAAGTACTTGGAATTACGATACTTACATCTTCTCGAACACAGTCTCCCGCCTAATGATCATGCAGTGAAGGGCATACATCTACATATCTACCGCGGGAATTGTAATTTAAATTTTAAAGTGTTAGGAACGCGATCTGGGAGAGCTTAGGGCGACTTTACACTTGATTTATAGGCGCAGGTAACGGTGGAAAAATTTAAATTTCGCGGCGCGCCGCGTGTCCGCCGCCATAACGCGGTTTACTTCGGAACTCGCTGCACCACGCCGCATTAATGACCACTTCTGCATAAAGAGTCAGGTAATTAAATAAGTAATTTCATTTTTCTCAAACATGCAATGAAATGTCGTCGCTCCGGGCGTTATATCAGGCTTCGAAGTATCACGTTTAGGGCGGAGCAACTCCAGAGAACTGTAAAGGAATTTCATACGAAATTGAAGGCCTAGGCCGGGAAGTAATTTTTTTTTAAATTCTAATGTAAACATGGGGTCTGTGTCCATGAACAGACTAAACAGCCGAATTATATTTTTTTTTTATATTTTTGGTGAATGAATGGTAATCGGACCAAAATATCCGTGTTAACGCCTGTTATACACGAACGTACTGATATTAAGAATACGAATCTGTATGATTCAATGTGTTGATGAATAAATTTAAAATGTTGTCTATACGTAAGTCACCAGAGACCATAGACAATATTTAAAATCCTCTGCATTTATTTTATTTATAGAAATTGAGATTCTTATTATCAGATTGTGTATAATGGCCCTAATAAGGTCTATTCGAACACTACACACGCGAAATACGGACGACTTCCGTAAAAAAAAAACTATTATGGCGGGATTGGAAGGAAAATTAAAAAACTTTTGTTGTGAAGTTGGATTTTTATTATAAAGATTATAAATTTGTTTTTTTGAGTGGTGTATTTTTTATTTCATTGCATTTTTGAGAAAAGCACTATACATGCCTAGCCGTGAAAAGGTCTTGCCGGCTTCGTATCACTATCCGGCCTCCCTACGGTCGGCCGGCTATACCTACTCACCCGGCAAGCCCTTCTTTCCCGGCGTCTGCAGTAATGTACTATTATTTCAGATCTGGGAGTCCAGTTTGGCGAAAAGGAGCTTAATATGAGTTTAGCTGTGACTGTTGTGAGCATGTACCTGCTACTGCTAATGTTTTCTATTGTTTAGTTGCTCCATAGTAGCTATCTAATCGTACTTCTTTCTAATTTTTAGTGTAATTGCCTCATTCCTTTTTAGTGTAATACATATATGTTTATCCTATAAATTATGTAGGTATAGCTGGTCAACCAAATCTTGTCAGTAAAAAAAAGCGCGAAATTCAAATTTTCTATGGGACGATATCCCTTCGCGCCTACATTTTTCAAATTTGCCGCCTTTTTCTACTGTCAAGATCTGGTTGACCAAGTATACTTATGTTTTTATATCCTTTGTTTTTCTGGTACCTTGTTGTACATGTTCCTGCATTTGTCACCCATTTCTCGCTTTCATCTCTCATCTACTCAGAGGTTAACTGGAAGAGATTCCTCAAAGGGATAAACTTGTATGTACTTAGCTTTTCCTAAATGTACCTATTAATACCTACGTAACGTACCTACTATCCTTTAATCCCATTTTTATGGTTCCGTAGCCAAATGGCAAAAAACGGAACCCTTATAGATTCGTCATGTCTGTCTGTCTGTCTGTCCGTCTGTCCGTCCGTATGTCACAGCCACTTTTTTCCGAAACTATAAGAACTATACTGTTCTGTTCTGTTCTGTACTAAACTTAGTAAGTAGATGTATTCTGTGAACCGCATTAAGATTTTCACACAAAAATAGAAAAAAGAACTTTTTTTTGGGGGTTCCCTATACTTAGAACTGAAACTCAAAAATTTTTTTTTCATCAAACCCATACGTGTGGGGTATCTATGGATAGGTCTTCAAAAATGATATTGAGGTTTCTAATATATTTTTTTTCTAAACTGAATAGTTTGCGCGAGAGACACTTCCAAAGTGGTAAAATGTGTGTCCCCCCCCCCCCCCCCCCCCTGTAACTTCTAAAATAAGAGAATGATAAAACTAAAAAAAATATACGTATGATGTACATTACCATGCAAACTTCCACCGAAAATTGGTTTGAACAAGAAGTTTTTTTTAATACGTCATAAATCCCCTAAATACGGAACCGTTCATGGGCGAGTCCGACTCGCACTTGTTTTAAATTTGAATGTTCCGTCTTTTCAGGACATCACGACGACTGGTCGACGACACAGTACATCGCGATTGGTAAGTGCGAATGTATTCTGATTACTCTTTTTATATACTGATGCCATGAAGTAATTTCAAACATTATTTCCAAATCAAGTCGACCAACACAATCACTCAAGTACCTAATATCGAGAACGTTGAAATGTAATGCGATATGATTTAATATGAGATGATAGTTTAGGTAGGCGCAGATTGCGGGCATGTAGGTATTTAATTTATGTGCGGCTAACATCTGCTGTCTGCATATTCAGGCTTGTATCCGAACTTTGCTGAAGACATGCGCTGCCACTGATGTAGAAGCCTCGGAAAGCGCCACAGTTTAGTCGACAAGGGAGTTATTTAGATTCTTCCTTGGTTGTTATGCTTATTAATATTTCTTAAAGTCTTCTAACATTCTTTCCCTATTATTTTTAAGCTGATGGAAGAAGACGACTTCTGTTTTTACGCTTCTCGGTTAGGTAGAATGTAAGGGAAATAAGCTTTTGAAATCGGGTATTATATAATGTACTTACTCACTACTTACTTACTTAAAGGGAGAAATTCGCCTTTGTACTAATGATGAATGTTATTTTTCCTGTTGTGTTCTGATTTTTGTACAATAAAGTGTTTTACTACTACTACTAGGTACTACTTAGGTACTTATGAATGATCACTTGCCCCGGTAGTTTCTCCGAGGACATCAACAAAATTATGACCTCCACTTCTCAAAGTACAAACTTTAAAGCATAAATTCCTACAAATAGTACGAGTAGGTATGTAATTAACATCATCTTACATATACCTACAGTATTGCCCAGCCAGAGATGTCCTCTTATTATCGAAGGGAACTGTTTTGTTTTAATTAATATGTATTTCCGCTAAGTAACTTCTGTGATTATTAAGTTTATTTCATTCACTATAATTCGTTCACTATATCTTTGTACCCTCTACGGGTCGAAGGTTGGCGTGGAACGACGCGCGGGGTCTTATTAGCTAACATAGCCAAGTATAACAGGTGTCCGGAAACTGTTCAAGCACTTTCTTAAAAATGTTGCATCAGAAGTTTGTATGCAGCAGCATGAGGCGGTTAGCAATTTAGACAAGATTGTTAAACAAAAATATCCCTAATTTAGTACTCGTAATCAGGGATCGGATACCGGTTATTTTTGTATGGAAACGAAAACGGTATTTTTTCGTTCTTTGTTAATTATTTGGCAATCTAATAATACCAAGTCGTAACCTATAAGCACAACTGAGTCTGAGAATTCGAAAAATATGGTTATTTCGAAGTTTTTGCAAAAAACGGGTTCAGATCCCTGCGCGTAATCCTTAGATTCTTTTAATAACAATGAAAAAAGGTATTTTAAATTGTTTACCTTTATCACATTGCGGCAAAGAAAAAATAAATTATTATTATTATAAAAGTTCCTTAACAATAAAAATATAAGACGTCGCCCCCGGGACCTCGCTCACGTCTGAAAACGAACTTGACGCGCCCTACCTCTACCTCGCCTGCCCCAAAGGGATCGCTACGCTCACTGCAAACAGCAGTCTCCACGAGCCTTATAAGAAAATTTCTTCATCTGTCACTCTTCTCTCCGTGACTAAACTTTGATTACCATCAGCAACCTACATAAACTCTCGTCGCCTACGAGACGATGTCTCTTAATTATGCATGTATGTGTCATTAGCACTTCCGAAACTCTGCTTGGTAAGTTCCATTCACAAAAGAATGTTTATGCATACTGTTACACTGGCCCCCACTTACAAACAACGGACCTGAATATGTTCTTTTAGGCCGATTCGGGTAACAAAGCTTCGCTAAAACTGGCACTTAAGCGAGACGATCTATGTTTACCCTCCGAATTACGGCAAAAAAATCAAGAAGTTAAAGTTTCGTTGCAATATTACTCTCTGAATCAGTGCAAGGGCCTTAATTGAGGTTCGTCCAATCCCGCCCGAGGCCTATCCTATCCGCCTTACAGCTCGGCACAGTAATAAAATAAGCAGTTTTTCCGATTCGACGTTTTATCTTGTCGCTTCGTATTCTTCAGACAACTTCGTTCGGAGGGTACTGCGGAGGTCCCTAGCGGGTTCCTGAGGAATTAGCTTACCAAGCAAATCGAACATTACCCACGAGTGCATTAAAAGTATCCTTCACTGATGCTAATACTACATTTGATTTGTATGGATAGATCAACTCGATGAGAATAACAATACACTAAGTGCATACACTAAACACAAATGTAAGATTAAACGTTTTATAGCTCAAGAAGCAGTTCCTTCCTAAGACAAATAATGGCTAATTAAGTTAGATCCCAGACGTTTCAATAGAACCTAAAAATCAAACATAAGTCATCGAGACTTGTTTGATGTTTATTTGCTACCGTCCATTGTCGGTATTTCTCATTTTGAATTATGAAAGACAAAGTTGTAAGTAAATGTAAATACAAAACATCTTTCAAATCAAATAAGTCGCCGCGGTTTTCATTTTACATTTAAATCAGTAGTAAGTTTTCATTCCGGAGCATTTCGTCGAATTTTACATTGTTTGCTGTAAACACACAAACAAATACTGTTTCGCAAGTAAGCAGCTACTATTTTTAATTATGCTTTTATGTGATATCTATAGGGGTCATCCATTAATTACATCACAAGTTTAGGGGGAGGGAGGGGGCCAAGAAAATGTGACATATTGTGACATGGGGGAGGGGTGAGACACAAACTTTGTGACGTCACTTTAACTTCATCAGTAACCGAAAATTTATTTAAATTATTTTATTCGCTGTACATTTAAATAACAAGTTTTTAAAACGATAATCGTTTTTATTCGTTTAATTTTCTTTCCTAAGCAGTTTTGGGTTATAAAATTACTAATATTTATATCGTCAAAAATCTTTTGATAAAATATTAATAATACTTAGGTACTTACTTAACTCGATTTGGCGATTTCGTAGAAAAAATGTGACGTCACACTAGGGGGAGGGGTTTGCCAAATGTGACCAAGTGTGACAAGGAGGGGGGGAGGGGTCAAAAAACCTAGAAATTCGTGTGACGTAATTAATGGATGACCCCATATAGGATACACCAAGAATTGTGCTGTTTCTCTAGAGACGCGTGTAGCGGTCGCGCGTCGTTTGTTACATTGCCTCTGGCTGATGCCAGATATATCTGATTGGATAGCCACATTGACTATTTATTTTTCTCTATTGGTAATTTTTCGTTATCCAGAAAAATTCCAATACTAGTCTATAAGTAAAAGTTTGCCAAAAAGACACCTTTCGAAAGTTAAAGGTGAGAAGATTTTCCGGTTGCTAAGACCGACAAATGGAATGTCCGATGCAGCGCGCCGCGCGCCGTGCTTCGCCGCCGACGAAATGGATTTTATGAAAATTCACCTTCAGCGACCCGTGCTTATCAACTAAGTGGCAAATTTCATTACCCGAGTACATCAATAATAAATATGGGAGCGACTGTTACTGTATTTCCGGCACACGTACGAAATTGGGTTTAATTAAGTGCGCTCTACCTGGATAATTAAAAAGGGAAATTGAGTTTTCTATTGGAATGGTATTTGCCGTTTTTACCTTAAAAACACAGAGTACCCTCATCTAATCCTAATTTGTTGGCGGATTCCTCCCAGCGTGAATTCATTAAGGGCGCGAAAGTCGAGCCCGAGAGCCTCTCCACTGAACTCTATGCAAATTATAAGCTATTCAATAAACCCACTATTTTCCTAAAATTTTGGGGAAACCACTTAAAATTCGGATTGAATGGTAGGCTGACTACGATAAGCGGCTGCTGGAGGGGTGACCCTGCTTAACTATTTCCTACCTCAATGATGCACAACAAAGGGATAATAACGTTACTAAGTTAATAAACTTTTTAATAGAACTATAAAAATAGGTATCCACGAACGTCACCAGCGTAACACCCAAATACTCGTATTCTGTGTTTATTAGAACGTTGATGTAATTTTTTCAAAATGGGTTAAGTTTTCCAGTAATGTATTATTACTGTTTATACCGAGATTACTGGTATTAGTTAATGGTAGAGCCTGCACCCCCACAGCTAGCAATAATAAATGAACTCTCAAACCCTCTCGTTGCATTATTTTAGGCAAGTTGACAACTTCTCCAGAATTTCTTTTCGTTTGTTATTGTTGAGGTAATTTGGCACAGTTTGCAAGCTCAGTATATCGACAATATGAAGAATACAGAACAGTATGCTTTTATAATATTTAAAACTTTCGCGTTTTGAACAGTATGCTTATAATATACACAATTTTGTATGTCTATATCATACATTTACGCTTTATTACATGTTTATATTTAGTATTACATTTATTATTTGAGAAAATTTAAATACTCCTATGAAAATGTCAATTCTAAAATTTTCAACGCACTTGATTGTAGTTGGCCTAAATAATTTTTATTCGCGCTTTTGTTAAGCATAATACGCTCACTTACTGCCGTATTCGAACTTCAAGATATTCACAAGAGACGACACGTACTAGATCCATTCTAAATACGTTATAGTTTAGATTTCAACTAGTTCTCTTTTGCTGCGCAATTCGGGCAACCAATGTCACTTTTACGTTAGATAGAGTTAGATATCTATTAGATGTGAATTGGATCTCTAAGCCATATCTTGTGGAAATCGTTCAAGAGTATCTCCTGAATCGCGCAAATGTCAAATTTGACAGGTTAGATCTTAAACATATCGTTATCGTATCTTGGCGATGTCTAAAAGATATCTAACAGATGTCTATTTAAAAATCCGAATCGGGCCCACAGTCGTTGTTTGTAAAGCATGTTAAGCCTTATAAGTTATAAGTCTATGTTGTCTCATCATATCCTCCCACTGCCACAAAATCTGTGTGCTGCGCCGAAGGTGGAGAGGCTAGGTGTCGTAAACACGCCTCTGGGAAATTCTTGACGTTCACAACCGATCCCTGCGGCGCGCGCGCTGAGCAAGCGACTCTGCCCGTTCCACCCACACACCTTCCCAACCTAGTGTTACCTTCAATCTTATCGCTATAAAACCTACCTTGATGCGCTTGAAATAAAAACCGTTTTACAAATTTCGCAAACGTGAAGTACGCTGTTCGCAAATTAACCAGCCGATTTGCCGCTTTAGCTTAAGTAGTATTCTTTCGTTCCATGCATACAAAAGTAAATAAACGCACGGCTGTGATAATAAGAATGGAAGTTGGGTCTTTTGTCAGTCGAGTAAAGGCTGTTGTGTTGCTCGAGAGGATTGCTCGTTTTGCTTTTTACTTAATTCTTTTGCTTTGTTATCTGTTATCTAAAGCCAAAACTGGAGCACGGAAACGAAGAATCTGTTTACTTGGAATGCTCTCCATGTTACTTTTCTTTAACAATTTTTAACAATCTTTTCTACAATCAACCAAAATTATATGTTTTTTCCATGTATTAACCGATTTCAATATTAGCAGTTGAATATTTTTTAAGAATCAATCGACTATAAAAGGGTACCTACTTGTTTCTGAGTTAACCGCCTTTTTCGATTAAGTATTTGTTGTTCTGATTCTAAAGCTGAGGGGTGTCTCTGTATCTGGGTTAGTACATTATATTTTACACAACGTAAAATAATGTAAGATTAATGATTCAAGATAAGTAATCGGTTTCTAGAATTTGAGACGTTTATATTTCAGGCACCTATTGCAGCTTGTCTTTGAAAATTATAAAAATTGCAATGTCGAAATCTACTTTAAGTATTTGTGTTCAGTAAGTAGGTAGGTATGGTCAGCTGCAGAGAGAGGTGACCCCCTGCTAACAATGGCTATTTGTTGTCTTATTATACAACAAATTTATTGTACATACTACTTTTTACAAATTTTAAATTTATTGTAAAAACGGTACTTCAGCCTTAACATAACGTAGGTTAAATAGCCTGTCTTTGCAATAATGCTAGTAAAAGATAAAGTTTGCATCATAAGAGTGCACGTTCGTATAAATATCATGTCGAGATTTAGTGTCCCCGGCACTGGGCGGCCCACCGTGGGAAATATGAAAATTGGAAACGCTCCGCCGCCGCGAATAAATTCAACCCTATTTGTACGCCAACCTCAATATTCCGATGTAAGTAGGTACCTTATAAGCACCATTGCGCTATCTACCGCGCCTCGAATGGGATAATTGTATTGCACGTGTAAATGTACTGGAGCGCACTTACCAAAGCGGCGTGATTAGGATTTAGAATTAAATGGGTATTCGAGAGTCACTAACGTGTCAAATACATGTAGTATAAGTCAGTCGTAGATGTTGCTTATTGCTCGCAGAAATGTTAATCTATATATATAAATGCAAGTGTCCTGACTGACTGACTGACTGACTGACTGACTGACTGATTCATCAACGCAGAGCCGAAACTACAAAAGCTAGAAAGTTGAAATTTGCACACTAGGTTGCATTTATAAAGTGTACAAGAGATAAGAAGCGATTTTGAAAAATTCAACCCCTAAGGGGGTTAAAAAGGGGATGAAAGGTTGTATGGGGTATAAGTTTTATTTTAAGCTAGGAATTTGAAACTTTGTAAAAATGTATTATATTAAAAAACAAGAAAACTAATTTCAGCGTTTTTGAAAATTCATCCCCCAACGTGGTGAAAAAGGGGTTGAAAGTTTGTATGGAGATCAAATATTTTTGTGAGTGTGGGACTTGAAACTTTGTAAATGGGGATATTATTATAAGACAAGAAAAGTAATTTCAGCGTTTTTGAAAATTCATCCCCTAACAGGGTTAAAAAGGGGTTGAAAGTTTGAATCCATTACAAATGCTTTGAAACTTCTTAGAAAGGCATAATAGCCGATTACAAAATAAAGTAATTGCGACGTTTTTGGAAATTCAACCCCTAAGGGGGTTAAAAAGTTGATGAAAGTTCGTCTTGGGGTGCAAATTTTATTTTAAGCTAGGAACTTGAAACTTTGCAAATAGATATTAAATTTAAATACTAGAAAACTAATTTCAGCGTTTTTGAAAATTCATCCCCTAAGGTGGTGAAAAAAGGGTTGAAAGTTTGTATGGATATCAAACATTTTTTCGAGCGCGGGACTTGAATCTTTGTATTTGGGGATATTATTAAAAGACAGGATAAGTAATTTTAGCGTTTTGTAAAATTCATCCCCTAACAGGGTTAAAAAGAAGTTGAAAGTTTGTATGTGGTTCAAATTTTATTTTAAGCTAGGTACTTGAAAGTTCGTAAAAAGATATAATATTAAAATACAAGAAAACTAATTTCTGCGTTTTTGAAAATTCATCCCGTAAGGTGGTAAAAAAGGGGTTGAAAGTTTGTATGGATATCAAACATTTTTTCGAACGCGGGACTTGAATCTTTGTATTTGGGGATATTATTAAAAGACAGGAAAAGTAATTTCAGCGTTTTGTAAAATTCATCCCCAAACAGGGTTAAAAAGGGGTTGAAAGTTTGAATCCATAACAAATGCTTTGAAACTTCTTAGAAAGGCATAATAGCCGATTACAAAATAAAGTAATTGCAACGTTTTTGGAAATTCAACCCCTAAGGGATTTAAAAAGGGCATAAAAGTTCGTCTTGGGGTGCAAATTTTATTTTAAGGTAGGAACTTGAAAATTTGCAAAAAGATATTAAATTTAAACACAAGAAAACTAATTTCAGCGTTTTTGAAAATTCATCCCCTAAGGTGACGAGAAAGGGGTTGAAATTTTGTATGGATATCAAAATTTTTTTTGAGCGCGGGACTTGAATCTTTGTATTTGTGGATATTATTAGAAGACAATACAAGTAATTTCAGCGTTTTGTAAAATTCATCCCCTAACAGGTTTAAAAAGGGGTTGAAAGTTTGTACAGGGTACAAATTTTATTTTAAGCTAGGAACTTGAAACTTCATAAAAAGGTATTATTTTAAAACGGAAAAAAAAATAAATTCAGCGTTTTTGAAAATTTATATCTCAAGGTGGTGAAAAAGGGGTTGAAAGTTTGTATGGAGTTCAAACATTTTTGTGAGAACGGGCTTGAATCTATTGTACAGAGGCATATTATTAGAATACAAGAAAAGTAATTTCAGCGTTTTTTAAAATTCATCCCCTAAAATGGTTTAAAAGGGGTTGAAAGTTTATATAGGGTTCAAATTTTATTTACTTCAAACTTCGTAAATAGGTAGTTAGGTAAATAGAGGACATGAAAATCTTCTAAGGGGTTTGAGAGGGATTATGTCGAGAACAATTTTATTTAGTTAGGGGCTAGCATTGATATAGTATAAAGAACTGGATACCCAATCAGCCGCCAAAAATGGCCCCACAAAAGTAATGTCAAAACAGATCACGCATCACTTTTTCGTTTAGTCTTGTTTGAAACGCTCAAATGTGAAGTTGTCAACAATTACGAAATGTGCCGTTAAAATATGTAAAAATAACAATAATAAAACAAGGAAAAAGGATGGAATGTATTTCTTTCGGTTAGTTCTTTGGATAGCATTACATAATTTATGTAATCTGGTGGTAATTTTATGGTTTTGAATAAATTAATTTGTTAGTACCAAAGAAGGGATGTCAAGGAACAAAAATCTAATGAGTCGATGTGAGGTCAATATTTTTTTATATTTTTATATGGAATTCATAAGGAATAATATTATGTTTAAATTCAAGATTTCCAAGAAAACCTATGCGACGTGCAAAGTGGACTGCTATTTAATTATAGCAAGAGATAGGCGTGATGCAGTTTTAAACAAGGCAAAACGGCACTTGTGTGTTCGGCCCATTTCCCTGTTTCCGACATATACACCACCAATAAGGGCTACTAACTGTAAATGCTAAACCTGTCTGAACACAGTGACAACCACAGGATTTTTTTATAAAGTATAGGTAGACTTTACAAAAAAAATACAATCAGTACCTAAATGTCCCCGTGCACCCGTGCTATGAGTAAATGTAGATCTTAAATACACAGTTATTTGGTACTACTTATTAGTAGAATTTATTTCAAGGAAATTAGTATTTAAAGACGTATACGAATTAAAAATTTAATTTGTTTGAATTTGAACCACGAATTAATTTTATTTGAGCTCTCGATTAAATTAAATTTGTTTTTTTTATTACTTCAATTGGTTTTCCTGTACAGTAATACATATTAAAGTGTACCAAAGTGACTCCATTCGTTCATTATTCTCGTTTGACGTTGTTTGACGTAAATACGTTACGTTTAGTGCCATCGGACTAAATTTTTTAACAGTGTTGGTACTTATGTTTGCAAATTTGACACTTAATGCTTACGACATTAAGCTCTTTTCTGTACGAAACATTTATCTTGACTCAAAATTTACGTAAGCGTTTTTATCATCAATGCAAATGGTGCGAAACGTCATTGGGATCCACATTTGTTGACGTTTTTGTTCTGCTTTGTGTGTCTATTTCTTTTATATTAAGTCAGTGGGGGCTAGAAACTTCGTAGGTTGTGAAAGACAAGTCTCATGCGTTGTATAATATTAATAATTAACAAATGATTAACCGTCCTACTGCAATATTTTGCTGCATAATGTTCTAAGCTAATGTAGAATAAATAACCACCAATATACAAATCCACGCGTACGAAGTCGCGGGCAACAGCTAGTGATACATATAACTATAGTATCTACATAGATGTGAATAAAGCTAAACAAAACGATGTAGTTTAGCTTATAGCAGTCTTGTAGCATCATTTTCCTGCTATGTAGCGAAAATATATTTTATAGTAGGTATACTTTATAGAGACGAGACGTAACGACGCGTCATTTAGCACTAATAATTTTATAAGTTTAAAAAATTTGCTGATATTTTTTTAAGGTTACAAAATGTCCTCAGTTCAATTGGGAATTTAGGTGCAAAGTGAGAACTTTATATGATAAAATTTACGACAAACTCCCATGCAATGCAACATTTTTTAAATATTTTTAATTTATATATTAATTAGAAAAACAGAAACGAAATCATGCTTGAGTAACCCGTGTTTCTTAATTATTCGGGGACTTCTCCTAATAGCAATTAGAACAAAAACTTGAATTGTATATTTAAAACGCCAGGGTTCGGCTTAGAGAGCTCTCGTGTGGTAAACCGGTTAGGGTCGAGTGGGGTCCAGAGGCCTCAACCCGTCAAGTTTAATGCGTTTCCAACTCGGAGCCTTCACCGTGCCCAACTAATTAGTGGAAGGGTATAACTTAATCTTTCATTATTTTAATGTTGTTTACTATTTCAATAGTAACTATTGACATTGCAGGTATCGGCGGAGGTTGGCCAAGCAATCATAACAACCGCCAATATTATATGTGTTTTTTTATAGAATCGGCTACGGGTCCCTAGTGTCCCTACCTATAGGTATGGGCTGTTAGCAGAACCATACTCATAGACGCACAGTATAGTAAGTTCTTATTATCTGGATTAGATCTTTCGATAATAATCACGATACCTACTGCCGTATTCGAACTTCAAGATATTCACAAGAGACGATACGTACCAGATCCATTCTAGATATTACGTTATAGTTTAGATTTCAACTAGTTCTCTTTTACAGCGCAATTCGGCAGCCAATGTCACTTTTACGTTAGATAGAGTTAGATATCTATTAGATGTGAATTGGATCTCTAAGTCATATCTTGTGGAAATCGTTTGTCTGAATCGCGGAAATGTCAAATATGACAGGTTAGATCCTAAAAATATCGTTATCGTATCTTGGTGATGTCTAAAAGATATCTTATAGATGTCTATTTCAAAATCCGAATCGGGCCCATTATCGTGATTATTTTATGGAGCGTTTTCGCTACAACGTGGTAAATATTTGTTACAAGTATGGTCCTTGCTACAAGCTACGGCGTAGCGCTACGGGATTAGCTTATTAGGAATGAATGCTCTAAACCCTATATAATATATATTAATACTTTGTATGGTAGACAAATATGTATTTAATTACCCAATTATTAGATACCAAATAATCATAACTGTGTCATACTTTACTTTGACATAATTATGATGTCCACTACACATTTCAAATAGTAAAAATTCACTGGAGGCCAGTTCAGATTTCGAAATTTCGAATCTAAATGAGCATCAATACCGTGATGTCTATGAATTCGAACGTGAGTCAACGAGTTCTAATTGGCCTCTTACTGACTTCGCAACGGATGCAGATATAGCGTGAGTGCAGTGATAGGCGCAGTTGAAGCATGAACTTAAAAAAAAATACTTAGTGATATTTGTGATGTCAGCATCCGAACGTTTAGTATTTCTGGGAATAATGCGGTGTTCCAACATGGCTGAAGGCTGCTTAGTATTCCGGCGGCTCTTCCCGATTTAGAACAGACGGCCTGGCCCCGGCCCGTCTTCATACGTCTCTCCAACCTGATTTTTATTGCTTCACCGTGTGATTGGAAATATTTTATGCCTCGTGGCATTTTCTGACGTAACTTAAACCCATGGCACACGGCATTTTTTTACACATAGTTTTTGTACACTCTTAAACCTCAAAGGATGACTCACGCTAGACCGTGCCGGGCTCGGGGCGAGGTGTCCGACATGTCAGTTTCTATGACGGCTAATCGGTGATCACTTGGTGCTTTCCATAGAAAACGAAGCGCCGGATGCTCCGGCCTGACCGCGGCCTGGTCTAGCGTGAGTAATCCTTAAGGCAGAAGTGGTTATTACGTTCCTATATTTTAAAGTGTAAAATCATTGGGTAGGTAAACTACGATTTTTTAAAGAGAGTATATCACATGCAGATTTTACAAGTGCAATGCAACATTCTGCACAGATTGTTGAACGCATAGGAAAGTGAATGCTCGTGTTACCTGTATATTTCCTTTTACGTTCTGTAATATGTGCTTTACCTTATTGAATAAACCATTCCATATATATCTTGAATGCACATAAAATACTCCATAATGTGTCTTTCTTCAAAAGATCCTGAAAACTTTTCAATTGGAACTACAATGTACATTCAAAATGAATTACAATTTCATTCCTTTGTGAAGAACTAAATCCTCTTGTTTAAAAAAAACTTATATAACAATCCGCTTTCTGTTCCATGGTAATAACATCTCTTCCACTAGGAGGTTCCAAAGTAAACTTCTAGTAATGGAGTACACTTAATCTAACTTCATTTTGATAGGTACTGCCTTTAAAGACCTATTAATTCAATACTGTAGAGTATATTCAGTAGGGTAGGAGGTGTAACCAGTGAGTGCGCAATCGAGGAGGAAAGTTTAACAGTTTGCAATTATTTTTTAGGGTTCCATACCTCATCATCAATAACACGGGTGACTGAAAACTGTATAGGCGTGCTCTCATAGTTGCTACGTATCTCGAATTCAATTCGCTGTTCCCCAGATACACCGACTTGGCGTCGTGAAAGCAATGGGAATATAATGGCTACGACACGCCACAAGTATGACTTTTTTTATTTATTTTTTTTATTTATGACTTACACCGTTCGTAGCACCACATCGCCATTGACGTGCATTTACAAATTAAAAACAAGTACTTTGTATAATTAAAAATAATTGTGTAGTAAAATGGATGAGACTCGCGACGACAGCGAGACCGCTGGTTTTTAATTTCCAACGCAAAAACTTAAAGCTAATTCTTAACTCAGTTATTAAATAACCGAACTAACTAACAAACCAGCCAAATAGTTAATATTTACGTTACACTGATGATGGAAGGAATCTGTAACAATACAGCGCAACCGTCTTGAGGACGAAGGTATACAATTTTAGCACCATTAAAACTATATGTGTGTCACAACGGTATTATGGAAACGTTTTTTAACTTTTCCGTGACAAACAGTTAAAAAATGAAATCGGAAGTTGTAAAAGAGTTTCCCAAACATTCGCTTCGTTCAATGTTTAAGGGAATCAAATAAAGCAGACAGAAATTGTCAGTCAGCTGCCTGCGGAATAAGAATACGAGTCCTGCGATAAACCGAATCGAGCAATTGATTGCTTTCATTTCGTGATACATGTTTTTTACGAAAGTAGGTACGACTGTGCGAACATGGCATTGTTTGTGCGTTGTGTAAGTCTTTGTTTGTTTAAGTGCACTGATTCGACGTCTAGGTAACAATATCAAAAAATTAACTGATTTAAAATCTAAATAACGCTCACGGTTTGAATAGCACCGTTATTCGTCATTTGGTATAAAATGAACATTATTCATAATTTCAGTGTTGTAGCAAAATGTGTTTTCGTTTGTTTTATGATGGCTGCTAATTACTGTCTCCATTAAATTTTCACGTACATACACTAAAATAAATTAATTCAGTGGCAAAAGTGAGTGCGTGCAGCCTCCGTCGATACAGTGTCCAATTAAGTGCGACTGCCGACACGTGTGTTGCTCATTTGTCCGCTAAATTACTTGGTAATGATGTCGTATAATGCCGGATACTCGTTATCGGCATGTTTCCCTGAGGCGAGGCACAAATTATATAAGACATAATTATGTTGGTATCTATTATACGAAATAGTACATACTTAAGAGCCCATCAACATTCAACGTGCACACTAGCGCCACTGCTAAATAATCGCGATTATTTAAATTTAACGAAAGATATTGAAAAAAGGAGGCCGCTACGTACTGTATCTAATATTATAATACCTTTTGAATATCTATGCGTCCAAAGTTAAAACGGCCGTTTTTGTTTTGAGTTCATAGATTGACGAATCCAGCAACATAGAAACTAGTTTGAAGTATTCAAAAGGTACTTTAATACAAGATACAGTACGTAGCGGCCCCCTTTTTTTAAATATCTTTCGTTAAATTGAAATTATCACGATTATTTAGCAGTGGCGCTAGTGTGCACGTTGATGGGCTCTTAACTATGCTATACTAGCAAACATTCGTAATTGTAGTCAATATATGACTATATAATTATGATGATATGGTATTTTTAGGTAGTTATATTGAGTGAAATTAGCGATAAGTAGCTGGATTTTTTATTATAAGTATCTTGGCCTTGGCAAAAAATCTCAAAAAGGTTTATGTAATTTTACTGCGGTATTATAAATGTACATGTGTACGTGGGTTTGTAAATTGTATCATAAAAAGAAATTACATTATTCAAATCTTTATTTACATTCGAAAACCCGCTCAAACGACACCATTTGAACCCACTGAATTGGTCGATGCGACCTGTATGTAACTGTTATTGCGATAATTTATACAGCTTTAGTTCGGCGCTATTCGATATGCTTACATCGGTCGACAATTATAATAATCGGCTCACAACTTGCGACTTAAATGGAAATGTTAGAAGCGAGTTCAAAATATGGAAATCCCGTATCGAGGAGATTAAGTTGGCTATAATGGAAGTGGGAATACTAGCAGCAGTGCAAGCGGCGTGATCGCGTCCCTTGCGCTCGAATTCACAACTTGCTGTTGGTACATAAGCTAAGCGAGATGCAGCCGTTGTGCCGCGCCGCCGGCATCGCCGCGATGCGCCCTGCACGTCGCGCGTTATGAAATGGGAATTAAATTGTCTGTGAAGAATACAACAGGATTACCGTTTATCCCTACTTCTACATGAAACGATATCTAATACTGCGCTGCCTACACTTCCCCTTTACACACTGAGCGTTGCAACAATCCCCTAATGTTTGCAGCAATAGTCAGGATGCAGTTTGTGAAAACCGGCCAGCTCGGTTGCAGGACGGAGCGTACTGCGCGGGTATCCACTGCACTGCAGCCGGACTTGGCATGCTGCTCCGAGTTTGTGTATCGTAAACACTCGCTGGATTATAGAGAGCAGACCCTGTTTGAGAATTGGTCTTATTACTGAAAATCAAAACAATAGAACTTTCTATGTAGGTAGATACTTAAATAAGTGAATACTTAGAAAGTTTATTGTTTTGGTTTTCTACGTAGTAATCGCTAACCCATAGCCCAATTTTCGAACTGATAATCGGTGTTGGTGCCACTGTCAAAGAAATACTTATTCGACCTTACGTAAGTGGATGCCTGAAACACATGAGGTTTATTATTAATCTCATTGAAATAATCCATTTTATCGTTGTTGTGATCCTTTTTTACTTGTACTATGGCGTCTTTTGCACCTTTTTTACGCGAAGTTAAAAACATTGGTTTTAGTGTGGAAACAAAACTGCGCAGAACATGAATGTTTGTGTTAGGGTGAATGGGTCCGGGTACTTTATTTACTAAAGTCATGTTTGTTCCATTTTTAGATTGTTTGTTAAGTTCTTCCGTTTTATCTTTAAACTCTTTTTTTGATAACTTTTGATGTTTATTAGACCTGGTTAATTTGCCAATAACATCCTCGAACTCTGCAAAAAGCATGTGATCGTTAGTTTTTATTTTCGGTTTCTGGGATACGAAACTTTTTGCAGTAAACCGCGGCAGCAGGCTAACATTAAGGCTGGCGTTGGACAACGTATCATAATCGTTCTTTAACGTTCCGCCATGTATCTGATTTCGTATTGCCCCCATTGTATTGATAACATTTTCAAGTTCTAACCAACTCAAACCCGGCGCGGACGTTGCTTCCTGGACCTGGTTTTCCAGTTTAAACAAATTTTCATTGCTGGCTATCAAATCTTCGTATTTTGTGAAATTTTTCAATCTCAAACTCAGTGGAGATCGTACAAATCTTTCCCAGTAAGTGCGCGCCGCGTAACTACTCTCACTGAAAAAAGGATGTGCAGTTTTAGGATCCTCAGTTGGTTCAATTTTGATGTCAGCTCTAAGGACATCTGCAGAATCCAATCCTCTAATAAGTTTTGCTATTTGTTTTCCTAACGTACTGTAATAAGAGTCGTCTTCTTCGTTTCTTTTAGAGTCGAATCGACGTCGGGTAGAATAGTCGAGGCGACTTGGCGTGATGGGGTGTCTTCTCTTAGGTATAGGAGGCTTCAAGCCTTTGAATTGTTCATGTTTCTGAGGATTTAGTATATTCGGCGGTTTTGATGTGCTTTTATTGCTTTCATTCCTATGAATAAGCTCACTTATATATTTGAAGTCAGGGCCGGCGTCCATTTTGTCACCTGATTCGAGGAGGAAATTATTGTCTCCCATAAACATATCATCGTAATAGTTGTCTTCGTGGGCGTATTGCTTCATATGATAGTCCATAGGTGACATAGATGGTAGCGGTGATGGTTTGAATACTTGTCTCGCTTGTGGTTTGTTTAGATTTCTGTTAAAAGGAGGACGCTGTGGATAAAGAAAGAAACAAAATATAATAAAAAATATGTTGAAGTTAAATGAGAATTCATTAAATAAAAAAAATATACAAGTAAAATGATAATTCATTCACACGTAACTAAACCAACGTCACAACAACATAAGGTTTACGCATACCGGTCTGGCCTAGTGGGTAGTGACCCTGCCTGCTAAGCCGATGGTCCTGGGTTCGAATCCCGGTAAGGGCATTTATTTGTGTGATGAACACTAATATTTGTTCCGGAGTCATGGATGTTTTCTATGTATATAAGTATGTATTTATCTATATAAGTATGTATATCGTCGCCTAGGACCCATAGTACAAGCTTTGCTTAGTTTGGGGCTAGGTTGATCTGCGTAAGAAGTCCCCCAATATTTATTAGGGCGAGCGAAGCGAGCCCTATCACTATTCGACAAACTATGCATTCTTGTGGTACACTTTACGGAAAAACTACTGCACTGTTAGGTTTGAGATTTAACATAGTAATTTAAATTCATGTCTAGATGTGTTATCAAACATAAAAATATCATTTTATAAACCTAAAAAAATAAAATAATGTAATAACACTTTGTATTACTACTAGCGCCATCTGTTGGCAAAATAATGAATTAACATTCGTGCTAATTTTAATTATTTATTTCTCTAACAGATGGCGTTAGGTAGTAAATAAATAAATAAATATTGGACATTCTTATACAAATTGACTAAGCCCCAGAAAAGCTCAAGAAGGTTTGTGTTGTGGGTACTCAAACAACGATATCTATGTGGTGTTTTCAATTTCAATAATGTCGATGGCACTTACGCCATTAACAACGATGAATACAAAAGTGGGTTAACATTTTGGATTCAGACCCACCTCGCTTCGCTTGGTTTGATTCCCAATTTAGCAATTAAGTTTCTGTGAATACCTACTAGAATAATCAATCTTGCTGTATATTTGTCGCAGTATTACATTACGGCTAGCCGTTTTCAAAAACAAGGGCGTTTTGAAATGCGGCGGTTTAACGATTAGCCGGATTGAATGCGGCTGAATGAGAATCCGCCGAAAATGCCGGAATGTATTCGGCGCCATACGTTCTTCAACATAGCTAGCCGTAATGTATTACAGCGAGTCATTAGCCGCCGCTTTGACAGTTTTTAGTTCCCATTTGTAGCACTCGTGGCGCTGCCTGACATAACAACAACAAACTATGAAAAACGCTGGGGTGTCCATCAAATCTGGAGTTCGTCGGACTGTTTCTTTTAAAAAAACATTACCTTCGCAACTTAACTAGACGGAGCCCCGCGAAGCGGGGCTCCTATTTCTGAGCGGTTTGCCCTTCGGGCATCTGAAGCTACCTACCGAACCTAACCTACCTACCTATTGATTTAGTGAGACGTCCGTGAAAACATTACACTTTGGGGAAAAAGCGTAGGTAGGTAAGTAGGTTAGGTTCGTTAGGTAGCTTCAGATGCCCGAAGGGGAAACCGCCCTTTGCGGGGCTCCGTCTATTTACGAAATGTTTTGGAAAAGAAACACATGTAGTTCGGTGGGACCATGGTAAAAATAAATTAAATTGCAAATATTGTCAAACTCCGGTTACGTAGGTGACCGAAAGAACTGGTCACTCTACAATCTAAATAGTAGTACGATGCGGCTAAACGTAGGCCGCCTTATTGAAGAACGTATCGCAATGACAAACCGGCTACTCATCGAACCGCCGCATTTCAAAACGCCCCTGTTTTTGAAAACGGCTAGCCGTAATGTAATACGGCGGATTATACGATCTGACTACGACATATATTATTCACTGCGGAGGTCAATTCACTCGTATGTTTTGTGACGCTCATGAACTGATCAGTCATGTTGTGTTAGCAAACTTAAATCGGGTATTTTCAGTTCGAGAAACAGTTTTGGTGCCATTTATTTATTACGTAAGGCGATTTTGAGGTGAAGGAGGGTCAAACATATCTTATTTTTTCATTTTTTTCTTACTTGGGGGAGGGAGGGGGTTTTCATAGTTCTTACTCATTTTTTCCTTTGGATTCTTATGTAATATATGGTAATATAGGGGGCGGGAGGGGGGGGTCCGCTTATTCTTATTATTTCTTACATAGGGGAGGGAGGGGGTCAAAAACTGGCAAAAATTGTCTTACGTAATTAATGGATGGCGCCTTTAGTGTTACTATTGCTTGGAACTTCTAAAATTATAAATAAAGTTTAGATCATATATTAGTACAAACTTCAGTGACATAGGGCCGATACACGACTACAACTTGTATGTAACTGCAACATATATAGACATACGCTGTTTTGGACTTCCGACTCGTCATGTGATCACTGGGTAGACCAGTTAAGTACCCAAGATAGCTGATGCTGAACCCTGACAGTACCTAGTGGAGCCATAGATGTAAGTAAAATGAGGTAGATATGGTACCAAGCGCACGATCGTGAGCCATTAAATATAGGTTACGAAACCTATATTTAGTTAGTCGTATGGGTGACGCCAAACTCTGTCAAGTTGTCAAAATCGTTGGATCAAATTTTAGTTTTGTCAACTATGAACGTCACACGTCTACATAAAGGTCATTGAGTGGAGCTCGGGTTTTATACCACAGCACACGCTGTTTTGGTCATGCAACTCGTCTTGAGTACTTAGGAAAGTAGTACCCAAGCCCAAGATAGAGCTGATGCTGAACCTTGGCTGTACCTAGTGGAACTCAGGTTTGGTGCAACACAGGGACACGCTGTCTTAGTCAATCGACACGTCTTTATGAGCACTCGGAAGAGCAATACCCAAGATAGAGCTGATGCTGAACCTTGGCTGTACCTAGTGGAACTCAGGTTTGATGCAACATAGCACACGCTGTTTTGGCCATCCGACTCGTCTCGATGAGCACTTAGGAGAGTAGTACCCAAGATAAAGCTGATGCTGAACCCTGGCTGTGCTTATTGGAACTCAGGTTTGGTGCAACGTAGGTACACGCTGTTTTGGTCATCTGACACGTCTTGATGAGCACTTAGAAGAGCAGTACCTAAGATAGAGCTGATGCTGAACCCTAGCTGTACCTAGTGGAACTGTGTGTGTGTGTGTGTGTGTGTGTGTGTGTGTGTGTGTGTGTGTTATTGTGTGGTGTGGACGCAAAAATTAAATTCAAGGACACTGGCTCGCTGACCCAACGTTATGTAGGAAAGCCAGTTGGCTTCCTTACAACAAGTACTGGACGACCGTGTAGGATGTAATGAGAGCTTATGAAATTGTATATTACGTGTGGATGATATTGGCAATTTGATTTTGTCGTCTGGACACGTTTTTAATGGACAAAGTAAAAGCTGTGACAGACAAGCGTACCGGACAGCAACCGGGGTCCGGTTAGTATATTTCTTTCTTGCTCTCACTTATAATATAAAGCTGCGTTCTTAACGGACTTATTACGTACCCACTCGATCGAACATGAAACAAGCCTCGGATTGGATCAAAGTCGCGATCTGGTACGTTTAGGTAGAAAAACTCCGCGAGCCCTTACAAAGCTCTGCTTTTTGCTAGTTTATTTATTTATTTATTATCGTTATATCAAAAAACTCGGCACCAGACGATCGCCGCCTCAACTCATGCGCTCGCCGTCGCTTGCACTAGTCGTCAATCATACGCATTACGCAAGCACCTAACGAAAGTGACCCAACACCTCAGGGGGCCTAGCCAAGATGCCAATCGTTTGCGCGGTAGGAAGGGAACGAAACGCTAATATCTCTCTGTCGCACACATGTGTCGCACATATATGGAAAAATGATAGAAATACAGCATTAACTTGTCGTTTGCTCCGACGCCTACGACGCAAACGATTGGCCTGAAGAAACCAATGGCGGTAAACGCGCCGACCCCGCACCGACACGGTAAGACGCAAGCGCGGTGACAACCAGTTGAACTAGTTGGATGCACGGTTACTGTGCATTATCAACGCACCACTGTGCATTATTAAATTATGTTACATATATTGTATCCTTGAGCAAATGTTATGTGTGTGTGTGTTTTATGTTATAAGTAGATATCACTTACGAATTTATTAAGCAATTTGTGAGTTCGCAAGACTTTCTTGGCGTTGGGCGGCGCGTCGGTCGCCACGGTGGTGGCCGGTGTAGTCGGCGCCCCCGTCGTCGGCGCTGGTGACGGCGTGGGCGCCCCCGTCGTCGGCGCTGGTGACGGCATGGGCGCCCCCGTTGTCGTAGTCGGGGCAGCCGTTGTTGGCTGCTGCGTTGATGCCGCCACAGTAGTTTGATCATGATCCGGTGGAACTGATACAATGTGATTTGCGTATTAGAGTTATACTTGTAGTTGTATGATATGTTAACATTCATTTGTGCATGCCGGTATTTTTTATAATGCACCGGTAACCGATTGATAAGGCGAGTTGCAGGTCGTGATTAGAACTCCGGTGCGTACCAATGAGTTCCTTAAAACTTAATTATAAACATAGCCCGGTTTTTTAGGGACCAAAACGTACCAGCGCTAGTTAATAATTATGTAAATACCAAGTGTTATCGATAACAAGCAATTTCTAAATAATATTATTATTATTGTTTCTCCACTTTGGGCTTCACGGGCCTATAAATCCCGGTCTTTTGATAGGCTTGCGTGGGGATATAGATCCAACATGTAAAGGCCCTTTGGAGAGCTTTAATGTCATGTAGATCGCCTGCAGGAACCCGTTCACAGGTGCAACAATAGACACCCATGAACCGGTCGCAGCAGGCATTGGGACTATTGTAGAAAAAGTGAACAGTATACCGGTCTATGGATTGAAGTTTGGGTGGACATGATACTGAGCTATTGTAAAGTAGTCCGGACACCTGCCATAACAATAAGTATATGCTAACACACGTTATCAAGGCATGTGGTGAGACTAGATAGGCTCCTGAAACTGCCGTCGTGAAGACGACCAGGAGCAACACGGTGTGAGCGGCTCAGGGGTGTCGAGAGGTGTGCGCCGCTTTCTACCCAGTGGCTGTTAACAGTCACTGTGCCAACTCGCATCTTATGCATCTTTCACTTCCACCCGTGGAGCATATAGCTCTAACGACTCCTCTCTGGACGGCCAATGAAGGCAAGCCAGAGCTGAGAGTCCTGCGGGTCCCCTTGGGGTCCACTCCGACCGACGAAGACACGCCGGAGACGGAGACCCTGACCGACTCTCTGGAGCACTCGGGTCCGTGGGGTCGTTATTCCCCAACAGCTCGCCACAAGCTGCCCTATGATATCAATATTATTATTATTGATATCATATTTATGACAAAGGTGACGTTGTTCTTGAATATATTAAGTAATTTAAGAGTGTTAGTTCCTTTATCTTTATCTATTTGCAAACATAGTTATTCGATTTAAAATCTTATTGCAACTGTAACTGACATCTGACCTTGACTCTACTAATCCTGACAATAATTAAAATGAATACTTAAAAATTGCACATTGCACTGTCTTACATCATAATTATATCGACATCGAGATTTGAGTTACAGTAAGTTTCCTGTGTTCTCGCTCTATCTGAACAATACACCAAAATGCACCAGTGAAACCGGGTTATGTATATGAACCATCAAACATCGGCTACAGGTACAGTTAAACGTGGCAAAAAACTAGAATATAAAACCTATAAGAAAGAAAAAATATAAGGTGTTTTAACACTTTTGACTCGAAAACAGTTAAACATAGGAAAGGTGAGGTACAAATAAGTATTGTAATTCATTAAAAAACGTACCCTGAGGGATTGGAGGGATGGGCACCATAGGGTACATCGGCATAGGCGCAGCGGGTAGTCCTAACGGCGGGAAAAATGCCGTTCCCATATTTGGTAAGAAAATAAATGACGGTAGCGGTGGTTTAGGCTTTTTGCTGTACATGACAATCTGCCTGTGGGCGCCGTCCTTGCTGGCATCCGGCGGCCCTTTACCCGGGGGTCCGCCCGGGCGCGGGCCCCACTCGAAACGCTCCCAGCTACCCAGGTCACCTCTCGATTCATCGGAGTCCGATTCTGACGAGTCGGAACCGGAGCTGGAATCTTCCTCGCTATCCTCTTCATCATCCCTTTTACGCGACCTGCGCCGTTTTTTAGACTTTCTTCTTCTACTATGTCTTCGTGTGAGGAGTGGTTCTATCGGTGCACCGCTCCTTCTCGTCCCCGTCTGCAAGGGCTCGTCGTCGGTTTTGTTGACGACTTGGCTTTCTATCGTTTTAAAGAACTGGTTGTAGAGCCAGTCGCTGAGCTCGCCGTTGTCGCTATCTTGAGCGGGTCCATCGGTGCTGGCAGTTACCACTGGCGGGGGAGACTGTCCGTACGTGTATCCAGCAGGTATCATATGGCGCCTATAGTCTTGTGTCAGTTTAGTGCTGAAAATTATATCATTATTAGCATAATATTCCAATGCTTCCTATTTGAATTGTATTTCGAAAAATTTGTAAAAATTACTTGGGCTCGCATATCTTAGACTCTGTATCGAAGTAATAGCCCGGGTAGCAGTGGCAACCGATGATGCAGCCCGGAAAATCATCAATGCAATACTCAAACCTTCCGTGTACACCGCACTCTACAACAAAAACCCACAAATCGCGTCACAAATTAAAATAATTTAGTATATTTATTTCAACACACTTGATCGTAACGTGTGACTTATTGAACCGCTTTTAGGCTTATAATCTTAGAAATTAACCACGCATGCTTTTTTAGTTATATTATAGCACTTGTGTGTAATGTATGATAATCCGAATGAGTTAAGAAGGTAAGTTTCAGCTCGCGCGCACAATGTCGCCCCGTGTGTAATGACCAACAGCACACTTGTATCATAATATACAATTATTAAACAGTTCCGCTACATAGGTAATTATTAGCTATCTATTGACAGATAATAACGCGCAGCCTAAACCGTTAAAGGTAAGACTTTGAAATTTTAAACGCATAATTTTATTCTATACAAATAAATTTTATACAGGTCCAATAAGAAAGGTTTTTTGAAATTCAAAAATTAAAACAGCCTTCGAAGTTTTTAAGAACGTTGACGTGTACAATGACGCGGGCGGCGGCTAGTTAATATACGTAGGTATGATAATATTTACCATAATGTCCAGGAGCGGCGTCACATATTGCGTTTAGTAAAAAAAGTATTAAAAAAATCATTAGGATGAGATACAAAAGGTTAACATTAATAACGTTAGCATAATGCTACTAATATACGTATACTACATATTTTACTGTAGATGTACCTAAATTGTTCACTAAAATTGACATTTTATGAGAATTATATGTATTTCACTCTGGGATTTTTACTTCACTATAGGTGTCACTATACCCGAGGTTTGATGATAACTACTAAACATTCTCAAACGAAACCAAAAATGAATTTCTGGAACTAGTTAATACAATGGCGAGTTTCTTAGTTTCCTTTTGGGGCGGCACAATGGACGCATTGAAAAGATAAATGATAATAGCGTAGGATAATGGAATTGTTTATCTATGGATTGCGGCTGGTCAACCAGTAACTTTATGGAAAGTTATGTTCTCTAAGAAACCGGACAAGAGCGAGTCGGACTCGCCCGCCGAGGGTACAAATCTAACTTATTGTAATTTTTATTTTTTACATATTTATAGTTTTAAGATTTTTCATCGATTTTGATAGCACACGCAGTGCAAGTGTTATTTACCTATACATCATGCTTTCATAGATGTTTGACGGTTAAAATAACACTTGCACTGCGTGTGCTATCAAAATCGATGCAGACTTGTCTTGGTATGACTCTACAACATCAAGACACAAAAAATAATAACTTTTAGGACTTTCTAAGTGATTACATCAACAATGATAAAAAAGCGGCCAAGTGTGAGTCGGACTCGCCCATGAAGGGTTCCGTATTTAGGCGATTTATGGCGTATTAAAAAAAAACTACTCACTAGATCTCGTTCAAACCAATTTTCGGTGGAAGTTTACATGGTAATGTACATCATATTTTTTTTTTTAGTTTTATCATTCTCTTATTTTAGAAGTTACAGGGGGGGGGCACACATTTTGCATGCATGTTAGACACTAAGTAATGTAATGCCAATTAGCACGTAAGGTTTATCTGTAAGTGCTGATTGATTGAATTGAATAAATGAAAAAAAAATGAAAAAAAAAAAAAATTACCACTTTGGAAGTGTCTCTCGCGCAAACTATTCAGTTTAGAAAAAAAAATGATATTAGAAACCTCAATATCATTTTTGAAGACCTATCCATAGATACCCCGCGTATGGGTTTGATGAAAAAAAAATTTTTGAGTTTCAGTTCTAAGTATGGGGACCCCCAAAATTTATTCTTTTTTTTTCTATTTTTGTGTGAAAATCTTAATGCGGTTCACAGAATACATCTACTTACCAAGTTTCAACAGTATAGTTCTTATAGTTTCGGAGAAAAGTAGCTGTGACATACGGACGGACAGACAGACAGACAGACAGACAGACATGACGAATCTATAAGGGTTCCGTTTTTTGCCATTTGGCTACGGAACCCTAAAAAGGAGAAAAATTACAATAGGTAACGCGAAAATCTTGCCACTTTGACTGGGGTCAAGTTACGCTGGTTTGAATTTTCGTAGGTGTCCATTGTCCTTCGTTGGTACAGTTCTCTTCGGGTACAGTTCAATAACGCTTTCAGGGTGCTGATGGTGCTGCCGCGATACTGTAGTGCATCAGGGATGTTGGCCGAGGCTGTTACATTGGATCTAATTAGATTTTATTAGATCCATGAGTGCGTAGCCAACATGCCAATCGTTTTTGCTCTGCAGCGAATGAAACGCAACGACTGTCACACTAATAAGGAAGAGTAATAGAGGGACACAAAGCGTTTCGTAACGCAAGCGATTGTCGCCTTGGCTACGCACCCTGGTGCACCAGATCCGCGCCGATCTCTGAACGTGTAGACTATGTGTACCTCAACCACTGTTGTGTTATACACATTATTACCTATTTAGAGTCTGGTCGGACAGAGAAGAGTAGTGGAATGTATTTGACCTTCCGCACAGACTCTAGATATTTTTTAATTTTTAATGCAATAGAGACAATCGTGACTCTGTGTGTTGGAGGGTGAGGGTCTGCTACTTCATGACCTGAATCGAAAGCGAAAAAATTTACGCTTCTGAGCAGGTCGTGCCTCCTGCCCCTACACTTCACATTGGCTCTATTTCGCATAGTATGCCATCTAGTGGCTTAAATGTAGAAATGGAAACTTGACATAATGCTTCGCGCAAATAATGGAGGCTTCTGTGCTGCTGTCTCCCTACAGTCTACAGTTCATGCACGCTATATTGTATTTTCATTATTTTTTTTTATTTAATCAAATTGATCATATTTTATTTGGATTTAGTTTCACTTCTTTTCAATTTCAATTAATATATTTATTCTTAATTAATAATTAAAACGACATTCAGCAATATATTTCAGATTTATTTGTACTAATTATAAATAATCTCAGTGGGTCAAAAGACATCCCACAACATAACGGTAAAGCTAAAAAAATCATCCCCACTTTACGTGCAGGTGATTTTAAATATTTTAATATGTAGGTATCCCTGTCAAATTGCAGCTTTTTAGCACTAGGTAACGATAACGAAGCAAAGACGCCGACGGACAGACACACGGACATGGCGAAACTATAAGGGTTCCTATACTTAGTTGACTACGGAACCCTAAAATTGATAGTTATCAAACTGGTTGTCTTAAAAGGGTCACACACAATCAAAAGTACTCGTATCATAATCTTCGTAATTATTTTATTTATAGTATTTTATTAAAAATAACGTAACTCAGGTACGATATTTACAATTCCTTATACCTATATGTATGTTATTTCTTACACCTCCTCTCCAATGTCTGGAACTCCTTTTAAGCCCCTGTAACAAAGACATTTGTTTTATTTTCCAATACGAGACTATAACTCAACCTCCTAAACTTACAAAATGTACTAAGTGTGGTTTTAGCCCCAACGGTAACACCATTACTCGGTGCACTCCTCCGGCGCTACGCACGTGTGCTGCTGCTGCGGTCGTCGCGCACGTAGGGCGGCACACACACGCAACCCGACTCGCAGAATAGGTAGCACGACATAGCAGCCCACTACAATCAGTATTTAATACTACAATAAACGACTTACTTGGTGCACTCCTTCGGTGGTACGCACTTGTGCATGCGGTCGTCGCGCGCGTAGGGCGGCACGCACACGCACCCTGGCTCGCAGAACGGGTAGCAAGACATAGCAGCTCACTACAAGCAGTATTTAATACTACAAAAAGGCAACTTACTTGGTGCACTCCTCCGGCGGTACGCACTTGTGCGTGCGGTCGTCGCGCACGTAGGGCGGCACGCACACGCACCCTGGCTCGCAGAACGGGTAGCACGGCCGCAGCCGGTCGCGCGGGTTGTCGCAAGACACGGAAGCGCAGCCTGAGAAACACGGCTCGTACCTGTTAAGGAGGACTTGGTATATGAAATGGAACTACCTTATTTAACAAATTTCAATCGCTGGCTCCGACTGAGTTTTGCATATAAAAAAATAAAGGTTTTAACTCAACCAAATAGGAAATAGTAAAGTTTTCTTGTATTACCAAATGGCAAAGTGCTAATTGGAATTATGCAATAAGTATTTACTATGAATTTGAAATTTATTTTGTACGAACCTAGATATTACAACATTTTCCTGCAAAAGTATATTTTAGTAACTGACTGTAAAATTGAATATGAATATTATACGACAATCGAGGTCTCAGTTCAAGTCAAAAGTGACTACTACTAACTTGTTTTCAAATTTTAGCATGATACACAGTGAAGTCAGTGAAGCATTAAATACATGCAGTTTACCTCTCACGTGGTCGATCACAATTCATTGCTGCAGGCATTTTTTGCTCTTTCTCTCTGAAAAGAAACATTATTTTGTCTTTATTTATCATATTCTTCCTACTTATTTTTATCTATAAAAACTAAATTTGAAACAGGAGGATTCGTACTAAGAGAGGCCTACCCTCAGCAGTGGACGATAAAGAGCTGATATGATTAATATATGCAATGTATGCAAGGTGCAGCGTCAACCAGAGACCAAAGCATTACTTTTGTAAAACAAACAGCCCCATGTGCAGAGCGTGCATGGAAGAAGAGGAAACAGTAAAACATATTCTCCTAGACTGCAAACAGGTAAGATAAGATAAAATAAAGATAAAAGATAGTTTATTTAAGTAGGCATAATTACAATGCGTTTATGAACGTCAAATAAAGCTACACCGGCTCCAACCCTACACCTCTGCCCCGAGAAGATTTAAATCCCCCCTCAATTGGAGGAGGGTATCCCAATATGGGACCGGCAACAAATTCGGCGGAGTAGAAGCACCTATACAGGAAAAAATACTTAGGGGCACCGTAAATACTAAAGGAAGCAGTTAGCAACCTAACGACATGGCTAGGTTTCGTGGAGGAGCTGGGGTGGCTAGAGTAGCGCTACCTTTTCACGAAATGGTTGTCGATTTGCGGAAAACGCCCAGCAAAACTATTTTTATTACTTTATTAAATTGCACAACGGGACTTAATCGAGTATCTAGCTGATAAACAAGACCAAGTGCGGGTAGTTCGAAAAACTCGCGCGGTTAGAAGATGCTGATGTCAACTTTAGCCAGTCTTCTCCGAGACCACGGGGACAACGCCGTCCTCGAAACGTCGGAGGTAAATCTTAAAACTTAGATACGCGATTAAATCCCGTTGTGCAATTTAATAATGTGTAAAAATCGTGGAAGTTAAAATCAGCGTTAATTTTATTAGTTATGTAAAGTCGAGTAGGTAAGTATTTACTCGTAAATCTCCGCGCTCTTCCCGCCGCCCGCGCCGTCGTAGCGGCGCTGCCCCCTGATGAGGTTCTCGACGTCGCTGCCCGGGTCCAGCGCCTTCTTCCTCCAGTTCCGCCGGTCCTCGTTGAGCGCGTGCTTGCCCTCCATCAGCTCCTCGTAGTCGTAGCTAGACGCCGCCTGAGCCACGATGTCATCTGGGAAGCGGATTCATTTCGATCATCACTACATAGTATAAAACAAAGTCGCTTTCGCTGTCTGTCTTTCTGTATGTATGCTTAGATCTTTAAAACTACGCAACGGATTTTGATGCGGTTTTTTTAAATAGATAGTGTGATTCAAGAGGAAGGTTTATGTATAATTTGGTAACAATGGTAACCCGTGCGGAGCCGGGGCGGGTCGCTAGTCAATTTATAATGTACGGTAACTAGGTACTAATCTTGATAAACATAAAAGTACGTGACCTAAACCCATTTATTGGGTGGAGTTATTGTATATTTACATTTGTTATCAAAACAAGATATGAACAATACGCTTCACATAAAATTGACGCGCAAAACAAATATTTCAGGTAGGCAACGAATACCCCTACTTGAAAAGTTGAGTTACTCATATGGCAAAATATGTATTGATTAAAAATTCTCCAAGAAATAACTCTTTTGTAAGTATACCAAGAAAAATCAAAATTACTGGCTCACCCAGCATCCAACTTTCATTACCACAAATTAAAATAAAAACAACACTCACATAAAATAAAGGCTAATAGCAAGAAATAACGCATGTCCGATAGTTTAGTTTTAGTAGGCAGTAACTCGTGTATAATGTGTATAAGCGGTAATGGCCACCGTTTTCTCGCCACCATACTGGTTTACTGTAACTCGTCGAAAACACGCTAAACTTTGTTTAGAAAATGATACGCCTGAGTTTTTTTTTATAGTACGGTAAGAGTGCGAGTACAAATCCCGGAAGAGATATTTGTTCGTTTTCTTGAAATGAAATAGGAAAACATAACGAGGTATATGCATGTAGGTACTCGCACCATCTCGATAACATGTTATGGGCACAATACATTTCTTGAGTTATTTTTGCTGTGATTTATACTATAAATATAAATAAATAATATATATAATTAATAAATATCCTTATGTTTCCCCTGTATATGTATCATGTTTCTCTACTAATTCCTATTATCCCTAAAAATAAGCGATAAGACCGCTTGTTGTCTACCTCTATCTTTAATCAATTGTTTTCTCCAAGCTGTATCTTTCATTGGGGTATGCCAATAAATAAAGAGTATTCTATCTACCTAATATAATAAATACAGAAGCAACTAAGTCTCTTCACGTTTAAACCAAATTATATCAAATTTGGTATGGAGATAGTTTGAGTCCCGGAAAAGGACAAAGGATAGTCTCGAAAATCATTTATTAACAGAAGGCCTACCGCGAACCACGTTTGACGTGTTGCCTCCCTGTCACACTTATACATGTACGAATTCACAAGTGGGACAGAGAGGCAACACGTCGAAAGTGTTTCGTGGTAGGTCTTCAGGATAAAAAGGGGATGGAATTTATTATGGAACGGGATATGGAAGTATCTAGTCATTCTAAGCATACGAAGTTAGTCGCGGGTACTTAAAAGCTAAGGAGCAAGGCACGCTGCGTCCGATTTGCACGTCGCTCCGACGTGCGAGCGGGACGTCTCTATAATGCGCATATAGGGTTGTCTCGCTCAAACTTCAGAGTGACGTGCGAATCTGACGCAGTGTGTCATGCTCGAAGTAGATTATAAATACAGTGTAGTTTTAAACAGTATTTAAAAATGAAATGAAAAAATGTTTGTTTGTTAACAGTTCTATTCCACATAGGTCGCTTTTATTAATCGATTCTCGTGAAATATTGTGAACGAGCTTTATTTATTTTTCGATGGAATTTTTAAACATTTCTGAGACGTGGGGGTTCGCGAAGTCACAAAGCTTCTAGTAATATAATCATACTAACCACTGGACGTACTGGGCACTAGCTGGTATACAGGTATTCCTGCCGGGGCTCCCGAGCCATCATTGTGGGATGATACATATAGTAATTATATAATAGACTAAGCGTGCGGTTGTTTTATGCGATAAACGCAGCGTATAGGTGACAGTCCATTTCCAACCGCAGTTGCACTACTGTTCATTTTACTAGGAAATTCACAGTAACAACGACGCGTTCAGTACCAGTAGTGTAGCTGCGGTCAGAAATGGAATGTCACCTTAAAACGCGATGCGTTTGCTGCACACCCATTATACATCAATTAATCTAATGATACCTCATTGTTTTACGCGTTAAACGCAGCAGTAAGGAAGTATGGAATCGAATAGTACCTATCATTATTTTTTTCCTTTTTTGATTTTTTTTTTAACCTTGGCCTTGTATTTTTTTATTATTCCCATATATTTTTTAAATTTCCAATGTATAGTGATAAATTGCTCATTTTCTATCTATTTAACTAGATTTAGTTATATTAATTCAACATGTGTCAAATACCCTATTATTCAATTATTCCAATTTAATAAAACTACTGAACATATTATTATATAATTTATTTAACTTATTAAACACTTAACAAGTTAGATATACGTTTATTATTCCTCTAAAATTTCTTGTGAAATAGGTAAAATAATTGTCCTATGGTAAACGATTTATTATTGGTCGCTCCATCAAAACTTCTCATAAACAAAATTACAAAATTGTTAATGCGTAGTTGACGTTTCGCCGGGAAAGTATTACAAAGTTGGTTGGTTGGTTGATTAAATTCACTTAAATAAAACTACGATATAGGAAAATAAATACGATTTAAGAGTCACACTAATCTAGCCGCCGGAGTAACGCTCTCATTCTAAAGTGATATTAAGTTTTACATACAAAACTTCTACTTACTTTATTTTTAAAACTGTACCAGACATAACTAATATGTTAAACACATGTCATGTGAAAATGAGGGCGTAACTTCGATTCCACTCCCGAACCATGAACTCCCGGCAATATGGGAGCGGCTTTCGTGGCGGCGGATTCGAATGACTCTTTTTTTTAGTTTATTGAGAAACAAACAGTCTTATAATAAACATATGAGCAACTTAGCTAATAAGCTACAAATTGACTCCACAGCAAAGACGTCCGTAAGTCCCACCAGTCGCAGATATTTCATAACCAGTACGTTGGTTAGTAAAAAGTAATTGTTCTCGCACTCCCATTAACATTCGAATGTAGGTAAACGAATGTTACAGTAATGGGACTATTACTGTAACATTCGTTTAGGCGCTCTGTGAGCTTCGCTTTGCATTATCTTCCTGGGCTGCAGCGCCCTTATAGGCGGAGGGGCTATCACTATATTGAAGTAGTTCCCCATTCTCGACACATCTGATGAGAACTTCGTGCGTGGATTCGACTGACTTATCGAAACCGCTTCGTTTTCTCTTACTTCTGGAACCTCTTCTTCTTTTTTCGCATAGTGTCGTTTCGTATTGTAGTTGTTGTTTGTGTTGTATTTTTCAGAACGTCTCGTTGGCACCGGGATGCCCATTTGAGTCCTGTAAATCAACGAATCAATCAACCTTTGAGTTACATTTTATACTAACCTCAGTAAGGCCTGAAATGCTTGCACTTGTGGCTGCATCCAAAATATGTCTATGTTTTGTATGATCCTTAACTATTTGGGTGGAAGATACTAAGATATATTAGTTATATTATATATTAGGTAGTTTCGAAGGGAGTTAATTTATTCGTTATAAGCTTATAAGAGTAGCAGCGGGTTATCTGTACTCACGGAGAGCAGTCCTGCGGCAGCACGCACTGGTGCGTGCGGTCGTCGCGCACGTAGGGCTCCTGACACACGCAGCCGGGCTCGCAGTACGGGTAGCACGGCCGCAGGTGGTTGCGCGGGTTGTCGCATGATACCTCCGCGCAGCCACCGAAGCAAGGCTCGTATACTTCATAAGGCCAAAAGCATGCTGTAACATGAAAAACAATTTAAAAAAGATATTATTTGGATAATATGTCGATTTGTTGATACAGTGGAGTCTCCTAGTAAGTGACAGGAGACCACTTTTCCCAGAGAACAGTTCGTTAACAATTCAATTTAATTTAATATTAAATCTAATATTCAAATATTTAATTTGGTAATGCAGTTTAGATATGAGCGCCGCGCCGGCGCGCCGCCGCCGCCGCCGACAAAATTTTCGTGCCGCCGCCGCCGACGCTGCGCTATCGGCGTGGCATCGGCGTGACCTTGGTAGTTACTACTACTTTCGGAATCAGATAATATATTTTTAATCGAGTTTAGATCATTAACGGCGCCACTTCGAATAGTTTATAGGCATTCAAAAGGTATTTTAGGCCCATATAATTCAAAAATATCGAAGGCAAATGCAAACTTATCTGTCTAGTAACCACGCTACTAGTCTTGGGGAAACGAAATTATTTAATATCAATTTTAACATCAATATGCTTGTAATAAACATACTGATTTCCTTCCATTTTTATTGTGGAACGTTCCACTAATGCCCTGCTTATCGTACGTGCAGTACTTGCATGAAAAACATCGTTTAAATAAAGAACTTATTCAAAGAGAACAAGATAAACAATTGCATGACTTTTTAACTGCGATTACTGCATATGTTGTTAGCACGGCAGATTACAATTTATAGATTGTATACATATATATAATACATATTATGTATACACTAAACATATGTCAATCACAATGAAAAAATTTACTGTGATCAACTCTGGCTAACGTGAGACTCGAACCCACATCTTTGGATTACCGATCCAATGCATAACTAATTTTGCCAGCTAACCATCCGTCATTTACCGCGAATTTAACCATTGCAAGCATGGTTAAACGTCTTTAAAAGGTATAAAATGGGGTTACTTTTGAGATATTAAGCGTTTCCACGTCCAAATGTCCGGCCGTTGGCTTCGCACGGAAGGGCGTCAGAATCGGGTCTCTATTAAACTTGGCCACTGATAAAATTTCAAGCTTTGCTCTCTCGCAGCTCAATCTTTGGCCTTGCATCGCTCGCATGGAATTAAGCAGCTATCTGAACCTGCAAGTTTTTGGCCCTGTTTGGAGCTCAACTTTCGGGCTGTTTTAAAACGCATGAGCATTGATCCTTATCCGATCTTAGCTCCATTGCAGCTCGGCCTTTGGCGTCGCACGAATGCGCCCGCAGGAAAGCTCCATATCTTTAACACTATGACTTCAGTCTTTATCGGCCTGCGCCCTCGCTCTGCTCTCTTGCAGTTCGACCTCGCACAGAAGCGCGCCGCAATCGGCGCCCCAGGCGTTCGGCTGTCAGCCAAGCTTACACTTGGCGTTCGATTCTTAGCTGTATGCTTACCTGCAGCTCATCCTCTGGCCACGCATTGGGAGGCGTCGAAATCAAGTCTTCGGTGTTACATGGAGCTCGGCGTTGGGCCTCACTTTTTGACATAAATCGGTTTTGTTGAATCGATATTAGTTAATGACGGAGCTCGATTTTCTTTGGACTATCGACAAGACGTTTCCCTGATACAGTCAATCCGCAATTTTTAACTTGTCACAAAAGATAAGGGCCTCGCTAAGATCTTCCGGCCAGAGCCTCGCCAAGATTAAGACCGCATCTGATGCCGCGCGATACCGCTTATCCACAGTTTATACGATATCAATTTTTTTCGTACCATTATTCATTAAATTATCCTTGAAAATAAAAAATGCATTTATTTGATAACTTTCTTACAGCAAAAACATGTTTTTTCGGTAAAATTTTGGTTTGAATTATTTTTTCATTAAGGTGTTTCAAGGCCACGCCGCCGATTCGCCGCCGCCGCCGACCAATTTTGACCGGCGCGCCGCCGCCGGCTAAGTGCCTATCGGCGCTCATATCTTTGCAGTTAGGTGAATGGCGGCGCTGAGACAATATACTAATACGAGCAAATAAGGATTGCCTTAATGCAAGCGACACATAAAAATACTCGTAAGGTAAGTAAAACTATGTGCTTAAAATTCATTATGTGTGCGCATTTATTTATTAATGCAAGTTAGTATATTCACGGACAACAGTTTTGTTGCTACGTACAATGAATCCATGATTATTGATTACCTTCATACCTACTTAACTAAAAAGCTTGAGAAGCAAACATTACTCAAAAGCTACTAAGTGACATAAAATATACTCCGAGGTTTCTTTCCCGAGACTTAAATCTTAAAGCTAAGGGTTAACTTACGTACGATTTCTCCAATCTTTTTACGCGACAGACATTATTAGGTGTCCAAGGCCACTAAATCAAGTTGCGGACACTAGACTTTCATTGTTCTTTCCCCGGCCGTTTCCGCAGGTCCATTACTGCTCCCCAGAGTGCCGCGATAGCCTAGACTTACAGTAATAGTCCCGACTTGGACATTGTTCGAGATAAACTCAACATTTTGTCAGAGATTTAGCGGCGGTATTGCTTCGGTTAAAAAAGGGGTAAAATCACCTTTCATGATCCTATCTTCGTCTCGGCAGGAGGCGGGGCGCAGGAGGGTGACGGCCACGAAACAAATGAGCGTTTTTATCCCTGACGCCATCGCACAACCAGTCGATACGAGCGGCTCAACGGAACTATATAGGATTTGTTCTGTTTTTCAACACAAGTGATATGGCTCGCTCGCCCGGAAAAGGCCATTTTCTTTCTTTATTTCAATATTTTTATTTTTTTGATAAACTTTCGTTGACGAAACCTCTTAACATTAAGTAAATTAACAATAAGGGAGTCGTGATACGTAGCACTAATATACATCGTAACCTCAATATTTTGTTAAATTAGTCGCGCGTCTGTACACTGCTTTTAGGTATACTTAGGTAATTAATTACGATTTAATAAGTAGGTATCTAATTTATCAAACTATTAATTTTGTTTTATTTTATAGATACATACGTTAGTTTTTTAATACCATATATTGTAGGTATATTATGTTTACTAAGCAAAATAAATTCAAAGTAATTTATTTAGGTTAGGTTGAAACCACATCTTGAAATATTGATATAATAATATTTGTAGCCTAGTTACTTAGCTTACGTATGCGTAAGGAACGTCGATACTCAGTTACTCAATTACAATGTCGTGCATGTATTTCTATTATTTACCTTATTGACATCCATGAATCTCCATTAATATGATACAGTGCACGATTCGGATTTTGTAATAGACATCTATTAGACATCGCCAAGATACGATAACGATATGTTTAAGATCTAACCTGTCAAATTTGACATTTCCGCGATTCTGGAGATACTCTTGAACGATTTCCACAAGATATTGCTTAGAGATCTAATTCACATCTAATAGATATCTAACATGATCTATCGTAAAAGTGACATTGGTTGTCCGAATTGCACTGCAAAAGAGAACTAGTTGAAATCTAAACTATAACGTATCTAGAATGGATCTAGTACGTATCGTCTCTTGTGAATATCTTGAAGTTCGAATACAGCAGTAGGTGATAGCACGGGATAATGTCGAAGGAGAAGGGGTGCTGGGTAAACATGGAGAGAGCCGGTTAAGCCTGGCCTGATTGAATTATTGCTTGCGTTGTAATTTCGAAGGTGCTGGGTCACGTTTCGTTATATTATTATGATAAATTTCACCAGGATATTTACCTACAGTGTTTAGGCTTTGCTGTTCATGCCTTTATTTTCCATCGACCAGCTTATCGGTTTTGGTGGCAGTTTAGATTGTAAACTGTTAATTTTGTTTATATCTGCTCGCTCGTCGTAGGATAACTAAATTACAATGCCTAAATATTTTAATGAATACAAGATGTTCCTACACTTATGCATATTTAACTATTGAGGGCTGCTTATTATTTTAAAGTGCATTAAAAAAAGAAAATATTGTTAAAAATCAAAGTCTTTCCAAAAAATGATATGATGACAACGTCATTGCTTGGGTATTGGGTAACTGATAGGTGTTATAAGTGTCTGTTATTATGTGTAGTCTCGTCCGATTAATGGTTTTTTTTCTAGAACTTTATACATTTATCACAAAGTATCTATACGATTGTATAGGTTGATGATTAATAACTAAATATTAGTAGTTACCATTATCTAGGAATATATAAACATAAAACGAAAGAAATTATACGCAAGCCGTGGATTAGTAATAAGTCTCATGTTCATTTGATGAAGCGCAAAACGATATTTAATGTGATAGAAGATTGATGGTAAACAATTTTGTTCTTCCAGGCGTACAGTCGGCCTGTTACCAACGCAATGCGTGTAGTGTTGTGAATAACGCTCATTTCGAGGCTTAAAGACTCCCTTAAGACTCTCGAGGCTTAACGCCTCAAAGGCGGCAAAGACGATTTCTTACATCCATAGGTGTGAAATAAATAAATACAATTCTCAAATATATATAGTCGTCTTCAAGACTTACGAGTCTTGAGGGCTCGAGTCTTTAAGCCTAAAAATAAGCGTTATTCACAACACTGAATGCGTGATATTGACACCTACTTAGAACAAAATGGAACAACTTCTAACGATTCTGAAAGATATTATGTATTTATAATTTATCAAAATATGGGACTGACATAAACGTAGTAGAATGGCTACTATTTCGAATAAGTATTTCCCACAGCTAGCTGGGTTTATCTGATACTCCATGAAAATCAAATTTTATGTTTTAACATTGTATGTAGCTACAATGTCCCACTGCGCACGGCTGAGAAAATCGACTACGTTTCTTTTATCTGCACGTCGCTGTCCTAAACCCATTAAAAAAGGCCAAGTTACAGAGAGCATCTGCCTTGCCAGTGGAACCATCATAATGTTTATAAAGACATGTCTCAATATATCATAATCTAATAGTTACTTAATAGGTGGAATCAGCATCCTGCCATGGTTTTCTCGAGAGACTGTATAAAGGGACTGACATAAACGTAACTCTGTAAGTACTTTAAAAAACAGTGAACAGGGTTAGTGTACCTAGGTTTTTAGTGTCGGCATTACACATGGGCTGTTACATGCGTGCATGCCAGGCTACGTTAACCGATTCCCATCAGGCAGGCTGTATGCTTGTTTGCCGCCATATTATAAAAGATAAGCTCGGTGATAACTGTCGTAGTTTCTGATTTGAGGTAATATCTAAAGATCGGTAGTCACATGCTGCGTTTCTTACAGTTTAGTTGAAAATATGCGTCAAATATTTTGTTGGCTAGTTTATCAGTGGTTATTGTTTTAATCAGCCCGTTGTCGGTGGTAGTTTGCGGCAAGTGCGCGGGTCACGTCCGTAAATCGGCAGCGGGCGGCCCGCGCCGCCGATATATCGCCGCTGTTTATGAACTGTTAACGCTTCGTGACCAGCCGCGCTGTGCTCTATGACCACTTACACGTTTTCTTTGTTTTTACACGACTACCCAAAAAGAGTAGGTAGGTACATATTAGTGTGAGTTACTATTCCATTGTTGTTGACACTATATGGAATGACGGAATACGCATTCTGGCATCCAGTTTGTTCAGACAATTTCACGCTGTTAATATTAGATGGGTTTTTCTGCTTTACGATGCCGGAAATGCTAATTTTACATGAAAGGATTAAAAATACCAATGTCTTTAGCAACCTTAATAAAAAAAAATGCGTTTATTTCGGACAGCGTATCCATATTACAAAAATTAGACAACACAAATAAATTTACAAAACACACAAACAATAAATCAACATGCACATTATCACAATAATAAATTTCGTGTTACTAGAGTCTGTGCGGAAAGAGAAGAGTCGTGGAATGTATTGGGCCGCATACATTCCACGACTCTTCTCTTTCCGCACAGACTCTAACTAATAGTACACTACATACCTAGGAAGGTGAATTCGTGAATGCTCCAGATCGCAGATATTTGTGGCTCGAACCGAAGGTGAGGGCCATAAATATGCGATCTGGGGCTTTGCGAATTACCGCCCGTGGTTTGTCTAAAGTTTTACGTCTTGCCTTGGCCAGGAAGTGAGATTTTTACCCCGCGTCACGGGTGACTTAAAAACAAAAACTGACGACGTAGGCTTATTGTTAACAAGTCGTTTCGTAGCCGGGAGCAAATTGAGGCATGCACATAAACGCCCGTCCGGATCCACCTGCGAAAAATAGCTTTCCCGATAAAATATGATTGCCTGCGATCTTTTTTATTACTTACCCGTTTCCTCTGGGACGCCTCGAGGTTCGGCAACGCTTGGATTTGTAAATAAGGGTAACAACGTGAGATACTCCGAATTCCGTGAGAAAAACTTGTTACTTAGAGATATACATTTATTTATTTGGTTCGTATATTTTTAGATATACTAAAGTGGAAAACCGATATATTTAAATGTCGCTCAAAGAAGCTCTGTTAAATATGCATTGGAAATAGTACCTAATGGCATATTTCTTCTTTTATTTTTGAGTTGTATATTTTGCTGCATCATTAAGTAATAAGCAATTAATCCCTGGAATTAAGTTGTAGATAATTACAGTACCGTACTTTACTTGTCATGAAAATGTTCTAAATGGTTTTAAATTTGATTGTTTATTTGAAGTGTGTAAGAAGTACACGCCTTATGGAACCATTTTATTGGCCTAAAAGACGAAGGATGCAATGAACTTTCGGGTTTGATTTTTAGTTTCAAAACTTCTTCTCTTTCGTCTTCGATAACCGCGATAGTTACTCATGAAATAAAAATATTTTTCGGATTATGCCTCCCATTGTGGCCACGAACGCTGGAAATGGTTCGAAACGTCGGGTTATATTTTAAATTCAATAATATCATTATACGCCATAAAATCTGATAAATAGTTTTATTTCATTTTAATTTTATTTATTTGTTATTCTAAAACATTCTGTCAGTGGAACTTTTTCTTTTAGAATCCGGATTAAGATGGTATTAGCAAAGTAGCGCGGGTATCTGCTGAATTACTTTCATAAACCAATCACGTTCAATTATAAATTACAAATAAAGCTATCTGTTGACCCCTTGAAAAGCGGTCACCTTTCGATCGCTGGTCTTTTCCCATAAGCGAAGTCGACCAAGTTATTTGCAATTCAAGCTTTATTCTATCGGGGTACACTTGATTTTCGCTTGTATAGTGTGCAACAAAGCAAAAAGTGTTCGTTGAGATCCACGCAGTCGGTCTCTTGGGTCCGAGACCCAACACATTCGCTGGCGAGTCTTCAAGATTACTGTCAGCAAACACAACGAGGCTACGTGCCTCGAAATAGAGATGCCCGTTAATAAGACCTAGCTTTAACTGCCTACTGTGGCTGTCCAATTCTCAATTCGCTCTGATCGTTTGATCAATTGATTAATCCAGTTCTTATGTTATTTGTAAAAACAAACGCTTAAATGAAAACTTAACGGTAAGTAACTATTGATGATTAAAATAAGGATTTCGAGAGTAGAGTTTTGCAACACCACGTGCTCTTCGACAAAATGCAGGAGGTAAATGAGATTGTTTATTATACCTACAATAACATATGTACTTTCAAATAATTCACCATCCAAATTCAATCAATATCACTTTGTTAAATTAGGAATATAAATAAATGATTTAAATAAAGTTTGAATTGAACATTATTTCTATTGAAAATGAAATGATATTGTCCTCGTATAATTTAAGTATTATACGTTAGACACGCTATAATAACATGTTCGTACACACGACATACGTATCTTAGAGAGTATATAAATAAAAACAAATAAATATAAGTACCTACAGTTCGTAATATGTATTAAGTCCCTCCACCCTTTCATAAATCGCTTTGATGAAACACTGTTGAGCCGTATGGAGATACGAGAATATGAATATGACTAATCTTCCCTAGAAATATCTATTTGGAAGCAGATATTTGCATAAAGTCATTCTTCATGTATTAATTTGAACAACTCTAGATACTTGTAGAACTACGATAAAACTTAATTTCATATTTCAGTCGTTCTAACGTATGCACTTAGCGCATGCATTTGTATATCGCGGGGTTCCACTCCGTACTAAGCAAACCCTATTATAATTTCAGAGTCAGTAAAGGCTAACTGCCGGTGTAAATACGAGTTGAGCATTGCATGCTCTAAATCCATGCATGATCGTAGATGCGAATAATGCAATAACACGTGCCCTCGTTACTTGCCAAAGATACTACCTACCAACTTGTCGTATTAATTTCTACTCGAATGGAGTTTCGATGTCTTAAATTTTAAACATGTTCAGTACTCTCGGTGTTATGAGTTGAGAAACGTTTAAATTATACTCGTATACTTAAATAATATTCAAAATGTAACTGTTCTGCGGTAAATGTTTGAATTATTAGCATTAATATATATTGGGAGTACCCGAGTACTCCATTTCGTGAGTAAGGACTTTGAATTGTTTTCAAGTACTTACTAATGAGTCTCACTTCTCTTTAATTTGTAGGTGGCTTAGTGTCGTAACTTTTACAAAACAACTGAGTTTAGTTATATTACAATTTAAAGTATTTCATCAGCTTTCAGCATCCATTGCAGGCATTTTAGTCGCAAAGCTATGTTTGACCCGATAAACGCTCATGGCAGTCAAAGAAAATATTAAATTCACGTTCAAAGTTAAAATCTGGTACGAAGCTTTAGCCTCGCGAATCGGAAGCCCGGATATCGCACAGAGTCAAAAAAAGTTTAAATATCATTTTAACTGTGTCCCTACACACTACTACTTACCTAACCATAATATAAACACCCTCTTTAGATTTACCCCTAGAATATGGCCATGTGATTTAGTCGTGATCGTCTAGTCTAGCGTTAGGACCCCTCGAAGTGAACCGCGGTACCCTAAGTTCTTTAATGAGTATCAGCTAAATTTTGGACTCTGATTTTATTTACAATTACCTGGACTTTAGGATAAATATATTATGAAATTGGAAGCACGTTTATTATGATGTTAACAAATAACTTACTAGAATAATTTATTAAATTGCAAAAATAGTACTGAAAGTTACCAGAATTTATTATTGTAATGTAAATGTTGTTATATTTTACTTCAAATAATATTATTTAGGTAAATGCAGCATATATGATAATATGAATATAAAAGAAATATATTTAGTAAAATGAGTTTAAAAATGGGGTTGGTAAAAGCCTGCTACAATCTATTAAGCCTCCGGGATAACATATGAGTAGCACTCCTGGGGTAAGCCCATTTACACCCTAGCATTTAATATTATTATCTATCAACTTCTATACGAAATATGCTACCCATACGCTCGATGCAGGATTGGGGGCTCCTAGTCCAATCAGCAAGGTCAATTGGAACTCCTACCCTACCTTTTAGCCAGACCGGCTATGACCAACACTTCGGAACCTATGCGTACCTAGATGGCTATGGAAAGAAGTGTCAAAGTATCCATCAGTCATCAAAATTACTATTCTTTTTATTTCAAAAACTAGGGATGCGAATCCCATTTCCATTCCCCAGAACTAAAATATAAACTGTATTTCTAGTCTTTTAGAAGTATAAACGAAGTACTAAGTTTATTTGTTAAAAATATACTATATTTTATGAGACTGAAATATCAAGATGAGCATTATTTCACTCAAAATATCCTTCGGATTACTCTTGCCTGCCAAAGGTTCCCTAAAACAGCTAGTCGTCGATTTTCTATCTCCGAATAGACTGTGTTCCTAATCCCAACTTGATATTTATGATTTTATTGTGTAAATACCTTAGAAACATGATTGTAATACTCAGTACCTCGTCTTTACACCAGAAAACCAGAACTTCATAAATAAAAATAGAGATAAGATTTTACGTTAATTATTTTCCCCAAATAATTTAAATATTGGAAGATCTAAGCAATTCAAACCCTATACCTATTTACGCACAATTTTAGTATAGCGAGACCGTAGTTGAAGTCCCTTAAGAAGAAAAATACATCAGTTTTACAGACCAAGACTAAAACGAACCCTAAATTCCGAATAATTAGTGTGTGAATTTACCCTAAACCTACCCTTGTCCCTACTCTAGTATAACCAAAGCACAGTTCGTACTTACCATCGACCTGGTACTTTGGAATATACGCAAGCGTATCCCTACTAAGAAGCTGTAAGAGTTCGGCGAGCGATTCCGGGAATGCAACCTAACAGCTCGTGGACTTGTCTCCCCCCATGGCGGGTTGCACAAAGGCAGGGTGGCAACATGGGTAAGACAGGGCCCTATTATGTATATAAGTGGTATAAATAAATATATTTAATATACGAAGCCTCCAAATACTGTAGATTTCAAATGGGCCCAGATTACTCCGGATGATGCGCACGTGACATCCCCATTATTCATCTAACAGCTGGACATTGGAGAGCTAAGGAGGGAGACGTTTTTCACCTTCTATGTTGGTAAAGAGAAGGTGCCAAGATAACCCTCATCTTGGAGCAAAAAGACTCCTAGACAGCTCACATTTAACACCGCAAGGGATGAGCGGTCCAGTCGGACAAACAGTCAGTCCAAACAATGATCTGGTTTTAAACTATATAGCAAAAGACCCCATAGTAAAACACTAAAATAACTAGGTTCAATTTTACGAACCAAACTACTCACAAAATCAAACTAACTAAACACAGAAGTGAAATTCCCTTAAACACCGCTATCTAAGTTCAGTTTTATGACGATATTGTCCCCACAAAACCAAACACAGACACGCTTTCCAAGCCCCTGTTATGCAACGATATTGTCCCTGCATAACGTGACGGCACTTAGAAAACACAGTGTAGAAAACTTCACTATAACAACACACAGTAGCAAAGAATCCCCGCAATAGCCCAAGTTCAGTTTTACGACGATATTGTCCCCGTAAAACTAAACACAGACACGCTTTCCAAGTCCCTGCTATGCAACGATATTGTCCCTGCATAACGTGGCGGCACTTAGAAAAACACTGCGTAGGAAACTTCACTATATTTAAATCCCGTACACGGTAACAAAGAATCTCCACAAAAGTCTAAGATCAGCTTTACGACGATATTGTCCCCGTAAAACCAAACACAGACACCATTTCCACGTTTAAATTCACCAGGATAATTCCCGGCAAAAACAAACATAGTAACAGTAGTAGAGGAACTTTGCTCACCGAATATTTAAACGCCCGAGAACCAGAATCACTGCTAGCCGATGGTTGAAGAATGAATGAATACCGGCGGTCCGCTCCTGCCTTTTATACTCTTTTACTGGCGACATACTGGCGACATAATGGCGACATACTGGCGACATAACGGCGACATACTGGCGACATAATGGCGACATAATGGCGACATAACGGCGACATAACGGCGACATAACGGCGACATAACGGCGACATAATGGCGACATAAGGGCGACATAAGGGCGACATACTGGCGACACAATGGCGACATACTGGCGACACAATGGCGACATACTGGCGACATAACGGCGACATACTGGCGACTGGCGACATACTGGCGACATACTGGCGACATAATGGCGACATAATGGCGACATAACGGCGACATAATGGCGACATAACGGCGACATACTGGCGACATAACGGCGACATAACGGCGACATAACGGCGACATACTGGCGACATAATGGCGACATAACGGCGACATACTGGGACAAACATTAATCAGAAAGTACCAGGATACCATGACTGAGGAAGAGGTTATTTGCCCCGTACCTATTAGCGATATGCAACCGACGACCAGTGATTTATTAAGACAAATGTTTACCAAAAGTACCAGGCTACCATAACCGAGGAAGAGGTCAAAAGTCGTAAAGTTCGATGCTACCAAGATCTATCCCTTTCACGCTTGCGTCTTAGAGAAAGACAGAGATATTCTCAATGACGTCTACGCACACATTCACAGGCAATAATCGGGTAGTCAGTTTGAGTAGACTAAATTGTAATAAAAAGGAACGCTTTATGGCCCCTCTACACGCACGAACCTGCAAGCATTATTTTACTTTGGGATACTTTTAGTCTCTTTCCGAAAAACACTCCTGTGTGGAAGTATTCTACGTTCACCAGTAGCAAACATACTCAAAACATAGCGGGAAGTTTAAAATATTAGGAGTTTTGGACTGTTTGTATTAACGCTGTACTAGGAGTTCAGACTTCAATACGACCGAACGTCACGCTGTCAATGTCACTGTTATTCTAATGCCAAAAGTTCACATATTTGGGTTAGTTTCAACTTGTGATGGTTATTTTACGCAAGTTATTAATCTAAATAGCAAAAAATTTATAGTGGGTTATATATTTAACGAGACCACAAGTGGCAAAATATGAAAAAGTGTGCTTCAAGTTGTAATTGTTACACTATCCATTGGAATCATGTACGAAATACGCGACTGAAGGGGATCTTAGTATTCAAGGTATTTCTTTCTAGTTTGCGGGTTTTGTAATGAACAATTTAGGTTAATACTAGGCAATAGGTATACGACCAGCCACAACTGTCTCTTAGTTGTCAAACGCCAATTAAAACTTTCATGAAACTCGGTGGTGTTTTTTATTCCTTAGTAATATTTGATTTAATAACGAATAATCACAGAATCCACGCTCGTTAACCAAGTTACAAAGCAATAGGAGGTGCGTACATGCAAGTACCCTTAATTAAATTTAAGAAGGTCGTAAGTATCTATGAGGTTCGAGAACTGTTATGTCTTCTTTAATTGAACGGCAGTACATTTATCTGGCTTGGCTGTGTAATTTAAAGGTGCGGTTGTACCCGATAACAATAGAACGCGCTGAGCTTGTTGCGTATAAATTAGGGAATTATATTAATCCGCGGATAACGTGCCTGCGGAGCGCACTTAACGGCGCTAACTCTTGCCGCCATGGCTACGCGGTACTGAACATCAAGTTACTGTTGAATGGAAACTAACCAGACCACATTTAAAATCCCAGCACATTTCATAACACAAGTAGCTACAAGCACCCAGTACAAGCGCCAAGTAGGTATGTTCCTTATTTGAACAAATTCCTTTGATTTCGTTCTGAAACGTTATCATTTCACAATCATCATAAACCCTACTTACGCCAGCACTTGTTGAGCGGCAGGTCATTTCACCCGACTGGACAAAAGCTGACATATTAAAGTCACCACTCAGCGATTTTACGTTACTCCTAAAGTTTCCCTCGTAATCTGTGCGTTATTACGACGCGCGCGTGAAAAATGATGCGAGCACTTTTTTCATGCCCATTAGCGGTAGAACGAAATATTTTTAATTTAATTTCGTGAGCGCGGGCAGTACAATCAATTTGCGAGACGATTATGCGAGGGAAATTAACGCAAGATAACAGGGAATTAGCGACGCACCTGGGGAAGGATTACCGCTCGAGATAAGTGAATATATTACCGCAATTACGCCGGAAAAGTACTAGCAGCAACTGAAAACCGCTCGAAGGGAATCGTGCAATCTAAACGAGAATAACGGGTCTAGGAGGAAACATCTTAGTGCGTTTATCTGTCGCGCCTTTGTCTGTCACATGGCTCGATACAAAGCAGTAGGTAGAGTAGGTGGTTTAATCTGCGTCCTTTGTTAGCAGAGTGTCGAGTTGACGGGAATAACTCGTGTTTTCAAGAAACTTATCGGGGTACTAATGACATTTCGAGAGGCTACACAAGGGAGTACAATGACGGGCTTTCGGCTGAAATATATCTATATATATTTACTTAGTGAAACTGTTTTTAGCTTAAGTTTCCTGAAATTTGCCAGAAATGGGTTATGTAACGTGAATTTGATTTGCTGATGATAGTGCTCGAGCCGAGAATAATTCGTGGAGCAAGATCTCGTGCGGTTCTAAACGGCTGTTTACTCGATTCCGCTGTGATTTGATACGTCAGTCGAGGTAACGTAGCAGAAAATACGAGCATTTACGTACTAAACTAAACTACGTAGGCATAAACGAGCAACCTTAATTTTTACTGGCAAATATATCGTTATAGAATATTTTTATAGTCAAAACCGAATTCACAAAAAGTCATTACGATTATTTACGACCATAGTGCATCTCATGATAACTATAATGAACTCCATTGGTAATGAAGGTTCCATTGTGGTAGTCATCAGCAGTTGATTTTCACGTTATGGCAACTGCTTTCATAAAATACCGTTGCTTGCGTCAACTTGGAATTAGGTTTCCAAATGCGAACCCCGCCGGGCTCCTTTAGGGCCACTTGCACCATATTCACTAACCCGGGGTTAACCGTTTAAATCTGTAGTTACCATGGTTACCAGTACAATTTGACACTGGGATAACGGTTTAACCGGTTAACCCCGGGTTAATGGGATAGGGCAAGTAGCGCTTAGAATGTAATCGGAAAACCTCATTCATGTAATTAAATTTAATGCACATGTGGTGTATGCTGTCAAATTGACATACCAATAACTAACTTATCACGTCAGTTATCGAATAAAACAAACATTTCATCTGATAAACTTTTCAGCACATTGAGTCATCGCGTTGGAGTATAACATATTCAGTTTGAGTTGAATTTTTAATGTTCGGTTTGTTTGCGTTGGCATTGTTTCTGAAATTGGTTCGAATCGTTACAGCGTACTGCTATCGTACTTCGATGGCTCGTGACATGACCAATTCGATTTATTTTTCATAGGTTGTCTGTCAGTTCATCCAGTGGATTCACTGCTACGCCGTATTGGCTAAATACTAAGTGCATGGTGATTGACTACCGTAAAACGGGGTCAGTAGGTTTCGCGGGGAGAGGTGGGTTATGAATGGGGAGAGAAGGTTTGAGAGGGGGGTGAGAAGGGATTTTAAGGCTACTGCTACAAAAATAATGTATTCCAATTTAAAATGGAGCTATAGTAATACGCATAATAAAAAAAAATCGATCCAACAATCTTGCAAAATCACCTTTGTATGAAAACCCCTCTCACCCCAAATACGAGGCACTACGGGGTGAGGTGGGTTTTCCTCTTTATCGTCAAAGTTATGAAATGGAACTACCCAAAATAAAATAAAAACTAAAATACAAACGTCCGGAACACTTATGATACACCATATATACACCATTCAGTTTTCATATGTAAAATTAAAATGTTATCGAGGTTTGAATTTCAGTTTTGACCCTACTCACCCCATTTTACGGTACCCGCTATGAAGGAGGGGTACAATAAAAACTGTTTCTGTTCCTTACAATTTATTCAATCATTTCGATACTTTTACGAAATACATACAACATGAATGAAGCGAATATTTACAATATATCTTAACTACTTACACATAGTTAGGTAATTGTTAATTGAAACTTACAGTAAAAGCTCCCTAATTGTCTTTGGCACTTGCTTTCAGTAATAATTACAGTTCAATAATAAGGTAATTAAAATTAAATACGAGTAGATAAGTGTCGTTTGAGGATATTAGAATTGAGCAAAGATTTATACATTTTATAATGTTACTTAGACAGAATGCTTGTATGAATTATCGCGTGGTTAACAGAGGTTTCCATAGCATGATGGCCTACTCGGGGCTTTAAATGGAATACTTAAAAACAATTCATGATAAAAGATTAAAGCTGGCTTCTTGTAAAACGTATAATAATATACATACTGCTGGACAAGGGATGTTTTGTTTTTCAAAATTTACCAATGTTGATAAAAGTTCTACGTACCTATATTGCACAATGCACGTCACGTCTAGATCATTAAAAGTTCAAAAGTCGACTTAACATAGTACTCTACATTACGTATTGTATGAACGTTCACATGATTCACATCATAAACAACTAAGCTTTATCCCACTACTGGCAAACGTAGTTGAGTGAAAAATACTATTTTTTTAAATAATTGTAACGTTGATAAACATTGGTCTCAAAGACGACCGTGTTTGAATTTTCCCTGTAAAGGGTTAAACGGAGTTGCTTGGATTCATTCATGTTCATTAGCAATTAAAGCAATAGGCAGCTTCAGGATTACCGAGTAGATGGTTTTGAGTAATTGGGTCACCCCTAAGAAATGTCGTAAATTGCTAGTCTTTAATACAAGGAAGATTATTCTTATCATACTAGCATTTATTTAATTACTTGATCGTTTATGTTTATCCTACTTGACTTTACATTAGTAGACTCTGCGAAAGGACTCTTAAATATCCTAGTGAATAGGCAATATAATCAAATATTAGCCAATAAAATACTCGCAACTTTGTACAAAAATGATGTGTGTAAACACTGGAGGGAGTGCGATATTGGACGTTTGTGTTATTCGACCCTTATACATACGTAACCCCTATCATATAACCTATTCATAGTCGATACAAAATACTATTCCAAACTGGATCACGAAATATTAAACACTAGAATGTTTTCTACGGTTTTAAATAGTAAAAGCGGCCAAGTGCGAGTCGGACTCGCCCATGAAGGGTTCCGTATTTAGGCGATTTATGACGTATAAAAAAAAACTACTTACTAGATCTCGTTCAAACTAATTTTCGGTGGAACTTTACATGGTAATGTACATCATATATTTTTTTTAGTTTTATCATTCTCTTATTTTAGAAGTTACAGGGGGGGGGACACACATTTTACCACTTTGGAAGTGTCTCTCGCGCAAACTATTCAGTTTAGAAAAAAATGATATTAGAAACCTCAATATCATTTTTGAAGACCTATCCATAGATACCCCACACGTATGGGTTTGATGAAAAAAAAATTTTTTGAGTTTCAGTAGGAAGTATGGGGAACCCCAAAAATTTATTGTTTTTTTCTATTTTTGTGTGAAAATCTTAATGCGGTTCACAGAATACATCTACTTACCAAGTTTCAACAGTATAGTTCTTATAGTTTCGGAGAAAAGTGGCTGTGACATACGGACGGACAGACAGACGGACAGACGGACAGACAGACAGACAGACATGACGAATCTATAAGGGTTCCGTTTTCTTCCATTTGGCTACGGAACCCTAAAAAGGGGTCTAAAGTGTTATCGTTAAATGTAAAACAAGCAGGTTGTCTTGAGATCATTTGGAATTACAGAGTTTTTTTTATATATTTTATATCATGGCCGTCATCTAGTTCTAACGGGTGTTAAATAAATAAACTGGCCTTCTATCTAAGTCAAATCATTGAAGAAAGGTTACGACTGCGATGCTAAAGCCTTTTGAAATTTCCGGCATTTGTCTTCCTGCGAGTAAACCGCAAGTTCTCGTCTACAATGGAAGATATCTTTAATTAAGACCTTGGGATTTAAATTGCTAACGATTGTACAATCAATTCCTAATGTATTACACTGAATTAAGCAGCGTTTTTGCTTCTAACTGGAATCTAGCTTTGATTATGTTCATATAAGTATAGGTAGTTAACTAGGAACTTACATATTTATTCGAGTAAAGTACATACATATAAGTTGAGACTAGAATTAATTTGCTGCGCATTAGTCTGAACTTGATAAATGCTGGATAAGTTAAATATATATTACAATATATTTTTGAGTTGAATTGGACGTAGTTTAGCGTAAAAGATCCATCCTCTAAAATTTGTCATTTAAATGAACGACTTTTCCGTTTGACAGAAAGTTCAAATTTGACTAACAGATTTTTGTGGATTGGATCTTTTACCCTAAACTACGTCCAATTAGTATTTAATAACCCTTTGTATTTTGCTTCGAGTCAGTCGAATAATATAAAGAAATAAGTTTCATACAACATTTAGTTTTTTGTGGATTGAGTGTGAGGTGTAGAGGATCTTTCTTTATATTTATTAATACAACAGGTACTTCTGACTCTGTGCTTATTATTTAATCTGGACACATGACAACGGCCCCAAATATTTAATTAACTGATCGTTTATTCTATTATGTAACACTATAAAACACATGAAATTAAAAAAAAAAAACTGACTATGATCTGCCCATGAAGATTTTGGATGTTACAAGAATATAAGAAGAATATCTACAATTTCAGGAAAAACGACAACGAGAATATTAAAAATCTACACGAGAAAAGCGAAACACATACAATAAAAATAAATACAAAGAAGGCTCTACTTGACATGACACGTTATCATATTTTATTATTATCGATTTTTACAAAAATAATCTCGTAATAACATCTACGACTATTATTTATACAGTTATCCTTATATTTACATCTACAATAGCTGCAAATATTTAACCAATTCACAAATAAATAGCACATTTTAATACACTACCCAAAATGCTGTAATATTAACTTTATTCAAATGGTTGAAATTCGAGATCACAATATTGCTTGGCATTATAAATAACCCTAAAACTATGCACTAACTTAAGAGCTATTAGGATAACATCCTTCGAGATCATGAGATACACCAACTAGATTTTATATCAGTTTTGATTGAGTATTTAAAAATACCTATCATATCTTTAAAATTTAATAACGTGCTCACATAAATTCAACCCTGGGCAGTTACGATCAATAATTAAAAGTACAGACTTCATCCATTATCATTATCGAGCTGTCTGCCAGCTATTGGATTCGAATTATTCATTTTGTTTCCAATGGACAAATGCTGTTAGCTCTAATAGCTACCGAACGGAGGGGAGAGTGGGGCGCAGTGTTGCAACGGGTTACGCTACCCTCAGGTAAAGTGCCGGACAGGGTCCGGGCGAATGTGCCCGCCTAATCAGGCAGAACGAACGCACGCATGTTCGACCTTTCCACGTGCGCAATATTACCGGATACCGGCGCTCTGGGTTCGACAAAACTGCCAAACTAAATGTAGTAGTTGCCTACTGCAAGTTCAAGTGAGTGAAACCGTTGTCGTATAAACATTTTAAAATATGTCTCACGAAAGTTTAATATCGATGATTACAGCAAACGAATTTAGTTAGTTTTCGTAACTAAAGTTAGAAAGACAGTTCTGTAAACTTTCATACATGTCAAAAATACTAAGATAAAATCAATATCATCACATGAGGCCGGCAGACGAATATTTTGTAGCCTTTTGGAAAATTAAATGTAAATTTAGGTTCGACGACAAAGACACGATAAAAAGAAGTTGCCTGACTTGTGGGGAGTTACAATTGCTGTTGGTATTTATCAAATTTTGACTGTCTTTATACGCGATGTAACTGTTTAATTTTCCTAGTAGGTAAATCAAAGAGAATTAGATCACTAAGGTAAATGTTGTGTTGTCGTTTATGAGTTCTTGAGATGATGTGCGTCGTGGTCGCACCGCCGCAGCACGGCGAAGTGCGTCATCTGGAAGGTGTTGGTGGAGCGGCAGCCGCGCTCCAGCGTCCCCGTCATGGTGTAGCCCATGTTGAAGTCCGCTTGCGTCACGTTCGTCGTTAAGTATAACTGTTGACAAAATCAACACGTTAGTCTGATTAAAATAGTCTCAATTCGAGTCAAATTTCGAAATTATTTTGAGATAATTTTAACGCGTGATATTATTCCATTATAAAGATCAGCTAAAGAAGATTATCAGGATTAGCTAAATAAACCTTTTACTAAGAGGTATAATTAGGTACAGTAGTTAAGTTTAAGAATCATATTGGATGATTCTGTCGTTTTACACTTTGACTGACTTTATATCGTCGTTTGCCTTTGAATAAATGGACCCAATCAACCGATCATAATCAAATTTTAAACCAAATCGCCAGTTTCCATGGCTACTAAATCGTAGCTCAGACAGTAGGTAAACAAACATAGTCAATAGGTAATAAACATGTAACGTTCCTAATGACATCTCATCAGCTACGATTAGGCAGTAATGAACTGGCGATATTTACCTTGAAGTCGGCGTCGGTGCCGATGTGTTTGAAGGTGCCGACGACGTGCACGGCGTTCCCGCCGCTCACCACCATCCGCGCGTGTGTGCTGTGCCTGCAAACAAACAGGAGAAATGAGATGAAATGTGTTCTTTACGAGAAAACTTGGATGGAAGATCGGTGTTGGTTGAACGTAAGTTTTTTTGTAACGTTTACTTGGCATAAACGGTTTGGAATGTAGTTGTTATAGCTTCTATAATTTATACAAAGTTCATAAACCAATGCAGTTAGCATTACTTAGCTGTTTCGGGATGACTAAATACAAAATTAATAACAACACTTAGCAGACTTGTTCTTACAAGAGAAAGCTAAGTTAATAAGGCTAAGATCCAGATATTTTCTGACAAGTTGATAAGCCCTTATAGGCTTAGGGTTTATTTTCACATCGCACAAGTCGCGATTTACTGCGGAATCACAATCAATAATTTTCTCTATAAAGCTGGAAACATATAAACACGCTACGCATTTCAGCATACCGCCACGAAACCTATATGATGCTGCGATACTGATATCTTCTTATATAATGTACAGAAGTGTACGACAACCGGAGGGCAAGCCCTTACGGCTCGGCCAAGCGTGATCGATGGCCTTGGTCCCTAATTGGAGATTTCGTTTGCTTTTGTAGGGAACTCCGGATTTAAAGATATGTATGTACTGGTAATTAAATTTTAATATATTCACTTTGTTTTCGGATGAAAAGAGCATATAATCTTAAAGCCCTTAAAGGTCATCATTCTTAATAAATTTGGGAGAGACTTAAGCCTTTAAAGTGGGGTGTTGCCTCGGCCGTTTGTCTCGGAGCGAGAATTAGTGCGGAAGCGGTTACCTGCGGCCACGGCGACACGCGCTGATTTATCTCACCAGGCCTTGTGCTCCAAGAACGCAAGCGAGCATTCACTTCAAGACCAATGTGACCCCGAGGTCCATTGCAACTCCTTATATTCGAAGGAAACACTTATTCTGGTCCATCTGAGGCGAACGCTTGCTTGCGTTCTGTAGGTTTTGCGAATACAGGGCATGTAATGTTCCTAAATCAAAAAGGCACATAACATGGTGGCAACTATTAAGATAGGACGTTTGGCTCCGCAGTGCCTTGCAGGCTGTTTCGAGTCGACGTTTATTTTCTACAGAGATTTACGTGTGATAGCAATGTATGATGAATGTCTTAAATACTAAACTGGGTGTAAGCGTTTAAAAATTGTGAAAAACAACTACATTGAAGAGGTCAATAACTTAAGGTAAGGCGCGTAAGTAGGGTAGGGCTAGGGATACCTACTATTGCTAAGTAGTCTGCTCGGCCTGCACAATATGTCATTTAAAAATAGTCTTCCAATCCTTTACCTTTAGATGTGAATTTAATATTTAATATTTTAACATATTTTAAATATAATAAAAATATTGTATTTTCCTGCGCCAACACAATTTTGTGGGTGGCAACGTACCAGATTATTCTTTGTATTAGTTCACTGCGACGCGACAGCTGCTGGGATGCACAAGAAATATCACTTAAGTAGTTTATTTAATCGGGTCTAGTCTTTATAATAAAATTTAAGTAGTTATAAACAATCAATAAACATAATAAGTTCTTACTTTTTTATGATAAATAACATGAACGTAAATAGACGTAAGTACATACAATGATTTATAACTCAAGATAGGTTATAGGCGTTCCAAAATTGAAGCGCTTAACTTGTGACAAATTGGACAAGTTTCCTTTAGACGCGGCTGGACAAGCGAGAAATGTACACGTGCTAACGAGCTCCCGCACACCGAAAGAGAAAGAGACGACCTTATGTTTAACAACGAGTGTGACAAAGATGGATGTAATGAGAAAACTAATCAAAAATAACAGATTTCTTCGTAGGCACAGAAATAAATATGGAAGTATTTTTTGTGCTCCTCAAGTATGAGTATAACCTATCTATGGTTATATAATATCATTGAGTACATATAGCAAAATTGGTATCATAAATAGTTTGCTTGTAATTTTCTAAACAATATCCCTATTGGTGTGTTAAAATTAATAAATTTAGTAGTGTAGAAATAAAAAAAAACTTCTTATATAATAATCCGAACATGTATATGTTTCTTTGCTCCATTTGTTACGGACAAAAACCATTTTCCTTACAACTGTTCACCCCAAAAATAACCAAGGTCCCGTCAGTTTTTGTCTCGGATAAATTTCTCTTGTCTATACAGCATCGGTACCCGCGGCACGTATCCCAGTTAGTAGGGCGCCACGTAGCCTGCCCTAACGGCCTATGTAATGGCGGGCCACTGTTATACTCCTGCCGGAACACCTCCCCGAACTTCGCCAGAACAAATTAAAAACCTTTATGCGCCCTTTTGGAACTACTTTCTTGAGTGTTATGGCCGAGAATGTGCCGGAATTTCGGGGAATTAAGTCGTGTTTTGTTTCAGTTTAAAACAATATCAATTACTGAGTTTGGTCGTGTTGGCTTTTGTTCTAGAAATAAATGTCGCTTTTGGAAAACTCCCGCTCTATCATGAAATACGAGTCATTTAGCTAAAATAGGAGGGCGGGCAGCAATAATCGTTAACGCTAACGGGCCAGTTTAGTCCCCGTGTACCTAGTGGCTGGCTGTTCTGAAAATTCTTTTAACGCCTCTATTACAGCTCGAGGACAGGTTTAATCGCAATATTACAATAGTTTCATGACACCTTGTTTGTTGCTAAGTAAATTTTTAAGGGTTTATCTGTTTATTACTGCCGAGGAAACCTTGTGGCAAATTAAAAATAATGACCTAGTTGTTTGTCTCATTAATCTTTAGGTTACGCGAGACTGAAATGCTCTGGGAAAACTTAGCGGCGAATTTCTTGGTTAATAACAAGAAAATCAAAGGGTGTACAAGGACAAGGTATAATATATCGGGTTTACGATGATTGGACCAACGCGTCCCTCGATGAAAGGTTTGTTAAAAAATGTGGGTGCTGAGCTTATACAAATTAATTTGAAAATTGCAATTTTTAAGGGTAGGGATAAAGATAACCTAATCTGAATAATACGTTGTATGAACTGTAATAAATTTGGCTGGCATAAAACTAAGCCCTGAATTGGTATTTCCATCGCTTAGTGAGCACATTATTTCAGGTGAATGAGTATGATCGAATTTAAACTGTTGTGAGACATACTAACATTGAATAATTTTACGGTACTGTATAGTGCTTGAGAAAGGAGACCTATTAGGCTCTCCGAAACATGTCGCGCGAGTGACTTAAAACAAGTGAGTCTAAACCGTAAAATTATTAAATGAATTAGTATCAGTAGGTAAGCACATAAGTACCTAAGTAGTAAGTAGTAAGTATGTACCTAAGTATTTATGTCACTTTATTATTATTTTACACTTAAAAAAGCGTGATCTCCAGTTACACATATATGGTTGTTAGGTAGCCCAGTAAAGATACGGACGGAGGTCTGTTCAGATAGTCATTTCTTGTTATCAATTTATAATCATCAAAAGAGACATTTCTTCAACCAGAAAAGTGTAATTTCTTTAAATTTGCAACGATGAAATTATTGTCGATTTTCGAAACTACCCAACATTCAGTAGATTCGGAATTACCTGATTACCCCGTATGGCTATAAATATGTGCTCCTAGTTCTCACTATGTAAGTAGTTGTGCATGCGTATGGATATTCTATTGACGTGTTGATATACAAGTAGGATTGAAAAGTATGAGGTGTATTCTGATTAAAAAAAATGATTTGTTGATAGATTAGCAGTGATCGTTAATTTTCCAGCAATTTTGGTGCAGCATAGTAGAAATAAAGGATTTTCTTCAATTTTTTTCTAGGGAGAGGATTGGTTAAGGTTAATATTACTGTTATTACCCCAAACTATCTATTCCACCTAGAGTAGGGCATACAGATGCTGCACCAAAATTGCTGGAAAATTAACGATCACTGTAGATTAGGTACTATCATCAAATCACTAATAATTTGATGTTAATCTCAATGCATTTAATTCGCCTTAATATTAGAACGATAGGGTTACCTCCCTAAAGACATACTTACCTATTAATATCGTAGAAAACAATATTGTCTTTTAAATAAAAGCGGCCAAGTGCGAGTCGGACTCGCCCATGAAGGGTTCCGTATTTAGGGGATTTATGACGTATTAAAAAAAACTACTTACTAGATCTCGTTCAAACCAATTTTCAGTGGAAGTTTACATGGTAATGTAGGTACATCATATGTATTTTAGTTTTATCATTCCCTTGTTTTAGAAGTTACAGGGGGGGGGGGGACACATTTTACCACTTTGGAAGTGTCTCTCGCGCAAACTATTCAGTTTAGAAAAAAATGATATTAGAAACCTCAATATCATTTTTGAAGACCTATCCATAGATAGTGCCCCACACGTATGGGTTTGATGAAAAAGCAAATTTTGAGTTTCAGTTCTAAGTATGGGGAACCCCGAAAATTTATTGTTTTTTTTTTCTATTTTTGTGTGAAAATCTTATTGCGGTTCACAGAATACATCTACTTACCAAGTTTCAACAGTATAGTTCTTATAGTTTCGGAAAAAAGTGGCTGTGACTGTGACATACGGACAGACAGACAGACATCCAGACAGACAGACATGACGAATCTACAAGGGTTCCGTTTTTTGCCATTTGGCTACGGAACCCTAAAAATCACAATGCTTCTCCTGTTGCATAATGTACCTACACCTGTTCGGTAGCAACGGGTCATCTTTATATATTTACGGCAAGTCCACACCTCTCTTCAACGTGGGCGCTGCGAACGCGCGATAGTGGCGCCCACGCTTCCGCCCGTTTGTCAAACATGGCGGCTTAACCCACCTGAGGCCGTTAATTGCAAAAATACGGTTAATGTTGCACCTTGATAAACGGTTTCCTTTTAAACAAGATATATTACTGCATTTTAATGCTGCGTTTTCAGGGAAATGACATTAATAAAATATACGGGGCTTTTTGTACATGTTTTCTGTCCAGGGGAAGTTATGGAAATTAAATTAAAATTGTCACAGTCTAAGTTACCTACCTACATACAGTAGGTCGGTGCTACTACTATGATTTCCATATTACGTATGGCGTTCCTCCCCGTGACAATGGCGACCCGGGCATTTCAAATCAAAATGTGAAGACATTTTTCACTTCGACAGTTTTATCCAAGTCCTATACCAAGCGATTGCAGTGTCGTGAGACGAACGCAAAAATAGCACCTGCCAAGTTGTAAGAAGAAATTGTGGGTTAATTGAATCAAAATCGACTAGGCTACAAAGTGAAAAGGACGGAGTAGGTATCCTGTGATTCATCAAATGATCTAACTGAATTATACGACACAGTATCACAAGGAACCGTGCACGTTCTCCACAAGACCTGGGCTAATTAATATATCTAGGTAGTTACCTTCCCGTGCGGGTGATCTCCACGGCCTTGCGCTAGTTGTTACATGCATGTATCGCGGCAAGCTCTCAGGCACCAGCAAGAAAGGCCTCAACGGGCATTCTGTCAGTTCAGTGCCCTGTTTATCAAAAGCTTGTAACTTGTAATACCAGTGGAAGTCCCTTTTTGAAAGCTTATGTTAGAAAGGGACTTCCAAGTGTATTACAAGTTACAAGCTTTTGATAAACAGGGTACAGGTCGTTGCTGAAAACTAGCATCACGGCTTTCTCTGGTATTATACTGTGGAATCCTTCCTAGCATCCGTCTGTTTCTTTTTCTATGTATTTGTAATTTTAGAGGCTAATGAATGTATTTAGTATCTATTTATTTCTTTCTTCTTTTAAAATTGACTTAAGCCGTATCCAGACGAGCTGGGCAAATCGACCGATTTGATCAGGAAAATAATTGGCGCCAATCTCATCTAGCGTCTACACGTACACAATTTAATCACCAATTTGTATTCCATAGATACTTGCTAACTTCGAAAATTATCATTTTTGTGTCCGCACCTGCTGATTTGATCGGGGAATCAAATTGGCGTTTGCGTGCACGGCCTGATTCGATTGGACAATTTCATCAGATTGGCGAAAAATTAAAAATTGTCTCGTCTGGACTCCACATTACCTCCTCGTGCCGGCTACCTCGACGACCTTGCACCGGCTCTTACGCCACCAGCAGGGCTGCAGTGTCCAGTACGACGAGGACGCGCTGCGCGCCCAACCCTCCTCCGGGAACAGTAACACCTGCAACAAAGAGAAACTGCTTAGGAAAATATTCTTTATTGAAGGAAAAAATAATTAGCTGTACCCGCGGCACCATACGATACGAATGGGCTTCTATCGATGTAATAGGGAGTGGATTTCGAAAAATAAAGAAAACCCTGTCATCTTAGGTTAAGCTTTCTACAATTTCAAAACGAAACTAAAAATGTTGTCAAGTTTGTTAAATATTTTATTCTATTTTATAAACAAAATTTTAAGAAAGGACATTAAATGTGAATAGGGATTATTGATCGTTGCTCGAAAGCCCATAAAATTGTATGTCTGTTATTGCCTATTTTGTAAAACATGCCATACGACTAAATAAATAGCATAAAAAAGTAAGTACCAAAGGTATCAAAGTTGATTAAAGTAATCTATTGTTAATTTTTACGACACGTGTCAAAACGATTGGTTAAAAAGCGAGCCTTCTTGTAATCTTAGTAGGTGAACAATATACGTAGGTACAAAAAAGCTAAATTTCTTTCAGAGGCAATGTACAGAATACAAAATATCTCACGCAGCCGTAAAGAAAAGTTGAAAACAAAGGATTTTCATTACGACGTTCATCTTCGCTATATCGCCTTATCCGACCATTATAAACCTCCTATGATCTTGCTCTTGGGTACTAATAGCCTCCTAACACGCGGGATATACGAATATTATGAAGAGAGAGAGAGAGAGAGAGAGAGATAACAGTCACTCCCCCTAAATAATTTAAAGCCTGCAACTGGATTTCGTCATGACCTTTAGTTATAGCTAGTTCTACTAACTTTAGTTTTATTTGAAATGTATGCACCTACCTTACTACATTTATACTTCGGCCTGATTTTTATTATCAATTGAATTCATTTATTAACTTATTTCAGATCTAAAGAGCAGCCCTTTGCAGGTCTTTAAATAGGTATTCTTATTCAACGCTCCATTTAACAATGGGGATAATCTAGTCGCTGCTCTCTCAGGCTTAAGGCACTCTGGGCAGTCTTTTGAAATCATGTTATCTCAGCAATCGAAGGCAAATTACCAAGCAATATTTTACAAAAACAATCTGTCTTCAGTCTAGCAACCGCGTCAGCTTCCCGAGCCGTTGAGTACGATTTAACTAAATTAGAAAACTTTACAAGCCTTTCGACGGTGAGTTGAAAAATAGCTTTTTGAGGAAAACTAATATTGCAGGGCAGAACAAAACAGTGCAGAGTTGTAACGAAGTTGTTTCAGGCGCCCGAGTTTGCGTCCTCGGGCGATGGAAGCGAGGCATTGGTTCGCGCAGCGTGTCGTGTCGCGCCGGGCCGCATCCTGCCGCGCCTGCCGATAGCTACGAAGCCACATGTCTCGGCAGACTTGCTCGCTCGACTGGCTCCCAACATTCCGGTCTCATTTCTTCACCGCGACTTGGGCAATATTTTTTTTCTCGTAAAGAGTTTTCCTGCTTTCGACAATATTGCGCCAGTTTCAAAGGGGCGGGGACTCCGGGGCTGAAATCGCTTTCACATTGAGTGAGCACACTAATGATTGAGTTCCGCACACGACGTCGTGTACGGCAGCGGCTCCCTGTCCCTTTGACGAGTGTCCCCGGCGACTATTTAATGGATTTAAAAGGGTTTCATTGTTCAATTTACATAGATCGGTACTCGGTTGTATTTCTAATTGAAGCAATGGGACGGATTTATTAGAAGGCACGATATTTGATGTGATCGAGGGTGCATGGCCGATCCGTTTCTGTTGCGAAATATTCTCAACTACAACAACTACGATACTTTATTCAGGACAGTCATTTATACTAATTACTTATTTTTTATTATATTTATGTGCCTATATTTGTAATAATGCATATTCAAAACATGCATTTCGTTACTTTTAGATGTTGTACATTTTTGTTTCTGTTTGTCATTTATTGTTACTTATTTTTTACTAAATTCCTCAAAAGTTAACTGGAAGAGATCCCATACAGGGATAAGTTCGCCTTTGATGTATTTAATTAACTTTGTAACTGTGTTTTTTTCTCCTACACTAAGATCATTTATAGACATATTATTTTAATACTTACTTACCTACTTACTAGTGTTTACCTTATGGTAAGACTGTTAGGTACTTACCACAGTTATCTGTGGTTTTATAATTGATGTTCTCTTCATGAGATTGTAGGAATTAGTATTGTGCGTATTTTTCTTGAACTAGGTATATTAGTTATCAAGGCGGTTAACTTTAGCAATGTCTTTTATGCAGGTAAGTACCTAACAGTCTTATTTTGTAGCAGAAAAAACTATTTATCTTACATTACTTTGATAATGTTAATTTTCCTTAAATATGTAATAATTCAACCAAGTCGAAGATTCTAAATCATGTTCAAAGACATATAGACCCATAAATCGTCCCAATAACAACCGACAACGTTAAGAAAGACGTCGTTAGACTAAAAACGGTGGTATGCATAAATCGTGCAGGTACGATTGCAGACAAAAACGCTCGACTCGAGGACGATTAATATTCAATGGCGCTTGCTGTCGGTCGAGTTGTCGGGGTTGTCGGAATTGTCGGCGTTGTCGCGCGGCAGCGGCGCGACAAGAGTCGTCCAATTACGGCGCAATCTGTTCGATTTATTACTTCGTTAAACGGACACGAATTGGCGACGTGCGTTGTTGTTCTCGCATGCTCGGCGTGCTTGTGACGTTGTACAGTCACGTCTGATAATATCGATACGGACAACGGGCCAAAAATATATACACTACTTTATATATGGACAATAAGGTCGTTTTTCCGTATCGATATTTTCAGACGTGGATGTACCGCTAGTTACCTACTCCGTTTAGTTCTACTTGATAAGGTGCTGCACAACGCACATATCTTCGATGTTTTCATTAGGAAGATTAAAAAAAAAACAGAATTAAGTTATACATATAAATCGATGACAGTAAGTCGAATTGACAAGACTTTAGATTATACGCGAATAAGTCCCGTAAAAATCGTAATGTTGGTTTCTAAACTTTGCCACAACCACCAAAAAAGATCATCCATTTAATCCTAGTTAAGCAGATATGTTTCTGCCTAAAATTCGAGCAAAATTCACGCCGGGCACATAATTGCATTTCCCGGCTTTAACAAGGGGCTCACTCGAAACTGCTAACTACTTTAACTCCACATACTCGTAATGTTTTTGAAGAGTTATGATATTTAATGATCGCAGTAAATTCTTAACTTGATAAATGAGGGATACAAAATTGTTTGTAGTTGATTAACCCATGCTGGGTTTCTTTTGTATCTAATATGGATGGATGGCTGCCATATTGACTTGTAACTTTTAAAAAGGGAGACTGTGTATTATTTTTATTTTGTGTGATTCTATATCTCGATCACCATTTTCGAGGTTTTCTTTAGGGACTATTATACAGTTAGGAGTTCTTCAAAAAAAGGGATGTACAATACTAGTAAGGGTCAGCAGAGCGCATTTGATTTCACCTGGAGTATCTGGCGTCCATAGGCTCGGTAACTGCATATTATCAGGCGGGCAGTGTCCTTTTTAATAAAAAAACATTAAAGTGTTTATTCAAGATATTTCAAGAAAACAATTTAGGTAATTTGTTCAGATTATTCTAGTTTCAGAGTAACATCTAGGTATAATAAATCCAGTTCAAATATTGAACGTAAAGTACATATGTAGCAGATATTTTCAATCTATTTTGTCTGGAATCGTAGATTCGATTCATTCAGCCAATCCGATAAAAACTTACACCGTTCATTTTTTTATTTAAAGAATTGCATCCAAATCCAATTTGGTTGTTTCTCCCGATTGCACTGCATGCAGATCGCAGCTCGAGTCGATAGTCACGTCCCGGCCCTCGACTCTCGACGGCACTCGACCGTCGTGCCTCGTGCCAGTCGCTGCGTTTAGTACTCGCCTCTTGCCACTCGCCCACTGGCCTTGCGCTGCAGGAAGCGGCCAGCCGTTCTATATGCTTATTGAGCCTGAAGACATTTCTTGAGACGATCAATTTATATTAAAAGACTAACTGACTTTTATCACGTTTTCCGTCTACAAATAGGCGTTAATACATTTTACCGATTTATTTTGTTTAGGTTTCAGTTATTCTTCTTTTTGTTCTCTTTCTAATATAAGAGAACGTTAAAATCAAGGTGTAATAAGCCCACGATGCAATGAAAACGGTATAGGTATACTTAATACGCATAGCTTAGTCTAAGGGTATTTATAAATGTTTTTGTTCACAAATGGATGATCCAAATTACTCATTGTTTTAGGTAATTATTTAATGTGGAAATTTTTGTATACGCCGACAACAAAAAAAAATATTTTTTATTGACAAAAAACAAGTTACTAAGTGGGTTTTGAAGTCCCTGACTTCTGAGCTAGGTAAAGACCTGTGTTACAATGGTTCGTATTTTAATTTTACTGACTATGACGCTAACATAATTTGCATGTCGGTTTTTGTTTTGTTTAGGATGACACGCTAATTGTTTAGTATGTTGTTGTTAAGGTTACGTTACTACGTAAACGTAATACTGCTGTGATGGTTCTTAGATAGGTTTTAATAACCTTTAACCCTACGCTGTTATAATTTTGGCGAGTTTCAAAAGAAGCGATCCATAAAATACATGCAATCAAAACTTTTCGAAGTAGTAACATTTTTGAATAAAGTGGATCCTTTCAATGTACCACCAAAATTTATTATTTTATTCCTAAATACCTATGTTGCCATTTCCAGGTGCCACAGAGCGGGCTGCTTAAGGGGCCCTGGAGCCAGCGGTAATTGGCTCCACGTAAGCACGTGACGATTATCGCGATTTGATTAACGCCGCCATTTCTACTGCCAATGCTAACTTAGTAACATCATGAAGGCTATCCGAACGGATTTGCCATATAGGTATGCAATTTGGAGTATAGACTGTCATATCTTGGTGATATATAAGATATTAAGGCGGCAGGTTTGTTAGTCAACGATTTGTCAAGTAAATGGAAAAACTAAGTAGGTACAATTAGTCAATTACCACCCCCAGGCCAGGCTGTATCCATGAGATAATCCTTTATATAAAACGCCAAGCGAAACTTAACACATTCACTGCCAACGTTTTCGGAGCGCTACGCTCGTAGCCGATCCCAGCGTTGTAACGCTTTGTAGAGGAAAGTGACTACGAGCAGAGAACCCGCCGAGCGGATAAACGGTTGTCATCTTGGCTACGGAGCTCGTCTTTTCTTTATTCAACTATTGATATTGGTTTAATTTAGGTATTTTATTAACGCAAGCAAAATCGCATTCTATCTTTGCATACTTGTCCAAAAAAGCTTGCGGTTTTCCTACAGCTACTTTCTAAAAGCCACATATTTATCTACGGGAGTTTATTTTAGAAACTTGACAGGGGCCATCATTTACATAACAATAAGCTTGGCTACTGTAAGAAGTTTATACGCCGAAAAATATTGAAATAACCAGTTACTGTTATACCGAAAGCGCGCGTCTGTTTTGTTTCAATCTCGCGGGCACAATGTGGCACAGGTCTACGGCGTAGCATCAGGCGCAGCCGTGCGTAGCAAAAGGATGGAACACAAATTTATACTTGACGTCGTAGGGATTTTTCAAAGTGTGCCCTCAAATTTATATAGTTCGTTTTCTATTTTCTCTTGTTATTGTATTTTTTAACCGATATTTAATAAGTAATTGTTGAGAATTTAGTCACATTTATCTCATTATTAGGTTTAAAATCTACTAGCAGTTATGGAAATCAAACGAGTGCAAGATGTAGACTACTGTCCTCACCTTCTAGATGTCACCGATCCACAGCAATCCGTCTAATAAGTTGTAAATAAGTCGCTACAGCTGCCATTACATATAGGCCTACAAACAGTACTCAACTGAGTAGTTCACCAAATTGCCCATTATTTATGCTTCTCGTAATTTACGGAATTGCCCGGTAGTTAGCCTATGTAGGCCAAGTTGCTTAGATATATGGATTTAAATTATGGATCTTCACTGATTATTTCAACTGTAATGGGACTTTATCGTTTTAATAATAAATTGCTTAGTTGTCTTTTAAGTAATTTCTTACGGAATATTCGGTGTTAGTGAACGACGCACTTATACTTCCATTTTGCTAATTAAGAACTTTGATAAACACACCTTTATAATTATGTACAGCTAGCATCAGTAATAACAAGTAAGTAGTGCGCTGTCATCACATAGGTGATGTATTAAGCCTGAAGACCTATACGTATAACTACTTAGCTTGTGTGTAAACTGTCACTGTCCACTTTAATCTTGCTCCGTCCGAGGGACAAAGTTTGTTCTGACATTATCATCTTTTATATTGAAGTTTGTGCTGACATTATGTTTTATATTACGGCATCCATGTTTGCTCGATTAAAGACATTTACTTAGGCCTTGCGCTTGTATGAAATTGATTTATGGTATAGCCATAGCCGAAGAATTTTTCATATGCGACATGGGAAGTTTCGCAATATTTATGTGGGTTGCGATATGGTACCTATATATGAAGTATCCACAAGTCGTATTTTGCAAGAGATTTGACTCGGACTTTAATTTCCACGCATTTGTATGTATGTAGTACCTATCTTAATAATTTCGGCATATCAGAAGTATCTTCAGCTGAAAATAAAGTAGTTTAACGTGACTGATTACGTAACTTTGTTCTTGTCAATTTATCACACATAAGTAAAATTAGCTTAAGTAGTAGATGTATCTAAGTGTATTTAGGGATTAGCAAATTTATGGAAGTTAGTATGAATAGATTGAACTGAACTAATGTCACCAGAATCATTATGCGAATGCTGGCCTGTTTGTAATGTACTCACACTCTTTTTGACATTAGATTCTTTCATTCATCTATTCAGTATATTCGTGGCAGCTTTGATAAATTCACTTGTATTCAAAAGCTGCTTTCATCTAATAATTTGGCATCTGCTAAGTAAAACGACGACACACACGACGGTTTACCTACTAGATACCGCAGAAACATTGATTGGCAATTGTTTAGCGTGCAAAATACTGGGCGTAACTAGATTTAGCCGTAGTGATGCGAGAATTTAATTAACCTAGCTTGGAGCGGCCGAGGTGTTGCTTTCATTACGTTTTATTAGCCTCTCCACTCCGCGAGCTGTGAACTGTTCGTTACAAAATGCCTGGAACACTATTTGTTACACGTTAACGGGGTTTCGAGGCACGAACCTGAAATAGTTCTAAGAGTGTGTAATTGCTCGTTGTAAAGGTGTGAACCTATTTTTATTTTATATGATCATTAATTAGCCATTATTACTCGTTTGAGAAATAGCCAAAACTATCAAACGAACTTGACGTTAAATTTATAATTATAACTCAGTAGGTACCTACGTTTTACTTGAATTTATAAAATTCAGACAAAAGTATTGGTCTGTTATTTTGTTTTTGTATATGTTGTGGAATATTGCTATGTTAAGCAATAAACACTAACGGCATAAAATTCATAAAAACCAAACTTTTCGTCTCTAACTTTGGAATAGAATAAGGCAACAATTTAATCGGGTAGTGTGTTGCCCAAAATCTGTAATGTTACCTGCACCAAGCGGAATTTAGAGCACGTTTCTCGTATATCGCACATTGCGTTTTCCCTTGCCAGTTCGGCGCTGATAGCAAAAAAAAAGGAGTCCATTTCAGACCAAGAGGCCTACTTTAGCTTTAGAATTATTAAATTGATTTGACATTAATAGCAATACTTCGCGTATTAGCACAAGCGAGATGCACTTATTCAATAAAGTTAAGATTGCGAAATTTTGAATAGGCACCCAGCGCCTGTGTACAAACACCCGCACCTCGTCCGGTGGCATCGGGTACCTAAACTGCCAATTTGTAGGATGAGTCGGCAAAGGGTTGTCCCGGTTGGTCGTCATGTTGTGTTCGTGGCTAAAGGCTCGAGTGCAATGGTGAAATCCAGATACGGTAATACATTTGCTATTAATTATAATAGAAAATAGCAACACCGATGCCAAAGACAAGTTTTTCATAAAATATAATGAACGCATGTGTCAAAAAAACGAGGTAATCGAGGTATATTTCGATATTCAATTCATATAGGTTAGGATAGGAGACGGATGATAATATTCAAATTGGTATGCACTGCATACAAATTCAATATAATCGTGAAACAAAATATGTGTGAGCGCGGGGCACCAATGTTGTACTATACTGACTTATATTTTACTATTCTAAAACATAAAATTTGACTGATATTTTGGGCATTTGATACTTTCCTGTACAGCGCGTAACACCGTTCGCGTTCTCCAAATTGTAATTACGATAAGGTATTGCATCCAGTCAGTTTCCACTAAAGACATTAAACACTGTACCTTTGTGCAAGAGACCTTGTGTCGCTGACCCCTAACTGAATCCCGATTGTCCAGCGGACACAAAGGTACCTGCGGGCCTTTGATACTGCATACAGATCTACAGCGATATCCCGCGTCAATCAATAGGATTTAGTTTCAATAGCTTTTGCTAATCTTAATTGAATGTGGAATGGCTGGTTTTAGCACAAAAATGAAATACTTGTGTGCTTTTTCTTCTTTTAAGAGTAAATAGTTAAATACCTATACGACTTTGTAATTAAGACGAAAATATTAATATAGGTAACAAATAATAAAAACCGGCCAAGTGCGAGACGCACTCGGCCACCGAGGATTTCATACAAATTTAACTATTTTTTATTTCTACAAATTATTAGTTTGTAGATTTTTCCCTGTATTTGTGGTATAAGACAATATTACTGGCCAAATTTCATAGTTCTAGGTTCCCGTTGACCTGACGTAAGTACCCTTTTTGATTCCTTTGAGAGCGTCGAAATATACGTATCTTTTTTTTACGTTAACTTAGAAGTTGTTTTTTTTTCACAGCTTCAAGGGGCTAAAGACATGAGTATATGGTTTTAATTTCAACTCGATAGCTCTACGCATTCCCGAGGTAAAGGGTCCTGACAGACAGACGTACGGACGGACAACAAAGTGATCCCGTCTCTGATTTTAGGGTTCCGTTATTTTCCTTTTGAGGTACGGAACCCTAAAATCAAACTTTTATAAAAAGCTAGAAAGTTTTATGAAATAAAATAAATTCAGGACATTATAGTGGAGTCAATATAAAGTTAAAGTTACATTAATTGCACAGTCAAATGTTTCTACACGGGTGAATTATATATCATATTGAATACCCGGCTGCGAATTAACAACTTGATATCTGTTCCCGTTTTTGAGAAATAACATTTTTTTTATTTTATATTTTATACTACCTAAACAGTAATTTCACACTAGAGATTTTTTGAAGAATGGGCTATGAAGCTTACACGACTACACGGTCAGAATTTCTCCCGGCAATAATATTAATTATAGATTTAATGAAAAAAACAATAACTTTGTAAGTTTTTCATGACCGAGAATATCCCACACTGAGAGAAAAGTTTACTATTGTGGTTAATAGTGTTTGTTTCGATCATGTTTAATTTATCTGCCTGAGGAACTGCTATATTCGCAGAATAGCAGCATGATATTGGAAACAAACAGCAAATAATGTTCTACACAATTAATGGACACTTCTAGTTTTTTGACAGTAAGTGTACAAGTTATTGAAGAATAACATACTTATTTTTCTCGCAATTATTAAATCAATTTCCAGCATAAAAAGTCAATGAAGTATGCTGTATTTCCAGGCTTCCACAGAGGCCAAGTCAAACTTTGTTTAAGATGTCAAAAAGATATCATTTTGTTATCATTCGCCCAACCGTCTCGCTCGCACCAATACATATTTCATCTAGTACGAGTGAAATGCACGCGCGAATGATATAAAATGACATCTTTTATAACAAAGTTCGAATTAGCACTATTAGGAAAATATACCTTATGACTTATGGCATTGCGTTAAGGTTTAATAATTCAATGCATAAAGTGTCTGTGTTTATGTGAAAAATGATAGGTGTCAATTTTTATATCTATTCACAAAACGTTTAGAATACAGGATGCACAGTCAGATATAAATAGACCCTTGAAGTCTTACAACTATCTATGATACTGGATCTCAAGCTTATTTGGTTAGTAAGTACCGTCCACCAAGTTATACTTCGAATAGCCACCCGGACAAATTCCAAAGCTAATTTCGAATTTTAAAATTTGACAATTCACGAGAAGAGTAACGTAACGTCAAAGGATATGTTTGTCCCTTTTCAACGATCCTGTCATCCGATGCTTGAGTAGAGTGAAACTAAAAGAAGCAAATGTCAGCAATTCGTAACGCTTAGTTTTTGTTAGCGTTAGCGCATCGCGACATGAGAACTAGTATGAGCCGAACTAGTATGAGCCTGGCCCTCGATTACGTATAATTGCAATGAAACTTGGGATCAAGTTATCTTAGTCAATTTAGAGCAGTTGGAATTCAACTCATTGTGAAATTTTTGAACGTTTTCAAATAATTTGTTGGATTAAGTAGTAAAAGTGTTACAGTGTGTTATATATTTGTGATCTACTTACAAGGCCCTTTCATTTGGTACCCCACATGGTATGTTTAAAAGAAAAATGGTAAAAACTTTGCGTCATAGCAACTACCCTCACCACTTTCGCGCTTGTCATCTCATATATTTGTGTTCAGGATATTATACTGAATGCACTGATACCAAATATACTCATATCCGAGACGACATGAGCGTAATTTTTTCTAGAAGACTTTTCGAGAAAAGGCCAGGCTACAATATCTTTACAGGTTGATTGATACTGAGTGTATTAACACCATGTTCACCCATATCCAAGACGATATGAACGAAAAGTAACCTAAAGCCACCCTACCAACATTTTCGTAACAATGAGAGATTATTTCTTGGAAATAATGTTGTAATATAAACTCCTTGTAGAGCACCTACCTGCGAAGAGATCGTGCTGTCAAAGTTGTTAATGATTTAATATAATATTATTAATTAACTAAAGTTTTATTAATGCATCATTTCATTTTATACACCGCGGGATTTAATAACCCGAAAGATTTAAATCACGTATTTTTGACGACAGTACGAGTAAATAATGTTATATCAACATGGGTCCAATTATATATTTTAATTAAACTACTATTTCAGTACAAATTAAATCATATTAATTTACCGCTTCTTTGTGAACAAACCTTTATTCAGAGAGTGAGCGAGTTTAATTAATCTCAAGTAGAGAAACAGAGAGCGAGCATGACATTTCATGAATCACTCCGATATCATACGATGCACGGCGAATGCAGTGACATGTGTTCCATGACAAGAAGTGTCAAGTTATGTCTAGGATCATGTTTACGTTGAAATTATTTCAATTGATTGGCACCTCAAAATACCACAAATTGTATCAAAACTTTATTAATTACTACAACAGTAGGTATAGTGCAGTTATTATTGTTGAAACTTTGCGATAAAATCTTTTCCTTTGAGTGAGGTAACCAAAGCCATTAACCATGATTATATCCGAAAGAAATCATGCCTCTTATTGTTTTAACTCATACTACAGCTGGAAAGGGATGATTACTTGAATGACCTTTTGTTAAAATATCGATCATGCTTATCAGTACGTATTTTAAATTCTCGATGTGTTGATTTATACTGAGTAAAGTAAAATAAACAACTATGTTAAACAATTACGCTTTTTTATTAATTTAATGAATTAGGTTTTCGAAGTGTGTACCACCGTTTTCAGCACAAAGATTTAATTTTGAACGGATTTCATTATTTAGGTTTACAAAAGTGTTCTTTATTTCTTCGGAAGCCGTTCGAATTTTTATTAATAATTCTTCTCCAGAGTTCACCGGTGTTGAGTATTCCTTCCTTATCTTTCAGAGTTCCCCATAGAAAAAAACCAATGGCGTTAAGTCGGGTGACCGGGCGGGCCAGGTTAGGACGTTGCTTCCACGGCCAATCCACCTCTCAGAGTATTGTTCGTCTAGCCAATTTACGAACTTCTAGGCTGAAGTGGGTCCGTCGTGCCGGAAGCACATAGTTCTTCGGGTTTTCAAATCCGTACACAAAGTGAATATCCGCTAAATGAATTTTATTTATTACAGTCAATCAAATTTAAAGATGTTATCTTGCGCATATCTTGTGTGACATATGAAATATGTCATTTTATTGACATCAATTTCGTCATTTTCGTCAAACTGGCCAGTTATCGTAAAGGTAAATAGTTTGTACTCTCGTGATTGAGAACAGAACAAAATTTCGGTAGTGAAACCTTTTGTAGGATATCAAACTTAATTAAGTGAAATTGGCTAATAACCATGTAGTTAGTGCGTCTGCGTGTAAAATTAGTTGGTGGCTACGTCACGCATAAAGGTGTGTTAGAATTGAGATTTTTTTACTTGTGATTTGTTTTAAATAATTAATATCTCTTAAATTAAGGGTTTTTGGACTATGTGTTATATAACTTTATATACTCTAATTAGGCTCTAAAATCGTTGGTTTAAATCTTTCGGGTTATTAAATCCCGCGGTGTATATAACCCTATTACCCTTTGAATGACCTTTTTCACGTTTTCTACAGCAATGCAGTCGACTGCAGCAATTTTGAAGCGCGACATTGCTACCGACTGCATTACTGTGGTAAATGTCAAAATCGAAGTTCCTGTCTGGATTTTGGCGTCCATTAAAAATAAATAATCAAAGGAGGTCATCGATCAAATGGGCCGGAGGACAAGCCATCGTTAACTGGTAGAGAATGCCTTATGGCATTAAGTCCGCCTCTTGTACTATAAGGTTTTTCTTTTGTGCAATAAAGATTAACCACTTTATTCATAAACTTTACGGGCCTGATTTAGTTCAATTATGTTTATCCCTTACTTACAAATACATAAGTTAAAGTGACAGATAAGGACAAACGATTATTACTATTATTAGCTAATTGAGGTTTGTAGCGCGTTTATGAATAACGGGGGTTAAAGAAATAAAATAAATACAGATGATGACAGTAATTATATACGCATTTTATTACGGAAAAAGATTTAATATTGGGTGTAAATGAAACGGGAATTGGAAATATAAAATAAAATGATATTATATTATTCATTTCCGTAAGTCAAACCATCATCTTTATTAGCATTGACATAACGCTCAACTTCGCACAAACCGTATGGTTTTTCACTAAGGAGTGATATATTCTCTTTACGCTAAACTTTATGGTGGGTAGACAAGTCTGTATACTTCTTTGGAACTAACTGCCACAGTCTGTCATAGCCATGTCATAGCCTCATAGCTGACATATGTGACGTATAGGAGATACCGCAATGCATGCATGCATTGCGCGTTTTATAGGAGCTTGGCCTGAGGTGTGTTCAGTAAGCGCGCAACGCATACCGATGAAACTGGGTAAGATAGTCATGGGAGAATTAACGGTCGACCGGATCGCGAACTCTCGGCTGTTGAAGCGGAACAATCGTCTGCCGCGAACATTGAAGTGAGACGGAGATATGGAAGTCGATAAAACGTTCTCTACAGTGAATCAGTACCCGCCATTTAGGGTAATTTAAATAGCTTGGATGATTTAATAATGGTTTTATTCCATACAATATTACATATACGTGGGAGATTTTTTGTTGTTACACTAACATGAGAAAGAGATTTGAGAAAGTGAAAAACAAACCCACTGTCCATTTTCTCGAAGCAACGAAAACATTTTCAAAACAAAAATGGTTAATAGTAATTAAATGGATTAATTTACGTGAGAGATTTTTTTGTAGGATATAGTAAATATACAGAGCTTAATTAACATGTAATTGTTATGTACACATAGTTGTTATTTTTATATAAAAAAATATTTTTAATAAAGAAAATTATTGGGAGCTGGTTTTGGTGTCAAGCTGGGAGAAAATATAAATACATAATGAGTATATGTTTGAGAACTGCATATTAAAAAATCTCGAGTGTCGGATTCATGTTTTGATATATTTTTTCTATTTTAATAATAGTTTGGATTTATTAAAACCATGTGACATATTTTGTGGAGATTTTTTTTTAAATATAGTATTTGTAACATAGGTTATCACATCTCAAAAAATCTCTAGTGTGAGAATTCATGTAGAGCTCTCATACATTATGAACTGTGCTGACCCGCCTAATTAATCTTATATAGTAGTTTATGTGACTGCTACATAATGAGAGGCATTAAAATACGAGTGTGGGTTTAAGAAACGAACGTTAGTGAGTTTCTTAAAAGGATCACACGAGTATTTTAATGCCTAATTATGTACGTAACTGTACATAATTAGGCATTAAATACACACTACTTTATCTAAACACATACTTAAAACTAACTAAAAGATAAACTGTACGTCAAATGGCGGCGAATGAAAACTTTTTTCACGCATGTCACACATCCGTAGTTTTTTTTAATTCCTAGACAAAAGAATGAAGTCCCTATTCTCATGTCACTCGAGATCAAATATTGTGCGGTTTATATTTAAAAAAAAACATACTAAATTGACGTTTCGTATCGATAACTGTTATAATATCTATGGATACTAGAATAGAGACCCACTTGAGTTTTGACTGCTGTTCCAAATTTAAACTCATAACCTTACAAAAATCTATAACGTTACCTATGTACTCGTACATTAAAGTACAAATTTTCCTACTACCACAGATAAAAAAGTTCTCATAGTAAAATTGGTTGTAATAAAGCTTGTCATTTCCTACGGTTTCTGAACGCATTATAGAGCACTAATGACATGTGTGTAGATAAAATACATTTCTATTATAAATCCTTTGTATAATAAAGAAATTGACAAAAAGACACTCGTAACATTACACTATCTACCTACTGAAGAAAAAGACCAGAAAGTTTTTAACACAAAACAGATAAACAAGTAACTAAGTCTACTTGTAGTTTTTACCTGCCGTAGGTATTTCTATAACAAAATAAAGAAGTCTTTCGTTTGTTCTCCAATTCGTAAGAAACAATTTCGAAACTAGGCAAAAGAAGTTGAAACTGGTACCCCGTAGTAAATAAATACGTACATACAAGAGAATTCTTGGACTCGGGAGTTTCATAAGTTCTCGAGCCGCCGCCGTGGCAGGGGAATAAAACTAACTAGACGTTCGCTGCCCAGACAATTGCGTTACCTACAAACGAGAAGATAACAAATCAATTTTAGACAACCGAGACTTTTAATTGAGGGTAGAGACCGAAATAAATTGGAAGAAATAATAACATTTGGCGGTTTTGGAAGGGCTGGAGGGAAACTGAGGGCTAATAAAACATAATATACCGGCCGCTTTGTCCAAAACTGTACAAACTAATTTCACTGTTATTTCACCAAAATTATAGAATTCGGAAAATTGAGAAATGAGCGTGGATTGAATATTTGAATGAGCTACATGCATGAATAATAAAGTAAATAAATTAAATACTTCAAATCATAGCTTTTAGGGACACTTAACTTTGTGATATGATTTATGACTACACTATGTATCTGTCAAAACCAAGCGGAATTGCGCCGCTGGTTGCCATGGTGACGGGTTACCAGTATGTAGAGCTTTGCCAGTCGGAAGGTTTACCGGAAGGGTGAAGTGGCTTATCAGATAATTGGCCGCAACTAGTGGTGACACGAGAGGAATTGCGTACTCCCTTTAACCCCCTGCTCTTTCCGGAGCTGTAGGTATGTATATTGATTTCTGCTGGAGTCCTATTAGTGTATAACTATAACACATTGCTTTTATTCTGTTCCTCCTTAGCCACCATTACAAAAAGTATTGATAAACACTATATTATGGACAATAATTATCATATTATCTATACTAAACTATCTATACCAAAAAAGAATTTTTAATTTTATACTTATCTTATTAGTGTCTATACTTTACTTTTTGTCAAAAAAAATTACAATATAATTATAGCTAAATCTCAGAAAGGCACTCATATATTTTACTATCTATATTTATTAAGTGAAACAAGACTAATATATAGTAGTAGTATTCACATATATATGTCAAGCAAGTTTTGCTCAATTCAAAACACTGCCCGCGAATATTTTCTAAATCAGAGGGACTTCAATATATTTCCACATTTGTTTATAGCATCTTCCAAGAGGGTATATTTAAGGCCCTTGATACACGGTTGGCCCAATAAATATTAAGTGGCAGGGGAACATCGAAGCCCCGCCGGCACCCGTTAAAGTTGGCCACATCAGCATATCACAGATATTGTAATGCCACTACAAAGCTATGGTAACAAGCAGTTGCCAACTAATAACGGTTTATAACGCATGCATAAACTTCGCGATTGCACTGAGACTGAGACTCCCGACGCTTTTCCTAATCTAATAACAGAATTGCTCCTTGTAAGCCGTAATTTTCAACGAAACACAAATTGAGTAGGTACGTCGAAAAGCGGATATTGGATATTGAAATTTGAAAGTAACTTTCAAAGATAAGTTAGTCATCTATTATTATTGGAACGTTGAATAAGTAGAAGGTTTTTTTCTTTGGGATTAACTGAAACCGTTTAAGAAGTGCATGTTTTCTACCAATTTTTTTCCCATAGCTATAGAGAAAAAGAAAACAAAATGCATGACAAAAAGTGTCGACGACCTCTTTTCACCGAATCCCGGTAGTCCAATCAAAAACTGAAAAGAGATGTGCATGATATTGCGTAGAGTTAAGTTTCAATATTTTTTATCCGGATTTATGCAATTTAAAAATGTATTTTACGATGGAAAAGAGCTCCCTGCTTGTATGCATAAAAAATGTTCTATTAAAGCGCGCGTGTTTTTTTATATATTTTTTATAAAAGCTTATTCTGTTGATTACACCTCATAGGGCTGTGGGAATATTTATAGGGTTCTCTGGGAATAGATCGAGGGTCACTTGCCGCGGGGCATCGTACAAGGCGATGAGCCACGGAACCCTTGCAATAATAGGGAGCGCGATCCGACGGACAAGTTCGGACTTAACAATGTAAGCTGGAATATTTAACTGGAATTACTAGCTATTACTTTCAAAGGTAGGAAATTGTTACCTATTTTTTTTGCGTTACCACACATTTTATATTATGAAATCATGTTGATTCCAACAACATAAAGCCTGGTCAAATGTATTTATACGAATAAGAATAATTTATTGAGAAAACCTTATTGCTAATGTAAGCTATTGCTAATTATGCGTGAACTTTTACATATTACGTACATTGTTACGTGCGCCTGAACTAGGAATATAATCCTGTATTATAAGTATTACATTATATTATATGTATTTATAAGTATTACATTAGAGTAAACCTGCTCGTCGTGTCCATGATTGGTAACACCAACCTTAATGAGGAAACAATAGCAGTGAAAATGTTAGAAAAACTGAGTACCGATGATTGTATGTTTTATTTTAATAAAGTTTCACTAGGTACTTATGGCTAGAAAACGTTCGGTTATTTTTTTACTACTTAGGTACATATAAAGAATCTTCTTGAGTTCCATTATTAATGGAAAGTACACATTGGCTGAAATTCAAATGAAATGAAAGCCAATATTATTAGTAACAGCAGTAGTAGTACTCTTAGTTAGTCTGTTACACAATGAACCGCTTGTTTTATTAACAGGGTATTTCAATTTTAAATAGATTACCGGTAATTCCTAGGCTTTACTCATTCCAAATAAGCTAGCATTAGTAGTTACAGTCACCAACATTCCCGTAGGAAAGTGCCTAAAAAGCTCGAAACAGTGTCAAACGATAACACTAAGTAGGTACATACAACTGGTAATTGTACAGTTCGCCACCGAGGGTTGGTGTCGACGCCGCGGGCTCCCGGGAGTAATGCACAAAGGGTGCTAAGTGCCGATGGAACAAAGGAACGCGCCACATAGAAAAATTGACATCTCACACATCCCGAATGCGCTTTTGTGTAATAAATATTTTGTTGTTTCACCTACAACTTTCCGGTTTAAAATTGCGTACCGCCAGCAGGAAGTGGAAGCGAGTTTCTTTGACGAGGGAAAATCAGAAAGTCGCATATTTAAAATATCTTTGAAATCAGGGTGATCCTTTGATGATACCTACAATTCGTGAGAAGAGATCTGACCCAAGAAAATGTTACAAAAACAATAAGGGAAAACTTTGGCTAACATTTCCTTACATTTTACTTGATAAAAAAAAGGTTTTTTTGTCTGTTATTTATAAGCATTATAATAACCCAGTTAAATAACTTTTCGACTTAAGATAATGGATTCAAATTGTAATGAAACTTTTTCTTACATTGGGTCACCCTACGGTAGGTAGGTACCTACGGTGTTAGTCTTTTATTTTTTACTAACCTCAAAGTAAAAGAGTAAAACCCATGTTTGATGTTTCGTTATGATTAATTTTCTTTTTGCTTTAAGTATATTAAAATAAATAATAATTGGAGAAAAAGCTAATTAGGTTAGGTTACGTTTTTGAATCAACATGTCGTTATTTCAAGGGTCACCCAGATCAGTTTAGCTCAGATAGAATTTTTGTAAAATAGATTTCTAAAATTGATATTAAATTACTCGAATTCTGGACTTCGGTGATATATTCTTGTTAAAAACTTGTTGACCTTCATTCAGTCAAATTAAGAATGCCACGGTCGTATACCATCATAGTAAAGTGGAAATAAAACAAATAGACCCAAGTTGTGGGTTGTTTGCGTGTATTTTACTACCCTGACGCAACGCTATATCCTTTGTCAAATTACTGACTCGTAATAAATACAGGTACTTATTCTTCGTCAACTTCATTTATCTCCGACTAGCTCTATCTTTAAATGTTAACAATAAATGCGAACACACCTCGAACCCCAATAAAGGAACAACATGATACGTAACCATAACGCATAATGTATATACGAGTTTGCAAAACTCAAAACTCTAACATTTATTTGGCAAATGCCACAAGACAAGAGGTTTTACATGTCAATTTACATTATACAAGCAATAAAAATAAAATATAATACTATTACAAATGTCGATTCAATTAAAAATTAGATATGTAAACAGTTTCTGAATGTCGAATTACACAAAAAAAACTATAATAAAAAATAACAAACAGAAAAATAAAAAATAAAAACTAATCAACAGTTTGCTATACCAATAGGAAACGATGTTGATGATAGTTTAAGTATTTCTAAAATCCGAATTACTCTTTAACAGCTCATGGAATACGTTTTAGGAATTCAAATTGCTTCACACGACTTTTGGCGTCTGTTTTTAACAACCCAATGTCAGTGATGTACCTAAACCGCAATCTTTTATAGGAAATTCATGATGCAGAAATCCGAGAGATTGCGATAGGCTAGCTACACAGGCTTGGCACCTGCCATGATAAATTACGATCAGTGAAATGTGGCTGCGTTGGATTGGATGCTTCGTTTATCAAAACCTTCGGCTCTTGCACGTTAGTATTGTGACACTGTGACAATGGCAAAACGCAAAATATATAGATGTATACTAATATTAACATCAGGTGTATCCGTTCAGGACCGAGGTTTAATAGCTGAATATAATTCAATTGTTCCCAGCCGGCAGCGGGCTGTGAAACTGCGTTCCTTTTGCAGTGTGAACCCATTCATTCATTTATTCGTTCAGTCGTTCATTCGTTCAAATGGGCCACCTCATACGTGCTAAATCTGATATTTTTTGTATTCTTTTGCGGGCACAATGCGAAGCAGCAGCTTGCATTGTTTATAGGTTACTTTTTAATGCTATATTTGCGCGTGAATCTTTCTAAATTTCACATTACCTACTCTTAATGATAAATCATTGGAATTTCATTAATCTTGTTTACTAAGATCACGAAAGCCAAAATAATGTAGGTACCTACTATATGTATTCTTTGATTCTCGGGGTTTGTAAACTGCAACAATGTGTCTTTTAGACAAATACCGTAGGTACTAAAAGTGCAACATCGTCAAAACACACAGTATATAGGTATGTAACATACATACCTACAGGATTCTGTAGAAACAAAAAACACGCATCAATCTCAATGCGACTTGGGCAGCAATATGTCAGGCGTCGTAACAAAAGATTTTTGGCTCCATGTACTCTCTTCACAACTTTGCGCACATAACACTTAGTAACAGTTTATTCTTTATCATTTTTGGCAACACTCGAAGTGCTACATAATGCGCATTTCGAAAATATTCAAATGAGCAGCGTTAACGCTAATCTTGGCGCTTGGTAATTTAAATAACGTTCTAACATTACTAGCTAATACTTATGTAAAAGTGCATATTCGGATATAGCAGCTAAAAGAGGAATAATAGGTAGAGTTACATTTATAATGCAATTAATATTTTTCAGATTTGCCGAATGATATTCCCATCGTCGCATGGTCGCAAATGCATCACAAAACGAATGAAAACAAGCCAAATATTGGCACGCGTCCCTATGTTGTTATAGCACTCATCAAAACTAAATTGGAAATGAATGAGTGTGATGCGGCAATACGGGCCGATGTGGCTCGATATCAACAATATTGGCGGCACATGCCCACTTCTCGAGGAAATGAAACAAACGACGCTCGTTCCGCAATATTACCAACGATTTTAGTAAATAAGTTTGCTCCGACGACAGACCGGATTTTATGGCCCCCGCTACATGTAATGAATGTTGAACGATTCAAATATTTTATTTAAAGGTAAGTACGTAACATTTTAACATATTTAATGTTTTTTTTGTCACTTACTAGTAGGTCCTTACGGACAATCGACCTAGTATCATTTGACTGATAACGTCACAATTTAGTGATTTGATGGATATATAAATATTCAATGATTAATTAGAAAATTTGGTGCAGTTATGTACTTACGTAAGTTAAGTAAATGACCATTACACAAATACACAGACGGACCAGCAGAGTTTTTGAAAAATCGTAGCGCTTTTTTAGATCATAATGCTGTTGCTGCGGATCAACCTGTGATTACCAGGCTCCTCAGGCATAATGGAATCAAAGAGAGAAGAAATATACACCTAATATATTGTTCAATCTACATACAGTCATAGTTACCTACTACGTGCATAAAAGTAGAATGAATTCAATAAAAGTTATGTGCGATACCAACGACCCATATCGAGGACGGTAAAAAGAGGAACAAACGAAAAGGAATCAAGTGGCACGACGCCACTGACGCTGTAATGCGCAGTTTTATCTCAAATGTTCTTTTCAAACTTTACTACTTGAACTACTTAATACGAATTTGTAAAATAAAATAATTTAAAGGCATTACATCGCGTATGTGTATCTTATAATTACGCGTAATTGCCAGGATTCGAATTATAAAAAAAAACTTACTAGAGGAAAAAGTATGAAATTAACTCGCTAATACCACTCGGTAATACCATTACATAGATATAAAAATGAGTTTTCTGCAACAACCACACAATATCAATTATCGAAAGAAACATGATTTAGACAACATTACCCCGCCCGTAACCATTCGCAGTATATTTACAACATTATTTTTATCACCCCATCTCAGCTTAATAGAGGGCGGGCAGTATTTGTAGCATCAGCGAACAATCTCTCTCGTTAGGTCCCCGCTGGGCGCCAATTACTGATCGGTATTGGGCTGATTGTAGGAAAATAACTGACAGTCTATCGACTGTTTATATCCTGTAACCGCAAACACTTATTATTTCACCACTCGCATTTTACGTTTCATTGAAATATTTTCGGGCACTCAAAGGGTAATTTACGTACCAATTGTTTAATTTGGGTTCGAATTCGAATGAAAATTATTCATTATTGTGTCGATAATTTTTGTATTTAACAGTGTTTGTGCATGAGCATATTAAATCCGTAATTAGGTACTATATGCTTTTGTGCTTATTATTTCGTGATTATTATTTAATTTATTGTATAACTGCCCTTCCTCAATTTTTTGATTTAGTGCAATATGGAAACAAAATTGAATTACACGTTTCAAAATTTTGTTTAAATTTTAATTACTAAGAACATTTGGGCCATGTAAAGGATGTGTAAAGGATTTCACGCGCTATTTTTCTAGACTTAAGAATAATAAAATAGTAAACGATTGTAACGGCTTCGAACTCACGACTTCAGATGTAGGTAAAAGCCTCAAGCCCCACGCATCATCCATGCCTCTGTATCGGCACATTACATTCCTGGCGATGTGTGGCCACTACAAAATTTTATATTATGAATATATTTAATATATCACCAACTATGCACAAGAGCGTTCTGCATTAATAAACCATGCTATGTAATAAAATGTCGCTGTAAAGTCTATACTAATTCATTTTAATTTGATTCTGAAATGTTAACAAATAGTGCAATATACACTACTAAAATACATAATTATTAGTCAATCGCAATAACAATATTTATGATGTCGACATTTTGCGGTGAAATACCGATAAACCACAGCACAAAATATAGATATGTAGGCAGCAATGTGAGCACCCTTTTGATCATCTGCGCATTGCTGGTAATTTGAGGTTGCTTAACTAAACGCGCCTATCAATTTACAAGCCAAATTGCATAAAGAGCCTCGTTGATATTGATGATTCATTAGCTATAGCGCATTGCTCTATTTGTATTCATTTACATCTGCTTTGCACTGCACCCGCAGGAATTGCAACCGTTAAATCGAAAACGTAAAAATTCCGTGCGGATAGTTGAGTTTCCCTCTGGAGCCCTCGACCGCTGGAGGCCGGAGGTGTAACAACTAATGTTCAATTTACAATTCACGCGTCCGTAATGTGATTTATCCAACCCTTTGTGTCGGGTCGGATACAATGCAATGGAGCATTCGCGTTAGACAAATTGTCGGGACGAAGTATCGAGATCGAAAATTCATGCGCGAGTCCTTTACGTCCGGTGCTGGTGATAAATCTTTGGGTTTCAGAGATTCCAGGACAGTCTTAACATGTATGGAGAAACTAAAACTCCGAAATAAAACAATAACCCGCTTATTCACAAAACTTATTAGTATGCCTCTCTTAGTTCAAGTAGTAAATAAATAAAAGTGATGTAAACGAATGTTACACCAAAAACAATAAAATATATTGGATTGAATTTTATGAATAGAGGCAATAATAAGGCACCCATTCAATATTACTCCTTTAGAAAAGTGCATTATATTAAACTGAATGTTTACTTCAAATGTACCAAAACTCGATATTGGAACTTTATTAGAAAAAGAGACACATTTTATTAAATTTTAAAACAGAGTTTAGATCTCAATGAAGACGCATTTGCAGAAAAAGTAATACATAGCGCTTTTCTTTGCCTAGTAGACCTAATAAATAAGTAAAGTTGAGTTCAATAGAACTGGCAAACAATGAAAAAAAATATATACTGATTCTGTTAGTATTTGACATACAACCTAATGTTTCTACAAAGGTTGTTTTTACCGAAGTAGGTAATTATATAATAAGTAACATATATTTTGAGTTTTGACTAGAAATGGATTTAAAAAATGATTTAAGTACACGAACTTATATAAAGTTGATAAGATCATAGTTGTCCTTAAAAAGTGTAATATTACGTTGTTATTAAGGTAAATTGGTTTGTTTACATTATATGCAATTTCTATTGAAATCCACTTTACGTATTCACTCCTCCAAAAACAAAACAGAACTCGGCAAAATTTTATACAAAAAATATACCTACTACGCGAAAATTGTTATTCATTTCGTTGAGATGGAATCCAGATGGTAGGTATCGGGAGTTTTACGGAAAAACTTGTTGTAAGTATTTCATCCGCATCGGAAAACATTATTTTCCCTCCCGTTCTTTACTCTACTTTTTTTCATTGGCAAAACATCGAAGATTTTCCTTAACATTTTTGTTATGAGACAATTTGGTCAAGGAACAAAATCATGGCAATAAAACGGACATTTATTTTCTAATAAAAGTCTCTTACTTATGGAAATTTCACACAGAAAAATTTGTTGAATGTAGATTTTTGGCCAGACTACTGTGCCTGAGAATGGATAGGAATTCAATTTGGTCCCTTCGAGCCCAGCGTCCTTCCTGAATGTAAATCGAGGGTAAATTCGCGTTGCCGAGAAAATTTCCCCTAACATTTTTAAATGATAGCCATGATGGGCACTGTTTTATTGTGCGTTGGACGAGGATTATTGGTAGAATGTACACGCCACGTCATGCCACAAATGTAATAGGGCAGTTTGGCTTGTATTACTAACTGGTAAACCGATCACCTTAATCCGAGTGATCACGACCTATACAATTATGTATAAATCACCATGTCGTTAATTGTTCCATGATGATCCGGGCTCTGTAATTTGTTGTTGTGTAATTGCACCATAATTTCAGGGTTGTATTTCTCAACCATCAACAACGGTTTAATTGGAGAGTTACTTTCTACATTGTTATTATTTTGTCAACATCCGACCGCATAGCTTCTAAATTCGTATTCCATTCAGTTTCTTAATAATACGAACACAAACATGTTTACTTCGTGATTGTTTTCGTCCTCACTGAAACCCAATTGATATATTATTATTATGCGGACGATGTATTGTTGTTGAGCTCCGCGGTCGGTGTATTCAGGGAGACCGGGGTATTCGGAAAACAAGATCCGTTCTAGAGAAGAGAACGATACGATATGTACTAGATACCTGGTAGTTTAGATTTCAACTAGGTAGATATCACCAATGTCACTTTTACGTTAAATTATCGTACTAAGGTCGTTTCAAAATCGTTTTGAGATCTAAAAATACATAACGAGACGTTTTAGACATTGTGGAAATCGTTCAAGAGTATCTCCAGAATCGCGGAAATGTCAAGTTTGACAGGCTAGATCTTAAAAATATCGTTGTCGTATCTTGGTGATGTCTAATAGATATCTCATAGATGTCTAGTTCAAAATCCGAATCGGGCCCAGAGACTCATATTTCGAGGCAATTTAAAAGTTGCGCGGATAGCTTGCGGACTTGTCTACGGTGCCTGTCGCTACGAGTTTTCGTAGCTCGCGGCTACGAGAGGGTTCTGAGGCTACTTTGTAACGATTAGGTAATGTAACAAACTGATCCATTCCATTTCTGTGGCAATACTCACTCAATAAGGCGTATTGGTATTATTCCGATAAGTTGTTGGGCCAGTTGAGAGTAGTTTTCGTGATTTGACTTGAAAGTAACAAGCATTTTGTTTGCTGATACCGTTATTGTTTAAGGGTCCTCACACTGGCACTGCATTCAGCTTCGGCACCAGTGTGACGTATATGAGTTAAGATATACATGGGGCAAAAGAAACCACACATACAACAGAAATATGATCAAAGCTAACATACCTACACCTACTGATAGCGTTCGCAACGAAAGACGGTGGAAGGTCAGGTAAACATATTGTACCTATAACAAAGCTTTCGTGCGATTAAAGTTAATCTCTAATAAAAGTAATGCTATCATCGAATAGGTGTATTAAAATGATTCCAAAATTGAATATCTCCTAAAATAAAAGATATTTATATATAAATACAAATAAATGTATTTGTCTATATTATTATACCTATTAATATAATAATACAAGCTTGCTTTGTTGTACGTTTTAAATATTTCTGAAGCTTAAACTCTTTGTTATTAACGTTGACCTATACTCATTTTACTTTTTAAATATTCAGTGCTCTTAAAATAAATTTAACGCCTTTTCAAGCCGGTTATTAACCTCGCTCTTAAGTTGTTTACGCCTTTCAAGGGATGTCCACTTATTTAGGGAGCACTTAAGACGAATATTATTTAAAGAACATCGAAACAGTATTTTGTTCCATATTTTCTACTGAAAAAATATAAGGGTACCTACATATATAGATCCGAGTGCTCATCACTGTTCCAGTACATGTCATATTTAAGCTTAAGTAATCTATTTGGGCAATATAGTATATTGAGTAGGTACTAGGACATTTGCCTTATTGTCGTTCTTATCAAATAATCTATTTGGACTAACCTGTAGCCCGCGCGCTGAGGCTAACCGGAATGGCCAGAAGGACATTTGTTTAACAAATCTTAGCCTAAACTACAAACTTCAACATTTATTCAGCAAATAGGCCACAAGGCCACTTTTACACGTCAACATTGAATTTACATACAAGCAACTACCATCCTACATCTTACAAAGCACCTACAATCGGTACCTGTCAGTGCGCCTTAGCTACAGATTAAATCATTGATCTACATTACATTATTAACAAAGAGCAGCCACGGCGACAAGTCTGTCAGCCAATAGACCGATTTGCCTTACAGATATTTAGGTTCATTGTGTTTTTGCTCCTAGCATAAGAATTTAATTTAATGAAGCGCTGGTAGCCTAGCGGTAAGAGCGTGCGATTTGCAATCCGGAGGTCGCGGGTTCAAACCCCGGCTCGTACCAATGAGTTTTTCGGAACTTATGTACGAAATATCATTTTATATTTACCAGTCGGTTTTCGGTGAAGGAAAACATCGTGAGGAAACCGGACTAATCCCAATAAGGCCTAGTTTACCCTCTGGGTTGGAAGGTCAGATATGGCAGTCGCTTTCGTAGAAAAATGGTTTAACTGATTATAATTTAATTAATGCAAGTATTCTGTAGGACATCCGTTAATATAATTATACTCATTTTGGTAATTAGCAATGCATAAACATTAACATTGTTATTAAGTAGAATTAATCTGTGAAATGTAAATATAGAGTAAATGCATGTTAGTATTAAGTATGTATAGTAAATTTGCACGCCGTAAGTCGGCAGAATTGTGCTGGACTTATATCTCTATGTAACATCTGTGTTAACCATGATTCTAGCAAATAAATAAATTACAAATTAGAAACTAGTGCCGACGCCAATTCTTGGGATTAGTTGCCAAGCGGACCCCAGGCTCCCATGAGCCGTGGCTAAATGCCGGGACAACGCGAGGAAGATGATGATAAGAATTTAATTAAATTAATTATGTCAGAGCGCAAAGATTTCAAGATCTAACGTCGACCTACTTTTAATCTAGCACAGCATACAATTGGTTAAAGAAAAATAATGCTGATTAGTGTTGACGAATAGTATCCGAGATTTTTTCATTGGTGGCTGGCCGCAGGCGAGTAATGGCGTTCTTTGTCGCGAAATTAGCAATCAGTCGGCGGCGTGGCGCGGCTGCAGGCGCGGGCGCGGCGCCGCGCAGAGCTGAATAACACCGAGTTTTTCTTAATTGCCGCGCAGATGAGCTTTACAGCCGGCCTTGTTACACAAATTACTATTATTTATTTAACGACTCGACTAAGTGAAAACATGAAGTATTGTGCCGCACCGTGACTTTATAGCCCCATCAGTTTTTTAAATATTTAAACACGATTTCGCTGTTGCAAGAAAGTTCTTGATATTTATTTCTCATTGAAAAAACCTTTTATCGAGATCACCTTTCGAATGCCGGTAATAAAAAAACGTATCAACGGAACGCATTTATTAAAGCGGTCGTAAAACGGGAAGCTACCATACTAGTTGAATTAAAACACTCCTTTTGCAAATTCGGCTCAGAGGAAGCTTCGGCTAAATCCTTTTAGCCACTACACCTCACCTTAAAAGACGTATAAACTTTACATTCATGCCCTTAAAAAAGGAAGACGGGCAAACTTTTCCACTTTACCGCCGTCAAAATGAACTTCGTTTAAGGACTAAATTGTATTTCGAAGTTGTTAATTCCAGTCTCCGGCGCAGTTACTTAAGTAAGTCTTTCATTAGCGGTCGCCACGTGGCCTGAATTATAACGAGTTTTAAGGTTCGAAAAAAATTCAAAGACAATGTAGCCGTGTCGCGATTGCCAAACCCTTCAGGCCGCCGCCGCATACAAATGGGCTTCGCTTATTAACGTCGGCCCGGGCGGGAAATTATGCCCTTGTCATTACGATATTTTCATTCGAATCATTATAATAATAGCCTATCAAAACGAATTATTATTTACTAGTAAGCGCGATAAAACTTTCCAATATCTGACGTAGTATTTCGAATTTCATGTTTCCTTTCAAAACAACTGGATAGTTTGTTACTATTTTATTCTGTCGATTGGAGTTTGAAATTTACTTCGATTTTAACTTTCATATATGATACCGTACTGTCTAAAACTGCATACAAATGCTCAAATAACCGAGCAGGTGAAGAAAATGCAACTTGAAAATTATTTACGAATAATAAACGAATGTTTTTTGACATCTACAGCAATAGTTATCTTGGAAATACACTATTTATCTCACTAAATACAATTGTAGGTGTCTACATTTAGCCAGCAAGATGCACAAACATTAATGAACTTTGCACTCAATATATTAACCCTGTGTTCTAGCCAGTATATTTGCAAACTTGACCATTTCGTGGTAGACAGTCAAATCACATTAGTTATTAATGTTTTGACTGCTATACATAAAATTACGAAAGACAAGGACGTGTCGTTTGTTTGATGACAAATTTAAACAAAAAATAGGAAAAAATACCTAAAAGTCCTTACTTTTTTACCTACTTCCTAGTTTGGCCGACAAAACTCGATTCAAAATCAATCAACAAAAAAAAACAATAATGATCGATCACAAAAGAACATCTGTACTATTCCCAAGTTTGAAAGTCGCGCTACCTACTTCGCAGCGCGGCCTTTGCGATAGTTTCTCGTAAAAAACGACGAAGGCGTAAATTCAGTAAAGACATGGTGAATAGTTATGTACCTACAAACAGTGAGTGGCAGGAACAGTGGTTACAAAAAGGAGCCGTCTGTCTGCCGCGACGGGAGATCCGAGGACAATGAAAAACACTTTTGCGCCGCGCGGGAATGCAAAATAGGGTATCGCCGCGAACCGCGCATAAATTTTTATTACACATGTAAAGATATCGAGGGCCGCACTTGTTTATCAAATAAAGGAAGTTTGTACACAGGAAGTAGTTTGCGACCGGTACGAACGCATACACCACAATACGATATTATTGACCGAACGCATCCGAAAAAGGGAATCCTTAAGTGCACCTTAAGGGAATCCTTAAGTGTGCACCGTAACGTAGCCCTAACTTTCGCGAGCACGCAACTTTATATATTTTGAATGCTCAGCCAGAATGTTACTGCGAAGTTTTCTAGGATTGTTTTAGGTAAACCCCTTCTGATGGACGTTCTTTTTTCTATTTTAGTAGGTAATACATAATTTTCAACTCCTCTTCGTATATTATGTATATCGCTTATTCTTTGGTTAATTGTTATTGTGTGCCGATCCCAGTATTAGCTACTAATAAGTAGGCATTTTGTTTAGTTTTTTACTGGTAAAGGAAACGTAATACAGAAATTCTGTCTAGAGAAGTTTTTTTTTAATAGATTGCATGGTAAAAAAATATGTTTGCTCAACATGTCTAATTGTCTACCCTAAATAAATAAAAATGATGTACAAAGTAACCGTTAGAACCACGATTCACGTAGACGCTTAGTGGCACGGTGGCAGTCATCTATCGGAGTGGCTCATCTGCAATTCTGATCGCTCTGGCTTTCAATCAAATTAATTACTGCTCCTCCGTTCCTCTACCCATGATAGTATAAAAGAAATTCGATGAAAAAACGTGACTGATCAGGCTAATTACATTCTGGACAGGCCCGGTTGCCTTAATAAAATTTGGTAACTTTTCTTGGGCCCTTCTGTTCGACGTAATTTTATAATAGGGCAAGAAAAAACTTATTTACTTTTTTATATTTAATTTTTTTTAAATATATGCAACGAGATACTTACCTACTGACTTACGGTAGGTACGTTTCAGGGTAACACGCATCAAAATTCACGAGTAAACTTATCAAAGTAAATGAGGGCGCGTCGAGAGACACTTTGACAGCTGACTAGTTGAACTAAATTACATAGCTATTAAATCTGTATGAATAGTTTGCGGCTGATATGAGTGACGTGATGTAATGAAATCACTACTAACCGCGAACAGGGTTGAATGGGGTTATTTATTCGGCAATAACTTGTGTCTGTCTGTAATTAAATACAAACTACATGAACCGACCTCACAATTCTGTAATGTACAGTCTGCGGAAGAAGTGCATCCTGCATAAATTATTGTCTAGTTGTTTTAATTATTTTGAAGTGAATCTCCAAAACACCTATTATCGACAAGCCAAGGCATTTGGCAGGGAAAGCTCCTGCGTCAATGCCGCAGCAGTAATGTCGCAATAGTAATGTAACTGCTGAGTTATCTTCTGAATGTCATCTTTATAGTTTTAATCGGCCGCGGCGATCCATTTATTGTCCATCGAGTGATTCGCTACTTTTGCAGTAAATATTTATTTCGTCGAAAAATATATTATATGTACCTATGCCTGAGTTACATTTAAGTGCTATCAAATAATACCTACTTCTATTTCCTGAAAAGGGTGTAAAATACAGTCGAATGTAACAAAAATTTAAAAGTTTGCCTTTTGCCATTTTGGCTACGGAACCTTAAGAGCCCATCAACGTGCACACTAGCGCCACTGCTAAATAATCGTGATTATTTAAATTTAACGAAAGATATTGAAAAAAGGGGGCCGCTGCGTACTGTATCTTGTATTAAAGTACCTTTTGAATACATCAACTTAGTTTTTATGTTGCTGGATTCGTCAATCTATGCGTCCAAAGATAAAACGGCCGTTTTTGTTTTGAGTTCACAGATCGACGAATCCAGCAACATAAAAACTAGTTTTATGTATTCAAAAGGTACTTTAATATAAGATACAGTACGTAGCGGCCTCCTTTTTTCAATATCTTTCGTTAAATTTAAATAATCACGACTATTTAGCAGTGGCGCTAGTGTGCACGGTTGATGGGCTCTTAAAAGCCGTACTGCCTCGAATTGCGTAAGCCATTTTTACTACGACATTTTGTATACAAAATTTACTCTGTAACTTAAGACGAAACGAGCGTTGCCACAAATAAAGCGCTATCGCTAAGTAGGTACTTACCAATTAATTTATTACGTAACCTCAACTCCATTTACTTGCGAAAATACGAACGACTTTAAGCCACATTCCACTTCGACATTTACATCGCCTGGGTCAATTTCACCAAACGAGCATTTTTGTCTAATTCCCATGGAATTTTGAAATACCAACATTACACAAAAAAAAATATGCTGATAATTTGATAAAAAATATAATAAACATTAATTTTCTTATGGGGTAAAAAAATTCATAAAACTATAAACGTTATTTCAATTTAAAATTTTGGTCAGGGCACGGGAATTAGTGTGTCCATGGGAATTAGATTTTACTAGCACGGAAATTAGAACATGGCACAGGAATTGTTTTCTTAGCTTATTTTGGTAGTTAAAACTATTATTTATATATATTTTAATCTACAATAATATACTTCAACCATACTGAAGCGGCATCGAACATATTTATCTTCTTTAATTTTAGTTTCGGACGACAAATCTACGAAAGTATGATACATTAAAAACTACGTATTTGACTAATCGTTTCCTTGATTTTAATGGCAACTAATCTCTCTTTCTTAGTAAAATATACATATTTCAAAACAATACTTTGAGTAGTTGCGTAAACATGTCCGCCTTACATACAAAACTATTCATTAAAAAGTGTCATTATGTATCTGCATGTAGATAGGTACAAGGTGTATGATCTGGTATATGGCCGTATAGGAAATGATACTAAGAAATAAATAGGGGCACAGAGAGAAGAAGTTATTGTGTAAGTTAATCTGAAGAAATCGAATATGCTGCCTTCATAAATTCATAACACAAAAAATTGTTTAACCACATATGAGGTAAGGTGGGGTAAGACTATCACCGGGGTAAGACTATCACAGACAGACAGACATGACGAATCGATAAGGGTTCCGTTTTTTGACATTTGGCTACGGAACCCAAATAAGGTATCTAATAGTATTACGGTTTAATTTATAACAACTAATCTATTAAACGAGCAATTCTTGTATATATTTCGGGGATCTCGGAAACGGCTCTAACGATTTCGATGAAATTTGATCATATATGAGGGTTTTCCGGGGTGAAAAATCGATCTAGGTAGGTGTTATCTCTGGAAAAACGCGCATTTTTGAGTTTTTAGGTAGGTAGGTATATGTTTTCCAAGCAAAGCTCGGTCTCCCAGATATTTAAACTTTATACGGCATACACTGTCAGCTGTCAAATTTACAAAAACAAAACATTGCAAATGTGATTCATTTTGTTTCATGTAACTTTAGATACAGGTATTATAATATGTAATAATTCCAGAAATAGTTTTATGTTTATATAATATTTTAATGTTATAATATGATCAATGAATAAGGTAAGGTGGGATAAGACTAACAGTACAAGGATTCCATACAAGTGATAGTCTTACCCCGGTGTCGTCTTACCCCACCTTACCTTACGTATTAAAATTGCCCGGGTTATTCGGGTCCATCCTGTATGTACTATAGTACTTATACTAAAAAACTATTCACAGATTTTTGTGCATTCTTTAAGATTTCCTTAAATGTAAAATAGACAGATATACGTCGTATTATTATTACATATAATATATATTCAATGCCAATATATATATGTAATAATAATATGACGTAAACATTGCCAATTAACTTACAGTGCCCCCAATAAAAGATTTGTTGACAATATATGTAATACTTTCTAATTCCCGTGCCACTTAATCAGCTGTTTTAGATAAATTTGCTATGGGAATTAGGGCACGGAAATTAGAATTCGTAATAAAAAAATTCGCCAAAAATTTAAATCGTGCTTGACCAAACTGATATGTTATCGCTTACATAAAGATACATAAAGGGCTCCTAAATATGACAATTGTCATTGAAAAGCTATGTGGAAAATAAAATTTATAAGGGGCATCGAAATTAGAAAAAAATTGTCGCCCACCCGGATTCCGAAATACTTACGCGATTTCCTCGAACACGCCGCGGCTTGACTTACATCCGCTTGCTTTGAGAGACAGCCGAATACTGCCAGTACAGGTGAGGCGGGACACGAGGCGGTTCAAATACAAACGTCGGCTGTCAGAGCCCTTTGAGTTTTGCCGACGAAATTTTACTCGCGCGCTCGGACAAAATTTAAACATCGATCACAAGTTATTTACCACAATTAAGTTAATAGTATATGTGCTCAGTGATAGTAAATATCATCTAGTTTAAGTATTTGACACTAAATTAGTGATACTAATGTAGAATTTTTCGTAGGATTTTTCATTATGCTTAAAAGTAGATTCCGGACAGGGCACGGGAGTAGTAATTTGAGCCTTTAGGTATTTTTATGTGTACTCTAAAAACCAACTAATCAGTGAATTCATATGGAACTCGGTGTGAAAGTGTGACTTCTTTATGTAAAAAAAAATGGTAAGTATTATCTGATGCTAACCCGCGATTTTCATCACGGACAGAAAAAAAATCGTGTTCAGAAATTGACCCGCCTAATAGCGTCGTCTATACCCCCTGAATATGCTATTTATTCCCATTGCGTTGATGGCAGGGATGCTAAACGCTTAGGCGAACGCGAGCCAAGTGCACTAGATTCATCAGATATTAAGGCTATGACGACTAGCTGGCATTTCTGGCGTTTTGAGTTTTCCTTTTGTTTACCTACCTATAAATAATAAGTATACTTTCCATGCAAGACGTTGGTTCGTTCCGAAGGAAAGGTGACTGGAAAACCTAGAATAAATCACTTTTATAGGGATAGAACTTTCACCATACTGGCTTAAGAGTTTGGTTATTAAATAAACTATTCAAGAGGCATCACATAGCTCTACACTACATAATACTATGTAGGTATTATATTCTGTGCTCGTTAAGCGATAGCAACGACGTCTAGGTTGGAGCCGGCTAGAAGCTTGAGTGAGGGTTGACAGTAGTGAGTGTTTGCTTTGCACCCATCAACGTCCGATGGGATAATGGCAGCGCGCAATACCCTCCGAACATCCGAGATTTCGTTTCGATTTGGCTTAATGAATTTCCTAGATAAGTATTGCGGATTAAATCCTGCAGGAATACCGATAGGATTACCTATTGAGAGATATCGGAGCTTAATGAGTTGCCTCGTAATAGACGAAAAGCGGCAGACAAAGAGTACCTACAAAGTGTACATTAACGTTGCAGAATCACTTTTTCGGTTCATAATCTCGAGGTACGGCGTGAAGCACCAGGGAAATAAAATACCAATTTTCACCTCAAAGAACGTGTGTGAAGTACAGAGCCAATTCGAAAGCTATCTCGGGGAAATATTATTTTGATATATCTTAAACACTAGACAGGTAGGTTCAGCGTCACGTAGACGACGGGACGATTTCAATTTCGCAGCAACCTCCCACCATATTGATGACGGTCCCGAGGGACTGGATGAAAGATACACGACTCGAATGCCTGCCAACTATTTAACTTTGGAATGAAATACTTGCACAAGTCATGATATTTCTGGGAATATGTGGTCATGAGGTAGAAACATGAAGACCTATGTAAGTATCTAGAATTAGTAAGATTTAGCGTAGTATTATAACTGCGACTTTAGAAACCAAATAATGGTTTGTACGGCTACCTCTTTTAACAGCGTTCTCCTTAAATTCACGACTTTGAATTTTCCTCATTCCAGTTTAAAGCCCAGTATAGTATTCTGTATTTCAATCATATAGAAGTATATCAAGAACATATCGTTTCTTTTTTCGGTTTACACCTCTGACACTCATAATCTTAAAATCCGAGCATTTTTTACCACGGTGTAAAAGCTTGAACAGCAAGCTACAGGTTTTTTTTAAGTTCCACTGATATCACACACTCGCACAGTATAATCAAGAAACTCAAATTCCTATTTAATAAATTCCTACAAATTTAAAACATTTACGGAAAATCTCAAAAGTTCAAGCCACGTTCAAGCTTACGAGAGAGGCAGAATGGTCGCAAATAGTGATTTAAAGTGTCCTCTTCATGTAAGCCGGCTTATTTCAGAAGCATCTAAATGCAAGGGCAGGGCGTCAATCGCCACGGGAGTTGCGCATTTATTCCAATGTTCTCATTTTTATGTTGTACACGCAAAATAGCTGTTTTGGACGCTTTTGTCTCAAATTGTTTACGTATACGTATTACTGACTTGTAAATGAATAAAAGCGACTTTTGAATTTAATGTGTGTTTCCTCTGGTAGATGTAGTAGTAATTCCTTAGTAAAGAAGTCACAGAACAGTATTGAGGATTCAAAGCGAATATTGTGATTAAGAAAAGATATCAGATGAACTTTTATTATAACATTTATAACAAATAGATTCATTATTATTTATTGACACTCATCACATAATAGTAGTTTATGCAACAGTGATATAATAAGGGTTCTTAAAATTCAAGGGTCGAAGTTACAAAACGAGACGTAGTCGAGTTTTGTAAAAAAAGACCCGAGAATTTTAAGAACCAATTATGAGCTGTTGCATACATTACTTTTTCTATGACAGCTGCAGCAAAAAAAAAAGAGTTATTATTAAAAAAAAAGAGTTATTATTTAAAAAAAATTGAGTTATTATTTAAAAAAAAAAAGAGTTATTATTGTAAATGAAAACATACCTCTTTCAATCAAGATGATCGGAACTTGTATCTTTAAAAAAAATAAAGCAGTTGTATTATACTCATAAGATGACTGCTAGCAGTCATCTTATGAGCCTATAGACAAATCATTCAAATGACATTGCTTTAGATATCACTGTCAGTCATTTAATTGACACATTTAAGTGCTGGAGTAGAAAAAATAATTTTAAACGACATGTACATAAGTACAAGGAGATAAACAGTTTCTCTAGCATGTTATCGGCATCCGTTGACATAAACAACCCGATAGCGATTCTAGAAGCTTATCCCAATTGTAGAAAATACATGTCGTGCGGGAATGCAGCTTATTGGTTCACGCCATCGACTTGCGTCAAGCACCGATACGGATATTGCTATGCAAACGAATCTCCACAAACGATTTAACGTTTAGGTAGCACTCGATACAAAAAGGGAAAACAATGGGTGTTATCGACGTGCGATGTAGATCTACCGTTTGCTACTATTTGGGTTTAGCGTTGATCCTACACAGTGATGGACGGGGATTGCCTGAATATTCCACATTCGAATAAGCCGACTGCCACAGATAATACTAGTTCGCACTGCATTTATGCGCGTGATGTGCTTGAGTTTTCAATTGGATTGTCCAATGTTTCAGCATCAGTCTGAATTATAAGTTTGAATATGCAAATATCTACTTCATCTGTTCCATTTATCCATCAATACTAGTTAGCGTAAGTGCAAAAAGAAGGCGATGTTACCCTTAAAATCAATCTTCTTTATCCCATTCAATATCCCGACGAAGGCTTGTAAGATGTATAAAAAGTAGGGGAACAGCTGGGTGCCCCGGATCGCTCTCAGAAAGAACTGTCAAAGTAGTTAGCGTAAGATGCCGAACAAGTTGGATGTTTGAACTTGCATCAAGGCTAACTTGCGAGAGATGCATTTTAACATGTGCCAGCGCTGAAATTGCAGGAATATCGCGGGAATTCAATATTTTTGTAGACAGCTTCTGACGTGCACCGACGAGACGCCCGTCGTCTGCGTCATGCTTTCTTTTGTGCTCAACGATGCGTGGATTATTTACGATGGGCACATTATGATTTTCTATTGTTATTATTCACTTGAAATAATTCAAGGCGTGGCGTGGCAAGGTATGGCGTAGGTACCTACGTCATATTGTTTAGCTGCTTATGACAGTGATAACGTGTGTTCTACTTTCGTGCTGGATCTGAATTGAATTCATTCAACGTCGGTCGTCGGTTTGAATTAAAAAAATCAAAACTCCAACAAGTGCGGGTCTCGTGATTTGGCTAGCGAGTAAAATGGTTTTATATCCCGCGAGTGGCCCGGCCGCGAAGAATTAGCTCTTGAGGACGCATAAACTGCGAACGGATCGCTTAAACGCCGCTCGGCGCTGAATTATTGCTCTCAGCGCGGCTGTTCGCCGCGCCATTTATAATGGAGCTCTACTCGAACCAAATATTATTCCTTGAATACATTTTTACCGCAAACGTTACGATTTTATACAAACTTTTGTTTTACCGAAATCAGTAAAACGCAGTTTCGCTTTCAATTCAAATGGGTCGGTAAGTAGATGAAGTTACAATAATTTTATGCGTTAACATAGACAACAATTTCAACGTTTAGGTACCTTAAGGTTCTTTCTATTCTAGGTCTCTTGTATTTAAATTTACCTTAGTATATCGTAGTTAATAATTTTATCCCTACTGCAGATACGTATTTCCACAGGAGCATATATGACTGTGATTATACATAAACGAACAATTTTCTACCTGTTTTTATAACAATAATACTATTCTAGCTTACCTATGTAATAGCTGCAAGCTATAGGTACTGTTACGGCTTTGGATCTAAAATCGTTGTCGCTTTTAAAGCTTTTTCTACCTCGCTCGCTGCAATATAGCTCGAAAAGTACGCTCCTCTTACACTATCCCAAGTATCCTGCCTTCGACTTTAAAATGATCAGTGGAAGTAACGAGGTAACTGAAAAAGGAAAGGAGTTTAATCCTCTAACTTTGTACTTAAATAAGGGACAAAAGAAACTACTTTGAGAATATACTAGTACAGGGAATATATATCAGCAAGCTGGATAATCTTCCGATTATGTAAATGAAATGAATATTTCCGGGCAGGTCTGGGTCATCATACTTATTTATGCTTTAGTAAATTCTCAGAAGAAATGAAATAGTAATATGTAGGAATTCATAATGTGGGCCAACTATTCACATTATGTAAAGAGGTTCAAATATTCTATACTATACATATTAGGTAGGTACGTAATTTAAGTATCATGACTAGATTTTAAGACTGCTATTCTCTTTCAGAATTTTATTTGTAAGCGGTCATTTAATTTACCGGCATGAAATTATTGTGTATTTTTTCTAGGTACGAATATTCTTGTCAACATTTTAAAGATCACCAATATTTGATATTAAAGTTAGTTAATAGGAGGAATACTCGTGGAACGACTGCAAGCCTTAAATTTTTTCCTTCATGGCCGTCAGTGGGGAAGCGTATTGTCACCTCCCACTACCCACTTACTTACTTACTTAACTAACCATAATATAAACACCCTCTTTAGATTTACCCTTAGAATATGGCCATGTGATTTAGTCGTGATCGTCTAGTCTAGCGTTAGGACCCCTCGAAGTGAACCGCGGTACCCTAGGTTCTTTAATGAGTATCAGCTAAATTTTGGACTCTGATTTTATTTACAATTACCTGGACTTTGGGAAAAATATATTATGAAATTGGAAGCACATTTATTATGATGTTAACGAGTAACTTACTAGAATAATTTATTAAAATACAGAAATAGTACTGAAAGTTACCAGAATTTATTATTGTAATGTAAATGTTGTTATATTTTACTTCAAATAATGTTATTTAGGTAAATGCAGCATATATGATAATATGAATATAAAAGAAATATATTTGGTAAAATGAGTTTAAAAATGGGGTTGGTAAAAGCCTGCTACAATCTATTAAGCCTCCGGGATAACATATGAGTAGCACTCCTGGGGTAAGCCCATTTACACCCTAGCATTTAATATTATTATCTACCAGCTTCTATACGAAATATGCTACCCATACGCTCGATGCAGGACTGGGGGCTCCTAGTCCAATCAGCAAGGTCAATTGGAACTCCTACCCTACTCTTTAGCCAGACGGGCTATGACCAACACTTCGGAACCTATGCGTACCTAGATGGCTATGGAAAGAAGTGTCAAAGTATCCATCAGTCATCAAAATTACTATTCTTTTTTATTTCAAAAACTAGGGATGCGAATCCCATTTCCATTCCCCAGAACTAAAATATAAACTGTATTTCTAGTTTTTTAGAAGTATGAACGAAGTACTAAGTTTATTTGTTAAAAATATACTATATTTTATGAGACTGAAATATCAAGATGAGCATTATTTCACTCAAATTATCCTTTGGATTACTCTTGCCTGCCAAAGGTTCCCTAAAACAGCTAGACGTCGATTTTCTATCTCCGAATAGACTGTGTTCCTAATCCCAACTTGATATTTAAGATTTAATTGTGTAAATACCTTAGAAACATGATTGTAATACTCAGTACCTCGTCTTTACACCAGAAAACCAGAATTTCATAAATAAAATGGAGATAAGATTTTACATTAATTATGTTCCCCAAATAAATGAAAATATTGGAAGATTTTAGCAGTTGAAACCCTTTACCTATTAACGCACAATTTTAGTATAGTGAAACCGTAGTTGAAGTCCCTTAAAAAGAAGAAATATATCAGTTTTACAGACCAAGACTAAAACGAACCCTAAATTCCGAATAATTAGTGTGTGATTTTACCCTAAACCTACCCTTGTCCCTACTCTAGTATAACCAAAGCACAGTTCGTACTTACCATCGACCTGGTACTTTGGAATATACGCAAGTGTATCCCTACTAAGAAGCTGTAAGAGTTCGGCGAGCGATTCCGAGAATGCAACCTAACAGCTCGTGGACTTGTCTCCCCCCATGGCGGGTTGCACAGAGGCAGGGTGGCAACATGGGTAAGACAGGGCCCTATTATGTATATAAGTGGTATAAATAAATATATTTAATATACGAAGCCTCCAAATACTGTAGATTTCAAATGGGCCCAGATTACTCCGGATGATGCGCACGTGACATCCCCATTATTCATCTAACAGCTGGACATTGGAGAGCTAAGGAGGGAGACGTTTTTCACCTTCTATGTTGGTAAAGAGAAGGTGCCAAGATAACCCTCATCTTGGAACAAAAAGACTCCTAGACAGCTCACATTTAACACCGCAAGGGGTGAGCGGTCCAGTCGGACAAACAGTCAGTCCAAACAATGATCTGGTTTTTAAACTATATAGCAAAAGACCCCATAGTAAAACACTAAAATAACTAGGTTCAATTTTACGAACCAAACTACTCACAAAATCAAACTAACTAAACACAGAAGTGAAATTCCCTTAGACACCGTTATCTAAGTTTAGTTTTATGACGATATTGTCCCCACAAAACCAAACACAGACACGCTTTCCAAGCCCCTGTTATGCAACGATATTGTCCCTGCATAACGTGACGGCACTTAGAAAACACAGTGTAGAAAACTTCACTATAACACCACACAGTAGCAAAGAATCCCCGCAATAGCCCAAGTTCAGTTTTACGACGATATTGTCCCCGTAAAACTAAACACAGACACGCTTTCCAAGTCCCTGCTATGCAACGATATTGTCCCTGCATAACGTGGCGGCACTTAGAAAAACACTGCGTAGGAAACTTCACTATATTTAAATCCCGTACACGGTAACAAAGAATCTCCACAAAAGTCTAAGATCAGCTTTACGACGATATTGTCCCCGTAAAACCAAACACAGACACCATTTCCACGTTTAAATTCACCAGGATAATTCCCGGCAAAAACAAACATAGTAACAGTAGTAGAGGAACTTTGCTCACCGAATACTTAAACGCCCGAGAACCAGAGTCACTGCTAGCCGATGGTTGAAGAATGAATGAATACCGGCGGTCCGCACCTGCCTTTTATACTCTTTTACTGGCGACATACTGGCGACATAATGGCGACATACTGGCGACATAACGGCGACATACTGGCGACATAACGGCGACATAATGGCGACATAACGGCGACATAATGGCGACATAACGGCGACATAATGGCGACATAATGGCGACATACTGGCGACATAACGGCGACACAATGGCGACATACTGGCGACTGGCGACATACTGGCGACATAATGGCGACTGGCGACATAATGGCGACATAACGGCGACACAATGGCGACATAACGGCGACATACTGGCGACATACTGGCGACATAACGGCGACACAATGGCGACATAACGGCGACATACTGGCGACATACTGGCGACACAATGGCGACATACTGGCGACATAACGGCGACATAATGGCGACATAACGGCGACATACTGGCGACATACTGGCGACATACTGGCGACATAATGGCGACATAACGGCGACACAACGGCGACACAACGGCGACACAATGGCGACATAACGGCGACATAATGGCGACATAACGGCGACACAACGGCGACATACTGGCGACATAACGGCGACATAACGGCGACATAATGGCGACATAATGGCGACATAATGGCGACACAATGGCGACATAACGGCGACATAATGGCGACATAACGGCGACATAATGGCGACATACTGGCGACACAATGGCGACATACTGGCGACATACTGGCGACATAATGGCGACTGGCGACATACTGGCGACATAATGGCGACATACTGGCGACATACTGGCGACATACTGGCGACATAATGGCGACATAACGGCGACACAACGGCGACACAACGGCGACACAATGGCGACATAACGGCGACATAACGGCGACACAACGGCGACATAATGGCGACATACTGGCGACACAATGGCGACATAACGGCGACACAATGGCGACATAACGGCGACACAATGGCGACACAACGGCGACACAATGGCGACATAACGGCGACACAACGGCGACATAATGGCGACATACTGGCGACACAATGGCGACATAACGGCGACACAATGGCGACACAACGGCGACACAATGGCGACATAACGGCGACATAATGGCGACATACTGGCGACATACTGGGACAAACATTAATCAGAAAGTACCAGGATACCATGACTGAGGAAGAGGTTATTTGCCCCGTACCTATTAGCGATATGCAACCGACGACCAGTGATTTATTAAGACAAATGTTTACCAAAAGTACCAGGCTACCATAACCGAGGAAGAGGTCAAAAGTCGTAAAGTTCGATGCTACCAAGATCTATCCCTTTCACGCTTGCGTCTTAGAGAAAGACGGAGATATTCTCAATGACGTCTACGCACACATTCACAGGCAATAGTCGGGTAGTCAGTTTGAGTAGACTAAATTATAATAAAAGGGGACGCTTTATGGCCCCTCTACACGCACGAACCTGCAAGCATTATTTTACTTTGGAATATTTTTAGTCTCTTTCCGAAAAACACTCCTGTGTGGAAGTATTTTACGTTCACCAGTAGCAAACATACTCAAAACATAGCGGGAAGTTTAAAATCTTAGGCGTTTTGGACTGTTTGTATTAACTCTGTACTAGGAGTTCAGACTTCAATACGACCGAACGTCACGCTGTCAATGTCACTGTCATTCTAATGCCAAAAGTTCACATATTTGGGTTAGTTTCAACTTGTAATGGTTATTTTACGCAAGTTATTAATCTAAATAGCAAAAAATTTATAGTGGGTTATATATTTAATAAAACCACAAGTGATGAAATACGAAACGTGCACTTCAAGTTGTAATTGTGACATTATTCATTGGAATCATGCATGAAATACGCGACTGAAAGGGATTTTAGTATTCAAGGTATTTCTTTCTAGTTTGTGTGTTTTGTAATGAACAAATTAGGTTAATGTAATAGGCATACGACCAGTCACAGTATTTCACCCTAACTTTTTCTAATTTAAGGCTTATTCATCAGCGTTGAGTTGACAAAGGATTTTAACGTCTCTAAAATTACGTCCAGCGTTTTTTAAACAGCTCAATCAGTTTTAGTATAAATTATTATGCAAAGCTTAATGAAGTGGGCGAATTTGATGGCCACGCGTAAATTAATTACTGCGTCAGTTTTTTCGTAAAATATATTTCCCCATTTTTTCATGTAATTTCACATTAAAAAAGGTTTTGTGGGTCGCATTTTTACTGGGTTTACTGGTGAAATACTGTGAAAAAATATGCTCCGCCACGGTAAAAGTCCATTCAAAGATAAAAGCAAATAGTTTGACTCATTAAAACGGAGCGAGGCAAACTGCTGAGTCGGTATTGTCATTCTCTACCCTGAAGAGCAGTTTGATATTTCGGGCGGTAACGATGACGTTCGACTCTGCAGACACGTTGCCCTGGCCCCATTCTTTGTAATTTATTGTACCTATTCTGGAAATCTAACTGCTGACGAACCAACATTACATAGGTACATAAAAACAGTAGGATGTTCTTAAAAGTTGAAAATCTAAGGTAGGTAGGTACGCTTAGTACGAGTTCCTATAGGTTTTATAACGTTCCGAATAAGACGTTTACTATCAAATATGGTATGTTATTAATCACTTGGGCGCGGTTTGATGTGAACCGTGGTTCACATTTTATTTTTCAGACAATATTTCACCCTGTCTCATCGTTGACGCATTTTTGTCGTAACATTTTTCAAGTCTTAATGATCACGGCACTGCTTCGATTGAAAAAAAAAAAACAAACAAAGGGCTGCATTTATTGAAGCACGTTGCCTATTTTTTTATTTGTTTTGTTCAAATAAATGCTGCCAACAACAATGTATGTTGTGGGCTGAGATTCGTAGGTTTCTCTTTTAAATCGATGAAATAGAAGGCTCTCAGCAAACATTGCTGCCCTGCCGCGCAGCGTCTCAGAGCGCCAACATACAAGTACATATGATGGGTAAGATATGAACGGGGACTCTGTAGCTATATATGTACAGATATATGTAGACACATTAGTAGGATTGAAACCTCTCTGCCAAACTTAGAATTGCAAATAGTGCCTGCAACCACTCTCCGATGCTGTTTGGTTCAAAGAAAAACAGTATTTCGGGGTTCTTTTAAGAATAAATTGAATTTGAAATCGCTGTGGCAGTGTTTTAAAGTTAGAAAGAAATGACGTCGCGCTCATAGTTTTAATAGATTTTACATAAATTGTCTAGAACCTAGAACATTATTTTAAAAAGGAAAGACTTTTTGACTTCAATTTCCATCCACTAAAATCACTTGACGACATTGATATGTCCCTAACCGAACCAAACCTTGCAGTTTCTACTTTTACTTGCCTATAGTTCTGTACTAGTATCTTTGTGCCTATTATCGGTTAGCATTTACTCATACTGAATTTAATGAAGATTATTACAGCTCAAATTACCTACAGCGAGTCTTACAGAACCAACTTCTTCTTACACACAGTGCAGCATCGACGAGATAATTGCAAAGTCCACGGTAATGTATGTTGACGCGTTCCCGGGGGGGTTAATCAAACTCTGAGCGTCAGCGAGAACTAATTTGATCTAAAGTTTCGGTTTCCGCGGCCAACTTATTTGCCTTCCTAGTTATGATACTTAACGGTGTTCATACCGAGAGTTCATATATTGTCCCCGCATTGTCTGAACTCGTAATAAGTCGATGCGGTTGTCAAATAACTTTGCGAGAACCCGCAGCCGTGTGCATTTCTCTTAATGAAGTTGGCGGTGAGACTTCATTTGTGCTAAAAATGATTGTAGTTAGACGTGCCACTACGTATAACTCGTCCAAAGGATGTATTCTGAATTTCTGTCAAGTTTATGAATACCTCAAATGTGCTTGAATTGTGTTAAGTAATTTAAGACGCAATACGTATTTCTATTTATGACCTGTTCGATTTTTGACGAGCAAATTTTATCGTGTTATTATTCATTATTGCCGTGAGACCGGAACTTCAATTAGTGAATAGTTAATTACATTTATTTACATTATATCTTATACACATTTGTCACTTCTAGTCAGTTTCCGTTTTAGTAAAACATTAAAACAAACAAGTTTGGCGTAAGTACGGCGGCTCAACCGCCACGTCTTAAACTTCCGGCCGCCTTCAAACTTCGATTATATTAGGCTGGAACCGTTCTACCTTGAAATATTATGGATACCTGACTGACTGAACTCACTGAAGCTTGGCGTTAATGTTTGCCTGTAATTGCCTCGGCGGAATCGAGTTTGATCCCCAAAACTGGAACAGAAGATGATGAGCTGAGAGAATGACTAGTTTTTGAAAATCTACTTATATCCATCAGTCAACTAAAACATATATACTGAACGATTTACGCGAAGATCACATTTTTTGTTACTTTATAAAGTTCTAAGCTTAGACTTTATGATAGATATTACTTTCTTACTTAGGTACCTACTAATTGACACAACTCCTAATACCAGGTCACCAATTAATTTCTTGAAAACAAGCATTTATTATATATAACAATCATAATACATAGGCAAAGGTGCATAGACGGGTCTTGAGGGGTCCGGTTCTTAAAATAAAATGACCACCGCGGTCCGTTTCTCCTTGAGTTTATTAAGTAAGCAATCCGGATGCAGACCGCGGTCCGCCATTTGGTGACCCCTGTCCTATAGTAACATAAAATAAGAAAACGATAATATGCTTGTAATAGAATAGCTATTAAGTAAGTAACAAAAGGGCGAATTTTAAGATTTTTTAAGTAAAAAATAAAGCACTGTAACTTTCTTGAGAGTAGCAAAGATAAGACTGAGGGCAGAAGCAAGTGGGGGAAGTGGGAAGATTTTGATTAACTTCAAGTTAGACATTTATTTGAACCCTCTAGGCTCTAAGAAGTACTCAAGTAATGAATATTGTTACTCAACAGTTTACTTAAGTCGCCTGATCGGGTATCGGACCACATCGGCACCGATATTGCGTTCCGGGTTTAAACTTTGCTTAGCTTTAAAAGACAAACAGAGGAGGTACATATTGTGGTTTTACTTTAACCTTAGGAGAGCAACACTGTTAAACTGCAAACTTGGTAGGTATAGGTAACTGTTATACATAGCTAATATTTTAGCTAACAGTTCAATAAATTTAGATATTATATTCCTTTTCTATCAAAGAAAAAATCTGAAGCGGTCGTGAAGTTTAAAAATGTATCGATTATTTCATCATTAACTTACTCTTAAGGCTTCGTCACACAGGCGCGTTTTTCGGGCGCGGCGTGAGCGGGGCGCGCCGCTTTTACATACAAAATGCTCACGCCGCGCTCACGCCCCGCCCGGAAAACGCGCCTGTGTGCCGAAGCCTAAGTTCGAATGAAGCTCCTGGCTATGGGGTCTACAGCACGGGCGTAGCCAGGGGGGGGTTTTGGGGGTTCAAACCCCCCCCCCCCAAAAAGTTCAGAATATTAACATTCATAGAATTAAAATAAGAACAGGCGTGCGGCATATTTCATTGATTACTGACTATTACCTAGTATACGGTGGTTTGGATTTTGGATTTCTCCGCCATCGTCGATTATCGGATCGAAATTGATGCGAATGAAGTAGTGGATATATTTAAAAAGAAAAACAGAAGATTAATTTTGTAATATTCTGTTTCTGCGATATATAACAGAACGTTATTTTTTATTTAGCTTATAGTTTATACTGTCCCACTACTCGAAAAAGGACTCCCCCAATTCCTTCGAGGAAAATTTTTCTGTATGTATTTTTCACATCTCTAATATTTTCTTGTATAAGGGTTATTTTATGTACTTTTAGTCGTTTTTAGGGTTCCGTAGCCATATGGCAAAAAACGGAACCCTTATGGATTCGTCATGTCTGTCTGTCTGTCTGTCCGTCTGTTCGTCCGTATGTCACAGCCACTTTTTCCGAAACTATAAGAACTATACTGTTGAAACTTGGTAAGTTGATGTATTCTGTGAACCGCATTAAGATTTTCACACAAAAATAAAAAAAAAGCGGCCAAGTGCGAGTCGGACTCGCCCATAAAGGGTTCCGTATTTAGGGGATTTATGACGTATTAAAAAAAACTACTTACTAGATCTCGTTCAAACCAATTTTCGATACTAAAACCTGGCTACGCCCGTCTACAGTAAATTGAGGAAAATCGTTAAATATCACGATCAATCAAATCAATAAATAAGTACGAATAAATTCTATGTATAGAAGCAGACTAAGTAATGCAATAAAGTAAATGCAATATATCTATCAAGGTCTCCAAAGTGTTTAAGTACCTATATAAGCCTAGCTTTAACATTAAGTGTAAAAAGTGAATGTTACATTTAATGATGGCGAAATCAAGTGAAACTGGTTGGCGACGTCTGTCGGATGTCAGCTTTGTACGAACACGACCGCAAAGTGACTCAAAACGTAGACGAAATCTATTGTTTTTAAAGGTACGCCTAGATCCGCCAGATGTTGCTATTGCTCAAGAAAGCTATAATAATTAGGAAGGTCTTTACCACGAATTAGGACAAAAAGCTACATAACTAACAATAGTAAGGGGTCATCCATTAATTACGTCACACGTTTAGGGGGAGGGAGGGGGCCAAGAAAATGTGACATGTTGTGACATGGGGGAGGGGGACTCACAAACATTGTGATGTCACTTTAACTTCATCAGTAACCGAAAATTAATTTATATTTTTTTATTCACTGTACAGTTAAATAATGAGATTTTGGATGTAACTATCGTTGTGTTATAAAATTACTAATATATCTAAAATATTTTTTTATTAAAAAAATAATGCCGAGTTAATATTGTCGATTTCGTTGAAAACAAAATTGCCTAAAATGTGACGTCACACCAGGGGGGGAAGGGTTTGCAAAATGTGACCAAGTGTGACAAGGAGGGGGGGAGGGATAAAAAAACTAGAAATTCGTGTGACGTAATGTAATGGATGATCCCTAATATACTTATTATTCAACTTCATAGCACAATGCAATTACAAATACCGCGTGACCTTCGTAGCCGAGTTTGGTGCGGGGTAGGTGACGGGCTGAAATGTGACACGTTGTGTTAGTCCGGGTCTGAATCCACCCGTGAATTCCGGGTCGCAATCCCGGGGACCCTAATTGATAGTGGGGACTTAATGGCCAACCCGGACTATTATCCAACTAAGTAATTTCTGTTATGATTAGAACGTTGCTCTAGCCATTTCATGAAATAGTTTTTTTGGCACACCCATAAAAAGTAGGCTACCAGTACCACACAAAGTTTAATAATTTGTTCCGTTAACAAAACAACCTAACGATAAATAGGCACGGAAGAAAGATCTTCAAAACTTCATAATTTATTTAAAACATTGGAGGGGATTATAAAAATCCCCTCCAATAAAGTCAAACAACAGGAATGTAAATAAGTTATTAAATAAAAATGATCGTGTTGACATACCTTCTTCGGCTTGCCGTTCTTGCGAAGCAACTTGGCGCAGCAGAGGCCGCGCGTGTCGGGCAGCGGCTGCGGCGGGCGGCGCTGCCAGCACAGGCGCCGCGGGCTGACCGCGCGCGCCGCCTCGCTCCGCATCTCTTCCTTATCTTCACACATTATGACTATGCCCGCCTACGCTACCCACCAAAAATCACAACCACCCAGATATCGATGCTTTATGAGAACCCCTGGCATTGTTTTCGTCTATAAAACTACGGACGTTCTTCGATAAACACTATCTTGTAATATATTACGGAAAATAGAGGCGATTTGGCAAACCGTTTTACCTATGTTAAGCGTTTGAAATAAGTTATCGCGAGGCGCTAAGTTCGATAGCTTTGTACTATACTTTATTTAAGACTAGATTAGATCGAAATACTACGTCTAGTCTACGAAAATCTGAAGAAGCGTAACGTCCGACTTAGCATCTGAAACAAGCACAATTTTGAACATTACAATAAGTCTTTAACTTATTTACAAAGTGGCATTACGGACGTCGAGAACTTAAGAAACATTCAAATCTTGTTAAACCTTAGTTAGTATAGTCAAGTCCTAGCCGCGAAGTACTCTCGAACTTGGTCTAATTTACATGTAATTTGTGCCCGCAGGTACTTGGGATTTGCCTCTAAGTAAAAATGTTACTTGTGGCGTCCTGATGAATATTAAACAACAAGACTAATGAATGCGTAAACTTACTCCACATTATTACGGCAAGCTCATTGAATTCTTCGCCAAACTCTGCGTCACTCATTAAAATTCTTGCCGGGTGTTTAAATAAGGGTGAATTACTGTATAACGGCGAAGTAACATCGAAGTATTGTTTCATCCGTATCTCGCAAATCCTTCAAATACCTATTAATGTTCCACCAAGTTATTTTTGACTGTTAGTGCGAGACCTGTCCTTAAAAGATTGGTTTTTGATTTGTACCTACAATGTGTACATGGTGACCCCTAGAGACTAGGTGTAGAGCGGGTCGATAAAGATGACGTTAATGGATTAAAGGTTGCGTTTTAGGGTGATTAATTATTACCAACTGCGTAAACAATAAATTATGGAATGTACTTAGCAAGATTGTATCTTTAAAAGCCAAATAATGTACCTATATTTTATTCAACGTAGATCAATTACCACTGATAACCTGAAAACTGTTTAGAATCGAAAGTACAATAAGTACCTACCTACTTAGGTATTTCTGATATGATGCAGGTGTTTTTTTTTTCAAACATAATTCTAATTTTTTATTATTAATCAAGAAAATGATGAAGGAAATAATTTGTTTTCACAATTGGATTTTAGAATTATTACCGGGTTTTACACTAATCAATTTTCTGTAGAAGTGCCCCACCAATATTAGGTAGACTAATTGCAGTAGCGTTAAAAAGATGCATTTATTGCGTTTAGTATATATATATCTTATAATATAAAATCCTGATATTAAACAGTTTCATAATGGAGTGTGTTTATGCGGTTAAGACAACCCAGTTGGTTGAAGCGGGCGGTGTTGCCTAGCCCTCCGACTTTGCCGCAGAGCTGGATTCATTCCAACCGCCAATATCCCATTCTGTTTGTCTTCCGAGGCAATAAAATGACTTTTATGCTAATCATACGAATTCTATACATTTTTGATGAGACAGCCCCGACGCATTTGCAGCGTTTAATTATTATAATTTCCATCAAAACTTTCAGATTTTCATTCACCGTTTGTTTTAGGTTTATTCCCATTATTTACCGAACATCCGTTTCAAGCACACCATTATAAGTAGGTATGGTATAGAAATATGCAAAGTTATTACAGGTTTCGAGACTGGATCATCTGAGATGAGTCCGGTCACGGGAATAACAGTTAACGCGAAAATTATTTATCACGTCTACTCAGATGATTGAAGGAGTAATTAAAATTAAAAATACGACGGGAATCAGCAAACATACTACCTACTTTCCCGCCTCGCAAGTCGCAGGCCTTCAAAGATACCCTATCAAATAATTTCGCCAGATTTCAGTCAGCCAAGCGTAAATCAGAAGCTTTCCCAATTAATTGAAAGATCCCTTAATAAACATAATAAAGCCTGTTCATTTAAAAATAAGGTCACTGAAGTATAATTTGGCATCACACAGATCAAAAGTCACAAGGAATGTTGTTTAAAAAAATCGATTCATGTATAAAACGGAGTATTTACCCGCTTCCCCGGCTTTGGCCGTCAGGGTGCTCTATAGGGGAATTTAAAGCAACAATTTTATTTTCCGTGTTCATAAATAGAATAACATATTCAGTTTTGAAAAATACGATACCGATATCATGTAACTCTCAGCGCATCCTGCTTACGCTCATTTATTCGATTGGTGCATGAAGAGTGGTATTGGTATCGTATTTTTAAAATGTTAATACCTACACATCTAGGTTGCCCGCGTGTGTTGACATGAAAGGCGACCGCGGTAGTGCTTCTTTTTTCTCCTGAGCGTCGCGACACAAACAAGGAATAAACAAGCTTTTATTATAAAATCAAGTGCGTTTCAAGCTAAGCGATGAAGTACTCTCGTCTGGCGTGTCGTGAGGAAAAGCGGAGGAAATTAAGCGGGGTTTGTTTTGGAAAACCAGACTCTATTCAATTCAAAATTTATTCTCTTAACGTGCGATAGGTTTTGTTTACGGTACAACCGTCTGAGTGAGTACTTAGCAAAAACAGGATTACTTTTTAATTTGCCTCTCACCTTATTTAAACATTATTGATAACAAAAAAACGTAAGGTATAAAAAAGTCTGTTAATTGCGCCATTCGTAAATTTATAACTACCAAAGTTATAGTTACCAGCATAATGCTAAACTTTAAAAATCTTTTAAATTGTATGGTAAAGCGCGCTCTTATCCCTGAATGGATACTAAATAACCATGACATAAAGGCCAATTCGAACGTACACTGTCATCAGAATGATATCTAAATGATGTCATTTAGTTACCATGTATTTCGCTCGTACTTGTCCGTACACTTATTGGCACGAGCGAAACGATCGATAGCTAAATGACGTTACTTAGATATCATTCTGATGTCAGTGTACATTTGAATAGGCCCGTTACTTTCGTTACGTCTCTACGAACGAAGGATTTTCACTATTTACTGCTACGGCGTAGCGCTACGGTCGTAGCTTAACATTGAACGAGTAATTTAAATTTCAGCATTGAAATGTAACTAAAACACTTTGCAAAAATGTATAGTTTCCTAAGGTACAACCTTCGTTGTGTAGTGGTACGAAGAAGTAAATTATAAATTTGTTGCCAAAAGTTTGGCGTAATTTTAGAAGTAAAGCATAGCGTAAGTGGGACGACTTACTGCTGGGAAGAAGCCTCACGTTGCACAAAAGGGTAAGTACCTACTTTTATGTATATACTATGTATAGATACATGTATGAAATGATATCAAAGTGTTAAATTTCTGCTGCAAAACTTGAGATAGATACCGGTATATGTATTGTAGGTACATTATTTACATCCTAGTCCATTATTTGTAGTTAGGTTCCTACCTAACAACAACAACTCAACAACAACATTTTTCTTACGCCAAATGAACGTTCCATTGTTCATGTGTATAACTAAGTACCTACCTACAAAGTAGGGATATGCAAAAATCAGGAAGAATGGAACAGTCTGACGGGTCTAAAGCATGCAAAGCTCTTCATGCAAGGAGTAGACTCCGGCTGGAGCAAAAAGCTTTGGAAACTTAGCAAAAGACAACTCCAAATCATAACGGGGGTGTTCACTGGCCATTACGGGGTCAAGGGAATTCTGACCAAGATGGGACATTCTGACAACACCGATTGTCGTATGTGTGGCGAAGAGGAAGAGACAGTGAAACACTTAATGTGTGAATGTCACGCCCTAGCCAGACAAAGAATGAAGGACTTTGGAGCAGGATATCTGGAACCAAAGGACTTTAAAACGCTACCCATGAGCTCCATCATCCGACACATGGATATGGTGGGAAAAGCTCTTGAGTAGCTGACGGATCTTCTCCAGGGGGTAATTGCACAAAGATCCCTATGGGTCGAAGTGTATCCGTAAGGGCCCCCGAAAATAATAAGATAAGATAAGATAAGATAAGGGATATGCAAAAAATTGCGCTACAGATGTCTTAAATTTAGATTGGTATTAAAAAGTTGGGGAATAAAAACATCAAACACAAAAAAAAGGTAACACAATTTTTAATTAAACAGAAACACATGCTTTTTCTACATCGATATCTTACCAAAACAGGCAAGCTGATAAGAGTAACTCTTCTCAACTGTAATCCACGCGCGGAAATGAACGGCAAAGCCCGGGAAAAGTTTATAAAGTTCCGGAACGCCACGGAGGCGAGTATAGTCCGACAGAGGAGCCACCGGTCGGAGCGCCGCGAACGCTCTGCCGCTGCGTCCGCACGGCGCGGCCTTATAACCAAGCTCCAAGCCTCGCAACCTCCTAAGCTCACCCTTCCTTCAAGGACCCCTACAAAGTACCACGTCGCACCGTAAAGCTATCGACGGATCTGCTATAAAGTTCTTATGCAAGATTACTGCAGACATCCGTGGAAATGCATTTTAAATCCTGGCGAAATTAATGGTTTCGCTAATCTCACCCCCGCTTAGCGTTGCATTTTACGAGTTAACATATCGGTTTTAAGAAAACCTTGCAAGCAAGACGGAGATTACGAAAATATATCTCTTTATATTTGTGTACCGCGCGTATTCTCCTTTTGACATCTAAATTGTCGTACCTAATAAGCAAGGAAACATTGCAGTGACTGTGAGTTATTTAGTACGAACGGAAAACTTATTATCTTGAATAAGGATAAATATAAAAGGAAAATACGTATATTTTTCGCGAAAATGCTCGTGTTCTCGGCTTGTAGAGCATCTCCGGGTAACCAGGTTGACACCTGACTAATTAGTTCTCTCTAGCGGCGCCTGGCGAAACCAAAATGTTAGACGTTAATTAAATTTAGCCGTATATAAAAACATCAGGAGCCGATGTTACGAGTAGTTTACACGTATATTTGTCAGGTAGGTAAATCAACTTTCGGATAAGAGACGAAAAAGACTGTTATTCTGTATTTTCTTCGTATCCTAACTCTACTGAATTGTGTGCAATAAAAAGCATTGTATTTTATTGTGATATTTTTCCAATAAAGTACTAAAAGTGATTAAATAATGAACGTAGTTATCATTTAAATTATTGTTAATGTTGCATTACTTTTACCTGGTATTTAATCTACTCCGAAACTCAGAATTTTATAGAAAACTAATTATTATAAACGCCTGTGCTTAACTTGGCCGTGAGTAGTGCGTAGCGTGTTCTGGCTCATATATGAGCCGTGGGAGCTGACAGATTAAATGTGAAGATCTGTATCTTTTGCAAAAGTTTTAATATGTATCTTTTTGTGTTATCAGTCGTGGCATCACCGAATGGGCCCTACGAAAGACCAGCGCTGGCTTTATAGCTAGCATTATGCTGAGTTGGGTCCATTTCGTGATGCACACTTATTGTTCTCTTCTGTTCTTGCTGTTGTTGTCTGTACATGTTCGTACATGTTTTGTGAACGTCACGAATAAAAATCTTTTATCTTTTTTTAAATATGTGTTTGTCTGTATTTCCTCGTCAGTTTAGCGATGAGGTCTTTCTATTTTAAAATATTGCGTAGATAGGTACTTATACCTTTCCAAACTTTCTGAAATATCCGAATAAACAAAATAAAAACATTCTAGGTAAATATCATACTCACTTGATCACTCATACCACTTGTTCTCACTTGTTTAACCTAGAAATATCATAACATAACTCATAACTAAGCAAGGCACCTTCTTACTTAAATAGGTAAGCACCTATTACCTTTTATGATTTGGTCCTTGTTCTTATGGAGTTTTATTTTCGTGGATATATTTTTATGAAAATATGTCTAAATCGCAATATTGTTATTACATATAAAGATATGGAACCCTTCATTATGGAACATGGAAAATGTTGCTACGCGCTACGCCGTAGCACACGCGCACGCACAGCGTTTATGGACATGGATCTCAAATAGGCCAATTCGTGTTTTAGATATTCGATCTGTTTTCGATATCATACTGATCTGACAGTGCCACAAGTGACGTTTTATTATTACGGGCCATTTTATTTAAAGTTGTCCCGTATGTGTTGTGTAGTGTGTTGTAGGACTTGTAGGTATGTTTTTTCTAGTCAGAATTACGAGCTCTTTCTATCCCAATAGGAGAAAAAAGTGTTCATATTTTACTCAATTACCTATCTAAAGGGTGCATTCTAAGAAAAATTTCAATCATATCATACGAAAATGTGTAAGTATAATATGTTGTACCTAGTTGGTAACCATTACAATTTAATATGTATTACAGCAGGTGTACTTATAAAGAGTAGGTACCTACTCCTTGCTAGTTATATCAGCCACTGAAAATCTCGTCAGGCTTTACAGATTATGGATTAGGCCGATTAGCCGACTAGTTGGTCGACTAATCGGCCATCCGAGCTCCGATTAGTCGGCTTGTCGGCCAAGTCGGTGCATCACTAATTCTGCTATATAGGTGGGTAGGTACAAGTATATATAAGAAATTTTTATTAGCAAGAAAGATACTTAAGTAAGGTAAAGCGACTGTAAATGGTACTTAAAATAAGTAGGTACTTACATAAATAGGAAAGTACAGAATGATAGTAATCGCTTTTTTCCTAATCATAATGCACCTTTAGGTAAATAGGTATTATAGTACTTATTTGTAAAAGTGTTAAGTTTAAGTAGTATTTACTACTGACATTTTTAGAACTAGCAATATATAGGTAAGTACCTACTATTTGATGAAATGTAGGTAAATGAAAGTTTAAAAAACCATCAATGTAGGTACCTATGTTTTCATTCAATACAGATAGAACGAATAAAGATAATGCTTAACAATGTGGAGCACCTGCGTCCAACGATGTCAAAGTATACAAAATAAGAGTCATACTAACTAGTAGGTAATTACAAGTGTCACTTACCTTCAGTCCTCACTCTCTCTCGCGTCACTCACACGCCAACCGGCCCGTGTCAACACAAAACACAATCAGTCAGAATTTTAAATCACAGTTTTGTTTGTTTACATGAATTTGTACTGAATAAGATATAATAACAGCATGTTGTGCTAGGGCGGGCTCGTAGCGCCGACTAGCGGAGGGCGCGTGGAACCTCCAGGGCGGGGCGGGGGTGCTCCGTCTCCCTCGCACGCACTACCCGATTGACACAACGGTCGGTCCCGTTACGCAAAAACGGTGCTTTTATCAATGACATAGGAGATATAATATTAATAGTAGGCGCGCCGTCGCCTGGGCGACGAGGCTCGTGCTCGTAGTAGGGTAAGATACGACTGCAAATTTCTGTACCTGTCGGTTCTTTTGCTACAATACGATACAAGAATATTTTATACCTACGCGTAGAACGTGGAACTTGACCTAAGCTTCCAGTGCTCTTATATAAATCTACCTTACCAACACTTTTGGATTTTGCTAGGTAAGTTTTTCAAACAAAATCTAGCTGTTAAGAAGAAAAGAAGGATTCTGTTAAAATTCATAACGTCAAAATTACATTAGTTTTCTTGGAAGACTCATGTTGTTATTTTTTTAACATGTAGGTACCTAGTGTGGTGTATAGGCCACTAGTTGCCTGAAATAAAGATTTCATTCATTCATTCATAATCGAAATAACAAATGAGTGCAGAAATTTGCAGTCCTATCCCAGTCTATAGTGGCCTTGAGCGGCTGATGTTTTCATCCCGAGAGCGTAATAAACCGTTTAGAGAGGGGACAAGTGACTTTCGCTGAAGGATTTATGGAGGAATCTCCAGAATTAATTCGGCCCGATTGTGGCCCCCGAGCTCGTCAAGGGGTGACGCCGGCAGATTTGAAAGATTATTTACATAATTACAACTAACATTCGACAATATTTGCTAGCGAAATATAGATATAAAAGGGGGCTGGCCGCGTAGCCAACGTGCCAATCGCTTACGCTCCGTAGCGATCGAAACGCAACTGTCACCGTCACACTAATATGGAAGAGAGATAGAGAGACACAAAGCGATTCGATGGCGAAGCGATAGCGATTGTCACCTTGGCTAGGCCGCCGCGTGTGTGCTTCCCTTCGAGTTTCAAATCTTTTTGGTCATTTGTATTCGTTAGATGCGCATGCGGGCGTCCGATTAGCTTAACCCTTTAAAAGCAGCTTCGCTATTCGCTTCGCAAACCGTCGTAGCCAAATATGTACAGTCAGCTGCAGAGAAAAGTGCTTATAATACCAAGTCGAGGTGTACTTACCTCTACCTAACGACAATGTGTCGTGATTAGTACTGAATGGCTCGCCGCTTGTGGAGAGGAACGACCCGACCGGACCCTAACATACCTACACGTATTTTGTTTTATAGGAAGCTAGCCTTGGGGTTCTTAGAAAAATAAACATATCTAAATTAATCTACATGTTATAAAGGGTTGGCAATTACAAGCGTCACTCGGCTGCGTTAACTACTTACCATCATGCCGTATGCTTGTTTGCTACTGATTAATCATCTTTTAGGCCATTTAATAGGTTTAACACCTCAATCAGTCACTAGATAATAATAATTACAAATTAATTCATTTTAAATGCATTTTATCTAATCAACGGAAAGAATAGGTATGGCAGCGGTAGTTATTTTTATCAGAACCTTTAACCGCAAAAATATATCTAACATGTTTATTAACGAAATATTATTATGTGGCTTTCCATCACAGAAGAGTCCTTATACTTCAAGTAAAAAAGGTCTTTTCCATCTGAAATTCCAATAGAAATTCTGATAAAAACGTCCTTATTGCACATGAAGCATTAAGGACCACATAATATTCCTAGTAACCAAAATGCGAATATAAACCTAAGGAAAGCATATAAGTTTATTTTTAGCGTAATCCTGACAATTATAGTAGGTACTTATAGTCACTGGCATAAAACACAGTTCAATGGTAAGAAATCTTCTAACAAATAGTTAAGGTTTAGATAAATAAAGATAAATAAACTTCGCCTCTGACATTATTCTTCAATAATACTCTAAAATAACTTGTAGCTTGTTTATTTAAATTATGAATATAAAATTTTATACAAAACAACATTTAAAAAAATGTAAAGGCAACTCAAACAATTCAGTGATCATTAAAAACTTGTTTCACAACAGATGTTTTGTACTTAGAAGCGAAAGCAGATTACACAAATAATGTATTAAATTATTAATCACATTACTTGACAATACTGATTGTATAAATTGGTTCTATCTAAAAACAAATGAGCTTCCTAAGATTTATGCAAAAGAAAATGTAACGGTAATGCTAAAGTAGACTATGTAAAAAAGGCATAATAAGCAGTTTTTTGGCAAAGTTACTTTTTTTATCAATATTTTTTAAATATACATATGGTATTTTTTTTTAACTCTGGTTTTAAGATGTTGAGGTAACAATTGCTTCTGTTTATAATGGTAAATTAACCAATAAGCATGGATTCTAGCTTCCCGGACTCATGCAGGGCCTTAACGTCAGAGCCACCACCGACACAGTTGCCATTGATGAACACTTGTGGGACCTGGAACAAAAGACTAAATGTTAGTTTTTGTACTATTTGTAGCAATGAATATGGAAATACTACTAAGTTTACAATGATAAGGAAATTATTACCTGTAAGGTTTGTGTTTTATTTTATTTTTTATAGAGCAGCCATTACCCGTCAAGGTTTTCCATTTTGGCATATTAAAATGTATTTATAATAGAAAACTATTGCTTGACTACAAACACAAATCTGTATCTTTATAAAACCAAGTAAAGTATCAATTTACTCAAAACAATACTCACACATACTTAGTTTTTAAGAAGTCTACCCAAATTATATTCTATTATGTTGAGATATTAAGGTCTTGCGCTTGATTGAGCTTGACCAGTACATATATGTACTGGTCATGTAATTGTCATCCAAACAATCATCCAAAGTACCTAATTTTATGGCTTCTGAGACAATGTCAAATTAAAAATGTATTTCTTTGCCTCAGTTACACAAAAAGTCATAACCAACTTTGTTCTTCTATAGTTCGTTTTTTTTAGCATTAGAAAGAACTTGAAAGAAGGTAAGCGATTTTGACATGTCTTTTAATTGAAAAACACTTTTTAAAAATCAATAACTATTACTTATGAAAGCAGAAGACTATAAAAGATCGTATTAGATTCATAATTGTTACATATTTACCGTAACTTATTTTTAAAATGTGTTTTTCAATTAACCCGTGGAGCGCCCTACCAAGACACGTGTGCTAGTAACTAGTATAGGAGTTTCATACTACGGTTATTCTGGGGCGCTCCACGGGTTAAAAGACACATCAAGATTGTTTACCTTATTTCTAATGCTAAAAAAAACGAAGTATAACAGTTGTAACAGATACAAGTCATCTTTGCACAAGAAAAAAATTATAGTGATATATGATCAAATATGATGTCATAGTCAGGTCATAAATGTTATAACAAGGAAACCGATTAATCTCTTGTGTACACTAAATTGTATATGTATTTCATACAATATACTGTTATCATGCATTTCTTTCTCATGAAAGCACTTTGTCTGCTGTTGCCACTGGAGCTGCCGTGCCATTAAAGCATCAATCCATTTGTAACCTTCCAAGTAACTCAACATTCTTCTTTACAAGTTAATAATCTTATCTAATTTCTTACTGTTCGAATTCCTGTAATTGAAGCAAGGTTGCCCTGAATGTCAGCGCCGTCATCTCGCTGGTCTAGCTCTATTACTTGGAAAGGCTGCTTTACTTTATTGAAGACCTGAAACGGTAATTAGGAATATTAAGATTGCTTCAATATTTTTGTTCTGTATAGCTCCAACGTTACCAGAGTCATTTAAAAAACCAGTGAGAAATGATATGTAACCAAAGAAAATTAGGTCAGTTTCGGTAGATGACTTAATACATTTTTTGATAAATTAAATTGTTGTGAAACACACACTGACTCATATACAGGAATTATTTATTTCGTAATGGCAAAGCGAACACTTACTTCTTTAGCCATAGTGCAGTACGGGCAATATGACTTTGAAAACACAACAACTTTTTCCTTAGAAATAGTGTCTTTGATGAATTGTTGAATTTCTCCTGAGTTCGCCATTTTCGTGGGGGTGGGCCGGATAATTTTACTAATTTGAGTTCCCATCAAATAAAACTTGTTTTTGAACTGTCAAGTGGCAATTTTTTGCACACTTCACTAGTGTCACTGTCACTATCTAAAGTCGTATCCAGACGAGCTGGGCAAATCGACCGATTTGATCAGGAAAATAATTGGCGCCAATCTCATCTAGCGTCAACACGTACACATTTTAATCACCAATTTGCATTCCATAGATACTAACTTCGGTTGAACTGTAGCAAAGGGGGGGCTGGGACTCATTATGAGACTATTTTTAAATGATTGTAATGTGTATGACACCGTAAGATTGTGAACCCGTTATTTTACAATCTAACGTAGGTTAGGTTAGGTTAGTTTATAATCTCCCTACCGTCAGTTTATAATTTAACTAGCGAGATTATAATCTGACGAGTGTTTACAATTTTACGGTGACATGTACATCACGTCAAAATAAGCATCCTTTATTAGAAAAACTTTTCTCTAAAATTAAAAATGGCCAAGTTAGACGCCTCTAAAGATTGATGTTTTTAAAGGGAGCTGGGATTTGGAAAATTTTCATTGAGAGTGGTGTCATTATGACATATACTTTAAATGATTGTAACGTATAGAACACGTCAAAATAAGCAACTTTTACTTGGAAAACTTTTTACTAAAATTGAAAATGGCGGAGATAGAGCATTTTACATAAACAAAGCGCCAGAACCGACGTTTTTATAATAATAAAATTTCCCAGCTCCCTTTAAAAACATCAATCTTTGGTCGCGTCTAACTTGGCCATTTTTAATTTTAGAGAAAAGTTTATTAAGAAAAAAGTGATTATTTCGTCTAACTTCGAAAATTGGCATTTTTGTGTCCGCACCTGCTGATTTGATCGGGGAATCAAATTGGCGTTTGTGTCCGCACGGTCTAGAGATGGGTCGTGGGTATTTACCCAATTTACCCACCCAGGTAAATACAGAGAGTATTTTTTTTAGATTTTAGTAAATTATCATACTTATACGTTGATATTACACATTCGAACTTCAGTCGGCGGGGGGTGTGGTTGGGGGGAGGGGGGTAAAAGTGAACTTTTTCATATTTCTTACAATCTGTCATTAATATCGAAAAGTGTTGTATGTACAAAATAAAGTACACAGAATTTCCTACAAAAAAGGTTATATACATTTTTGTCCTAAAACTAACTGTATTTGACTTATGAGCTTTCCAAGTTGTGACACTGCACAATTTTTTTTCTTAATTATTATAAGTAGTCTTTATTTTCATCTTTCTAATGTATATTAAAAGCGTTATAAAACATTTCCGGAAGCCAGGGAATGATTTTACACGATATTCATAATTTGACTTAGTTTAAAATCGAACTTCACCTCATAGCAACCTTTTCGTAATTAGTTTGAACATACATTTTATGTAACATTATAAAAAAATACTTAAATTAATCTTATTTATACTCGCATACTATTAAACCTTGGAGGATATAATCAAACGGAGACGCCATGTCTGTAATTTTCTGTACAAAACAGTCTGCCGATTTTTGCGGGGGAGGGGAACGTCAAATGTATGCGTAACGTAAAAATAGCCATGTCAGATAAACGTCAGTCCATACATTGTGTATGACCGTTGGCCGCCTATTTTCGACAGAGGGGAAAGCCTGTTAATGGCTACTCCGTTTAGTTGTATCCTCCAAGTATTAAACACATCAAATTTAGAAGAAAAACGAAAATACCCGCGTATTTACCCGCGGGTAGGTAAATATCGGGTATATACCGGGTAAATACCCGCTCTCGGGTATTTACCCGGGTAGTTACCCATCTCTAGCACGGCCTGATTCGATCGGACAATTTCATCAGATTGGCGAAAAATTGTCTCGTCTGGACTCCACTTAAACCATAAATTTAAAGTTCCGAATTGAACACGCGATACAATGTAAACTTGGTCAACCAAATCTTGTCAGTAAAAAAAAGCGCGATATTCAAATTTTCTATAGGACGATATCCCTTCGCGCCTACATTTTTCAAATTTGCCGCCTTTTTCTACTGTTAAGATCTGGTTGACCAAGTATATTTGATAAGACGGGAAGATATAGCTGGTCAACCAAAACTTGTCAGTAGAAAAAGGCGGCAAATTTGAAAAATGTAGGCGCGAAGGGATATCGTCCCATAGAAAATTTGAATTTCGCGCCTTTTTTTACTGACAAGATTTTCTTGACCAGCTATAGAAACTAGTTTGATGTATTCGAAAGGTACTTTAATAGAGTCTGTGCGGAAAGATAAGTGTCGTGGAATGTACGGGGCTCGATACATTCCACGACTCTTCTCTTTCCGAACAGACTCTACAAGATACAGTACGTAGCGGCCCCCTTTTTTTAAATATCTTTCGTTAAATTTAAATAATCACGATTATTTAGCAGTGGCGCTAGTGTGCACGTTGATGGTTGATGGGCTCTTAACTTTTTAATTTTTTGACTGACCATAAACGACGCACTTCGAGACCGATTTTTTAACCGGCAACGTCGACTTTGCCGTCCATTTTTGAGAAAAACAAGTTTGTCACTTTTGTCAGTAGAAAAAAACGCGAAATTCAAATTTTCTATTTTTTAAATTTGCCGCTTTTTCTGCTGACGGAAATGGTTTCAAAGACGACTTTTTGGGTTCATGCTGAGGGCCTACCGCGAACCACGTTCGACGTGATGCCTCCCTGTCACACTTACGTACGAATTTACAAGTGCGACAGAGAGGCAACACGTCGAACGTGGTTCGCGGTAGGCCTTCAGAGCGCCTACCGCGAACCACGTTCGACGTGTTACCTCCCTGTCACACTTACGTACGAATTTACAAGTGCGACAGAGAGGCAACACGTCGAACGTGGTTCGCGGTAGGCGCTCAGGAACATTTATAATTTGTGGGTTAAATTAATCATCATCATTTGTTCCGTACTTCAACGGGATCCACTTTCCTGGTAGGTAAGGATGATAGTTTTAAAGTAAAAAGTTGGACATTACTTACGTGCGTAACTAAGCTAAGTAGGTAATGGTAATGATCTAATGATGTCATTTTGCAGGGCTGTTGTTTAGAATGGGAAATGAGGTCCCTCAATCCGGACAATGTAGATAGTATCACCAGTTACTCGTACCTACGTCAAATAATATATTTGTAACAATAGGGCATTCAGGCATACAAAATAATGTCCTCATGTAGGTAAATTAACTAAAGCCCCTATTGTTCTATAGGTTTTTATGGTGTAAATGGGCATGTGGATGGCTTACTCACCCAAATTAACCCGTAACGCACATCGTACGTACCTGTATGACTTCCATGTCCTTTTATTGTTTTCTAAAATAATAGTTTGAATGTAGGTACCTACTCGTATGTATTAACATACAATAACAAATAAAACACGTGATTATCATACAGAATTTCAGTCCAATGTAGGTAGTAAGATCATGTCATCGTTTCAGAGTTAATAATGGCATGAATGAAGGAAAAGAAATTAATTAGTAAGGGTAAGGCTTTTCTATAATATTGTAAAGTTGAAGTGGCAAATTAAATTACAATACACATTCATACACTTAATAAAAAAAACAGTTTTCGTAGATGGTGCTGCAATGCTGTGTAGGACTCTGTACAAATTGTTGAATGAAGTTTTTATTTTGCCTTCCCTACTAAAATTACTAAACCAGCCATGTCAAAACGAGCAGATTATAGACACGGCGGCGGCGGACGTCTCAGATGTCAGAGCGCCTACCGCGAACCACGTTCGAAGTGTTGCCTCTCTGTCGCACTTGTAAATTCGTACGTAAGTGTGACAGGGAGGTAACACTTCGAACGTGGTTCGCGGTAGGCCCTCAGGTATTCTCTCGATTTCCTCCGTAGTCTCTGGTTTAGGGACACGTATATGGATATTGCTCTAGCAAAAATCATAGGCGTTTGGCTTTCTGTATGTAGATAAGTGCGTGGAAACAGACGCAATTTATCGGTTTTGTCTCTGTTAACCCCTACATCGTTAATTTCATTTCATCTAAGTCGTTGAAGACTCTCTTAATTAAGAATTGATTTGTCAACTGATACCGACATCATCTAATGATTGGCTGTTTTTATTAGTACCTTATCTGTGATGCGTGCGATATCAATGTATAGTTATAATGTAACATTATCATAAGGTGCGTATGGACATCGGCATTAAGGGGCAGGTTTGTTTCCAAATCTGGCTGCAGCTTGGTACCCAATACCTTATTTGGAGAACTATAACTATAGTAAGCTTAAAAGTGCCGTACGAACCTCTACCAGCAGGGACCACAAGGTTACCCAGCCGAGAATATTGAGTCATTTTGACAAACTGGTCAAAACCACAATGTTCGTTGATGATTATGGGTATGAATAAATGTGCCACTGTAGGTACATTACCTATATACTTATAATAGAGGGACCACTTTAATTTATGTAGCATCCGTTTAGCCAGTTGGATAATTGTAAAAAGAACAATGAAGGAAGTTTAAACTTCCGTTAAGTAAATGTGCTTGCCGAATTCAGCATGAAAAAGTTGTAGGTATTACTCGTTAGTAACAAATTACATAGATAGTTATATACTGATAGTATTATTATATAATACTTTTGTTCTTGGTAATCTACGTGGGCCATTATGTGCATGGAAGATGTCGGGGGTTGGGGGTAAATGAAACCGAGTAAACACTTGCAGCGTGAGTCTTGACAGAAATGTAAAACTATAGTTGGTCAAACCAATTTGTCAGTCAGTATTAAGAACCAGGAAAACTATACTCATCCTTTTCTTCTGGGTACTAGTACTACTGTAAGACAAAGATAGTATGATTCTCTCTGTCTATGTTTGAAATACAAAATTGAATAGACGGTCATTTGACAAACTTTAATTGTCAATGTCAATTGCTTAGCCAAATAGCCATTCATCATTAGTTGTCCATTAGCAAATTAATTCCATATAAGGTCTTAAATCCTTTACAACTCACAGAGCATAATTTAACAAGTCAGACCACAATTCTGTTGGTGGTAAACGTCAGTGTTAGATTAGACATACATGCCTTGAACGGTACAATCAAGTATTCACCGTTAGCTAATTACAGGGATCTCCATACACGCCGGATACACTCTGTCAAGTAAATCTTAAACAACGTTATAATTGCAAACTATTTGCATTATAATTATACGTAATGAGATCAGACGGCAGGCGTAAATGAAATAAGATGAAACTACACTACTAATACAATTTACGAGTTCCTTTACCATGCACCAGGAAATCCATCCAGCGATGGTTAGTTTAGATAACTAAGTTTGTGCATAATATATTAGGGTCGTTTCTCAAAAAGTTGGCACCGCCACCTGTCAATAGGTTTATGTTAGAACTTTTTTTTCATTATGTATAATTTTTATATATAAAATTTTAACACATATTTAGAGAGACTTTTTACACAGAGGCCTAATACTTTGAAAAAGATTTAATAAATATTGATTACAAAAAAAAATATTGTAACTACGTTTATCCGCTAACCTGTCGTGTCCCAACGCGAGGTACTGATGTTTCGAGCTATGAAAACCACATAAATTATTGACTTAATTTAACGTCATTGCCGGATTTTATTAACATATATCCTTAACTTTTAAAGTATTACTATCGCATAACAATATTATGCTTATATTTTAAGTTATTCGGCTTCAAAGTTTGTCCAAGGCAATTTTTGACATTCACCTGTCGCGTCACGTTCACGACGATTGTATAACCCCCACCGCACCTTTCCCGTCTCACTCCGCACGAACCGAAGGCGTCAGTCATCAGCTATCTCCTGGTAGGACGAAGACGTGGTTATTGTGCTCCGCAAATAAAACACAAACGACAAAGTATCGGAAATTGGGGTTTGTAATGGGTAAGTACTCTTTATCCTGGCGTGGATATCTTGTTAATTGGGTAACCTATCGCATTACTATTAAGATATGTAACGTAATCAATAGTTTAGTTTTATATGCCTAAGTATGGAGTTCATCAAGCTAATACATTTTGTGTATTCGCGATATAACTGCCATTTTCCCCATCACCTGCATATCGTTCACCTGGCTAAAACTGCCAGGTGGATGAGATTTTGCGGCAGGTTAATGTCACTGATACCACAACTAATACTCGTAACTATATAATTGTATAGCGGTTATATCGCTTTTGTGTGTTAATTTAGGAATAAAAACTATCCTGTCTGTTAAAGCTGTATATTATTCAAATTTGTGTACTTTTGTCTTACGTCTCGTTAACCTGTCCAAAAAAGTCAGGTGAATGATGCAATAGCAGGTGAATGAAGCGTCATTCACTTGCCATATGACAGGTGAACGATAACTATTTTAAATCCACGTTACATATACTCAAACAGTGATTAAGTAGATTTGTGACGTTCCATGGGAAAAGGTACCTTATGAGGGTTTTTAGTTTTAGACATATTAAAATATTTTGTACAAAGGTGAAAACATGCTCAATTCTTTTATTGTGTGTTGAGATGAGAGAGAGAGGTCAGTTCTGATAATGGGATCCATGAAGAATCGAGGGAACTCCTCAAATCTTAAAGGCATACATATAGTGATTTTTGTGTTTTTATTTACAAATCAAGCATATACATTCAGAAAAGTGACATTTGATGAAGTGGAACTGCTGATGAAGATCAGAACGTAACTTTTCAACGACGCATAGTTCACGTTTGTAGATTTGTCATCTTCGTTATGTTTGTTAAGCAAGTTAAGTTTTTAAGCCACATTTTTGTCAATCTCGAGTTCTGATGATGGGATCCATGAGGAATCGAGGGAACTCCTCAAATCTTAAAGGCATGCGTATAGAGACTTGGATTTTCATCAGAAAATCAAGCATTTTCATTAAAAACTGTCGCATTTGATGAAGTGGAACTGCTGATGATGATCAGAACAACTCTTCAATGACGCATAGTACACGTGTGGCGATTTCGATTTCGACTGGGACTGGGGCTGGGACCCGGACCCACGTACACATATCGGTACACGGCGGGAAGAATTTTAAGATCAAGTTTCTTCAATTTTGTATTAAATTAGAAACTACACGATCCGCAAGAATATGATTTCTCTATCTAGGGTACTTACTGCTCTCCAAGGACGTGTTGGATGACCAAACAGCGTATGCCTATGATGCATCAAGTCTATTCCACTTGTACTGCGAGGGTTCAGCATCAGCTCTATCTTGGGTACTGCCCTCCCAAGTCCTCATCAAGACGTGTCGAATGACCAAAACAGCGTGTGTCTATGTTGCATCAAACCTAAGTTCCAGTAGGTACTGTGAGGGTTCAGCATCAGCTCTATCTTGGGTACTGCTCTCCCAAGTGCTCATCAAGACGTGTCGAATGACCAAAATAGCGTGTGTCTATGTTGCACCAAACCTGAGTTCCACTAGGTACTGCGAGGGTTCATCATCAGCTCTATCTTGGGTACTGCTCTTCCAAGTGCTCATCAAGACGTATTGGATGACCAAAACAGCGTGTGTCTATGTTGCACCAAACCTGAGTTCCACTAGGTACTGCGAGGGTTCAGCATCAGCTCTTTCTTGGGTACTGCTCTTCTAAGTGCTCATCAAGACGTGTTGGATGACCAAAATAGCGTGTGCCTAAGTTGCACCAAACCTGAGTTCCACTAGGTACTGCGAGGGTTCAGCATCAGCTCTATCTTGGGTACCGCTTTTCCAAGTGCTCATGAAGACATGTTGGATGACCAAAACAGCGTGTGTCTATGTTCCACCAAACCTGAGTTCCACTAGGTACTGCGAGAGTTCAGCATCAGCTCTATTTTGGGTACTGTCCTCCCAAGTCCTCATCACGACGTGTCGAATGACCAAAACAGCGTGTGTCTATGTTGTATCAAACCTAAGTTCCAGTAGGTACTGTGAGGGTTCAGCATCAGCTCTATCTTGGGTACTGCTCTCCCAAGTGCTCATCAAGACGTGTCGAATGACCAAAACAGCGTGTGTCTATGTTGCACCAAACCTGAGTTCCACTAGGTACTGCGAGGGTTCAGCATCAGCTCTATCTTGGGTACTGCCCTCCCAAGTTCTCATCAAGACGTGTCGAATAACCAAAACAGCGTGTGTCTATGTTGCATCAAACCTAAGTTCCAGTAGGTACTGTGAGGGTTCAGCATCAGCTCTATCTTGGGTACTGCTCTCCCAAGTGCTCATCAAGACGTGTCGAATGACCAAAACAGCGTGTGTCTATGTTGCACCAAACCTGAGTTCCACTAGGTACTGCGAGGGTTCATCATCAGCTCTATCTTGGGTACTGCTCTTCCAAGTGCTCATCAAGACGTGTTGGATGACCAAAACAGCGTGTGTCTATGTTGCACCAAACCTGAGTTCCACTAGGTACTGCGAGGGTTCAGCATCAGCTCTATCTTGGGTACCGCTTTTCCAAGTGCTCATGAAGACGTGTTGGATGACCAAAACAGCGTGTGTTTATGTTGCACCAACCTGAGTCCCACTAGGTACTGCGAGGGTTCAGCATCAGCTCTATCTTGGGTACTGCTCTCCCAAGTGCTCATCAAGACGTGTCGAATGACCAAAACAGCGTGTGTCTATGTTGCACCAAACCTGAGTTCCACTAGGTACTGCGAGGGTTCAGCATCAGCTCTATCTTGGGTACCGCTTTTCCAAGTGCTCATCAAGACGTGTTGGATGACCAAAAGAGCGTGTGTCTATGTTGCACCAAACCTGAGTTCCACTAGGTACTGCGAGAGTTCAGCATCAGCTCTATCTTGGGTACTGCCCTCCCAAGTCCTCATCAAGACGTGTCGAATGACCAAAACAGCGTGTTTCTAATGTCTATATTGCATCAAACCTAAGTTCCAGTAGGTACTGTGAGGGTTCAGCATCAGCTCTATCTTGGGTACTGCTCTCCCAAGTGCTCACCAAGACGTGTCGAATGACCAAAACAGCGTGTGTCTATGTTGCACCAAACCTGAGTTCCACTAGGTACTGCGAGGGTTCAGCATCAGCTCTATCTTGGGTACTGCCCTCCCAAGTCCTCATCAAGACGTGTCGAATAACCAAAACAGCGTGTGTCTATGTTGCATCAAACCTAAGTTCCAGTAGGTACTGTGAGGGTTCAGCATCAGCTCTATCTTGGGTACTGCTCTCCCAAGTGCTCATCAAGACGTGTCGAATGACCAAAACAGCGTGTGTCTATGTTGCACCAAACCTGAGTTCCACTAGGTACTGCGAGGGTTCATCATCAGCTCTATCTTGTGTACTGCTCTTCCAAGTGCTCATCAAGACGTGTTGGATGACCAAAACAGCGTGTGTCTATGTTGCACCAAACCTGAGTTCCACTAGGTACTGCGAGGGTTCAGCATCAGCTCTATCTTGGGTACTGCTCTTCCAAGTGCTCATCAAGACGTGTTGGATGACCAAAATAGCGTGTGCCTACGTTGCACCAAACCTGAGTTCCACTAGGTACTGCCAGGGTGACAGCAAGTTTGAACGTTTACTTATTCACAGAAACTTATTGTTAAATTGGGAATCGTATCGAAGGTGAGGTGGGTCAGAATCCAAAATTTTAACATACTATTGTAATCATCGTAGTGGACAATAAGGTCCCTTTTTATAGAAAATGACACATTTTTCGATTATTTTTAGAAGGCATTGAATATGATGTGATGGACAGGTGAATGACACTCAGTTCAGGTGAATGATGAGAAGAAACCAGGTAAACGGCAACGGACACAGGTTAATGGAGCCTCTCGATAACCTGTCAATATTTTCAGTGGAATTTGTACTTATTTCTCGATAACCTGCTTCTACTATCGATAACCTGGGGACAAAATATCTTTCACCTGTCCTTGATGTCATTCACCTGAATTTTCAAACGCCTATATCTTCTAAACTAATTGAAGGAATTGCTTCCCTTCCACATTTTCTAATAGTTTAAGTTGCCTTTTAACGATCTCAATAAAAAAAAATGCGAAAATGCATAATTTTTGAAAAACATAAATTTTAACCTGGCGGTGCCAACTTTTTGAGAAACGACCTTAGGTATAGTAGCAAATAATGAGGTTCACAACAATAACATCACAACCTTTTTTGTTGTAAATTAAGTAAAATAAGTGTGTGACTCCTTTGCACTTTGAATACCTAATTATTTTCGCAAGCTTCTATCCTGGTGTTGCTGTGTATGTGCTTAATCCATGCTTAATCAATTGTGCAAGTTATATTTGACCGACTTCCCCAACTTCCTTATTTCCGATTGAGCTGAAATTTTGCATACCTACCTACGTACGTATGCTTAATAAAGTTTATTAAGCAAAGATATAATAATGACCAGTAGACGCAGGCTCTTATAGCCAGTAAAACTACCTACATACCTATCAATCCTATCACCATTGAGTTTGGATGATTCGGATCGTTAAAAATCATCTTGATCTATAAATAATTGTCAAAATAATGCGATTGACTATAAAAGCTTCTCTAATTATTTATTTAGTAATTTAAACTTCGTTTAGATAGATGAAAACGTATTTCGTATCACTTTCAAAAATATTTTATTCACTCAAATTCACTCATTTAATCTAGTTCTCGACACGCTGTGCTACAGCCTATTATACCTACATCCTTATAAAAAAGCATTCGGCCAGAGTTTAAACTTTTCGAAACTAAAAAATATAGAGTCGATGACCCGAGGAGGATAAAGCAATACAGCCATGTAATTCCCGACGCTTACAGAGCTTCTAAGTCTCTGCGATCTTTGATTATGATAGTTCTCACGGGTCATGAGAAATCATTTATATCGGTTCTTGGGAGCCGATGCGCTATGTAACTAAAGGTAATAACAACGTAGGCGTCAAGGGCGCCTGGCATTGTAACGCCACTTGCAAGTTAAGGAATAATTATTAATATTTATATGACAACTGCGATTACCCACATGTACATGCCACCAGCAAAGGACACACAAAGAGTCGGTTGGTGGGAAGAAACTAACATTTATTTATTGTTATTGACAGCGATGGCGAAATTCGGCTTGGGCAAAAATGTGTCCGGATATTCTCCTCTACGGGTCGCAATTCTCAACCGATTCTAGTGAAATTTTGTGAACAGGTTCGATCATTAAATAGGTAGTTTATTTTTGACTATTCAGCTTTTGGAAAAAAAATTATAGGGCAGAGCCATGGTAGATTGTAAAAATTGAAATAATAACCCTGTTAATTTCATAAAAGTGACCACAATAGGTACCTGGTAGCCATATCACTAGCTATTGTTTAAACATGCGAATCGAGCCTCTACAGCCATAAAACATCGTAAACACATGTCAACCTCAATGTTAATGGGGATTTGGTTGTTTTACAGCTGTCAGTCATTTAGTGGTCGTAACACTTGATTGATGACTTCTGCCATCAGCTGCTAATGCTGCTATACCGTTACATGCAGATTCTTACTTGATATGATTGCTTTACTTAAGTTCTTAAGTGGGAAACTCTTTATTATTTATTAATATTATGTTGACAGACAACCTTACAAAAATCGCTTAAGCCCCAAAGTAGTCTAAGTAAGGGGGCTAGGTACGATTAGTATAACATTTTAATCGTTTTATAAATTACCTAATCAAATATTTAATTTAATGTATTAATTAAATAAATACATTATATGTACCTACATGCACCTGTACCTGTGTATTGCATATGACATTTGTATCACAGGGACACAATGAAAAGACAGCTGCCATTTAAACACAAACTGCAGTAAACTAAAGCAAAATTGCTAAGACTTACTTACTCGTAATAAGAATCAAAATCCATTGGTGTCATGCATTTGTTACGTTGCAAGAAATTCAAGTCAACCGTCGCCCGCGCGGGACCGTTATTTTTATAGCTTACCGAATACTCAACTCGCATTCAACATACACTCTCTTCAAGTTCTTTACTAAATACTATCTATGCCTGAAAGGAGATCACACATAGACTGGTTCGTTTTCGGCAAGCACTGGCCTTTGCTTTAAAAGCTATTCGAATACAGGGACTGAGCGCTTCCGTGTTGCGCCCGCGCATCGGAGGTTGTTTTGAAATTCGACTCTGCCACCTGCGAGGAATGCTGTTTGAGAGTCCATGCCTAGCGAATGGACAAGTCCTTGTAAATTGCATCAACTAATAACACCTTATGGGTATGAGTAAGCCCGTTCCTAAGATAATGGACTGCATTGAGCCGCTTTAAGTCTGCCAAGGCAAGTATTTACGGATGAATCATGGTAAACGATTAAGAATATTACTCTATTCTCTGTAGGTACATTATAAGTGTCCGATAATTTGCAAATTTTTATTTAGATTCCTCTACGTGAGTAGAGATATAGATAGGTATAATCACAGCAGAAGGACAAAGACAGTAAACGATATATCAAAATAAAATATATGTGACGTTATCTATGAAAAGGGACCTTATTGACGATGGCGGTACCGCCATTATTAACGATGCTCCGATATAAATACTTAAATACAAATGCGCGCGACGCTGTCGATCGACAATAAGGTCCCTTTTCATAGATAATGTCCCATATAATATAGTTAATTATTGATTAAATTATCCTGTTATGTCTTCGCCTCGGCTAGTCTGTGGCCATAAGTAAGCCTATTAATTATAAAAAAAAAAATATGACTTTAGGTATAGAGAAAAGTATGTAACGTATTTACTAATTTAGTTTACTACTTGTTAGGAACTTCTAGTATGTTCTAAGGTTCTGACGATGTTCTGCATACAATGGTTTCAGCAACTGTTCAAATCTCGGACGTAACAGCAACAACAGTTCGTCCATATCCAAGCTTGCAAAGTAGGTATATCTCGTAGGTATTTCGTCACTTTTAGCGCGCGCGATGCGCATGACTTTTGTTGGGAAATGGACTATACTGATGGACTTCTCTAATCTCTAGATAAATCTACTCTAGTACAATGCGTATCTTAGCAAAAATGTATATAATCGAATGACAAAGAACCTGCAAGGAACAATTCTCGCGTACCTATTGCACTTTTTGTAGAACACGAAGGACAAAAGAGTCAGGACTCAGGAGTCACGTAGTATAAAGAACGACCTTGTGAGTTTGTTTGTCTACAGTCTCTGCTCCAGTTAACACTTCGAGTAAAATCTGAGATTAGCGATGTCTTTGTTCGTTTCGGAGATACGAATAAGTACAAGGAAGTCTCATTATAAAATTTACGTTGAGTTGATTGACAATCTGTAGCCGAATATTTCAGAACTTTGTTTTCTGTGACTGTAATACTGGAAGCGTATTTAGATTTAATAGGTAAATATGGGTCAAACAGATTACTGTGTTATCGTCTTTCCTGTAGACATACACAAGAGTTAAGGGCTATAAAGGTTAATTTTCTTATTTAACCCTTATCCACGTGAAAAGGTCCTCCTTTTATTTAGAGAACTATGATAAAATCATTACTTACATGCCCACAAGCTGTTAACTATTGCCCACAGGAGAGAAAAATGTACAGTTAGCGCTAACACACTAGTTTTCTCTCCTGTGGGCAATAAGTAGTTAACAGCTTGTGGGCATGTAAGTAATGATTTTATCATAGTTCTCTAAATAAAAGGAGGACCTTTTCACGTGGATAAGGGTTAAATAAGAAAATTAACCTTTATAGCCCTTAACTCTTGTGTATGTCTACAGGAAAGACGATAACACAGTAATCTGTTTGACCCAATTATATTTTATTAATTTCATATTAACTATTTCTACTTTTGTAAAGTGACAAGTAAATGTTTTAGGTAAATGCTTCGATAGCTGCATTTTTTAGAAAGAGAATTCCTAAGTCACTTTATCTTTCTTATCGCCTACTTAATCTGATAACAGGTTTTTTGTTGAATTATGCTGTAATCTAATTCGTGAACATACTACATATAGAGTCGCATCATCAAAATATTTTATCTACCTACAGTCATAGGGCATAGATGAGATTTATAAAAAATCCCTGCACAAATCTAAGTAGGTATACAGACGTTTTTTTTTATATTTTTAGCTTACTGATTCCACGTCAAGTAAGTAAACTAGCGGGGCATTGCATTCCACTGCAAATAGATTATGTAAATAAGGAGATCGTGCATCTTTCGTAATCAGTGACTAATAGCAGAATAAGGGCACTTTGTTCCAGCAATGAGCCGTGAAACAATCGGTTATTTGTCTGATCAGGCATCACGAATCACGGCCGGCAGATTAACCGGGAGTGGCCCGGAACAATCGGCTGTTCTAAGATGGTGCATGCTTGGTGAGCTACTAATAATACTTATAGGTATACTAAACTTATACATACTGAATTTGTTTTTTAAAATACATACTAGGTAAATTAATTTTTGTATCAAGCAGAAACGTCTGCGAACGATGCTATAGAAATACATTAAAAGTGGAAATTCACTACCTTGGGTGGTACCTTACCTACTTGAACATTCTTGATTCGAATGAAAATAATGAGGAAATATGATATTAAGTTGCGGGTAAGAGGTTTATGTCCTCTATGAACTAAATTAATTTAATATACCTAAATTGAAGAATGATGATTCTCATTTTCCGCAATTCATTTAAATTACTCGTGAAAACAGAAGAAAATATTTTCTAATAGAAAGTTGTAAAGTTCATCCAATAAACCACAACTCTTACCTTACTCTTAGAATAAGTAGTTAGTTGGCTTCATAATTATCAATTACCAAGCCATCTTTTTGACCGTAACGAAAACCTCGTTAGATCATTTGACCAGTGAAAGCACAATCTGTACTTATACGACGGTTTGCTCGTTTGCGAATGAGGCCAAGGTTGAGTCATTGCAGTCTGGTGAAATCATTATAACCAGGGATGTTGCGGATGCCGATTTTTTGACATCCGCGGATGCGGATGCGGATATTTAAAGTCTCACATCCGCGGATGCGGATGCGGATGTCAAGATTAGGTACTTAGAAAACGTCAAATATCACATTTTTAGTATTATTTCATTAAAAAAAAACGAAACGTTTAGTATTTGAGCAAGAATATAGGTGCGTTATATTTACTAAACAGTAACTTGGCCGACTTTTCTGGATCTAGACGATTTCGTTATAGGTAATGACGTAATTTCCTAGCACTTACGCCGCCGCTAAGACATTCCTGTACCGACTTGTTCGACATCCGCATCCGCATAAGCTCCGCATCGATTTTATGCGGATGCGGATGCAGATGCGGATGTTGAAAATAATGCGGAAGTTCCGCGGTTGCGGATGCGGATGCGGATGTTCGCAACATCCCTGATTATAACTGTAGGAAAACGTTTCGCTGTCTGTGCTGGATTCATGTTCGTTGTCTACAACAAACAACAACACAGACAGAACCGACGTAAAAAAATAAACAGAATATTAACGTAGGCATTTATGTCGTCTATGCGGCGAAGAGTGCGTAGACACCGTGTCAGACATAACAATGATAGTGCTTTCGATTATACCAACCAAGACATGTAACGTGATTACACTGATTACCCGTTAATACAATGGAATGAATAGATCGTCTGTGGTAAAGTTCCTGTTGTCAGATATGTCCTGTAAGCCAATCCGCTTCTTGCATTGACCGACCACCGGTCGACCGCAACTTGCGTTCGCGCAGTAGGTACGGTACTAACTGGACATGCGCAGTATACCTACCTACATGAGAGTCGAATTACCATTGCATCTGTTTTGCAAGAATAAATACCCGTTTTAGAAATAATGTTTACAACTTTACAATAATGGTTTTGATGAGCTACATGCGTCTTTTACGCATATCTGAGGTTAAAAATAATTATGTTTTCGCAAATGATTGTCGTTGACCTGTGTAGATACTGTGTAAGTAAGTAAACACCTTATTGTACGAATAAGAAATATTTTACAGCAGATAAAACATGTGTGTAACTAAAGGCGAACTTTCCCCTATGAGGGATCTCCTCCAGTTAACCTACAAGATACAGTGTAGGTAACTATTGTGAACATTAGGTCTTATAATTTTATTAGTTGATTAAATATTTAGTAGGTTTTTTTTCTGCAGGCAGTTGTAAATATCGAAAGTCAATAATTAGATTGTAATATCAAGTCGTTAAAAAAAAGTTTATTGCCACCCATATTTAAAAGCTGGTCGGAATGACCAATTTAAATTGGGTGTAACGTATTATCCTTCCGGTTTTCCGGAGGTTCCGAAGTATCTCTCACATTTCTAATCCTTCTACACTTATTTGGATGTGTGACGGCTTGACAGTTGCGGTACCTATAGTATAGTAATGCGTGCTTAAACACTACACCGCCGTATCTATCAACACTCTGTGCTCAAAACGCAATCCTAAATCCATAGCGCTATGGTTGAAAATACTTCAAGTATAGATTACCTATTAGGGACTAGGGACCCAATTATAATATTTAACGTGCGGTATCCTTCCGGCCGCGCGGGCGCACGGCGGAAGCCACGTGACGCGCGCCGGTTCGATGAGCTCCCCATTGTTTTCCACACACTACATACGCTCAATTTAATATGCAACTGCGTCACGTTTAGAGTCCACGCAACAATATATACTCGTACTTTTCTAGATTTGGGAGGTTGCTAATGTTGGTCAGATATGCAATTTGGTGGTTCTGCCTACAGTGCCTACATTATCTCATACCATGTATACACTTTTACACTTTAATTAGTATTTCCTGGCTTCATATACCTCGTTCGACAACTTTGTCCAAGGATAAAATAGAGTGAGAAGAAATCTAACAAAAACTAGTCCCCCTCGGGCTGAAAGGTCAAAATGTCGGTTTAGTTAGTAAAATAACCGATTTTTGTAATAAAAACCAGCGCCAATTCTTGGAATTAGGTTTCTCTTTCTTACGTTAGCGCGTCAGCATGTACCTAATATAGGTAATATAGGTATAGGTAGGTAGGTATCTATGATGTTTGATATCTATGAAACTCTTCCGCTTTATTCGCGCATAAGTATGTCGTGAGCACAGGCGTTTCCGAAATTCTCAATTATTAAAGATGGCACCATTTCTTTCTTTATTTTTATACCTAATTGTATATTTCAAAACTTTTCCAACAATGTGTTGTTCTGAGTGGGGCAACTATAACAATATTTGTATGTGTGACGCATAGAGGATGCATGCACCTTTCTCTTTGTTATGAAGGTTGCCGAATGATATGAGACCGTATTTCTAAAAAGAGCCTTTATAAGGCACAGGGAATATATTTTCCACCTGATTTTGAACATTATTTCAAAGTGATAGGGTTAAATTTTTCATAATTTCAGATGCCATAAAAAACCGTAATAAATTATTACATCAGAATCGGCCTTACTGTGCGTAACATTTATTTTTTCTAGTTAGTACGAGATCCGGCATATATGGTCGACCTTCACCTATATGTCTGACGGATGAAACTTACATATTATGAAAGAAAATATGTTCCTGAACATAAATAAATAGGGTTGCCTAAAGAAATATGGTCAAGGCTATTTTTAATTAATTTCTGAAAAAAAAATTTTTTTCTTCAAATTTCACCGATCTGTCTGACAAACGAAATAAGTTCCAATGGAAAGTATACAACTTGTAGAACATAAATCAACTAGGTTGCCTATCCTTTTCCGGTCACTATTATGTGGTTGCCGTGTTTAAACAGGTGAGTTTTTATCGATAATTGCACTCGACAGATTAGATAGGTCTTTCAAAATAAATAGGGGTCTTAGAAAATCATTTTTTGATTAGGTGAATGTTTTCGAAAATAATCGCTTTGAAAGAAACAAAATGTATGTGATTTTTTTTATCGTTTTAACCCTATAGTGTGGGATGTCGTTGGATAGGTCTTTAAAAATAAATAGGGGTCTGCAAAAAACGTTTTTTTTTAAAGTGAATCATTTCGGAAATAATAATTTAGAAAGATTAAAAAACGGTTATTCATTGTAACTTTTGAAAAATCGATCCAAAAAATATGAAAAAAATCATAAAAATAGTGCTTAAAAAACTCATTCAAACAAAATTAAAACAAACTTGATAAGTTAAGCCGTTTATGAGTTATCGCTAAAAGTCTTCCCTTCTTATTTTATTTAAAAGCCTGGCAACCCTTATTTGTGACCGGATTTTCGCAGGCAACCCTATGCCACTGTATTCGCAATAAAATTACCATCATTTTGATGTATTTATAATTCAAGCGTCAGACAGATTACAGAGGAATACAGAGTACCACTTGTGATGAGCTATATTACTAAACCTGTTTAAATAATTTAATATTTGTATGGTTTTCAATGATATTGTCAAGCTTTCGTTAATGAATTGAATAATATACTATTTAATAATTCGTAAAAAAAAAATCAAACATTAAGTACAAATAAAAATAAAAATTATTTGTACCTACTGTGTAATCAACTAATAATTGTTTAATTTGTCTGTTACCCTGATTCATCTCCGAGTATGATATAAGTAGAGCCAGACCAAGCTAAGTTGGCAGCGATTTTGATAGCCCAGACGGTGCAAGTGTTAAGTAAACGTCATAATTTAATTGAAGATAAACGTTTAAAATAACACTTGCACCGTCTAGGCTAGGCTATCAAAATCGCTGCCAACTTAGCTTGGTCGGACTCTATTTATTTTCCAGACGCCTTCATTTCCTAATTCGTTACCTACCTGTAATTAAACTGATATAATAATATGGCTATAAGCCAACTGATATGATTCCAGTATCATTCTAATATCGGTTTGATGTCAGTGCACGTTCGAATAGGCATGTAATACCCATTAGATCATCTTCTCTAAAGGTTTCCTTAAGGTAAAAGATGATGTATATTGTGTAATATATTTATTTCACTTGATACCATATTTAAAGCAACTGTCTCAGCTGAGTGGATATTTACAGTCATGTCAGACATAAGCGGCTTAGGGTATTGTTAAAGACACGTAACACCTTACAAATGCCAAAGGGCATACATATTCATCTTTTCAACACTCATAAGTCTTTTCGGCTTAATAAAAGCAGTGTAGCGCGGAAAATACTTCTAGCGACACTACACATTGTTTTAAATACTTACAATTGTTTTAGTAAGAGGCTACGTAAGAGAGCTTGTTTTGAAATATTCGAGAACTAGCCATAATTTCTACATCTATGATGAATCCATTACCGGAATTAAAGAGAATAAGTATATTAAATTAATACTGTCTCAAAAGTTATTATCACATCACATGTTTACCTCGCAGGCTTCGCCTCGCATACCACACGCTATACACATATATAGTATACAGGGTGGTCCAAACATCGACGTCCAAAAATTTTTTTTAGATTCCTCACATCGTGGGCTCACAGAATATACCCCATGTATGTTAGCCGATTTTTCGTAGTTTTCGAGTTATGAATTTTTGAACTTTTGACTTAGGTAAGAAATTCCGGGGTGAACCAATTAATTTATTTAAAAAAAACTATTGAACTTTTTTGAATATTTCTTTTTGTAACATAATTCTGTACAAACGGTGCAGTAGCCAAAAATAAAATCAGCATCCTCACTTGGCTGCGAGTTGGAAAAAAAAGACTAAAGTCAAAGTTTTACGCTCTAGCATGTCAAGTTTAGATTTTGCGCCTACGTAAATAAAAATAAATTACAAGCGATTTCAAGGACTTTTGGTTATTTTCTAAACAATATACACAAAAAGAAACATTCAAAAAAGTTGTATAGTATTTTTTTTTAATAAATTATTTGGTTCACCTCGGAATTACTTAACAAAAGTTAAAAGTTTAAAAATTCATAACTCGAAAACTACGAAAAATCGGCTAACATTCATGGAGTATATTCTGATAACCCACGATGACAGGAATCTAAAAAAAATTTTTGGACGTCGAGGTTTGGACCACCCTGGGCCTGTATATACTATAACTTAAAACATACTAGTAAATGCGCATTAAGCCTCACATCACCAAAGCGTGGATTGATATCTACAATCGTATTTCTAAAATGCGTGTTCTTAACTAGTCAGAAAATTAAATATTAACATAATGAGATATTTGACATTACAAGGTACTGATTAGTGATTAGTCGAATAAATAAAATGTTAAACTACAGTGAAACCTGCAAAAAATATTCGGAGCGAGGAATTCAGCGCCAAAGCCAAATGGCAGCGGATGCGTCAAAAAGTCAAAACGAGAGCTCGGCACCGTTACATGCCGCCTGCGCCTGACGCGCAGTCGCGCACCGCACAGGCGCAGCGCGGGGTAAGTAAGTAGCGCTGCCCGCCGCCGCCATGCATACACCGGCTCGCTAATTCAATTAACACGAACCGAAACTATCGATTCCAATTAAATATCACGATCAAAAACAAGGTGTGAATGAATCATCGCTCCGGCCTTTCAGCACATACATCACTAACGTAAATGCACCTTAATTATATTCGAACTTTCTAATGAGGCGTTTTAGTCTGGACTGTTCTTAGTAATTTCTAGACAATAAATTAGCATTACAATCGATATCACAATTGCATGCTCGCGAGCGCATCGACGCTCACGGCGTGCGCAGACAGCAGCTGTCCATTGTTAATGACGCGACCGTTGCACGCCAAACGGTCAGTCCTTATCACGCAACAGTTCTGACTTAGCACTCTTTTCATTTCCATTAGGTGATTTTGGATTGTCCTTTTGCTTATACGCTTTGTCGAGTTTCGCGGAGGGCGGGTCGTCCTCAGGGGGTGATGCAGTCTTTATCGACAGGGGAACAGGTGGCGCGTCGGGGTTATCTTTACTTTCGGCACGATAAAACTCGTTCAACCACCGCTCGGAGTTGTACGAGGGTCCTTCTCCACCTAGCTCAGCGGGCAGTATGTCGAGCGGCAGTGCGTCGTGCAACGTCGACAAATTATTGCCGTGCAGCACGATGCGCTCACGCGTTTTCGCCTTCAGATAGGGTTTTATAACGGCGAGCGCCGTCTCCACGTACCAAGGTTGACCGATGAAATGTATGCTCTTGAACCTCACCGGCATACAATCTTGAAGACCGTCGATCATAAGTTTCATCACTTTGGCTTGTAAACTACACGATTGCTTAAACGTAAACTCGGTCCAATCCACAATTATTACGTATCCGTTGGCTTGATTTTGCACGTCTTGAAGGGTACGTTCGAGGGTGAGGAGGAGCGCCCGGTAGACGGCCATGAGAGGGCAGGCTTGCGGGGTCCAGTTGGAGGCAAACATGAGGAGCACGGTGCGGCCGCGCCGGTCGCGCTGGGCCAGCACGCCGGGCAGCCCGTCGGCGAGGGCACGCAACACGCCGCCGTCCGCCGGCGCCCACAGCTCGGGGTGCTCGCGTCGGTACTGGTGATACCGCACAAGCAACTCGAAACTTTGTTGCACATCGTGTTTCCGCGCGTACAGAAACCGGCGCAAGAAGGCGTCGTCCTGGCAGCGGCTCTTGTCACGTAGGGCTAAGTTGAGACTTGAATCTACGGCTTCTTTGAGGCCGTCGAGGGCCCGTTGTTTGTCGCCATCGGTGAGCCGCTTGCGGGACACGTCGCACAGCAGCTCGTTCTGCACCTGGTGGAGCCTCCAGTCGTACTCGACGTACTCGTTCATGGTGAGTCATGCGCTCGCGTGGCGTGATCGCGCGCCGCCAGGGGCTCGGGGCCGACTGCTCTGCGCCCGCGCCGCGCGCCGCGCCGCCGCACTCCGTCCGTTCATTAAACCGTATAGTGCTGCCTTCACACTCGACCGCTACTAAACTAGCTGACTTGCTTTAGGATAATCGTAAGTAAATGTCATGTGTAATGATTTCCTCGTTCTTAACGATAGCCGGTTTGATTTGAAATGTTATTTCAAATAAATTTAATTTGTCTTCGTCTAATTGGACTCTTATTGGTTTGGGTTAATTTTAAAGGCAACAAGCTATACTAATTAACACCTTATCATTAATTTAATAATTATTATTACCAATAATTTAATCAGTGAATTAAAACTCAGTATTTTGCAGTACTTAATTACTTAATCCAAATCTGTTGGTGGCGTTGGCGCGGTTTAAACAGAGCATAACTTGCCCATGCAGAGCGAGTTATAAATAAAAGAAAAACTGAAGGTTGGCGGTATACCGGTCAATTGGCTGGCTAGTTTCTGCGATGACGTAGCCCGGCGTGTGAAAGAGATGCGTGTCTACAAGCAAGCGAGACGGATAACAACTTTGTAACCTTTATGTCTATGAAACCTTATACGTTACGTACAAACGATGGCCGAAAATCGTTTAACACCCGTGCTTTGTTCGCGATATCGAATGCCTCACTAATAATACTGCTCGGTAAAATTTTGTTACTTTGGGGCTTCTGCTATCTATGGGCGTTACTCACCTGCTTGTATAGATAGCGCTTAGTTTTTTAGAACTCTACCAAGCGTTATGTTATCGATTACTCACCATGATATAACACCCATAACACATTATGATTTCTGCTTTGGGAACTAACAATAGATAGTTACTGAATACATTCATTGTGATTGAGTATCTATAGGTACCTACTACATATAAAAAATTACTTTAGTACTTATACTTGTAGAAAAGACATCAACGCCGTGTTTCAGTGTTTAAAAACTGTGACCATAACTTTTCTGTTGATGTGTAGGTAATGAATGATAATGATATTGCACATTGTCTGGCCTTCAAGTATTGGTCTGAACTTTAATTATCTTAATAAGACATAAAGCATGAAAATAACATTATTAATAAAATTCCCAATAAAATACCTTACAAAAATTAAACAATATTTTAATCATCCTTAACAAAGGTAACCTAGCTTAACTTAACAATTAAAATAAACTCGTGATATTCGTGATGCTGGCTGGATGGACGGCTATAATTTTTGATAAGTTCAACGACATTAAAAACCGTGATGTTGCATTGCATGGTCATTGCCCCGCTAGGCTATGCGCTTAGTGCGGTAAAAATAGACTGTCTCCCGAGATGAGCTACACGATAGCCGCCCTGTGCTCATGCCAGCCTAGTACATGATGCCTAAGATTATCGTTCCCAAAGGTTTTACGATTCTAAATCAAAATGAATTCTGCCTTCATCGAGTCCCGAGTAACGCATAAAATAAGACCATTACGATCGTGTTCTTGTAACCTCTGATTTGGTCCGATCGAAGTGTGGGATGCAAAAATCAGACAAAGAGAAGTTGACCAAGCGGGTAGCCCTGTGTCATACATACCTATTTATCAGTCGGCGCGGCGTATTGTATTATTCACGGATTCAAAGACACAAGGACAGGTTTTGGCTGATAAGGATGACTTTAGAAACTACAACTTGCAACCTGTTAGCCCTGCAGGGCGCTTTACTATGTCAAGAAAAAAGACTTACAGTAGATCTTATACCTACATAACCTAACCTTTACAGCTTGGGCTAGTAGAGTGAAAAAAGTTCACCTTTTTTTAGCTCACCTATTAGGGATTCGACCTACCTATTTAATTAGAAAGTTACTCGTACTTCTATGATATAATGAGACGTAGGTATAATATTGCAGATAAAAGGATTACACATAGGTAGGTACATACCTACAAAAAGAAAATACGTCGATATTTCTAGCTGGACACTACGATTTATAAACTTACGGACCTATAAGTTTTGTTAGAACAAAATCAATTTATAAGTTTAGTGACTTCCAAAAGACTTGACGGAATGGGAGCACGAGATGTAATAGATGTCGCTCGTGGGAACCAAGTTACGTACATCGCATCGTGAGAAGCTCAACACTTTATGGATTGGTTCCGGTAAATGCTGATAAAATTTAACGCGCCGTAAAATTCTTTATTTTGCGATACATCTTTATACCTATCGTAAAAAAATCGATTATAGATAATTGTAGGGCTACCATCAATTTTAAGTTTACCTTCTCAAAAGACTTACTTAGATACTTTAAAGATTAAATGTGATTTACATAATTATTCATTTACATAATTACTCGTGGATGTTTTCTGAGCCACGAAATTTTAGTAACAGAACGAATCATGACTTACTTGATTTTTTTTTAATTGAGTGTATTGCATGGCTTGGTCGCCTGACAACCAATCGTCAACCGTTTAGGGTCTATATTCATAAAAACCAGCTCTGGCAAGGCTCTTACAAAAGTGAAGGTCGTGAGAGCTTGTTTAGTACACAGTGCAGCAGACAAGTTTTATTTACTTAAGTATTATTTACTTCTTTTTAGATAGATTATAACACAAATAATATCTATTATATTTGTCACCAATTAACAATTTAAAAATATAGAACCATTGTAAGGAAAATATAAGGTATTCTACGTATAAAGAAGTTACACTAGATTATTAAGATTATTCAGATCGAACCCCTGTGTACTCTCAGATTTCTACATTTATCCAATTCAAGCTTGCTTTACCTATTCTATCGTTTCTATTGCATGTCGATATTTAACCCAGTAAGCTAAATACCCATCATGCAAGCACTCAAAGTCTCAAACATATGAATGCCGACACGTATGCATTAATACATGCACAGGCGCACATATCAATATACAGTAAAAGTAAATAGGAACCCATTGTTAGTTACACATTAATTTAATTAATACATTTTGATAAATCATATGTTAGCAGTAAACAGATAGATTATCATTTCGTCAGGTGACAAGCAAAAGTCACTAATGACTATAAAATATTTAAACAAAAATCAACCTTCTTTTCGTACTAATAGGGTTCACTATGGTTATGAACTTGTGGTGGTACTTAGTGACTTTTGCTTGTCACTTGACGATTTCATCTCGTGTAGAGAGTTGTAGTTAATTAAAAACTAAAGAATAGTGAAACCTTGATAAGATTTCACTTCCGATAATCAAGTCAGAAGACCGATATTTAATCGTTTCACTAGGTAAGGTAAACGTACTGGTGCTCGACGCTGTCCCAGTACATGCCATCTTGAAACTTAAGTCATTGTCAATAGAGGTGACAGCAGGGTGTCATCTATTGGGCATTAGCATGTCGAGCGCTAGTACGTTTACCTTACATGTTTTCTTATTGTATGTACATAAATACCTGTTATTGTTACTGGCTTGGATTTATTTCTGATCCTCTGTTATTATTATTACATTTACAATATATTTTACCTCGCAGTTATTATCTCACCGAAATAACAAGATAAAAGATAGGGAATCGATCGCATAGATAACTCCGATAAGCTGATAGGTGTTCAGATAACTCTACAATGTGCCAATCATTTCCATCGTTAGCCTAAAATTCATGGCAATGCCTCGTTGCGACGTACGTTCTTCTGTTCTGTACGACTAAACATAGGCAGGTGTTTACATAGGTAGGTATTCAAGGATATGCTTAAAATCTTTTAAACCCGGAAATTTCATTTTGTGTAATTATGACTCAAAGAGTCACAATACCCCATTTATTAATTATTTCACTTTCAACTCTAATTTATCTGTAGGTTTTATTTAAATAGTTAAGTATATATATTATTTTTTATGAATTATGTTGATCATACGTGCCGAGCCATATTATAGGTTAGAAATGCTAATATTACATTTAAATTTCATGGTCAGTTTAATATGTAGGTTTGCTCGTAACACTTAACATACGCTTGTCAACTTTTTCTTTTTTTACTGGGCAATGATTCACAAAAACGGTCGAAATTTAGCTTGCAACACGAAATGCTCACTGATTAGTAAAATATTGCTTGATGTTTGTTATAGGAAGTTTCCTCAACTATTTTCTCACTTCGTGTAAACCGATCGTGAGTTGGTACTTGTTAATAGCCGTGTCTAAAGGTGTTATAAAGGCGTTCACAAACGCTGTAGTAAACATTACGTGAAACAATGACAAGTTAGAAACGTTAATAGGTTAAGTCGCCAAAGTCATTGCCAGATAACACCGTCAGATGAAGACGTTACTTCCAGTCTTCCACTCCCAACGCCACGCCTGTCTGCGGTGAAACCAGTATAAATCAGTATCGAAGAATAACTCACAATACCTAAAGTGTCATTCAATAGAACTTGCTAACTATGTAAACAAACCGCCATACTAAAATTGACACTGAATGTCAAATTACTAGTAACTTTTGTTTACATAGTTAGCAAGTTCTATTGAATGACACTTTATTGAATCTTATACCTTTAAACGAGCAATTCTTGTATATCTAATACCTTTAAACGAGCAATTCTTGTTTATTTATTTATTTAGATATATATATATCGGGGATCTCGGAAACGGCTCTAACGATTTCGATGAAATTTGGTATATAGGGGTTTTCGGGGGCGAAAAATCGATCTAGCTAGGTCTTATCTCTGGGAAAACGCGCATTTCCGAGTTATTATATGTTTTCCGAGCGAAGCTCGGTCACCCAGATATTATATATTTATATGTACATATATACATTTATATATTTCGGGGATCTCGGAAACGGCTCTAACGATTTCGATGAAATTTTCTATAAGTATGGAGGTTTTCGGGGGAGAAAAATCGATCTAGCTAGGTCTTATCTCTGGGAAAACGCGCATCTCGGTCTCCCAGGCATTAGTTTTTTGTGCGGTGTCAATATATCTCAATCTTATGATGCTCCATAATCTGCGTGGATCGAAATAGGACATCAAATTAATACGATATCCAGAAATGCGAGAAAAATTACGTATGGGCCAGCGTTTCTAATGCGCGCTCAAATTGACGCATACTAAACGATAGCCACATATGAGACTGAAAATATCGCAAATGCATTTAAATAAAAGGAATTAAATGGTATTATTGATTTATTATTTATTTGGAGCCTGGACCCAACGCCAACAGAAATGAGAGTATAAGGTCATTAGATAGGTATTTCTATGTACTTCATTTTGTTCTATGGGCACCAAGCAGAAATTCCATTGCAGAACTGAGATATTGGTATTTTAGCCAAAATTTTGTCGCCCTATTACCTAGGCAATAGAGTCCAAGTAAGTAAATTAATTGCTGCAGGGTAGATGTTCGCGCACCGCCGGACGAGCACACCGAATGATTCGCCGCGCTCGCCCGGCGGTGGACTCTATTGCCTTAGTCCTTTCCTTTATTAAGTTATGAAAACTTTCTTTCATCATGATATGCTCATTTTTCATTTATTTAACTAGAATAATGTTATTAAATTCAACATACAAGGCGATATTCCTAACACGTATCCCGTGGTCCCAGTTAAGCTGGATCTGCGAAACGAGTCTCGTCTGCGCTCTGTAAGCTGCAGTAATAAGCCTATGACTCACGCATGCATATATTAATTAACCTCCCTGAGCCACATGTACTGTTCTAACTTCTAATTTACTGAGCAAGAATAAGACAGATATATTTCTACTCGTTTATGGAATTTGTGATAACGCTGACACGAATATTTAACTCTAGATGGGCAGTAAAATAAATAAATAAAATCATTTAATGCAATGCGATTAAGAAAATTGGTAACAAATCATATACCTAACTATTGGGTTACTCTAAATAGTCAAAATCATCTAAATGCAAAGTTTAAATGTAAATTTAAGTTAATTTCTAGTACGTCACTAAACAAAATAAATACCTGCCCATAACTTTTGTAAAAATTTAAAGTGCCTTTGTTACTGTTGGTTTAATTGAGATAGCTAAGAAAAGTAATATTTTATAGTTAACACATTTATGACTATGTGAAGATAAATGGGAAAAAAACCATTACAATCAAACTAACTCATAATAATTAAATTATATAGGTATACAGCCGGACTATTACAGCACAAGAATTTTCCAATAAGCATGAGCACAAGTCGTAAACATAAAAAATATAAAAATAAATTAATAAGTATACATTAATATATCGTCATCTTCATAAGCTCTCATTAGCGACATATTAACGATAAATAATTATCTAGACAGTTAAGTAGAGATAAGGGTTTGGCGTGGAGCGAGAGTTTAAGATGCAATTTACTTTCTAAACGGCATCTTAGATTGCTGATTGCACGGGTCATCTCTTAAGGCCCTATTCGACTTGTTTTAGTGATGGCGCGCGACATGCATGAGCACAACCAAGCTGTTTGTGCCTATTACGTAAATACGTATCATATCATATACCTAGTTTGCGATATGACGAATTGTTAAGAGTCACACGAACACTAGCCGCCGCCACACAATCGAAGATACACTCTCATTTTAAAACTACAGTCTGAAAGCATTACATTTGTCATGGACATTTAGGGTGGATCGCATTTGTATGGAAAAAAAAATCATGGATTATGCCAAATGCCCAACAGGGCAAGCGAGCTAGGCGATTGAAAGTCCATTCAAAGTCCCTTTCTTTACCTTCTCCTTCTCTCTTTCTCAAGCACGCACTTTTCTTACAAAGTTTCATTGTGTCCCGTTCTCATTTTTGTAAACTAATGAAATATTTACGAAGTAGAACATACTTTGAAACATTTTTCAGTTACCTAGCTGGATTTATTTAGTAGTCTTTATTTCACGATACAAGATGGTACCTACAAGTGGAGGACTTAAGGCCTTATATGCCTATTACGAATATAATTAAATTTCAAACTACTATTACGTACACATCGTTCATAACTTTCCATAATTAATAATTAAGTAAGTACATTGACCGCGAATTATTGTGTATAATTTTATAATTTCTGTGCATAACGTATAATAACCAGTTAATCACTTTATCCTTGACATGCATCATTATCGTTATCTGATACACGGTGCACATTTAATTATAATTGGCGTGGTGCCGCATGCAAATATCCATACCTACCGTGAAATCGGGAGAAAGCGCTTAGTCGAGCGGTAAAAGCGATGCTCTACGACAAAGGTAAGTAAAATGAGATACACGGTGTATTTATTGTTCAATTCTGCAACATGACGCGTAACAGCCGTAATGGAAAAACCAGTTTGGATGTAAAAGTTGCGAGAGAATAGGGTAAATAATTGAATGAGGTTTCAAATGTTTGTTACGAACAGAGACAAATATTGCTCTTTTACTATCTATTTAAATGTGTTTTTTAATGATAAGTATCTGATTTACTTAAGAGTCCGCAGCAAGCTCGGTTCTCCATACAAACGTATAGGTAGTACATTTTAATACGACTTTCCAGATTGCTCTGAAACTTTGTACATACAATAGGTACCTATACCTAATCCTATGCCTGTAATTAGTTTAGGTAGCTTTAGATACCATAGTTCCAAAAACAGCGAATTTAAGTTTTTCATACAAAATTTGTTTTTGCTCTAGGTATTTCGTTTATTTTTTAAGCGGGAGCTATACTTATACCTACACTTATTACAGGCGTAGATATACCTCATGTCACTGTATGTATGTGCAAAGTTTCATTACCACTCAACACGTAGTTTTAATATGAGAGCGAAACTCGGTTTGTATTATAGGAAGGTGAAAAATGGCCGAGCTTGCTGCGGACTCTTAATAGTATTTATTTACAATCACAGAACACAGCACAGCAATAAACACCCTCCCTATTAGGCAGTGCTCGGGTAAAATGAAGTATGGATGTTACACATACAATGCGTGCGTGTCTTCATACTTTGCGTGCTAAAACAAGTTTAATAAATATGGGTCGTACGTCCAAATGAAAATAAGATAGAGTCAGACCAAGCTAAATTGGCAGCGGTTTTTTACAGCACAGACTGTGAAAGTGTTAACGTCATAATTTCACAGAGGTTTTACGCTTAAAGTAACTTAAATAACCCTTGTAAAAATTCCCAATTACAACTACATATTTTTTACCGAGGCCTTATGGAAAACTAGATTTAACTAGTCAAAACATCTTTTGCCTGAGGCGATTCGGAAAACTAGTTTTAACTAGGAAAAACGCGTTCTTACGGTAGGTAACATATACGAATGTTAGAAATACTTAAATGAAATGCTTGTATACTGTACCCCTATAAAGAACCCCGAATGAAATTTACACTAGGGGCACAAAATGTAATCTGCGGTACCGTCACAAGATTTTTGTTTTTAGGATCAGTCAGAATTTGTTTTTAATCTACGATTAAGTATTAGTTTATTTTAAGTGAAGCTTAGCTATAAGTGTTAAATTGTTAAGATGTACTAACAAAATATGGACCATGTTTGTCTGAAATAAATGCCACAAATCGTATCGCCATTATTTAGCCTAATATAATATGCCTAATTATAGCGAGCACAAATAATAACGTATCTGCATGTCCTAGACATTGTATTGTGAAAGTTTCGTAGTGTTCGTAAATGGCTAAATAATAGGATTTGCGTTACAGCCTGCGTGCCTACTTTACGTCTCTCTCTCTCGACGAAACAACTAAATAATACTCGTATAGTTTCCCCGACAGTAGGTACATAAATAATGATCCTTTTATGTGTTATCATAGTTAATAAAAGTATGTATGTATTAGGTATTTATTTGATTGCACCAATAAGTAAAAAAAAAGATGTTACAAAGGGATTTATCAGAACAACTAGAATTATAGATAGCAACCGGCGGTCTTATGGATAAAACTCTTCCAGACAGCCCTTAAAAGGTACCTATGGTAGTTTAAAGTAAAAGGGGAACGGAGTGGATTCGCAGTTTATACTTTATAGGACTTTTACGTGGATGAACTCACGGGCAGAAACTAGTACGGCTACCATCAGTTTTTCACTGACATAAACGCCATCGAGAACGTAATTTACTTTCTATACATCTCGCTCGTACTCGCATATTAGTGCAAACGAGATGTATAGAAAGTAAATTACGTTCTCGACGGCGTTTATGTCAGTGACAAACTGATGGTAGCCGTACTGGTGTCATTTGCCCTTCCTTTTGAGGTATCAAAGGGTTAATTTCCAAAAATAACATATCTACTTATGTCCGGCCCATGATCAAGACATAAGAGGAAAAGGGGACGATCACTTCTCCATACAAACGTAGTCCCCATTTTTCTCTCTGGATATAGACAATGGAAAAAATTTTTACGACTTTTTTAGTTTTTTTGATGAAAATAATTATATTGCCTCACTATAAACCCTATGCCTAAATAATAACTCATTAAATTTGAAATTTTCAAAGATAATCGAACGTGGACAGACCAACTTTTTGCATTCATTAATTGAGCAGATTAAGCTTAATTTTTAAATAGCGTGTCAATGTTAGTTGCTAATTAGAAATTTAATGCATCGTCTAATACTATATACCTACTAAAGGAATTTTGTTAGCTCATGAATCTACGTAAAGATAGCCGGCAAAGTGTATCGCGCCAGTTGTTCGTTTAATTGTCTACAGATTTTGGATTCCCGTTGCTTATAATGCATCTCTCTAGGCAAACCATTGTATTAGATATGTAAACCATGAATATATAAACCATTTTTAAATGCACGCAATGGACACAGGCATAGCAAAAGTTGGTATTTTATTCGTAATTTAGATAAAAGCTTAAGTATTCCGGAATTTAACAAAATGGCACCATTTAAGTCTCGACTGAAATGGGTGCCTTTCATCCCTTGGTTTCAAGTTTCAACTAAGTACCTACCTACAGCAAGTAGAGTTGTCTCAACCTCAACATACGCTACGAACGAGTACCTACGTCCCAGTCTCTAAGGAGGTACCTATATAATGATATACAATTAACTTGCCACCGGTTGCTACTTAAATGACAACCCATTTGTTACTTTGTAACTTAGTCCGGATTTTTTGTCTTTCTTTGATCGATGAGGTTGTTTAGCTATAGAAAAGTACCTACAGTTAGAATGATTCAATCTAAAATCGTGCTTAGAAACCATTTAGAAAATATTGCGCGTGATGTTGTCATTGATCGGGTCGTTTTATGCCTAGTCTATTATACTTCGTTTTTTTTAGCATTAGAAATTTGGTAAACAATCTTGATGTGTCTTTTAATTGAAAAACACATTTTAAAAATAAGTTATGGTAAATATGTAACAATTATGAATCTAATACGATCTTTTATAGTCTTCTGCTTTCATAAGTAATAGTTATTGATTTTTAAAAAGTGTTTTTCAATTAAAAGACATGTCAAAATCGCTTACCTTCTTTCAAGTTCTTTCTAATGCTAAAAAAACGAACTATAGTTAGGGTGACTTGTTCATCAGTTAACCACCCTTTTTTGCGAACGGCCATATCTGATCGGAATTAGGTATTTATGAATTAGGTAATTAAAATAAATTACTTCCTATATAGGTGGTTTGCTGCCAACATCCTAGGCTATTTGTGTACCGTAGCTAACTGTTGAACGGCCGACCCTACTTTTACATTTAGGTATGTAATTGACGTAATTGTGCACGTAATACGAGTCATAGCTAAGTTATAATAAGTTACAGCCTATAGGTATACTATACCTAGGTATATCTTATTGCGAAATAATTTCCGTCCCATTAAAATGAGGAAAGATTGTCTGGCCAACTATCATGGCCGTAAAGCACGCTTCCAGGCATACTTCATACAACATTCATTAGCAAAAAATATGTAGGTACGCAAAAAGCGGAAACCGTACTAATTGACTCAGTGTTCCGTACATCGATCCAGTAATTTAAATGTCGCACGGCTTTTTCTTGCCTGCCTGCCGAGTGTTTCGATACTCAAAGTAAATTGCTATAAGTAGATATAATATAAAAACGTGAAGAAGAATGATAGATAGATAGATAGATAATTATTTATTTGACAGCTGCAAAAACACACAATATAAATTTACAAAAACAATAACCAAAAAGATAATACATAGTATTTTATGCAACCGTTGTTTGAGAGAGGTCAAAAAAGGCGAGTGGCGTGAGTAACAATTTGAGGCGAAGCCGAAAATTGTAAATAAAGACGCCACGAGTATTTTTTGACTCAGTTAAACAACGTTGCATACAATACTTTTTCTACGACCAAGCACTTACTTTCAAATAAAATTGTAAATTTAACAAATATTTTGAATTCAAGAAGTAGCAAAAATGGAGGGTACTGGCGGGAAAAGAATGAATGAATGAATCAGATTTAAAAAAAAACACATGTCTATGGTTCACTTATTTGTCAGAGATGACATTTAAAATAAGGTTGGCAACACTGTATTTCATTCAATTTTTTTTAAGTGGTAATATCATTACACGAAGTATCGTAAAATCGCCAAAAAGAACTGCACAAATTCTTTTTTGGGGAATAGACTAAAAACTTGTCTTGACAACTATAAAGTAGGGTTTTAAAGGTGTGTGCACGACCCTTTAAATAAGTTTCTGTTTATTAGTTCTTTATAATTGTTTATGAATTATGATAAATATGTTAATAAATTTATTAAGAACCAATAGAGAGAACAAATTAATCAAAATGTCAGATACACCAAAATTACATTAATTATATAAAACATCACATAAACACACTACATTTCTACAAATTACATAACACAAAAAAAAACACAAGTCAAAAACAAAGCAGTCAGCAATTAGTCAAAAATCCCACCCCGCGTCATCCCAGGCGCAAAGGTGCCCAAAACGCTCGCCGCATTACCGCGCTGAATCGCGATGGACAACCTCTGCACCAGGAATGACCCGGAGCGGGGATCCAGGCCTCTTTCTCGCAAACGGTTCCCAACCTCCTTAAAAAACTCTCTAGCCTCTAAGCACCAACAGCCAGCCGTTTCGACCGCCAGAGGCACAAACAAATAGCCGTCCAATTCCGCATACTTCTCCCGTTTTCTCAGCGCCGCCACCTCAGCAGCTGCCCCTGCTGCCCTCACGGTGCGGCCAATGTGCGATGCAGCAAAAGTGCTGACGCATGTAGCGTCCCAAAGCAAGCACTTTCCTCTCTGCCAAGGCACCAGTGTCAAACCGTCAGGCCTCTTACCATCCGATCATCTAAGGCCTGGGGGCTCAAGCATGCATGGGACATTCGCGGAAACAAGCGCTCTCCGGATCAGATCGTTAAGAGCGTGATGGCGTGGGAATCTCCCTGCACATCGACCACAACTCAAAGCGTGGTGGCCGTTGCTCTCCACCATAGTACCGCAGATGCATAAGTGAGGAACACACACATCGCAGCCCAGGCGAAGAGCCACCGCCACCCGCATCGAATCGTTGTCAAGGAGGGTGCCCAAATGCGGAGATGGAAGCGCATGCAACCACGCCCCCGATTCTGATGCGGACCCCGCCGGCAGCCTCGCCCTATCCGGCCCCACTGCGTTCTCTACCAGACCCTCGACAATCCTCTTGACTCCAACATCGTACCATAGCCGTTGTACATCCGGCTTCTCGGGTCGGGGCGCGTTCGGATTGAGAGCCATCCAAGCCGCCAAAGCATCAGCAGCGTAAGGTATGGATACCCTGTTACCATTAGGAGATAAAATTCGAGTAACAAGATCCACGACCCCACTCGCCGATGCCAAGAATGCCGGTAGACTCACATCCCGCACGCGCCGCACCCCCAGACCACCACTCCGAATGGGCAGAACGCCAGGTCCCATTGTTCTGGATTTAGAGCCACATTAAGCAAGGACTCAACAGACTCCCTCAAAGCACAGTCAAAGGAGTCCATTTGAACAGGGTGAAGCCAAGTTGGTACTGTGCGCAAGAAGTACATGAGCTTGGGAACAGCAAAGCAGACCCGCAACAGCACGAGAGCAACATGCGCTGACAGTTTCTCTAATCTCTCCCTTGCCAACAAGAGAAGCTGTCTCCTAACCTCGAAGGCCTCCGGGATCGCTTCTGCAAAAATAGGGGAGCCCAAAAGGTTAAAATTTTGACCGGACACCTCCTTAAGACCGGGAAGGATATCATAAAAAATTTAAATGACAAATAAAAGTACGGGAGTAGAAAAAATAAAAAATAAAACAGCGATTATAACAAAGACAATTAAATTACAAAGAAAATACCACAACAGAAATGTGTACACAAGTACAATGAATGATTAGATACTTTCTGTAAAGTTGTTATTCGAAAACATACCTAAACGACGACGAGTAATTCATCTAGCTTTAATTTCTGGAAAAAATCGTTTAATCGAGTTTTTAACGCATTCGCATCTCATTTTTCCGGTCAACGTTCGACCACAGCTGGGGCACGTTGTGCCATCCATCTACTTTCCATAAAAAACCTCGATTACGATTAAAAGACGAACAGACACTAAGCTATTCCTTTTTTGTAAGTTCCCAATAGATTGCGGAACGCCAAAAAAAACTAAATTACCTACATTAATTATTCCAGTGAGTGCACCAAGGCGATGTGTTTATCAGTAAGTACATCAAAAGCACAGTTAACTGCCTAATATTGAACCTTGTTGCAACGAAATAAGATCTATAGATGGCCAGTTAAATGTGTTACTGTTTAGCACATAAGCCACCGGATGTACACGGGTAGTTAACTTAGATAGAACTTGGCAAAACAACAAGTCTAGAATCATCAGCAACAAGTAAGTGCCTTCGACCTGTTTTTGTTTGTGTTTTAAGTTTGTATTTAATTAGTTTAAAAGTTGTTTTCATCGTTCATTATAGTAATCATTATCATTAGGAAATCATTAAGCATTGTCCAATTCGTGGATAGGTTAGGTTAGAGCAGGTAGGTGTAGGTAGAGTAGACCAATTCCAAATCGATTTTTAACAGTTTTAACATTGTAATGTAAATACTACTTATTGTATGATCATCGCCCCTAATTACAATAGTGACCTTATATGCTCCTAAAGTCACGAGCTGTCATTGAAACAAGTCGAAATTGTCTAATCTTTACTCACTCGAAAACCATTACATTACAGTGGCATTAAGTATATGCAGGTATTGCATCACCTCAGTCGATTAACCGATTGGCCGCAAACGGCAAACAGCCCAGGTTTCCATCAATTAAAAGAAAACAAATTAGAAAACTAAACGCGTTTACACGTGTAACTTGTTTCCCCAGTTATTAGACTATGTCGCATGTAATTGTGGCAAAATAACAAAAAAAAACGTGCACACTTCTATCCGCATAGCAATCGAGTATTTTATATCGGCAGATTATGAACAGCGCCGAATGAATGTGTGATTATACATTCCCTTTTTTTATTCTTTCCGTAAACATCCAAAGCATTGCAAGCGTAAGAAAAGTTCTGAGAAAAATGAAATGAAGTCGGCATACAATATTGTTCTAGCCTTTATCAGAGTATACCACTACCTATTTAAATTTCTAACTAAAGACAACGCATCGGCTTACAAATTCGGTTTATTACGTAATGTGCGACAACTACAGGAAAATTGCACCAGATGGCGCGGCTCTACAAGGCTCTACCTAAAACGCAATGCAGTCATTTTCGCTCAGACACTGCAATCCATATAACCAATATATGACGCATTTACCATTGTTATACAATCTCGATAACTTCCCGATTTAAAAGTGCAGTTAGTTGTACCAAAGTTGGTACAGTTTCCACGGAAATGGTTGCGCGACGCGGCCGCGGGGGGCGCTGCATCGGCGGCGGCGGCGGCAAGCACCGTGAACAAACATTGACCAAGCACGACGACTTGCCGCAACATTCTTAGTGTAAAAGTTAACGTGGATGGTTTACTCTATGCAATTTGCGATGTTTAAGTTGATACCAATAAAGTTTACAAACGAAAAGTGTACGAACGAAAACGATTTTACTTTTTTTACCGAACTACGACTGGCACCATCAAGCAAAATGTGTTAGTGATTATGAATGTTTCTACCACAGCGATGGATGGAAATTTCGTGCAATATATTATTAGTAAGTATTTTTTATTATTTCACTTTCGATATTACTTCACTACAGGCGCGTTTTCATTTCAGTTTATGCACTACTGCATACTTATGTAACGCTACACGATAGATAACTTTTCCAGGCACTTTTAATATACAATGACGACTTCACAACTAATTTCCTTTTAGCTACTCAAGCACGTAGGTACGTAATACAGAAAACCTTCTACCTATTTGAAGAAATAAGTATTATGGCTTTATTGGTTTGATTTCACTACCTATGAAATTTACCATTGTTTATTTCAGAACAAGTAACAAATAATTATGATTACAAGCGTAGTGGATAAAGTGCAAACATACTTTATCTGCGTTTTTAACAATTGACCTTATAAGAACTAGGTACTAATTATTGAATTCCTTCGGGGTAATAGGTGTTCTTTGTACCTAATTAATGCATTGTAAAGGTCTCCCACATAACAGAAGAGGTTTGTAAAAAGTTAATTTGGTCAATGCAGATTAGTTGCAGGCCTTGTCTTCGTGCCACTGTGATTAGTATTCTAATAAAATGATGCAAAAATTAAATAGGTACTTAAACTAGATTTAGTTCCAATACTAAGCTATCTTCTATTAGGCCTTGCAACTTTTTACACGACTGCCCAAAAAAAGGAGTGTATTGTTTTAACAGCTTGAAATAAGCGGTACCTATATAAGTATACTCAGCAAGTATGCTATATAAGTATAGCATACTCAGATAAAATGCCTAAATACAAAAGTAGGTAAATTTTGCGAGCACTCATTTTTTGTCATTGACGTATAATATCTAAGGACGGGCTAATGGGGCACTAAACATCGTACTAGTTCAGCGGTGCTACCCACGAATTCCAGCCAATCGTGCAGTCTAACGCGACTAGTTGCGACCAATAGCGCGCGTAATTCGAACTCGTCAACCAATCGCGCACGTGATGCGAACTCATCAACCAATCGCGTTGTAGCGATTTCACACCGCTATACTGGCCCCTGTCATGCCTCATTATTATTGCCCGTAACGCCAGTCCTTAGATATCTATGTCAATGTTTTTTGTGCTGTTTTGATTTGGCCTTCAACCAGCCACGTCGGGCAACGGGTAGGTACTTATTTAGTTAAAATAACTACCTAGCTTTGCGCTTGCTAGTTAACTCGTTCATTGAAGGTTCCGTGCCATTTAATTGGATGCAAAATTTTGAGTTTAATAATAGGTCTCAGGGGAATAGTGTTCTGATGTTACACCGTCCGGGTCCCTACAGAATGGAGTCAGTATGTGTCAGTTAAATAGCCAGTCAGTAATATTCGTATTGTATGGTGCTAATGGTTGCGTAGACTCTATTAACTACATACCTATAGGATGTGGGTACTTCGCTCTGATTACAGAGGACATTGTTGCGTGATTTTACAGCGATCATTACGTACCTATTACTTAGATCATTCACGTGGCATGTGTAAAGTACCTATTTCACATATGTAAGTACCTTTCTAAACATTTATTTTATGAGGGGGCGTAAAGCTTGGAAACTTGTTTCGATTACCTACAATAACTGAAAATATTATCTCTTTTAAAAAAATCCCCTCAGATCCCTCGGCTATCATCTGGCTATAGTAGTAGCCTAGCTCCCGTATGTTTTTAAATGACATTTGCCATTAACAAAAACTGGTATAATTTCAATATAAAAACCACAATTTTGCTTTTGCCCCCTCTTAATTTCGTCAATTCGCGCTTCATCATCATCATCATAAAATTCGCGCTTAATCCTATTAAAATCATCGGATCACATTGATTGATTGAAACTAATGTTCCATAAAAATCTAATTAGATGCAATTTTATTAGCAGTGTACCTAACTCGCTCACATTTTTTTGCTTTCGCTTTAGCAAAAAGGGAGCAACCCATGATTACAATAGTTACAATCTAGAGGTTTCAGGTACCTACATCACAATCGCATGCAATTAATTGGTTGCGATCTCGATGCATTGATCTTATTGCTATTAAATTAAGATGACCTGAATAAAACTCTACTACCTCCAATGACACCACTACCGTGGAACCATAAAAAACCTTAAAATAATCATCTTTCAAGAATGAATTTGCAGTTTTGAGATTGATTGAAATGTAGGTGAAGCGGAACACTAAAGTTTGGTTATTAAAATGTTAAAATTAATGCTGCGTTTATATACATTTACGATTTCAAATTGTTGGTAATTAATTGAACTTTGCGAAATAGTTAATTATAAATGAACAACGAAATAAGTATGTCCGTTCAAGGTAATTTCAGAGAGCCCAAATGATTTCATGCAATAAAAACGTCAAGGCAATAGCCAACGGAAGTAGCACGTGCAGCTAACGTAATATTTTTTATTATTCATTGAATCATGTTTTATACAAGTTGCACATCTATTTAGGTTATTAAAAATATGTACATAGTAATTATTACAAGTGCAGAGTCGGACTTTGGAGTTTGTTTGTTTATTTGATATGCGCTGCTAGGTAAGTTAACTAAAATTTAACTATTAAAAAGATATGTACCTACCGTAGGTATCTAAAATAATTTTCCTTTATTTGCATGTTTGTAATTAGATGTGTCCTAATATTTGTCAAATTTATATACAAAAAAAATAAAAATAGACATATTTACCTACATCATTTTATTTAACAGCTTCCCAGTAAGCAATTAATTACGAATTTAAAGTTAACTACATCGCCATTCAGAGTTGTCACCATGGTCCATTAACTTACTTGATTATACGTTTCAAGCTGAAATGGTTCAATAATTACAGTGCGAAACGCATTACAAATTACTTAAATCAGATGTCACGCGAGCTATGCTCTATGATTATAATCAATCTGCATGCACAAATATTCTTTATAGATTTTTTTACCTTTGCGTGAACCAGAGAAGGTTTAGATATCTAAATAAACAAAGATTTACATAGGTATAGAAAAAATTGCGTTCCTAATAAGGGGTCGTCCATAAATATCGTGAGTTTTTTCTCAGAATACGAGCAGTTGTACCTTAGCTTGGACTGGCTTGGATCAGCGCATACGGTGCAAGTTGCATCCCTCACGTACATTTACATGTATGAAATTTTGCATAATATTATTTATTATAAATGATTAATTCCCCAATTAGCAACATAAGACTTTTTATTTGTACTGTATAACAGCTACTCGATCGTACATACATATGTTAAATTCTTACTTAATGCAATTATATATGCTAAACTGTGTGTCTATGGTACCTACATTATCGTTTACCTACTCTCAGTCTAAACTATGCCACTTTTTGCATAACAAACATTGTCACAATGGGATTGTTCGCTTAACCCGGTAATTATAAAAACTCGAGCCTAAAGTGAGTTCTGCAATAATCCGCAAGCGGCCATTTCTTGCAGGGTTGCGTAACGCGCGGCAATAAATCTAGCCGGGTATTCAGTCGGCTGCGCGAGCGCAAGTGATTTCAGTTCTCGGGAAAACTAGTGTAATGTTGCCCTGGAAACCCTAGCTAGGATATATACCACCAAATACAATCCCTATAGTCCCAGGTCACGTCGATACCTGACATAAAAGATATTAATTTGGTAAGTATTACTCGCAGCGCATGTCTCTCTTACTATATTGGTGTAAGCGAGATCATATAAATCATGATCATCATCTTAGGGCTGTGCCAGGTTTTGCCACGGCTCACTTCGGGCGGTTCGCTATGCAACCTCTAGTTCCAAGAATTGGCGCAGCCCTTAATTTAGTGGATTTTTTTTAAATTCAAAAGGCATTCCTAATACGTAATATTATGTACACGGAAAGCGTATTTATACATTATAGTCCTTCTGATGGGATCCTCCGATCGCCTGCGCTATAGAGCAGTTGGAATAACGGCCTTGCAGTTGCCGGCGTTGCCGCTCAAATGGGACCAAATGCGGACATTTTTTTAATTAATTTACCTGCTTACTCCACTCGACTTACTCGAAACAATTGTTCTTGTACTTTTAGTGTGGGATATCGCCTTTTACTTTGCACGTTAAGTGCGTTGGTGCCGTACGTTTCGTAAAATCGCACGGTCTGTATGAGGTTTATTGTTTTATTACGTTAATGCGTACATGAACTTCCTGTGAATGACAAAGAATGTGTCATACATGTAGGGTAAGTATTAAGGCACCACTAGAGGCACGTAAATATATCCCATAGACCCATATGGTGGAAAGATTCCCTGGCTATGGCTATGGATGAGGTCTTGGTGGCTTAGTTGGCAGAGATAAGCACTGGAGTATCGATCCAGAGGCCGTGAGTTCGTCTCACCCAAGGCCTTGGGTGACCAAGTCACCTTCCAATTAAAAAAAATCCACTTTTAAATTTATTCTAAGCTTAATTAATAGCATCGTTCGCAAACGTTTCTGCTGGTCAAAAATTAATTAATTCAAGTCCTCTGCCACTACCGCGTAGCGCGATAGGGTGGGAAAAGGAAAAGGTGGCCCAGGCGTGTACAGAGCGGATCATAGAACCGTGGCCTCATGGCCTACTGCAACTTTGGTTATTAAGATTCTGATGTTTACATAACATCCAAAGACTGTCTTTATTAAAAGTGAACTTTATCCATCAATAGATAATCTACTACTTAATAAATAGCTCAATATAAAAGTATCGATTGTAACTATTGTAAGATGCAATGTAAAAATTACTTGTGTTAGCTCATATTTTGAACTATTGTAAGACGCAATATAAAAATTACTTGTAGCTCATATTTTGAACACGAAATTGTTACCTAAACTTAGACATCGCTGTAGGCTATTGCGCGCAGTTAGTATCGGAACCGGTGTCGCCGCTCGTTCCTCTCCACATTTACTAACACTCGCGCAACGGTAGTAAAAACTTGTGTGCGTGGTGAATGGATACGCCTCCTTTATACAGATTTGAAGTCTGGCTTCTTAATCTGAAGGTTATTGTGGCGCAAAAAGCATGTTTACTTCATTTTTCGGTCAGCGCGGGCGAGTAGCATGCGAGCGTTTGCTTAAAACCGGCGGCGACACGTACCCTGCTCGCATCGCCATTCTAACTTGTTCTGTGCTCTATACCTCTAATTTTAGAACAATTTTGTTTATTGTGTTCGTGATTCAACCTATAATCAAATTAGGCACGACAGTACAATACACGTAATGCCTCATCTTGTATTGCGTAAGTAGAGTAGGTACTACAGACAAATATTACGACTTAGCGGTTTCGCAACAGCCGGCGAAGCCAATCAAAATTGCTAAGTCAGTAAGTAATGTATGTTAGTTACTTAATTTTATTGAAACCTTTTTTTTTTACTGTACAAATTAGTTAAATAAAAGCCGAAATTGAGATGGGGAAACTCGGTGGTACTGGTACGACGTCACTATCCATTTTTTTCCACTAGTCAACCGAAATAATTAAGTAATAATACATACATAGGTACCTAGGGAGCGGAATTTTCGTAAATGCTCCAGATCGCAGGTGTTTGTGGCCCGAACCGAAGGTGAGGGCCATAAATATGCGATCTGGGGCTTTACGAATTACCGCCCGTGGTTTGTCTAAAGTTTTAACGTCTTGCCTTGGCCAGGAAGTGAGATTTTCTTCTCGCGTAGCGGCACAGAATAAATAATAGTACTAGGTACAGAAGACTCACTCTCTAACAAAACGCGTCTGTTACGATCAGCACAGATATGTCCGCTAGGTGGCGACAGCAGCGACACGCGCGGCTTATGGCTAGCCACCAAAATTGGTGTGGAACGGATGTACTTTTAGCTACCTGTAGCAATGCGACGAAATCACGGAGTGAGTCACGCCTGAAGGCCTACCGCGAACCACGTTCGACGCGTTGCCTCTCTGTCGCACTTGTAAATTCATACGTAAGTGTGACAGGAAGGCATCACGTCGAACGTGGTAGCGGGAAGAAAATCCCACTTACGTGCCTAGGGTGACGTAAACTACCTAATAGTTATCTAATTCTAATAAAAATATAAGACCCGTAGAACGCCTAGCAAGGCGAAGACCTTTTTTTTAACCACGGGGCCCTTTTATTTACAATCGAGTTCATTTAGCCTAGTCCTGAGAAGTGAAGGCCTTTGGGCAAAAGGCTCGTTGTCTTGTTGCCAATGTTGCCTGAAGTAGGCCCGGGTCTAGAGCGGCGAGATATTAGGGGCGGCACTTAGCAGTCTACCTACCTATATGTTGCCTATATGGTGGGTGCTGGGAAACTGTAATCAAGTTACAAAAGGTAGGTATTACTTAAGTACCTACCTACCTATGCCACAAAATATTCGATGTTACTTATTGTGATAGATAAGTACCTAGTATCAGTAGTATCCCTAATAATAAATAACAAAATACACTTTGCCTCTCTTCAGAGTTATTATTTCCACTTATGCCTGAAAACACTAACTGGCACAATGATTTTGTCATTGGATAAAGGCGGCAAATTTAAAAAATTAGGCGCGAGGAATTGACTTCCCATAGAAATTTTTAATTTCGCGGCTTTTTCTACTGACAAGACTGACAAGTTGGGTGTGTTTCAGGTTTTAGTATATCTTAGAAAAAACCAAGTCGCAATTCGCGGATTTCTAGCAACTGTCACTCTAATTGTATTTAGGGTTGCCAGATGGTCGGGATTCGGCGGGATTTTCCCGATTTTTAGCATGTGTTCCCGATTCCCGACAAAGTGAAAATTGTCCCGAAAAACAGCTTCACGTTATAAAACAATAATTTCACGTTCCGAACTGCCGTCGAGCGAGCCAGCGACCCGCGTCGAGCCCGTCAGCGCGCGCGCGGGGCGCGCGTGGCGAGATTGGCCAGAGCAGCTGACGTAGTGCCAATAATGTAAAATATCGTTGTTTTTAATACAATTAATTTAATTTGAATGGTTTTTTTTCCCGACTTAAGGCCCAAAATCCCGAAAAATTTATATTTTTTCCCGATAATAGCGCCTTTCGATCTGGCAACCCTAATTGTATTAGTCTAATTACGCCTTAATTGGAGTATAAGAAAAAGATGCTCGTTTGCGAACGGTGGTGTTCGCGGTAATTAAACCCTGTGTTATTCTTTACCGCATTATTTATTTTTAATCCGTTTGCGTTTTGTAAGTTGCAAACTTGCTTCTTGCTTTGATGCAATTTATAATTTGCAGCGCTCAGTGCATCTGCAGCGCGTTGCCATCTTCCTAAACTGAGATTTAATCGATGTAAGTAAATAATTTTAGGCAACGCATCTAAGTCACTAGTCAAGTCAAGTGATAAATACATGTATGTATTGTACAGCGCCAGATTTGAATCTCTAATACTTATAAGAAACAAAAGACGTCTTAACTTCCTTTTGTTTTATATTTGCATTGCGCCCGTCTGCAAAATTTTCAGGGGATAATCTCTTCGTTCCTAATCTGTGGTCGTGCCGATTTGTCAAAAATTTTGACACGTGAATTATTTATTTTTCAGCACATCCCATATGTGAATAATTGAAGAAAATGAGCAGACATTTCAGTAGAAGAATACCAGAATTTCACGATGAGCATTGCTGCGCGGGAAATCTCTCAGGCAATTTCCGCCGCACCTCGTCACTGCGCGTGCGCGGTGAAAAAATGGTGCAACGCTCGCCTCTTTCTACCAGGAAATTAATTTCAATTCCTATAATCACGGAACACCAGAAAAATCGCATCGATGGGGCCCGAATCATCGAGCCTAATCATCGCCCTCGGAGCCAAGTGAGTAAAAAAACAAAGCATATGTTAAGATGTGAGTACCTATGCACGGCGCTAACATATTGCCATGGCTACTTAGGCCAAACCAAACTGGGCTTATGTCAGGATATTAAGGGCTGCGTGTTTTGATATAACCATCCCAAACATAAGTATAATTTTACCGAAAAAGTCCTGCTAGTGAGTGTAATCTTTCAGTATCTAAAGTAGGTTAAACCTAAAACTATGGGACACAATAAACCACTAAAATCGAAATTAGGTCATCTTGTGTACGTGCCTGATGTTAAATTTATGTTTTTGTCTATTGAGAAAACTTTTCATATTAAAATAAAGTTGAATAAAGATGCATTTGTTTATGTTAGTAGGTAACAAGTATATAATATATAATACAACTTTTTTGTTAGAATGTGTTGTAATTGTACTTATAATAGGTAGTTACATTTATTTTACAGTCATTCAGCTCTAATGTTCAAAAGCCAGCCAAATCCTGCCTGAAGATACAAGAGCACTGCATGGACAACGGAAAACTGAGCATCTCGGACTCTGCTCACACGCCCCCAGGGTCCCCTGAAGAGCTACCTGACGATGAGTCTCTCCACAGCTATGGCAGTGCTGCCACAGCTGCCTCCATGGATGCCGGGTATGCCCCGTTCAACGGCACTACATTCAGTGGGCGCTCCATGCGATATGTCCTCCACTGCTCATCACACGCAGGCCTCGCAGGAGAGGAGTACCTCACTCCTACTCAACGTGCCCAAAAACAAATCCGGAGACTAAAGAACCTTCTCAGCCAAGCGAAAAAAGACTTAGACAAGAAAGATAGTGAAATTTTCCACCTCACCAAAGAGGTTGTGGAGTTACGCCTCTATAAAGCATCAGTCTGTTCTCCTGATGAAAAGTCTAATTCCAGTGAGATTGTAACAATAAGAGAGAATGATGAAGGTTCAATCGAACAGGAAAGCCCAAAGACTGAAGATGCAGCAAGGTCCTTTGATGTTACTGACAGCCCGCTCTTCAAGGTCCAGACTCCAACCAGAGGTCGTAATAGTGACATGCAAGGCTCCTTCACTGACTCTGGACATTTTGATGATCTCACTAACTCCTCACTGCATTCCAAAGAATCTGTTCACATGTTGACTCATGATGCTTCCTGCATGGTAGAACTAGATGGTGATGAAGATCGCCGAAGTCTGATCTCATATTATGAGAAGAAAGTAGAAGATGTTATGAGAGCACATGTGGGTGAAACTCAGGAGTTGAAAAAAGCTCATAATGACAAAGTAGAGGCTTTGCTTCAGAAGCTGGCAGATGTGAATACACGGTATTGTGAATTGCTACCAAACTATGAACAGGCAAAAGAAAGGATTCATGTTTTAGAAAAGCAGTTAGAGGAAGCAAGCAAGCAGCTACAAGAAGAGGACAGCAGGCACCGGGCCGTGTATCTGCAAATGTACAACAAGGGAGTTGAGGCTGCCAAGTTTGACTTAGACAGGGTAAGGGGTATTATTATTTTGATCTTGATTTAACACCAGCCCTGTAGAGTGCTTGTTTTATTATTTGATCAATGTGATGACTACTTATATCAGATATTTTTTTCTGGTTTTCTGACAGACATATATATTTTCGGTTGATAAATACTGTGTCTTGCAAAAACACCTATCAGACCAACAATATTACATCTTCATCCAAATTACATTAGGCCCTAATGTAATTTGGATGAAGGATCCCCCCTAACAACCTAACCTAACAACTCAAATTTTACTATAATTTGATCACCAGACCAGCTATCATGGTCGCATTTTTATCACCTGTCATGCTATGCGTCACATTCACACTTACACATTTGTTAGAATGTGACAGCCATGGTGACAAATCATAAAGAGCCGGCCATCTTAGCCCTACAGGTGAACCTTATTTGCCAGGATGGTGATGCTGGTGGGTCACAGAGCCCAATGAGCAGGGTGTCGGTGGAGGAGTTGCTGGAACAGCTGCAGATCACGCAGACCGAGCTTGAAAACGTCCGAGTAAGTACAGTGTTAAACACCCTGTTTGACTGCAATAACCACTCCTATGATGAACCGTCTTTGGTTACTTCACATCTGTTTGTGAGCGAGAGAGGGATTTTACCATGCATCTTTAATAGTCCTACAATAAAATATTTATTGAAATATGCAGTCCATGTGATCATCGACAAATATCTTACAGTTGCAAGAACAAAAAGCAACAATATTGATTATTGAAAGTACTAACTACTAAAACCAGTAAAAAAAACTAGTACTCAACTACTACTACTTACTAAGATATTATGAGTATGGAATCACACAACAAGAAAAAAATACCATTAAAACATTTTGCTGTTATACTGCAGTTAAAAAGTGTGTTAATTTACTCACTTTTGGAGACGATTTTAAGCTGCTTTTTCTCAATCTCACATTCAACTATTTCATACTATCACAGCGTCTGCAATGCTATGACCGACACTGTTCTCTTTTTTTCATTCTTGTTGCAGCCACAGACAATCATTTATCTCATATTCTGATAATAATTGTAATGCTGTAACCAAAGATGTTTATCAGATTTTCATAATCATCACTAAAGGATATTTCTAAAACCTAATAGGTACTGAATGCTAACATAACCTATTTTAATTTTGGTCTGGAACCAGTAATAGTTAGAATTAATGAGTTGTTGTTTGAATAATTAAATAATGTTTAGTTCTTTCATAACTAAAAGTAAACCAGAATACTGTTCCTTCATAATAGTAAAATTACTGTTTTTAGATGTTGCATATTTGTTACTCACACAATTATTTAAATAATTGTTCTACTATTAATCGTAGTAAATTAAGTAGAGGTTCCAGACATTGCTGAAATGTTCTATTCTATTAACCACAGTAATGTCTTCAATAGAATGTGCATGTAGTGCCGATTAACAGATCCCGCTTTAACGAGTAGTGCATTCCAGGACACGGCATTCACTGAAGACAGAACGGCCAAATCCCAAGTACTGCTAAGTGCAAAGGAGGCTGTTTCTTTATGGGTCCTAGGAGCTCGAAAGGTTGGATTTTCAATATTGGATAGAGCAGCATTCACCATTCAACACCATGTTTTTTTTATAATATTTCTTTGTAATTTACACTCTGCTTGACCGCGCGCACACCCAGACAATTGTTATAAAATATCTTATGGTGACAAGATATGTACATAATTTTTGTAAATTTGTATAGTAACCCCAGAAATAAATATCTCCCTGAAATTTGTAATAGCTTCGTCTTAGTATTGAGGAACAAGTTAAGATTTAATTAAACAAATCATGTTAGTCCTTATTGAGACCTCTAAATTAATGCTGCATTAAAAATGTATGTCCGGATGGAGAAGGTTTAGATTTGATTTTCGGATTATATTTTGTTCAAATATTACTCTTAGTAGTCTTAGTTACTAACTGGAGAGCTTTAGCAAAATAACAGCTGCATTTACTAACTTCAAACAATGTCAAAGATAATTTAATCTGTCCATTGTTTTCTATTATTATTAAAAATATGGTTTTTCAACATAAAATATACAAATAGAGGACGTCCTCAGGCAACGATATCAGAATCTCGCATTGTCATTATGGTTTTTGTAAAATATTTTAACTACCTATATCTTGTTTATTGGCATTTCTACATTATCTCTAAAATTAATGTATCCGAATAAAACAATGTTTGAAGTTAGTGAACTAGCCTATAACAGCAATAACTCGCATCCTTAGTTAACTTACTTTCTCGCCTGATTTAGCTTTGCATGATATTATCATTTATTTGAAACAGCCTCTTTTGGTTTCGGGATTATAATATGGTACTTGGTAAACGGTTAAACCTTAACTATGGTTTTATATTTTACGATTTCAATTACTATTATTTTTAATTTGTGAGGTAAGATTATTAGTGTAATATTTTACAATGTTTTTACTGATGTTAGTTTTTATAATGTGTTTAACCCAATACCTATATGTGTTGCATCACTGATTCGCATTATGGAACCATTATGAATGTAATTTTTATTTGTTATTTAATTACATATAAGTAAATTAAATTCAGATTATGCATATCAATAGCATGTCAGTAGATCGTATAGTAAGATAAAATAAATATGTATACATAAAATGAAGTTGATGGTATACCTAGATAGTAGCTAAGATTCATTGTTTGTATTCGATGTGTAAAGTATGACAAATTCGTGCTTTGAATTTAACAGTTAATGTGTATGGCGCTATAAGGCTCCGACGTTTAATAATACATTTGCCATATAACAACAGCGCCATCTTCTTCAGCTGTCAAACCCTGGAGTACGATTTTTATTACACTTTACACATACAATGAATTAGTTTGTAATAGTAGTGTTTTATAAATGGATGCATGCTGCTATTCAAGTGTTTCTAAAACAGGATTAAAGTTATATTAAATCTGTTCCAGGCCATGTATCGTCGCATCGTTGGGTCGCAGAAAGGCAACAAGACCAATGTAGACCCTGAAGTGACCTTGCAGTTCCTTAAGTCAGCAATCTACTACTTCCTCACTGACCCCGAGAACCACCAGGGCCACCTCAACGCGATAGAGAATATTCTCGGCTTCACAGAGGCCGAGAAGAAGAACATTCGCAAGGCTAGAGCTACTTAAAGACTGCTGTGAACGTGTGATACGCCCTTACTGTAGATTAGGGGTTATTTCTAATAGTTACACCTCCAGCTAGGGTTGCCAGATCGAAAGGCGCTATTATCGGGAAAAAATATAAATTTTTCGGGATTTTGGGCCTTAAGTCGGGAAAAAAAACCATTCAAATTAAATTAATTGTATTAAAAACAACGATATTTTACATTATTGGCACTACGTCAGCTGCTCTGGCCAATCTCGCCACGCGCGCTGACGGGCTCGACGCGGGTCGCTGGCTCGCTCGACGGCAGTTCGGAACGTGAAATTATTGTTTTATAACGTGAAGCTGTTTTTCGGGACAATTTTCACTTTGTCGGGAATCGGGAACACATGCTAAAAATCGGGAAAATCCCGCCGAATCCCGACCATCTGGCAACCCTACCTCCAGCCGGTAGTGAACCTTATGTCAATGCCATAGAGTTCACTGGTGGTCACAATATGGGTAGTAATTGTTGGGACTAACCTAGATTAGCTGTGTTGCTACACATACATAGATAGGTTTTAAATGTTGCATGTCGTCTGAGACGATACAGATTATTTTTAGCATATATTAGAATGTGTGCACTTGCAATTATAAATTATAATTGTCTTTACGAAGCATAATAGTTAAAAGCACATAATTATTTACTGATGGTTTTACTCTCAGCCCATTTATAATAAGTTTTTAAATCGAATTTATTTTAGATACTGAATTTGTGATTTCTTTTTTTAGTTTTTAAGGCCAAAGATCGAGTTTTGTGCTCTCATAAAAATAGTGCAATTTGACTTTTTAGTTAAGAGTACAGTGATTTACACTCCTTCGTTCCTAATAAGTTCTTAAATAGGTAATGTTGTTAAGTTTTTTATAGTTTTGCTCACTTTTTGGTATTGTTCTCCTACTTTTATGTGATCTTTTTCCTTTGTATTTACTATTTTGCATGCTGGACAGCATTTTATTATTTTAATCAGGGAAATTATTGTATTGTATTTTTTGTTTAACTAAAATGGATGACCAATCATGTGTTTGACTGTTGTAACTAACAAATTAAAGTTTGTTGAATAACTTTAAAGATAAATTTTATGAATGGACTTTACCTTACAATGACTAATAAAACTGGCCACGTGGCTTGTTAAACGCGTAATATTTGTCTTTACATGTTATTCCAGCGACTAAATAGAGACTTACTTCACTAATTCCGTCAAATTCTTGCTACCGCAATGTTGCATCTGTGATTAAAGTACCTTTGTTAGTATTGCATAATAATGATTTATGTATATGTAGTCGATATCTCAGCACTTCTCAATTTGGAATGTGCGGAAGTGAACTTGGTTCTGTTTTACCTACTTCTGCACTTGGCAAATTGAATAGGTGTTCGATTATGAAAATTTTAAGTTATTAGTTAAATTATGCATAGGTAAAACACAGTAGGTATGGGGAGATTTTAGATGTCAAGTGATTTTGCATCCATTCCATAGTAAATAATGATGAAACAGCTATTAAAACGTCCAGTAGAGGTAAAATCGGGTACCTATAAACTGCAATACCTAGGTATTATAGATTTTAATAATTTATTCACTGATTGTGTATTTCATGACATTGATCGTATTTTTCCTGTGACATAATTTGCTTGCTTTCGTTATTATTAAACTGAAAATTAAGTATCCTGTTGTTTTATTTCTAGGTAAGGTCATTTCTAAGACGGTTTGTAAGTAAAAGGAATATTTATTTCAAATGCATCATTTATTGCCAATGCCAAAAATATTGTCAAATGTATCAAATAAATGTAAACTGGTAATGGTAATATTATAAGTCGTAAAAACATTAAAGCTGTAGTCGCGATTAAGCACAGCTCATTCGAGCTTCTAACGTTGGGATATAAGGTTAAAAAGCATTTCAAGTTCAGGCTTTTGTAATTCAAAATACATTATTAAACGTTTACACTGACAGCAGATTTATAAGAAACAGCAACATTATATCTCAACAATAAGAACCATTTGTTTTAACTCTTCTGTGTTCTTCTGCAATATTCTGTCGTAGATGAGACCAATTTAAAGACAATGAGATATAACGCGCAAAGATTAACGCAGATGGCGCTAAATACACCATGTCATTCTCATTAGACATGCCAAATCCCAAGAAACAAACTACTACTGGGTTCCTGACAGATGGAACCATTTGTATTCTGTGGGTTTTTAATTTCATTCTGTTAAAAAAAAGTCCGGTTTGATTTAAGAATACAAAATTAATACTAGACACGTTTACTGCGCTGTTGACTTCTGCGTAGCTTCCAAATTTAGGAGTATTATTAATTACTAAAGCCTCGTAAAACACTATTTCAAAATTGTCTCACAACCGCTCGTGTGCGTTTAAAATCAGTTTGCAAGTTCAATCTAGATTTTAAAAAAGCTTAACTTACATTGAAAACTGTTATCTAAAATTATCACTTATTTAAACTATGTACTAATAAAAAATAATCAGTCATTCTCTATCTGACCAAAATTACACACAAATATTTTTTTCATGGCACATTCTTGCATGCCCTTCTGTCTGGTTCATAGAATAAATATGCTTGCTATTAAAATTATCTTCAAAATATAATTTATAACGTCATGGTTTTGTCAGTTCAGAATTAATATTAGTAGAGATTCTGATCAGTCTTTAGATTTTTATATTATAAAAATATATCATAATGAAATATAAAAAGCTGCCTCAGTTAACCTGTCGAATCCCACGATATGACGTCGTAAGGAGTCGGAAATTTATAATGCATACGGCAGTGAATGTGACAATGATATTTAGTTAATTTTGCATAATATCGAAGTTTACACTTAAAATTACTTGCTGATGTATGATTTTAATATAAATATTTTTCAAATAACTTGCAAAATATTATATTTCTAACACTGGTAATTTATCCATTAATATTTAATTCGTATATCACGATATGGTAGGATCACAGAGCACTAAGCATATTCAAAGTATTAAATTAAAAACTGCTTATATCCAGTTAACTTACAAAAATACTGCACCAAATAATGATGTCTCTCCACTATAGTTCGTTTTTTTTTAGCATTAGAAATAAGGTAAACAATCTTGATGTGTCTTTTAATTGAAAAACACATTTTAAAAATAAGTTACGGTAAATATGTAACAATTATGAATCTAATACGATCTTTTATAGTCTTCTGCTTTCATAAGTAATAGTTACTGATTTTTAAAAAGTGTTTTTCAATTTAAAAGACATGTCAAAATCGCTTACCTTCTTTCAAGTTCTTTCTAATGCTAAAAAAACGAACTATAGCGAAGCAATATGTGGCTGAATAATAGATTCCATATATTGTCAGCAAATAAATAGTTATTTGTCTTATCATTTATCATACGAATTCAAGCTGCATCTAGCAGCCCCAGTGGATAAGCACTTCAACATCGTCGGTCAGGACGTAACATTACTCTTAAACTAGGCGGGCTAAAAATAAACCCGTTTATGAACCCTAAAGTCAGAACTCTGTGTCACCGATCTCATGTACCTAAATACACTAATATTGACTACAGCGAAATCTGACGCTGCTGTCAGATTACCATCGTTTTAGCGCTGCAGTCGAATGAGTACCAGAGAAAAAGTTTATGGAACAACAGATCTTTGAAGTCAGGTACTTAAAAAATATCATTTACAGTACATATGGTCCTATTTTCCCGCACTAGTGCGTAAAATAGCACTTTTCGTGCGATGTCAAAAGTTTAAAGGGCCATATGTACTGTAAAACGTTGTACGATACACGTGCGAATAGGTAATTCGCAACTTGTGTCGATTTAAAACACTTCCTTCGGTCGTGTTTTAATTTACCGCCGCTCGTTTCGAATTTCCTCTTTTCCGCACTTGTATCGTAAATAACTATTTTATGTGACATCTTTTCAGAGATCAGTTTTTTGTATCAAAAGGTGCCTTATACTGATGGACGCACTAAATAAGTCATCGCTTTGGTATATCGGGTCAATCGAAGCTAAACTTGACCTCTTCGCGGGCCGGGTCGTTGTTGGCCGCCACAGCCTGCAGCCAGTAGCGGCTGATCTGACTCTCTATAGACGGCGTGCTTTCTTTCCTCACAGATCGCGCCTGAAACAAACAAGGAATATTTCGACCTCAGCAGGTTATACGAGCATACTTTATAGAAACCTCATTTGCTAGCTTGGGATTTAAATTCAGCATTTGCAGCAAAAGTGTAATTCTCTTGTTGTACAAACAACTGATTTGAGAGATTAGTAAACAAAGGAAAAAGATGAATTGAAAATTAGAGAAAGTACGGCGATATCCACTAAAAATTTAACATCAGCTTCGTCGGCAGCGCCACCCCAGTCCCCAGGTAACAGCTAAACGGCAACCGGGCATAATACAATGTTTGAAAGAAAAACCGGCCAAGTGCGAGTCGGACTCGCGCACAGAGGGTTCCGCACCATCAACAAAAAATAAGAGCAAAACAAGCAAAAAAACGGTCACCCATCCAAGTACTGACCCCGCCCGACGTTGCTTAACTTCGGTCAAAAATCACGTTTGTTGTATGGGAGCCCCGCTTAAATCTTTTTTCTACTCCAGCACTTAAATGTGTCAATTAAATGACTGACAGTGATATCTAAAGCAATGTCATTTGAATGCTTTGTCTATAGGCTCATAAGATGACTGCTAGCAGTCATCTTATGAGTATAATACAACTGCTTTATTTTTTTTAAAGACACAAGTTCCGATCATCTTGATTGAAAGAGGTATGTTTTCATTTACAATAATAACTCTTTTTTTTTTAAATAATAACTCAATTTTTTTTAAATAATAACTCTTTTTTTTTAATAATAATGCAGCTGTCAGAAAAAGTAATGTATGCAACAGCTCATAATTGGTTCTTAAAATTCTCGGGTCTTTTTTTACAAAACTCGACTACGTCTCGTTTTGTAACTTCGACCCTTGAATTTTAAGAACCCTTATTATATCACTGTTGCATAAACTAAAAAATCTACATCCGCAACATGCCTGAACTGAACTACCGTAGTCTGCCTGCCGATAATAGCACAATAATTACCTTGCGTTTAGTCTTGCCATGCTTGGTGCGGCGGCGGGCGACCTTGGTCTTCATCTCGGCTATCTTGACGGAGAGCTGGCTGTCGAGCGAGTTGCGGCGCGACTCCACGGACACGTGGCGCAGGCTGATGCTGATCTGCGAGTCCTGCGAGTAGACATGGGTAACTCAGGAGTGATAGATAAAAAAGATATATATCTTTCTCGTTTCATGAATCACTCTTCTTGTCTTTACGAATCCGAATGTATCAGTATATCCGTACCTCTCACTCCCTCGGCAACGATTTACTAAAGCGAAAGCGATAAGCGATGTCTCAGTCGCGCGACTCGCGCGTCGACCGAAGTAACATGAACGAGCGACAGCGTTCGTTCGGGCGGATTCGGAGTTTCGGACGCGTCATTCGCTTCGCTATTCCGCGAGAAGTCTGTCTCTCTCTCATTCATAAGATGACGCAAAGTCAGCGAGTGCCGATACAGTTGTGAGCGGGGCAACTGATACGCACGGATATAAAGATATGAAAGAGTGATACATATCCCAGTCATAAAAAGATATATATCAATCTTTTCCCTCTACTGACACATTTCGCCCATGTCTACCTGCGAGTGGCGCCGGTCCGGCGTGGAGCTTAGCGACGCGTGCGCGGGCGGCAGCACCAGCGCGTCGCGCCGGCGCACGAAGCGCGGCAGGTTCGCCGCCCAAGATGAAGACAGCTCGCAACTATAATGAACGCAAGTCAAATTACACGTCTCAACCGCTGCTAATTTTTAGGGTTCCGTACCCAAAGGGTAAAAAACGGGAACCTATTACTAAGACTTCGCTGTCCGTCCGTCCTTCCGTCCGTCCGTCCGTCCGTCCGTCCGTCCGTCCGTCCGTCCGTCCGTCCGTCCGTCTGTCACCAGGCTGTATCTCACGAACCGTGATAGCTAGACAGTTGAAATTTTCACAGATGATGTATTTCTGTTGCCGCTATAACAACAAATACTAAAAACAGAATAAAATAAAGATTTATGTGGGGCTCCCATACAACAAACGTGATTTTTGACCGAAGTTAAGCAACGTCGGGCGGGGTCAGTACTTGGATGGGTGACCGTTTTTTTGCTTGTTTTGCTCTATTTTTTGTTGATGGTGCGGAACCCTCCGTGCGCGAGTCCGACTCGCACTTGGCCGGTTTTTTCCCGGAAAACGTTCATAATTAGATGTCTCTGAAACCTATTTATTGGTGTACGAGTATTATAGTCTGAAATAAACAATTTTTTTTTTTTTTTTTAATTATTGTTGTACTCTCGTGCTTGTTGTCGGGATAGTCGATGGGCTCGGTGTGGTCGAGGCACAGCCCCACGGGGTCCTGCCGGGAGCCGCCGAGGCTGATAGACAGACGGCCCGGACAGCGGAGTCTTAGTAACAGGGTCCCGTTTTTACCCTTTGGGTAACCCTAAAAATAGGTGTACGAGTATTATTGTGTTACCTCTCGTGCTTGTTGTCGGGGTAGTCGATAGGCTCGGTGTGGTCGAGGCACAGCCCCACGGGGTCCTGCCGCGAGCCGCCGAGGCTGATGGATAAACGGCCCCGGGCGGCGAACTCCCCGCGGCGGCGGTACGCGCGCGCGATCAGCTCGTGCTTGCGCGCGCGCCGCGTCGTCTCCGCTTCCACCGAGCAGCCGCACTTCCTGGAAAGATGACATGGTAAACCATCAAAATCAGCCATCGTTCATTGTAGACATGGGCGAAATGTGTCAGTAGAGGGAAAAGATTGATATATATCTTTTTATCATTGGGATATGTATCACTCTTTCATATCTTTATATCCGCGTGTAACAGTCGTCCCGCTCGCAACATCGGCACTTGCTGACTTTGAGTCATGAGAGAGAGAGAGAGTAGTTAATTATAATGACGCGTCCGAATCCGTCCGAACGACCGCTGTCGCTCGTTCGAATTACTTCGGTCGATGCGCGACCGAGACTTCGCTTATCGCTTCCATAAATCGTCGCCGAGGGAGTGAGACGTACGGATATACTGATACACCCGGATTCGTAAAGACAAGAAGAGTGATTCATGAAACGAGAAAGATATATATCTTTTTTATCTATCACTCCGGAGTTACCCATGTCTAGTTCATTGAGCACGGCACGTTCCAGGCGCGAGGTGTACGAGGCCAGACCGGGTCTGAGATGACGACCGCCAAACGAAAAGGAAAAATGTACCGAGAGTGGGAACGAAAAGTCTAAAACAAAATAATTTCAATACATCATTTAAATTTCGGAAGGCGTTTTCTATAAATTAACTTATTGTCTTCGGTTAGCGCGACAGTTACTCATGAAATAATAGTATTTTATCCAACCGTTGTTTAAGAGAGGTCAAAAAAGGCGACTGGCGTGAGTAACAATTTGAGGTGAAGCCGAAAATTGTTAATAAAGACGCCACGAGTATTTTTTGACTCAGTTAAACAACGTTGCATAGAATACTTTTTCTACGACCAAGCGCTTACTTTGAAATAAAATTGTAAATTTAACAAATATTTTTCATTCCAGAAGTAGGGCGGGCGGGAAAAGAATGAACGAGATAAAAAAAAATATGTCTATGGTTCACTCATCTGTCAGAGATGACAATTAAAATTAGGTTGGCAACAATGTATTTCATACAATATTTTTTAAGTGGTGATTACACGAAGTATCGTAAAATCGGCAAAAAGATACTGCGTGTATGCACAAATTCTTTTTTGGGGAATAGACTAATGACTTGTCTTTACAACTATAAGGTAGGGTTTTAAAGGGTCGTGACCCTTTAAATGACAAATAAAAGTACGGGAGTAGAAAAAAACATTTAAGTTTCGGGAGGCGTTTTCTAGAAATTAATTATGAAGGTTTGCGGGGCGAGTCGACCCATGTGGGTAGAAACGGTGAGTCGAAATAGTTGTCGAAGCAGGGGAGTGTCACTCCGCAGTTTAGGTACATTTGGCCGGCGCGCCCATCGGACAGGCGTATAGCAGTGGGCTGCCGCTCGGCGTGCACGATAGTCGTGTCACGTGGCGCTCACGCAAAATTGAAAATACACAATGGCTTCGAAACTTACTCCGCAAGAATCAGACATGCTATTTTCGGATAAAACATGTATGTTTACAAAAACAATAAATCAGTGGGTATAGGTATAAAAACTTGTCAAGTGATAACCCCGTGCCGACACTCACAGCTTGGTCATAAAACTGCGGCGCGCAAAGAAGATTCACGGTTCGTGCGCGGTTATAAGTTTCAATTTTGCTTGCAGGCGGCGATATAGGTGTAATTTTATACCTAAACCTGACTTTTGTGAAGGAGTGAATTTTCTGTACGGTAGTACTATTAGTTATTCTGTGGTCGAAGTTCCTAGTAGTTAGACGGCGACAGGGTAGTTACCTGGCGAGGTAGCGGCGCCAGGCGGCGGCGGCGGCGGGCGTCCAGGTCCAGGAGGCCATGAGCGCGCCGGCCGCGAAGCAGCACAGCAGCCGCAGCTGCAGCACCGACAGCGACGGCCGCGCGCCCGCCGAGCAGAGCCGGCCGAAGCTCAACGCTTCCAAGCGGCAGCTGCAACAGTAACATTCACTTATAAGTACGCATTTTTTTACAAATAAATAATTTCATTTCATTTGCTTAATGTGGTACGGCCTCTTTGTACCCGTAATTTAGGTCCCGAGTTGTTAAATCTTTTTAATTATTACGGGTTACTATGTTAACTATATCCATTCGTCAAGTATAACTGCAATACAACTGCAATACACAATACACAATACACAACGAAGGCCGCAAAAATATCTGACACGATCTTATTTGTAGAGCCGTAAGAGCGTGTCATATATTTTTTCAGCCTTCGAACAGTAACATATTATTGCAGGTGACTGTACGACTGGCGCAAAACCTAATAAATACTAACGTCCCCTTCGAATTCAGAACTGCGTCCTGATTGCGTTTAATAACCCATCCCACGTATTTACCATTATATAGGATCCTAAACTTATTCGTAATTAAGAATTAGACAAGTCTTCAAGATCACGTGATGATCCGCCGGATCTTGTTGCCGCCATCTTTACTGAACAAGAAGGTTTTCACAATAGGACAGGTATCGCGTTCTTCATACTATATGCGTAAATAATATAAGTATAAGCTCACATGATGTTGTTCTTAAAAGATTCCTTCCAAAATTCAGCGTTGCGGAACTCGTAGAGATGGCAGGCGAAGGTGACGCAGATGAAGATGGCCACTAGCGCCGCCGTGAGCGAGCAGCGCGTGATGGTCTGCCGGATCTTGTTGGCCGCCCGAGCGGAGATCACGTCTTTGCTCGACACGCGCACCGCTATGAGGGAGAATACGCCTGCAAAAAGAAAAATGGTTAACCAATGGAGCGTTAATGAGCCCTATGACATTTAGCAGTAAGCCAGCCCGCATGGGGTGGTTGACGTAGCCCACGAAGCAGATGGTACCTACAACGACGGTCAGCTAGCCACCACACTCACCTCTCAGCAGGAAGTACCCGCCCAGCAGCAGCACCAGCAGTAGCGGCGCCAGCAGTAGGCCAGCCCGCATGGGGTGGTTGACGTAGCCCACGAAGCAGATGGTACCTACAACGACGGTCAGCTAGCCACCACACTCACCTCTCAGCAGGAAGTACCCGCCCAGCAGCAGCACCAGCAGTAGCGGGGCCAGCAGTAGGCCAGCCCGCATGGGGTGGTTGACGTAGCCGACGAAGCAGATGGTACCTACAACGACGGTCAGCTAGCCACCACACTCACCTCTCAGCAGGAAGTACCCGCCCAGCAGCAGCACCAGCAGTAGCGGGGCCAGCAGTAAGCCAGCCCGCATGGGGTGGTTGACGTAGCCCACGAAGCAGATGGTACCTACACCGACGGTCAGCTAGCCACCACACTCACCTCTCAGCAGGAAGTACCCGCCCAGCAGCAGCACCAGCAGTAGCGGGGCCAGCAGTAGGCCAGCCCGCATGGGGTGGTTGACGTAGCCCACGAAGCAGATGGTACCTACACCGACGGTCAGCTAGCCACCACACTCACCTCTCAGCAGGAAGTACCCGCCCAGCAGCAGCACCAGCAGTAGCGGGGCCAGCAGTAGGCCAGCCCGCATGGGGTGGTTGACGTAGCCGACGAAGCAGATGGTACCTACAACGACGGTCAGCTAGCCACCACACTCACCTCTCAGCAGGAAGTACCCGCCCAGCAGCAGCACGAGCAGTAGCGGCGCCAGCAGTAAGCCAGCCCGCATGGGGTGGTTGACGTAGCCCACGAAGCAGATGGTACCTACACCGACGGTCAGCTAGCCACCACACTCACCTCTCAGCAGGAAGTACCCGCCCAGCAGCAGCACCAGCAGTAGCGGCGCCAGCAGTAGGCCAGCCCGCATGGGGTGGTTGACGTAGCCCACGAAGCAGATGGTACCTACAACGACGGTCAGCTAGCCACCACACTCACCTCTCAGCAGGAAGTACCCGCCCAGCAGCAGCACCAGCAGTAGCGGCGCCAGCAGTAGGCCAGCCCGCATGGGGTGGTTGACGTAGCCCACGAAGCAGATGGTACCTACACCGACGGTCAGCTAGCCACCACACTGACCTCTCAGCAGGAAGTACCCGCCCAGCAGCAGCACCAGCAGTAGCGGCGCCAGCAGTAGGCCAGCCCGCATGGGGTGGTTGACGTAGCCCACGAAGCAGATGGTACCTACACCGACGGTCAGCTAGCCACCACACTCACCTCTCAGCAGGAAGTACCCGCCCAGCAGCAGCACCAGCAGTAGCGGCGCCAGCAGTAGGCCAGCCCGCATGGGGTGGTTGACGTAGCCCACGAAGCAGATGGTACCTACACCGACGGTCAGCTAGCCACCACACTGACCTCTCAGCAGGAAGTACCCGCCCAGCAGCAGCACCAGCAGTAGCGGCGCCAGCAGTAGGCCAGCCCGCATGGGGTGGTTGACGTAGCCCACGAAGCAGATGCCCGTGACGCTGCTGCCGTCAACCTCCCCGAAGGCCATGGTAGTGATGGTCAGTACGAGTGGTAGAGACCATGCTACTAGGTGGAAGTATGCTGCCTTCTTGTCTATTCGGTCTTGGATTTTACCTGGAAAACGAAGAAATTTTAATGATGCAAAATTAGTTATATTTATATAGAATAATGTTTATTTTACAACTCAATAGAAAATACAGTTGCAGAAAAAACAATAGATTAGAGATAGAGACAGACACAGGTGGTCTAATCGCTAAAGAGCAACCTCTTTCAGACAACCGTCGTTCCACTCGTTCTACAATTACTGTTTTAAACTCCATGAAACAATAAATTAACAGCTGTTTAATTACTTATAAAGTTGTAATAATAATTACCTAATGCTCGAAAACTCATATGCCACGCATACGTGAATATCACGAACCAAACGCAAGCTGCCATCATAAAGTAATACACCTGTAAAATAACAAAACATGTGACTTCTGAGGATTAAGTTTGTATGTACATATTACACATTACGGTACGGTCTACATACCACAGACTGCAATCTCAGCGAAATACTTACAATCGCGTAAAGCAATAAAATACGCGTCAGTACACGTTCATAATTAGCACCCATCGCGCTTGTCCTCATTCGAACTTATTTAAGGACTTTCAATATTTATTTTTTTGCTGACTTATCATTAAATCTAGCAAAAAAAACCTTTTATAAATGGTGTATGTGGCACTAGCAGTCCATACAATTAAATTTTGCCCAAGCCTATTATAAGGAGGGTAATTACTAATTACATTACATTGATGAAGATTACGTTGCTCGTTTATAAATACAAATCGAACTCTTAACCTATTGTCTATGTCTGATGAGGATCCTGACCGAATGTTTACTTATGTTTTTGTAAATTTTTTTCGAGAATGTTTTTTTTCTACTCCATACAGCACGATTTTTTACCCACACAAATGAAAGGTTAATAATACAAACGCTTACAAGAACGAAGACAACAACGCACGACAAATTCTCCTCGGCGGACGGTTCGCCCTGCCGCCTGGTGCCGTCTTTAGAACACACTATGTCGTCTCTGGACCCAATGCCGAACTGAACTAGCCATCTATTGAACAAGAAAAACATTATATAAGTCATACAAGAACATATCTGAAGTTACTAAATAGGATTTAGGGTATAATCCGAGTGGGAACTAAAAACATATCGTCATTTAACTTACTCAACCTCATATCTGCAACAATCATTTGATGGAAATGTCGCTTTTCTTTCATACGGGTGTTTTTGTCATCAAATGAGTGTTGCAGATACGAGGTTGAGTAAAGTGTCATTCAATAGAACTTGCGAACTATGTAAACAAAAGTTACTAGTAATTTGACATTCAGTGTCAATTTTAGTATGGCGGTTTGTTTACATAGTTAGCAAGTTCTATTGAATGACACTTTAAGTATAGCGGCGATATTATCAGTGACATCACATCACTACGGTGTCTATAGGTAGAGGATGTTAATAAATTTAAGGTCATGCGACATGAATTAAAAATATATATATATTTTCGTATTTTAGTGCCCTATTGTAAGCCAAATATCAGAGTAGCAGTAGATATCTGATTTCACATGGGCAAGTTAGTGTGACGGTTTTAGCAAGGTCTGTCTATATAAATATTCAGATATAAAATATGACTCATATAGTCTGCGTTGTACGCTGATTGATTACCCGAACATCCGATGACGATAAGATCAAATTTTTCGAGCCACTTGTACATTAATCTTCAAGGAAAAGTGGCCAGGGCTCGGAACCGGTTTTTTTTTTAAGTCAAAATAGCCCAATATTTTTAATTTTTTAATGCTCTATGTGTAGGACTGTATCATGTATTTAGGTAACAACAACAACTTCGTATTATTAGATTGTCCCATTAAAAATGAAATAATAACCCAAAGAACGAAAAAGAACCTAATAACGGTATTTTTTGTATGAAGATAAAAACCGGTTCCGAGCCTTGATTGTGACTAGAGATGCCACGAATATTCGGCAACTATTCGGTATTCGGCCTATTCGGCCACTTTGCCAAATATTCGCTATTCGGCCGAATGTTGCCTACTATTCGGCCGAATACCGAATATCTGTTGCACCTACCTAAAATTACACAATAAAAATAACCAAAAACTAAGTTACATTTTATTTTTAAAATGTAGGTATTCTTGGAAAGTTGTTAAATACGAAGACCTTTTTTTGAGCATTAGTTGATTACAAAATATTTTATTTTATCATGGGTCTGATTTGCTTGACTCTAACAATATTCATTAATTCTGTTCAACAAAAAAAATGTTGCCTACTATTCGGCCGAATACCGAACGGTTTGTTGTTCGGCAACAAAGCATAACGTTTACTAAGATATACTATGTTTTCATAATATGTAATTGTGACTCAAAATGTTCGCATGTCATGCCGAATATTCGGCGACCGAATATTCGGTATTCGGCCAAAACCACTATTCGGGACATTTCTAATTGTGACCCTACGTATATTGACAACAGCAAAGCACACGTGGATGTAGAACACGACAAGCATAGGATAGGACACTTGTTCGCATTGCACCCGTCGATAAGAAATGCGTCGGTGTGTATTGATACAAATCAGCTGACGCTGCACAACACCAGTCGTCAATTCGACAAAGTTTTCTTACGTATTCTATACAGATTAGTTGGGTCAAACAACTATTTCTTGTTGTTATTCTGTCCCATCAGCGAGGAGACAATAGTAGCATAGATTGTTAGGTACTGCTGTACCATGTTCTACTAACATGCTCAGTAGATGTCCCATTATGGAAACGTCTTATAACTACCATAAAATGCAAGTTTGGTTCATTTAAATATGATAAGCCTAGAGCAGTGGTTCCTAACCTTTTCAGTCCGGTCACCCCTATGACTAACTTGGGAACCTGATTTTACCCCTCCTCCCAATGGTAATAAAAAATAAAACGTGTACGTTTGTTGTATTGTTATATTAGGTTGCTTATTACCCCCGTAAAATACCAGTTTTACCCCCACGGGGGTAATTACCCCCAGGTTAGGAACCACTGGCCTAGAGTTTTAAGAGTGATTCAAGAGACCGTAACCATAGCAACGTGTGACAAGTTGATTAACCCAGTAATTGACTCACCCCATGTTAGCTACAGCGAAGCACACATTAATGTAGAATATAACTAGCGCAGGATATTTGTTAGCGCTGCGCCAGTCGATGAGGAAAGTGGCGACGGTGAGCAGGTTGAGCGCGAGACAGCCGCCCGCGCCCCACGCTACCAGCCGCCGGATCTGCTGGTGCTCGTCCTCAGTGTACAGGGGATCCTGGCACGGCAGCCCGCAGTTTGGTATACCTGCGCAATAGTTATCATTATCAGTCACTAGCGACCCCCGGCTTCGCACGGGTTAAAAAAATATACATAAACCTTCCTCTTGAATCAGTCTATCTATTAAAAAAAAACGGCCAAGTGCGAGTCGGACTCGCGCACGGAGGGTTCCGCACCATCAACAAAAAATAGAGCAAAACAAGCAAAAAAACGGTCACCCATCCAAGTACTGACCCCGCCCGACGTTGCTTAACTTCTGTCAAAAATCACGTTTGTTGTGTGGGAGCCCCACTTAAATTTTTATTTTATTCTGTTTTTAGTATTTGTTGTTATGGCGGCAACAGAAATACATCATCTGTGAAAATTTCAACTGTCTAGCTATCACGGTTCGTGAGATACAGCCTGGTGACAGACGGACGGACGGATGGACGGACGGATGGACGGACAGCGGAGTCTTAGTAATAGGGTCCCGTTTTTACCCTTTGGGTACGGAACCCTAAAAAAGGACCAGTATCCGTTGCGTAGTTTTAAAGATTTAAGCATACATAGGGACAGACAGACAGCGGGAAGCGACTTTGTTTTATACTATGTAGTGATTATATGTTACAGTATAGCTATCGATAAAATGACATACTGGCTCCAAAATTGAAGTACCTGAAGGGAATGCAGGGCCTTGATATAGGAAACCAGGAAAGCGCAATGTCGTTAGATGTAGACTTTTAAATCTAAGAGCTGGTTTAAGCTGTGGTGTAACAAAAATAGTGGGGATCTGTTTAAGGGCATATTCGGTATCGTGTTCTGAGTAGGAAAAAGTAGTAGTAAAAAATTTTTTTTTTCAATGGGGCAGGTAGTCTAATTTGGGCAGCCCTCCACACAAAAGCCAAAAATTTTTCGCGTCAAATATTTTTTTTAATAAGAACACGATACCGAGTATGCCCCTAAACGAGTTAAACGGATCATCACTATTTTTGGTACATCTTGTATAGTGTATACATTTTACTGAGGCGTGCTATTAAAGAGTATTGTATCTATCTACATTTGTTAGTTTGGGCCTAAAAAGCCCTTTTGGGCGTATCAGTTGTATCATGACTATCATGAGACCCGCTAAATAGGTCAACTGTCAACAAACAAGTCCTCCATACAAATAAGAACATATTATTTACATGTAAACTTTAATTTCGTCTGGTTTATTTGATACAGTACATAACTTCATCAATGAAAAACAAAAAAAAAATTAATCATTGTGTAAAAAATAACAAAAAAAATATCGACGAGGATGGGATTCGAACCCACGCGTGCAGAGCACATTGGATTAGCAGTCCAACGCCTTAACCACTCGGCCACCTCGTCATATGAGAACGTGGTGAAATTAAAGGCTGCTAGAGATATGAACGTGTCTTAGAACGCGAAAGGTTTTATATCAATGCGCGATAGCGACGTATTTATAATTAGTCACGTATTTTTGTAACAAATAGATTATCGCTGAAAAAAATAGTTTTACATATTAGGTACTTGGCAGTTTTTAACTGGGCTTATTTTATTAGCAAAAAAAAAATGTCAAAATGATTGAGGCGGCAATAGAGCTATGATTACATAGAACCACTGTTAGTGACACGTGAGCTGCACTAGTTTGCTCGGAGGTCCGATTTAAGATTAGGCGGGTCCACACAAAACGAGCCGCCTCGCGAAGCAGCTCGGTCTGTGTAGACGTGCCCGGCCGCATTGGCTCGGGCGAGGCACGTCTCCATCGACAGAGCTGAGGGCCTACCGCGAACCACGTTCGACGTATTGCCTCTCTGTCGCTCTTGTAAATTCGCACGTAAGTGTGACAGGGAGGCAACACGTCGAACGTGGTTCGCGGTAGGCCCTCTGGTTCGCGCGGCAATTTCCTTGCCAGGCGGCTCGCTCTGTGTGGACCCGCCTATTTGAATGATGACTTGTGCAACAAAATGTAAACTCACCTTTATAAAAATGTAACGGTTTCTCAGTGTGTATGAGCGGCGGCAAGCACTTGCCGGTCGTGTTGAACTTCATCTTCTCCTTCGCCGGGTTCTCGCACTTCGGCGGGAACAGCGTCTCGTTGCACTTCAAGTAGGACGGAAAGTATGAGGTGTTGTAGAGGAGCGCGCAATGCTCCATCGTCACGTTGCACATCTCGAACGACGGTAAATACACCATGTCTTTGCCTAATACATTCTCGCATTTAGGCATGAACGTAGAGCACAGGAAGGGCTGTATAACGGCCCAGCATTTTGGCACATTTATCAAATGTGTATATAGTTGCAATTGATTTTGGATCTCTTGCTGCGTGCGGAAGAACGTTAGATGGACGCTAGTTTGGTCATAGGGCAGTTCGACGCCCAGGCAAGTTCTGTTGATTAGCTGCTCGCATTTGGCTTGTCTCACGCAGTAGTCGATCTTGATTTCCCCCGTAGAAGGGTACCACTGCGTGTTTCTGTCTGGCTTTATCAGTCTGTAGTTTGGCGTGCCGTTTATGGCCTCGAGATGGTCTGTGAGGTTTGCGTCGAACTCTCTCCCTATGGAGTTGCGGTCGCCGCCGCCGCTGTGCATGGCCGCGCATGCCGACACGGCTACCACCCAGCACAGGCTCCTCGCGACGCTCATCTGTAACAACGGAAACATCCTTTATTGCCACCCGCTATACCCTCCCATAGAAAAATTACTCTAAAAAATTAAACTGCAATTCAATTTCTCAAGTATTCTTTATTTATGTAGGTGCAGGGCGATGTCAAATAAAACCCTTTAAAATTTCAGATATTTATTGTTTTCTACAGTGTTGTCGAAAAATAATGCTCTTAGTAGTAAAACTTTATTTAAATGATACGTGTAATACGTCCAAGGAACGAGGATATCCGATGGGTGTAGGTACCTAATACGCTTTGCCAACACATTTGACATACCTATATCGGAAGAGTTCAGAAACCTACAGCAGTTTTAACACCTAAACACTGCTCAACCTATTAAGGCTTCGTCACACAGGCGCGTATTCCGGGCGGGGCGTGAGCGCGGCGCGCCGCTTTTACTTATAAAACGCTCACGCCCCGCTCACGCCGCGCTTGGAAAACGCGCCTGTGTGACGAAACCTTTAGATTTGAAGAGTACTGAATGTACCTATTTATAAATTATAACTATTTTTTTCTAATGTTTTCAATAAAAAATATATCTGATCTAAGTACGTAAGAGTGCAAATTTTGTAAAAAAAAAACAATAATCTATTAAATATTTAAATTAAGCTGCTAGGTAAATTGCAGATTGCATAGGCAGATTGAAAAATAATGTACCAAAATAAATAGTGTTTTTATTCATTCTAATTTATAATTTTATAAAAATCTTACTAAGTTTTTATTATAATTAAAAATATATTAATCTTTCCGTTCATACGTACTATACGAGTCTTTACAACGGCAACAAGATGAATAAGAATGTGCTTTTTAATTGGAGGTTCACTTGTGAAAGAAGTAGATAACATGTTTATTACACAAAAAAATACTTATTAGGTACACTAGGTAGATCATGCACAAAAAATGATATCAACTTCAATGTGTTGGCTGCGCTTCAATCGAGGACGGGGTACGCCTTGGACGTGGTGTTATCTTTATTTTCTTTTTATTATTTATTTCTTTTTATTTAATCAACAATCAGTCCTACATAAACAAATATTTACATAAGAAGGAATGGGTGAATCTTTATTATTTTTTATTAACAAAACAAATCAAAAAATACCGGGATCTTACTATAAGATGTTGCGATTGGTTGACGCCTCGAGGGATTGCCATGGCATCGTCTTGTCCCGGGACTTGTGGGGTCCAGCGCCGCGGCCGAGTAAGTGGGCTGACTCATCCTCGGATAAATTACCTGGGAGCATACAAACACGTTATGTGCAAGAGTTCACAGTTAGAATTAATTAACAAATAGGACAGTTCAACTCACCTAGATCCGGCCCATCAAATGGAACACCTGTATAAAACATTGAATATATTTTTTTTTTCAATAGAAATTTTATTATTTTCAGAACTTTCAGCTTAGAAAATAAAATACAAGCTGGAAACAAACTTATATACAACCATTCGCAACTTCATCACTTAATAATCGTCTTTACACTTACACTCAATGTCTCAACTATCGCTTAGTCAGGGCGCGACCAATGGTAGTGGTTGGAATACTAGTTGGGCACAGACTTGCCGCCACGCCGGAAAGCGCGGTTTGAGCCACCGCCGCGGCCGCGCCACGGTGAGCCGCGCTGGCCGCGCCTGTTGCCGCGCCCGCCGTGCCCGTTCATGCCGCGACCTCTGCCTCTGTCCTGCCCTCTCCCTCGATCCTGGTTCCTACCTCTATACCCTCCGCTGCCCCATCTCTGATTGCGCGAATAGTCGTCGCCGTCATCATTATACGATTCGTCCTCATAATTATTTTGATCTTGGTACGACTGATCTTTGTCGATATTATACTCTTCATTGTCTTGTTGGTACTGGTTGTCGAAACCGGCCTCAAAATGTCCTTTATTGTTAAATCCGTTGTCGGTGAAAGGTGGTCTGGGAGGCATATTCATATTCATAGGGGGTATGTTGCCCATAGGCGGTGGCCCCATCGGTGGCATGTTGCCCATAGGCGGCATGGCGCCCATGGGAGGCATGTTACCCATTGGTGGCATGTTACCCATTGGTGGCATGTTACCCATAGGTGGCATATTGCCCATGGGTGGTGGCATTCCTGCCATGTGAGGTGGCATATTATTCATAGGTGGACCACCCATTGGACCCATATTACCCATTGGCATTGGTGGTCCCATCATATTACCCATCGGAGGCATGTTACTCATTGGTCTCATATTATTCATATTAGACTGGTTGAAGTCTTGATCTGGTTGCTCCCCCATGTCATCCATGTTGCTATCATCATAATGCTCATGTGCAAATGGATCTTCCATTTCCTCATCATCAGGTCCGTCATGGTTGCGATCAGCAGCAGGATATTCAAAGGGTTGATTATAGGTATCTTCATCTACATCTTCTTCTAGATGTGGCATGACATCATGCAGTTCCTCTATTTCTCCTGTGGCTATATACTTTTTAAGAGCTACAGGGCCTTCTGAAATAGCTTTTTCTAGTTTTGAGCCAGGATCTACAGTAATAAGTTTTCCATAAATGAATATTGCTGTTGGAGTAATTTGTGTCAGTGGCACTGCCCCAGGAACAGATTCCACTAATGCTTGTGTCAAGGCTTCTGTTGTTGCATCATCAGCAGTGGGACCATGATTCCACTGGGCTTGGAAGTTTCTGGGAATGGGTTTACTGTAAGGAACTTTCTTTACTTTCTTCTCAAAGTCCATTGGTATCAATGTTGTATCTAAATCAAGACCAGGTATAACTTTGTCTGCATCTTTATCAGTAGAAAATATTTCTACTTTATCTTCTGGACCCATCCCTGGGATGATTGCTGGTTCCTCTAAGTCATGGTCATCCTGGACACCAGGCGGCAAAGTGTTGAGGTTGTACTTGTCTCTCATTAGATCTCCTGGCCGGTTTCTTGTCCAAAATTTACATGTGTGATCATTAGACCCTGAACACAGAATATGGCCTAATGGATGCCATGCCATTGTCCATACTATGGATTCATGAGCACCTTCAATGCATCCAACTTCCTTATCAGTTCCAACATTCCAGAACAGAATAGCACCATCAGAGCCACCAGAGCAAAATAAGCCCTCATGAGTTGGGTGCCACGCTACACTTGAGGCTTCTTTCTTGTGGCCCCTAAATATTTGTAGTTCAGATCCTAGTTTACGAATGTCAAATAATTTGAGCAAATGGTCTCTAGATGCTGTTATTAACCAATTTCCATTTTCATTCCATTTCAGATCCATGACGGTTGACTTATGGGCATGCAGTGTTGAGAGAGCAGTTCCCGATTTAGGATCCCATAACTTTATTGGTTGCTGGTTATCTTTGCTGCCTGACACAATAAGTGCCTTAGTGGGATGCCATTGTACACACTTAACATCTGCACCATGTCCTCTCAATATTCTTTCTTCTTGACATCTATAGAAGTCAAATATACGCAAAGTTCCATCATCAGAACATGTAACAATTTTAGAGTCACTGGGACTAAAGCTAATACCCCTAACAGCTTCTTTATGGGCTTGGTACATTTTTACGTTGTTCATGTTACTCTGCCAGTATTTTATAAACCCAGAATGATCACCAGTCACCATCCAGCCTTCCCCGTGTGACCACACCATTGACCGGACTGGTGAATCATGTGCCTGTAGAATGGTTTCAAAGTTAAATGTTAAACCATTCCACAGCGTAAATTCTCCAGATGACGCCCCTGTTATTAACCTTCGACCTTCCGGTGTCCAAGCGACGGCGAAAATAGGACATCTCATTTTATTAGTAGCAGTTTTGACGAAACGTGTGGTGACCGCGTTAATAGGGTTATCAGGGTATGAGGGAGGCGGCAACAGATCGGGAGTGTACATAGCGTCGGGCTGCAAAGCGTGCCTGTCCCGCCAATCCCTCTGCCAAACGCGACACTCTAAAGCTTTAATAATGGCAGCGTTATAGTCTACGGTTTTCCGCATAACAGATTTACGCAAACGTTTACCATCGAAATCATCTTGAGTCATGTTCAGGGGACCTTGAGGCGGGAAGCGCATCTGGTAGTTGAAAGGTCTAAAGTTATGGCGCATGTTGTTGCGCCCACCAGGTGGACCCATTGGCGGACCCATTGGCGGACCCATTGGCGGACCCATTGGCGGACCCAGTGGCGGACCCATCGGAGGACCCATTGGACCACCCATGCCGGGTGGTGGCATCCCCATATTCGGTGGCGGGTGTCCGAATTCCATAGCTAGTGACTTCGATACCTAGTTGGAGAAACATTATGTTATAGTTACGGCAGTATCAATCTTGATTTGACCGAAGCCAACACAATTTGTGGCCATTTATATTACACTTACAATCCTTACCTTGTCAACGTGAGTCGCTATAACATTCTACGCGGCTTTAATCACAACAACACAGCACAAATTTTAGCACATAATATTTACATTAAGTGAAAAAAAGGATATGCAGTAAAATAACACGAATGTTAACCTATTTCCTATTATATTGAGAAAAAGATACGCTACGCTACGCTATAAGCGTAACCATAGACAACGCATTTTGCATTTTGTTTTGTTGTCTACTTAATCCATAGACAAGAAATAAAAAGCAGACAGGCTATTCACTATCAAACAATTAATATCTTAAATGCCAAGTGCCAAGTTCATCGTATAGTATTTTAACTAAAGCTGGTCAAGCAAACCTTGTCAGTAAAAAAAGGCGCGAAATTCAAATTTTCTATGGGACGATATCCCTTCGCGCTTACATTTTTCAAATTTGCCGCCTTTTTCTACTGACAAGATCTGCTTGACCAAGTATAGATAGGGCATGAGGGGAGGGGGGAAATGACGGAACGGGATAGTCTTATGTATCTTTCAGTAGGAGTAGCAGCGAAAGCGCTATTATTGTTTGTCCTTGTCACAGTCTCACTTTTTTTTTATTCCCCACCGTAATTTAGTATGGATTATGGTGGGCAACAAATAAATTCGACCAATCATAGCGTCGCATTGCGTATGTTTTGTCCCTCACGGAGGCACGCGTAGACCACTTCTAAAGGCGGCAAATTTGAAAAATGTAGGCGCGAAGTGATATCGTCCCATAGAAAATTTGAATTTCGCGCCTTTTTTTACTGTCAAGATTTGCTTGACCAGCTATATTAAACATCTATAGTGGTATCCAGACGGGACTGATCAAATCAGTCGATTTCATCAGGAAAATAATTGACCAATCTCATCTAGCGTCCACACGTACACAAATTAAGTGGTATCCAGACATGACTGATCAAATCAGTTGATTTGATCAGGAAAATTCATTCCATAGATAATTACTATGAAATAGTCTATGAAAATTGCCATTTTTGTGTCCGCACCTGCTGATTTGATCGGGGAATCAAATTGATGTTTGCGTCCGCACGTCCTGATTTGATCGGAAAATGTCATCAGATTGGTGAAAAATTTTCCCGTCTGGATACCACTTAATATCTCTCTCCGGCAAACGAATTTATCAGTTGAAAAAGTATGTCTGTGTGAAAAAGGCAGCAAAAATTAAAATTTTAGACGCGAATTATAAATTTTCATCAAACTTTGAATTTCGCACTTTCGCTACTTTTTCTACAAACGAATTAGCTGATAGAAGAGGTTTTAGTCATTATGACAATATTGACAACAGTAGTTGACAACATGATATTATTGACAATTATTTTTTATTTACCTACATTTTACCTACTTTATTTTGCTTACTATGCATTTACTATGGGACGCCACGTGCGTCAGTACTTTTGCCGCCTCGCATCTTAGCCGCACAATGCGGTCGCAAAGTACGGTCGGCAGGAGCGGCTGCTGAGCACGCGGCGTACCCTAAAAAAGATAAAACTCTCAAATACTCTGCGCTGAGCATGAGCGGGCATTTATTCGTCCCTCTCGCTGTTGAGACTTCGGGTTGCTGGTGCGCTGAGGGTAAGACCTTCCTCCGGGTGATTTGAAAGGGGCCTTGACCCCCGCTCCGGGTTTTTCCTGATGCAAAGGCTGTCCATTGCAATCGAACGCGGCAACGCAGCGAGCGTGATGGGCACCTTTGCGTCGGGGGCAGCCCGGGACGGGTTTTAGTAGGCAGTTATTTTTTATATATTTAGTTTTTATTTATATTTAAGTTTCTACAATAAATATTATTTTATTTTATTAAATCATTTATTTACATACTAAGATACTGGATACCAATATAATACAGTGTCATCACTAAACTAAATTAATAACTAGGTAGCTTAAACCTAAAATAGGCCCTTGAGACATTGTACCAAGACAAGAAATGAAAAGCACAATTATTATTTTAACTATAATCCTAATCAGTTTATAAATGCTACATTGAAATGGTGTGAAATAAATAGATAGGTAAAGACCGTATCGTTAATTATGGATATAACTTTACTTAGCCGTTTTTTCTGGTATTATATTTTTATTTAAATATTACACATATATAGTTTAATTATAGTGCTTTAATAATAAGTAACATTAAGGTTGACTGGTAGAGAATGCTTTTGGCATTAAGTCCGCCTTTTGTACGATACGTTTTTCTTTTGTGCAATAAAGTTTAAATAAATAAATAAATAACATTTCGTCCTGGGAGATCGACGTAAAGCATAAGACGAGATATTATTACACAAAAAAAATCGTGCTATGTAAACAGCAATTACACATGATTCGTAAAGCGAAACATCTGGGCATAGTCTAATCATTTCTTTTAGTTGGAAAAAAGTTTTGGATCTATGCATGGTGGCCTTTTAGAGAATATGGCATGTTACGACAACCCCGACTTTGGTACCTATATACGCCCTATTCAATATAACCATCATGGAGCGTTTCTATCGACCTGCTCTAGCCATGGTTCAACGCCATGAATGTCCGTTAGGCTTTGAATTAAGGTAGATTCTTTTAGCTGTTTCCCTCATTTCGCTTGCGTCAGAAATTAACGGGAATCCAAATTTAAATATTGCATAAAAAGTCGTTTTCATGCAAAAATAAAAATTCACCACATTTATTCTGTGGATGTTCAATTGAGCAATCATGAAAAGGACACTTAGATGACATATACTTGGTCAAGCAGATCTTGTCAGTAGAAAAAGGCGGCAAATTTGAAAAAAGACCGGCCAAGTGCGAGTCGGACTCGCGCACGGAGGGTTCCGCACCATCAACAAAAAATAGAGCAAAACAAGCAAAAAAACGGTCACCCATCCAAGTACTGACCCCGCCCGACGTTGCTTAACTTCGGTCAAAAATCACGTTTGTCGTATGGGAGCCCCACTTAAATCTTTATTTTATTCTGTTTTTAGTATTTGTTGTTATAGCGGCAACAGAAATACATCATCTGTGAAAATTTCAACTGTCTAGCTATCACGGTTCGTGAGATACAGCCTGGTGACAGACGGACGGACGAACGGACGGACGGACGGACAGCGGAGTCTTAGTAATAGGGTCCCGTCTTTACCCTTTGGGTACGGAACCCTAAAAAAGGCGCGAAATTCAAATTTTCTATGGGACGATATCCCTTCGAGCCTACATTTTTGACCGAAGTTAAGCAACGTCGGGCGGGGTCAGTACTTGGATGGGTGACCGTTTTTTTGCTTGTTTTGCTCTATTTTTTGTTGATGGTGCGGAACCCTCCGTGCGCGAGTCCGACTCGCACTTGGCCGATTTTTACTGACAAGGTTTGCTTGACCAAGATTATTTTGGCAGCATATTAACCTTTTGTTTCTTTAAATCGTACCAAGGAATCGGTGAAATATAGTCTCAAATTAATAAGCTCGATAGGCTTGTCCAAATTATATTTGCTACGGTATTGAAATCATCATAAAGACCCTAAAATAAAATAAATGTAAAGCCTTCTTATACCAGATGTCGCTTAAAAATACCCCCAGATTATACCTTAAGAACATAGTAATACAAAATAATACACACGTCAACAGTTATACCAGCCCTAGTAGCACGGTCGCATTTTTATCGTTTATCACCATGCCTGTCACGTTCTAACAAGTATGTAAGTGCGAAAGTGACGGGCATAGTGATAGTCGATAAAAATGGAACCGTGCTGTTCCCGCTGGTTTTTTCTGTATCCATAATTAACGATCTTAAATATTTAAACTCTAAATTGGTATTCTCGTAAATATTTTATTTTTGATCACCGCTTGTTTAAAGTTATCATGTGCCCCGATACGGGAATGAGCAAGATCTCTATTTTCAAAGCACCACATGGTTTAGCTGAAACTTCATACGTTCGAAGGATACTTGCAAGCAGAGTCTTCATGGCAAGCATTCCGAAATAGCGGCCTGGAAGTAAAGTAAAATAATTAAAAATATATTTACAACTATATTTGATGTTTAGAAAGTTGATCATTGATTTTCGTAATACGTAATACCACAGAATAAATAATAGTACTAGGTACAGAAGACTCACTCTCTAACAAAACGCGTCTGTTACGATCAGCACAGATATGGCCGCTAGGTGGCGACAGCGCCACGCGCGGCTTATGGCTTTCCCCAAAATTTTAGCTACCTGTAGCAAAGCGACGAAATCGCGAAGTGAGCCAGCTTAATTGTACAGTCGTCATCAGATATATCGGAGCGGCCAAGGTGCTCAAAAATATCTGAACACGCACTCTAACGTCTTGGCAATAGCGGCGTGTTCAGATATTTGTCCAATATATCTGATGGCGACTGTACCGTATTCAATTAAACTAATTAAAATATTAAAAAAAACTTTAATATCATTCCTTTCTTACCAATGCAATTTCTGCCTCCAAAGCTGAAAGGAATGAAGGCGCAGGGATGGCGGTCGACGGAGTTTTCCGGCAAGAACCGGTCCGGGCGAAAGTCTTCGGCGTCGGGGCCCCAGAGCCTCTTGGAGCGGTGCAGCACGAACGGCACTATGGCGCAGCCCACGCCAGCGGGCAGTGTGCAGGTCGCTGAAAATGTAAGACAAGCATAAGGTAAAAATTGTTTTTAAAAGGTTTAAACTAGTAATTTGTTGTGAACGGAAACGATAGCATGCGATTCGCAAAATCCGTGCAATAATAAAATGTATTCTCTCTGGTAATGGAAAAAACCTATATAGAACACAAAATATTATTACCTACCTAATAAAAATCTAACTAAACTAAAAGTTATATTTTTATTTGAAAAATATTATTATGGTCTTATGTTATGTCAGTTCCTAATGTTCCCATTTTATTTGCGTCACAAGTCACAAGCGGCGCCGTATATTATTATAATAATATTATGTCTAGGAATTTGCTAAATTTAAGACCCCGTAGTTCTAGTATTAGTATGGGAGTGCTGAAAGTGATTGTAGAGAATCGTTTAGTATCAATGTATTAAATCTATAGTTATTAGCTGCAGAACATCTTTCGCTGCTAACGCTAACAGAATACATTTGAAAACAATTTTTCAGCATTATTATAGTCGTAGATACGTACACAATTTTAACTCAGTCTGTGTTTCTCTCGCGATTACCGGAACCACTGTATACAGCCGCATTGTCTCTTTTATGACCCGTTCCAAGTATTGCATTTTGTTTAAATCCTCCTTAGTAGGGATCCTTGTAGATTCGCCGAATATTTGTTTTAACCTGAAATAAAAATAATGATGCAATAGGATACCATATAATAAAATACCTACCTATAATAAAATATTCCATTATTTATCCTACTAAATGGGTGGATCAACTATTTCTTGTTGTTATTGTGTCCGGTCAGCCAAGAGACAATAGTAGCATAATTTCTTAGAAGACATTATACAACACCTTCTTCTGACACGCTTGGTGGACGACCCTCAATGGAAAGGGTTTATAAGTACATATCACAAAAAAGCGTGTTTGGTGAATTTAAATGCCCAAAAATCAGGTTTTAAAGAGTGACCCAGGAGAACGTAACTATGGCAACGAGTGACAAGTTGATTCACCCAAATACCTACCTAAATATAGGTACCTACCTAAGGTTTTCTTCTAACTTATAATGGCTTCCTTCAACTGATTGATGAGCACAGGCAAAATTGTTAGCCTATTAAAACACATTATCTTAAACTACCTTGGTAATTTGAATGAGCAAATCGAAAACCAAGTAAGGAGCGAGATTTTTGCAAGTTAATCAATTGATAATATGTATATGTATATTTTTTACACATGCATATGTACCTACATACAGAGGCAAAAGACGAACGTTTCTTGCGCGAGTAAATAGGTATCTAAAGTCTATTTTTTTATTCCGTAGACTAAAATGACATTGCATAGTATGAACATCATGTGTCATTTCATTTTCATACTATGAAATGTCATTTTAGTCTACCGAATAAAAAAATAGACTTAATCTATTTAATTGTCGTTTAAGTCGTTTTCCCGTTGTTCACCTAACCTGTCATTTCCATTAATTGAATACTTACTCTTTATATACTTTATCCTGCTCTCCCATATGGCTGCCGAGCAGGACGAGCGCGTAGGCCACTACCAGCGAAGTAGTGTCATTTCCAGCTATAGTTATGGAGTCGATGTGCTCACGTAGCTGTTCGTCGCTGAATGGAAAATCTCGGCTCAGCAGCATGTCCAATGTGTCGCGTCTGCCGTCTGCAAGTTGACAAAACAATTATTATACACAGCTTGGCTTAAAAAAAAACGAATACCACCGAAAAAAATATACATTCCGATTCCGATTTAAATTCCATCTCGTCTGCAGTGAGCCATAAGTGCCTGCCTATCTATAGGTACCTACCACTCATAGATTCATACCTTACTTAAATCCACCTTCAATAATACGAGTACCTATCTAACATGTAAATATGTTTATGTTTACCTTCATATTCTGTGGGACTCTCACAATTTTTTTCCTTCAAAAGCTTTTTCTTTCTAATTACCTGAAACAATCATGGAATTCAGACTTGAAAGATAGCTTTTATATGACCTACATTTATTCGAAAATCGAAAGTGGATGAGTGTTATCAAAAGTTTATAGCGATATAAATCAAAGGATCTAGCAGTAGCAATGCTCCTTTTTAGGGTTCCGTATTTTCCTCTGCATGCCCCATATATAAAATGTGTGTGTATATAGTATGGCGTAAACTCGGAGTTTGAGAGAGCTTGTGTTGCAGCTAGAGTTTTAACAGGCGTATGTAATGCTGATGTACGATGAATTGCATTACAAAATTAAGTGTCCTTCTTTCATAGAACTCACGAAGGAACTGCTTTAAAATGTACAATAAAAAGTGGGGTTACTTTATCCGAAAGATAATGTGTCATTGTTCACATTGTTGAGCGATAATATTCGTATCTAAGTTGGTAGGGATTGCAGTAGCGCGCCATGGACTTATATCCAGCAGTGGACACCCGCTGATAAGCAAGTCTCTGATACTTTAAAATGCGGACGTAAATAATAAATTACTTCATCAGTAAACTGGTGAGTCAGCTGGATATTCGCCTTCTGTACGCTGGCGTACGGCGTCAGATTGAAGACGGCGTCAAGTTGCAGCCACGCCTTGAACAGGCGCATGTTGATGACGGACATAACCGCGTTGCGCGCACTCACGTACCCGTTCTCTGGTTTACGTTGGAGATCCATTCGCTCCCCCATTGCGGTCTCTGAAAAAGGTAGTGTTTTAAAATCACAATTTAAATTATTATCATTTTGGCTTATAAGAAGGACAGGGCCAAAAATACCTAGAGTTGGCTTACGAGGTAACCGCCGTGGGAACCTATACAGCTACCACCAGTTTGGCACTGATATAAACGCTTGAACGTAACTTACTTTCTATACATCTCGCTCGTACTGGCATATTAGTGACTGACTGTAGTCAGTGACTTGTGGTACGGGTACTGACTTGAGTTGCGTCAGTTCACATACGCCAACGTAGGTATACAATGAAAACAAACATCAAAATTAAACAAATATCGGAGTGGTTTATAGACCCATAAGTTAAGAGACACTAACCGAAGACAATGTCCAATGAGCAGCGAGTGACGTACTTGAACACGTCGAACTCGGGCCCGCCCACGGTCTCCTGTAACCTCTGGACCAGCACCTCGCTGTGTTTCCCGAACACGTCTGTATAGCTCTCCACCACTCGGTTGTGGAACATGGGCAGAAGGAGACGTCTGTGAACTTTCCAGAGGTCCACTGAAATTAATAGTTATTTAAGAAACAAGTGCATAGGAAATTCGCTACGAGTGGTTAAAACACGACCGAAGGAGTAAAAAATTACTTTCTATGGTCACAAACCAAAGAGGGAAGAATCTAGTACCTTTGTTTGGATTAAATGACTACTCCACTTGTCTCTTAAGGCGATATCATTTGATACGTACCCGGAGCCACGAAAAGTCCGTTTCCTAACCAAGTTCGAAGGAACTTGTATGATGCATCCTTTTGTAAACACTTCTCTAACACTGTTTGTATATCCTCCGGATTCATGATAACTGTAAATACAAAATATTTTCAGTCATGTTTGTAAACTACACTAAGAACTAAACTAACTTAATTGAACTTGAATTTAATTTAATTGTTTTATTTTTATTTGCATTATTTCTAATTTAATTTATTGTTGTTTTCATTTAAATAATTTTTATTTAATTATTCGAATTTGGCTTCACCTAATTTAATTAGTTTTATTTATTTATTTATTTATTTAATCTTTATAAGCACATAAAAAAACACAATGCAATCATAAGAAATACACAGCCATAAACATATATAATTACAAATACATACCCACACATACATATGAATTCAGATGAACTTACAGTTTTATATTAGTTTTAAGTATGTTGTGTGCCCTCGTAGGGCTGTATTAGGGTGTCATGGACTGACATTATTTAATTATTTAACACCTTTTTGATTTTATGTACCTACATGATTTTAATTTTTACAACAAATAAATGAAATGAAATGAACTAAGAAGCTAGTAACTGTAAAATAACTGAAGTTTATTTGAGATGGGCTGGAGGGTTGAGGATAAGAGGTGTGATTGTGAGTAAAGTAATCTTTTATTCTACCATGACGACCGCCGTATTGTTTTTTTCTAATAGTCTGCCACAATTTTTAATCCACTCATTTTCAGAAATACAGTAGTAAATCGAATTAAACGCCGTAACCCAGGCGTACCTACCTAAATAGTTGCAATCGTTTCAGTTTCAGTTTATTTATTTATATAATAATAATTTTACACGTCTCAATAAATCGTCAAAATATTATCGAGTCCTCAAAAGTATTAAAACAGACCAATTAAGTTCGATAAATATCTGGGAGACCGAGCTTTGCTCGGAAAATATAATAAATCAAAAATCTGCGTTTTCCCAGAAATAAGATCTAGCTAGATCGATTTTTCGCCGCCCCCATATAGCAAATTTCATCGAAATCGTTCAGAGCCGTTCCCGGGATCACCGAAATATCAATTATTGTTTATTTAGGTATATAAATAAATGAACAATAATTGCTCGTTTAAAGGTATTAGATATATAAATACTTAGGTGTGAGTTTTTCTCAATACGTACCGGCGTAGATAGTAGGCCCAATCCATACATGACCTAATCCTCCGGATGCTTCCATTTTATTAGCGAGTGTTTCTATATTCTTTAATATTCCTGTAAATATTTTAAGACATTGAATATATGTACCTATAGATAGTGGGTAATTGAAGAGAAAAGAATGGCTTTGGCTAAGTGTATATGTCTCGTTAATGTTATTTATTATTAATAATAATCAACCCCATATACGATTCACCTTCCACTGCTGGGCTCCACGAGAGATATTCAGCGTGTGGACTATAAGTACACGCTGGCCTAAAGCAGGTTGGGGACTCACATTTTCAAATTTTTGCACCGATTTACCTAACCAGGTTTCCTCAAGATGTTTTCCTTTACCGAAATGCCAGCATTAAATACCTATGAAATTTGGCCGGTGTCATTTTAAATAAATTACTAATCGGGATTTACAAAAAAAAAAACAAATGATATTGCGTACCTACATGTTCAAGTTTCGGAAAACTCATTGGTGTAGGAATTATAGTAATTTCGGCGAGATTGTTTTACTTACATTTTTAATTTCACAAACGGGTCTACCGCGATAATTATAAATTCATTGTTTTTACCTTAAATTCCGTTTCAGCTGAAACGTCGGAATTTAAGGTAAAAACAATGAAATTGTATCGCGGTAGACCCGTTTGTGAAATTAAATATGTATGTATATATACAAAACGCGAGAGTTTATAGTGTTATATTGTTTTACATACATTTTGAAGATACAGTTTATTTTTATTTTATCGTTATATCCCGAGTAGGTACTACCTTCGCCATGGAAAATTTACATTTTCATAATAATGGTGTTTGATCTTACTTTCCGGCCCGCCGATAAACCAGTGCGTGTGCCCCAGCACCGGGAGCTGACCCACCGAAGGCAGTCTCCGAGACAACTCGTACAAATGCCCCCGGGTGCGTCTGAAATACGCATAATAACTGACACTTAACACAAACACTATTAGCAATATCAACATTGTCCTGGTGGAAAACTTAACAAACAACTTTTACGAGCTTCCCTTTACAGAGATTTCTTATACTGACAAGTCATACGAGGTGGCAGACAGTTTTATATTTTTCATAGTTCATGATAATTTGCGATAAATATTCCGAACGACCTGCCCACAAGAGACAAGTAAATAATAAAAACAGTTTACTTTATATTAAGTTGAGAACGCAAATAACTATAGGTAAGCAGTAGGTATTATTGTGTAAAGTGTTACGCTTCAACCGAACTATTGATTTCAAAGGTACTTCTGCTAATATTATAATGTATTATTGTTATTGAGTTTAGTAAACTTCAGAGTTTTAATATAGTTTTGAAAAATAGCCAGTTTTACTATTTTCTCGTCTGTGGTGCTCATAGACTATGTACAGATATGCCGTCATTGCCAATTAGTACCTACTTAGTACTTACCGATGTTGCCAAATATTTCATACGTATTTCACATGTTTGCTATCTATTACGCGTAAACTTCGTAAACACCCAAGAAGAAAGTACATAAAAAAAGCAATGGTTAACATGTGGTTGACTGAACGCAATGGAAAACGCATTAAAATATTCTTTTTTTTAAATCATCGCTAATATTCTAAAATGTGATACCTAAGTAATACACCCAATCATTATTTGGATTTATAGTTTTACTGCGATTTACACGGGTAATAACTGCGAAAACCGTTATTTTCTATTGGAAATAATGGAAATTATACCATTGTTATCATTGATCAGGAATTAGAAACACGCTCTTAGCTGTCAAACCCCTTAGGTATCCTTATATTTATATTTCTGTGGTGCTGCTGCATGTCTGTATGTATAATGTACAAATGAACTTATCTTAATGACTTTAAATAACGATAAGATAATTACCTAAACTTGTAAGAATAAAAAAAGTATTCATTAGCACTTCAGTAGATAGGTATAAAAACTACCCTACTGATATCAATCACAAAACTCTAAGCCCTTAACCGATTAAGATGAAATTTGGTATGGCGATAGTTTGAGGCTCGGGAAATGACATAACCTAAGATAGTGTTTACACGCAGATAAAGTCGCAGGCAAAAGCTATTATAAAATATATTGGTCTGACTCAATCTACTAAAATAGTGAGGAATGCAATTAATAATCGATTGATTGTTTTCATCATTTACTTGTCTTTGCTTCTAGAGATGAAAATTTTAATTTTTTCTTATATTCAAATTATTTTACCAAACGAGTTTGACTACAAATCTGATATTTCGTTTGGCCACACGAGTAATAAGGATTTCCACGTGTAGAGGTGATTGCACCTTTAAAAATAATCGATACGGACAAAGCGCCAAAAATATGGATACACTACCTTAATATATGGGCAATAAGGTCGTTTATACATATTTTTGGCACTATGCCCGGATCGATATTTTTAGACGTGATACCCACAGCGACAAAGTGAGCGACAAACTTCGACCCGAATGAATTTCGTTAGCAGATTTTTTTCTCTGGTCTCAATCTGTAGATCCCTCTATAACAGGACAGGATATATCATTTACAGAAGTCGAGCGATATTTACCTACTTATCTACTTAAAAATATATTTGACAGTCATTGTTTTTAGACTCCAATTCGTAGTAGCAGCTACAGAACCATGACTCAACATTTTCTTGGCATGTTTCAATTATAACAGTGACTCGTGTACAATTAACTAAATTATATGTACATACAAACATTGGTTTTAGTGAAAAATCTGAAATATTTAAATTTGTAAGGATATTTTGTAAAAGACGTGTAAGTATGAATTACTCCTATTTAGAATATGTACAATAAATACATACAATGCGGTTAGTATCTCATATAATTTCAGATTTCACCTCATTATTTGATTTGAATTGTTCAGCCAGTGCAAAGTACCTACCTACCTACTATTGTACCTCTCTAGGTTTGAATATATCATAACTGTTGCATATGTGTGCGTGAGGCTGCGTCCTCACGCTGTTACTTGTTTTAAATATATGTCAGTGCGCTAACGGCCGTCTGTGGTTTTACTCGCCCTTCCCGTAGTTATCAGTGGCGACTCGCGTGCGCAATCTACCCGTCTCGCAAAAAATAAAACATGGCAAATGCTAATATCGGTATTTTAACTATTTTTGATCACGCTGGCCAAAGTTGGAAGAGCTACAAAGGCAGGATTCAACAATTTTTTTTGGCTAATGATCTGGACGAGACGACAGATGCTACGGGGAAGAAGAGAAAAGCCATTCTTTTAAGCGCACTCAGCGAAGGCACGTATAAATTAATTGAGGATTTAGCGTTGCCGAAGCAATTGGAAAGCGTGCCATTCGAGGACATTTTGACACTCTTGGACGGACATTTTACACCGACACGGGTGGGCTTCGGGGAGCGTCATAAGTTCTACTCCGCGTCACAGCAGGTAGGCGAGTCTCACACGCAATGGGCGGCGAGGCTCCGTGGTCTAACTGCACACTGTGACTTCGTGAATGTGGAAGAGGCACTACGTGACCGGTTCCTGATAGGCATGTTGCCAGGTCGGGAGAAGGAAAAGCTTTATGCCCAAAACTTAAAAGATTTGACGCTCGCTAAAGCAGTCCAGTTGGCAGAAACTATTCGGTGTGCCAGCGCGGGGGCTGTGGCGTCGGGTTCCGAACCCGGTGCTGATCAGCTGTTGAAGATATCGAAGAACCCGAAGAAAACCGAAGGTGTCGCGAAGGTTCCGTGCACGGTTTGCGGTTACACAAATCATAAGACTGCAGAGTGTCGTTTTACAAATTTCGTGTGCAAAAAGTGTCATGTAAAGGGACATTTGCGTAGAATGTGTAAAGTGAAATACGTTAATATGGGACCAGAGGATGAGGGCGATGACGATGACGGTAAGATTTATTTTATTCGTTCATTTCGCGGAGAGCCTATGGTCGAAACCGTTACTATTCGTAAAAAAGAATTTAAATTTGAAATTGACACTGGCAGTGCCGTCACGGTTGTACCGCAAAATACATACAATAAGAGTTTTAGTGACATTCCCTTAAGATCCACGAACAAAAGGTTGCACGGTTATTCTGGGGAACGTATTCGGTGTATAGGAATGATTCCGTTACCCATTTCATATGCGGGGAGCACGCATTCGATAAATGCATATGTAGTCTGTGATGAGGGCCCCGCACTACTAGGAAGAGATTTCACTTCTACATTTAATTTACAATTAACCCCTGTGCATTATTGTAGTGACGAAACTATAGTTAAAAGGTTGCAAAAAGAGTATCCTCAACTTTTCTCGGATGAACTTGGGTGTTACAATAAAACTAAAATTAAATTAACCTTAAAGGAAAACTCCAAACCGGTTTTTATTAAAGCGCGGCCGATCGCGTTCGCGTTGCGAGATAAGATCGATAAGGAGATAGATAGGCTAGTCAATCTAGGCGTTCTCGTTCCGGTCGAACACTCCGAATATGCCTCCCCAATTGTTCCCGTATTAAAACGAAACGGAACCGTTAGACTATGTGTAGATTACTCGGTGAGTATAAATAAACAGCTAGTCGTTGAGCAATACCCGCTACCTACCGCAAATGAGTTATTTTCCAAACTTTGTGGTGGCAAACAATTTTCTAAACTCGATTTATCGATGGCATATAATCAGTTTATGCTCGACGAGCCCTCACAAAAAATAACGTGTATAAATACACACCGAGGCCTTTATAAATATACAAGGTTAGTGTTCGGTCTGTCCTCGGCACCAGCGATTTTCCAGCGTGCTATGGAGGGGCTACTAGCGGGCATGGATGGCGTGTTGTGTTTATTGGACGACGTGCTCATCACGGGCAGTGATGAAAAACAGCACCTAGAACGGTTGCACGCAGTTCTTAAGCGGTTGCAATCAGCAGGGTTAACCCTACAAAGGGAAAAGTGCGTGTTTTTTCAGAACGAAGTTTCATACTTAGGGTATGTCATAAATAAAAACGGGTTAAAAAAATCATCGGACAAAGTAGAAGCGATGGTAAATGCACCAAAACCTAAAAATGTTAATGAGTTACAGTCTTTCTTAGGGCTCGTGAACTATTACCGGAATTTCGTACCGGAAGCATCAACAATCCTGAGTCCGTTGTACGACTTATTAAAAAAAGGTATAAAGTGGCATTGGGCTAGCGAGCATGACAACGCGTTTGAAACAATTAAAAGTGTCTTAGCGTCAGATCAGGTACTTGCGCATTTCAATCCTAATGCGAAGGTCATCTTAACAGTTGATGCATCCCCTACCGGGCTATCTGCCATTTTATCACAAATCGAATCAGATGGCACCGAAAGACCGGTTTCGTTTGCCTCGCGCAGCCTTAACGCGGCCGAAAAACGTTACTCGCAGTTACAGAAGGAAGCCACTAGTATCGTGTTTGGTATACGTCGATATCACCAGTACCTGTACGGAAGGTCGGTACCCTTCGTTTTACGTACAGACCACAAGCCCTTAACCAGCATTTTTCATCCCGAGCGTGGCATTCCCGAAGTATCTGCGAATAGATTGCAGAGATACGCAATGTTTCTAAGTGGCTATAATTACGTCATAGAATACGTACGCAGCGCTGATAACAGCGCGGACTACTTGTCGCGGGCTTGCCTGCCGCCGCCGCGGGGGGGCGGGGAAGATGCAACTCGGGTCAACCCGCGCGATGATTGGGATCGAGCTGCATACATTTGTTTTGTCACGGATGGTAATTTGCCTATTTCTGTTAATGAGCTCCGTAATGAAACTAGTAAAGACATTGTGCTCCAACAGGTAATTAAGTATACCGTAAATGGCTGGCCTCATAAAATTAACGATAATAAAATAAAACCATTTTTTTTTATGTCGCACACAACTATCAATTGAGAACGGGTGTGTTATGAGGGGCCATAAAGTAGTTATACCGGAAAGGTTGCGGGGGAAAGTGTTGTCTGAATTACATACCTCTCACTTAGGTATCGTTAAAACTAAAGCGGAGGCACGTTCAAGGTTATGGTTTCCCGGTATAGATGAGGCGATAGAAAAAATGATAGGTTCGTGCGACGTTTGCATTCAATTACGCCCATCTCCGGCGCGGGTGCCATTAGCACATTGGGACCTACCCCCCACGGTATTTTTTAGGCTCCACATTGATTTTCTGGGTCCCATAAATAACCACACATATTTAATCGTTGTGGATGCATATTCCAAATGGGTGGAGGTCTATGATATGGGAAGCTCGACATCATCAATTTCGGTCATAGATAAATTATGTGATTTTTTTTCAAGGTTCGGATTACCTGCGGTAATCGTAAGTGATAACGGTGCATCTTTTTGTTCGCACGAATTTACCGCCTTTTGTAACTTAAACGGTATACAACACATGACGTCACCGGCATACCACCCGGCCAGTAATGGCCAGGCGGAAAGTATGGTCAAAGTTATTAAAAAAGGAATCAAATCGAGTTTACTAACAGGTCGTAATGTACGGGATAGTAAGGTTAAACTATTACAGTACTTGTTCAATTACAGGAACTCCGTTCATTCTACCACCGGCTCTTCACCAACTGAACTAGTGTATGGTCGCAAACTAAAAACGCGTTTAGATTTACTGCACCCGGTTACGCCAACGCCCTCATCCTTATCGGTCACCCTTGCTAATGTTGTCAAAAATAAACAGTGTTCGCAGAATAACAAGTTGAATAGGAAGAACAATGAAACCTTTACAACCGGTGAACGCGTTCTATACAAAAAATTCACTAATAAAAACAAGTTCACTTGGTCGAAAGGTGTAGTTGAAAGAAGACTAGGTAAAGTTTTATACTTAATAAAAGACATTACTTCTTCAGTGTTTATTAAAAAACATAAAAATCATATACTTAAGTACAAAGGTACAGAAAGTAACTGGGACTATTGTGACGCACTGGATTGTGACTTACCTGAGACATCCTTACCCTCTGCACTTCAAACGCCGCCGCCGCCACCGCCGCCGCCGCAAACGCTGCCGCCGCCGCCGCCGCCGCAAACGCTGCCGCCGCCGCCGCCGCCGCAAACGCTGCCGCCGCCACCGCCGCCGCCGCAAATGCCGCCGCCGCCGCCGCAATCGCTGCCGCCGCCGTCGCCGCCGCCGCCGCCGCCACCGCCACCAACAACTCCACTGCCGTCGCCATTGCCGACGACAACCCATGAACCACCGCTGGGTCCATCACTCACGCGGACTATGGCCCCATCATCGGAAGACCCCGCAGAGGGGGAAAGTAAGGCAAAGAGCGAAGTGAGAAATGAGGCGATAAGCTCAGATGACGAGGAGGAATTCCATGAAGCGGAAGCAGAAGGCCAGACGCCAGATTTGCCAGATGTGGCAAGCAATGCGCCAATAGTCCCCAAAAAAATATTACGCAAGCGTACAAATGTTAGTTTTAAGAAGTATTTTTAAAAGAATTGTTTTAGATTAGTTATGTAACTAGGGGGAGGAAGTGTTGCATATGTGTGCGTGAGGCTGCGTCCTCACGCTGTTACTTGTTTTAAATATATGTCAGTGCGCTAACGGCCGTCTGTGGTTTTACTCGCCCTTCCCGTAGTTATCAATAACTACGACATTTAGCTGTTTGATTAGTACTAAGCTGCCAATACGGGTGTTACTCTCCGTAATGCGTATATATACATTATTGTATATTACATATTACATGTAGCTACCTACTACGACACGTTCTACACTTCTACATAATCTACAACATATCCGATGTTTCTCTATGCCCTATTGTATCTGAGCCTTATGATGAGATGAGATAATTGACTGAAACGAGTTTTTTGCTGTCTTTGGCATACATGCGCCGAATAAATTAACACTAAAGTAATATTTTCAATTGAATATAAAGTACTGAAAAGTGACCAAACCCTCTTATTTCTGTAGAGAATTTTGTTTAAGCAAATTGCTAGTTAATTATTGGTTTGATTATATGTTGGAGAACTTGAAAAAATAATGGACACGTATTTTGATTTTTTTTTTATGATATAGGAGGCAAACGAGCAGACGGATCACCTGATGGTAAGCGATTACCGTCGCCCATGGACACCCGCAACACCAGAAGGGTTGCAAGCGCAACCCTTCTGGTGCGCGGTTTGATATTTCAGGTCAAACTCATATTTTACAAAAAAACACACTTCAAAGTTTCATACTTCTCACCGTTTCACTCGAACTTCACGGTGGTTATTTTATTAGTACTCTTAAAATTATTAAAAAAATGTAATAAAAATCAACGAAGGGGCATAGGTCAATAACCATCAAAACGTCTTACTGGAATATTAAAAAAACCGGCTAAGTGCGAGTCGGAATCGCGCACGAAGGGTTCCGCACCATCAACAAAAAATAGAGCAAAACAAGCAAAAAAAAACGGTCACCCATCCAAGTACTGACCCCGCCCGACGTTGCTTAACTTCGGTCAAAAATCACGTTTGTTGTATAGGAGCCCCACTTAAATCTTTATTTTATTCTGTTTTTAGTATTTGTTGTTATAGCGGCAACAGAAATACATCATCTGTGAAAATTTCAACTGTCTAGCTATCACGGTTCGTGAGATACAGCCTGGTGACAGACGGACGGACGGACGGACGGACGGACGGACAGCGGTCTTAGTAATAGGGTCCCGTTTTTACCCTTAGGGTACGGAACCCTAAAAACAAGACAGGTGGGATAAGTTAGGGATAAGTCAATTCACGAGGAGATACAATATTCGCTGGGGTCATCAGGCATGTTGCATGTATAATAAATAAATTATACTAAAGTGAAAGCTTCCTGAATCTACGTCAAGTTTTAAAGTTTGAAATTAAATTATTCGATTAACGGACTTTCTGACCTTTGCAGAGTCATAGTGAATCGACGTGACACACATTCCGGTTTCGGCTATAGCACTCACGTTTTTGAGATACTTCGTCGTGCTCGAAAAACTCATGTGCTTCACTCTTCACTAAGTACATAGTATAAAACAAAGTCGCTTCCCGCTGTCTGTCTGTATGTATGCTATCTTTAAAACTACGCAACTGATTTTGATACGTTTTTTTTAATGGATAGAGTTATTCAAGAGGAAGTTTATGTATAATTTGTTAACCCGTGCGAAGCCGGGGCGGGTCGCTAGTATAATATAAGAGCTCAAAATTTATGACTGTTTCGGTTCGTAGTAAAATAATTTTCAGTTTTTTTTATTTTATACAATAGCCTTTGGAGGAATAAACGCAATGCACATTTGACCTTTTTTACTTATAAATAATAAGTGCTGATTCCATTCGCTGTAAAGAATCTGACCTACTTACAATTTTTTGGAAAATAAAAAATACGACTGTATATTTTAAGAACTTGATACCCATTTACATCAATGAGATTGAAATTATCTACGGAACTAACCGCAACAACTAAAAGCGTCCTTGACTGGTTAGAATTGCGATGTTTCACAGGTGTCATGGATATCATTTTTTCTATTAGTTCTTGAGAAGACGCAGCCTATACGACTCTTGAATAGATTTAACGTAGATCGTAACTAAGGTCTCGGTTAAGCAAATTTCGTGTTTAGTGGAAGGCTTCGTGTGTTTAACAAATATTTATTTAATAAAGTCAACACATCATTACCCGATCTTAAAGATCTTGAAGCTAATCGCGAGCTAATATCGAACTGAGTCGGATTCTGCCCGTCTGAGCTGTAGCCCGTTTTTAGCATTCAGTGTTATAGTGTATTTATGGATTTATAATTAAAACATTTTTGGTAAGTGATATTTTATATAATATTTTATTATTAAGTACATATTAAAATTAATGATTGAAAATAAAATTATCCTTCCTAAAGCCAAATTTATTAGACAATGACAACTTTACCTAGTGTGTTTGTCAGCTTAGCCTTTAAAAATAATATCTGCGGCTACGGTTCAAACAAAAAAAACTATTTTTAGGCTCTGGAGGCCTAGCCAAGATGACAATCTTTGATAGAAAATGCCAATCGATACTTAAATATTGTACCTATTGAAATAGTCGCTGGTGGTCTAGTGGTAAGAGCGTGCGACTTTCAATTCGTAGGTCACGGATTCAAAACCCGGCTCGTACCAATTTTTCTGAACTTATGTACGGTGAAGAAAAACATCGTGAGGAAACCGAACTAATCCCGATAAGGCCTAGTTTACCCTCTGAGTTGGAAGGTCAGATGGCTGTCGCTTTCGAAAAAAGTCACGCCTACTCCAACAACCAATCCCTCCTACGCCAATTCTTGGGATTAATTGTCAAACGGAGGGTCTGCATGGGTCCTCTCATGAGCCGTGGCAAAAATGCCGGGATAACGCGAGGAAGAAGACTATCACGTGACTTTTCGTAGCATCAGGGTCGAATCACATCTGTCAGCATCGAGCCGCATTTTGTATAAGTATGAGAAATCGCTCGTTAGTATGAAGATGCGTACGCATCGGAAAGCTGAAAGCATGCGTACGCATCTTCATACTAACGAGCAATTTCTCATATATAAAATGCGGCTCGATGCTGACAGATGTGATTCCACCCTCAGTCATCCTGAAACATTTTTTTCTTTCGTTTGGTGTTTAATCAGTGTATGATTGTCGTCTTGGCTAGGCTCCCAGGTCTTATTTATTCAATTTATCAATATGTATAATAGGTACATATTTTTAAAAACGTAATTTGAGTAAATTATATAGGATTCTCTACCCTAAAGGTGCAAATGCCATCCTCCGCTAAGCCCGTCTGTCAGTGGGCCGTATTGTATTTTTATAAATAAATAAAAACCAAATTTTGTGTGATCATAAGACCAAGTACACAAAGTTATTGCTACCAACAAATAAAAGACAACATCAAGTCAACATGTGTTTTACAAATTTGGACATAATTTCACTTATTGTGATGCTTTCGTGTGCCAATTAGAATAGGTATACATAATTTAAAATTGTAAATTGACATTAATAAACTCATTTAATATTGATTAGCTCTTTGAATTCTAATTTTCATACAATATCGATTTTAAACATTATTATTTTCAGTACCTATGTAAGATTAGCATTGAAAATACGCCAGTTACCGTTTTATATATGCTCTTGTATCTATATGTACGTAATAAATTAATAATGTTAGCTTACGTCGATAGTTTGCGTAACAGATCGAATGAAATATAATGTAGGTACCTATGCCTATACAAAAAAATATATATTGTTTTATTACAATGAACATTTGATGGCCCATATCATCATAGGAAAAACCTACTGTGTTGCCTTTTCCGCCATAATTGGTTATCTATTCAAATCACCATTATACAGGGTGGCCAACCTAGAGGTATACAACTTTTTTTTGCCGCCATTTTATTTTGGCGGTAAATATGACAGTTATTGCATGAAAATTAGTTTGTGTAGATACGGCAAATTTATTATGGAGCGTTTTACGTCGGAAGAACGTGTTTTAATCATTAAAAACAATAGAAACATTAAAAATAACGTTTCCCGGTCGATTAATTTCGAGAAACGGTAACATTGACTGGCCCCCAAGATCGCCTGATTTAACAGCTCCTGACTTTTTTCTGTGTGGCTATCTAAAGGGACGTGTCTATGCTAATAGGCCAACGAACCTTCAGCAATTAAAACAAAATATTCGAAACACTGTCGCTGAGATAACGCCAGAAATGTGTGAAAAAGTGATGAAAAACGCGATGAAAAGGGTTCGCATCTGCCATGCTGCTGGTGGACATTTGTCTGACATTAATTTTCCATGTGTAATTGCTGACCCTACATATTCTATTTAACAAGGAATACTTAATATTTTTTATGTTTTATAGAATAAAATTTCAAAAATAAAATGTATACCTCTTATTTGGCCACCCTGTAGTAATAAAGTATATGACACCTAAGAAGTAAATAATGATGTGCCCTTGAAGAGTCGAGTGTTTTCCTTAATAAAATAACTATTCTCTTTTTTTCGTCCTCTTATGATATATGATATGATAGAATAAATATTGTAGTAATTGCCAAATGTCTAATCGTAATTCATCTCCAGCGGTTTTTCTGTCCATAAGCCTAACAACTTAAAAGGAATTAATGACAACTGTTCGTTTTTTTAGCATTACAAAAAAGGTAAACAATCTTGACGTGACTTTTTATCGAAAACACTTTAGAAAAATAAGTCACGGCAAATATGTAATAATTATGAATCATATACGATTATTTACATTATTTTGCTTCCATAAGTTTACTGGCGGCCTAGCCAAGGTGACAGTCGCTATCGCTTCGCCATCGAATCGCTTTTTGTCTCTCTATCACTCTTCCATATTAGTGCGACAGTGACAGTTGCGTTTCGTTCGCTACGGAGCGTTAGCGTTTGGCATGTTGTCTACGGGGCCTGGTTACTGATTTTAAAAAAGCGTTTTTCAATTAAAAGACACATCAAGATCGCGTAGTCTTTTTCTAATGCAAAAAAAAAAACGAAAAATCTTTAATTTTTTTTGCAGGTTTAAATATGATTATACTATTGCTGCTATTTCTATCGGCCTGTGCCTCGTGGGTGTTATGGGTTGTCCACACTCGACGATTCGAGAAAGCTACTGCTTCGCTGCCTTCGCTGCCTGGCGTGCCGCTGCTGGGGAACGCGATGCTCTTCATCGGCAACACAGAAAGTAGGTTGCATTAATACATTGTTTTTACAAATATCCTTGAATACCAGGAAAATAATTATCTCTCTCTCTTCTCAGCATATTTGTGTCCACTGCTGAACATAAGTATGCCTCTTTCATGGATTTCCATGTTATTCTGAATGCGGCGGTTCTATGCCAGGTTGGCCCTGCCTTCATTCTAATTAATGTCGTCCGACCATCTGGCTCGTGGTTTTCCGCCCCTTCGGCTTCCCAGTCGAGGTCTCCAAAACAGTACTCGCTAATACAATAATTATAGATACCTATAATAATCATAATTATCCTGGAAGATATCAACTTACCTATTAAATATAAAATAAAGATGTTTTTGTGATCAGTGATTTCAATTAGGTAGGTACCTAATTGAAATCACTGATCACAAAAACACTACGGTACAAAACAATAAGTATTACGGTAATTTATAATTCGAGTCTCAGAGGTAAATTAACTTCTGCAAGAGGTTCTTTATGTTTTTTTTTGTTAATCTGGAATTTTCAAACTGGTTAAGTTAAGGGTCGATGATACGTGTGTGCTGTGTGCTAATCAAACACCCAAATCAAAAATAATGCATTTGAAGAAAAAGTCAACAACCTAATTTAATGTCGCACGCTGATTTTTGGAAATACTGCAGATGCTTAAAATTTGATAGGTCGCTCGCTTTTTTGATATACAGAGTGTTTTCTAAGTGGAAATAGAGGGACAAACCGAATCTATAATATTACCGCATCTTCACCGTACTAAACAGTTAGTCGAAGAATTTGCGTCATCCTAGAAGTCGAGGAGAATATTAAAAACCTGTTATTATCTTGGTATTTAAAGCTAGACAAAAACGGTTCCAGAAAAACAGACTCAAGGATTTTTTTATTGCTATGACTTAAAAATTTTAGATTAATATTGTTGATAAACTTGCCCAAGCAACAGCGTGGTGGATGTGTGATGCATGTACGAAAAGTAGTAGGTAATACAAGTTCCAATCGTAAATATATGCCGCCTAAAAGTGTAAAGGTATGCGAATTAATTTAACACCTATTTATTGAGAAACCACTTATAGTTTAATCTCGAGATTACGTTGCGTTAGTCAATTTACAAATTCAGTTACAATATAAAAACATACACCCAGGATAAAGAATGCTCTTTCATCTACAAGAGAAAGTCTATAGAACTATCGAATTTAAAATATAATATATCGAACTTTAAAATATCTAATTAATGCAATAAGTACCTAAGTGTCGATATTTGCCTGAATAAGGCCGCCAAGACCTAAGTACAATAAGCATTTGTGTATTTTTGATACAGTTTGATAGAAAAAGACGAATACTTAGACGATAGAAGAATGCGAAACTAAGTTATATTATAATTTATATCACGCGATTCATAAATATTTATAATCGCCTCATGGGAAGTCCCTCAAAATCATGATCTTAATTAAATAGGTAGCGTAGACAGTTTTAATTAATTAACATAACCGGTATTGAGTAGGCGCTATAGAATTTGACTAAAACATTCGAGATAGATGATATAATATAAATAATTAATTCTAACATGTAAATGCCTCCTATTATTGTTAATTGCCTACTAAAATTAATATGATGTAAATATATATGTATTACTTATTTACATGACATTTTTAATGTGTGTACATTTAGAAATTTTTATTTACCTATTCACTAAGTATGACACGAGAGGATGTTGAATTTCGTTCGGGTTGGAATGAATGAAAGATTTGTACAATGAAGCAAATAAATAAGTAGGTAATTAAAATTAATGTTTAGGTACTATGTGATAACTGATAATCAGGATTTTTACATTGAACTGTAATTAATGAGTGCCGTGTTACAAATATTACGAAGTCCTTTTTGCCAAGACAATAATAAATATTTCGGCTTTCGGCTACAGTCGACATCAGTGACATAAAACACCGGCACCTAATTGTGTAAAAGCATTCAAAAGTTAAATTATTCGTGACTCGGTTGCAGCTTGATTCAACCAATTGCTGAGCCCATTTGGAATCTAATCCATCCAGGAAACTGCTAATAAAGGTCCCTCCTCCTCCAAAGGCTTATGCCCGGTTCACATTACTCCAGTCCAGTAATCCAGCGGGCTAATCCAGTCCAGTGCTGGACTGGATCATATCGTTTACATTATTCCAGCACTGGACTGGATTAGCCCGCTGGATTACTGGACTGGAGTAATGTGAACCGGGCATATTCCAGTCTTTTCACCGTTCAACGTTCAATCCAATACTGGGGGCCGATTTTTGAATTTCGATCGCCCGATTTCGTCACTCGAAAATTGGTGGAAAACAGCGAAATGCTGATTTTTGAAATACGAGCGATATATATATAGGGAATCTAGTGGTATTGACCACTCGTTTTCAATTATACCAGTAGAATTTACATGCCTAGTAGTGGAGATATTACTGAACGAAAAACACGAAATCGAGCGGTCGAATTTCAAAAATCGGCCGCCTGGAATGCAACTGGAATGGCTGTTCACACTATTCCAGTGGTGCTGGATTGGGTGAGCTGGAATGAAAAGTTGACGGTCTCTCCAGTCACTGGACTGAAATGCTCACTGGAATGGGTACATTCCAGTGCATTCCAGTGTCTGTTCACATTATTCCAGTATCATTCCAGCACTGGATTGGATTGCTGGACTGGAATGCTACTGGAATAATGTGAACCGGGCATTACGGCCCACAGATTCTCAGGCCGCCGGACGATATCAGCCTGTCAGTCGTTCGGAACTGTCAACTTTTGTTCTAACTGACGGATTGATGTCGTCCGGCGGACTGATAATGATAGTGGGCCCCTTTACCGATTCAACATGCCAAATTTCATATAAATCGGTTTCATGAATTACATGTTACATGTGAAAAGCTACAAGAAAGGAAGTGTTGTTTTAAAAATTATAATAATAGTAGTTAGTGCACAGAATAGGGCAGAGTGGCGCTCTCTTGTGTCAGAGGCCAAGATCCTCTTTGGGTCACAAAGCCAGTGATGTATGTATAAATGCAGTAGTTAGTGGTTTTTAGGTACTTTGGCGCCCTGCGCCTGTTAAGTACTTAATAAAGCCTCCGCCGCGCCATAGTCGCCATAACTAACCAAGAGGCTTGACTTGCGCGGCCTTTGCACGCCGCCTCCCTGGGCCATGATATCATTTGGTCCTAGGGTAAATATGACCCTGGTGGATAAAATACAAAAAGTTATCCATTGACGGACAACTACCTTACTCTTATTCAAATTGACTAAGGTTTAATCGGGTAATTCCGGAAATCGGGTAATTCCGAAAATCATTGTAAACATTGAGTTTAAATTCGATCATTGTAAAATCACTCATATTCCGTTGTAGTAAGAGTCAGCTTTTGGAATTATCTACCACTTTCGTTCATTCGGAAATACCCGAATACACCTTATGGTTGATCATTTTTTAGGCCCCTAACCAAAAAAAAACTTCGTCAACATAATATCACAATAGTGAATTTGCATAACCAGGTACTTAAGATGTTGTATAATTTTTTTTATTTATTTGGTGAATATCCGGTCTTCGGTAAGGTTATCGTAAGGTCATCAAACTTGCCACTTGACACGATTTTTGCGCACTAGTTGGTCTCCTTCAGGTATCCAATTTACTGAGAGGTATCTTTACATTTACCCAAAATTCAGTCATAACCGATATACTTATGTATATTTATTATACTTAATTAATATGGGGCATTATCTATGAAAAGGGACCTTATTGTCGATGGCGCTTATACGCCGCACAGCGTCGCCCGGCATTGTATTTATATCGGAGCATCGTTAATAATAGCGTAAGCGCCATCGACAATAAGGTCCCTTTCCGTAGATAACGTCACAATACACATACAGGCGGACGCGTTCAGTATGAATCAAACAAAGGCTGATAGATAACCTGAAAAAGCGGCCAAGTGCGAGTCGGACTCGCCCATGAAGGGTTCCGTATTTAGGCGATTTATGACGTATAAAAAAAAACTACTTACTAGATCTCGTTCAAACCAATTTTCGGTGGAAGTTTACATGGTAATGTACATCATATATTTTTTTTAGTTTTATCATTCTCTTATTTTAGAAGTTACAGGGGGGGGGACACACATTTTACCACTTTGGAAGTGTCTCTCGCGCAAACTATTCAGTTTTGAAAAAAATGATATTAGAAACCTCAATATCATTTTTGAAGACCTATCCATAGATACCCCACACGTATGGGTTTGATGAAAAAAAAATTTTTGAGTTTCAGTTCGAAGTATGGGGAACCCCAAAATTTGTTTGTTTTTTTACTATTTTTGTGTGAAAATCTTAATGCCGTTCACAGAATACATCTACTTACCAAGTTTCAACAGTATAGTTCTTATAGTTTCGGAGAAAAGTCGCTGTGACATACGGGCGGACAGACAGACGGACAGACAGACAGACATGACGAATCTATAAGGGTTCCGTTTTTTGCCATTTGGCTACGGAACCCTAAAAAAACCTACCGTTTGATGGGGATCTACGAGTAGGTATGTTCAGCTAAAATCAATGGTTTCGGAGAAATCATCGATCATCAAGTAAAATATGTATCTCGGTTGGAATGGGTCACTATATTAACTATATACTCGTAATCCATCCATGGTCAACAATCTACTACAATCTCTACTACTACTATAAAAATTTAGGAAAGCTCCCATACTAAAATCGAGATATTTCGATAGACAGCCGCCACAACAAAAAATAAAATAATAAAATGAAGGAGCGGCCTAATAAGGAAATATATATATATAGTTATCCATGCCGTAATCGGCAACGGCGACCCTAGCTAATTACGAGCGTGAGCTCTGATATGGCTGGCAAAGCCGAACTTACTTTTAAAAACTCTATCGCAGGTGGGGCAGTAAAGTTGACCAGAACTATTGTAAGTATAATTGTAGGAGGGTTTCGGCCGGGATTTACGTATCTGACGTTTCGCATCAAGATCAGTGAGACGCGCGTCTTCAAAGTTCTTTACGCTCAACTTAAGACGATTGGAAGGCCCAATGCCCTTGAGCGTCAGGGCGGAGCTAAGCGCTCTGTACCCGCACCACCCGCTTACCCCGCTCGCTGCGATCGTACGTGAATTTTGTATCGCTGCACCGCCACGAGGTTCAAAGAATAAGATACAGCCCAGAGGCGTGCAGTTGGCGCTATACTCGTATACCTTTTGTTTGCAGATATTTTGTTGTCGTTTATCTACTCATAAGTAGATAATGCATTTAGTGGAGGTCGTAAATTACATTTCACGGTTAATACGACTCGCGTCCTGTTTAAAACGCCATATAAAATTATATTATTATTATATATTACTTACCCATCCCGTTACGCACGATGCTGCACGTTTGTGTAATTGACATAACCGTCGTATTGAATTGGTAGAGTGTCATTCGATGGAACTTGCTAACTATGTAAGTAATCAAACTTGATGAATGAATTTACTAATGACTTTTGTTGACATAGTTAGTTCCATAGAATGATACTTTATGCAATACGCCGTCAGCCAACATTTTTTAATGTGTTTATTACCTACCTTAGGTTTTTTGTTTTGTCTAATATATACACATATCATAAAGAAACACATCTTCATTCATACTCACATCGTACAGCGTAGTGTACCTTTACTTTACTACCTACTATTTGTAGGAACTGCAACAGTAACTTTGTAATAGCAAATATTTATATGGGATTACAAACTTACTTATGCAGTTCTTAGATCTTTAAAACGTGACTGATATTGCAATATTTTTAGGTTTTCTATGGCTTGATAAGCTGAAAACTACTTATGTTTAAAATTTGAAGCTTGTGGATATACTAGAAGTACCTTAGAATTATGATGATCGTAGGTGAGTGAGTGAGTGAGTGAGTGAGTGAGTGAGTGTGTCAGTGTCGAAAATAAGGAACTTTGACGTACAATCATTCTTAAACTACTAGTTCAAATTGAATGTTTTTGAGAATATATCTTAAGCATGTTTAGCCCTATATATTACTGAAAATTCAGGGTTTTAGCTTCAGCCAGCACAAAATTACAGGACGTCGAAAATGGCCTGAATCGCTTCGAGAAAAGGATGGTACGGCCGTGCCTCTTTTTTTGCTCGACTTGGCGGGGGCACTGCCGTGCCCTCAGATTTACTTAATAAACTAACATCATTTTAATGGGTAACAATCCTAAAAATGTAATGGTTTCTGAATCAAACTATATAGTATATACCTACAACATAAATTGCCAATGTTGATCAATTTTTTTTAGAAATTGAACTTTATTAAAAACGTTAAATTTTAATGGCAATATGTCGGCGCATGTTCGAAAACATTTTTTATATATTTCAAATGAAGCTTTCTCAAACATAAGTGGAAATATTGTCATTACGTTCGTAATAATAGGCTGCGAAACACCGTGTTGTGCGCGCTAAAGCGCGTCACAACCAAATCAACATTCTGCAGTTATTTAATCTTTGGCCACAATAACTCCAATTTTATTGCACCTCGGCTCAGAACAAGCATGCAGAATACAAGGAAGGCACGGAGCGACGAGCGACACAGCCTCCTCGTCTCAAAGCTAGCACACGACTGCCGGCCACGCCTTTTTCGAGCTACATACGCACAAAATGTTGAAAAATATTCGATTTCTTAAAAAAAAAAATATTTATTAACATTATTCTACGTTGCATTTGTAGTATCTGTTAAAACAATTATTCTAGTTTAAAAATAACTTTAATCGAATAAACCGTTCACTAGAAATAGGCAAAGTTAGTCGCAAAACGGCCTGTCGTAATGTTCCTTTTTTGAAAAAAACTATAAGTCATAGGGAACAAGTCAAACGTTAGAAATGTTGTACATAAAACGTAAAATCATATATATTTTTTTCATATTTTTTTGTTGAACCGTTAAGAAGATATAGACTCTAGAATGTTAGAGTTTTCGGCCAAAAACGGCGTCTAGCGCCTTAACGCGAGAACGCCATTCTGGCCGCTGAGAAGCAAGCTCCTCCCATTTGTCAGGTGGTATACCGCAGGCAGTTAGGTGGCGCTTAAGCACATCCTTGTAACGTAGGTGCTGCCCACCTTGCTTCCGTTTACCAGCTGATAGCTGGGAGTAGAAAACGGCTTTCGGTAGTCTGCAATCACTCATACGCCAAACATGCCCACACCATCTTAGCTGTCCCTTCATCAAGAGAGCCTCCATGCCAGGCATCTTGCAGCGACGAAGTACTTCAGTGTTGGGAACGCGATCTTGCCATTTTATACGTAGAATGGAACGTAGACAACGTAAGTGGAACGTGTCTAGCAAGCGAATGTCGCCTTTGTACAAACACCATGTTTCCGAAGCATACAAAAGAATCGGAAGAACCATGGCTTTGTACACCGACAACTTCGTCCGCAGCTTTAGATCATGCGATCCCCAGACACGATGCGTTAACCGACCGAAAGTGGACGCAGCCTTAGCAATCCTAGACGGGATCTCGGAGGCTAGTCTGTTATCCTTTCTGATCTGGCTTCCAAGATACTTGAAAGAGGACACTTCGGTTAGGGGTTTCCCTTCTATTTTTGTGTGAAAATCTTAATGCGGTTCACAGAATACATCTACTTACCAAGTTTCAACAGTATAGTTCTTATAGTTTCGGAGAAAAGTCGCTGTGACATACGGACGGACAGACAGACGGACAGACAGACAGACATGACGAATCTATAAGGGTTCCGTTTTTTGCCATTTGGCTACGGAACCCTAAAAAAACCTACCGTTTGATGGGGATCTACGAGTAGGTATGTTCAGCTAAAATCAATGGTTTCGGAGAAATCATCGATCATCAAGTAAAATATGTATCTCGGTTGGAATGGGTCACTATATTAACTATATACTCGTAATCCATCCATGGTCAACAATCTACTACAATCTCTACTACTACTATAAAAATTTAGGAATGCTCCCATACTAAAATCGAGATATTTCGATAGACAGCCGCCACAACAAAAAATAAAATAATAAAATGAAGGAGCGGCCTAATAAGGAAAAATATACAGTGATAACAAACAATAAAAGCGGCCAAGTGCGAGTCGGACTCGCCCATGAAGGGTTTCGTATTTAGGGGATTTATGACGTATTAAAAAAAAACTACTTACTAGATCTCGTTCAAACCAATTTTCGGTGGAAGTTTACATGGTAGTGTACATCATATATTTTTTTAGTTTTATCATTCTCTTATTTTAGAAGTTACAGGGGGGGGGGGTACACACATTTTACCACTTTGGAAGTGTCTCTCGCGCAAACTATTCAGTTTAGAAAAAAATAAAATTAAAAACCTCAATATCATTTTTGAAGACCTATCCATAGATACCCCACACGTATGGGTTTGAATTTTTGAGTTTCAGTCTAAATATGGGGAACCCCCAAAATTTTTTGTTTTTTTTTTTATTATTGTGTGAAAATCTTAATGCGGTTCACAGAATACATCTACTTACCAAGTTTCAACAGTGGTCTTATAGTTTCGGAAAAAAGTGGCTGTGATATACGGACGGACAGACAGACGGACAGACAGACATGACGAATCCATAAGGGTTCCGTTTTTTGCCATTTGGCTACGGAACCCTAAAAACCAGAGAAGAGTGAGTCGATTTTAAATATAGGTACGCAATCCTTAGGGCGTGCTACTCGCATTTGGCCAGTTTATAACTTAAATTGCTCCTAATACTTAGAACTTTAGAACCTAAAATAGAATAGTTGCAGAAATTTGGATTAATTAGTAAGTATTTTCAACCCGTCTTGGTTAAATTATTTTTTGGTTTGTAAGGTGTAAAATTGTTTTGTATAAAAATAAAATACATCAAATCAAACTATTACTCAACAAAAAATTAGTCTTATTGAGAATACTATGGGACTAGGTCGATTTTTGTAAAATTGTCCTGTAACATTTATTTAGGACGATGTGACTAGGGTTTAGTTTCCGTGTAGCGTTTAGTTTAATTTCTTAAGTAACTTATACATGTATACCTACATATCAATCATTGTAAGTTTGTTAAAATGTAAGTTTAGTATCTTCTTTTAAATTATAATAATTAGTAATTCATTTCATTTGTTACAGAAATTTTACAAAACTTGCAAAACATCGCTGACTTGGCTTTCAGGCATAAGGGTGCAGTCAAAATTTGGTTGGGCCCCAAATTGTATGTCGGTAAGATTTTTTTAATCTCTTACTTGTGTGTTCTTGTTTCTGAATTCGTAATGTTCATTTATTTTTTTCTGGAACGATAATTATATATTTTTCTTTATTGATAACTTATTTTTGTTACAGCTCTAGCGAATCCCGAAGACGTTCAGGTAGTTTTGGACAACTGCTTAGACAAGGACGTAGTCTATCGTTTCCTAAGACCATGGCTGGGATATGGCTTATTCGTTGCACCTTGTAAGTAGGTACTACTGGTACTAGGTCATCACAGAGGGGCTACCGCGAAAACCGTTTTTCGCAAATTGCGGGGATCTTTCTCTTTTACTCCAATGAAGGCGTAATTAGAGTGACAGAGAAAAATGCCCGCAATTTGCGAACTCGATTTTCGCGGTTATAGCCCAGATCAGTTTAGATAAAGAAAAAAAATACTATAGAATTGCAAGAAAAGAAATACAACAACTTATCTCCATGACAAAATATCGGAAACTCAGAAAAAGTAATTTACACGTGTTACCCAAGTTTTAATCGTAGTTATAATGTCAATGGCCATGTTAGCATGATATCATAATTAAAAATAATGCAGTAAAATCCAGAAATCGAAAATATACCTACCTCGCTTTATATTGTCACACCACGTTGTTAGTTAGTTAGTACATATCATAGTATGTGCTAATTATAGCGCACTATTGATACATTTTTTTTCGTAAAGTTACGTCTTTTCGCACTTAGGTGTTTACGTTGACGTCAACAGAACGTCAACGTAAACAAAGTGCGAAATTTAAGCGATCAATTGTCAATCACAAATATTAGACTTACGTTTAGCACTTACGACTCACGGAAGTCACGGATATAGGTACTATATGATGTACTTCTACTAGTTTGACCCTGTTATTTATGTACCAACATACACATACATAATTACATACATAACATAAGATAGTTTGTTGTATAACAGTTTAACAACGTATCGTCGCATATGAAAAGTGGCAGTGTCCTCAAAGTTAGGTACATTGTTTTGTAGTCCTTTATAATATGTAGTAGACTAGTACCTATAGGTATGCTTATTGCATATTTGCATATGTGTATACAATACTCACACTATAAATACTTTTTATTGCACACCTCAATACAGAAAACAATTAAGTGAATACAACAAATCAGATGAGGTAAACAGCAATATTTATGCAAACGCTTTTTAGCGATATCTTCCAGACATATTAACAAATGAATGTAGTGATACACCTGCGCCAAAAAAAGACACGGTTTTTAATCTTGCCTTATTTCAAAATTTCATACTTTTATAAGTGTGAATGCACGGGTTAAAATTATGCATCCATATTTGCTAGTACCATTGTCAAAACTGCAAGTTCATTTTAAATATAGGAATAATAAAAAATATTAATAACGATGGGCTTTCATTTGTGCAGGTACTTTATATCGCTGATATAGTAAAATGTGACGTTATCTATGAAAAGGGACCTTATTGTCGATGGCGGTTACGCCATTATTAACGATGTTCCTATATAAATACCTACAATTTAATGCCGCGCGACGCAGTGCGGCGTAAGCGCCATCGACAATAAGGTCCCTTTTCATATATAATGCCCCAAATGGATGTTATACTTACATTTAATATACATGCCATCATTGGCATAATATAATTACTAATTAGGATTAGTGCGATGACGCGTAGCACGGTTATTTCTACGAGTATAAGTCTACTTCTAGTTTGACTGGCTACGAGCTACGACTCAATGAAAGTAGTTCGTCAACAAGATTGCAGTTTTAAACTTTTAACATTACCGTTTACAGTTACCGTTACAGTTTGCCTTAGAAAAAATACTATTTAATACACTAATACAATGCAAGAAAAGTATTCAGTATTAAGTACAGTCGAGTCGCCTGCAATAATATGTTACTCTTTGAATGCCGCAAAAATATGTGACACGCTCTTATGGCTCTACAAATAAGATCGTGTCAGATATTTTTGAGGCCTTCGTTGTGTAACATTAACATATTATTGCAGGTGACTATACTTTTGAGGAATAGGTTCAGATGAATTAATATTTCTGAGTATTTCGTTTAAAAAAAAAAAGATTAATTTATTCTTATAATATCGTGTTACAATTGTGAGAAGCGCCGTTTCATTTATATGTCTCGAAAGAGCTCTGTTCATGACTTATGAGTTATAAATAATGCAGTATGTAAGTAATAAAATAACTTAATAAAAAAACATTATTAATCCCAACCCCATTTTTTCAGTGGAACTATGGAAATCTCACAGGAAAGTGATGAGATCAGTGTTCAACAACAAAGTGGTGGAAGACTACCTGGCGGTGCTTGCGGCTCAGGCCGATGTTCTGGTCGAGAAACTGGACGCGATGGTCGGGAAAGGAGATTTTGACGTCCTCAAATTTATTACCGCCTGCACACTGGACATCGTGTTTGGTAAGGAATAATAAAATATGTTTTGTTGCGCAACAGCGCTAGTAGAGTTAAAATAAAGTAAGTACCTAGAGTTAACAGCCCTAGTAGATCTACACGCGTCCTGAATCGTGTCAGCAGGTCAAAACTAAAAAGTCGTTCGCAAATGGAATGCGAAATTTTAAAGTTTATTTACTTCCTACATCAGGTGGTGAAAACATTTATACATATTTATGAAGTCGGCTGTATCATATGAAAGGGCTTGCGTTGTGCATTCCATATCTTTTATTTTATAATGAAAAATAAATAAATTGAAAAATGATCAATAAAGGAAAATTTAAAAACAAAAATATGTAGCCCACGGAACCCTCGGTGCGCGAGTGAAGACAACGCTATGCGCGTATTATAGCGACATCCCGCTCGCACATCGAACCGACGCGACGTGCGAATCGCATTCAGTCTGATAACCGCCTAAATGACCTCTATATAGCGTGGCTCTTTTTTAATACAACGTAAACCGGAAACCAATGCCTTAGACCAGCGGTCGTCAACCTGCTGCCCGCGGGCCGCATGCGGACCGTGAACCTGTCACTTGCGGCCCGCGAGCCTCCCTGTTTATTTTGTATGTAATATTGACAAACGACAATGTCTGATAAAGTCATAAATATAAACAAAGTTCGGCCCGCGTAGGGCATGCTCCCGGGAATTCCCGGTTCTCAAATTCCCGGGAATTCCCGGGAATTTTATAGTGTCGAAAGAACCGGTACTGAAGACCCGGAACCGGTACTTCCCGGTTCTCATCAGTATGCGTATTTATTCCCATTTCAATAGTAGTTGTCTTAGTACTTTAGCTCCGGACATTAAATAACATTTTAATAATGGTGCTATGAATAGGGGGACCCAAAAATAACCCGACAAAACACCTAGTAAAGTGGTAATTTGTAAAAATTCACCAAGTTTTCTATTTCAACTTTGTTTTTATCTGAAACTTCGTTCAGTACTTTTATACCGGTTACATAAAGGACTAATGATATTAGCAATCTATGTAAATATGTTTGTGTTATATGTCCCAATGGAGCCTTAAAGCTACTAAATTACACCTATTTAGATGAATAAGGTGTCTATCTATACATTTTGATCTTGACTTAAGCTATAATCTTTACTTGTACTTTTAAATCACAAGTAGGATATTATTTATTTATTATATTCGAATATTCTTCTTCTAGGTTTGGTTTTATATGAAAATATTCCGTTCTCGGTTTGAATTTTTAACTCCTGTATCCCGTGCCGTCATAGTGCTGAGGCTGAGTGCATCGACTACGGCCGTGTTGCTCGTACACTTTTAAGCCCAGGCGGAGGCAAAGTGTGCCGGTTAATTTCGTAAAATAGGTGGGAACGCTAAAAGTGCTTTTTTATATAAAATAAGTCGTTTATTAATCTTTATAAAATTGTTCATATGAAAATAAGTAATTCATAAAGATTGTACGCTAACACAAACAATTTCTTAAAAAAAAATCATAAGATGCATTGAGAACCGGGAAGAACCGGGAATCCCGGTTCCGGCCATGTTCAGAACCGGGAAATAAAATTCTTGGTACCGGGACCGGTACTGCATGCCCTAGGCCCGCGTCAACTTCGTTAACTACTATGTGGCCCTTGGCTGCTAAAAGGTTGCCGACCGCTGACCTGTCGTACACTCCACAGAGAACAAAGTTGTTTAAATCAGAATAAATAAAATAAAGGTTTTATTAAATTACAGAAACTGCAATGGGCGAGCGCATGGATGTGCAAGATAATCCCGACACCCCGTACCTGCGCGCGCGCCACTCGGTCATGACGATCCTCAACATGCGCTTCTTCAAGGTGTGGCTGCAGCCAGACTTCCTGTTCAACCTCACCTCCTACGCGAAAGAGCATGACGAAAGCATCAAAATCACGCACAAGTTTACTGATGAGGTATGGTGATTTCATTTTTCATTTCATTTATTTATTTGCCATAAATTGTATGTTTACATAAGAAGATGAGATACTTTCTCTGCATTCACAAATGTCTTTAGCCTTTCTCTATCAGACACTCATAACACCTTCCTGAATTCCTAATTAAATCTCCACAAATTCCACAATCTTCCCACATTCGATACATCCAAAACCATAATATGTAGATACCGTAAAATGGGGTTAGTAGGCGCAAAACTGACATTCAAACCTCGATAACATTTTATTTTTACATATGCAAACTGAATGGTGTATATAATAAGTGTTCCGGACGTTTGTATTTTACATTTTATTTTGGGTAGTTCCATTTCATAACTTTGACGAAAAACAGGAAAACCCACCGTTTTTGGGGTGAGTTGGGTTTTCATACAAAGGTGCAATGATTTTGGAAGATTGTTGGATCGATTTTTTTTTATTATGAGCTCCATTTTAAATTGGAATACATTATTTTTGTAGCAGTAGCCTTAAAAACCCATCTCACCCCCCTTTCAACCCTTCTCTCCCCATTCATAACCCAACTCTCCCCGCGAACCCTACTCACCCCATTTTACGGTATGTTAGCCGTAGGTAAGTTAGTATTCAATAATGCCATAGTCAGTCATAGATGCCTACTTAATTTACATACTGGGTTCATTCATAGCCAACGTGTCGTCATTTAACGAGTTGTAAAGATTGTAGAGCCATGATTTATGAACAAACCGGTTAATTTGAAATAAAATGGTAATTTTTATTACTTACTTAATCTGATTATATGACTAATAGAGGTAAGAGCGTTGTTCGCTGTCATATCAGCCCCGAACTACGCTATACCTGCCTAATACTTATTCAATTATTTCGTAATGTAAAAAAACTGACAATCACAATATAAATCCCTGACAATCTACCATGTGTAATTTTAAGTGAAATTGTATATTGTGAGATAAATAAATCATATCATATCATATCATAATGCCTGCCTATATAAACCGGATCTTAACAGTAAATCATCAAATCAAATTAGAATATAGGCAGCACTTGCCACAGCGATGTAGAGTGTCCAGGAGGCCTATTCAGACAGTTATGGCTTGTTATGAAACGATTATGGATATGATCGGTCAGGGGCCCATTTCGACAGTTATTAGAATAATTATTAACGCGTTGCCTACAGTTCGGGAAATGATCCCCTGTCAACAGCGACATTTCTTCAACCAGAAATGCTACTGTAGACAGCTGACAAATCGTATCCTTAACCATAATCATATCATAACAAAATAATAAAATTCGAATCACACTCTAGTACTACGAGATGCCGGCCGGCGGCAGTTAGCTCCCTAACGCCGAACAGAGGGCCTACCGCGAACCACGTCCGACGTGTTTTCTCCCTGTCACACTTACGCACGAACTTACAAGTGCGACAGAGAGGCAACACGTCGAACGTGGTTCGCGGTAGGCACTCTAGCTCTGTACGGTTACCATCAGTTTGTCACTGACATAAACGCCGTCGAGAACGTAATTTACTTTCTATACATCCCGTTTGCACTAATATGCGAGTGCGAGCGAGATGTATAGAAAGTAAATTACGTTCTCGACGGCGTTTATGTCAGTGACAAACTGATGGTAGCCGTACTGGTTTCACCCTACCCATTAGATGTAAACCGTATTGCGTCTTATGGCTCCTCTACACGATGGCCCAGCGATGGACCAGCGAGATGGCCATGCGATGGTTGAGAGCACACACTATGGAATGGACCACGTATAGATGCGTACGCACCATCACCACCTTTGATGTGCGGACAAAAAACCGACACCGAGGCCATCCCATCGCCGACATCGCCATTCGCCATCCCGCTGCCGCCGCGCCATTAGCCATCCGACATCGGCGACATCACTACCTTCTCTACACGCTGGCTCATCTTAGTGGGCCAGTATGATGGCCCATCCTGTAGAGCAGCGGTTCTCAATCTTTTTTTTTTGACGGAACCCTTTTGGAAAGCGAAATACTTGATGGAACCCTACAATAAAACAATAGTTTTTAGAAGTGTATTTTTGAATTGAAAACTTTTTTAGCGGCGCTGGGCACTTTTTGAGGTGGGGAAAAAATGATAAACTCGAGACAGCGTCGCAGCGATCACGTGACCGTAAGGACCTAAGGGGCGTAAGGTTTAGATGGCCACTCATAATCGGGGAGCGGTGCTCGGGCCTGGCGCCCCGGCGCGGAGGCGGGCAGCCTCGCGCGCACAGGTAGGGTGCCGATGCCGCGCTTCAATAGGATAGGATTGGTTAGGTTAGGTTAATTTAGATGGCATTTAAATCAATAAAGAAAGCGGTGGTGGCCGAGTGGATATGACGTCCGACTTTCAATCCGGAGGTCGCGGGTTCAAATCCTGGCTCGTACCAATGAGTTTTTCGGAACTTATGTACGAAATATCAAATATCTTTTCGGTGAAGGAAAACATCGTGAGGAAACCTGCATACATCTGCGAAGATATTCAAAGGTGTATGTGAAGTCCCCAATCCGCATTAGGCTAGCGTGGGGACTATAGCCCAAGCCCTCTCGCGCAAGAGAGGAGGCCTGTGCCCAGCAGTGGGACGTATATAGGCTGAGTTATTATTTTTTTTTTTATTTAAAAACTCAATGTTATTTGACATTTATGTTGTGGATTCCTTTTCGAGACTCTTTACCCATGTTCAAATAATTTGACGTTGTCATGGCAGTATGTAAATAAACATGTCAATGAAAAAATGTGATCTTATTTGAGAATGATAATAATATATAATAAATAAATAGAATACCTCCGCTAAACGTATGTATCGTGTTACCGAGCGTCGGTAACATACAGTGAGGTGAGTTTTCACTTCTATCGGCACTCCCGAAGTGCAACCGTTGTTGCTTGTTTTATTAATAAGCATAATTCTAAATTCTTGCGGAACCCCTGCAGGGGTGTGGCGGAACCCTAGGGTTCCGCGGAACACACTTTGAGAATGGCTGCTGTAGAGGAGCCATTATATGTGAGCGTACCTCTACCTACGCTCTGGGGGGTCTACCATATTATGTAATACCTAGTCTACTTTAAATGGTTGATTCGTAATTAACAAATGTCGGAATTTATGCGGAAAAACATAAACCTGTTGTACCTACTTAATTTCTAGCGTTAAAAGAAATATCTTATGCATATCGATAGTTGTGAGTTAGATGAAGATGAAAAATTGTAAACTTAATATATAATAAGAATTATAAATCTTGCACAACACCTGATACCAGGCGTGTCTCACTCCGCGATTTCGTCGCTTTGCTACAGGTAGCTAAAAGTACATCCGTTCCAGCCCCAATTTTGGGGAAAGCCATAAGCCGCACGTGGCGCTGTCGCCACCTAGCGGCCATATCTGTGCTGATCGTAACAGACGCGTTTTGTTAGAGAGTGAGTCTTCTGTACTTAGTACTATTATTTATTCTGTGCTGATACCTAATCGTTATATTTTAGGGGAGGAGGATTCATTAATTTCATAATGCGATAGCGTATCGACAAGAAATCATTTTAAATATTAAAGTAAATCATAAATCATTGCATTTACCTACTCGTAATAAACTGGTTATTATTGTCACTATTACTCTCCAATACATACTACCGCACCGCGACCTTGGTGCGGTCAATAAACGCACCGCACAGTCTCGGTCTGTTACGGCTCGGCTTTTATTCCGGACTCTGATTACCTATTGGTCACCAATTTGTTTTTAACCGACTTCCAAATCTCAAAGAAGGAGGTTATCAATTCGGTTGTATGTTTTTTTTTATTTTTTTTTATGTTTGTTACTCCATATCTCCGTCATTACTGGACCTATTTTGAAAATTCTTTTTTTGATTGTATGTATATGCATACAGATTGGTCCCGTTTTTGTCAAAACCCAGTTCTGATGATGGGATCCATGAGGAATCGAGGGAACTCCTCAAATCTTAAAGGCATACATATAGTGATTTTTGTGTTTTTATCAACAAATCAAGCATATACATTCAGAAACGTGACATTTGATGAAGTGGAACTGCTGATGATGATCAGAACAGAACTCTTCAACGACGCATAGTTCACGTTTGGCGATTTGTCCTCTTCGTTATGTTTGTTAAGCAAGTTAAGTTTTTAAGTCACATTTTTGTCAAGCTCGAGTTCTGATGATGGGATCCATGAGGAATCGAGGGAACTCCTCAAATCTTAAAGGTGTGCGTATAGAGATTTTTGTATTTTCATCAGAAAATCAAGCATTTTTATTAAAAACTGTCGCATTTGATGAAGTGGAACTGCTGATGATATCAGAACAGAACTCTTCAACGACCCATAGTTCACGTTTGGCGATTTGTCCTCTTCGTTATGTTTGTTAAGCAAGTTTAGTTTTTAAGCCACATTTCTGTCAAGCTCGAGTTCTGATGATGAGATCCATAAGGAATCGAGGGAACTCCTCAAATCTTATAGGCATACATATAGTGATTGTTGTGTTTTAATCAACAAATCAAGCATATACATTTAAAAAGTAACATTTGAGGAAGTGTAACTGCTGATGATGACCAGAACGAAACTCTTTAACGACGCATAGCTCGCGTTTGGCGATTTTTTCTTTTCGTTATGTTTGTTAAGCAAGTTAGGTTTTTAAGCCATATTTATGTCAAGCTCAAGTTCTGAACATGGGATCCATGAGAAATCGAGGGAACTCCTCAAATCTTAAAGGCACACGTATAGAATTTTCTGTATTTTCATCATAAAATAAAGCATTAACATTAAAAACTGTCGCATTTGATGAACTGGAACTGCTGATGATGATCAGAACAGAACTCTTCAACGACTCATAGTACATGTTTGGTGATTTCGAATTTCGACTTTGACTTGGACTGGGACCCAGACTCGGATCCAGATCCGGACTCGTACCCGGATCCGGTTCGGACCCGGGCCCGGACCTGGACTCGGACTCGGACCTGGACTAGACCCGGACTCGGACCCGGACTCGGACACAGACCCGGACCTTGACCCGGAAAACCACTATGATACCTAAACTAAATAAACCACTATGATTACCTACCATAAAATGTAGGTATAAAGTATGATGAGGCCAAACCCCTCCCGCTCAAACCCCCGTACACCGCACCGCATGCGCCGTTAAGTGGGTTAGGTTAGGTTTGAACTGCTATCCTCACAGAACCGAACAAAAGTGGGTTAGGTTAGGTTAGAACTGCGAGCCTTACAGAAACGAAATGCTTCCTTTTCTACATAGCGCACCATCTACAATAATCTTTCACCGGGCCGCATAGAAGTCGGTTTTTTTTTCTTAAAAATTATATCGTTACAGGTTGTTAAAAAGAAACGTAAGGAATACGAGAAGAACAAGCACAATAATAACACAGGTATGTACTCAAATGATCAATACCAAGCACCTACTCCTAGATTATGTTAAAGTATTTTACTTCCTGAAATCTCAAGTGACACTTAGTATAAAATGCTCCTAAGATGTTTGTTCTCACATTGTCTATTTGCTAGTAAATTATTCTCGACCCCGAAGCATGACCTGACCGTGTATTGTCAACGGTTTCCGAGTGCATCACTTCAGATTAACCAATATAGATGGACCCCAATATCCGCAAAAACAACACGTTATATGAGTTTGCTCTTACATGGGCTGCCTTTGGCAATACACTTGGTAATCAATAAAATAATAGCCCTGTTAAAGTGCTTCAACAAAGTCGAAGTGTTTGGTAAACAATGCACGATAACCATAACTTTATGTGACAACAGATTTATAGGAAAACGTAGCTGTCATAAGTGCCAATTGCCTGTCTGGGTGTTAAACTTAAACTATAATAGTTACGTAAACTGCGGATATCATAATATTATTTATAGACAAATATCCAACAGTATTTACCAGACGTAGACGTCAATGATAAACAATTATTGATCCAACGCACCTATGATATCGCGAGGCCATATTTGTTTTGTTCCGCACGTTTTGTGTCCCTTGCCGGTATTTTAAACTTAACCTTACACTTTCAGGAGTTGTAGGTTGTAGGCCAATAGCCAACTTTGTGGCAGGAATGCACAAAAGTAACTAATGTCACGTCAAGTCCTTCGAGACATTATGCTACCTGCCTACTCATCCCGGGAAAATAGCCACGGCACAGATTTATATAATAAAGGGTGTCCCAAAAAGGACGCAAGATTTGAAATTGATGAAAAACACATTTATAAACGAAAAAAAAAAAGTGTTTTTCATCAATTTCAAATCTTGCGTCCTTTTTGGGACATCCTTTAGTTCTTACGATCCCATGATCTGTTTCATTTTAGCTTGTAACTTGTAATAATAATGTACCTACTTGTTTTGGGAAGCCTCATTTTTCAAATTTAGAAAAAAGTTTACTTTTCGACGTCCAAAAAAAGTTAACAATTTACTCTTAACCACTGAGTGACATTAATAAACTGCAAATAAATGTAGTTGCAGGTTTCAATTAAAGATTTTATACTAAAGGAAAAAATGGAAAAAGTTACGCTTCCGGCAGGACTTGAACCCGCATCCTCCGCAATCCGTGCGATGCTCTTAACCAATTGAGCTACGGAAGCCTACCAGGACATCGCAAATCTTTCCATCCCTTCCTTTATGCATACACGCCATAAGGGTGGCGTATAGCGACATCTACCGAGAGACGATTACATCTTTTCACGGCACCGGAGTCTCAAGTTGCATTGAGAATTCACCAGTAACAATGTGCTAACCCATACTAAATCAATTTTTTAACAAGCAGTTACGTCTGCGAGCGATATATCAAATTTTATATTAAAGGAAAAAATGGAAAAAGTTTAGTTCCGTAGCTCAATTGGTTAAGAGCATCGCACGGATTGCGGAGGATGCGGGTTCAAGTCCTGCCGGAAGCGTAACTGCTGTTGCTCAATTAAAGATGATAACGAAGATATTCAGTTTAGTGATTGCATTCATTCGTAATGCGATTACAAAAGGATTTGTTTTTTATTTTTTACTGTTTTTGATACCTTGTAAAAATATAATTAAGCGTTTAGTGATTGCCGCTTAGTGTAAACGTTTTCGTAGGTACTTGCATATAAGTATTAAGTTGTGCTAACAGCATTATAATTAATTATAATAAGTCAATAGATTTAGTCGCAGTAGATTTAGTAGTAGTGTAGTTGGTTTGTCGCAGGCCAGCTGACTACGTAGGAAACATATGCCTTAAACTAGCCCTTGACGGCCCCCGACCCAAGGGCAGACCAAAAAAGCGATGGCTCGATGTCGTGAAAGCAGATATGAGCGTGAACGGGCTCACACGAGACGACGCCCAGGATCGCGCAAAGTGGAGGAAAGCAAGTAGGAAAGCGGACCCTGGCAAAGGCCGGGATAACGCTAGGTAGAAGAAGAAGTCAATAGATTTAGTTGTATTTGCGTTTTAGCGAAACGTGACCGAAAACGTTTTACACGTGATACTAAATACATATTACAGATGGCAAATTGAAAGCTGTGCTGGATCTCCTGTTCGGGAAAGAGATCGAGTTCACCGATGAGCAGCTTCGTGAACACATCGATTCGATCACGATCGCCGGCAATGACACCACTGCGCTGACCATCGCTTACACGCTGATGCTGCTGGGCATGCATAAGGACGCGCAAGATAAAGTCATTGAAGAGTAAGTTATACATAAGTATAGTAGCTATAGGTAGGTAAATACAGGGTGAAATTTTAATCTCCAGCCATACTCTGCGTAGTGACTGTATAAGTCATTCTGAACAACTTTTATTAGACCAATGCCTCACTCAGAGCGCGGAGACTAGGACTAGGACATTCAGACAATTCCAAGTCGGAAATCAGTAGAACAATTAAAGGATACCTTGATATTCCATTTTTTGGCATAACTTTGAATGACGTATGATTTATTTTCAGGCAAAAATTAATTTTCGGTGATTCCAAACGCGGTGCTACTAAAGAAGACATTCCACAAATGATATATCTAGAAAGAGTGCTAAAAGAAAGCATGCGGCTATACACAGTCGTACCAATCATCGCCCGCAACGTCGACAAAGACGTTTATCTTCGTAAGTATACATATATCTGATGATAATATGGTATTTTATAGCTATAGCACCTTCTAATATTCAGGCAGGGGTGATTTTGTATAGTTCCATCCAATATCGTATCGTTCATTTATTATTTTAGCGGGGAGCGGCGTCACGCTGCCGGCAGGCACAGGAACGGTCGTTGGCTCATTCGCGATGCACCGGTCCCCGGCGGTGTGGGGCCCGGACGCGGACAAATTCGACCCGGACCGGTTTCTGCCGGAGCGCTCTGCTGGCCGTCACCGAGCGGCCTTCGTGCCTTTCAGCTTTGGGCCTAGAAATTGTATAGGTGAGTTTGACCAAAGAGCCTTATCAACTAGCGGAGCAGGTTCGTGTTTCACCTGTTTATTTACGTGGTGTCCTAACGCAGCCAAATTTGATCCGGACCGGTGTATGCCTAATGGGGTTGCCCATTCGTATTCAGACTGATTTGCCTCCAATTTATTACTGCCTACACTCTAAATTAGCCTTACTAAAATAGTTGCTTTCTTTCCAGGACGCAACTACGGAATGTTAATACTCAAGAGCATCATGTCCACGATCATCAGATCATACAAAATCGACGCAGATGAAGTTGGACCACTCAAGATGGAGCTGCTGCTGTTTCCCATACGAGGTCACCAAATTAGAATAACGAGGAGAGACGACTAACCAAATGGTGTAGTCATATCGTCGATTAACAACCAAAACACTAAGAAACAAATATCTTCTTTAATAACAAAGCTACTTCTCCAACCAAGTAGCATAGAACCTCCGTTCACGAGGGTACATGTAAATATATTTTTGGAACGTTGGCTTGTTAAGATGTTTGTGAACTCCGATTACACTTGTAACAGATTTGCTACGTTGTTTTGGATGTCAAATGACCTTAATAATTATATTGATTAGTATTATATTTTACTTTAGTGTACATTAACCATAGCTTTGCTTTGCCCCTACGCTTGACTTTTTTTGATTATTGTAAAAATTATGTGCGAAAAACAGATTACATACAAATTTTTAAAAGCTCCTAAATCATATAATATGCCTAATTAAAAATTAAAAAAAAACGTAGGAGCATAGCTATGAAATATTTTTAAGACTGTTAACATCCAGAAAGGCAAATGAGGACTATGTTTGTATGAAAACGCGATTCGAAACGATTTCGCGCGGGTCTTCCACTTTCGTCCTAAATCTGTGCATTTGGCGTTAGAAAGCTTAACTCATAAAGGCTCAGTATTAGTTTCTCCGCCAATGGCTCTTTCTCCTACTCTTTTTAATCAGAAGGAGTGAGTTTTTGCCAGCAGGGCGGAAACGATCACTCTCAAATCTTTAAATATAATTTAGTATTATAAAATTATTCTAATTTTAATAATTTTAAGGCTTAATTTTAAGTTTAATTTTTAGTCTTAATCGTGATTTTAATTTTATTTTGTATATGTAATAATGGGTTTTTAAGACCTGAAATAAATGAATTTTTTTTAATTCGTTTTTTTGGGTATGGGACTAACCCCAACTTTCTTACAGATACAATAGACTGATACCTATTCTTATGTAACCTGAGCCTCCACATGAGCTGAAATTATCAGAAATTAAGCCCCGGAATCTCTCTCACGAAAATCACGGAATATACTTGAACGTAAAACTTTGACTTTAGTCTTCTTTTTTTCCAACTCACAGCCAAGTGAGGATGCTGTTTTTTTTTAGCAACTGCGCCGTTTGTAAAGTACTATGATACAAAAACAAACATTCAAAAAAGTTCAATAGATTTTTTAAAATAAATTAATTGGTTCGCCCGGGAATTTCTTAACAAAAGTTAAAAGTTCAAAAATTCATAACTCGAAAACTACGAAAAATCGGCTAACATACATGGGGGTAACTATATTCTGATAGCCCACGATGTGAGGAATCTAAAAAAAATTTTGGACGTCGAAGTTTGGACCACCCTGTACATATGTATTATTTATAAGTAGGTATACTAGGTTTCCAATTGATTGTTTAACTTTTACCTCCTTATTTAGTATCATAATGAAAAACAATCGCTTTTCTTGGTATGTATGTACTTCATATGTAGATCGTAATGTAGGTACTATTTTTTTGTATTGTATATTTCGTCTTTGCGGCCATCCTTGTATACATACAAGTAATAAAAACATCCTTAAAAACGTGGTAGAACAGTTTTTTTAATCCGTGTTAAAAAATTGTACAATGTTCTCCAAAAACTACTTACATACAAAAGCAACGTAAGTACCTCCAGATATACCTAGACACTTGTACCTTGGAAGTTGGAACAGCCACTACTACTGCCAGGTTAATATTCGTACTCTTTGCCCATTCTTGCATCTCCTGCCTGATTTGGAGCCTTCTCTGTCGGCAAGGTGATCGGTGAGGTTTCGCCTGTTGACGTAAAACTTAGAATGAATGTCTTATAGGTAGTTACATCATTCTATTCAATAGTTATTAGTGTTATTTCCCGTTCGCTTCAAGTCAGACATGAGAACTATGACCGTTGACAACTAAGTGCCCAAATTAAATTTAAAAGTGGAAAAATTACTGTCTTGGGTGAGACTTAAAGTCACGGCCTCTGAAGTTCAAGTCTCACCCAAGACAGTAATTTTTCCACTTTTAAATTTATTCTAAGCTTAATAGCATCGACCGCAGACGTTTCTGCTTGTTAACCTTTTCCACGCCGTGTCAAACACAAAAGCTGTCACTCAGACGCCACATCATTGAAGTGTCAAAACTGAAGTTGAACTTTATGTATATGCACGTAGGTCGATGTTGCTCTGTGGTCTGTGACCGATTAATCGGTCTTTGGCGTTGAACCTACGGTGCGGATATATCGGTCATTGGCGTCCAAAAGTTTAAAAATTAAAATAAGTGCCCAAATATTGAAAACCATGCTCACCCGGTTGCTCTGGAGCGTTTTGCACATCAACTGGAGCCACAATTACCGGCGGCTGATCCTTGATGGCGTCGCGGGAGTCGTCAACCGCGCATTCCAGGAATTTGGTGTACTTGGAGAGGTCCAGGAACCCCACGCCGCAGGGCCGGTCGATGAGCTCGGAGGTCATCATGCCCTGGATATAACCGCCGCATACGACCACTGAGCCTAAATCGTCCTGAAAATGGAAACGATGCCGATTCGGTTTTACCATAATTATATTTCATTTTAAACGGGCAGCATCAGTAGCTGGTACACAGGTACATATATGGGGCAAACACATTTTAGATAAAGGTCGGATTATTATTCGGAGATAGCTCTCCATGCTCTACAATGGAATAGACTAGTAGGGTACCTACCTTTTAAAACCCAATAACGTATGAAAAATTGGAGTCGTTACGTCGTATAGGTAACGTTTGCGGTATTAAATGATCTTAGTTAAAAACCAAATAGTAGGCATAATGACAATATCAAACAAATCATCAGAATGAAATACGAAACACTAACTACTTCTGACCACAACAACCTCTACGCGAAACTACTTATTTAAGATTACAAATTACTTGGATAAACATTTTTGACCACCATTAAACGCTAATCATGACACATTGTTGTTAAACATTTGCCAAACATATCAGAAACGGATCTAATAACTAAAAGAATAATACGCACCGCTGAGCTACGGTCGTAGCGCTACGTCATAGCCGATAACATGGGTTTTTCCGTGTAGTGAAATGCTTCGTAGAGGCAAAACGCCAACGTGTCATGGTTAAATAGCGCTTATAATACCGTCAAATTAACCAGCTCTGCCTCCAATGAGTACCTACTTTAGGTCTGATTTAGGTATATTTGCCCATTCGTATCTGTAGCCAAATGTATATGAGATTGGGATATAAGAGCTGCACTTACCGGACACAATGCTCCAAACTTCTCATTCTGTAAAAACGTTAAGTAAGTCAAATGAAAAAAACGTTATTTTTACATATTTTATTTCTTTCAGAACAATTATTTCCGAAACTATTCACTTTATCAAAAAAAAATGTAGAAGAACCTCATTCGTTTTGACCTATCCAACGATACCTCACATCATTGGGTTAAAGCAAAAAAAAAAACATTTTGTATGGGAAAGTATAAAAAAAAATGTTTAAAAATTATCGTAGTTTTCATTTTACCGTTCGGTCGCAATGTTTGACTTTGGTATCCATGCCAAATTGCAGCTTTCTAGCACTAACGATCACGGAGCAAAGCCACGGACAGACAGACAGACATACATGGCGAAACTATAAGGGTTCCTATAGTTGACTACGGAACCCGTAAAAAGGCAACCTGTCAATAGTAATATGTTTAGATTGCTTAGATACCAATTTTTTAAGAGGTAATGCGCGTAGGTATCCTACTAATCCTACTTGAAAAGTAAAATTAGGTAGGTACCTAATTAATAATTCTGATATCTTACTATACAATTTGGTTGGCTCAAGCATAGAAATTTGCCTTCAGTATTCCACATTTCTTCACAGTTGTTCATAATTTTGACGTCCACCCTACGCATCTGTATTAACAAAGGCAGCAGAAAGCCCTGAAAACATGTAAAAGTTAGCTTGATGATTTTAAACGTAACAATACATAAACTTCCTTCCTACTTTCCTACCCGCCTAGCTAATCTTGGGCTCATTTAGACGGTGCGAGAACTCGCATGCGAGTTTCATTACATTGCGTCATTTGATCAGTCGGCTGAATCGATGTAACCTCAATGGTGCGCAATGTAACTAAAATAGTATACGAGTTCGTGCGCCGTCTAAATGAGCCCTAAAAGTTCAGATCAATAAATATAAGTGGCATCAGTGTGCAGGCGATCGAAAATAGGTGCTGTTTGGCTATGAGCGTTCTACCTAAAAACGTACCTAGAGTAACATCTAATAAGAAAAGTCTATATGCGCGGTCCAAGTTAAATAAAAAACAAGTGACGATGCACGCTACGAAGCGAGGGGCACCGGTCGCTTGGATTAGATCATATTGTCTCGGCTGCTTACACACCGCTGCTTAAAAAATGGTAACGATAGGGAATATGACGTGCCGTTTTTATCGCATGCTCTCCACACCGCTGAATATAAAATCACATTGTTTACATTTGTTTAACTAAATTCCTAAAGAAATACACTAGGTATAGCATAAGTGTGCCAAGACAGTATCACACGCACTCGTGCGAATAGACTACCCACCCCTTTTTTTAGAAAAATCTCTACTATCACTCACAAGATACTGTCGCAACGCACTCGTGCTAAGGCTGCTGGATCATTAAGAATGAACAATGTAAATTTCGAGTGTTAAAAGTCAGATTTGGCTAGGTTTTATCATTTTCTTCCCACAAAATACGGTACTTATAAGGATCGCTAGAATTCTTTTTTACCAACTTTACATTCCACATCACACTCGAACCTTGAACCTACCAGCGCTGACGTAGCTATGCGTACCGAGAAATATTTGCCCAAGATAAATAGGTAGCTTTAGGTACAAGCCGGTGTTAGCATTCCGTTTGTTAACAAACACATATCATTCATTGAAGGGAAATACGTAGGTATATAAGAAATAACTGGCTAATCCGTACGAAAGTTGACATTACCGAATTTAAACTGTCGTCACATGTTTCGGAGAGCCTAGGGCTCCATTTTCAAGCATTAACAGTGCATGAGGAGCTATGTTCCCTATAATATGACGCAAGCCATGTCAAATTATAAGGTAAATAGCTCACCCCCGCCGACTTCTGCTAATAAATACCTATAAACACTTACATTCCTCCGACTACCCCACCCGTAGTACCGGCACCTGATTTCCACATTCTTCTCCATCAGAGCCTCCATGCTAACACCATAGCGCACCCTGTTAATGATGTACTCTGTGTTCGGCTCGTACTGGCGCAACACAAACTGTCTGTCCAGCACGAGCAATGCAATGTTGTCGGTCGTGCAGTGATTCCATCGCCCCGAGTGGTTGTAAGCTGAGTAAAAAGTATATTTACTTAATGATATGTTAAAAAGTAAATATCTCCTCTCTAAAAGTCTTAAACTGTGACTAATTTGTAATAGTTCACTTTATAGTTATGTTTATGTTTTTGTTTAATTTAATTTATTAGTCTATCAATACAGCGGGGAAATGCGGCTAGTGTCCTGGGGACTATGCCCCAGGTGACATTAGGTTTCGTCTGTATGTAATACCTGTGTAAATTATGTAAATATATGTATATTTAAATATAGATAATTTATTAATTAGGAACTAACATTAGAGTTATTATACAGAGCCCACTGTGTCCCACTGCTGGGCAAAGGCCTCCCCCCTCTCCTTCCAGTCGTCCCTGTTCAGTGCTACATTCATTAGAGTTAAGAATTAATATTGTATACTAACAAATTATATGAGTCATGCATGTTACTTGAATAAATAAAATACGCCGGCCGCACAGGGGTTAGTTTTCGCTCATGTGACATGTCGTCTCGGATATGGCTGAATATAGTATTGATGCATAACACAAATATATAACAAGCGTGAAAGTGTTGGGGGTAGCCCGTCTGAATTTCTCCTGATCCTGATCTGCCTGAATTTACGATCGGCCGCCGACATCCGCACCAGGGTTGGCATTTGGTTCGAAAGTGTGTTGAAACATGAAAATATGTTATCATTTTTGAAGTTAGTTTTTCCTTATGAGTAAAACGATTTTTTTTTAAGATTACTGTACCTCTATGCATACAAATGTTTTCAACTTGTCTTTTCGTGCCAACGCCCTCTTTAAATCTGTGCGTGCCGCCGTAGACATTGAACATGAAGTCCTCTCCATAGACGCACACGGCGGGCGTCAACACCATGTGGGCCTCCAGGAGCGCCCCCGTGCAGAACAGCATGGCTTGGGAAAAGTAATACACCTGACGAGCAACACTTGGCTTTAGTGGTATATATTGACGGCCGGTCTGGCCTAGCGGGTAGTGAACATGCTTGTAAAGCCGATGGTCCTGGGTGACCTGGGTTCGATTCCCGTAAGGGCATTTATTTGTGTGATGAACACAAATACTTGTTCCTGCGTCATGAGTGTTTTATATGTAAGTATAAGTATGTATATCGTCGCCTAGCACCGCTTATACAAGCTTTGCTTAGTTTGGGATGGTTTGGGCCTAGGTTGATCTGTGTAAGGTGTCCTCTAATATTTATTTTATTATTTACTAGCGACCCGCCCCGGTTCGCACGGGTTAACAAATTATACATAAATCTAGGAATCTTGAATCACTCTATCTATTAAAAAAAACGGGATCAAAATCCGTTGCGTAGTTTTAAAGATCTAAGCATACGTACAGACAGACAGCGGGAAGCGACTTTGTTTTATACTATGTAGTGATTATAATTATCATCGAAACTATTTCAGAGAAGGTTTTGTAATGCTTAATTGGTTTGGTTTTGAGATCTGAATTTCGAGTGGCGAATGATGTCCATCTATTTTAGATACAATGTCGGTTGGCGCAAGTATATTTACATTAGATAAGTTAGTTAGCACGCACGATGTCCAGTATATAGTATAGTATAGTAAATAGATTTTAGGTACCTACTAGTAAAAGGTACAGTAAGCAGCAGAAATTGCTAAGCGGGCGAGGTCTTCAAAATGATTTTGAAGCGACTGTTGTTAAGAGAACAAGAGCGTGTCAAGGTATCAACTTTTGCTGCTGACTGTATATGTAGCTTTACCTAACTTTCAGTAAGTAGGTACATAGTACTTACAACATATTGTCCATCAAGATTTGTGGCAGGCTTGCCAACGAAACCAGCGGCATTATTAAAATCGAACTCCACTGCAAAAAACGAAACAGGTGTGGAGAATTCGTAATTAAAACTTAGGTACACTTAACATAATTAAAACTTATAACTCAAGTAGGTAATCATCAAGAAGTTCAAAGTCGTGGCAGAGGACCTATCAATTTAAACTATAGTTCAAATACCTTCACCTTAGGTAAAAATACCGTGACTACCAACTTTTTTGAACAACCTGTAATTATTTCAAATAGGTATTTAAAACAGGGAAATTTACGCAAAGTAGCAATTCCTCCAATTTGTCCTGCACCCATCTTAGCTAACAATAGGGACGTAAAGGGACGATAATTCAGCTACGTCGACTGTGGAACTATGAAACTTTAAATTAAAATTGGTAAGGAATTTAATTTAACGGTACGCTTGAAAACTTTGTAAACATTCGGGGAAATGAATTCTTAAAAAAAATATAAGTAGATATTTTACAGTAGGTGCTACTTTAGCTGCTAGTTACATATATGGTGCTACTTTACCGCCCTAGTGCGGTAATTACCACAATACGTGCCCAATGTCGAAAATTTAAAGGGCCATATGTACTTTAATAGTTATTTTCGATACAAGTGCGAAAAAGAGGAAATTCGAAACGAGTGGCGATAAATTAAAACACGACCGAAGGGAGTGTTTTAAATCGACACGAGTTGCGAATTACCTATTCGCACCTGTATCGAACAACGTTTTACAGTACATATGGCACTTTAAAGTTCGACATACGCACGAAAAGTGCTATTTTACGCACTAGTGCGGAAAAGTAGCCCCATATGTACTGTAAAACTTTGTACAATACAAGTGCGAAAAGGGTTATTCGCGCCACACTCCACGCTCGCGTTCGCGGCTTCGCCTGCGATTCACGCAGTCGGACGGGGCTATCAAAGAGAATATAAAGCCCCCTCCACACTCGTGCGCGAATCGCGGCGCGAAGCCGCGAACGCGGGTGTGGAGTTGATTTTCGCAGACAGCAAAATCGACTCGCGCGATTCACGCGCATAGTCTGGAGAGGCCTTAACCATTACGTTTTAGCGGGCTATAACCGCGAAAATCGAAGTTCGCATATTGCGGGCATCTTTCTCTGTCACTCTAATTACGCCTTGACGACCGGTCGGGTCCAGCGGATAGGACCCTGCCTGTGAAGCCGATGGTCCTGGTTTTTTAATTCTAAGTGAAATCCTCCGGATCCCACTATGGTGCGTTGTTCGACTCGCACTTGGCCGTTTTTTTACTGTCAATTTATTTTAAAACCGTTCCCGCGGTTTTTATTTTCATTTATTTATTTACTATAGTTGGCAGCATTGGAATTACAATGCTTTGCTGGACAGTGAATGACTTGTCTAATAAATGCCAAGCTTACGCCAAGTCAAATAAGAAAATACAGCTCGTTTCTGTCACTCACATCTTGTCAAGACAAACTGTCAGTCGCGTCCGCAATATTAAAATCTATAGTGATAATGAAGCAAAATAAAGATAAAACCTAATGTATTTAATATCATTGAATTTTATCTTCACACCCACGTGAATATTAAAAACCTAAACTGTTATTGTTACTCCAATTCCAATCCAGATAAGCATTGGCCAAACCATAGTCGTACTTCTAATAGGCACAAGTTTTTACAATATTGACTATTTTATTTTTGAAGCGTCTCACCTACATAATGATCAGTATTTCGAACGCTTGCATTAGTTTGTGTATTTTTGTACTTTTCGTCAACATACGTGCTTCTTTGTCTCAATACAGCAAGCCTTGGAGTGACAAATATGAGAGCAATAAGTGTCCAAAACTATACCCAAAGAATTTTATCAATTATGCCCCAGTGGGTAAGTAACATATAATTACCATAATTTTATATGTATAAACTAATGACTACAGAAAAGATTTCATAAGTGGTTACTAATATTATAATTATCAAGCATAACTTACAAAATATCATAGGTACCTATTTTAATTATTAAGAATATTGTTCGCAATACCACATGTGCTGTTTTTTCATTACATTGTTTAAAAAGACACCATCATTTATCTAATTTCCATAATTTTTATCCTACTAACTAATTACCTACATTTATTTTCACTGTTCAGCAATCTACCATGAAATTGTTAAAAATGTTGCAGTCTTTAACATTTTAATAAAACCTAAATGTAGTAACTTTGAATTTGTTTCCTTTAAGGTAACCTAACAGCTGGAAACTACTCAGAAAAAACAGGTCTCAAGGGTCTCCGGCAATGTGTGATGGCATGCTGCCTGGAGGAGACCTGCAACATTGTGTTTATCTTTGATTCCCGCTGCTTCCACGTGGAGTGTGTGAGCGATGAGCTGTGCTTGCCGCTGCTGCGGGTCGGGAGCCCTAAGTGGGAGTCCCATGTCTCCATGATACTGGTCAAGCCTGTGCTGCCCACTGGTATGTATAGAAGCCAAAACATTAGCAATCATATTGATATGATTCTACATACTTTCTTATTGTATTTATATACATTCCATTTGGACAGAACCTTTAAACTGTTAGATTGAGATTTATTCTACTACAACTACATTGAACAGACAGAGCCCTCTCCTCTCTGCATTTTCGAACTCAGTAAATGGGAAAGTAAGCATGAATATGTGGGAAATAGGAGGATCCTCTAAAAGTCCTTTGAGCATAATAATTATAAAATTATGCTACAAATTTTAAATGATGATAACCCTTACCTATTTTTCAGAAAACTGGTCTGACATATTGGATCAGTCCAGTTACAGAGACGCTGGCAGCAATTATTCCCCCGAGGAAGAGCCCGTTTACTCCCCATACACCAGGAACCAAAACCTGCTCACCGATGATGAGGAATCAAACTTCCTGTCACATTTCCTTAATAATCTGCCAATGGAGGATGATGATAATAGGCCGTATGATAAATACAGGGACAGTACTGACAATGAGTTGTTAGTGGATGCAACTAGGTAATGTATTATCCTAATTTATTGCTTTCAGTTTGCTTAACATTGTATTACTAGAGTTGTCCGGAAGAAATTGCTCTCTAGCGATAAGTTACTACATGGTTCTAATTTATGTTTTTAAAATTTCCCACTTGTAATATTCCGGTTATTTTTGAGGTATGCAATAAAGAGTATTGTATTACACTGGTATAATCTGCCACAACTTTGTCTTAAGGCTTCGTCACACAGGCATGTAAAAGCGGCGCGCCCCGCTCACGCGCCGCCCGGAAAACGCGCCTGTGTGACGAAGCCTTTAAAGATCCATAGTGATAAGAGATCAGTAAAAGGGCGTACTCACTTCACCACATTTGAGCAATTATGGCTCTATATCTTTTTTACCTGAGCATGTTATTCGCAGTGACGATCAGCCGTGAGATTCAGAGAGAACAGTACAGCTGCCAAGTTTATTGCACTTTTTTTAGCACCACTCAGGTCACGCGTAGGGTAGCGGTGGGTAACTTCCTACGGACGTGGTGCATCGACCCCATTTTACCTTAAAAATTCACTATCAGTTTCATTTAAAATGGTTTTTAAAGGTTCCTAGAAAAAGATCCTTGTGAGGTCGGCGCGTCTGGGGACTGCCCTTTCAACTCTGAATGCATTCCTCTCGGTATGAAAACACGCAACGGCATTTGCAAATGCGTACCCGGCACTGAAGAGAACGCACAAGGTATTTGCGTCCAGATGCTGAGGCCTTTCTCTAAGGGGCCTACCATTCCTATGGACAGCAAGAAGAGTGGGGAGGTGTCGGACAAAACAGACATTAAATCTGAAGCGCCTAAGACTGTTCAGAATTTGACAGTCTCCATTGTTTCTAAAACGGTAAGTTAAGTTTATAATACAAATATATACATATAGCTTATCCGATGATGTGTCATTTGAACGAGTTGACGTCTAACCTTTATTATCACAGGTCGAGTTTGATTTTATATCGCTCCCTATACTACTAGTTAAATATTGTAATTTTTGTTAGTTTAGTTTTTGAGTAGTGTTAAATAGAGCAATTATTTTTCCGGACTTTTATTTACAATAATCCCAACACCTTAGTACGCATACCAAACCCCGCTGTCAAATCATTTCTAGATGCCGATTTGATGGTAGCCACATTCGCCAAAGTAAATACTAGCATGAATATGCTTTAAAAAGTCGCCCCTTTTTAGACACAATATTATGTCTGACTGAAAAAGAGTCGTATCTTACTAGAATCAAAGGAATTTGAACTTTCTATATACGTAGTTATATTCTATATTTCAAACGGCCCGAGCTGCGCGCCTCCGACTTTGTGTTTTGGCATTGGCACTACTATTTAAATATGTACTGTAATTACTGTGCACAAGTCTCAAGTTCCTTTGATTCAAATAAGATGTGACCCAACTCCTAATTGTAGGTACCTACGTACTTAAGTGAACGTTTTTCAGGTCCAACTTCCAGACAATGAAGTAACTTTAGCAGCATATACGATACCCGATGAGAAGGCTACAATGAGCCACTATAACTATGCATGGACGCTAGTTGACCAGCCTAATGGTGGATTTACAGGTTAGATTCATTTCTTACACTAAACAAACTAAAATAAAACAGAGGTCCACCATTCTAATGGCGTTATTTATAAACGTCTGTCAACTTTAACAAACCGTTAACTAGTAAACCACATGTTCAGTGTTTATTACAAGTACCTCGAAACACCATCAAATATTTAAAGTTACAATATAGGTAATGCACTTAAAGCGTGTGATAAATGAGGCACATTTTTCTCTGAAAATATAGTTTTATTAAGGAACGGTTAAAAAACATAATTGTTTCTCAATGAACACCCACATTCTTCGAGTATAATGTTTTATTCAACACTAGCGACCCGCCCCGGCTTCGCACGGGTAGTTCAACCAATTTACACAAAACCTTTACAAATTATACACCTAATCCTTCCTCAAGGACCACTCTATTGATAGGTGAAAACCGCATGAAACTCCGTTCAGTCCTTTTTGAGTTTATCGCAAACATACAGACAGACGCGGCATGCGACTTTATTTTATAATATATAAGTAATTTGATGAAAAGGTTGATAAAAGAGGTCTTTAGCAAAACCCCATTACATTTCCGTCCCTATGTCTCAGGCAATATGAATCAAAACGGCGCAACAGTAACTCTGACCGATCTGACCGAGGGCCAGTACCGGTTCAAGCTGACGGTGAACGGCACGAGCGCGTACGGCGAAGGCTTCGCCAACGTGACGGTCTTGCCCCCGCTGAGGGTAAACACGCCGCCGCAGGCGATAGTCACGCCGCAGACGCAGACTGTTAAGTTGCCGAATTCGGTGGCGGTGCTCGATGGCAGCGCCAGCAAGGTACGAATACATTACTCTGCATCTACATACATTGTATAGACATAGACATCCTTTATTGGTAATGATAAATTACAAGTCACAACTTACATATTATTCAATTATTATACATACGACATTATTTACACATTATTTACACACAACTTATTTGTTCATTACGGTCACATCACAATTTATAAAAATAATAGCTTGCAATTTAATTGTTATAATTTAATAATTATTCAAACAAATATAAAATATAATTTAATAATTATTCATACACACTATTGAATGTTATTTCTTTATGTTCAATAAAGACAAATATACCTATACCTAGTCTATCGATTCCCACTATGTAACTCTTATACAGCAACGCCAAAACACACAGGTCATCAATCCAGTGAGACTTCAAACTTCAACATTTATTCAGCAAATAGGCCACAAGGGCACTTTTACACGTCAACATTGAATTTACATACAAGCAAAAAAATTATAATAATACATCAACAATTATAAAATACAACTAACTGCAACTACCAAATCAAACTAACGTATTACAATTACTTAGAGATTGTATAAGGTCTCCTAATGTCGAATTACATAAAAAAATATATTAATAATATTAAAAAAGAGATACATGGAAAAAAATAAAATCTAAACTTATTTAGAGGTGTAAATGGCTCTAAGTGTCAGAACGATAAGATAAGAGAGTCATCGTATCCCAAGCCTTGCTTGTCGTAACGTGGTCTCCACTGACAATAATAGTCTATGGAAGGTTATACAACTTCTTACACAAGAAAATAAAGGATTGAGCAATGGAGTGTATTAAAAAAAATCGTTTATTCAGATGAAATAAACCCTAACATACATATTTTTTTCTTCTGCCAAACTGCAGGACAGTTTGTTGGCAGAGGGAACTCCCTTAAAACATAGATGGGTAAACTTAGCTAATTGCCTAATTAATTGTTAACAGTACATCTTATTGCTTTTGGTGGTAACTTTAATTTAATTTTGTCTAATAGAAACATTTTCATTTTAAATTTAAACATCCTAAATGATTTACATTCCCTTATATCATATATGCGGCCGAACGCTTGTGAGGCACATACATAGTTATACAAAGTAGGCAATCCCCGTTGATCCCCAAAGGCGTCAACTACTCGCGCTGCTACAGACCAATATCAACCTTCGTGCATACCGACAAGGTTCACGATGACGCGCCGCACTCGATAAGGGTAGCGTTCAAAGAATTAAAGCTTTTCTTGCGATAAAAATAGACAATCAAATGATAACTTTACACTAAAATGTTAAGAGTTACCATTATTAATTTCGTTAGGACGACGACGCAATAATATCATGGCACTGGGAGCTCACATCCGGCCCTATCGGCTACCAGCCGCCCTTGGAAGACAAGCCCACGCTTGTACTAAAGGATCTCAAGCAGCCGGGGAACTACACGTTCAAGCTCACGGTAGAGGACTCCGACCATGTCAAGAATTCCACCACGGCCAACATCACAGTGCTGAACCATACCGACTACCCGCCTGAAGCTAATGCAGGTAAGAAAACACGTGAATAAATAGACGACCACAACGGAAAAAAAAGAATCAATTTTTAGGGTTATCTCTGAAGCTGCGGTTTTTTTTGTACAGGCTAGTGTAAAAATATGGGTGCATAGGAACAAGTTACTCAAAAATATGTCCCATAGTTCTTAATTCGCTGACATAAGAGCTACGTATTTTTGAGTATGATTAGTGCACCCATATTTGTACACTTGACTGTACAAACTTTTTGTAGCCATTTGTCTTCACTTTTGAACATTGTTTTTATGTTGTAACTGATGACTAGTACAGTAAGTTGCAGAGATAACTGACCTCTCCTCTCCCTGCAAACATGTTTTTATGCAGGGAGGGGGGGGGGGGTCAGTTATCGCTGCAGCTAACTGTACAATTTCAAAGCAGCATTGCCCCTTTTTACGCGCCTTACCGTGGTACAGTTGCCATCAGATATATCGGAGCGGCCAAGGTGCTTACAAATATCTGAACACGACTCTATTGTCAAGACGCTAGAGTGCGTATTAAGATAGTTTTGACCACCTTGGCAGCTCAGATATACCTGATGGCGACTGTACCAAAAGCCGAAACGAAGGGTTGTGTTTTTTAGTACGGATATTACGTTTGTTTGTATTCTTACTACGTCCGTAACCGGACGGTTAAAAATTGTGGGTGTACATTTTTCAATTGTTCTTGTCGGTCAGGTCATAGAGAAATATAGTAAGACATGTATTTTTTTCTCTATGGTCAGGTCAAGACGTAATAATCTATCTCCCGAACAACAACCTGACCTTGAACGGGAGCCTGTCCACGGACGACCACGAAATAACCTCGTGGGAGTGGACGAAGGCTGCTGAAGACGAGAACAAAGCCGTCGACATGCAGAATACACACTCGCCTTATTTGCAGGTAGGCTATATTAACCCTAGCTTAGGTAAAATGTTCCAAAAATGAAGTGCTTCAATGTTATAATGCATACAATACTTTGTTTAACTTAGGCGGACCCCGGGTCCTCGCGCCCCGCGCGGGGGCACAGCTGGGATTGACGCCAGGATGATGATGATGATGACTTTGTTTAACTTATATCGTTCGTTGTCCCGTTTGTCCATTAGTTATGTATGGTTGCGCTTTAAGATTAGCGGGGTTATTCCCACTAGTTACCACCAAGTTGTTATCGGTGGTAACTACTGGGAATTTTTTCCCACCTTTTACCACTGGTAACTACTGGGAAAAATAATTCCCAGTAGTTACCACCAATTCGGTTTGGTGGTAACTACTGGGAATAAAAATTCCCAGTAGTTACCACCAAAATTTTGTTAGTTAAATATTAATAAAAACAGTATAAAAATAGTATTATAATAGTACACATATAGAGTAGAGATTTAATAAAAAAATATGAGTCGATTAGTGTTTTAGTAAACTGTCTTAAGTGACCAAAAATATTGAACAGTTTAACCGGTACTAGTACAAAAACTATAATATATGTAAGGATAAATTTAATAATCCATTTAGATTCTTTTTCAAGTGATTTTATTAGGTACCTAATTCAAAAGCACTCTATATTTATAACTATTTATACTGATTTTATTAGTATTTAACTCTAACAAAATGTTAGTGGTAACTACTGGGAATAAAAATTCCCAGTAGTTACCACCAGACCGAGTTGGTGGTAACTACTGGGAATTATTTTTCCCAGTAGTTACCACTGGTAACAACTTGGTGGTAACTAGTGGGAATAACCCGATTAGCGGCGTTCGCAACAGCGCTATTGTAGGAAGGTAGAGAGAGGGCTAAGACGCCACACTAATTATAGCAATAATGCGAACTAAGCAACTTGATTTGTAAATGAGTTAATTAGCGCTTTCAATGGTTACTAACTGAGTACACAGGCAGGCAAGACATGTTTCGACAATTAGAGGCTTGTTTGAGAACTTTGATGTCACTATAAGTTGATGGATAGCTCCAAGAATTTCCCTTATGGATTGGGTGATTAAATGGCAGTGTCTTCCCCAAAAACTAGTACCATAACTAAAGATTACATAACACAGAGCAATATAACTTGCTTTCATATTTTTTGGTTCCTTTTATTATAGTTTGTAGCTTTCTAGTAGACCCCGAAGGCTTATCCTATTGTCTATTGTTCAGTAAAACCGCACGTGCTACTTACCTGCAAAAAAGGGTCCTAATTATTCTATTTGGCTCCTGAGCGCGGGCTAGTCCAACGCTCAAAAAAACCAGTGTAGGTGCGCTCTCCGATAACGCGCCTTTGTTACGCATCTCGATGACACATTTTAGACTGGTTCTGTAGCGTTCGACTCGCCGGCACTCAGTAACCGAAGTACCGATTTTTTATGCAGGTGGTTGTGGCACGTGGCACGAGCGGTTTTTCTTAACAATAGACAATAGGATTAGCCTTCGGGGTCTATTAAAAAGCTACAAACTATAACATTACTCTCTGTTTACCAGCTATCAAACTTGTCGGAGGGCATGTACACCTTCGTGCTTAAGGTGACAGACTCCTCAGGTCAGACGTCTGCCGCCGAAGTGCACGTGTTCGTCAAACCGCCGACCAACACCCCGCCAGAGGCCCACGCCGGCCCCGACCAGGTAGGGTTTGCATGCAAGTTTAGGTATTTCCCAGACTTGTTAATAACAGCATGAGAGTGCAATAAAAACATGTGTTCTGTTTTATACTCACTTATGGATACGGAATTATGTATGAAGGTACAGTCAGCAGCAGAAGTTGCTAAGCGGGCCAGGTGTTCAAAATGATCTTGACGCGACTTTATAGTTAAGAGAATAAGGGCGCGTCAAGGTAAATTTGAACACCTCGCCCGCTTAGCAACTTCTGCTGTTGACTGTGTGTACTTTATTTTAAAGGGATACAATGTTTGGTTGGTACGCATGTAAAGAGACTCGAAAAGTTTATTTTGGCAATGCTAAAGAAATATCTTGTTACAGCCAGTTGTGTCTATTACACGAACACAACAATGTACAAAGCGAAGATATTTCATTTTACTTTTTAATCTACCATATTATTCCAATTCATATCCCTTCCCCAGACATGGGTAACCCTTAACGGTTCGGTCTCGCACGACAATCACTGTACAGTCGCATACACATGGCGCTGCCTCGTCGGCCCTACCATAGAGAAAAAAATACATAGATTGCTCACTTCATACATCAGTTTTAGTACCAAAAAGACTATTAGCATCTAGCATCGAGATGCGGAACTATCAGTACTGCTACTTGACAATAGATGTAGCACCGACCGGAAAGTCTTATGCTGTTGAGATAAGACTTTCCGGTCGGTGCTACATCTATTGTCAAGTAGCAGTACTGATAGTTCCGCTACTCGATGCTAGATGTAGACACTGAAATTAATAGTCTAACTGATGTATGGAGTGAGCACTCTTGTCTTATTATATTTCTCTATGGCCCTACTAACACACAACTCTCATTCTTGTTCATAACCCTCCCCCAAACGCGGGTAACCCTCAACGGCTCTCCCTCCCACATAGGGTTGCCAGATCGAAAGGCGCTATTATCGGGAAAAAATATAAAATTTTCGGGATTTTGGGACTTAAGTCGGGAAAAAAAACCATCGCTCCCTCACCGCACTATCTCTCGCCATGCACGCCCCGCGCGCTCGCTCGACGACAGTTCAGAACTTGAAATCATTCCTTTATAACGCGAACCTGTTTTTCGGGACAATTTGCACTTGGTCGGGAATCGGGAACACATGCTAAAAATCGGGAGAATCCCGCCAAATCCCGACCATCTGGCAACCCTACTCCCACAAGAACCGTTATGTCACATATCTCCCCCAAACGTGGGTAACGGTCAACGGTTAGGCCTCGCACGATGGCCACTTCATAGTCCCTTACATCGCATCCGGTCCAACTAACTATCAAACAACTCTCATTCCAGTTCATTTCCCTCCCCCAAACGTGGGTAACCCTCAACGGTTCGGCCTCGCACGATGATCACCGTATAGTCGCGTACACATGGCGCTGCCTCGTCGGCCCCTCTAACAGTACCATCCTCAACTTCAACGAGTCCGTCGCCAACGCGACCGGCCTCACGAAGGGCCAATATGTTTTCTCGCTGACTGTACTTGACGATAACGGGAATTCGGCCTCGGATAATGTGACTGTCAATGTGGCTCAGAGTAAGTTTATGGAATACTAATATTGATTGGGAATATCTGAAATCGGAGTAAAATATATTTCCATTTGACGACCAATTTGACTAAAGACTTTAGACTATGGTATCGGAAGTTATGTTTCATTACTGTAGCTTTAATTGCATAATATGAGTTAATGTGACTGATGGCCTCTTCAGGTTGGCTGCATACAAGTTTGGACTTTAATCGTGAACGATAGATATCAAATTTCATAATCGTCATTTACATTCTGTTATCGGTTCGGCGCCATATTTAGCATTCCAACTATACCTAGTTTCGCTGGTTTTATTGCCCAGTAAACAGCAATCGTTTTCAAAAACATAGGTTTTTCTTCAATGACTATTACAAGGCAAACAATGGAAATAAATTATCCTATTTTAGATATTCCTTATTGACTAAAATCACTACAATATACATTTAACAATAAGCATGCTGTGTATCATTTGCATGAATCTATATATTTTCGTATGGTGTCGGCAAAATCTCGTATTGAATGTACTGTAGGTACCCTGTAGGTAACTAATTTCTAGGTGTAGATAATGTACCTATTTGATTACTAATCGCACAACGCAAGCACTTGAAATGCGCAATATTCTTGCATAATTTGACCAGCCCGTGCTCCCCATGGTAATATAACTAGGTATATTTTTATGCAAATTATTTTTATTATTTTTATCAAGTTAGTTAATTGTATTATTTTGTCTTTTACTATAAATGTTCTTTTTTATTTACCTACCAGTGGCGGCGCGTCCATAAAAGCCGATTCCCATCGGCTTGCCTGTTTTTGGACATTTGAGGAGAGTTGTAAAGGAAATATGTAAGTCAAATTAGGCCCGGATTGCCTACGGATATGTTTGACGCGCCGCCACCGTTACCTACAGAAACTTTATTAATGTCACCCGAAAATTTAGTTTTGAACATTCTTACACCTCTAATGGTTTTTTGAAATAAAGACTGAATTTTTCCATTTTTTCCTTATTGTAGTATCGTTATCAGACGTCTCTGCTTAATACAAAATCAAATCTATCATCATCCCATCCTCGTCGCCACTGTTAAATAAAAGACGTGTTGCTTGGCAAGTATTTATTCCGCGACTGCCTACCCACTTATTCTAGATATATGAATATACCCATATATAACAATAACCCCCTTCGATCTGTAGACCAGAATAGTCCCCCGAAAGCGAACGCGGGCGGCAACCAAGTACTGTACCTGCCGCTGCCGGTGCTTATTCTGAACGGGTCCAAGTCGTCGGACGACTTCCGCATCGTGTCGTGGAAGTGGACCCGCTCGGGCTCGGGCCTGGCCGCTGGCACCGTCATACTCGACTCCGACAAGGAACCTGTGCTAATGGTGAGTCACTTGAAAGTTGAAACCTTGGTCTAGTTCACGCCGGTAATAGGCTACATGACTAATTTTTTTTTATGGTATCAATCGATCGGGTTTGTTTTTAGGATCAAATGTCTATATGGGACCCATTGCATTAAAGTAACACAAAAGTCAGAAATTGTAGTCAAAGGCCGACAGTCGCACTTCACTCGCGAAACGCCCTATACAAAACGGCCAAGGGCCGTGACGTCATCGCCCATCTTGTAGTATGGACAAAACAAGAAAATTGCGTTTTTGTCGGTGAAATATTGCGTTTATGTATATAGTTGCTATACAATATTTTATTGCATGAAATGTAAGGAATCGAATGGTACCCTTACTTTTATCGTTTTTGGAAGTTAAAAAAACTTAAATTTTGAAACTTTCAGGTCCTGTATTTTTGTAATTTTTAATATTTTATTTTAATATCCACATTATTGTGATAAATTGCTCGTTTGCTATCTATTTTACTAGATTTTGTTATAAAATTCAACATGTGTCATCATCCCTATTGACCGAGCAAAGCGATCTCTTCGTACACGCGTACGAAGGTATACGCGTATTATAGCAAGAGACTAGGAAGATCCATTGTATAAGAATTTCTGCCCTCACCTATTATTTAATATTGGCAACATTTGTATGTAATTAAAACAATTTACCTGGTGCTTACAAGCCTAAGTTTTTTATAAGTACCTATTATGATTTTATTTTAGTTTTAATCCTGTGACTGCAAATTACGTGTTTCAAAATTAATTGATACTATTGATAGATTTGACCAAGCTAAGTTGGCAGCGACTTTGATAGCCCAGACGGTGCAAGTGTTAAGTAAACGTCATCATTTCATAGAAATTTGACGTTTAAAATAACACTTGCACCGTACGGGCTATCCTAATCGCTGCCAACTTAGCTTGTTCTGACTCTGTCCAAAGCTAACTAAGCAAACATATATACGGGATAGGAAGGTTCGAATATTCACTAACGTCTCCATGCTTCTAGTTAACAAATATAGAGCCGGGCCGATACGTGTTCGAGTTGACGGTGACGGACGACCAGGGCGACTCCGACAGAGACACAGTCAGCGTACAGGTAACTAAGAGTATAATGACAATCAGCGGCAAACCAACCATAGGAGTTTATTACTACAGATGCAAAGGAAAAATTAGCTCAGACTTGCCCAGCAGCATAGAGAAATATAGTAAGACAAGAATGCTCACTCCATACATCAGTTCAGACTATTAATTTCAGTGTCTACATCTAGCATCGAGTAGCGGAACTATCAGTACTGCTACTTGACAATAGATGTCGCACCGACCGGAAAGTCTTATCTCAACAGCATAAGACTTTCCGGTCGGTGCTACATCTATTGTCAAGTAGCAGTACTGATAGTTCCGCTACTCGATGCTAGATGCTAATAGTCTTTTTGATACTAAAACTGATGTATGGAGTGAGCACTCTATGTATTTTTTTCTCTATGCCAGCAGGTACCATGTTTGACATCCACTGATGTTCTTTATTTGGCCTGAAACCCTATCCAGCTGAATGAGCTCTTTTACACGTAAAATAAAATGAAAACATATTTCATGTTTAGTTATGTATGTTTATATCTCACGTGGAGCGATACGTACAAAATACGTGAAAATTAGATACCTATATATATTATAATTAAATTTCGGAGTGGCTCTGTTAAGTACATAGAATACGATTGGTTTTTTTTTACTGATATTATTAAAACGATTGAATAGCTCCTTGTAATTTTTTATATTTTTATTTAGAACACATACAGTCATACATGATACATAAGTCAGAAGTGCATAATACGCACATAAATCTTTCTACTAAAAATACCTGGAGGTTCATAAAATATGTATGTACCTAACTAAAAATTGGAATACAATAGGTACACGCATAAGCCTAGGGTAGTATTGTAGGGATTGTATGATTTGTATGAATAATAATTATTATTATTATAGTTCGTTTTTTTTAGCATTAGAAAGAACTTGCAAGAACGTAAGCGATCTTGACAGGTCTTTTAATTGAAAAACGCTTTTTAAAAATCAAAAACTATTACTTATGAAAGCAGAAGAATATAAATGATCGTAATAGATTCATAATTGTTACATATTTGCCGTAACTTATTTTTAAAATGTGTTTTTCAATTAAAAGACACATCAAGATTGTTTACCTTATTTCTAATGCTAAAAAAACGAACTAATAGGTAAATTTTCAACAACGAGTAAAATTTGGTCCCACCATTTCATTTAAATATTTATGTCACAGAATAAATAATAGTACTAAGTAGAGAAGACTCACTCTCTAACAAAACGCGTCTGTTACGATCAGCACAGATATGACACTAGATGGCGACAGCGCCACGCGCGGCTTATGGCTTTCCCCAAAATTGGGGTCGAACAGATGTACTTTTAGCTACCTGTAGCAAAGCGACGAAATCGCGGAGTGAGACACGCCTGTTTATGTCAATTTAATTTGCAGGTGAAGCCAGATCGTCTAGAACGCAACCTACTAGAGATGACCCTCAACATTCCCATATCGTCGTTCACGCAAACTCAGCTCGAGTCGCTCATACAGAAGATGACGCTGCTCTTAAAGGACGATGTCAAGATCAATGTGACTGAAGTGCGCGGGGAAATAGACTCGGGGAACACGCAACTTATATTCTTCTTGTGGGAAAATGTAAGTACCAGGGATGTTGCGGATGCAGATTTTTTGACATCCGCGGATGCGGATGCGGTTGCGGATATTTAAAGGCTCACATCCGCGGATGCGGATGTCAAGATTAGGTACTTAGAAAACGTCAAAGATTAAATTTTTAGTATTTTTTTATTAAAAAAAACGAAACGTTAGTATTTGAGCAAGAATATAAGTGCGTTATTTTTAATAAACGGTAACTTGGCCGACTTTTCTGGATCTAGACGATTTCGTTAGGTATAGGTAATGACAAAATTACCTAGCACTTACGCCGCCGCTAAGACGTTCCTGTACCGACTTGTTCGACATCCGCATCCGCATAAGCTCCGCATCGATTTCATGCGGATGCGGATGCAGATGCGGATGTTGAAAATAATGCGGAAGTTCCGCAGTTGCGGATGCGGATGTTCGCAACATCCCTGGTAAGTACATATTAGTATTACACTCGCTATTGTTGTCTGTCCTAGGGCACCCCAGAGCATAGGGCCTTCACAAAATCCTTCCACGCCTTCCTGTCTCGAGCAAACGTCTTGGCCTGGTTCCAGCTCAGTTCTACGGCTGTCAGCTCGTTATGTTGTTGATAAACTTTTTGGGTGACATACAAATACAAATAATTTATTATCATAAAAGAGTTGTATACATGTGCAGAAAAATATCTATCAGACTCCAAACTAGGCTGAGCCTGTATCTTGGAAGTCTGCGAGAGCTATTGACAACAACTATATTCATTTTTTTAGATAAAGTGCTTAATACTAAAAGTAATTACTACAGATACAAAGTCACTAAACTAAACCAAAAGGACTAATCAAGACATATACTATTAGTTTGGGGAAAAATGTGGAGGATCGAGTTATATTGTCGATTTTTATACCCGTGTCTAGCACAATATGATTATAAGCGACTAGCTTTTTCGTGAGTCGGTCTGCATAGAACTTATTAACCCTTTAACGGGCATAAGAGTGTCAGAAATTATGCAAAATTGATCCCTATAGTTTTGCAACAAAGTTCAATATCATACTATATCGATACATTCCTTCTGTCTTATATGGTCGTAATAGGAGAGCTCGTGTAAAAAAAAAAACAATTTCACTCCTTGAGATTTAGGGATAAAAGTAGTTTGTTTTGTATAATTCCAGGTATGTTCCTGTCTCAAGTCTCAAATTACATCTTATAAATAAATAAAATAATAAATGTTTGCATAAAAGTAACAAACATACTTACATCCTTCCTCACGAACATCAACTTACCTCCTAGCGAAAAACTATCTCGCCTATGTATGGTACCGTTCACTCAGTTACCAGACTACAATACATAAGTCATTATCTCTTTACTACTCTACCCAGGGTGAAGCTATGGATGGTCAAGGAAAGCGCCGTTTTGCCTTCATGTCATGTCACAGGAAAAAGTGCGTGGTTTTGTATTTAAAAACTATAATTCACTAGGTTTAAAATTCAGAAAATTAAGGAAAGGAAAGTGTTAAATAAATGTTTGCATAAAAGTAACAAACATACTTACATCCTTCCTCACGAACATCAACTTACTTCCTAGCGAATAACTATCTTGCCTATGTATGGTACCGTTCACTCAGTTACCAGACTAGAATACATAAAGCTGGTCAACCAAATCTTGTCAGTAAAAAACCGGCCAAGTGCGAGTCGGACTCGCGCACGGAGGGTTCCGCACCATCAACAGAAAATAGAGCAAAACAAGCAAAAAAACGGTCACCCATCCAAGTACTGACCCCGCCCGACGTTGCTTAACTTCGGTCAAAAATCACGTTTGTTGTATGGGAGCCCCACTTAAATCTTTATTTTATTCTGTTTTTAGTATTTGTTGTTATAGCGGCAACAGAAATACATCATCTGTGAAAATTTCAACTGTCTAGCTATCACGGTTCGTGAGATACAGCCTGGTGACAGACGGACGGACGGACGGACGGACGGACGGACAGCGGAGTCTTAGTAATAGGGTCCCGTTTTTACCATTTGGGTACGGAACCCTAAAAAAGGCGCGAAATTCAAATTTTCTATGGGACGATATCCCTTCGCGCCAACATTTTTCAAATTTGCCGCCTTTTTCTACTGTCAAGATCTGGTTGACCAAGTATGTCATTATCTCTTTACTACTCTACCCAGGGTGAAGCGATGGACGGCATCCGCGCGCTGTCGCTGTCGCTGGCGGCGGGCGCGGCGGCGGGGCCTGAGGCGGCGGCGCGCGTGCGCACGACGCGCTGCCTGAGCGCGTGCTCGGGCCGCGGCGTCTGCGACGACGCCACGCGCACGTGCCGCTGCGACGCCTTCTGGATGCAGAGCCTGCTCGCGCTGATGCAGCCGCACCGAGTGCCCGACTGCGGTCAGTACAGGCCATAGAGAAAAAAATACATAGAGTGCTCACTCCATACATCAGTTCAGACTATTAATTTCAGTGTCTACATCTAGCATCGAGTAGCGGAACTATCAGTACTGCTACTTGACAATAGATGTAGCACCGACCGGAAAGTCTTATCCCAACAGCATAAGACTTTCCGGTCGGTGGCGACATCTATTGTCAAGTAGCAGTACTGATAGTTCCGCTACTCGATGCTAGATGCTAATAGTCTTTTTGGTACTAAAACTGATGTATGGAGTGAGCACTCTATGTATTTTTTTCTCTATGGTACAGGCACAGTATACTAAGAACAGTAGTGAATCTAAGGCCGCTCGGCAAGTTATTTACCTACTCTTGCGTTGGCGCTTAGGGTTGTCACTTTTATTTTTAGTTAAATATTATTTTCGTATTATGAGAAGCACTAGGTTTCTATTTATATAATATAATGAAATGTTCTATCAATTCATAAATGAGGTATAAATTAAGGCCGGTAAGAGCAGGTAAATGCGAGCGTACTCGAATGCGCGTGATCGCAGTCGCGGTACGGCCCACACTGCCGCCACCGTATTCCCCCGTATATTATGCGAATGTGTGCGCGGCAGCGCGTGCGTACACGGCGCCCGGCGCGCACGCACACATTCAAGCCGGCAGCGGCACATTTATATGAAGATTCACTACTGTTCTTGTACTGTGGTACAGGTTCACTAGTTTAATGTTCAGCGGTGGAAGGCTTCCGCGCACTCGCCCCGTCTCATAGGGCGACCGACTTCAAGGCGTGGCTCGCGATCAGCAAATTTTACAGGTGAAGATGACCCTTTATTACAAAACGTATATCCAATTGTGGGTACAATATTTTGCATTGCGATACGGATTAGCATAGCACACACACACACACACTAGGTTTAAATTGAGAACAGGAAAGTAGAGTTCTAATCATTTAGGACAGAGCTTGCTCACCTACTCTTGCTGCGGCTGTACTGTACTAAGATGCATATACTTGTTTGTTTATGTATAGCGGGGGCCCTCAGTGTGGCACTCGACGTCCAAGGATCGTCTGGCTCGACATACATAAATCTAAAATGTTGTTTTTTTTAGTCACGTGATTCGCAGCAGTCTAGGAAATTGTTTATGACCTACCGCGGGGTAAACATTTTTTCTCAAAAATGGACGGCAAAGTCGACGTTGCCGGTTAAAAAATAGGTCGCGAAATGCGTAGTTTATGGTCATTCAAAAAATTAAAAAGTTAAAAACATTGCAGTCTCGATTTCGGGACTGCAATGTCGCATACAAATTCCATTATTTAACGAGTTCCAAACTTTTTTAAACTTTAAATGGCCATATCAAATGAAGGCATAGGTCCATTAAACAGCCAAACAGATGATTAACACTTATTATTATAATGTTGGTACCGCGACTATTTAGGTGTCTCAAATACGTTGGCGTATTTTCAGCAGAAAAATACACTTCTTTTTTTAAAGGCGGCAACCAAATATTTTTAATGGTTTTACTTTTTTCTGTGAAAATTAGAACGTTGCTTCTGTAAAATATTTCTATTTCTTGCACCATTTTTGAGAAAAGCACTATATACGACTCGGCTGGAAGGCTACTTGCTGGCTTCGGATTCAATTAAACGGACTCCCAAGGTCGTCCGTTTAAAACGAATCGAAAGCGAGTAGCTACTTCCGAACCTCGACAATAATGTACTATTAGAAACTCTGGAGACTATGTTATGATATGCATTACAGATTGGTCGGTGGTGTACGCGAGCCTGGGCGGCGTGGCGCTGCTGTGCGCGCTGGGCGGCGGCTGCTGGGCGGCGGCGCGCGCGCTGCGCCGCGTGTGCGCGCCGCGCAAGCCGCCCCGGAGGCCCAAGTACAGGCTGCTGCCTGTTGCCGACCATGAGGACAAGCCGTGTGAGTACTCTATACCAGGGATGTAACGCGAGCCTGGGCGGCGTGGCGCTGCTGTGCGCGCTGGGCGGCGGCTGCTGGGCGGCGGCGCGCGCGCTGCGCCGCGTGTGCGCGCCGCGCAAGCCGCCCCGGAGGCCCAAGTACAGGCTGCTGCCTGTTGCCGACCATGAGGACAAGCCGTGTGAGTACTCTATACCAGGGATGTAACGCGAGCCTGGGCGGCGTGGCGCTGCTGTGCGCGCTGGGCGGCGGCTGCTGGGCGGCGGCGCGCGCGCTGCGCCGCGTGTGCGCGCCGCGCAAGCCGCCCCGGAGGCCCAAGTACAGGCTGCTGCCTGTTGCCGACCATGAGGACAAGCCGTGTGAGTACTCTATACCAGGGATGTAACGCGAGCCTGGGCGGCGTGGCGCTGCTGTGCGCGCTGGGCGGCGGCTGCTGGGCGGCGGCGCGCGCGCTGCGCCGCGTGTGCGCGCCGCGCAAGCCGCCCCGGAGGCCCAAGTACAGGCTGCTGCCTGTTGCCGACCATGAGGACAAGCCGTGTGAGTACTCTATACCAGGGATGTAACGCGAGCCTGGGCGGCGTGGCGCTGCTGTGCGCGCTGGGCGGCGGCTGCTGGGCGGCGGCGCGCGCGCTGCGCCGCGTGTGCGCGCCGCGCAAGCCGCCCCGGAGGCCCAAGTACAGGCTGCTGCCTGTTGCCGACCATGAGGACAAGCCGTGTGAGTACTCTATACCAGGGATGTAACGCGAGCCTGGGCGGCGTGGCGCTGCTGTGCGCGCTGGGCGGCGGCTGCTGGGCGGCGGCGCGCGCGCTGCGCCGCGTGTGCGCGCCGCGCAAGCCGCCCCGGAGGCCCAAGTACAGGCTGCTGCCTGTCGCCGACCATGAGGACAAGCCGTGTGAGTACTCTATACCAGGGATGTAACGCGAGCCTGGGCGGCGTGGCGCTGCTGTGCGCGCTGGGCGGCGGCTGCTGGGCGGCGGCGCGCGCGCTGCGCCGCGTGTGCGCGCCGCGCAAGCCGCCCCGGAGGCCCAAGTACAGGCTGCTGCCTGTCGCCGACCATGAGGACAAGCCGTGTGAGTACTCTATACCAGGGATGTAACGCGAGCCTGGGCGGCGTGGCGCTGCTGTGCGCGCTGGGCGGCGGCTGCTGGGCGGCGGCGCGCGCGCTGCGCCGCGTGTGCGCGCCGCGCAAGCCGCCCCGGAGGCCCAAGTACAGGCTGCTGCCTGTTGCCGACCATGAGGACAAGCCGTGTGAGTACTCTATACCAGGGATGTAACGCGAGCCTGGGCGGCGTGGCGCTGCTGTGCGCGCTGGGCGGCGGCTGCTGGGCGGCGGCGCGCGCGCTGCGCCGCGTGTGCGCGCCGCGCAAGCCGCCCCGGAGGCCCAAGTACAGACTGCTGCCTGTCGCCGACCATGAGGACAAGCCGTGTGAGTACTCTATACCAGGGATGTAACGCGAGCCTGGGCAGCGTGGCGCTGCTGTGCGCGCTGGGCGGCGGCTGCTGGGCGGCGGCGCGCGCGCCGCGCAAGCCGCCCCGGAGGCCCAAGTACAGGCTGCTGCCTGTCGCCGACCATGAGGACAAGCCGTGTGAGTACTCTATACCAGGGATGTAACGCGAGCCTGGGCGGCGTGGCGCTGCTGTGCGCGCTGGGCGGCGGCTGCTGGGCGGCGGCGCGCGCGCTGCGCCGCGTGTGCGCGCCGCGCAAGCCGCCCCGGAGGCCCAAGTACAGGCTGCTGCCTGTCGCCGACCATGAGGACAAGCCGTGTGAGTACTCTATACCAGGGATGTAACGCGAGCCTGGGCGGCGTGGCGCTGCTGTGCGCGCTGGGCGGCGGCTGCTGGGCGGCGGCGCGCGCGCTGCGCCGCGTGTGCGCGCCGCGCAAGCCGCCCCGGAGGCCCAAGTACAGGCTGCTGCCTGTCGCCGACCATGAGGACAAGCCGTGTGAGTACTCTATACCAGATATTATTATCTATATAGAGTATAGAGTACTATATTTATTATCTATAACGGATAAGCCGGGGCTGCCGGAGGGCGCCGTGGTGGTATGATATCGATCCCAGTGCGCCCTCACGAATGGCAAAGAGGATGAAACGCCGGAGTGGGTTTAGTGGGTAGGGCCAAATTCCAAATTCTCCCCCCCTCTCGCAAGATAAGGAGATAAGGGATAAGGAGCGGCGAGTCCCACACACCGTGCGTAAATGCATTCCCACTCCGTCAAAAAAAAAAAAAAAAAAAAAAAAACCAGCGGAACCAGATGTTTTAAATTTAGTTTATCGGAACCAGAAACGGAATCGGAACCAGAACCGGAGCCTGAGTCAGTACTATCAGTAGGTATACATTACACAACACAACACATACGAATAGGTACTTTAAATTCGAAAACACGGATAAACCAGAACATCTAATTACTGCAGCACGTGGCAAGCGGGGCTATGAGCGAATGACTGGTGTAAACCTGTTTGTTTTTGATGTCCACCGCTCATGTCGCGCTGCCGCGTTAAGCATTGACATCCGATATAACTTCCGTTTCAAAAGTAACGGAACCGGAACAGAAACGGATGTGTAATACCAAACGGAAGTTCCGACTTAACGGAAACGGAGCTCTGTAACATCCCTGCTCTATACACATACTACGTGCCAGCATCATCCGCACTTGACAGACTGATCGACGTCACCCGGCGCGCCGCGCGGTTTACTACGAAACTTTCCAAACCATAAAATTTAGCGAACTCTTTAACGATGACAAACAGTTTGGGGCGAGGGGCAACCGACCCTTAGTGAACTTGAGACTGACCGCTTAGGATTGACTCCATCCTTAAAGTCGCGCTTGACATACGGTACGTAGTCGCGCGCTATAACACAAGTCAAGCTGAGCGGTCTGGTGTAATTATTTTGCTCGCGCGCGTTCAGACAGATGAGCGCTTCGCTGGGTGAACGTTTGTTTGGTGCGTCTCATTACCACTGACTGTGCGCGCCTCGCAAGCCACAAGTGTTTAGACAAGTGTACGCTAACCAACTCGGTGAGGAATGTGGAGTGACTCTGCCCGTTAATCAAAGGCTGCTGGGGACAGTTGTAAAACCATGATTTCCGTTACTCGCCGTACGCTGTTGACTAAGACAGCAACACTTCTGTGGAGAGAGGAGAGTGTGGTGTCAACCAATACCTGACATAACTATCGCCATAGAGAAAAAAATACATAGAGTGCTCACTCCATACATCAGTTTTAGTACCAAAAAGACTATTAGCATCGAGTAGCGGAACTATCAGTACTGCTATTTGACAATAGATGTAGCACCGACCGGAAAGTCTTATGCTGTTGAGATAAGACTTTCCGGTCGGTGCTACATCTATTGTCAAGTAGCAGTACTGATAGTTCCGTTACTCGATGCTAGATGTAGACACTGAAATTAATAGTCTGAACTGATGTATGGAGTGAGCACTCTTGTCTTACTATATTTCTCTATGCTATCGCTCATAAAGACAATTTTATTAAAAATTAAAACCCTTCACTTTTTTTTTTGGGAATTTTTTATGTTTTTTTTCTACTCGGCATTACGAGGTCATACGATCCTAATGGGAAAAAAGTCCACACATTTTTCGTTCCTTTCATTCCGTTACCTTTATACAAAGTCTATGAAAAGTGGTAAAGGAATAAAAATAAAAATATTGGTACAAAACTCAACCCAACCTGAAATTTAGTCACTTATTGACCGAAGCGTAGCGAAGGTCTACGTTTTGACTCGGGCATTTTGCTTTTGTATGTCCGGATGTTCTCCTCTACAGGTCACAATTCTCAACCGATTCTTGTGAAATTTTGTGACCAGATTCTATGAGTAAATAAAAAAATTTTGTCGATCCCGTTTTTGGAAATTTTCAAAAATGGAGGAGTTGTGATACCTCGCGCTTAAACAAATAGTCGTATCGATATCATAAGAGTATTTTCTTTTTGAGACATATTTACATAGTAAATGGCAAAAAATGCAGAAAAATTGTATTGCTGGTTTAGGCGGTATTTAGATATTTAGTTTGTACTCGAGAATGAGTAGCCGAATTTCGTCAGTTTAGCTAAGAACTCTCATGGCGCATTTTTTGTATTTTTTTTTTTCACTTAAACTTCGTATTTTTTTTTAATAAATTAAAATCTTTGTATTGTTGATTGATCAAACCGCTGTGTGGCGCTGTCATCGTGCACGGTCCCAATAAGCTATGCTCGCGAGGTCTACAGCTCACAGAGCCACTAGTGAATATGTATGATGTTTTATTTATTCGTTTGCCAGTCACTGCCAAAGACCTGTCCGAATCGGAGACGGAGTCGGACGTGTTGTTCGAGAGCAAGAGCAAGACCACGTCGTTCGCGACGCGGCTCATGAACGGCGAGGCGCCGCACACATACAAGAAAAACGGACACTACAAAGGCACCAGGTCACTAATATGGAGCATTATCTATGAAAACGGACCTTATTGCCGATGGCGCTTACGCCGCTCAGCGTCGCGCGACGTTCTATTTATATCGGAGCATCGTTAACAAAGGCGTAAGCGCCATCGACAATAAGGTCCCTTTTGATAGATGACGTCACATATTAATATTTAAAACCTTCGCGTTTTGAACACATATTAACTCACATTTATAGACGGGTCTAACGCGAAATTTATTCAATTACCTCTATATACCGACGTTTCGACACAGGTTTCACTGGTCATGGTCGCGGCCAACTAAAGTCTCAGCAAAATGTCAAAACAGAGATTTGTGCAACTACCCGACGAAAAGTGTATGAAAAAGTTTGGGGTAGACATCACATTTTCAAACCACCCACTACACATAATGTTAATTATTGTCAATAGTCCGACACGCAACACTCACAATATCCACGCACACGTCCGAAGATAGATCCTTTGGCTTTAACTTCTGTATCACTGGTTCCCAAGTTGGCGATAAGTTGAATCCATCCTCCCTATTAAAATTCCTGGGGTGTTTCTTGATTTCAATTGCTTCTCGCACAACTCGAGGATAATAATGGCGTTCAGTGGAGACAACTTTTGGTCTATGCAACTCAATCCAGTGATTTGTGCCAGATGTAAGAAGATGTTCGACGATTGCGGATTTGTGTACATAGAGGATTTGTGTATTTGTGTATATAGAGGTAATTGAATAAATTTCGCGTTAGACCCGTCTATAAATGTGAGTTAATAGACGTCACATATTTCCTATACTAAGGGCCACTTGCACCATTAACTAACCCGGGGATAACCGGTTAAACATGGAGTTACCATGGTTACCAGTACAATTTGACACTTGGTTATCGGTTTAACCGGTTCACCCCGGGTTAGTGGTTTGGTGCAAGTGGCACTTATACAGTTAAATTCAATTGTTATGAAGTCTACGGACTTCCGTACTTACACAAAAAAAATGAAACAAATATGTATTTGCGCTTTCGATTATTATAAATTCTACTATAACTCATAAAACAGAAAGAATAGAAGAAGGATACGTACATTGTGACTTTACCATCCGCTTTTCGTGATATGTACCTATATCTTGTTATAATTTTTTTCTTATCTCCCATTAAATAACTAGGTATATATCATACAACGATCCTATATGGAATATAGTACATACCTAACCAAACAGGACACTTGGAATAGTTTTTTTACATGTAACATAAAAATGTTTTATCAAGAAAAAATATTATTTACAGGAAAGTGAAGACGTAGCTCAGAAGTTACGTAGTGGCGCGGGCGCGAGCACAGCTGTGTTGCATACTTTGATACTTACGCGCATACGGACGACAAGACAGGTAACGTCTAGCTGGCTAATAGGAACTTTACACCAGTGGCAGTCTGTATAGTGCGATATATATGTACGTATATTCATGAAACCATCGCTAAATAACCACCGGCCAAAGGTCTAGAAAACGTTCGACTATTTATAACAAAATGTGTTGGAAATCAAGCCTCAATTTGTCATTACGTCGAGATAAACACTTTATTTAGCATATTTAACAACTCCTGATCGCATGACTAGTATATAAATAGTAAATGGTCAAGGAAAGAGCCGTTTTGCCTTCATGTCATGTCACAGGCTAATTTAGAAAATGTGCGTGGTCTTGTATTTAAAAACTATACTAGGTTTAAAATTCAGTAAATTAAGGAAAGGAAAGTGTTAGATGTTGTGAAAAAAAAATCAAATAAAATAACACAGCACCCACGAGAGTCGTTATTGAAAAATATTGAAAATATTTAGCTAGAAAAAGGTATTTTTACTAGAATGTCACATGAGTAAATTTATTATAATGATATCATTGTATATTTTGGTGTGATTATGTATTTAAATCTCATGTTTTAATCGTGCATAAGCTGCTCAGTTGTTACCACTGGTAACAACTTGGTGGTAACTAGCGGGAATAACCCAAAATATCTTACTAGTCATCACTGTTATCAGTTTTGTGTTCGGTGCATTAAGCTGTAATATACACATAAACTTACATAAATTAAATGTATTAAAACAATTTATATGCAGCAAAATAGAATTTGTGTGCTGTACGCGTGGGATTCAGTATGATTATGTAATATTATTTTACGTGCGATTCTAATTTATATATTTTATGAAATGAGTATATTTACGTTCCATAAATATTTTATTTACTTTATTTTATTAGTATTTTAAAGCCTTTTTTACACGGCTACTGCATGTTTTTTTACTGTGGCTTTGTTAATGTAAATAAGTGAATCAATGTACTTAGAACTTAGGACATACATACATTAGAGTAAGGATATTTTTATTTTATCATATAATAATATAAATTATTAATTATACACATTGAAGTAACGAAGTTGTCATGACTTAAAGGGCTGAAGCAACGTCCCAGGCCGACTGTAGGTACATTATGTAGGGGTATTTGCACAAATATGAATCTAGACTATGATACCGTGTTATATTAATCAGTTGACGTAAATAGAATAAAAGATGTATCAAAGTAAACACCAGTGGCGGCGCGTCCATAAAAATCGATTCCCACTACCGGCTCCCATGTTTTTGGACGTTTGAGCGGAGTTGTAAAGGAAATATGTAAGCCAAATTAGCCCCGGCTTGCCTATGGATATGTGTGACGCGCCGCCACTGGTAAAAACCTAATTATTAAGTATAGGTACAATTATGATTATAAAATTCCGTTAGTAAAAAGTACAGTTATAATATAAAGAAGCTGATGTGTGTAATGACCAATGCACACGTTTCATACGGCGGTTTTCAACACACTTGTGACGAAAGAACATAACAGAACATTAATCGTTGCAACAGTTTGAACAGTTAGTAAAAGGAGGACAAATTAAAAAAAGCGGCCAAGTGCGAGTCGGACTCGCCCATGAAGGGTTCCGTATTTAGGCGATTTATGACGTATTAAAAAAAAACTACTTGCTAGATCTCGTTCAAACCAATTTTCGGTGGAAGTTTACATGGTAATGTACATCATATATTTTTTTTAGTTTTATCATTCTCTTATTTTAGAAGTTACAGGGGGGGGGGACACACATTTTACCACTTTGGAAGTGTCTCTCGCGCAAACTATTCAGTTTAGAAAAAAATGATATTAGAAACCTCAATATCATTTTTGAAGACCTATCCATAGATCATAGATACCCCACACGTATGGGTTTGACGAAAAAAAATTTTTGAGTTTCAGTTCGAAGTATGGGGAACCCCAAAAATTTATTGTTTTTTTTTTCTATTTTTGTGTGAAAATCTTAATGCGGTTCACAGAATACATCTACTTACCAAGTTTCAACAGTATAGTTCTTATAGTTTCGGAGAAAAGTGGCTGTGACATACGGACGGACAGACAGACGGACAGACAGACAGACAGACAGACATGACGAATCTATAAGGGTTCCGTTTTTTGCCATTTGGCTACGGAACCCTAAAAAACCGGCCAAGTGCGAGTCGGACTCGCGCACGGAGGGTTCCACACCATCAACAAAAAATAGAGCAAAAAAAATCGTGTTTGTTGTATGGGAGCCCCCCTTAAATATTTATTTTATTTTTAGTATTTGTTGTTATAGCGGCAACAGAGATACATCATTTGTGAAAATGTCAACTGTCTAGCTATCGCGGTTCTTGAGATACAGCCTGGTGACAGACGGATGGACGGACGGACGGACGGACAGCGAAGTCTTAGTAATAGGGTCCCGTTTTTTACCCTTTGGGCAACTTTGGGTACGGAACCCTAAGAGTTAATCGGATTATCCTACTACCCATTACGTCACCACAAAAACACGCGGGTTTAATATCTAGGATTATAAAATTTATAAGATAAGCCTAAAAGTTGTTTAAGTTACGCAAGTGTGTTGAAAGCTGTACTTTTACTAAAGGGGCTGTATAAAATCTTGGCTATGATGTTGCTGTGGTTATTGCTATGAATTAATAATTATATAAACGACATGGAACAGCTGTTTAAATTGTAATTGTGTTGTGTAAAATAATTATAGTTAACATTTTTATAACCTTAATTATTCTGAGAAATTGACATATTTATTGTTATTTTTACAATATTTATTTGCAAACAAAATTAATTTCATTTCGAAATTCAGTTCTAGTCCCATTATAGTGAATATAGTGATACCTAATATATGTTACCAGTTTGAGTTATTTTATAATTATTGAAATTAATCAAAGAGAATCAAATGAAATGAATTGTTTTTATTATACGTCGATTTTATATGAATAGACAGCAATTTAATTTTTATTCTCATTGGAGACGAATAATAATTATTATTGTCGTGGTTCTAAAGTGCAAGCAATGTAGGTATTTTATAAATATAACCCCGGGATATTTTTGCGGACTTACCTAGACACATTTTTTTTATTTGAACATTTTTATGTTATTTTTTCTTAGTCGTGAGATCTTTCAATCCTAATAGGAGAAAAAAAATCCATTCCGTTACCATTTTTCATAGACTTTGTATTAGTTTTTATTATGGTAACGAAATGCAAGGATCGAAAAATGTATGGATATTTTACGATACTTTTTCTCTTAAATAAAATTACAAAATCTGCAACAAAGGTGTAGTGTTGTACAGGTACTTAGGTAGATCTTTAAATAAAATGTCTAACCTAAGGTTTACAGATTTTATTAAGTATTTTTATTTATTAAATGAGGCTTTTCAAAACGAGCTTGATGTTTTTCTTCTTTATTAGTCAAGACAGTACATCATTAGTATAATTACATAGTTATCCAGGAATCTAGTATTTTAACTGGATAGGGCATGAGTGGTGGGGATAACTGTCAGAACGGGATAGTCTTATGTATCTTTCACTAGGAGTAGCAGAGAAAGCGCTATTATTGTTTGTCCTTGTCAGTCTCACTTTTTTTTATTCCCCACCGTAAATTTTGTAACAAATAAATTCGACCAATCATAGTGTCGCATTGCCTATGTTTTGTCCCTCACGGAGGCACGCGTATATGATCCTACCTTCTAGAGTCTGTGCGGAAAGAGAAGTCGTAGAATGTATTGTGCCCCATACATTTTGACATACATACATTTTACAAACGGAAGTTGAGATATTTTGAGACACCTACCGCGAAAAACGAAATTCGCAAATTGCGGGGATCTTTCTCTTTTACTCCAATGAAAGCGTAATTAGAGCGACAGACAGATGCCCGCAATTTGCGAACTTCGATTTTCGCGGTTATAGCCCAGGGTCTCAGCTCCATCAACTTCGTTCGGCGCTACCTCTGATCTAAACTCGCGTTCAAGAATATGGCACTGAACATTGGAGGAACGCGACTTTGTGATGAATGAAGGATGAACAGATGAAAGGTATCCCCTTATGACTCGTTTTAAATGAAAACACATTTATAATATAAACCGTATTGCTTTATTTAATAAAACTTAGCAAGTGATGGACTTACTCTATCGCCGATAAGCAATATGAACACTTCATTACGAGGTACTCATTACAAACTAAGTACGAATGATACAGCAGTTTGGCTCTATAATATACATAAGAATGCATAACGCATTACAAGATATTATTAACCCTTTGAACGCCACTCCTAATAAATATAACGAACCATCGCAAACCTTAATGGAATGTGTTAAAGTCTATATTACACTATATCCGTGCGCGTCAGTAGACGTCTTTGGCGGTCAAAACGTTAAATTACTATTATATTATACAAAGTAGCTAGAAAAAACAACAAACTCAAATTTTTAAGACGCAACTTTTGAGCCAGAGCACCCATTATTAACTAAATGATCACTTACGTATTTGTCATGAAATCGAAGGTTAGGTAGTAGTAGGTACTTATTTTATAAGTACCTACTACTTACTTTTCTTATTTTATACGGAATTGCCCGAGTGCGCGATAAACTGGCGAAAGCTAGGCCGTTTAGAAATGAGTCAGGCAATCCCTGTTGTTAAAGAATGTTATTCTCAATAAAATTCATTATAAAAACAATGATATCCAGGCCTTTCTTTAACTTAAAGAAAACTTAGGTCTTCTCTTCTACATTTTCGGATTAAAATTTGTGACCAAAATTTACATAATCAAAATAATTCGCCCTGTTTTCACTGGTATTACACCTACAGTTAACGAAACTTGAACCAAGCAATATTAGACGAGGCCACACCGTTAAACAGGTAATTAATGACGTAAGTAACTATTGCTTTTGTGTTCAGTCGCCATCAATAATATATATCTGGACCTTTCACTTTGAGCTATGTTCAAATCATAGACTAGGAATCCTCTAGACGGAGTTTAGAGCGATTATTTCATGAAATCGATGCTGCCAAAAATACTGAGGTGCGGGGGACGAGGGGAGCGAGTCCCGTGGCGTGATTGGTCCGTTCAAAGACACGGACGTCACACAAAGACACTTTTGACTCGAAGATGGAGTAAAACTACCGTATATTTGTGGCAGAGGGGGTAGCGTTACTATGCTCAGTCTAGAGGATGTCTTGTCTGTGGTTCAAATATTTGTGAGAACTTTGTATGTACCGATGTTTCCAAAGACGACTGTAAGTAGATTTACGTGTTTTGTTTGAAAAGCTTTTAAATTGTATTTGAGATTAGAATGTCAGAATCAAAAGGAAATAATTTATTCAATAAATTGCATTAGTGTAAGGCCCGAGTGGACGCTCGAAGCGGGGCGTGCAGCGTGGCGTCGGGCTCACAAGTGGTTTGAGCAGCGTGCACTAAGGCTGCTCCTATACGCTTGGCTGCACGCCCAACTCGAGCGTCCACTCAGGCCTTACACTTATACTTAACTAAATAATTAAATGTTATTTGGTTTTCATCAGACTTCCTTCTAAATACTCGTAGTTTTATTCATTTTCACGTACAGGAAGGAAGGAAATATTTTCCCTTTATTATTGTGATTTGCTAAAATTTTTATTTTTTTAAGCATGATTAAAAATACTGTGTGTATCACAGGCAATATTAAAACTGCAACCTAGTCTTAAAACATTCCAACTAGACATTGTTGGGTTTTTATTTCTCTAGTACCTACTTGTACATATAACCTGTTAAAATACCCATGATGATAAACATGTACATATTGACTTTAGTGTCCTACTTTTTTTGGGTATTTGAAATATAACAAGCTTAAATTTTCCTTAATAATCATTCAACTATTTTTATAGCTTAACTATTTAGCATAGCATATCACAGCTACACTTGGAAATTAATTCATTTTAAAACATCTTAATTTATCTAGGCTTTCTAAATAGTTGTATAATAGTTGATGAGTCCGATAATGAAAGTTCTGATAAAGAAGTTCCCAGCGAACAGTCTTGACTAACAAAATTTATACATTTTCTTGGATTTATACCATCATATAAAGGTTGGGAACCCCTGTATGAGTAACGTATTCCGTAAAGACACAAATGAGTATTAGGATTGAGACTTTTTTTAAACAATGCCCACAGCGATGTTGGGTATGGATTGCGACATGCCTGGTTACAATAGACCAATCCTGCCTGCCTGGCCTGCCTGCCTATGCCTGCCTATAATAATGCCTGGTTATGGTCCAATAGACCTCTAGTTACATCTAGACTTCTTCCTGTACTAAGAAGAGAATTCATAGTACCTATAGAATTTAGTAGTATACTATATATTGCTCTTGTCACTGATCACAACCAGTTTATTTAACCCTTTAACCGCCGTAGACTGATATATAAGACATTATTAAATTGTACAATGGGACTTGATGGCGTATCTAAGTTTTAAGAATTGAATAATGTGTAAAAATCGTGAAAGTTTAAATCAGTGTGATATATAAGACATACAAAATCGGGCTCATTTCGCCGCTGTCTGATAAATAGACAAACTTCATGTAACTTCATACCCCCCAGCGACACGAGCACGCTCGATGACGTATTCTAGGGCGGTTAAAAGGTTAAACATTGAGACTTACTGCATAAAGAAACAGAGCTCTGAGCTATAGCAATAATAAGCTGTAGAACATTATCAATCACCACTCCTTATGTAAGGGCATCAAAATACCATCCCACTTAAAATAATCATATTACTATCCCAATTAATAATAAATAAGTTACAAGTACTCTCCTAAATAGAATAAAAATCCCTTTATTTTGTACTCAATGTTACATAATTACTTAGCTTTTTTCTTTCCTGACTTAACTGTCTTCTCTATTTCTTTGGACCACACAGCTTTGTTCATTCTTTCTCCAACAACATACAGCGATAATACAAATCCAAGACCGAACAAATAAAATACAACCCTTAGTGGCCAGTTAAGAACTTCTAAGACTGGATAAACCCAAGCTCCAGTTTGGACATAGATGACATGTATCCATATAGCATAGCATAACATGAAAGCGGTCAAAAGGGAAATACCATGACTTCTAGATGGATACATTCTGAATGATGCTAGGAGTTCAATTAAAGTAAAAGCAACAATATTAGTATGCATGACATGGTTCAACCATGATGGAAAAATTGCATCCAACCTCTGTGGCAGAATCAACTCTCTGTCAATGGCGTAAATGCCCCAGAAAGTGATGCCAACAAACATTGCCACTGGGAATGCTAAAGTACTAAACAAGGTGTCCTTTATGCGTCGAATCAGTGGCTTCACTGACGGCGTCGGCTCGTTGGTGCCCCAAACATCATTTATTAGCGCCACAGTGAAGTACACCGTTTGAATTATCTGAAAGAATAAAATAAATAACCTCTTTAGTATACTTTAAAACGATGTAACGGATTTAGTTCAGGTCGTTTTTCTATCAAAAAGTACTTACGGCATCAATGAAAGTTAAAAACTTTAACTTTCCTCCAAAGGATCCTGCACCAGTCGTGCCCGGGAGTCTTACATACGTGTGATCGTAATAACACCCAAAGGCGAACTGTAAAGCCCCAAGCAAATGGAACAAAATTTGACCCGCCATCTTAATTAGTTACTACCTAAGAGTAACTGATAATTATTCGTCAAATTCCTATTAATATTAAGTTTTTAATCACAAATTTCTGAAGATATCGAACCAACTTGTTCCAAAATCCAAAGTAAAGCACAAATTTTGACTTGACATTACAATGACAGAGCAGTGACAGAAGTCACAGAAGCAGAAGAGAAGAATAACCGACGGCGTTCCGAAATTATTAGTAACGACTTGGCCTGGAAATTTTAGTCTGTGCCAAGCTTAAACTGACTCCAACTCATCGTTTGCTATCTCACCAAAGAGTAGTATGTATAGAATAGATGGTCAAGCAGATCTTGTTAATAGAAAAAGGCAGCAAATTTGAAAAATGTAGGCGCGAATGGATATCGTTCCATAGAAAATTTGAATTTCGCGCTTTTTTTACTGACAAGATTTGTTTGACCAGCTACAGTTATTTTTTTGTTATTTAAGCCATATCCAGACGAGCTGGGCAAATCGACCGATTTGATCAAGAAAATAATTGGCGCTAATCTCATCTAGCGACTCTAGCATCCTCACGTACACAATTTAATCACCAATTTGCATTCCATAGATACTAACTTCGAAAATTGGCATTTTTGTGTCCGCACCTGCTGATTTGATCGGGGAATCAAATTGGCTTTTGCGTCCGCACGGCCTGATTCGATCGGACAATTTCATCAGATTGGCGAAAAATTGTCTCGTCTGGAATCCACTAATACTGGTGTAAAAATAACAACACCTTGAAGATATTTATCCATTTATTTTCTTGTCTTCTTCCAATTCACAATAATCTCTTCTCTTGACAACCGCCTGCTAGCACGACTCAACAACCAAAAAGAGCTGTCCGCCAAGTGTCTTTCTTTTTATACCCAACCAATAACAGTCTTCAATTTCAAACTACCCTTAACTTTAAAAACTTATTAAGTAGGTATGCTAGGTCTTATTTCAAACTACCCGTAACTTTAAAAACGAATTAAATAGGTACGCTAAATACCAAAAACCCTACACTCGTCCATCCTGACTCCGTGTATGTCCTCATACACGTGCCAGGTGGAAACCCTACACTTGGCCGACAGACTACGTATACTACTTAACAGTGGATACACTAATCGCATAGGATACGAAACAGTTTCAATCAGGCATCAGCAAGTCAAAATCTCAAAAACATCATCTAAATAACCTTTCGTATGCCTGCCACACAATTTGGACTAGAATTTACAGTTTCAAGGTTATTAATTCAGTGGTAAATTTTGACTAAAGCATACGAAGGGTTAAAATTGTTACTCTTCTGCCGGAGACATCCTGCTGGAGACGGCTCGCACCGGACTCGCACCGGACTCTGGCGGCGCGAGGCGGGCTCCTGCTGGAGACGGCTCGCACCGGACTCTGGCGGCGCGAGGCGGGCTCCTGCTGGAGACGGCCCGCACCGGACTCTGGCGGCGCGAGGCGGGCTCCTGCTGGAGACGGCTCGCATCGGACTCAGGCGGCGCGAGGCGGGAGACGCCGGTAGAGGTGCGGCGCTCAACTTGCTAAAAATATCCAACATTGGGTTAATAATCACAACAGTGTACACCTTGACTAGTAATTCAGGGTAACAGATCATTAATTGCCATTTATTATTCGATTTTCATGAACTTAATGATCATCTCTATCTGCAGGTAGATAGTACACGAACCAATTCAATTCTCGTGACTGAAACAACAGAGTACACGAACCAATTCAATTCTCGTGACTGAAGCACTATCAATCTTCCTGCCATATATAATATGAACCAGTTCAAATCTTTTCTAAAATGGTAGTACTTAGCTGTGTCAGCACACGAATCAAATCAAATTCTCGTGGCTTCAACATCATTTTCCATTATCATGTCAAGAAATCTTCAATTATAAACCTCACTCTTGAGACAGGAATATTTCCCGAGAACCTTTCAGTAACTTTAACCCTGACTATAATTTATAAAATATTACTATGATGAATAACAGCGATAATTAAGTAATTATTGTGTACAACTTGACCTATTATGTTCCCATTATCAATGCATTAATCATCTGGTACTAAAAACCTATACCTAATAGCTCCCCTCCCAATGTTTTCAGAGAAGGTCGTATATTCTAGCTTGTTAGGATTTATCCAAGCTGACAAAGTACTTAGTCCATCAATTGCAAGACGCGTTGGGATTTTCAGACTATTAGATTTTTTTAACAGTATATTAATTCACTAAACGTCTTTACAGCATACCAAATCCCGCAGTTCGGGAATAAACATAGCACCTAAATAGGCGTGTTTCCGCAGAAAAAGGACCAGTAATATTTTCTCTACACGTTGAATTAAATAAATTATACGTTTCAAAATGTTACATGGCAGACATAAACGATAGAACTGCAAAAACCTGATGTTTTACCTATCCGTACCTTCCGACTTGTTCTAGAATACAATCAAAAATGTATACCATGGAATCGCATATTTTGTAACTGAAATATGGTATCATTTAACTATTGGGGTGATTACGACGACGTTGTAATTATGTTTAGGTTGTAAGAAAACTGCCCACGCAACATGTATCACCAATATCCACTCAGAGATTTCTTCAAGGAAATACTTGCGTTAATTGAGATCTACATACTGGAGCTTCGCCTTTTTGTAAACATAAAATATTAAGAATAAATCTTTTAATTACGATTTGCGCACTAGTATAAATATAATTATCAAATTTCAAGTTCGGCAATAAGTAAAAGTATAAAAGTGAATTCTTTACCGCAATACGTGTCTTTAGTAACCTCCCAGTTGAAATTAATATCTCTTATTATTAAATTATCTCTTTTAAAAACTGCCTCAATGGTAATCTACTATTATTTGACGAGTTTTTTATAGTTCATGCATTATTTAATATATCAGCTTATCTAGTAATTTAAACATAATATTTAAACATAATAATATAACCAATAAGAGGCCATCAATCCTCCTCGATCTCGGTTTAATTGTGGCGAGTTCTACAGGTTCAACCATGCACTCTTCATTATCGCTTATATTAAAATCATCATATTAAAATCATTTCAATGTAATGCTGCAACATTAACTGCAGTAACCTATGAATTAAAAATATGATTCAACAATTCAATAATTCAACGATTCTACAATTCAATAATTCAACGATTCTACAATTCAATAATTCAACGATTCTACAATTCAATAATTCAACGATTCTACAATTCAATAATTCAACGATTCTACAATTCAATAATTCAACGATTCTACAATTCAATAATTCAACGATTCTACAATTCAATAATTCAACGATTCTACAATTCAATAATTCAACGATTCTACAATTCAATAATTCAACGATTCTACAATTCAATAATTCAACGATTCTACAATTCAATAATTCAACGATTCTACAATTCAATAATTCAACGATTCTACAATTCAATAATTCAACGATTCTACAATTCAATAATTCAACGATTCTACAATTCAATAATTCAACGATTCTACAATTCAATAATTCAACGATTCTACAATTCAATAATTCAACGATTCTACAATTCAATAATTAAACGATTCTACAATTCAATAATTAAACGATTCTACAATTCAATAATTCAACGATTCTACAATTCAATAATTCAACGATTCTACAATTCAATAATTCAACGATTCTACAATTCAATAATTCAACGATTCTACAATTCAATCAACCAACGATTCTACAATTCAATCAACCAACGATTCTACAATTCAATCAACCAACGATTCTACAATTCAATCAACCAACGATTCTACAATTCAATCAACCAACGATTCTACAATTCAATCAACCAACGATTCTACAATTCAATCAACCAACGATTCTACAATTCAATCAACCAACGATTCTACAATTCAATCAACCAACGATTCTACAATTCAATCAACCAACGATTCTACAATTCAATCAACCAACGATTCTACAATTCAATCAACCAACGACTCTACAATTCAATCAACCAATGACTCTATAATTCAATCAACCAATGACTATAATTCAAGCCCAATAACTATAATTCAAGCCCAATGACTATAATTCAAGCCCAATGACTATAACTCAAGCCCAATGACTATAAATTATGACTATAATTCAATCAACCAATGACTCGATCATTCAATAAACCAAACGACTCGATCATTCAATAAACCAAACGACTCGATCATTCAATAAACCAAACGACTCGATCATTCAATAAACCAAACGACTCGATCATTCAATAAACCAAACGATTCGATCATTCAATAAACCAAACGACTCTATAATTCAATAAACCAAGCGACTCTATAATTCAATAAACCAAACGACTCTATAATTCAATAAACCAAACGACTCTATAACTCAATAAACCAAACGACTCTATAACTCAATAAACCAAACGACTCTATAACTCAATAAACCAAACGACTCTATAATTCAATAAAGCAAACGACTCTATAATTCAATAAAGCAAACGACTCTATAATTCAATAAAGCAAACGACTCTATAATTCAATAAAGCAAACGACTCTATAATTCAATAAAGCAAACGACTCTATAATTCAATAAAGCAAACGACTCTATAATTCAATAAAGCAAACGACTCTATAATTCAATAAAGCAAACGACTCTATAATTCAATAAAGCAAACGACTCTATAATTCAATAAAGCAAACGACTCTAATTCAATAAAGCAAACGACTCTATAATTCAATAAAGCAAACGACTCTATAATTCAATAAAGCAAACGACTCTATAATTCAATAAAGCAAACGACTCTATAATTCAATAAACCAAACGACTCTATAATTCAATAAACCAAATGACTCTATAATTCAATAAACCAAATGACTCTATAATTCAATAAACCAAATGACTCTATAATTCAATAAACCAAATGACTCTATATAAACCAAATGACTCTATAATTCAATAAACCAAATGACTCTATAATTCAATAAACCAAATGACTCTATAATCCAATAAACCAAATGACTCCATAATTCAATAAACCAAATGACTATCAATACTAGATACTCGATACTCGATACTCGATACTCGACCAATAAATAAACAAAGCAACAAATCAATCAATTCACAGAAAATGTGCCGTTAATGAGCTAATTATTGTCCAATTTTGTTTATAATCAGATGGCATTATAAATGTGGAGCTTCCTTGCAGTTCAAATAGAAATCACAAAAGTTGGTCAAAGGCCTGACCGGCTGAGAACCACTCATAGATCGTATCTATTATTTCGTAAGATAAGATATATACGCGTTATTATATCGCATTGACATATTTAGGCAAAAATTTCTCATAATTGGTACACAAGTAATAGTTTCTATCGGTTCATCAAATTTATTTTTCTCAACTTATCCTCTGGCAATATATTCATCTTATACTTATGTTATATGTGTTAGATGTCGATGAACGAGATGAAGTCAAGCAATTCACGGTATCTAACACACATTACCATATCAAATCATTCATAATATAATAGTAAAAGTAGGTGTACATGACCTGATGTCCAGTGGCGCGTGCCTCTCGCTAAGGCTGTCGAAGCGGGGTTACTCCTGACTTTCACAACAGGACTCCGCTTCGGTCTGGATTCCTTTTTCACTGCCGCTGTTATTCCAGCTACATTCCCTTTCGCGAAGACCGAGGCTTCTGGTGTTCGCAAACGCCGTTGATCATCATGAGTCATCGTCAGCCATATTCTTCAACAACTCGGCATGAAACGTAAAAGTATCCGGTGTTACATATACCTATATACTATATCATAATACCTTATAAACTATAAAGGAATTATATGACAAAATAATGTTTAATGGTAGTTCAAATTATAAACATTCATTTATCTCAAAAACTATGCGTCGTAGCAAAAAAAATGACTGAAAATTCAATGCCCCGTTTGCATAGTAAGCTATCTACTTATATTCCATAAATTTTAACATTAAGGATCAAAATCAAAACTCAAAATCTTCAATTAAATTGCGAGACCTGGTTATAAATCATAAATATCAATTTATCTCTGAAACTATGCGCCGTAGTGAAGAAATAATGAAAATTAAGGCACCCTTGAATACTCCAACCAACACATATCAAGACCCACGTGTTGACATATTCTGCCTAATTCCCACATGTGTGTGGGTAAGTAAGTAGCAAAGAAGTTAATAACTACAGTCACGTATATATTTATTAAGAAGAACACGTGTATTTGATTTTGTTAACTGAACATTATTATGCCTAGCTGTCGGTGGCATGGTGGTTAAATACTTTGAATTCTCGACCAACTGACGCATATATTCTTATGATTACACATTGATATTATGTCCATTTAATTACATTTATGGGTCAAACTAACCTAAGTTTAACTGATATGCAATTAGATAGCCTATAATCATAATCATCATAATATTATTAATAAATGATGCAGGTACTCATTTAAATTAAATAAAAATGTTACCAGTACCATATTTCTTACGTAATCCATTAGAATTTCGTATAGTTAATTAATTATCTCCAAGCTCAGAATAAGGGTCATGTTATCAACTAGTTATCTCACTAAATCAATAAGTAATAGCAGTAGGCGTGTACTTACGTTCTGCACACTTCTGAAGTGTAAAAATAACAACACCTTGAAGATATTTATCCATTTATTTTCTTGTCTTCTTCCAATTCACAATAATCTCTTCTCTTGACAACCGCCTGCTAGCACGACTCAACAACCAAAAAGAGCTGTCCGCCAAGTGTCTTTCTTTTTATACCCAACCAATAACAGTCTTCAATTTCAAACTACCCTTAACTTTAAAAACTTATTAAGTAGGTATGCTAGGTCTTATTTCAAACTACCCGTAACTTTAAAAACGAATTAAATAGGTACGCTAAATACCAAAAACCCTACACTGGCAAATTGGGTTTGCCAGACTACATAACTTTGTTAAGCCCGCTCCACACTCGTGCGCGAATCGCAGCGTTCGCGGCTTCGCCCGCGATTCACGCACATAGTCTGGAGGGGGTTTAAGGGCCCTCCATCCACACTCGTGCGCGATACGCGCACGCGAGTGTGGCGTCGATTTCGCAGATTGCATTGCCTTCGTGCATTGTTCCCCGTTTTTAGCCCCCACCATACTATGCGCGTGAATCGCGGGCGAAGCCGCGAACGCGAGTGTGGAGTCAAGTTTGCAGATCTGCAGCCCCCTATGCGCGTGAATCGCGGGCGAAGCCGCGAACGCGAGTGTGAAGTAGGAAGGAGGTGGTTGTACCTACTCCAGATGTCTGGGGATCTGCCGCGTAAATCGAAATTTCGGTAAAAAAGTTAGACCAAGCTCAGTTGATCTAAGATGCTCAGTTGGCAGCGATTTTGATAGCACAAACCCAAACTGTGCACGTGTTATTTACACGTCATAATCTCATAAAATAGAAGTTTGACGTTTAAAATAACACTTGCAAAGTCTGGGCTATCAAAATCGCTGCTAACTTAGCTTAAGATCGGTTTTCCTAGGATAGCGGTGCCGTCATATAGCGGCCGTCTCCATACTAAATAATACGGCTAAATATGGATGTCGTAGTATTTGTATGGAGACGGCCGCTATATGACGGCACCGCTTTCGGAGGAAACCAAAGCTTTAGTCTACCACTCGAGTACCTACCGTCCCTACTACTAAGTTTAGTGGTAGGCACGGTAGGTACTCGTGGTAGACTAAAGCTTTGGTTACTTGTATCAGGGCTATAACCGCGAAAATCGAAGTTCGTCAATTGCGGGCATTTTTCTCTGTCACTCTAATTACGTCTTAATGAGAGTAAAAGAGATAGATCCCCGCAATTTGCGAAAATCTGTTTTCGCGGTAGCCCCCCTGTTCTAATTATGAGACAGATAACGAAATTTCGATTTTCGCGGTAATACCTAAGTAAAGAAACAACTTTTTAGAATAAAATAGTATATATTTTATTGAAAATGTCTTTACATGGCACTCTATAGATATACACACTTACAATAAACAATATACATAATACGATACAATTGACCACCTATACGGCGAAAACATGATTGCAATATTATGTCAAATATAATTCATTTATATAAAGGAGAGCGCGCAACTTTGCTCTTTTTTGTAACTTTGCCCAGGAACCTGTTGCGTATAAAATTATTTGGAAAGAAATAGGTAATGTCATAACAATATTACTAGTTAGGGTTCCGTAGCCAAATGGCAAAAAACGAAACCCTTATGGATTCGTCATGTCTGTCTGTCTGTCCGTCCGTATGTCAAGGCCACTTTTTTCCGAAACTATAAGAACTGTTGAAACTTGGTAAGTAGATGTATTCTGTGAACCGCATTAAGATTTTCACACAAAAATAGAAAAAGAAAACAATAAATTTTGGGGGTTCCCCATCAAACCCACACGTGTGGGATAGATCTTAAAAATGATATTGAGGTTTCTAATATAATTTTTTTCTAAACTGAATAGTTTGAGCGAGAGACACTTCCAAAGTGGTAAAATATGCCCCCCCCCCCTGTAATTATCATGCAATATATATGATGTACATTACCATGCAAACTTCCACCGAAAATTGGTTTGAACGAGATCTAGTAAGTCGTTTTTTTAATACGTCATAAATTACGGATTAGTTAGAAGAGGCTATTACTACTTAAGGATTTATTACTTGGAGAAAAGTGCAATTAAAAAAATTTATAAGTAGGATAATAATTAGTAAGTAGTAATAATAAGCAAACTGTGATATTGTGAACTACCTATTTTTTGCTACACCCTTTCCAGGGTCCATGTATGTAACATCTATACTATGGAATGCAAATAAAGATCTCTATCTCTAACCCTTCATGGGCGAAAAACGGGACCCTATTACTAAGACTCCGCTGTCCGTCCGTCCGTCTGTCCGTCCGTCCGTCCGTCCGTCCGTCTGTCACCAGGCTGTATCTCACGAACCGTCATAGCTAGACAGTTGAAATTTTCACAGATGATGTATTTTTGTTGCCCGCTATAACAACAAACACTAAAAACAGAATAAAATAAAGATTTAAGTGGGGCCCCCATACAACAAACGTGATTTTTGACCGAAGTTAAGCAACGTCGGGCGGGGTCAGTACTTGGATGGGTGACCGTTTTTTTGCTTGTTTTGCTCTATTTTTTGCTGATGGTGCGGAACCCTCCGTGCGCGAGTCCGACTTGCACTTGGCCGGTTTTTTTTGTATGGAACAGGCTTCAAGATTACAAATTGAATTTTCCAAATTCTTAAAATTCAATTTAGGTAGGTATGAATATTTAAATATAGGAACCAAATAATATTGTAAAAATAACAAGACCGCGAAGATACAGCTTTCTAAATAGTTACACATAGAATTGCTAAAGTAAAATTTCATTCCATGAAACAATAACACATGCATTTACAGACCAGTGGTCACAGACGTCACAGTACCTATTTAAATCTTTATCTGTAATAAGACTTATTAAATCTTTAATAAGACTTAATAATGTTCAAATAGGCGGAAGTCTCGAATAAGCGCTTGGTGCATGATCGGGGAGTGTGCTCGTGAACACTTTAGGGTATGAGCCCATGTACTTCGGCTGCACCACGGGCAGTTCAGGCAACGCGCCGCGCATGAGGCGTCGCAGGGCCGCGTTGCGGCGACGGAGACCGCACACCTCTTCATGAAGTCTTTCTCGTTCTAAAAATCAGTTTTATTTATGGAAGCGTAAATCAATCATCAATCGCATTTTGATGAAGGAAAACATCGTGAGGAAAACATAAGACATCATTTTATTTGGTTTGGAAGATCAAATTGCAGTTGCTATCTTAAAAGCTAGTGCAGCTTCTTAAAAGCAGTAATGTCAATTCTTGGGATTAGGTTGCCGAGCGGAGAGCGGACTCCCAGGTCTCCCAATTGAACCTTGGTAGAAGGTCAGGACAACGGTTGAAGGATGAAATTTTATTCAGTCTAAGTATGCTTATAGTTGTTTTTTATACATACAAAAAAGTGACTCTGCAGAAGACGCCGAGATATGACGAAAGTGGCGAAGTTTTGCATACCTTGTAAAATTGGCAAATAATTATTAAGCGCCGAAAGCATTCCATCCCAAAATCTGTCCTTTTCTGATGGAAAAACCTCCTTCCACTCTATCCAATACTGTTGTACTTCCTCTGATTTTAATTTACGGGATGGCGTTGTAAAATCGGGCGGTTTGACGCTATCACTAAAACATTATGAAATGAAACAGTATGAAACAAATGCGTGCAGTGTATTGGTCCCTATTTCCGAATTCGGGTTAAACGTATTTACTACCTATTTAATAAGTTAGTTAACGTTCTTAAACACTATGTATTTGTTCATATTTACAGTATATCATAAAGTCTCCTTTTCTCCGGCGGGACGAATACCGAGACAAACTCTCCTAAAGCTGTAAGTACCTGCATTGGTTCAATTTCTAAGTAGTGCCCCACTGAAAAGAAAAGACACAACTACAAGTTAAAAATTAGAATATTACCAAAAACTGACTTTAAAAATATGAGATCTAGCGCAAAATTTAATTGTATCAAGACCAACTCCAAAAACCTTTTAATTACGCTGACAAGCCATATAAATCGTCACAAGGTATACGCTGCATTAACTTTTGGCATGATCGCAATTAATAATATGTAATGCAGGTATCTATGCTATTATTTTTATAGTTCTCCTCCACAAGTCCAACGAAGTCCTCACACAAAATTCAAGTACCTTTTTTGTACACGCCCTATTTTTAAGCTTATTTAGTCTTATGCGTATTTAGTGTCTTGTGCTTATTTAGTGTTGGCGTCATAACATGGGAAATTAATTTTGACTGTATAATTAATTACAAAACAGAGAAGTTCATACTTGGGCAAAGGAATGGATTAACGGCTTTGGTGCTCTTAGCAATAAGTGAGTGTTGGGAGGTGACTGTGACACCTCGCGCGTGCGATCGCCGCTGACCTGTTGAGACTCCTGATTCCGTCATCGGGCCAGTACCCGCTGTGGCCACTAAAACAGTGATAAGCATATGGAAAACCACCTTTAAAAATACAGTGGATTTATTTATGAATTATACTATAATCAAAAATATTTTTACACTTCTATAACAAAAATTCGAGTATGTAGATACCTACCTACCTATATTATTAGGTTAATAAGATTTAGGCATAGAGTCAGACCACGCTAACTCTGCAGCGATGTTGATAGCACAGACAAGTGTTACTAATTTAAACGTCAAACTTCTATGAAATAAAATTTTGATTTTAAAGGAGTTTTAAGTAAAATATAAAATATTTACCACTCAGTTCTCCGCATTTTTGTATAATTTCATCAGCTTCTGTCATCAGTTGTACGTCTGACGGCGATAATTCCTGGCCTCTGTAATAAAAGGGTGTTACTTTAGAGATGAAAAGAAACAAGGTTAGTACATAAGGCAGTAATCAAACTTTAAAAAACTGTAAACATAAAAGGACCAAAAAAAGTGTAAAAACTAGTTTTACACACACACACACACACACACACACAGCATACCTACTAGCAAAATTACACTAATAAAACTAGTAATAAGGAGGTAGTTACTTACCTAAACCCTACGTGTATTGATCGAGAAGCACTCGCTGAAATACTTTTTGCCACACTAGATCGTGCCCGGATTGAGGCCTTATCACCTACACAGATAAATTATCCAACAAATTAAATATTCGTTCTTATGTTACAACAGTATCTTACATATGACAATCGTTAGTTTAATTGAGAAATGTTACCTCGAACTGATCTGGGCATTGTGTGACGTGATGCAACATCGTCCTGAAATGCGGCAGGTTAGTTGAGTTTGAATCATATTTATAAAGATATAAGTAGTTATATTATATATCGTCATAATGTTCACAAGTCGGAAGAAGTGGAAGGTGAGAGGGAAAAACCGCATGTGTGCCGTAAAACTATGCAACTTTGCCCAATTTATTTTTTATTAAATAGTACTATTTTGTTTTTGAAACTAACGAAGTAACGATTCTTATACAAATTAAGTACCTACGAGCATCGTGGTATGCCTGTTTCAGTGGGCAAAGTTACCTTTGAAAAATGTGCTATCGTATTTTGGTCAATGATATTATATAAACATAGATAGGTTATACTCGTACTTGAGGAGCACAAAAAATACTTCCATATTTATTTCTGTGCCTACGAAGAAATCTGTTATTTTTAATTAATTTTCTCATTCCATCCATCTTTGTCACACTCGTTGTTTAACATAAGGTCGTCTCTTTCGGTGTTCGGGAGCTCATTAGCACGTGCACATTTCTCGCTTGTCCAGCCACGACTAAACGCAACTTATCCAATTTGTCACAATGTAAGCGCTTCAAATTTGGAACGCCTATAACCTATCTTGAGTTATAAATCATTGATTTTGGTGCACAGCTAGGTCAGTCGAGTTTACTAATATTACAATTTACTTAACTACTAATTTAAACGCTTACAAGAGTCGAAGATTGGTCTATGGATTCCGATTCATCATCCGTCCCAACACAAACGGGACAAAAAGCGTAATTCAAAAAAACTTTGCACAATAATTCAACATCTTCCTCGGCTTGAATTTCAAGAGCCTGAAAAACAAATAGGAGTTTAATTCACATTTCTTGTAACGGCTATAAATGACAAGTAGGAAATGTGAACTTATTAAAAAAAAAACATTTATTTCAAGCTAATTTTGCTCATATTTTTACATTATTTACCTACATTTAGATTACACAACATTAATAATTAATTAATTATTAACATGTTATTACAAAATAGAAATGAATTAATAAATTTTCAACATGTATGAGCAAATTATACGACCGGGTACCTACTCTTAAAATGTTGTACTATGATAATCATTAGGAATAAATTCTGAACGGAACTGTGAAGTGAAGGTCATGCAATTCATAAAGCAGATGAATTTAATTCATAGTAAAACATGTAAGTAATAGTAAAGATACATTACCATAAAAATGGAATCTAAAGTGCACAAGTTTCTTGATGTGAGCTGATATTTTTCTATAAGTTTTAGTAAACGATCTTCTACTAGAAATCCCGTGTTATCAGCGACCAATTGAAGGATGTGTCGTACCTATAAATCAAAGGTTAATCAGACTAATAGAGCACTGCATGTACCATCACGGACCGCGATTGTTGATCCATTTAGGGTCCTAACTAAATTGGTTGTTCAATACTTAGGTACGCTATAGAATGTAACGTCCAATTTAGCTAGAACCTAGAACCCTAAATGGCTCAATATTGCGGTTCGTGACTGTACCTACTGCCCTAATATTGATGATACCGTTTTATAAGCACATAATTTGTTTACCAGTTTATCTTTTGCTGTTTTAGCTACCATATCCTTAGAATCTGCTGGTTCCTCTTCAACGTCCGCTACTGCTTGAGATTCACTGGATGCTTCATGTTCTATAACAAAATCAATTGGTTTAAAACCTTAGGACTTACGAATAAACCACAAACACATAATAGTATTTTATGCAACCGTTGTTTAAGAGAGGTCAAAAAAGGCGAGTGGCGTGAGTAACAATTAGAGGCGAAGCCGAAAATTGTTAATAAAGACGCCACGAGTATTTTTTGACTCAGTTAAACAACGTTGCATACAATACTTTTTCTACGACCAAGCACTTACTTTGAAATAAATTTGTAAATTTAACAAATATTTTTAATCCAAGAAGGAGGGTACGGGCGGGAAAAGAATGAATGAATGAATGAAATTAAAAAAAAACATATCTATGGTTCACTTATTTGTCAGAGATGACATTAAAATAAGGTTGGCAACACTGTATTTCATTCAATATTTTTTAAGTGGTCATTACATGAAGTATCGTAAAATCGCTAAAAAGATACTGCGTGTATGCACAAATTCTTTTTTGGGGAATAGACTAAAGAATTGTCTTGACAACTATAAGGTAGGGTTTTAAAGGTGTGTGCACGACCTTTTAAATGACAAATAAAAGTACGGGAGTAGAAAAAATACTTTAAAGTACATATGGCACTTTTCGTGCGTATGTCGAAACTTTAAAGTGCCATATCTACTGTAAAACGTTGTTCGATACACGTGCGAATAGGTAATTCGCAACTCGTGTCGATTTAAAACACTCCCTTCGGTCGTGTTTTAATTTATCGCCACTCGTTTATTTCCTCTTTTTTGCACTTGTATCGAAAATAACTATAAATCAAAGTAGTCTACTTACCGTATTTCCAGAGAGGGTTTTTTGGGAGAGGTGGCGGTGGCGGAGGCGGAGGCTCTGATAAAATATGAGCATGTAAAGCAACTTCCGCCAGTCTCAACTGTTTAGCCAGTTCTGTGCATTGCGCCACAGACATGCGCCAAATCTGACTAAATTTGTAATTGTTAACATGAGAAAATTGATAAGATTTCTTTTCCAAATCGTCCATAGCTTGCATTAACTTCACGATTTCCGCGTCGGCCTTGATCTCTTCAGTGGCTCCATCTTCAGCGGCTTTACGGATTTTCGCACGCAATTTATTTGCGACATCGGACATTTTATTAAGCTTACGTTTCTGTTGCGATCTCACAAATAAATTTTCTTCTTCACGTTTTTTCAAAACCTGGTAAAATATAACATCATTATAACATTATTCACACAAAGGGCATACCTACTTACTTAGACGGCTATGACGCTAGCAGTGGATGGATGTGGTAAATTTGTGTAGGTAACCTAAACAAGACGATCTAAGCATGTCTATTACGCTGCTGTAGAAACCGCAACCGTGTGATAACCGCTGCAGAGGCCCTAAATCCTCAAGATATAAAATATGTACATACTTTAAATTCTTATGATTTACCCACTTGATAATTATACCCAATCTTTTCGGTATTTATGATACATGTGGCTTTTAATTTTTCGAGTTCTTTTTGCAGTTCTTGTATCAAGACCTCCAGCTCAATTTTGGCAACGCGAAACTTTTCATGGTGATCCCACATAATAGCTTCCATCTCTAGTTTATGTTCTTCCAGCTGTAAAAAAAAAACAAGTTGAATACGGAGAAAAAGATCAAAAGCCATCCTTACGAACAAGTCAAACTGTAATGTCATACATTCAACTATTTTGAAAAACTACGTATTCTTCGAACAATCACGTATGTAGGTACTGGTATGGAAGTACATGACATGAACTTCTGAGAACGGACCTGTTCAGTTAAATACTCCATATGAGCAACTTCCTCCTTATCACGTTGCCTATATAAAGCATCCCACCGCTTGTTATTGTGGTCGACCATAGCTTCACGCTCTATCTCGATGGCTTCTTGTATCAGTGTAAGCTGCTTCTGGTAAGCTCTCTGCATTATGGACACCTGCTTCTCAATCCTTTCCGAGAGTTCTTTTATATCCTTATCCTTAAATCATATAAGGAAAGGGCATTAATGAGCGTTTCTTTTATTTTTGCCATTTTTATATATTGTGTCCTTTTTTGCCACTTTTGTGTTATTTCTACTCAGAATCACGAGCTCTTTCGATCCTAATAGGATAAAAAAATGTCCCATATTTTTTTCCTATTGTGTTACCATTTCCCAAATAGTTTGTATGGCGGCAACAAAAAGAAAAGTTCGAAAAATGTATGGAAATTTTAGGACACTTTTTTTCTCCTATAAGGATGAAAAGGGCTCGCGATCCTGACTAGAACTAACACAAAAGTGGCAAAAAAGGTCACAATAAGTATATAAAAATAGCAAAAAATAAAAGAAACGCTCTAAATATAAAATAAATGTGGAATGCTTATATATCGACCAAAAATTCTGAGCCAACCTACTTGTTTGTCTAAATCATCGTAATAAGCGATGTCCATGAGTTTGAGGTCGTTTTTTAACTCGTCAATCATTTTAGTTTTCTGAGCCAAAAGAAAGTCGCATTGGTCCTTCTGCTCTTTCATGGCCGCTTGAATGTCCAGGGGATCCTTGACAGCTAACATGACATCCCAGTTTGCGGTGATGATTTCATATTGCGCTTGGGCATCCTCAGCTTCCGCTTCCAGTTTTTGCATAGACACTTGGAACATCATTATATAATTATGAATTATTTAGTGTTAAAAAAATAAGTGGCAAACGGAAATGAATATCTATTTATTATTTGCAAAGAAATACGTTTGAGTACCAACATTGATTGAGTTTCAATTTAAGTAGGTAACAAAAAACAGTGAGAGCTGATAACTTTGCCCAGCAGTGACCTGGGCAAAGTTGCCAACACTTTTTTTTCTGAAAGTACCTAATAACACGAATGGAAAAAAGTTCACCATGATTAATAGGTATGGATTTATTAAAAAAAAAAATCTCTTATCTATTTATGATCGCATGTGCATCCGCAATTTCGCACGTCGCTCCGGTGTGTGAGCGAAACACCACTATGCACGTATATAGCGATGTCCCAGTCCCGCTAGGCTAGCACACAGGAGCGGCGAGCGAATCCGGATAACAACTGTGATAGCCAGTGTTGGTAATAGGCCGTGGCCTGCTCTATATGCCTAATAATAATAACTCCACGGCCGGCTTCGGCCACGGCGACTGCTGTCAACTCCGTTGCTGTCGCTGGTGCGCTCGCAAGTGGCTGATGTAGCCGATCTTTTTAGTAAATGTTCGCGAACATTGCGGGCATGTGAGCACACCGTTGACATAATTATAGGGTATTTCCGCAGGTGGTCTGGCTTTTATTTTATCACGCTTGGCATCAAGCTCCAAGCGCCGCCGAGATTCAAAATCGGTTATCTTGTCATTTAGTGCAGCCCGCCATTCCGTACGCACGGCTGCCTGCTGCTCCCATCGCGAGGGCTCTACGCCACACTTTTTCATGTGACGCTTAAGCACATCTTTGTACCTGAGGAATTGGCCGCCCTGTTTTCGCTTGCCCTCCTCAAGCTCAGAATAAAAGATGTGCTTAGCCACACGCTGGTCGTTCATCCGCGAAACGTGACCGCACCACCGAAGCTGACGTCGCCTCGATACCACCCACATTTGCTCTACGCAGCACTTCGGTGTTCCGAACACGATCAGACCATCGGATCTTTAGTATCTTACGTAGGCATCTGAGGTGGAATCGATCCAGCATACGAATATGGCGGCGATAAACGGTCCACGTTTCAGCAGAGTAAAGGAGGTTAGGCAACACGACTGCCATGTACACGGAGATCTTAGTAGCCAATTTCAAGTGGTGTGAGCTGAGGACCTTGTGATCTAGCCTACCGAAAGCTGCAGCCGCAGCCCCGATTCTGCTGTTAACTTCAGCATCAAGATCGCACTTGGAGGTTATCGTGCTCCCCAGGTAGCGGAACTTGTCAACCTGCTTCAGCTGGTCCTCGCCGAGTCTAACGACCAGTGTCTGTTGACTGAGGACGTCCAGCGACATCACTTCAGCCTTCTTGACACTGATCTTGAGCCCAAATTTGCGGCAAGACTCGTCGAAACTGGACATGAGCTGTTGCATACCTTCCGGGGACTCAGTCACAAAGCACAAATCGTCTGCATACATGATCTCTGTGATCACTGCGTATGAGACTCTATAAGCCTATAGTGTCACTTGCACCAGCATCCCACTAAACCAGGGTTAAGCGGTTAAACCGTTAACCAAGAGTGTCAAATTGTACTGGTAACCATGGTAACTCCAGGTTTAACCGCTTAACCCCGGGTTAGTGAGATGGTGCAAGTGGCCCTAAGTGTGATAACCACGTTACTTACTTGTCTGTTTCTTGGTAAAGAGCGCACGACGGGTAACCTCCCGCTCATCGGTAGTTACTTTGACGTTAGTGACCTTGGCGGCGCCATCTAGCGCCAGCCGCTGGAGCTCCTCGGCCGCGGTGGCCGTGGCCTGCTCAATAAGCCCGGGTTCCTCTTCCAACGCCGCTTCCTCGAGAGGGGCTTCCGCTCTATATAAGTGCAAATTATACATATATCTATCATTATACCTACAATACAACATCGTCCCAATGTGACATACTTAATTCACTAGAGCTGAAAATTAAAACGGACATTACATTACGAATCCAGCCGCCCGTAAACTCCGCGGCGACTGGACCGAGGGGCTACCGCGAAAACCGAAATTCGCAAATTACGGGGATCTTTCTCTTTTACTCCAGTGAAGGCGTAATTAGAGTGAAAGAGAAAAATGCCCGCAATTTGCGAACTTCGATTTTCGCGGTTAAGATCGGTTTTCCTAGGATAGCGATTAGCGGTGCCGTCATATAGCGGCCGTCTCCATACTAAATAATACGGCTAAATATGGATGTCGTAGTATTTGTATGGAGACGGCCGCTATATGACGGCACCGCTTTCGGAGGAAACCAAAGCTTTATAGATAGGGTTGCCAGATGGTCGGGATTTGGCGGGATTCTCCCGATTTTTAGCATGTGTTCCCGATTCCCGACAAAGTGGAAATTGTCCCGAAAAACAGCTGCACGTTATAAAACAATAATTTCAAGTGCCGAACTGTCGTCAAGCGAGCGAGCGACCCGTGTCTAGCGCGTCAGCGTTATAAAAACGTCTATGTGCAGAGCAGCTGACGTTGTGCCAATAATGTAAAATATCGTTGTTTTTAATACAATTACTTTAATTTGAATGTTTTTTTTCCCCGACTTAAGTCTCAAAATCCCGAAAAATTCATATTTTTTCCCGATAATAGCGCCTTTCGATCTGGCAACCCTATTTATAGACCAGAGGGGCTACCGCGAAAACCGTTTTTCGCAAATTGCGGGGATCTTTCTCTTTTACTCCAATGAAGGCGTAATTAGAGTGACAGAGAAAAATGTCCGCAATTTGCGAACTACGATTTTCGCGGTTATAGCCCAGGACTCAATATAAAAAAATACAACTTTACCCGCCCGCAAAATTGCAAAAAAAGCCTTTCATAATTTTTTTTTGAAAATGGTGTTTTTCGAAAAAAGCGAGCAAAGTTGGATATACTTGGTCAACCAGATCTTGACAGTAGTTTTCTACTACTACTAATTAATGTTTAGCGCAACCGTACCTTGCTTGGGCTAATATACTTGGTCAACCAGATCTTGACAGTAGAAAAAGGCGGCATATTTGAAAAATGTAGGCGCGAAGAGATATTGTCCCATAGAAAACTTGAATTTCGCGCCTTTTTTTACTGACAAGATTTGGTTGACCAATGACCATGCAGCTATAGTTTGACGGTACTAGTAAAATTGTTTTAGTATAAAATATGGGTCATCAAATGACGGAATCCGGACCGCCGACCTATTTTGTGCTTAGGTATTTAATAAACTTAAATACAGAACGGATACCGCGATGCGATGGTCATTTTATTTTAAAGACCGGACCCCTGAAGAAACTGATTGGTGACCCCTGTATAACCGTCTTGCGGTGCGGTGGATGCAGATGCACCTTTATAATGGTAAAAGTAAAAGCGCGCCTATGTGTGGTGACCGCGACTCTTCGTAAACTCTCATAACGGAGTTTTGAAGGTCTACAACCTAAGTGCAGCTAGCACCTACAGCTTGCAGTAGGTACAGCCAGCAGTAGAAGTTACAAAGCGGGCCAGGTGTTCAAAATTACCTTCACACGCTCTTATTCTCTTAACAATAAAGTCGCGTCAAAATCAGTTTGAACACGGCCCGCTTAGCAACTTCTGCTGCTGACAGTACCTAGTTACCTACGTACGGAGATAATAAAGTACTGCAAGCAGCTATCGTATAACATCTAAATAGCTACCTATCATAAAGTCACGCGACAATAAACAGTCATGCTCTCGGTACGTACTAATTGTTAGGCTGAATCATAATTTTATTGTAAACCACTTAACATGGACCATTATAAAGGTGACCTCTGATTACGTATTGTTCTAACTAATCTCGGGGTCAATTTATATGGGTGGTGCTGGTGTTCGCTGCGTAACAGCATCATAAACTGAAAAAGTTACCTTTTGATAGCCTCCTGCCGGCGCTTGATACGGAGAGCTCTGGCTGCCTTCCGCTCATCAGGATCCTCTGATGACACTTGCGGTTCTTTCGGGGCAAGCACATTATCCTCGTCATCGTCGACTTTTCCGTACATATTGGTCACTTCGCAGCCGTGTTTGTGTATAAAATGACCTATCAAACTGCTTCAACAAATTTCGTTGCTATGGTGATAAGCGACGCTACGTAAAGGTAGTGTCGCCATCTTGTGACTATACTTTAGGCAGAGTTTAGAATATTTTTTTCTTTTCTTATTTTCCAGCTAGGCTGGCTGAGGCGGGTTCTCTGTTCGTAGGCACTTTTCGATACATACAGTTTTTCCCTTTCCACGACTCTTCTCTTTCCGCACAGACTCTAGTTCGCGCTGGCACTGAATGTGTTATTGTGTTCAACAAACCTCCTTGGTATGACTGTGACAAATAGTGACAAACAGCTGTGTGCTTGTCAAAATATTGACTTGCTGTATATAAATAAGTGGAGATATTTTTCTACTTGAGTTTTAATCTCTAATTGGGCTATCTACGAATTCCGAGATATATGGAATTTGCAGGACATAGGATATTTATAGGTACTATTTTAACTTAATACTTAACACGTTCCCTGTCCAGGTGCCCCCAATCATGTGGTCATGAACCTTTTTTAGGAGTCCGCGCTTCCACTATGGGTTCACAACTTGGACGTGTGACCTTGTCATATCATTTTGTATGGGGACAGGTGAAAGTGTTGAGAATCCCTAAAGGAGTCTCCAGTTGTCATGCCTATCCTATAGCAGTACCCTTAGTTATGGCGTCGTACATAACTACTAGTAATCACGGTATCATACTTACAAATGAGGTTTAAATTTAATAGCTTTTTACCAAATACCGCGCGTGTTCATGACATTTTTGGCTATGACAAGAAGTGAGGTCATAGTGTTTTCAGTACCAAAACTGAATTAAAAGTAAGAATAAGTTAATATAATCAGATTCATTGATTGTATTAGATGTGTTAAGTTTAAGAAAAATTTGTGCTTCGAATTTGACAGCTAGTGTAGATGGCGCTATCGCTGTAGAAATTATTATATCTATCCTAACGCCGGACAGCTCAATCATTTTCATCAGTTAAAATAGTTCGGTTTTTTTTAGCATTAGAAAAAGACTACGCGATCTTGACGTGTCTTTTACCTAATTGAAAAACGCTTTTTAAAAATCAATAACTTATGAAAGCAAAAGAATATAAATAATCGTATACATACGATTCATAATTGTTATATATTTGCCGTGACTTATTTTTCAATAAAAGGACACGATAAGGGTGTTTACCTTTTTTCTAATGCTAAAAAAACGAACATTCAAGAACGCAACAATCATATGCAAACGGTAAAAGAGCATCATTACAAACTTATTTCATCTTATAGTTACTTATATATTGCAGTTTTTTGTTCATGCCACAACAACTTTTAAAAAATCAAGCCAGCAAAATAATTCATTCGCCGTCTCTGTCGGCAAAGTTTTAGACGCGATGAGTGTGTGAGGAACGTACAAAGATAAAGACAGTACTATTTTTCAGGTCATTTACTCTTAGCTCACTGCTTCTTACTGTTAAGGATGATACCATCATATTTCTGCTGGAACCACTTCATGGCATCCTCTTTCGTGAGGCGGTGGGGGAAGCCCACCTTGCCAGTCTTGCGTCTCCTGTGCGCCACGTTGAAACCTGCAAACAAGAAATTAGTCCATTTTTAATACAGGGTAAGTGTACAAATGGGTTAATCAACTTTTTCTTGTCACACGTTGCTATGGTTACGGTCTCCTGAGTCACTCTTAGTGTAAGGCCTAAGTGGACGCTCGAGTTGGGCGTGCAGCGGGGCGGGGCGTGCGGAGTGCATGTTAAACAAATGCAAACGTATAGTAGCGGCCTTAGTGCACGCTGCTCAAATAACTTGTGAGCCCGACGCCACGCTGCACGCCCCGCCGAACGCTCCGCTTCGAGCGTCCACTCAGGCCTTACACTAAGTGTACAAATGGGTTAATCAACTTTTTCTTGTCACACGTTGCTATGATTACGGTCTCCTGAGTCACTCTTAAAATTCTAGGTTTTTCGTATTTAAATGAACCAAACTTGCATTTTATGGTAGTTATAAGACCTTTCCATAATGGGACATCTACTGAGCATGTTAGTAGAACATGGTACAGCAATTCTTCTAACAATCTATGCTACTATTGTCTCCTCGCTGATGGGACAGAATAACAACAAGAAATAGTTGATTGGCCCAAATACCATCTGAATGTTGGCTGGTAGAGAAGGCCTTGTAGCATTCAGTTTGTCCGTTTGTATTGTATTTTCTTTTGTGCAATAAAGATCAAATAAATAAATGTTCATTAGAGACTACCACATCCATGACTACGTGTACAGATTAATGCTATCTATGTGAACCTTGTCGGAATGCACGAAGGTTGATATTGCGCTGTAGCCAGGCGCGTCAGTTGACATCTTTTTGGTCAAAGGGTTAATAGCCTTTCATATATTTAAAGAAAATAATGTACCTTTATTACAGAGAGAAATACTTAACATTGCAGTAGATCTCTTTGTATAAAGTTATCATATAGCACATACTTTACAAAGTGAAGGTTTGATGAATTCTACACTTTTGAACAAATGTGCATGCTAATCCTCTACCATTACATTTTAGCAAGGGTTTACTTGATATGCCAATAAATAGGGATAGGACTGGCTAAGGCTAGTCATACCAGCCGGGCTAGCACATGATTGAGGCGATAGTATCTCGCCTGCGAGATGTACCTGTCCCTCTTTAATTAATACAGTTAGAAAAAGACGGGGAGTTTATCTCGCGGGCGAGAGACAGTCACGCCCCTCACCCTCAACGCCTACAGTTACTTTTAACAAATGGCAAAACAGTTAGTCAAAAAACTGGACATCAGTGAGAAAGAGCTCTTATACGTAAATGCAGTGAACTTACCGGGCGAGATACAGTCGCGCCCCTCACGCTCAAGGCCTGCAGTTACTTTTAACAAATGGCAAAACAGTCAAAAAACTGGACGTCAGTGAGAAAGAGCTCTTATACGTAAATGCATTGAACTTACCAGGTCGCCCTAGGACAACGTAGAAGTCAAGACCGTAGATACCGATGGAGGGGTCATACTTGATACCCAGATCAATGTGTTCCTGGATACCGAAACCGAAGTTGCCGGTGGCGGAGAAATTGTCACGACGCAACTCGTACTCTCTTACCTGCAATGAAAAGTAAGAATAGGCATGAAATACTACAATACAATACAAATTCTCATTATTGCACAACCTCAATAAAACACTATTAAATACTAATAGAAAGTAAGTAAACAAGCAACAACGGTTGCACTCCAGGAGTGCCGATAGAAGTGAAAACTCACCTCACTATGTTACCGACGCCCGGTAACACGATACATACGTTTAGCGGAGGTATTCTATTTATTTATTATATATTATTATCATTCTCAAATAAGATCACACTTTTTCATTGACATGTTTATTTACATACTGCCATGACAACGTCAAATTATTTGAACACAGGTAAAGAGTATTAAAAAAGAGTCCGCAACATAAATGTCAAATAACATTGAGTTTTTCTTTATTGATTTAAATGCCATTTAAATTATTAGTGGCCACCTTACGGGGCTTAAGGTCACGTGATCGCCTTACGCTGTCTCGAGTTTATCATTTTTTCCCCACCTCAAAAAGTGCTAAGCGCCATCCAGCGCCGCTAAAGAAGTTTTCACTTCAAAACTAAAATTTCATCCTTTTTAGGGCAATACATGCCAGTTGAATTTGAAAGAATATTAAAATAAAAGAAATGCAACTGTGTTTCAATCGAAAATGGTGTATATTACACTGAAGTAATTAGTACTAGGGATAGGACCAGAGGGTATGGGATCAATAATGATGCCAGCCAGCCTCAGATCATTTAACATGACCAAAAATAGACAAGTTTAAAAATTTACCTTGCTTGCTTTGTTCTTTACTTAAAAAAAGCGGCCAAGGGTGAGTCGGACTCGCCCATGAAGGGTTCCGTATTTAGGCGATTTATGACGTATTAAAAAAAACTACTTACTAGATCTCGTTCAAACCAATTTTCGGTGGAAGTTTGCATGGTAATGTACATCATATATTTTTTTTAGTTTTACATTCTCTTATTTTAGAAGTTACAGGGGGGGGGGGACACATTTTACCACTTTGGAAGTGTCTCTCGCGCAAACTATTCAGTTTAGAAAAAAATGATATTAGAAACCTCAATATCAATTTTGAAGACCTATCCCTAGATACCCCACACATATGAGTTTGATGAAAAAAAATTTTTGAATTTCAGTTCTAAGTATGGGGAACCCTTAATTTTTTTTTTCTATTTTTGTGTGAAAATCTTAATGCGGTTCACAGAATACATCTACTTACCAAGTTTCAACAGTATAGTTCTTATAGTTTCGGAGAAAAGTGGCTGTGACATGCGGACGGACAAACAGACAGACAGACAAACAAACAGACAGATAGACATGACGAATCTATAAGGGTTCCGTTTTTTTGCCATTTGGCTACGGAACCCTAAAAATATTACTAGGACAATGGATGTCATTTCTTCTAGTATTCCAAGCAGTAAAAATTCAGTGTTTGGAAGTTGCAAATTAGAAATAATGCTATTGCATGAATTTACAAAGCAACACAAATAGTTTGTGAGACTTTAACAATAAAATTCATGCTAAATAATTACAGAATAATCTTGTATACAATGAACTCTATAATAATGAAATATAATATTGATGGAATGACTTTGTAATCCAATAAATTTTTGTGATTATGAACAATTATTAATTGACAATGATATTCTCAATCTAGTCAATCAAAAGTAAGTAAAGTGGATGTCAGAAACTTCCATAGATAAGACAGTATGTGTAATCAGTTGATATATAGAGTAAAAATAATTACTATAAACTGTTCAGAGATCACATAAATAACCTTTTGCACTCATAAAGGGAATCAAATTAGTAGCCTTATGTAATAAATGGCCCCAAATTTAATGGATATACAATTAACACTACATAGAAAACACTAAAGTGTCATTCCATAGAATTGCTAACTATGTAAACAAAAGTCCCTAGTAAATTCATCATTCAGAGACAATTTAAATATAGCAGATTGATTACATAGTTAGCAAGTTCCATAGAATGACACTTTAGCTTGCATAGCACTCAATTGCGTTTCAAAGCCCATAATTCACCATAACCACAGCATTCACTACTCACTTTGAGACCTCTTTCAAGGATTTCCTCGGCCTTGGCACCTCGGACGGTGCAGTGGACAGCGATCTTTTCATTACGCCTGATACCGAAGGATCGAACAGTGTAGCGAGCCTTGGAGAACACGGGCTGCTGGCCAGTCAACTGCTCCAACACCTGGAAATCAACAACAACTCATAAATATCCTTCCACGGTTTATTATAAAAATAGTGGTACTATAAATAATTTTTAACTTAAATTTGACACTTAAAACTCAGCAAGAGCAATCAATACATCAACAATTTGTAAATGGCTGTTAAAACTAATGCCACTTTGCCTAGATTGAATTCAAAATTACAGCAATTACTCAGATACATAATAAACACATTTTATGCTTCAAAAACATAAAAAAGATACAAACAATACAAATTTTGAGAAAAGACATACATATATGATACAAGTGTTTTGTAATTTCTTTTAGTATTCTTAACAGTAAAGCAATAGTGCTCAGAAGTTGCAAATAAGAAATAATACTGTTGCATGAATTTACAAAGCAACACAAATGAATTGTGAGACTTGAACAATTCATGCTGTCTACCACTTGCTTCACACATAACCTTAAACATGTCGACGAGTACACAATACACCGGCTTTAATCTTATTGTTTTTTATGTTAAATAAATTGAATACTAACCTTCGCGGCACGGGTAAGCCTATCTCCGGACTCTCCCACACAGATGTTCAGGCACAGTTTCCTGATATGAAGGTTTCGCATAACATTTTTGGAATTGTCTTTAGGAGGCTTCTTTTCCTTCTTCTCCTTTTTGCCTTTGTTCAACGCGGGCGGTGGTACACGCTGAAAAATACATATTCAATTCAAAAGAGGCATCTTCTCACATATAATTTCTTGTTTTCTATGTTGACTTGATCAGCTCAAGATTTAAGGTTAAGCCTCACAACGAACGATAAGACTAAAAATATAGCATTACTAAGGCACAAGGATGAATATAAAACCACTTAAACAGTAACTAATTCCTCAATTGCTAATATTTTCACAGATTAAAATGGATAAATTCACTGATTATTAACAAAACACGTACCGCCATGATCACAATTTCCTAAAAAAGAATTTGAAGGAGTCATAAACAATATAGAACTCCGTAACGTCAGTGTCAAAATAGTATTACCAGTATGAAAATTAATTATTTGGCAACATATTCCGGAAAACCATTCACTGTCCGATTTAATGACCAGTATAGATGGTCAACCAAATCTTGTCAGTAAAAAAAGGCGCGAAATTCAAATTTTCTATGGGACGATATCCCTTCGCGCCTACATTTTTAAAATTTGCCGCCTTTTTGCTACTGTCAAGATCTGGTTGACCAAGTATAATAATAATAATAACTCCACGGCCGACTTCGGCCGTCGCCGTGGCCGCTGTAAAGCCCCCTCCAGACTATGTGCGTGAATCGCGGGCGAAGCCGCGAACGCGAGTGTGGAGTCGATTTCGCTGTCCGTGAAAATCGACTCCACACTTGCGTTCGCGGCATCATCGCGCCGCGATTCGCACACGAGTGTGGAGGGGGCTTAACTGCTGTCAACTCCGTTGCTGTCGCTGGTGTGCTCGCAAGTGGCTGATGTAGCCGATCTTTTTAGTAAATGTTCGCGAACATTGCGGGCATGTGAGCACACCGCTGACATAATTATAGGGTATTGCCGCAGGTGGTCTGGCTTTTATTTTATCACGCTTGGCATCTAGCTCAAGAGATTCAAAATCGGTTATCTTGGCATTTAGTGCAGCGCGCCATTCCGTACGCACGGCTGCCTGCTGCTCCCATCGCGAGGGCTATATGTCGTGGATGAACACAAATGTATCTATGTATCATCTATATATAAAATGTGTATGAAGTCCCCTCCACACTCGTGGGAATCGCGGCGCGAAGCCGTGAACGCGAGTCTGGAGTCGATTTTACAGATCTGCGAAAACGACGCTAGACCAAATGACGCTAGACTCGAGTTCGCGGCTTCCCCCCGCGATTCGCGCACGAGTGTGGAGGGGGCTCTACAGTCTGTAGCCGACCACAAAGTGAAATAATATGGTTGAGCGTGAATAGATCCCTTTAACATTATACATTTTGCACTGTGCAAAAAGTATTGGCGTTGGAAAATAGATTGTATAGTTAACTCGGTAAGCGTCAATTTTAAAATTAAAAATCTTATAATCATTGAAGTTTGTAGGAATTGCATTGGAATTGCAGTCAGTCAGTTTTAAGCGTCAATTTTAAAATTAAAAATCTTATAATCATTGAAGTTTGTAGGAATTGCATTGGAATTGCAGTCAGTCAGTTTTATGTTATTTAGTACATGCCGGGCCCAGTCCGTACGTACACCTATATAAGCATGACGGACGACTCTGGCTCGTCAGTAATGGAGAAACAGTGCAAGTCGTGCGGTGGTACAGACCACCATCGCAGAAGCTCTGCGAAGTGTACCAACTACCTGCCTCCGATTCGAAAACGTAAATTGAGTGATGGCGCAGCGCAAACCCTGGATATCTACGTCGTCAAACGCGGTCTGTGCTCCGCGTTGTGTCCTCTTCTCTCGCCTCAACGCCGATCCAGACTGCTCGAAGAGATCAGACGGGACGTGCGTGACCTGTCGCGCATCTACGTCCAACTGGGCATATTTTACAATCTCTACATGAAGACTGCCCCCGTTCTACCTGATGTACCGGATGTGTTGAATTTCGTTTACGCGATGAAGGGCAAAGGACCGTACGCCGAATCATACACTAGGTACTTTGGCGATCACCGTCGTTACGATGGTAAGCTGCGCTCGTTTATCGTGCAAGAACTGGCCAAGCGGTATGAGACCACACTGCGCACCAACATAACTATGCACGCGTATTCGAGACTTGCTCGCTACTTCAAAGTGAAGCGCAACGACGAACGTCTCTTTCGAGCCTACTATAACAGGATTTTGCCCGACGGCGACGACAATACGAGCCGGGAGATTGCTCGCGTGTGTACCGTCATCAACAAGGACACCGTGGAGGGTTCGCGGTGGTGGAAAACCATACCCGAATGGATGCGCATACAGCAGGGAATGGAGACGCGCAGTTTCCGTCTATTTCCACAGCCGTCGCACGGACTCAAGCACGTGATGTATACATCGACAGGATGGTTCGAGCTACTGCGTCGAGTCGCTCCCGATACCGTCCCCGGCACGTGGAACAAAATTACCGATCATCTTAGTCAACTATGGACACCGTGGTTGGACGTGCCGGCCGCTAAATTCGGCTGTTGTCTTCAGACGGACGGCGTGAGCGTGAGTCTCTCGATGAATCGGTGCGCCAAGCCACAGATGACGGATAAAAAGAAGAAGCGGTGCGTCGAGTACGACAGAGTTATAGCGGTGGACCCCGGCTCGCGCGTGCCCCTGGCCACCGTCGAATCCAAGCGGTACTCCTTCAAACGGGTGACGCGAAAATATGTACGTTCTCACACGCTCGAATGGAAGAGAGATCGCGTACGCAACAAACTCATCGCTCCGATACTGGCTGAGATGCAAAAGGATAGAGAATCACTTAATTTTCCGGTCTCTTCCAAAAATACGGATCACGTGGTCGAATACACCGTCTTTCGCATGAAGTGGTTCGAAGCCATGCAAGTACCGTACGAGACGCACTCCAAACTGACGCGACTCGGATTGGACAAGTACATTCGCATCGCCAAGTGCGAGGAACGAATCGTGAGGGAAGTGTTTGACGGAGGAGGGGTGAGCGACGTGCTGGTGCTGTACGGCGCCGGGAGCAAGTTTATGAACACGGCGTCGTTCTCGGGGCGCAAGTTTCGACACGACTCGTTGCTAAAGAGATTGCGGAGTAAATCCAACATCCGTGTCGAAATCGTGGATGAGTCGTACACGTCACAGGCGTGTTCGGCGTGCAACCAGAGAACGGGAGCGTTTCAGAAAATTGGCATGAATCACCGACTGCGCTGGGGAGTTTGTCCGACGTGTCACAGCGAGTTTGATCGGGATGAAAATGCCGCAAAAAACATACTGATCAACCATATTCGGTCTACCATCTGTAGGCCACGATGTCTTCCGGAGAGGGCATCGTAACCTCCCGAGAGAAAAAAAATAAAACTCGGACGCAATAAGGTTGAAATTTCGATTTCAACTGATTTGTGTCTGGGACTCAGGAGGTTAATGACTACCCACTTTATATGCAGGTACCAACACGACCACCATCGTTAAGTTTTACAATCATCTACCTACCTCACCCATTAAGTGCAATTAGGTAAATTGCAGAGGTGGTTGGTCCCGTAATAAAGTCTTATAAGAAAAAGCCTATCTTAAAATGGAACAATCAAGCTCATTCAATCATAAAACATTAAGGTTTTATTGTTCTATTTGCCATATATACACAAACTCGGCAAGACAACTGGACCAGCATATAAATGGCGGGCCGCATCAATATCGTCAGATAACATTAACTTTCAATGGAAATAAAACTGCGGCGACCGATGTTCTTGATTACAGTCTCAAATTATATTTCCCAATGTTTCTGATCATTTTCGTTACAGTTTACTTATTTTGTTACATAACTGTAACGTTGAGCTACCGGTTTGCAAGGATAAATTTGTTCATATAACATGGACATTAAAATCAATTTAATGGCGCCTTAAATTTCGCGCCATAATTTTAATTGGCGGAGAAGTCGTCCCCAAGCGTTCACGGCTTCTATGCGCACGAACGAACGCGCAGAACAATGAGGTAGCAGCCATTTTATATCGGTGTCTAAAGAAAAACATAATTCGAATGGCCAATCTTAACGAAATTGTGTAATTAGTGCTGTAATTTATGTGTTTCTATACACGCAACTGTAAATAGGTGTTTCTATACTTATGTGAGTAGAATCTTACTTTTGCCGTATATATAATGAATAAATTTATAGATAGACACAAATCAGACCATTTTGCATAAAAAAGGAATAATAATAAATTTGTAGCTCATTCCCTTCGCTATACGAAAGGTCGATGTGTTTTCAATAAAGAACCTTTTATTCGTGTGCGGTGTTTATGTTTACTGATTAACGATCATTTGAATGTATCTTGTGTACTTTAAATTACGATGTGACATAACTTTCTATAAAATAGTAGGGATTATTGCGTTATAAACTTGTATTGTTTACATTGAGTAGTAGCGGTATGAAATTAACAAGTCTCATAACAACCGGCGGCATCGCGCAGCTTCGGCCTGAAAGTTAGGGACAAAATTCAATAACGAATTGGCCATTTTATTGATGGCCGGGGGGGAGGCTGGGTGGAGACAGACGGTCGGTGAGCTTCCGCCATTTAATTTTTGCCTAAAACAATTTATACTCTTGCTTTTACAGCAAATGTTTTTGTTTACTGTTACATAAACATTTCTAACTTACTGCTGTATGTATATGGAATAGATAAGCGCGCGTTGTGAACTGCATTATATGTACATCTATACACTGCCGTTCTACATACCTATTAGTAAATGTATATGTATACCCGTTGCAAAGTCTAGACTAGGTTGCGACAGTAGGTATTTAGAGCTTTAACTTTGCTGGTCATTGGCCCTTCTGCATGAACTGTTCGGTTAATGTAACCTTAATGCCTGTTACTCAATGTTAACAATTTTGTAATTTATGTTGTGTTTTTGTCATTTAAAAAATACCTAGTTTTAGTTTTTTTTTATTATATTATCTCATACCTGTCAATTTATTTACAATAGGTAACTAATAATATTCTACTTAGTAACTTGACTAAGGGATGTTTATTAACTTTAATAGAATATGGAGAATGTATTCTAATCAGACTAATGAAATGACACTAAAATGTTACGTAGGTACTATTTAATAAAATAATTTACTTTTAATACAAAGCATGCTTTAATCAATCAAAAAATCTGTAATTAGTGTTATAAAAATTTATTAAATGTATCTTTTTAATCATTGGTTCAAAAGTACCTACCTACCTATAAGTAAAATTTTTGTAAAAAAAATTTTTTGTACTCTTATTTTTGATTTAATAAAATAGTTTTGTCTACATTTTTATTTTTATTTTCTGTTTATAATAACGTAATTATTTGAGTAGAATGCATTGAGTCTCTAGAAGTCCGGAGTGTTTAAGAGCTTTGTTGTTAACTTGTTTTTCTGACGCAAAATACAGCAATAACAATAACTAATTTGGAAATAATATTGAATTGGTTTGCAGGTTATTAAACACCCGGTATATCTAGGATATAAAACGAATAAACCTATTGTAATTAGACAACTTTGGGAACAAATCAAATTATTTTATTGAATATTTTGATTTCTGTTTTTCTTTAATGTATGACATCTATTTCAGTCTATTGTAATTAGGTTTATTATAAATTTTAAGAATGTATTCTGGTGTTTGGAAATTCCTGCGATTTAAATCAAAGGATACACTATTAAATAACTAACAGTACTTTAAATATTCACTGTAAGGCCAATAAATACTTTGTGGTCCTATGTAACTATGTTGGCACATTCATAATAATTCCAATAAGTCCTTAAAACACGCTTGATACATTTTTAATGTGTGGGCTTGGACATTTAAACAATTAGTTGGAATCACTTTACTTACACTTTGGTTTTGTTTAAGTTGCCGGAAGTTGACATTGTTGACAATTGTTTAGAAAAAAAGAGGACCTTCGGATAAAGAGAATGTAGTAGACCAAGCTGAATCGGATCAATCAGATTGGTAATATTGCCCATGACTAGCTTTGCGGAGTAAGAATAGTAACATTTTGTAATATTGGTGCACTCATGTCAATAAAATTTCAAATATCCACAGATTACAGATTATTTCTCTTGGTCTCATTTACCTACCTTGGTCTACCCTAAGTCTCACAAAACAAAATTTGACATCTAACATGATTTTAGGAACCTAAAAATTATCTTACATAAAATCCATTCACAAGTATCTAACAGAACCAAATATTAAAATATGTCATAAGGCCGCGGACTGGACGCACGCGACTGGCGGAGCGGCGAGCGGCAAATATGTATAGAATGGCCTTGATCTGCCGCTCGTCGCCCCGCTGGTCGTGTGCGCCCAGAGTTGCAAGGATTCATTATAATAAACAGAAGGATAGGGTTTTTGAAAAATCTTGCATTCATCGGTAATTTTTTTTCGCAGGCGGCAGCAATTAAGAATGGGGGTGCACCGACGGCACCATTAGTTTCCCGGCACACTGGGGCGTGGGCGTCGGGGGCGTGGCACGGGGCGTGGGCGTGCCCGTGCCGCCCCCCGGCGACCTCCTCGCCACTATATCCATGTTCGAACAGCAGATCAAGGCTGAGCCCATGAGGTTAGTCTTCACCACCATAATATCTTCTGTAGGACGTCCATGTTTCGGTCACGGCTATAATAAGTATAATAAATTGTTCTTATCAAATTTTACGATGTTGAATATTTGGATGTTAATGATATCTTTGAACCACTTTCCGAACAGAATGACACATAAATTTACGCTACCTAATCCCAAGTATTCTGATATTACCTAATGATAGGAAGCCTTTTTGGTTTATTACTTAGTTTTTACTGGCCATGGAATAACTGACAAGAAATCGACATCATTTTAAGGAATATTAAAAAAGAAACGTTTGTAGGCGATATTCTGGTGAATGGCCCTTAGAATGAAGAAATATAAACATAATTCAGTTTGTTCCCCAGCTTCTACACATCCCACGCCCACGTCCACTCCGGCCCGCCCACGATCATCCGCTCCGACTCGCACTCCATCATCAACATGAACCAGCACCATCCCGAAGACTCCAAGGACAGCCTCATAGTACAACAGCAAGTACAACATCAGCAGGATCTGATGGACCAACAACACCAGCAAGATTTACAGCAGGATGACGAGGTTAGTGAGGTTAGTACCTTTTCATTAGTGTAGGTTAGTTAGTACCTGATTATTCTAGGGGTCGGCAATTTTTTGAAGAAAGGCGGATACAGTAGAAATCATCAGTTTTAGAAACGTCTAAGGCCGTGGACTGGACGGAAAAGCAAGGCCATTAATACATTGCGCTAGCCGCTAGGCCAAATGTATGAACGCCCTTGATTGGCCGCTCGCCGCGCCGCGCGCCGCTTAAGTCCAGTCCGCGGCCTAAATCCTCTGCGATAATAGGGTATTTTCCTACTAGTCAAATCAGCTTCTCTTTTAGAACTGTCAAAAACGATTTGCTAATATGGAATTTACAATTATATGAAACTACACAGTGACGTTACGGTCAACTCACCTACTTTTATATTTCTATCCGATTTATTAAATAGAACTTGTGTTTAAAAATAACTGCTATCTATGTTTTTCTAGTAATTAAATGATGCTTTATTTCATGCATGATGTGAAATAATTTATTTTTGTATACAGTCAATTACTCTATTGTTTGGATGTCTTGAAGGGCTGCAATTGTAGGTCTCTCCCGAGCCATATTTAATCTGTCGACTCCTGATCTAAGTCCATTATGATCTGTTGTAAAATTATATTATATTTGAATTTACAGCTAAGCTTTAAAGGAATGGATGATGAAGGCGTCGAAATGGATATGGATGGTCGGCAATGCTCGCAGGTAAAGTATCAACAATACCTTTTTTAATTAAACAAGCCTTTTTTGAATAGCTGTAATCGCATTGGAGTAGGTCTGTCATTTCCCCTCACTTCACCAGGGGGAGAATAAAAAAAATAGTAGTTTGTGTTACAAGGGATCAAAATGATATATTTCCGTCAAGGGCGTACATTGAATCCTGAATGAAACGATGGATTCTAAGTAGAATCCTGAGCGTAATGAGGGATTCAAGTGTTAACGCCCAAGACGAAATAATTTTGATACCGTGAGACACCTACTGCTTTTCACATCAACTATGAGGAAAATAAAAAAATCTCTTATTCACAGGCCTTGGGCGTCGATATGGGTTCAGTTCAAACAAAAATGGAAGTATCAAACGGAGGCCAAACAACTCCACGGTCAAAACCACAAGCCTGTAAGGTGAGAGAAAAAAACTGTATTGAGTAACCTATATTTATTTTTAATAAACAAACATACTATCAAATGTTGTTTTAAATGGTTACTTGTTTTTTGTGCAGCTGCCTTGGTTTTTATAAGACTTGTCTATAACACAAGAATGAATAAAATTTAAGTAGGTACTTACTATGGATTACTTTACTTTCCTTTAATACTGCGGATTTGAAAAAAAAAACAATCTTTCCCCATCCCCTTTATGTTATGCTAGGTTCCTGTTTGAAAACGGAATATACCTACCATAGACTAGGAATCCTCTAGACGGAGTTTAGAGCAATTATTTCATGAAACCGATGCCGCCAAAAATACTGGGGTGCGGGGGACGAGGAGAGCGAGTCCCGTGCCGTGATTGGTCCGTTCAAAGACACGGACGTCACACAAAGACACTGACTCGAAAATGGAGTAAAACTACCGTATATTTGTGGCAGAGGGGGTAGCGCTACTATGCTCAGTCTGGAGGATGTCTTGTCTGTGATACCTACTCAAATAATAACATACGTTTTTGGTCCTTCGAACCGTATATTTATTAAATCAACTTGTCCTTTTACAGGTTTGCGGGAAGGTACTCTCGTCCGCTTCATCTTATTACGTTCATATGAAGCTTCATTCCGGAAACAAGCCTTTTCAGTGCACGGTAATTATTATTTTCTCAATAAGTTTAATTTCAAAGTTTTTTTTATTGGAATCCTATTAGAACTAAAATTGTATTGTTTTATTAACCTTTTGGACGCCAATGACCGATATATCCGCACCGTAGGTTCAACGCCAAAGACCGATTAATCGGTCACATCCTATTAGAACTAAAATTGTATTGTTTTCTTAACCTTTTGGACGCCAATGACCGATATATCCGCACCGTAGATTCAACGCCAAAGACCGATTAATCGGTCACAAACCACAGAGCAACATCGACCTACGTGCGTATACATAAAGTTCAACTTCAGTTTTGACACTTCAATGACGTGGCGTCTGAGTGACAGTTTTTGTGTTTGACACGGCGTCGAAAAGGTTAAGATTGTTGTACCAACAAGCCGACTTCTCTCATAGGTTAATGTTTCTCCACTTATTATGCTAACCATTATATCTGTTTGAACGGCATAGGTTTGCGACGCAGCTTTCTGCCGCAAACCGTACTTGGAAGTCCACATGCGTACACACACCGGCGAGAGGCCCTTCCAGTGCGATTTGTGCCTCAAACGCTTCACCCAGAAGTCCAGCCTCAACACGCACAAGCGCGTCCACACCGGTAAGTCGACGCGTGTTTAAGTAGACAGTATCGCCGCTCGCGTTACGCTTTTGAGTGAAAATAGCGTCTACTTGAACGTGTCTGTGTGTACTTTATGCCGTGCTGCCACAGCACGCTAGTTTCTATCGTCGACAACGTTTTTTTACAATTCCGGTTGTACCCGAAAATTCCGCTTGGCAGCCTAAAAATGGAAAATTTCATTGTTAATGTTAAATATCGTTTTGTTCCTTGCGACGAACGTTAAGTACACGAGTCGAGAGCTGAAATCATTGCCTTGACCACGCGGCTCTTTTTTTGACAGATTTGACTGTATATAAAATAAATAATATCACACCATACATGAAATAAAGCATCAGATAATTACTAGAAAAACATAAATAGCAGTTATTTTTAAACACAAGTTCTATTTAATAAATCGGATAGAAATATAAAAAGTAGGTGAGTTGACCGTGATGTTACGTGTAATGTTTCATATAAATTCCATATTACCAAATCGTTTTGACAGTTCTGAAAAAAAAGCTGATTTGACTGGTAGGAAAATACCCTATTGTTTGGTGGCAGCGTGTAGAATGTAGTGGACATAGCATTCTTGCTAGAAAGAGACGAAAGTTTGTCGTTGACGATAAACATTAGCGTGCTTACGTTAAAATAGTGGTAGCATCGCAAAAAGTACAATATTGAACAATTAAGCATGCTTTTCTTCACATTGAACAGATTTGCTATAATTTTATTTTAATAAATACTAATTGTCTTGTTATCTCTGTTCTTTGTCGCTGTAATGATTGACGAGATAATGCTACATGAATGGCTTACACATAACAGAAATTGTTATTCATGTACCATCTTACCGATGTCCAATTTTAATGTAATTTCCATATTATTTCTTGATTTATTTTTCCAAAAATACCCAAGTCGATGTGAGAATTTATTGGTATGAGAGGCAAGAGTTATATCGAGTAGGGGTTAATTAGTCTAAAGACCGCAGTTGATTGTAAAAACACGTTTTTGGAGGGAGGTTTTAGGGAGCAATACCTCTTTATATGGAAGTTACATTATACCTAGTAGAGAGAAAAGTAGCTCCCTTGTTGATTGTACCATGAGGGGATTGTTCCAAAACAAATATCTATGAGTCACTTATTGAATTTTTATATTTTCATTCAAGTAAACCTCCTCCTGTTTCCGCGACTGAAATTAAATATTTTTTAGTTTTTCTTTTATACATCTTTTCGCATTGGCCAAGTCCTATAGTACATTTGCTTATTGTCCTGTTTTGACGCCCTGATGTAATGAATATTTTATATGTATTGTCTTTTTACTATTTATTTTTGAAATATTGGCTAAAGTTTTTGGAATTGCGACGTTCTTTGTGATTATTACAGATATTATTTTAAAATTTGCATAAGTATACTGTTTATTGAGTTTTTTTGTATTGTATTGCTTGTATGTCAGGTTTGCGCGAGGTAATTGGTATTTTATGTCCTTTACTAATGCTAAAACTGTATGAGGGCCAATTCAAAATGACAGAACAATATAAAACGGTTTGCGCTCGATCCAGTCATTTTGGATAGGACATTCACTCAATTTTCTCATTAATAAGGGATCAAAAGATATGACCGAGATTTAATTATATCTATTGTCTTTTATATTAGATTGTGTATATCCAAGTAGTACAAGGTATACGTTACAGATCAGGATCTTTAGTCTCTAGTCTCTATTAAACAAAATCGAGTTCTCCAGTAAATTTGAACCGCGGCCTCTGGATGGAGCTATTAGATAGACACGTATACCTATTTACATAATAATTATGATAATTATCTATTGCTATCTGATTATATAGTTATAGATCCAAATAAAAACGACACTGGTGCGACACACAGTTCCATCATGGAGTAGTTGACAATACATATGCTTAACATACATTGTGAATAGTTTTTGAGTTGTGTTGAGTACACAAATAAATCAGGGCGTGAGGAAGGCATTGAGAGGCAAACAGGGGGAGGTGGAGGACTCGCAACGCCAGGGGCACGTTTTATAAAGCTACAAGTTACTCGTTTACAGGCATAGACCTGCAACGGTGAACCAACAGCGAGAGGTCTGTTGCCGGTTTAGGCTTGAGCAATTGTAACTTGGCTTCATAAAATGGGGTCCAGCCGTTGGTGGTCCTCGACATGTGTAGAGCGCGTGTGTTGGGGTTCTAGATGAGCACATGCGCGCCTTGATGGTGAAGGAGCGGCCCTACAAGTGTGAGCTCTGTGGCGTCAGGTTCACGCAGAGCTCCAGCCTCAACCGCCACAAGAAAATACACACGGGTGGGTTTTTCTCCTTAACCCTCCCAAGCTCATAGTAACTTTGCCCCTTAGTCCGTAAAGTCACTATTCTCACTTGTACGATTTCGTTCAGAGGAACACAGACGCGCGCTGCTGGCCAAGGAACGGCCCTACCAATGCGGCGTCTGCTATCTCAGATTCACGCAGAAATCGAGTTTGGGCCGGCACGGAAAAATTCATACCGGTGGGTCCCTTATTCCTCCTGCCAACTTGTGCGTGTCGCTATTCGAGGCAGACCGGTTTTACTAACGCGTAGCCTACCTCCCCCTGAATGTGTGTGAATGAGCAAACCTTGACTGTTAACGCGCTAGGTGTATTCATTAATTGTTTGAGAGGGAACAGCGTTGCTATATCGAAAATCGTATACCTTATAGAGGAGCACAGACGAGCCCTGTTAGAGAAAGTGCGGCCGTACCAGTGCCACATCTGTTTTATGCGCTTCACTCAGAAGTCCAGCCTGGGCCGACATGGGAAAATACATACTGGTAGGCATTTTGCCCTAAAATCCTTAAGTAGACAATGCATTTGTTATTAGCTCACGTTATCAGGCACTATTATTCTGGTGCGCCGACGGTTGTTGTAGCTGAATTTTGTTGGTATTTCTAGAGGAGCACATACAATCGCTGATCAACAAGGTGCGCCCGTATCAGTGCGACATTTGCGACAAGAGGTTCACGCAGAAGTCGAGCCTGGGCACTCATAAGCGTATACACACTGGTGGGTCCCTTGACATTACATTTTTATTTGCATTCGGTTTCTAAGCCACAATCCATTATTGGCTTCCGAAAGCTCAGACTTTGCTGTTGTGGCTTTGACACCCACGTTTTGTGAATAGTTTTTAAGGGCTGCCCAGTTGACCTATTATTTTTGTTCGTTAGAATCGGGGTTAATTAAAAAACGTCTTTTCGTAATCCTCAAAACGCAACTAGGTAACACACGCTCAAAAACTATTCACAAACGGTATTAAGTAAAGCATGTGTACGTTGTGAGGATTTTCGTTAAGTTACAAGTAGGAGAGAGAGATGTCTGATGGACAAATAAAGTGCTTTATAATTCCCTCATGGTAGTGCAGAGTATAGTAAAGAGCCGACCTACTATCGCACGGTATTATTTGTCCATCGTGGTTTTGTTTTGTTTCTCTGTCCCCCCGCGTCCCGTCGCGTCGGTCGCGCAGGGGAGCGGCCGTTCCAGTGCACCGTCTGCCTCAAGTCCTTCACGCAGAAGTGCGCGCTCAATTTGCACGAAAAAATACATACGGGTTAGTAGCCCACATACATATACCTTAACGCGATAGCTCGATCAGAGACGAGTTCATCCATGTCCAAATTCAGCATCTAGAATCATGCTTCGTTCTTATTTTTCCGTTGCCCGCCTAACCCGTTGTTTTACGTTTCCACTCAAGCTTCCGAACTCGTTGCTTTCGACTAACATCTCGGCATCGTTAACCTCCTCGCCGCGCGCTTTACGTTCTTCTGCACTCACCATTCATTTCCTCCTATCATGTTTTATTAATGCCGGTCATCCGCTCTCATTATACATGCATATCGGTGATTTTAGAGATATCATTTTTTGTATTTCATCATTTCTTCATGAATATTAATTCTTTCACAAAAGCGGTAATGCAATCGCCGCAATGACGCACATGCGCGTCGGTATTTATACCGTGTCCAAAAGGGGTTCAAAATTGGGGTACAGTCACCGCTGCCATTCGGCCGGTGATCGATTGGGCGGGGATCGGCTCGCGCGGCCTCGGCCTGGCGTCGGCGACGTGCGTTACTCGCTTTTGTGTGTGCACTGGGCGCAGTGCAAGGGCGCCCTTACACGTGCGGGCTTTGCCCGGCGGCCTTCGCCCGCCGCCCCTACCTGGACATTCACTTGCGCACGCACACAGGCGAGCGGCCCTATCAGTGCGACGCCTGTCTCAAGCGCTTCACGCAGAAGTCCAGCCTCAATATACATAAGAGGACGCACACAGGTGGGTACAGCCGGCAGCCGGGCCGGACTGGCCCTCCGCCCGCCCAATGTCTCTCTCCACTCACACTCTGCCTCTCCTCCAAATCTCTCTTATTTTATTTGTCGTGCTTGTGTGTTATCGAATACGTATAAATGTGTCTCGCGGCTCGTAAAGATTTGGAGCGGAGTTAGCGGCGAGCGGCGACCAGTCCGCGCCGGCGCCGCGATCTCCGTAGCGCGAGGGCGCCTAGCGTCCTTGCCGCCTGGCCGCTGCTATAATATCTATGTTGGGCACCAGTCCAGGGCAGACCGTTCCAGTGCCTGTCGTGTCCCGCCGCCTTCACGTGCAAGCAGTACCTGGAGATTCACACGCGCACGCACACCGGCGAGCGGCCCTATCAGTGCGACATCTGCCTCAAGCGATTCACGCAGAAGTCCAGCCTCAACATCCACAAGCGGACCCACTCAGGTACTGACACACTTGCGTAGGAATTGGGCCTGCTCCCGGGACTGCTTTTGTACACAAAAATCGCGATTTCATCCGTACCCGCCTTACAAAATTAGTATCGGGAGCAAGACCTACTTAGGGATGAATGAACGATGTGGGTTAGTTTTGGGGATGGTAGGCTTCCGCGCGAAATGATGACTAACTGAATTTTAAATTTACAGTACAGGGCCGGCCTTTCCAGTGCCTACAATGCCCGGCCGCCTTCACTTGCAAGCAGTACCTGGAGATCCATAATCGCACGCACACAGGCGAAAGGCCTTACCAATGCGATGTTTGCCTCAAGAGATTCGCGCAAAAGTCCACACTCAACATACATAAACGAACGCACACAGGTATGTTCGGTTCCATTATACCATTATTTTATTTCATACTTGTTATATACTGTACATTTTGCTCCAATGTATTTAATTCCGTTATCTTGGTGGCACGAATTGTAATATTTGTAAATTACCTAGGCTAGGACGTAGATATATTATACTTTTGGGATTAAGTACGATTTTCATATTATGCGTCTAGTTGTTCAGTCTAGTAGTGCAAAAGTAATTGGTGATACATATAACAATACAGGAATCGTACTTTAACATAAATAAAAGAAATAGCAGAAGAACTACGTTCAGTAAGAATACTTGTGCACTATGGGGGCCAATTCATACTGAAGATTCTAAACAAATCTTCTATTTCCACATGTTTTAGTCCCAGGTATTTCAATAGCTGGGAATGTAATATCCAATAAAATAATTACTTGGCAAGGTAGTGCACAATTAGTCTTAAGGATATTTTTTTATTCCGGCAAGTAAGATGACGATAAAACATATAAATAGTTTTTTGCCAATATTTCAAAATTACCCGCTCCATCTCGCCTGCTTGCTGGTGTAAAAGTAATTATATGTTAGATCTATTCGCGCCACTGAGACAACGTGATATTTTTCTGGCTTCTCTTCATTGAATCATTATCTAAATCATCACATTCTATTTACCTTATAAATTATGAATTTGTATTGTCGGTGCCACATACTTAACCCTGAACATGTCAAGGTGTGTCAATATTCGGCCGGTAATCTAATATCAAATTATAGCTATAGGAGTAATAAGACGCACAAAGTGGAGGTACAATATATATTGTAGGCATAGACTAGGAATCCTCTAGACGGAGTTTAGAGCAATTATTTCATGAAACCGATGCTGCCAAAAATACTGGGGTGCGGGGGACGAGGTGAGCGAGTCCCGTGCCGTGATTGGTCCGTTCAAAGACACGGACGTCACACAAAGACACTGACTCGAAAATGGAGTAAAAATTGTAGGCGGATTTTACAGCTCAACTCTATGGCGCTGTCCGTCTTTATTTAAGATAACCGGATTGTCAAAATTAGCTCATTCTCATTGCAACCTAGTTGCCGCATATCGTACGACGGCGTGCAGCGCCATCTGTTTTGGCTTTCAAAAGCATGCCAACTATTTATTACTCCACTTTGTGCGTCTTATCATTCCTTAGTCTATGCTAACATTGAATGATGGTTAGTGCAAGGTCGGCCGTATCAGTGCATGGAGTGTCCGGCCGCGTTCACTTGCAAGCCGTACTTGGAGATACACATGCGGACTCACACCGGCGAGAGGCCGTTTGAGTGCGATGTCTGTTACAAGCGCTTCACGCAGAAATCGACGCTCAACATTCACAAGCGAATCCACACCGGTATGACGTCACTTGATTAGGGGCCCGGCTCTGGGTGCCTTCGAGATCGACAGATTCATAGTATCTCATGTCACCAAACTAGTCAAATCTATTAAAAGGTCTTTGATGGTATCTAAAATTGGGTCCCAAGTCGCTTCTCTTCATTATTAGGCGTGACATTCGCTCAATTCTTGCATGATCTTGCTACGCAACGCCCGCAAGCAATGTGTCTGGAACTGTTGAGCAAATACTCAGTAGTGCATGGAGTCGCGTTCACTTGCAAGCCGTACTTCGATCCATAAGGGTGAGAAACCGTACAAGTGCGATATCTGTTATAACTTATAAGCGCTTCACGCAGAAAACGACACTAGCCACACTATCGGGATATTCGGCATTAAATTCTGGCTGCTTTCGAGATTCATAGTGAAATACAGTCGTAATCGTAAATACTTGATATGTAGAGAAGCGACCTTATAAAATAAACACTGACCCCAACAGTTAGCAGAACTCTTCCATAATTGTTGCAAAAAATGTAAATAATTTTTAATATTTGAATATACCTATAATACTTATGAATTACCGGCTGCTGGGAATTCTACCATTGGGTTCATGATTTTACTCGCCAGATGTCGTTTTCGAAACGCTAGCCCAGACAGCCCTTTGTAAAGTTTTGTTTGGTTAGTTCAGATTGATGCCTTCTAACTTGAGAGTGAGTTTATTTTGTGTGTTGGAGTTCAATAAATGGCATGTTTTTTTTATCACAGAATGGTAGAGAATGCTATAAACACCATTCAGAATACACAACGCGTGTTTCGGTAACATATTCACACGAGCTTTTAAAATTATTTGTTTATATAAATTGTTGATAACTGGGCATTTAAGAAAATATCACCTGGTTATTGTACAAGTATTTTAGCGCCGTGTACTAAATTATTTGCGGAAATAGTAAAAACCATTTGCTTCGTACGTATTGTTGTATAGAGGCCAGTTGCCATTTTATTCTGAATTCAGTTACAGAAATGAGTTTGTGTTAATTCGTTACCGCGATACCAGAGCGCATACACGCATAGTTACGAAGACGGCAAACTGCGATAACAGGTACATTTTGTCATGCTGGACCCAATGATGTGGCACCGACAACTTGTTATAATATCTCCTATCATTCGCTGCATCATCATTTTAATTATTATTTATTATAATTTCCTGGCTTCATTGATTTCAGAATGCATCATTGTCTAATTGCATCTTGCCGTCTTTCTAACATCATTTTGCTTTTCACTTTTGCTTTTTTTACATCTTTTCTGAATCAGTTTTCATTAGTGTGCTTTAATTAGATTGTAGATTGTCCGAATTGTAACTTCTCGATTGTCGGTCATTTGTTTTTTTGTGTTTTTAGGGGAACGGCCTTATGCCTGTGACATTTGTCAGAAACGATTCGCCGTCAAGAGCTACGTAACAGCACACAGGTAATTATCAATTTATCATAATCCCAGATTAATTTTTAACATTTTTTACTGCCAAAAAAAATTAGTTGACCTATTTAAGAATCGATGCTAACATGCACCTTTGCTGATTTAAGCTGCGTCCTAAAATGAGCTATGCTAAAAAGTTTACCCGCTGATCTCACGATGGATGGACTTATAAAATTGTTTCTCTCAAAAAAGGTCCATCCCGTATCCTTATATAGGGCTCATTTATACCTACGGTGCGAGAACGCGAGAGAGTTTCATTACATTGCGGTGTTTGATCGGTTGGATGTAACCTCAATAGTCCTCAATGTAACTAAAATCGCATGCAAGTTCGCGCGCCGTCTAAATGAGCCTTAATGCTCTGGTTTCCTAGGATAGCGGTGCCGTCATATCCATTACATCCATCCATATTTAGCCGTATTATTTAGTATGGAGACGGCCGCTATATGACGGCACCGCTATCCTAGGAAAACCGATCTTTACGCTCATATTTTTTGACGATCGACCGTTCCGTTATGTTGGCAGATGGTCCCACGTGGCGGACAAGCCGCTGAACTGCGACCGCTGCTCGATGACGTTCACGTCCAAGTCGCAGTTCGCGCTGCACATCCGCACGCACTCGGCCGGCTCCTGCTACGAGTGCAGCGTCTGCGGCCGCACCTTCGTCCGGGACAGCTATCTAATACGGTATGTCAAACCAAATTTATCAGTAAATAAGAACAAAAAAAACTACCTACACTCATCCTTTTCTTTTGGGTGCTAGTACTAGTGTAAGACAAAGAGTATGATTATCTCTGTCTATGTTTGAAATGAGACAGTCCTTTGTCTCATTAACGTCACGATTAGAAGACACATAGATGACAAAGAATTGGTGCTGCATACTTGATACATTTTTTTATACAGCCTTCATTATCATTAGTTAACTCTACGTGGCACTTCTTTGCCGTTATCTTCCAAAAGCAAAAAATAAACATTGGGGTTATCCCATCCAGAATCCCATATTATTTGATGTGACTAAAATTGTTTATTATTTGAAATGCCAAATTACTATTTTGAAGTAAACTACGAGTAATAGCTTAAATGAAACATTGTCAGATATCTTTCTAAATTGCTACGAATGAGTCGTGTCTACGAAGGAGCATTACCTTTAATTTGGGCTTTATTTTCTTTTACGCAGACATCACAATCGCGTGCACCGCGACAACCACAGCAACGTGTCGGCCAACAGCATCGGAACCATCAACAACGTCGCGACCAACACCAACAACTCCAATAACAGCAATTTTGTTGATTCACCCGGCGTTTGTGACTTAAGGTACAGTACAGTAGTTTTCTAACCTTATGAACCCAGTTATGGACTGACCCTTACTTATATACAGGCTGTGTTACGCCTTGTAATATGAAGCTAAGACCCTACGGTTAAGTGATATGTATATGTTTTTATGATAAAATAATGTCCACTTTATCTTTTAGCTTTGTTCCTATGGTGAATCGTTATATGACGTCGCAAGGAACGCAGGTTTCTATGCAAGATACGAGCAAGATGTCTGCTATGTCGCCACAGTCTATCGCGTCGATATGTAAGTATTCCTTCGCTTAATTATTGTTTAATATGTGTTGCTTGAGCTTCAGACATGTGAATCAAAATCGTTGCAGACTTATCTTGGTCTAACTTTACCTATATACAGGATGGCCCATTTAGATCGGTCAGTATGGGAAAGTCTGAAACTATAAGACATACGAAGATCTTATTAAATTATACAACGGGACTTAATCGCGTATCTAAGTTTTAAGATTTACCTCCGACAAAGCGCACAATAGCAGAAAGAGTTAAGGAACATATTGCAGCTGTCAAAAATCGTCAGGTGAACAAGTCTGCCGTGGCTGAGCATTTACTGGAGTCAGGACCAAACCACTGGATTGAGCTGCATAACCCTAAAATCCTGTCCACGGATCGTCATTTCTACAGCAGGAAAGTACGGGAAGCCATTGAAATAAAAAAACATAGTAATTTCAATCGGGACGAGGGTTTCAAGATCTCATCCACATGGAATCCAGTCATTAGTAAATGTAAGCGTAAACGAATATCGACAGTCGATAAATCGAATATCGTTAGTGTTGTGTGTCGACAGAGTGAAATCCCTAGTGCGCAAAACGTTCAAGCGGATAAACAAGACCAAGTGCGGGTAGTTCGAAAAACTCGCGCGGTTAGACGATGCTGATGTCAACTTAAGCCAGTCTTCTCCGAGACCACGGGGACAACGCCGTCCTCGAAACGTCGGAGGTAAATCTTAAAACTTAGATACGCGATTAAGTCCCGTTGTATAATTTAATAATGTGTAAAAATCGTGAAAGTTTAAATCAGTGTTATACGAAGATCTGTTCTTAGGAACCATGTCATCGATTTTAATAACATGAAAAACTGCATTCATACTTTAAAAGAAAACCTGTACACAGCTCGGGAATCGATCCCGGACGTTTTGAAAAATAAAACTAAAACTATTTTTATTTAGATATCGATTGTGTAGGTCTTAAAGCAGTAAATTTTACTATGAAACATGATGTCTAAAATGAATAAAATACATTGTTTTCATATTCTTTAATTTATTTTAGCAAGTGTTTGTGACCACCGCCTTTTTATTATTTTGAGTACAGGTTCTTTTTTAAATGTATGAATGCAGTTTTTCTTGTTATTAAAATCGATGACATGGTTCCTAAGAACAGATCTTCGTATGTCTTATAGTTTCAGACTTTCCCATACTGACCGATCTAAATGGGCCACCCTGTATTTTAGTTTAGCTTAGTTTAGTAACATTTTAACACCTTTATGTTCTTTATTTAGTCAAAACTCTTATATAAAGATCCATCCTGATTTAAGTTTTTTTTTTTTTCATAATGTTGAAATTGTTTGTATCCAGCTTCGCCGCCTCCGCCGCACACCCCCACTCCGCAGCCCCAGATGTCGGGTCAGATGCACCTGGCAGACTGATCGCCACAATAGGTAACACTTATTTTGTAACATTGAGTATTTTAATGCTGATTTTTTAGGGTTCCGTAGCCAAATGGCAAAAAACGGAACCCTTATAGATTCGTCATGTCTGTCTGTCTGTCTGTCTGTCCGTCCGTCCGTATGTCACAGCCACTTTTTTCCGAAACTATAAGACCTATACTGTTGAAACTTGGTAAGTAGATGTATTCTGTGAACCGCATTAAGATTTTCACACAAAAATAGAAAAAAAAAATTTTTTTTGGGGGGTTCCCCATACTTAGAACTGAAACTCAAAAAAATTTTTTTCATCAAACCCATACGTGTGGGGTATCTATGGATAGGTCTTCAAAAATGATATTGAGGTTTCTAATATATTTTTTTTCTAAACTGAATAGTTTGCGCGAGAGACACTTCCAAAGTGGTAAAATGTGTCTGTAACTTCTAAAATAAGAGAATGATAAAACTAAAAAAAATATATGATGTACATTACCATGCAATCTTCCACCGAAAATTGGTTTGAACGAGATCTAGTAAGTAGTTTTTTTTAATATGTCATAAATCCCCTAAATACGGAACCCTTCATGGGCGAGTCCGACTCGCACTTGGCCGCTTTTTTAAAGATCGATTTCATGGAGGATCTTGTTATTTCCATCGTCCATATAGTAAAAACTTTTTAAACTCCTATCATTTATTGACATGTTTCTTGTTTCAGCTCTCGGTTGACTTGTGAGCAGCCTGAGTGCAATAAAGTAGTGTGGCAGCCATCAACAAGAGCAGCTATTTACAGAATAATAATAAAATATAAAAGTCACCAATATCGAGGAGAGCGGTTGTTTCCGTCTGGATTGTGGGCATGGACCAGGCACGGATTGTTTATTTGCTAGTTTATTTAGCTACTGTTGAGTTCGTCGGGCGTGACGCGCGCAGCGTCGCGAGGCAAGAGCGTCGGGCGGCTCGGGCCCCGAGTAGACATGGGCGAAATGTGTCAGTAGGGAAAAGATTGATATATATCTTTTTATCATTGGGATATGTATCACTCTTTTATATCTTTATATCCGTGTGTAACAGTCGTCCCGCTCGCAACATCGGCACTTGCTGACTTTGAGTCATGAGAGAGAGAGAGTAGTTAATTATAATGACGCGTCCGAATCCGTCCGAACGACCGCTGTCGCTCGTTCGTGTTACTTCGGTCGATGCGCGACCGAGACTTCGCTTATCGCTTTCATAAATCGTCGCCGAGGGAGTGAGACGTACGGATATACTGATACATTCGGATTCGTAAAGACAAGAGTGATTCATGAAACGAGAAAGGTATATATCTTTTTTATCTATCACTCCGGAGTTACCCATGTCTAGCCCCGAGCCCGCCACTGGTGGACATCACAATAGGACGAGAGTAGCGTGTAGTCAGTAGCGGTACCGCCTATGATATGCATTGTGATTTATATCCACAACTGTGATTTATCTATACCATCACATAATTATATTAAGCTTCGTGGTGGCATTCATAAATCGTTACTTAAAAAAAGTCTCATCATATAGATTGTAGGCCTAAATTTTTGATCTCATATTCTAATTTGCTTAGTGGTAACTTTTGGATCGTGAATGGGAAATCTCCAACTGTGAAATTCTAAATTTTGACGTTCGCCGTTCGCTTGTCGTTTACATACAATCTTCTTAAGGCGTAGTGAATTGTAACAATATCTTATTGCGATGCTTTAACTTGAATAGAATGTGTCGGTGTATAATGAAGTCGGATAATTTTATAGAGCTGTTACCGATGAGACGTATTTTGATCACTGAAAAGATTAAATTACTAGATGATACTTCCCGTAGTAATCCATAAGACGGTTCCAGTTCATATAAACTAATAATAATGAAGAAGTACAAATAATTCCACAAAGTGCAGATTCCTCAGAGGCAATATTGAAAGCTTCACAAAATGAATAACTTTAATATGATGTTTATTGGAGAAATCCAGAGAAGTGCCTGTTGCAACATAAAATTGGCAATATTTTTGAATCGTATTGCGTTGGTTGGTAAAGTTATGTTCAGTGTTCAATGCGTGTGACGCCGCCCACCGTGCGCGTGCGCGTGCGCAGCGTAGGCGGGCGGTACTCGTGGCAATAAGTGCGCCCGCGCAGGCGGGCTCGCACGGACAGAGCGTATAATTTGTGAAGCTTCTTACTAAACTTTGTGTGCCTTCTAGCGGATAGCGACATTAGGCAATATCATCGTAACACCATTGATTAAACTTCATATACATTAACTAAATTTCAATGTGAATGTTCGTGTAGAGTATTTTCTTGAAAATGTCGTACACAGAGTGTTATCGTTTACCAGTTAGGATATAATATAGTATATATGCCCTTAACCGTATCACAAAGGAAATCGATAAAAACCCATACTATTTATTTCCCTTAGTCGTTTGTCGAATACTAGTAATAACGAATAGTATATAGCGCAGTAGTCTTCCAAAATGTCGAGACGTTCGTGCACTCGGGACGGGTCAGTGCCGTGTCCGCTGCGGGGGTTCCTTATGGTTTGCCATTTTGATATCAAAGATAGATTGGTGCCATTTCTTGTAAATGAGTGGTAGAGTAAGTTTAGTTAAGTCTGCAGGTCAGGGTAGAATTGGAAATAGAATATTGTAAGAGTACTCGCCTTCTCTTAGTGTGTTACGTACCGACATCATACTTTTTGTTTTATTTGGATTTATTTTTCTCCTTGTTATTGTTTACCTTGTTGCATAGATGCATTATTTTATTTCCATCTTGTTGCGTGTGTCCATGTGCTCGGTTAGTAATTGTAAATATTGGTAGGGTTTATTTATTGACTGGTATGGAAAGAAAACAATCCACGATAGAAATAATAGGGACTAACGATGAGTCTGCTACCAAAAATACGAGTCGAAATTGAGGAAAACATCGTTCGACTAAAATTAGAATACTTAGTGCGGGACTACTTTTGGGTATAAAAAAAAACTAAATTTCCTTGTAGATGTATGTACATATAATAATATACATATGAATGTTGTTTGATAGTCCTCGATATTTTTTTATATTTTGATAGTTCTGTATTTAAAAGAAAACACGAGAAAATAGGCCAATATCTCATTTATCATTTTAAATAAAAAAAATATGTACACAATATTTTAAGATAAAATACGGTAATATGAATACGACGGATGCATTTAGTTGCCCAGAAATAAAACTATAAGTTTAAATTACGACTATCAGATAATTGTCTTCAAGTTCTTGTACACTTTTAGTAAGTTTCTTACCAAGCCATTGAGAACAGTATTATTTAGACAAACTAACTTGAGTTTTACGAGTAGTATATATCTTTCAGCTACCATTATAACTCACCATTGAAAATTATAAAACATAGTTTGTAACGGCATTGTGTAGCACTACCTTTTAGGTGCTTCACAGTGTTGACACCATGTATTATCCATAGATATATGAATGGAAATAGAAACACCAACATAGCGATCTAGGTACATATAAAATATATAAATGTATATTGCGTTACAACATCAATGTGGCGCGGCGAGGGTGATCACGTTTTATTTTCTAGAATTAATAATATATTTTCGTTATAATTTGTTCACTTTCTTTATTATTGTTTTCTCTTGAAATTATACATATATGAGCTATGGTACCTCACCCTAGCCGGGCCATTCCAGAAGTTGGCGCGAGGTCCTGTGTGTTACGAAATATATTTCAGACTTTTCGATTAATGCAGGTACATTCGTCTACATAATCTGGTGAATTTGTTCACTGGGAGTATATTTCGTAAGATACTAGGACCCATATATTATTATAACAGCAGTGAAGGAACATAAACTGTATGGTCTGGCAATAAGGTAGAGGATCTATTATTTTGTGCCTTCACTGCTAAACTATTTTACATACCGATGTTAGTTACTATATATAGAGAAGTAATGAGCCATTTCAATTTACGTAACCGTAAAAATAGTTTTTATCGTCTCCTCTACTTATTTTCAAACGTAGAAAAGACTGAATTACTTTAAAAAAGAAAGAAATCCACATTGAAACGTAAGAATACTCACTTGAATTCATATTGGCAGCGTTGTTTTTTGTTATTTTTTACCATCAGCGGTTGTTGCGACGGACCAGCCCGTTGTTTTGTAAGCCCCTTTTACATTCGGTTATTGAAATCGTACATATCCTATCCCGTGAGTGTAATGTATACTACCTTGAGGCCGAGTCCTAGTCTAGAGGCGGCCCGGCCGTCGACCAGTTACGTTGGATCGTGTAATAGGTTAACGAGCAGATAACAGTGAGCCTTGTGTAATCATAATGTCTAAGGTACATATATTTAGTTCTATTGTATCATTAGATTTATGCGAACTTCCGCTTTGCCAACTATTGCGTTGCTTACATTGTAATCGTTATGAGAGTACAGCCTAAGGATTTTAACTTTTTTTTTTATATACTGAGAGCTATTTCTAAGTCACTATTGTTTTTACAATTATCATCTATATTATAATAAAATTATACGTGGCTTTAAGCCATACTTAACCAAATTTTGGAGTACTTTACATAATTTAATTCCAAATTTTTATTAAAAATGTCTCTAAGCAAACATCATGGCATGATGGTTTTGGTACGTTTGTCATTTAGTTATAGCTCTTCAGAGTTTTAATGACCAATACTTTTAACTACTAAACTGTTTTCTTATTGTTAAAATTTTTAGGCTAGTTTTAAGTTAGGTTTGTTAACTGTGGTGTATTAAACTGCACGCGAATATCGCTCTTACAGCCTCCTTTACAAGAATCATTTATTTACTTGTTTATAGTCTGACTACTTGTGATATTTTATCAAATATATTTGATTTTTTCTTATAAATCTTCATATTATGTGAATTATTAATTATATCCTTATTGTTTATGAATAGTTTATTGTTATACTTTGAGTATGCAACCTACAGTAGGCGGGGCTGTGAGAGTGTCTATGTAGTCAGCATTATGTATATGCTTTAATGTGATTTTTTAAATGTACTCTTTATTATAGTCTCATCAATCAATATAATTAGCGAACTAACAAAGTGTTTTAAATTTTTTTCAGTTCATAGTGATTTATATCGAGATCAAAATAAAAACAGAGTTTATTTAATTTTATGGAAAAATATACATTGTAAAATTATTCTTTAGTGCTCATTTGCAGAGCTCTAATAAAAAAAGAAACTATGTGAAATGCAAAATAACAAGTCACGATTCTTTTAGAAGTCGCCATGTAGTGGAGAAAAATAAACGTGCCATGATATTTGTGGCTAGATGTTTTGTTTTAATTTATATCACCCTTAACTAGAACCTACTAATCTAAAAATTTATGATTAAAAAGAATATCGAGTTATGGCCGGCGGGGCCAAGTAGGAATACACCGAAAAAATAAATTTTCTCTCTTGTTGCACAAACGAATGTTCCTAAAAAGCATAGGTGACTTTCACATGAAGGAGACTCTCCGGGCTTCAGGGTTTTCAAGAAAAAAAGTGTTTTTAAATATTCTCCTTTTTGATAAATTTGTAAAAAAAAACACCGTTCAAATTTCGGCTTATATTCAAACAATTAACCTTTTGGACGCCAATGACCGATATATCCGCACCGTAGGTTCAACGCCAAAGACCGATTAATCGGTCACAGACCACAGAGCAACATAGACCTACGCGCATATGCATAAAGTTCAATTTCAGTTTTGACACGTGACGTGGCGTCAGCGTGACAGCTTTTGTGTTTGACACGGCGTCGAAAAGGTTAAACTGAGAATCTCATTTTTGGTAAATTTGTAAAAAAAAACACCCTTTTAAAGTTTCGGCTTATATTCAAACAGAATTAAGACCTACCTTAAAACTACTAACAGTCTACAACTATTTCTTCCTTGACCACATTAGCGTCGCCAGCAGGAGCCAAAGTATTGTCAACAATAGGTGCAGGACTCTTGTAATACTTGTTGCTCGAGTGGTGTTCCTTCAGATATTCTCCCCCTAACTCGTAGTAGTCTTCTTTAGACACGCACCAGTTTTCAAACTCGTTGCTGCCGGCGAAGTCGCGAGCGCCGTACCAGGCGTCCAGACTTGCGTTTTTAGCGGTGACCACTTTGTGCGTCGATTGGAACGGACGCATTTCTAGGAGCTCTCTTTCTAGTCTTTCTTTTAAACCTGGAATTTAAAAATGTTGTTTAGCGACTTGGTTTGACTACGCTACGTTCTAGTATCCTAGTAGCACAACGCGTGAAGTACAGTCGCCAAAGTAAGACTTTGGCTGGACCACTATCTATGGAACTTAATTTATAACGTTAATAAAGTCATAGTTCATGCATGACTCTAGGTCCTGGAATCAATATGGTTGATCAAACATGCAGGTAAGTAAACGAGTGATCACTTAAAATTTTTAAAACATCATTTGTGTTTTGCTTTTAACCTTTTCGACGCCATGTCAAACACAAAAGCTGTCACTCGGACGCCACGTCACCCAAGTGTCAAAACTGAAATTGAACTTTATGCATATGCACGTAGGTCTATGTTGGTCTGTGAGCGTTTAATCGGTCTTTGGCGTTGAACCTGCGGTGCGGATATATCGGTCATTGGCGTCCAAAAGGTTAAGCAGCTACGAATAAAATAATGCCGAAATCTATTTTTTTACTACAATGATAGGTAGTCATTATGTTCACCTCATTTGCGTAGATAGTGCGTCTTCAAGACGAAGTCTGGCATTGCAAGCCCGGGCCTTCCATAATGCGGAGAAGATTGATTGATGGAGTTGATGTCGTCGGACACGGCGAAGAGAGAACGAATGAATGAAATGAAATGAATGAATGGTGTTTACCAGGGAATTGGGAGCAGCCCCCCGTGAGGAAGACGTTATTGGCGAGCAGCAGCTGGTCCTCGGGGCTGAAGTGCTTGAACACGTACTCCAGGGTCTCCGCCAGACCCGCCTCCAGGTTGCCCATCATCGACGGCTGAAATATCAGCTCTGGAGCCCTATTTAAAACATATGGTACTTTATGAGTAAGCAGTCTAGGGGACGTCGCCAAGGTGACAATCGTTAATCGTCAACACTTGTCATTCGGATAAATTTATTATGGAAACGCTCCAATGGGAGGAACGATGTATGATGATTTTACGACACATTAGGTAATTGATTTTTCCTCAAACATGCGAGGAAATATTGCCTTTTGTGATTGTTACAATACGGTGCGAAACATAGGTGCGTAGCCTCCTGTAATAGACACAGCGCCAGGAGGGGTGTAAGCACCAAAACAGATTACTGTGTTATAAGTTTATGTTATGACAGTGTACTTATAGTCGCCATCAGATATATCAGATATGGCGACTGTACAAGTCACTACTAATCTCCTCCAGTAATCCTAATAATGTAACTATATAATAAGTATATTGTTAATCTTATCGGATGGAGAGGTGTCTTATCTGTTTATTAATATAAATATGTAATAATAATTAATTTCAGGTACCTGAAATGTAAGATTATTTAAGTGTAATAGTGATTTATATTGTACATTATTTATTGATTTGTAAAATTATTGCCTTTTATCAATAAAACATCTGAATCTGAATCTTGCTTAGTATCTACTACGTTGTTTACGTATACGCGTATGCGTACTACGTGTAGATACGTGCATCTGCCTATCACATCCGCTCAAGCTCCTTTGGGTCGCGCACTCAGGTAAAACCAGCGTAATTCGTGTTATTTAAAGTGTACTATGTATCAGGGATGTTGCGAACATCCGCATCCGCAAACGCGGAACATCCGCATTATTTTCAACATCCGCATCTGCATCCGCATCCGCATAAAATCGATGCGGAGCTTATGCGGATGCGGATGTCGAACAAGTTGGTACAGGAACGTCTTAGCGGCGGCGTAAGTGCTTAGGTAATTTCGTCATTACCTATAACGAAATCGTCTAGATCCAGAAAAGTCGGCGTAGTTACCGCACCTATATTCTTGCTCAAATACTAAACGTTTCGTTTTTTTTAAATAAAAGAATACTAAAAATGTAATATTTGACGTTTTCTAAGTACCTAATCTTGACATCCGCATCCGCGGATGTGAGCCTTTAAATATCCGCATCCGCATCCGCGGATGTCAAAAAATCTGCATCCGCAACATCCCTGCTATGTAGTATGAGGATGTGACTGGCCTGAAGGGCTCGATGGCCAGGTGCAGCTGGTGGCGCTGGTCGCTGGGCGGCGGCGGCTCGTGTTCGCGCAGCGCCTCCTCCAACTCCACGAGCCGCTCGCCGTCCGCTTCCGAGTCCGAGTCGGCTTCGCGGCTGATGCTGAAGATACATTTTCTCAAAAATGGACGGCAAAGTCGACGTTGCCGGTTAAAAAATAGGTCGCGAAGTGCGTAGTTTATGGTCATTCAAAAAATTAAAAAGTTAAAAACATTGCAGTCTCGATTTCGGGACTGCAATGTCGCATACAAATTCCATTATTTAACGAGTTCCAAACTTTTTAAAACTTTAAATGGTCATATCAAATGAAGGCATAGGTCCATTAAACAGCCAAACAGATGATCAGCACTTATTATTATAATGTTGGTACCGCGACTATTTAGGTGTCTCAAATAGGTTGGCGTATTTTCAGCAGAAAAATACACTTCTTTTTTTTAAAGGCGGCAAGCAAATCTTTTTAATGGTTTTACTTTTTTCTGTGAAAATTGCTTCTGTAAAATATTTCTATTTCTTGCACCATTTTTGAGAAAAGCACTATATATGACTCGGCTGGAAGGCTACTTGCTGGCTTCGGATTCAGTTAAACGGACTCCCAGGGTCGTCCGTTTAAAACGAATCCTCAGCCAGCAAGTAGCTACTTCCGAGCCTCGACAATAATGTACTATTTTATACTTATCAATTTTCTGGACAAGGGTGGAGTTCACTGACGACCTTAGCCACAACATGGAGCATGTACTCGTAAAGACTTACGGTGACCATAAGGCCCCATTTAGACGGCGCGCGAACTCGTATACGATTTTAGTTTCATTGCGGACCATTGAGGTTACGTCAATTCAGCCGACCGATCAAATGACGCAATGTAAAGGAACTCGCATGCGACTTCTCGCACCGTCTAAATGAGCCCTAAGCTGTGAAATTTTATAACGCCGAACGAGCCTAGTGCGCAAATTGGAAAGTCTATAATCACACATTCATTCAGTCTCTTGTAAGACAGCAGCTGCTTAATTCAATGTTTGGCCGTTCATAAATTCAAAGGCCTTTGTTTAACACATTCAGTGCCGAAAACCCGACTACTTATCGGGTATTATTTCGTTCCCAGGCCGGACGACCCGGGGATCGTGGTACTACATGCATTTATATGGCGAAATTTTTGCGGCCTGGCGCGAATGTCTTGTTTGGCTGCGTGGCAATGAATTTGTTAATCATGCCGAGCAATACTAGGTCATAATACTCTGACATAGAGTCGTTACCTCTTGTAGGCGTCCCAGTCCGAGTCCTGGTTGCCGAATTCGTCGCCGGCGGCGGCGAGGCGCGAGATGACGCGCATGCGCTCGGCGGCGGCCGCGGTGCGCCGCTTCACCATGGCCGCGCGCCGGGCGCGCCGAGCCTCACGACGGGACACCAACTCGCGATACTGACACAAAACCAACCAATGTACTCACTGCGCATCAATACATCTTATAAAACAAAAAAAAACCGGCCAAGTGCGAGTCGGACTCGCGCACGGAGGGTTCCGCACCATCAACAAAAAATAGAGCAAAACAAGCAACGGTCACCCATCCAAGTACTGACCCCGCCCGACGTTGCTTAACTTCGGTCAAAAACGGACGGACGGACAGCGGAGTCTTAGTAATAGGGTCCCGTTTTTACCCTTTGGGTACGGAACCCTAAAAAACAACGGGTTGCACTCAGGGAGTGCCGGCAGAAGTGAAAACTCAAAATACTATATTTCCGATTAAACGTATTTTACACTTATGTTTAGTATTTTATCTAAAAGTACTATTTTCTTTGCCTTATTCTGGAAAATACTATATTCCACCAAAAAATAGTTGGCAACCCTAGTCTTACGTCTTACGGTCACGTGACACCTGTTACGAGTTTATCATTTTTTCCCCATCACAAAAAGTGCACAGCGCCGCTAAAGAAGTTTTCACTTCAAAAACAAGCCCCTCTGCGTCGGTCTGTCTGTATGTACGAGGCTGCTGAAAAGTTCACGGCCTAAGAAAAAAAATGAAAGACAGTATTAAAGTAAATGTTAATTATTTTAATCGTTAGTAATGGCGGCAATATTTAAACTGCCAAAGAGGCGGAGAAAAAGTAGCATCGTTTTTTTTAATTTCTTTTATTTTCTAACTTAGGCCGCGAATATTGCAGCCTCCCCTCGTATGTATGTCCAAGATTAACTCTCTCGCGTTACGCGCCTCGGAATCCCAGATAGTGATTAGACACTTAGGACCTGTGTTTTTTAACCTTTTCATAACGCCACCCCCTTAGTGTAGTTGACGTCAAAGATACGTAACATTTTTCGCCTTATTACAAGGGAGTAAGGTGTTACGGTGTTTAAGGTGTTAAATGAAATGTTACGTATTGTTTTACAGCTGGTTTCGCGACCGCAAACAACCTACAGTTTTCATAATAAGTTAATAACAAAATGAAACTTTACCTTCGTCCTTGTGTCGTTGAGCCATATCTGGAAAGCTTCAGGGTCCGAAGGCGGTTGGAAGCGGCCGGTCGGACGTACTTCAATATTTTCGTCGGCCGTCGCCGCCGCCACAATACGCTGCTTGTTTTTTTCTATGCGCATGTTTAGGTTTGTTATTTGTTTCTGTAATAAATATATAAACGTCAGAATAATGATGGGTAGCAACACTAGCAACTAGCAATAAAGTTGTGTTTATATTTGTGACCAGATTACTAATATAGAGAGCCTCCACAACATATGTGAGAAGTATCTCACATATGGGTGATTTTGGGGCCCCCTTTCCCTCTCTTTTGGCTCTAATCGACTATTGACGTGAAGCGTTTAGGGGTTGAGGTAGGGAGGTGGGAAATTTAACCAACCAATCCACCTCCAATTATCATGAATTTTATACCATAGTCCAGTGGTTCTCAATCTTTTTTTTTGACGGAACCCTTTTGGAAAGCGAAATACTTGATGGAACCCTACAATAAAACAATAGTTTTTAGAAGTGTATTTTTTTATTAATAAGCATAATAATTATGCTTATTTTATTATTCTAAATTATTCTAAATTCTTGCGGAACCCCTGCAGGGGTGTCGCGGAACCCTAGGGTTCCGCGGAACACACTTTGAGAATGGCTGCCATAGTCTGTCTGATAGATGCCTAAATCTGACTAAAACTTGTCTAGATATTTTATTGTTTTTGGGATCAAACCTGAAGGTCCTCATAGCTTTTAAAGTCCAATCCTTTGATGGCCTCGTTGAACTCGTCCGTGTCACCGCCCTCTATCATATCCTGTAGAAAATTACTTCAAATAAAGTATCGCATTTATTTACTTTTAAAAGAATAAACGTCATAGAAATTATTTACCTGTAATGAGAGTAAATGGCTCAATTGTTCCTCGTCTTCCGCTAGTCTTTCTTCTCTTTTTCTCGCATTAATTTCCAATAGCCTCCGAGCCATCTCTTTCTTTCTTTCTTTTTGCTGTTCAGCTGTAAGAATGAAATGAAATGTCTATGAAATGTCATTTTAGTCTACCGAATAAAAAAATAGACTTTAGGGGTGTGGACAAAAAAATCTGTTTAAAAATATCTGTATTTTATTAAAATCTCACTATAGATGAAAGCAGTAGCCCGTCATTTTATTCTACTCCGTCTGCGGCAAACAAAAATACGGCCCACCTGATGGCAAGCAGTCACCGTAGGCTATGGACGCCTGCAACCCCAGAGGTATTATATGCGCGTTGCCGACCCTAACACACACATGATGGCAGTAACGTAACATACACACTATTCTTACCTGTCAAACCCGAGGAGCTAACTGTCTGCACATAAGGCAGTTGTATCTTCTTCACATTGGCCTCATAGTAGTCGGGGTTGGCCCACTTCTTGATTTCCTCCTGATAGTCCAGGGCTATGGTGCAGTGTTCTTGCAGGAGTTCCTCGGCGCGCGACATGGTGATGGCGTTCACGTGGACCGGGTACTTTAGCTGGAGAAGTTTATGGAGGTAGCTGACCATCTCACTACCACCTGTATTAATATGATAATAATCACTTAATCATATTAATGATTAAGCTTCTAGTTGATATTATACTGTGGTGCTCTTTAGTAACTTTAGGTGGTTACAGAAATGGGTGTTTTCCAGATAAAACTAAAGATCCTTGGCTTTATAGCAGTTTAAAAATGGAGATGGTTAGAAAAGAGCACTTTTGTCTGACTGACCCATACCCAAATTAATTCTCCTTGCATGCTCCTCAATAACCCGTCCCCTTATAACAGGAATGATGTGTATAGTGTGGTAGCCGCAGTTGACAATGAGCGCAGTATCCCCGATGTCATTCCTGTACATGCTGAACAGGGAGTCCACCCCATAGCTCACTGCCGGCACGCCGTAACCTTCAAATAGCAGCTCGGACATCACTGCAATTGAAGATTATGTTATTGTAGAAAGTAAAAAAAATGGAGTACTTTTTTATGAACTTGGGATTATAAGAAAAGAGGCAAATTTCATTTTTGGTACAAGCTATTATCACTGACTGTACTTTTCTTTCCACAGGCAACTAATAATCATCCACAATTAGTTTGCATTGTTTTATCACAGAGTTCCCATAGCTACCTCCTGTCTCCATCATCAGATCAGGTCCATGTCATTATAATATTGCATTTACACAAATTTAGCTTACACTGTCTGCAGTAATTTGGGGTAACAAAAGCTTCCGTCATTACAATAGGATGGGGCACACTTCCTTCATTGTCTATGCCCAAGTGAGAGAATATATAGTCACAGACTTGCTCCTGCACCTCAAAATGTGTTACCACATTCTTATCAAATTGTGTTTTTAACTGGAATCTGAAATTATAAATTACACAAAAATGTTATTATAAGGACAACACACACATTTTGTATACCTGGTGTAAACTATATTTTTTAAGTTATATTCGTCTGTACCTCACTGCTTCTATATTAATAATATCATTTCCGATTTGTATTGGCGGCGTTACCGGCGGTTCAGCATCTTTCTTCACTCTATCTTTGCGAGGCCTTGCTATTAAATTCTTGAATATTAAATGAGGTTCATCGTATATTGACCACCCCACACGGCACTGGTACGACCCTGGCAGAATTTTCCAGTTATAAAACATTCGTAAATGTAGGAATTATTTCAATAAAATATAGATTCTACAAAACTTACTTAAAAGAACTTACCATTATCAATGACTAAAGGTATATGCCCAAATTTTAACGTAGGCTCATATTCATGCACTACGTCTTGTACTGTTTTGTAGTCTTTTAAAATTAAAACGTTGCTATCCATTATTTTTCACTAATTATTTAGATATTTAACGCAAAGAAAAAACCACACAAATCAATGCCCATAAAACTGACGTTAAATTGTCAACGTCAGTTTGACGTTTCTTCAAACTTGAAATTGTCTGTTTGAGCTACATTAGAAAGCATTGCAGGTTGATTAAGAGGTTCTTACACGATCCAGCATATAATATCGATTAAGGAATTAATGCCGCGCTAGAGTGAAATAATCGTATATTGTTCTCATTCTAAAACATGTACATGACTACGTCTCGAAATTTTTTTATCATTCCCACTAATATTATATAAATGAAAAAGTAAAGGGGTTATTATATCTGTCCTGCCAAAGGAAAGTTTCTGCCCATTTTCGTGATAAGCGACAGGGAAATAAGGGTATGCGAGCACGGGCAACTTAGTCGCCAGGCGACTTATTTGTCTCTTACGACAAATTAATCACCTCCTCGCCGTGATGCGCGCACGAGAGCGACAGCAACACGACTTTTTTCTACGCAGTCATCAACATGGATTTCGAATAGACGGCCGTGGTCGTTGTACTCGTATTAAAAAACCCGATGAAAACGTCGAAAAAATCAATATTGCATGAGGTGCATCCATTATGACTACGTTGTTTAAGTTAAATAAAGGATTCTACTTAATAAATAAATATTACAAAATATATAGAGGTCTCCATTCCACTTCTTCAATTAGCCTACTATTGTCGATTATCATCTTCTACGGCAGGCATTTTACTTCGTATTGAATGCGGGCGCGTATTCGTACACGTACACATACAAGCTCTCGCCGCGGCGGTCGAGTGGCATCTGGCCAGCCGGCGACTTATTTGTCGCCCGTGCGCGCACTAGCATTTAAACCAATAGGGAAGGAGACAGTTGCGTCGCGGGCTTGTCTCGCGGACAAAAAAGTCTCCCGGGAGTCGCGTCGCTACGTGTGCGAACTTCCATACTAGCCCATAGACTTGACGTGAGAGACAAAATAGTCGCGGCGACAAAAGTTGCCCGTGCGCGCATACCCTAATATGCGTAGTCTGTAAAACAACTTTATCAGCAGAAAAAGGCGCAAAATTCAAATCAAATAGTATATATATAGTTTGTCAAAGCACTGTCTCATTTCAAACAGACAGAGAGAATCATACTATCTTTGTCTTACACTAGTACTAGCACCCAAAAGAAAAGGATGAGTATAGTTTTTCTGGTTCTTACTGACTGACAAATTTGACTGGTTTGACCAACTTTAGTTACGGTCTATTCAAGCATAAACACACAAACCGATTTAGATGAAATTTTGAGTCCTGGGGAAGGGTAGGACAGTTTTATTAAAACGAAATCGTCATTCTACTCGGACGAAGTCACATGCAGAAGCTAGTATATCATAAACATTTCACATTTTATTGTGAAATAGATATGTAAACGAGTTATAAAATTTGTCTTCTCGGTTGCAAACTTAATAAATGAAATTCTATTTGCGCTATTTATTTATTTTATTCACAATACTGTCGCAGCTCTCAACAACTTTAAGTATAGCTACGTACTTTCTTCTAACACTTTATTTACTTTTATTAATTACATATAACAGTATTTTTTCTTGAAGCATACATTAATAAATCGTTTTTATATAACAATTATAAATAGGAATGTGGATATTGACAATCATTAGACTTTCTTACTTTTAAAAACAAGGTGTACAATAAATAAATCAAATTGTTTTTATAATATTGACTGAACAATAATACTCTGCTACTATTTGAAATTAGGTAACATCAATTGGGACTTATTTACAAGTTTAGGGCGTGTAAAATGTATTCATGGTCACACTCAACAGCGTTAGATCATATCATTAGTACATTTGTAACAGTAATAGAAGCCCGTAATCTAAATACTCGATAACAACAAAGCTTTAAATATAGATATATATATTGCTTAGGCCTTAGCTCCTACAACGGTACCCGCCTGCTTGTCGATTTGTTCCTTCTCGAGCTGTTTGCCGAGGTACTCCCTGGAAATAAAATAATGTATGTCGATTAGACGATCACGTAAATTAAAGATGCTCAATGTACGGCATAAGTAAAACGATAGATTTCATAAAATATGAATTATAGGAATGTAGTGAGGTTGACTGCCACACTTTCCAATTCCAATCCCACTGACGGTTCCACTCAGGATGCCATCTCATTTCGGGCTGTCCTCAAAATCAGCCAGGAACCAATCCATTAAAGATGTTCAGCCCTAGTAGCACGGTCGCATTTTTATCGTTTGTCACCATGCCTGTCACGTATTAACAAGTATGTAAGTGCGAAAGTGACGGGCATAGTGATAGTGGATAAAAATGGAACCGTGCTGAGCCCGCAGGTCATTCAAATAAAAGTCACTGTATCGCAGTCAAACACACTCAAGCATAGACTAGAGAAGCAGCGACATGTACATTAGTGAAAGATGTCGTACAATGAAATTGCGCTTATGTTGTACACTGTACAGAATAAGGAACTCTATCTATCCACCAAATTTTATCAAAATCTGAGAAAAAAAACGACAACAAAATAAAAAAGCGGCCAAGTGCGAGTCGGACTCGCCCATGAAGGGTTCCGTATTTAGGCGATTTATGACGTATAAAAAAAAACTACTTACTAGATCTCGTTCAAACCAATTTTCGGTGGAAGTTTACATGGTAATGTACATCATATATTTTTTTTCGTTTTATCATTCTCTTATTTTAGAAGTTACAGGGGGGGGGGGGGGACACACATTTTACCACTTTGGAAGTGTCTCTCGCGCAAACTATTCAGTTTAGAAAAAAATGATATTAGAAACCTCAATATCATTTTTGAAGACCTATCCATAGACACCCCACACGTATGGGTTTGATGAAAAAAAAAATTTTGAGTTTCAGTTCGAAGTATGGGGAACCCCAAAAATTAATTGTTTTTTTTCTATTTTTGTGTGAAAATCTTAATGCGGTTCACAGAATACATCTACTTACCAAGTTTCAACAGTATAGTTCTTATAGTTTCGGAGAAAAGTGGCTGTGACATACGGACGGACAGACAGACGGACAGACGGACAGACAGACAGACAGACATGACGAATCTATAAGGGTTCCGTTTTTTGCCATTTGGCTACGGAACCCTAAAAATGGCCCCTAATACATATAACGTACCAGTTGTGCACCATGAGCTTCTGCACGGCGAGCAGCGCCTCGTACCGCACGTTGGGGTCCTCGTGGCTGAGCAGGTGCATCACGCGCTGCTTGCCGCCGAGGGTCTCGATCACACTGCAAATATTCATTACAACATTACGTGACACTCACACATATTCAATATAAGTGACGTTTTTTTAGCAACAGATACTGGGTACTACATTATCCCTTGCCATAAGGAAAAAAATTGCTTGTACCTATCTTTATACGAATAACTAGCGACCCGCCCCGGCTTCGCACGGGTTAAAAAATTATACATAAACCTTCCTCTTGAATCACTCTATCTATTAAGCCTTCGTATGTCTAAGCACTGATCAGTGTGCACAATTTTAAGTCCATTGTTTAATACAAAAGGTTTAAATTCGTTCGCACTGATCAGTGCTAATACATACGAAGGGTTAAAAAACCGCATCAAAATCCGATGCGCAGTTTTAAAGATCTAAGCATACCTACGGACAGACAGCGGGAAGCGACTTTGTTTTATACTATGTGTTCTTATGGTCAAGCAACAATGTGGTATATCACTACACTAATTATTTCACGAAACTACTTACAAATACATCGAATTCTATACTTTCAAAAGTTTCAAATATTGGTCAACCAGATCTTGACAGTAGAAAAAGGCGGCAAATTTGAAAAATGTAGGCGCGAGGGGATATCGTCCCATTGAAAATTTGAATTTCGCGCCTTTTTTTACTGACAATATTTGGTTGACCGGCTATATATCTCAACCTACTTTCGTGAAACTGATTTTGGTAATGTAAACCCCGCTTAAGGTGTACTCACTGCTTGCCCCTGGGGTAGTGGCGCACGTACTCGCCCACGTCGTAGCAGGCGACGGCCAGCACGACGGGGTCCTGGCTGCGCTCGAGCAGGTGCACGAGCGTGCGCAGCAGCTCCTGCCCGCGCTCGTTCAGACGCGCCGCGTTCTCGCGCCAGAACTTGGCCGACTTGTGCACCGGCGACCATTCCAACCTGCGAACACAGTTTAGAATAAGAATAAGAAACCATTTATTGCAACACAAAAAGCATACAGGTTACAAAACATAAGGATTGAAAAAAATAAGAATAATTGTGCGGCAAAAGGAACGGGCTCAGCATACGCTGCGTCAGTCATTTCATTACAAATTGCCTGCGCAGCGCTGATTTTCAGTCCGTCCCCTTCACTGAACCACATTGACATTTATGCGGGTTAAAAAAAAAAATTCTAAACAAAAAACCACTACAAAGATCTCTAGTTATATCTGTATGCTGCCAAATCTCTGTATGCTAAACTTGGTCAAGCCTTGGAGGATATAATCAAACGGAGACGCCATGTCTGTAATTTTCTGCGGGGGAGGGGAACGTCAAATGTATGCGTAACGTAAAAATAGCCATGTCAGATAAACGTCAGTCCATACATTGTGTATGACCGTTGGCCGCCTATTTTCGACAGAGGGGAAAGCCTGTTAATGGCTACTCCGTTTAGTTGTATCCTCCAAGGGTCAAGCAGATCTTGTCAGTAGAAAAAGGCGGCTTTGAAAAACGTAGGCGCGAAGGGGTATCGTCCCATAGAAAATTTGAATTTCGCGCCTTTTTTACTGACAAAATTTGCTTTTTTTTTTCCCTATAATGGCTTTTATTCCTCGCTAAATTTAGCAAGGTGGATTCTGCCAATGTCGAGGTGTATACTTTTGACTTGCGCAACGAGAATGTTCGGTTAAATTTTGGTTTTTGTGGAAGGATAGGCTGGGAACCTAAAACAAACAAATATTATGGACAACACGGACAAACACATGACATGACACAATTGACATAGTACCAGCATTAGTGGAAAAGAGCGGAAGGCGGATGACAGATTGTTGAGGCAAGCAACATTGCGAATGAAATGGAGGAAAAAACGTAGAAATTAAAGTATACATAAATACTAGCTAGTTAGAAGTAAAGTAATAATTAAAGTTTTATATTTTGTTCCTGTAAAATTTGCTTGACCAGCTATAGTTACTCTAGTCAAAGAGAATTTGAAATAGAGGCGGATTGAGAGGTAAATTATGTAGTCACAGTAAATTTACTGCCATCTTTCGACAGAAGATTAAAACTATTAATAGAACGCCATTTAACTTTGATCCGTATCCTTATCAGTGAAAGAATAGGGATCAAAGTCAAATGGTGTTCTAACAGTTTTAATCTTCTGTCTAAAGATGGCAGTAAATTTACTGCGACTTGCTCTAGTTCATGTCATATAAAATTATTTGTTTAAATTTGAACTTTAATAGCTGTCAATAGAGTTGGATTTTATAACTTCCGTATATGGTTTCGTATGAACTAGACTAGAGGCTTAAAGTTCTCGACGCTAAAAATTTACTTCACACGTTTGAATCAGAAAACTTAGCAATTAGCATTATAGCTACATATTCATGCATGTCATGTCGCCCATATTGATTGAACCCGCCCGGAAGGTTCAATCTTTTTGGCGGCGCGTTTTAGCGTAATTATTCTAGAAATATTCAAACAACACAAACATACACCACATATTTAAAGCCTGATACCGTCCACTTTTGATTTCAGTAGCGTACTGGTCGAAGAAGCTGACGGTGCATAGCCAACGTGCAATCGATAACGCTCCGTAGCGAACGAAACGCAACTGTCACACTAGTAGGGAAAAGTGATAGACAGAAAATACTACTATAGGCTCTCTCTCTCTCTCTTCTCAGCATATTTGCGTCCACTGCTGAACATATGCCTCTTTCATGGATTTCCATGGTGTACTATACGCTACGGTGCGTTAACGATTAGCGCGTTGGCTACGCGCCCTGCAAGCGGTTGTTAAGTAATGCTGAGGATGTCCATATAATCAATCTTTCATGATGTCCTTCATTGTCGGAGCGCTTCTAAAACACACTAGACTTGAACAACTTACCGTCCACTCTTCACTTCAGTAGCATACTGGTCGAAGGAGCTCAGGTCCTGCACGGAGGCCTGCAGGCGGGTGTTGAGGAAGTCCATGTCGCTCATGATGTCCTTCATTGTCGGAGCGCTTCTAAAACACACTAGACTTGAACAACTCACCGTCCACTCTTGACTTCAGTAGCGTACTGGTCGAAGGAGCTCAGGTCCTGCACGGAGGCCTGCAGGCGGGTGTTTAGGAAGTCCACGTCGTTCATGATGTCCTTCATTGTCGGAGCGCTTCTAAAACACACTAGACTTGAACAACTCACCGTCCACTCTTGACTTCAGTAGCGTACTGGTCGAAGGAGCTCAGGTCCTGCACGGAGGCCTGCAGGCGGGTGTTTAGGAAGTCCACGTCGTTCATGATGTCCTTCATTGTCGGAGCGCTTCTAAAACACACTAGACTTGAACAACTCACCGTCCACTCTTGACTTCAGTAGCGTACTGGTCGAAGGAGCTCAGGTCCTGCACGGAGGCCTGCAGGCGGGTGTTTAGGAAGTCCATGTTGTTCATGATGTCCTTCATTGTCGGAGCGCTTCTAAAACACACTAGACTTGAACAACTCACCGTCCACTCTTGACTTCAGTAGCGTACTGGTCGAAGGAGCTCAGGTCCTGCACGGAGGCCTGCAGGCGGTTGTTTAGGAAGTCCATGTCGTTCATGATGTCCTTCATTGTCGGAGCGCTTCTACAATACACTAGACTTGAACAACTCACCGTCCACTTTTCACTTGAGTAGCGTACTGGTCGAAGGAGCTCAGGTCCTGCACGAAGGCCTGCAGGCGGTTGTTGAGGAAGTCCACATCGTTCATGATGTCCTTCATTGTCGGAGCGCTTCTAAAACACACTAGACTTGAACAACTCACCGTCCACTCTTCACTTCAGTAGCGTACTGGTCGAAGGAGCTCAGGTCCTGCACGGAGGCCTGCAGGCGGGTGTTGAGGAAGTCCACGTCGTTCATGATGTCCTTCATTGTCGGAGCGCTTCTAAAACACACTAGACTTGAACAACTCACCGTCCACTCTTCACTTCAGTAGCGTACTGGTCGAAGGAGCTCAGGTCCTGCACGGAGGCCTGCAGGCGGGTGTTGAGGAAGTCCACGTCGTTCATGATGTCCTCGTCGTCGGAACGCTTCTGCTCCAGGATCGCCAGTTGCTTCAGGACTTTGCATTGCACCATGGCGATGCAGTGCTCCTTTGCTACCTGGACAAATAACATGCATTCATTGACTTTTTTGTGGCTTCAAGTGCCGATCTTTTGAGGATATAATGTATTCAACCATATTACAGAAAGACAAAGTCATAAACAAAACTCGTAACGTGCAATGGACTCAAAACGCTCTAAACCTAAGAGCCCTTGCACACGCGACAAACAACTGTCCCTAGTTAAGGATTCTCGTAAGAAAAGCTTCTCTTTGACGGAGTCGTTCAGGATGTCGGCCAGGATGGGATGGCGTGGAACTTGTTCATCTTGTACAGCGGGTTGTATAGGACAACTGTCCTAGTGGTCATACCTGGCCGTCCTCCGGCTTCTCGATGAGGTTGCGGAACACGGCCAGCACGATGCGCGTGACCTTCTCCTTGACGGAGTCGCTCAGGATGTCGGCCAGGATGGGGTGGCGTGGAACTTGTTCATCTTGTACAGCGGGTTGTATAGAACAACTGTCCTAGTGGTCATACCTGGCCGTCCTCCGGCTTCTCGATGAGGTTGCGGAACACGGCCAGCACGATGCGCGTGACCTTCTCCTTGACGGAGTCGCTCAAGATGTCGGCCAGGATGGGGTGGCGTGGAACTTGTTCATCTTGTACAGCGGGTTGTATAGGACAACTGTCCTAGTGGTCATACCTGGCCGTCCTCCGGCTTCTCGATGAGGTTGCGGAATACGGCCAGCACGATGCGCGTGACCTTCTCCTTGACGGAGTCGCTCAAGATGTCGGCCAGGATGGGGTGGCGTGGAACTTGTTCATCTTGTACAGCGGGTTGTATAGAACAACTGTCCTAGTGGTCATACCTGGCCGTCCTCCGGCTTCTCGATGAGGTTGCGGAACACGGCCAGCACGATGCGCGTGACCTTCTCCTTGACGGAGTCGCTCAGGATGTCGGCCAGGATGGGGTGGCGTGGAACTTGTTCATCTTGTACAGCGGGTTGTATAGAACAACTGTCCTAGTGGTCATACCTGGCCGTCCTCCGGCTTCTCGATGAGGTTGCGGAACACGGCCAGCACGATGCGCGTGACCTTCTCCTTGACGGAGTCGCTCAGGATGTCGGCCAGGATGGGGTGGCGTGGAACTTGTTCATCTTGTACAGCGGGTTGTATAGAACAACTGTCCTAGTGGTCATACCTGTCCGTCCTCCGGCTTCTCGATGAGGTTGCGGAACACGGCCAGCACGATGCGCGTGACCTTCTCCTTGACGGAGTCGCTCAAGATGTCGGCCAGGATGGGGTGGCGTGGAACTTGTTCATCTTGTACAGCGGGTTGTATAGGACAACTGTCCTAGTGGTCATACCTGGCCGTCCTCCGGCTTCTCGATGAGGTTGCGGAATACGGCCAGCACGATGCGCGTGACCTTCTCCTTGACGGAGTCGCTCAAGATGTCGGCCAGGATGGGGTGGCGTGGAACTTGTTCATCTTGTACAGCGGGTTGTATAGAACAACTGTCCTAGTGGTCATACCTGGCCGTCCTCCGGCTTCTCGATGAGGTTGCGGAACACGGCCAGCACGATGCGCGTCACCTTCTCCTTGACGGAGTCGCTCAGGATGTCGGCCAGGATGGGGTGGCGTGGAACTTGTTCATCTTGTACAGCGGGTTGTATAGAACAACTGTCCTAGTGGTCATACCTGTCCGTCCTCCGGCTTCTCGATGAGGTTGCGGAACACGGCCAGCACGATGCGCGTGACCTTCTCCTTGACGGAGTCGCTCAAGATGTCGGCCAGGATGGGGTGGCGTGGAACTTGTTCATCTTGTACAGCGGGTTGTATAGGACAACTGTCCTAGTGGTCATACCTGGCCGTCCTCCGGCTTCTCGATGAGGTTGCGGAATACGGCCAGCACGATGCGCGTGACCTTCTCCTTGACGGAGTCGCTCAAGATGTCGGCCAGGATGGGGTGGCGTGGAACTTGTTCATCTTGTACAGCGGGTTGTATAGAACAACTGTCCTAGTGGTCATACCTGGCCGTCCTCCGGCTTCTCGATGAGGTTGCGGAACACGGCCAGCACGATGCGCGTCACCTTCTCCTTGACGGAGTCGCTCAGGATGTCGGCCAGGATGGGGTGGCGTGGAACTTGTTCATCTTGTACAGCGGGTTGTATAGAACAACTGTCCTAGTGGTCATACCTGTCCGTCCTCCGGCTTCTCGATGAGGTTGCGGAACACGGCCAGCACGATGCGCGTGACCTTCTCCTTGACGGAGTCGCTCAAGATGTCGGCCAGGATGGGGATGGCGTTGAACTTGTTCATCTTGTACAGCGGGTTGTATAGAACAACTGTCCTAGTGGTCATACCTGGCCGTCCTCCGGCTTCTCGATGAGGTTGCGGAACACGGCCAGCACGATGCGCGTCACCTTCTCCTTGACGGAGTCGCTCAGGATGTCGGCCAGGATGGGGTGGCGTGGAACTTGTTCATCTTGTACAGCGGGTTGTATAGAACAACTGTCCTAGTGGTCATACCTGGCCGTCCTCCGGCTTCTCGATGAGGTTGCGGAACACGGCCAGCACGATGCGCGTGACCTTCTCCTTGACAGAGTCGCTCAAGATGTCGGCCAGGATGGGGATGGCGTTGAACTTGTTCATCTTCTCGGCCAACAGCGGGTTGAAGGTCAGCACCCACAGGCAGAACACCAGCTGGTATTGGACCTGAAAACAAAGACATCATTTGATGCGTTTCTTTACATACCACTTGCAATAAACTTTCACAAATCTTGCTTGTATCATCATTCCCGCGTGATTCAAAATATCGTAAAGTACAGAAGACAAGACAGATACATATTATTAGAAACACTAAAATATCCATCGGTCGACTGCAATAAGCTTTATGAACAGTCAGTTAACTGTGCCAACGATGGTACTTTATGGCAAGGAACTACTGGGTGAATCAACTTTTTCTTGTCACTCGTTGCGATGGCCACTCTTTAAACCCTAACCCTTAAATTAAACAAACATTTTTGTGGTAGTTACAAGCCCTCTCCACAATTCACCCTACAACAAAATGTTAAGTGTACAAATACAAATACAAATGTTTATTTCTTAGAATATGGTAGATACAATGATGGTCAAATTACAATAAGTGCGTCATATTCTGCCTCTACCGGCGTAGAAATATTACAATTAAGTTGCTATACCTACTTGATTATTGCTAACATGCATATATATTATAGTATTTACATGTCCAGTTTTATAAATCTTATAAATAATTACCTAAGACCTACTGTAATAATAGATAAATGTATATAAATGGTAATACCTGGAAGTTGACCCTGGAGGCGAGGATGGACAGCAGCGTGGAAATGCCGTCGACGGAGAGGAACGCGAAGCGGTACTCGTCCACGCGCAGCATCATCTGCAGGCAGCGCGCCACCGACTGGATGTAGTCGATGTGCTGGAAACCACGCATCTCCAACTTTAGTACCTACCTATAATATGCTGAGAGTTCAAAGGACCAGCGAAGTCAACGCGTATTGCTTGGAACGGTATTGATCATTTAACCTCTAGCTTCTGTTTTAAATCATTATTTTGATAAATCAAAATTGCATTTTTCTTGGCAAATTTTGACGTGTGGGTAACTAAAATAAGAGAGATACTGGTATGTAAATGAATACGCGTCAATTTAACTGGACCATGGATATGGCTAAAAAGCGATGCTGAATGTAATGCCGTAGAGTTACTCGTATTCCTCTTTTGATAAACTAAGCCCATTGTGCTTTAAGCTTCACATTTAAATAATCTATAAAACAAATAGAAACACGGGAACCAAAACCCCAATGTACTTAATTAATCCCTTAGGTAATTGCAAAAACATGAAATTACAAATTTTATCAACTCCATTTGCAACTACTTTTTTTATAGATTAGGTTTTACGAGCCGGCTAGATAAGTTACCAGCACATTGATTGAGTTAATTGCGAAATCGACTGTCGTGCGCTGCGAAAGCGCCGGCTTAACCGCTATTTGTTGTGCACATTATAAATAGACCATCTATTTGCGTTTATTATTTACACAAAGTCTGAAGCTCACGCGTATACAGTATACTAATACACACAACACTCTACTTACAGTTGGTTAAAAAAGCGGGCCTTAAACGATTAATGAACACAAGAAATATTAATAAATTAGTAACAGCTCTAAAACCAGGTTAGCATCGTTGTTACACACTGTTGAGAGCTTCGGCTACACAGAGTACCTTCTTGGAGCCCGGGGGCAGGTCCTCGAGCGGCGCAAGGTCGTCGAAGGAGGTGTAAAGGCTGTGGTATTTGCCCTGGGCTTCGGGCGCCTTGTCCTTGTGTTTGTGTTTGTCCACAATCGGTTTCTCGTGAGCCAACATAACCTGCTCGGCATGCGCTAACTCGGCAGACATTTTCTCCGCCTTACCAGAAAACAAACCTCTCAGTAATAGTGCACATGCGATTGCCCCGGCGATGATACGCGGTGAACACGGCTTGTTAACTGCTCTAGATTAATGACTTTATTTAGGTACTATAATTTAACATCATGGGTTTCTGCTACAAAGGTGCATTCAGATCCGGTGAATGCTGCGCACATCGTAATACGAAATGCAAGCAATACCTGGATACATCTTAAGTTTGTAAACTGACAGCAGTTTTTCACAATGTTTAAAATATATGTTAAAGAAATAAAGTCTATTAAGGTGTTACTGGGTCATTATTTGATTTGGTGTAAATCGCATGTCGCCGGCGTTTTTCGGCACAAAACGATATTGGATCTTTACCGTGTCTTATAATTATAAGTAGTAAATAAAAAAATATTTATACATGCCGTGTTCCATTTCCCGCTATCTTTAGAAGATCTATGTTTTTTAAGGCTCCAAAGGGTCAAAATGTCACTACCAACGCGTGTCGCCTGATCAGATTTCATCAAAACATGAGCTAAAAGTCAATTTAAATGTAAATTTATGGCTAGTATTTACTAAGTGCCTAAAACTACATTAGTTAGTACATTCATTATTGATTGCACAAATTAAATTGTGTCCTCCAGAACTAAATGGCACCATCGAACTTAACCGGCCTTCGCGGTACCGTCATTCCGTGGATGCTACTTGCACATCATATAGCTGTCCAATAGAACGCAGTGTTGAGATCCTGCCGCTGCCCCGGCGCGCCCTTCGTCGCCTAGTAATCGACAGTGGGAACACACTTCAACATTTGTGCCCGCATATATTTAATTTTCAAATAATAAGTCGATTACCATGGAGCCGTTTAAAAAAATTGTCAGGTTCTGTGTGTCTTATTTCTCGGTAAGTGAAAATCATTTTAATACGAATCCTATTTGATACGATGACTTATTCGAACTGTTATGACGTAATTGGAAGAATGTTCTGGAACATTAACTATGTTTAGGGTTATGAGACAAAATGTTAGCTTTTGTCATCACCGTGGTAGTCATTACCATGGAATACCGTGGATATTTCGACCACGGTAATGACTATTTCTCCACGGTAAGGACATGGAACGCTTTTCTATTGTTTATCTTCTCTTTTAAGAGAATCTGCCGATGGAGAGTTATTTTTATTTGCTTGTATTTTATTCATATTACTATAATATTTTACTTAAAGTGAGAAAATATGTATTATTATTTATAAGGTAAAAATAATAATTTGTCATTACCATGTATAAACGTCACACTAATCACATAAAATGTCATCACCATGGCACTTTAAAATTTCGAGGTCCATATCTTCGGAGATAAGTTTCACAGAAAGGGACCATAACGTTTCTCAAAATCCTTGCATGCTAAACATTTGATTATGAGCAAACAAATACCTAAATTGAAGATTTTTAAATTTTTTACCGTGGACATGCCAATTTACACCAAATCAAATAATGACCCTACTATAGCTTCAATGAAGATGCATAGCTCCGCACTAAAGTAGTGCAAAGTATGTTAATATTATTAAATATCTAGGTGATTTGGTAACTTTGTGTTCTGTGTAGTGTTCAATCTAATTTCTAATAGAGGTAAATATTGAAAAATCTGTTCAATTATAAAATATCTAGACATTCTACAGGATAGTCTGTTAGTCATTTTAATATATTTGACATACCACACAGGAAGTATTGAAAATAGAGACAGTGCAACAGGGGTCCGTTTCTCAAAAGCTTGTAACTTGTAATACAAGTGGAAGTCCCTTTCTAACAAAAGCTGTCAAAAAGGGACATCCGCTTGTATTACAAGTTACAAGCTTTTGAGAAACGGGCCCCTGATCAAAATAAGGGTTGTAACTTGTAAATGGAAGTTCCTTTCCAATAAAGGAAGTATGAAAGAAATTTCCGCTACTATTGTAAGTGACAAGCTTTTGTGGAATGGGTCATAGTTTGTGTAATAATTTGTACAAACTTGAATTTGTTTCCTTGCAAACAAATCAAACAGGTGCATGTGCATGTCAAAATAAAAATTGTTCAGTGAAGTGTAGGTGATAAAATGTGAAGCTAGCAGTTAACAGAACAGCCAAGCAATGATGTTATCGACAAAATGACATGTCACTGTATAATTCAATAAAAAAAAACAATATCACAAATTATTTGATGCAATCATGCATAGAAATCATAGACTTTATAAACTCTGTTTATAATTTCTAGTTACTTATAAAATAACAGTTAGTGTATTGTTGTGCAGTTGTTAATTTCTAAGTGGTAAGTGGTAATTTTCTAAGTAATTTTCTATGTTCAACTGAAATTATATTACCAAATATTTTTTTAAGCAATTGATATCAGATTTCAAATGTTATAAGTTTAAAAAAAAAAATTTCCTGATATGTGCAACCTGTAAAGTAATATCGTAGTTTCTTCGTATATAAGTAACAAATAGACATTGTTTACAAAGTTTCAGTAAATTCCCATAATACAAATTAAACATTATTTTTTTAGTCAGTATCCAGAAATTATCAACAGAGTTTACAAGGCTCATAATCAAATTAGTAACTTACATTGTGTTTAAGCTGTTCCTTCAGCCAGGTCAAGTAGAAGTTGAGGTCACTCTTGTCCATGAGCTGCGGGTGCCAGCAGGCCAGCTTTGCGATGATGCGGGCAGTCATGTGCTGCACAAACTCGTCTTGGCGGTTCAGCAGATTCAAGAAAGGCTGCCAGACTTGTCCCGACTTGTTGTGCTCGCGGAAAATCTTCACTCGGTTTTTGTTCTCCTGAAATGATTTTTTTACCAATATCCATGAATCAGGTATGCAGACGATGATTTCAATGTTTACAAGTTTTTTATTAAATTGCAAATTGCCTATGTTTGTACGGGTCAAATCTTGCAAGTTAAATTGACCCACTTCCAATGCAGCTGCAAATTTGCATAAATGCATATATATGTTAAGTCGAGTGACAATGCAATATTATGGTACAATCGAGCTGATCTGATGATGAAGACACGAGGATGTGGCCATAGGAACTCTGTGATAAAACAATGCAACCTAATTATGTTTGGCGTTTTTAGAATTGTCTTGATTAGTATTAGTTGCCTGTGGAAAGTACAGTCAAAAACTTATTTTGCCTTGTATTCTATACTATAACTATAAATTAACATCAACTTACACAACAAATCATTTGTCAGCTTAAATCATTAATGTTTGTTTAGAAGAACTGAACATAAAGTAAAGCAGTAAACTTTTTTTGATTAATTATAATCTTGCCATGTAGTATGTCAATTTTCATCTCAATAACTTTACTTAAAAGTCAAGCATGTTTTTTAACTATAGACGGGCAATGATCACAATAAAAACAAAACTTAATTTTGTCACATCCCACAACTAAAATTTCTCTAGAGTGAAAAAGTAAGTGAATGGGTCTAACTTGTAGAAAAACATAACAATATTATCCAAAAAATACTTACAGAAAGGATATCATCAATCATGACCAGAATGTACTGGATAGTGTGGTCCTTGCTGACATGGGTGAGCAGGTTGATAAACACGGAGCAGCACTCCTCGGGGCTCTTATCAGGGAGGTCCTTCATCCCATGGTCCAGGGCCGACACGAAGTCGTGGTCGCGCTGCGTGATCATCTGTGACCTACAATGTACCTCACATTTACCTAATTCCAAAAGCACATCTATGGATTAAGCAGCAATCATTTAAAATAGTTTTACTTACTGCAAATAAGATTGCCATTTTATATCCGTTTGACGGATTTCACTGGCCCTTAGCTGCAGGACGCTGGTGGCAGCGATCATATCTGCAAAAAAGGAAGTGGTAATCACATAATCTTTTTCATTAAATTGGTCCTAGCAAGTTAAGGTACAATGGGCAGGAACTTACCAATATTCTCTTCGCCAATAAGCTTACTAACATTTTCCTCGTTGATGTTAGCCATTTTGGCTAGGATATCTTAGAATTATGATCAAGCCAATAATAATTGGAATAAAGATCAAAGAATTCAATAAATCCCAAATACAAGTAAAGACGAGAGCCTCAGCTGAGAGGTCTTGTGACTACATAAAGTGACGTTGGTATAGTGCGAAAACATAATATATTTTCTTACCTTCTTTGTTGTATATCCTCCATGCTGAGAAAAAAAGAGACAAATATATAATTTTTTATGTTGTCTACCTTGGGAATTGTTTCAGAGCATGCAATATGCAATATGAAAAAAAGGCAAAATGTCATTTCGTTTCGTTTCGTGTCTATGGTACTCAGTAAACGTCAAATTTACTGTCAGTGTCAAATGCCAAAAAAGAAAGGGCGGGAAACTTCGACCTGTGCGCGCGTATTTTTTTCTCCTTTATACAATTTTAAATATTTTTAGTAGTAATAGTGGTCACCGCAGTGTAAATAGTTTGTAAATATCATTGGTAGTTAGTTTATTATATTTTGTATATATTTATTCATTATCTAGGTAAGTGTTTAATACATTTTTCACCGCCATGGGCGGTGATGACGACGAGCCTCACGACCCAGGAGGTGGTCCTCCGGTTTCCCACACTGTTACAATCGATAATAATGAAAATTCTGATAATGAAATTGATATGAAAGAGTATCACAGCGTGGATACAGATAGTTCTGTATCTTCTGAGGTGAGAAAACGAAAGACCGCATCCAGGAGGATATGTCGTCACTGTAATAAAAAAAAGCGACATAACAAGGACAAAAATAGGGATAAAGAATCCATTACAGATGATTGCAATTGTCAAACTTGCTCAAACAACTCCGATACAAAGTCACAATTTCAAGCACCACTCTCAGCCTCAGCTTTTACTCCGGCTCTAGCTCCTGCTCCGGCTCCAGCTGCGGCCCCAGCTGCAGCCCCAGCTGCGGCCCCAGCTGCAGCCCCAGCTGGCTCAGTGAATACCACCTCTCAGCTCACAGACATGTCCAGGAAGCAATATATACAAACTGATTCTTCGCCGTATGTAGTACATGTCCAGAAACAACAAGAATCTCCCAATGATGGCACTTCTATTCATTCAATTGCTTTTGGCAACTTTTTGAAACGGCACAATTTTAGGAACATTGTTAATGGTAGTGTCAAACGTATAGGCCGCAATAGAGTCGCTCTATCATTCTCAAAGTATGAGGATGCCAACCATTTTCTAAAAGACACTCGACTGACTGACAACAAATATAAGGCGTTTATTCCAAGTTTTAACGTTATCAGAATGGGTGTTGTTAAAGGCATACCAACTGAAATGTCTTTAGAGGAGGTCAAAGAAAACATCAGTGTCCCAGTAGGTTGTGGTGAAGTTTTAAAAGTAAGGAGAATTAATTATAAAGTGATTGTGGATGGTTCTCCGGTCTGGAAGCCATCACAAACAGTTGTTATAACGTTTGATGGCCAAGTTCTTCCAAAACGCATATTTATGTTTTATAACGCTCTACCAGTAGACTTATACATCTATCCAACGATCCAATGTTACTCTTGTTCTCGCTTTGGTCACACGCAGGGACAATGTAGATCTAAACCGAGGTGTTACAATTGTGGAGAGGGTCATACTGGCTCCACATGCACTATTGAAGAAGATTGTGCATCTTGTTGCTTATGTTCCGGTGTTCATTTTGCCACTAATAAGTCTCGCTGTCCAGAGTATGAGCGCCAGAAAAATATTAAGCTATCTATGGCACAAAGTGCTATATCTTATACAGAGGCCTCTAAACTGCACCCTCCTGTAACAAAACCATATGCAGATGTGGTCATGTCCACTCCAACATCTCTCCCGTCTCAGCATAATAGAAATAATAATAACTTAGGTACAACTACTCACTCATATAAAAAAACAGTCTTTCTGAAACCTCGCAGCTTGCCAAAATCCCAGAAAGGTTTTGACACTGCCTCACATTACAATTTATCTAAAGACTATAACATGCCATCCCCCTCTGGGAATGGTTGTGCCATTGTGCAACAATTTAACAATAAAACTACCAATGACCTCATATTAGAACTTATTCAACTGTTAAGTATTAATTTACACAAAAACCATTCAGAACCGTCCAACGCTGCACATATTACTAGTCCTCATGTTTCCTCCAATAATGGCCAACAATTCCAAAATTCTTCAATGGAATTGTCGCAGCATTAACAATAAAAAAAGCGATTTAATCCATTTAATTAAGAAGTATGACCCTTTTGTTATTACCCTATCTGAAACATGGCTCAGGTCTGAGTCATGTTTCAAAATTCCTGGCTATGCATGCCTCCGCGAAGACAGGTCGGATGGGCATGGTGGTGTAGCCATCCTGGTAAAAAAATCATATCATTTCTCTCATGTTCCATTAGCACCTCATAATAATGAATTTTCCATAATCTCAGCTCTTGTAGATAGCATTTGTATAGTTTCAGTGTACATACCTCATCCCTCGCTTACCATACTTAGTGAAGTAAGAAACATTATATCATCTCTTCCTACTCCATGTTTAATATTAGGAGATTTTAATTGCCATCACCCAGCTTGGGGGTGTTTCAATTCAAGTACTTTAGGCGAGGAAATAATAGACATAGTTGATTATTATAATTTATGTATATTGAATTCTGGTGTTCCTACGCGTCGGTCTGCTCCCAATGAGAATCCTAGTGCATTAGATTTATCAATTTGTAGCTCTTCCATATCACACTCCTTACTGTGGGAGGTACTTCCACTTTCCTATGGCAGTGATCATTTTCCAATTCTCATTTCTTTTCCTATTAAAAACAGACCATTACATAAAAGATCTCCACTTTTAGCATATAAACTTCAAAATGCAGATTGGGATAAGTTTCGCAAACATATGGATGAGAGGTTGGGAGAATTACCCGATGTATCTCGTGAAAATTTGTTTAAAACTTCTGATGCTTTTGCTAAGTTTATAATTAATATAGCTGATGAAGTATTTCCTCGTAAGAAGTCCTCTAAATTCAATATTCCCAGCCCTCCATGGTGGGATTCTGAATGTTCAGAAGCTGTTAAAAAGAGAAAACAGTGTGAGTTAATGTATAATAATAATATGAGCGAAGAGAACTTTAATTCCTTATTAGTTACTTTAAAAGAAACAAAACAGTTTTTGAAGAAAAAGAAAGTTGACAGTTGGAGATCCTTTTGTGCATCTTTAAGTCCTAGCACTCACCCGTCAGAAGTTTGGAGGAAGGTTAGAATGTTTAGAGGAGCTTTTGTAGAAAATAACGCCATCAATCTTGATCCTCCAGTAGCCGAGAAATTTTTAGATAAATTAGCTCCTTCATTTGTCCCATTCCCTGTGTGTCCTGAACTGGCTTCCTCGCCCAATATTGATAATGATAACGTGCAGCCTTTTAACAGTCCATTTTCGTTTTTAGAGCTAAAGAATGTCTTATCATATGTTATTGATTCTGCACCAGGATGCGATGGTATTCCATATTCATTTTTGAAACATTCTAGTGACAACGTTATAGGTTACTTTCTTAATATTATCAACGGGATTTTTATGACAGGTGACATTCCACCAAATTGGAAAATACAGTTGGTGTTACCCTTTCTCAAACCGAATAAACCCCGTAATGATCCAAATTCGTATCGTCCAATTGCGTTATCTTCTGTTTTAATTAAGATTTTAGAACATTTAGTTAAAAATAGGTTAGAGTGGTTTATTGAGAGTAAAAAATTATTACCCGATATTCAATATGGTTTTCGCAAAAGCAGAAGCACTTTAGACTGTGTGGGTTTGTTAGTTTCTGATATCCTTTTAGCCTTCTCGAAACGGGAATATGTCGTAGCTTGTTTTATAGACATCAATTCGGCCTATGATAATGTAAATATATCAATTCTTGTAAATAAGTTGTTCCTCTTGGGAGTTCCTGAACGCTTGTGTAATATTATTGCTGCTATGTTTTATGAACGGACGATTAGGTTAGATTTAGATGATAAAGTATTTCACAGGACAGTTTGGAAAGGACTACCACAGGGTTCTGTTCTTAGCCCTTTACTGTTTAATGTATATACATACGACCTTAGTTCCAATTTGCCAGATTATATATCAATTTTACAATATGCCGATGACATAGTGTTCTACTCAAGAAATAAATCCGTACAAAAGGCCTGTGAACTCATAAATGCTAGTTTGAATGAACTAAATGTATATTTAAATAATAATGGGTTAGACCTTTCAGTCCCGAAAACCTCAGCAATTATATTTTCTCCCAGGAAAAAAACTGTTAATGAAAGTTTATCCTATGGTGGAACTACAATCTCCTTTCGTCAAGAAGTCAAGTATTTAGGAATGGTTTTGGACTACAATTTGTCAGCCAAGGGTCATTGTAATTATGTTAAAGGTAGATGTGAACGCTCATTAAACATATTGAGATGCTTGGCTGGTGTATGGTGGGGCAGCCATCCTTTCTATTTGAAGCTTATTTATAATGCAGTAATAAGAAGCGTTGTTGATTACGGTTCTTTTCTTTTAACTCCGGGTACAGAAGATGCCATTAAAGTATTCAATGTCATACAGAATAAGTCACTAAGGACAATCCTTGGTGCTATGCGAACCAGTCCGGCTAATGCCATGCAAGTGGAGTGTGTTGACCCACCTGCGCATTTGAGACGTCAATTTTTATCCGACAGATTCATTTTTAGGACTATGCAATTTTCGGTTCATCCTCTTATCACAAAATTATCGACTCTTTATGATCATATGCAGTCATCTCCATATTGGCATAATAGAACTCCTCCTTGTATAATTAATAGTTACCTTAAATTTTTGGCTCTATCTTCTCCTACTGTCAGACATATTAACCTTCCTATATACGAGAAAGACTTTGACTCTTTGATTATTTCTCCACAAGTTTTTCTAGACTCCAATATTTCTAAGGATATAATAACTGCTCAACCTGTATTTAACAACTTAGTGGGCGAATATTGGTCTGGTTGGCATTACATATACACAGATGCATCAAAACTTGCTACAAATAGTTGTGTTGGGGTTGGTGTATTTCATCACCAGTATAATGTTGTACAAAAAATTAAACTCCCTCCAGAATCTTCGGTATTTACCGGAGAACTATTTGGTATTTATAAAGCTGTTGAATATGTTTGCATGTTCAATTTAAATAAATGTGTAATTTTTTCCGATTCTAAAAGTTGCCTTCAAATTCTATTAAAATCTCCTTTCAAAATGACTAACAGTTACCCTTTGTTATATGATATCCGAGACGTCTTGTTAAAATGCGAAAAGAAAGGGCTTACTGTAAACTTTGTATGGGTGCCAAGTCATTGTGGAATTCCCGGAAATGAGAAGGCTGATCGTCTGGCGGTAGATGCTGTTGCTTCTGGTGATATATTTCCATATAAAAACTATTGTCATGACCTTCTGTTGCTCCCCAAAAGATATCTCAGGTTAGCCTGGGAGTTCTTTTGGTTTTGGAGCAGCCTGGAATCCGGAAGTTATTACCTTAAGATTCAAAGTGACATCCCTGTAAAGCCGTGGTTTTACAATAAAAACCTTAAAAGACGTGAAATATCATGTTTAACACGCATGAGATTGGGCCATACATCTGCTCCTTCTGACCTTGCTCGATTTAAATTTATTAACGATCCCAATTGTGACTGTGGTGCCGAGGAGGCGGATATTAATCATATATTCTTTTCATGTCCTTTTTATGATCGTACTGCTTTGATGGATTCTTTACTATCCAAAAATGTTCCATTTCCAATAGACATCCCTTCCTTGCTCATCAATCCAGACTTTTATAACATCCTAGCTTCATTCATCGTTTACAATGATATAAAGGTATAATATTTTATAAAACTAAGTATATTTATCATTTTGTATTTCATCTATATACCTACCTGTCCTGACCACTACACTTTCCAAATTCCGAATTACCTTTAATCCTTGTTCCGCGTTTAATTTCCTTCCCTTTAATTTACTTGACGTTGGCTACGGGCAACACCGCCCTCAAGTCCATTAAAAAAAAAAAAAAAAAAATGCCAAAAACTAAATGATAAATTTAGCAAGGTCGGTGGACTGGATTTAATTATTTAGCAGCGGTGCTGGTCTGTGTTTAAAATAAAAAGTACTTACACTGATATTCTTCTACATTATCTTCTTTCTTGGGTCTACTTGGTTCAGACATTTTAACAATTTCGAAACCGTATAATTGTTGCCGAAAATTTATAAGTGCATAATAATGCCGAAACTATTAAAAAACTGACTGATACATGAAATTTGCGTTTGAACTTGCTGGCGTGACACATACGACTTTAAATAAATTTGGGAACCGGCCAGTTCTATTGTAATGACTTCTTTACAAACACAAGACGAATGTCAGAGTAATAATGACCCAAATAACGTGCTGTCTATCGCAGTGGAATCTGCCCGTTTTCCGGTGGATAGCTCGATGCGGATAGTATTTACTGGATATTACAATGGATTTAATGTCGAGGTGAGATCGCCAGATGAAATGGCTCTGCTGTATCACATGGGGTGTTTTGGCCAGGGCTCTGTTTCGCGCTCCAAGCCAAAAGCAGCTCATAGTGCTTATAGCCACATTATGCGCAAACGGCAGTTTCTCAAACGGAACTATTGGTATAAAAAGTTTGCTGATAACCATGGGAAATCCGTTGTAGACAAGTTACTAACAGACATGGATGGGTTGATCAGTAAGATAAAGCATGACAGCCGAAAAATTGGCAATAAAGATGTAATAGACTTGGTGTCTAGTGATGACAGTAATAGTGCTAGTACTGATGCTTTTGACAGTGAGCAGGGCCATTGTGATAACTTTGAACCCCACAGTGATCAAGAATTGGTTGCAATTGTCCCGGACAGTGATACCGAAGAGGGTAATTATATTGAAAATCTGAAACCGAAATGCTGCATAAATAATATAAAGCTTCAAGAAAAGCTAATGCTGAGTTTGCAAGAGGCTTTCTTCCTTTCTTATGGTCTTGGTTGTTTACAAGTTATAGGCCATGGTGATAAGATGCTCACAATAGAGCAATGCTGGAATTTGTTCACAAAGATAGACAAGAAGTTTGTCCCTAAATATGTTGTTTATCACTACTTTAGGTCTAAGGGCTACATTGTCAAATCAGGAATCAAATTTGGTGGAGACTATGGTAAATATGGCTTTTGTATTGTAGTTAAAACTTGGAGCTACTGAATTTTTTTCATTAGGAGCTCATTACATTGTATTTATTTTTGGTGGTTTCAGTGTTGTACAGAGAGGGTCCTGGAGTAATGCATTCTGATTACATAGTAGTAGTAAAATGCAAAGAAGACCAATTTGATTTTGTGTCAGTTCTTGGGCATGTGAGAATGGCCACTACTACTATGAAGGTAAAAAAATTATACATAATAACAATAAATGATAGATTATAAATACAATGGAGTATTTAAAATTGAAAGACCTCTGCTAGTATTATGTTTGACATGAGAAATAATTTAAATGTTGAGTTACAGAGTGACTAGAGTGAGGTCTATAAATCTACTTAGACATATGCTGTAGAGTGTAGAGGCTCTGATTAAAGAATACTAGCGACCCGCCCTGGCTTAGCACGGGTTAACAAATTATACATAAAACTTCCTCTTGAATCACTCTATCTATTAAAAAACCACATCAAAATCCGTTGCGTAGTTTTAAAGATCCAAGCATACAGACAGACAGACAGACAGGAAAGCGACTTTGTTTTATACTATGTAGTGATAGTGATATTTTATTTTTATTTGCAATAATAACACAGTTATGAATGTTTTTGGCTAACTTGTTTATATTTCTATTTACATTTTATTATTTTCTACTCTTCAGGAAGTATTGATTGCAGAAGTTGATGAGCCCAGTGCATGTCCAGAAAATATGCCAGAAGGTTTACGGGAGTACAGTGTACGGGAAATACATCTTACTAGGAACATTCCTATCATTATAAATGATGAAATTGATTAAAATACATTTGGTTTATATTTACACTAAACAGCTATCTTACAAATAAAATACGATTAGGCCCTTCTTATCGACTTTTTGATTCCAGTTTTCCTAAATTCACTTCTTTCTTTTAAATATTCTTCAGTGCATAATGCTCTAAAGCTGTCATTGCGATACCAACTAGAGAGGCAGTCCTTTAAGGCAGCATTTTCTGTACGGCATTTAACCACCATTAACAAGGATGCCTCTTTACCACATTTCTCAAATTCTGCAACCTCTTTGATGCATTTCTCTGCTTTAGCCTTATCCCTCATTAATTTGGGTATCATGACTTCCAGTTCCACTTTTCTCAGGCTGCGATCGTGAGGATCACCTAAAGAATAAAACATGTTATAATTTACATGGGTAGTTTCGTTTTATTATTGGATGAACAGTTTACGTAAACTTGCACTAACCTAAGCCATGCGGTCCTTCAGATAATTTATGAGACAGTACCGTCTTCTCCTCTGTCATTATTACGTAAGTTTCAAACTTTCATGTAGTTCAATTCTTGAATGTTGGGCTATTTACTATTATTTCGATTACTATGAGAATGGGAAGATAGTATTAAAAAATATGTGGATGTTGACAATGACACTGACATAAATATGACAGATGTTTACGAGATTGATGTTCTAAAACGAGTAATCACCATAAATCACCAAGAAATCACTCGTTAATATTTAATTTACGATCTGTAATGCTGTAAAATTTTATTTCAATAAATATCAATAATTATAACCACTACGTGCCGCATATTGCAAATCATGCTATTATAGCGTTCATTGGTGATATTGGAGAGGCCATTAGGGCCATTACAATTTTTTTTTCTACTGGCAACAGAACATCTTTACGTGAGCTTGCATTTTCGACGTAAACGAATTGTCATTCACATTCATTCATTTAGAAAATCCACGAACTCACAAAGATTTATTGCAATATCTTGAGTACAGTCTATGAATCTAGTTTTCTGTGAGTAAAGTGTAGTTTGTCATAGCGAGTTTTTATAAAAAAATAACTAAACAAAAGTGTTTTAGTGATGTGTGAACGGCACCCGAGGAAGCTCCGGTGCTTTCTCGTTATTTAGCTTTGACTAGTGTTTGTTTTGTTTTACAGAAAATACAAGTTATAAGAGCATAATGGACCGTCTTTTACGTCTCGGCGGAGGGATGACGGGGCTGTCGCAGGCGCCCCCGCCTACCGACGCTCCGGTGGTGGACACCGCCGAACAAGTATACATTTCGTCTTTGGCCCTCCTTAAAATGCTGAAACATGGTCGTGCTGGTGTCCCCATGGAGGTCATGGGTCTTATGTTAGGTAAATTTTGCTTTATTTTATTACAAGTTTACAATTGTAGCAACAAACAATCATAACCTAAATTTGGTTTACATGCACTGACTTAATATAAAAGAAATAGACACACAAAGCAGAACAAAAACGTCAAGAAATGTGGATCCCAATGACGTTTCGCACCATTTGCATTGATGATAAAAACGCTTACGTAAAATTTGAGTCAAGATAAATGTTTCGTACAGAAAAGAGCTTAATGTCGTAAGCATTAAGTGTCAAATTTGCAAACATAAGTACCAACACTGTTAAAAAATTTAGTCCGATGGCACTAAACGTAACGTATTTACGTCAAACAACGTCAAACGAGAATAATGAACGAATGGAGTCACTTTGGTCACAGATTATATAATAGTTCTTACGAACAGATACTTATCTCTCAAAGAAAACGCAAATACCTACCGTTTTGATACCTACACAAAAATACAATGGAGTGACCTTCAACGCGCCGCTTCCCGCACCGCGCGCGCTGGCACAACGCTAGGGTTGCCGACTTAGAAATGATTTTACAAATAATAAGTAGGTACCTACTTAAACTTTATATTCTATAGAAGATACCTACCTAAAATATAAGTTTTAATTGTCCAACTTGCATTAGAACTTGCCATATACAATCATAGCGTACAATAACTAGTTATTAGCAATTAGTTATTATAATTAATATTCCGTTTATGCGTTTTATTCCGACAAGTGACTGCGAAACATTTTAAAAGGTCATATCTCCTTGCAGTAACCGCAGTATTTACGCCGTTTTATAAACTAATATTGGGAATGTCTATCTATATCTATACTTTTCCTATCTATCGGAAGAGCAAAAACTGTTATTTTTCGTGAAGAAGACATTTCTTTCGCATATATACAATTTGGCATATTCGAGCGCGCGGCGACGCGACGTGCGTGCGTGAGCGCGTGTGGCAACCAACTGGCTTGCTTTTCTACCGTGAACGGGAACAGATTCGTAGGTATAAAACCGAGCTCGCGCGGAGAGTTCCATAGGCCTGCTTAGCATTTACAGTTAGTCGATATAAGCCCTTATTGGTGGTGTATATGTCGGAAACAGGGAAATGGGCCGAACACACAAGTGCCGTTTTGCCTTGTTTAAAACTGCATCACCCCTATCTCTTGCTATAATTAAATAGCAGTCCACTTTGCACGTCGCATAGGTTTTCTTGGAAATCTTGAATTTAAACATAATATTATTCCTTATGAATTCAATATAAAAATATAATAAAATATTGACCTCACATCGACTCATTACATTTTTGTTCCTTGACATCCCTTCTTTGGTACTAACAAATTAATTTATTTAAAACCATAAAATTACCACCAGATTACATAAATTATGTAATGCTATCCAAAGAACTAACCGAAAGAAATACATTCCATCCTTTTTCCTTGTTTTATCATTGTTATTTTTACATATTTTAACGGCACATTTCGTAATTGTTGACAACTTCCACTGACTTAATATAAAAGAAATAGACACACAAAGCAGAACAAAAACGTCAAGAAATGTGGATCCCAATGACGTTTCGCACCATTTGCATTGATGATAAAAACGCTTACGTAAATTTTGAGTCAAGATAAATGTTTCGTACAGAAAAGAGCTTAATGTCGTAAGCATTAAGTGTCAAATTTGCAAACATAAGTACCAACACTGTTAAAACTTTTAGTCCGATGGCACTAAACGTAACGTATTTACGTCAAACGAGAATAATGAACGAATGGAGTCACTTTGGTACACTTTAATATGTATTACTGTACAGGAAAACCAATTGAAGTAATAAATAAAACAAATTTAATTTAATCGGGAGCTCAAATAAAATTAATTCGTGGTTCAAATTCAAACAAATTAAATTTTTAATTCGTAAGTATACGTTTTTAAATACTAATTTCCTTGAAATAAATTCTACTTATTAAATAACTGTGTATTTAAGATCTACATTTACTCATAGCGCGGGTGCACGGGGACATTTAGATACTGATTGGATTTTTTTTATAAAGTCTACCTATACTTTATAAAAAAAATCCTGTGATTGTCACTGTGTTCCGACAGGTTTAGCATTTACAGTTAGTCGATATAAGCCCTTATTGGTGGTGTATATGTCGGAAACAGGGAAATGGGCCGAACACACAAGTGCCGTTTTGCCTTGTTTAAAACTGCATCACCCCTATCTCTTGCTATAATTAAATAGCAGTCCACTTTGCACGTCGCATAGGTTTTCTTGGAAATCTTGAATTTAAACATAATATTATTTCTTATGAATTCCATATAAAAATATAAAAAAATATTGACCTCACATCGACTCATTAGATTTTTGTTCCTTAACATCCCTTCTTTGGTACTAACAAATTAATTTATTCAAAACCATAAAATTACCACCAGATTACATAAATTATGTAATGCTATCCAAAGAACTAACCGAAAGAAATACATTCCATCCTTTTTCCTTGTTTTATCATTGTTATTTTTACATATTTTAACGGCACATTTCGTAATTGTCGACAACTTCACATTTGAGCGTTTCAAACAAGACTAAACGAAAAAGTAATGCATGATCTGTTTTGACATCACTTTTGTGAGGCCATTTTTGGCGGCTGATTGGGTATCCAGTTCTTTATACTATATCAATGACAACTTCACATTTGAGCGTTTCAAACAAGACTAAACGGAAAAGTAATGCATGATCTGTTTTGACATTACTTTTGTGGGGCCATTTTTGGCGGCTGATTGGGTATCCAGTTCTTTATACTATATCAATGTTTACATGGCACTAATTTGGGCCAGCCCTATTTATTCACTTATAAGTTATGTTTTAAGTCCATTTTGAAGGGGTTCTTAGGAGTTAGATTAAATAGAAAATGTGGTCATTTGTAGATTTGATGACATTGCATTATTGAAATACCATGATCACAAAGGATTATGTTAAATTTGTAAAGCTTTTCCATTCCTATAAATCTAGTTGTATATCAAGTTTCTGAAAAACCTTATATGCCCCAAGGTCTTTGAGATAAGTCCATTTAACATCATGTTATTTAGCCTTTTCTATGCAGGAATGTGAATCTACATTATACAAATTAAAATTAGAGTTCAATACATATTACATATGAGAACATTCTCGAGAATGGCACAAATATACTTGGGTATATGATGTGTTGTGACTATAGTTTATGGGCATATTATTTTTATGTTAGTATCTGAACTGACATCCCATCCCATCCCATCCCACCCATGACCTGATTCTTTACATCATAACTTGCAATAATGTGGACATGTAATCCAAACATAATAATCAATAAGTGATTTCTTAACTGAAATTTCGATTCCTAGCATGATGGTAAATAAATAACAATGTTTCAATTCATTCAGCTATAGATTCTTCTATAGATAATGAAACTACTACTATTGTTTATGAATCCTGCTAACTGTCTTGTTGTGATATTTCCAGGTGAATTTGTGGATGACTACACAGTTCGCGTGATAGATGTATTTGCGATGCCACAGACTGGTACAGGTGTGTCAGTAGAGGCTGTAGATCCAGTCTTTCAAGCTAAGATGTTGGATATGCTGAAGCAAACAGGACGCCCAGAAATGGTGGTTGGCTGGTAAGAACTTGTCCCCACTTACTCCTGGCATAGAGAAATATAGTAAGACAAGAGTGCTCACTCCATACATCAGTTCAGACTATTAATTTCAGTGTCTACATCTAGCATCGAGTAGCCGAACTATCAGTACTGCTACTTGACAATAGATGTAGCACCGACTGGAAAGTCTTATCTCAACAGCATAAGACTTTCCGGTCGGTGCTACATCTATTGTCAAGTAGCAGTACTGATAGTTCCGCTACTCGATGCTAGATGCTAATAGTCTTTTTGGTACTAAAACTGATGTATGGAGTGAGCACTATGTATTTTTTTCTCTATGCTCCTGGGTACCTTTTTTGGTACTTTTTCGTAATAAATCTATAAACTAACTACTTTCTTGTTAGAAAATACTTAGGAGCGTCCATTAATAACGCGAGGTATTTTTGACCCACACGTCACATTTTGATTCCTACAACATTCCAATAGTTGATGGTCTAATGCAGTATTGTAGCATGTGAATGAACGTACCGTAAAAGTATAAAACTTTGCCCTTTAACATTACTTTTCCCACCACGTCACAGTTCACTAAAAGCGAAATAACTTAAAAAATACACTTTTGAAGAAAGTGAATTAAATAGCTCCTCTTTATTATTAACCTAGCAATATATTTAAATAAAACATAAAACATAAATAACTAATTCCACCACAGGTACCACTCACATCCTGGATTCGGTTGCTGGTTGTCAGGCGTCGACATCAACACACAGCAGTCATTCGAGGCCCTCTCCGAGCGCGCCGTCGCCGTCGTCGTCGATCCCATCCAGTCCGTCAAAGGCAAAGTCGTCATCGATGCATTCCGTCTCATCAACCCTAACATGATGGTTCTCGGCCAGGAGCCCAGACAGACCACCTCCAACTTGGGACATCTTCAAAAACCCTCAGTACAAGCACTCATCCATGGCCTGAATCGTCATTACTACTCCATCAGTATAAACTACCGTAAGAACGAACTGGAACAGAAAATGCTGCTGAACCTTCACAAAAAGTCCTGGATGGACGGACTCACACTATCAGACTATAAGGAGCACTGTGCGATCAACGAAACCACAGTAACAGACATGTTAGACTTGGCCAAGAATTATAACAAGGCCTTGGAAGATGAGGAAAAGATGACGCCCGAGCAGCTCGCCATCAAGAATGTAGGCAAGCAGGATCCCAAGAGGCATTTAGAAGAGAAAGTAGATGTCCTAATGTCAAACAATATAGTTCAAAATCTAGGAGCGATGCTGGACACCATGGTGTTCAAATGATCGTGGCGTGGGACGTTTCGTACCGTACAGTGTTATTTAAGGCTATAAAGTGGCAAATAAAGGAATCCATTCTCGCAGTACACCGTGTCTCATGTCCACTTGTGTATAATACTTATATATTATTATGTATTAATTTACTTAATTGTATCGCAATAAAACAATTCTTTTTTTTAACACATTAATTTTAATGGAAAATTTGCTGGGGCGCTATCTCCCGACGAATATCTTCCAGTCTTTGTTTCACAGTTGGGTAATAATCGAGATTGTTGGCGAAATCAATGTCAAACATTGGGCCCAATACCTTCTGTGAGTTGACGATATCCCTTATAATGCTCTTGGCTTTGCGGAAGGCTTCCTTGGGATCATCCAAGGCAATCTGCAAGCAAGGTACATGTGAGAAGACAGATTATGGAAATTATAATTTAGTAGAACAAACAAATAGCAATGTATAATTGTACATACATCCGATCATAAAATATAAAAAAAGTACTTATAGTTCGTTTTTTAGCATTAGAAAGAAGGTAAGCGATCTTGACATGTCTTTTAATTGAAAAACTCTTTAAAAATATAAATGAACGTGACACAGAAATATTAAATACATTAAAAACGGCTCGCACACGTATTTTAAGTGACCCGTAATACGTGAGTGACCCGTTTTTAAAGTATTTAATAGATTCATAATTGTTACATATTTGCCGTGACTTATTTTTAAAACTTGTTTTTCAAAAAAAAGACAGCAAGATTGTTTACCTTATTTTTAATGCTAAAAAAAACGAACTATAGATCAAAGTATTTTTTCACGAACATGCAATCTAATTTGAACCTTATATCATGGGTGTCAAGGTTGATTGAAGTATATCGATTTATAAATCGTAGGCTACGTGTCTGAAATGGGGTACAGTACATTGCATGCAAGTTCTTGAACTGTCTAAAATGAGGCAGACTGTGTGAGCTGGATTAACCCGGGACGTTACGCCCAAATGGTTTAGACAGTCTATGCTTAATACAAAATTGATTTTATAAAAGCGGCTCGCATTCACACGGTGTCTCATATTCATAGGTACACGCAATGATAATTAAGATCATTGGGTATACGTAGGTTTCCTGCGCGAGGAAATAGCAGATCTCAAATCGCTTTCTCGCCGCCGGCCGGACAGACGTCGAAATAGATAAATAATAAACATAAAAACTCGCTTTTTATAAACTGTTTACTAACAGTATCATGGAACAATCCTGGACACAGACGGTGTATACCCTCGTAGTCGTCTCTCAAAGTTGCGGAATCAGTCTCCGTGGGTGTCTGGAAAGTAATATGAGCCTCAAATATTTTGCCATGGCTACGAATAGTGTCGACTTTTAATTCTATCAATACTACATTTAACGCTGCTGGTTTTCATTTGTTTCCGGGAAAATGGAAATTGATATCTTATTGAATTGAATCATATAGCTTGCAGCGTCTGTTGACCTTTTGGACGCCAATGACCGATATATCCGCACCGCAAGTTCAACGCCAAAGACCGATTAATCGGTCACAGACCACAGATCAACATAGACCTACGTGCATATACATAAAGTTAAACTTCAGTTATGACACTTCAATGATGTGGCGTCTGAGTCACAGCTTTTGTGTTTGACACGGCGTGGAAAAGGTTAATAGTACCTATCGACTGCGTAAGTTAGAAAAAGTAGCTATGTGTCACTGGGATGTAGGTAACTGTCAAGTTACCCGCCTACTCACTGACTGTCGCGCGCGACTAATTAATTATGTCGCGATCCTGGTTAAATCCTAAGTTAACAGGATAGGTATTATTGTACCTTAGTGTAGTAAGTAAGCTGGTGAAGGATAGATTCTGGACTGTCTGCTAGTGTTGGTCGACGGGTGGCCATTCGAATGGATGGACATAGACCTGCAAATAGAACCCTCTAAAAATCTTCCTAAAGGTTCAGAACCAGAAGGTCTACCGCGAACATTGACATTGAAATTTCATATTTATCTGTTATTTTAGTAGGTCTATTCTATTCGCAGTTCATCTCGTTCGTATAGTTATGGGCATCACTAGAGTTGAATTCACGTACACTATAACAATAAGTACCTAATAGTTATTTGTGGGCGCAAAGTTGTTGTTTAACCGCTAGTGCTAATATTGATACCCGAGCAAGCGAAAGATTCCAAAGTTGAACAACGAGCGTAGAGAGTAGTTCGAAAAGTGGAATCTTGCCACATTTTGCACCACACCACACCAACAAGAGCAAAAAACCCTAACTGTAAAATATACAAAATCAAATCAAATCTAAAAATTAAAATTTTCATCAGATTAGGTAATACTTTGCCCCACATGTGGATAAAATGCATCTTTCTCATCAGTTTTTGAACAAGCAAGAGAGCTTTTACCAGCTAGTGTGGTGAAAAATCTAATGATAGGGAGTTTTTAAAATTAGTATTCATTTTCGTAGATTTTTGCGACTAGTAGGTACGCTGTAGCTGTGGTGTGTAATCTAATCATTCGCTCAACTCTTCTGGCGACAGCCTGAGCCTATTACCTAAGTACATATATAAGATATAAGTGTTTCTGGCTTACCTATAAGTGTTTCGTAGCTAGGAGCTAATCTTTAAGGGGGTGCTAGCTGAGGTGTTTTTGATTTTTTTTAGCTATAATGTATATGAGTGTGTGCGAGACGAATGGCGAACAATGTCGATTAACTAGTCAATAACCTGATTCACTAATCTCCAGCAGTCCTGTCTCCAGAAGAAACGCAAGCCACAGGTCCGCGTCTTCTAGATTATCGTACGTGACCTTGGTCGGCGAGCCAATGGCCGCTGGTGGAGATTCGGCGAAACATTTACTAATGGATATGCCTTTACTCTCCTGATCTGCGAAAACATACATAAAATTGGGTGAATTAGGAGTATTACTGCAATGTTTTGCCGCCAGAGTGCAGCACTAGTGACTTAAGTATACCATAGATTAACTTATACATACTGTACCTTAAACTGTTTTTCGACAATTTAATATGACATTGATACATCAAGGCGGTTTGTTTACAAAGGGCCTACCGGGAAACGCGAAATCGAACCTCGGCTATCTTCTGCCTCTTATCGCTCGAATATGCAAGAGTGACAGGTTTAGGTTTAAAGACATTTATTCTCATAAAGATATTACATCACTGACATGAGAACATATTTAAAATACATATTTTAGACAGAGAGGTTAGATAACAAAATTTCGACTCTCTCGTTTGCGGTAGACCCTTAGATTGTCACTTATTGTGGGAGTGGCCCCCCCCTACGCAGAGTTTCGCGTAATATTCCCTATTGCATGTTCATACTAGCTCTTACAATTTAGGGAACAAGAGGTCCAGCCGAGTAACCTTAAAATGCTGGTTCGTCTCCAGGCTAACGCCACTGCGGTGCATTCCTATTTCTACCCGCCTGATGTTTACCTAGTTTATACTAGGTACTTCGGGCTTTTACAGTAATATCCTCCTAAGTCCAGTCATACAAATGCAAAACCCAAAATTTGCCACTAAAATTTGAACTTATAGTGCAGGGAATAGAGTTGGTTTTTATTTGTTAGAAAATTTAACGAAACAAAAGAAAAACTCTGTTCCAATTGAATGAATATGGTTTAAATTTCATCGAACTGAAGAAGTATCATAGGTGGGACCTTGGGCCTTTGAGGATATATACATTAATCATATGTGACGTTATCTATGAAAAGGGACCTTATTGTCGATGGCGCTTACGCCATTAGTACCTATGCTCCGATATAAATACCTACAATGCCGATCGAAATCGACAATAAGGTCCCTTTTCATAGATAATGCCCCATATTGTCAGATCGATGCGATAGTGCCGGAAACGGTGCGATTCTAACCTACACCTACAGTAGGTGTAGGTTAGGTTAGTTAGCACCACAGTAACTGTAGTGTTGTATTTTGGTGCTCACCGTATTTTGACTTATTTTGCTGGTCTCGTTCGGTTTTTGGTTCAGTGGCCGTACCAAAGGTATCCGGAAAAGTAACAGATTTTGATGACTTGGTGCTGTCGTATGCTATAGCTATAACATAAAAAAACTATATTAAATATAATGTAAAGACCCAAGAGATGAGGTGCAGGGCGGCAAGTACTGTGCCGCTCCTTATTGGCACAGAGGCTGTGGAGCAAGTCCACAAATTTACTTACCTCGGGAGCGTCGTGTCGGAAACTGGAGGGACCGAAGAGGACATCGCTTCGAGAATAGCCAAAGCAAGAGCAACCTTCGCACAGCTCCGCCCCGTATGGCAATCAAGTAAACTGACACGGAGAGTTAAGCTCAGAATATTCCGGTCAAACGTAAAAACCGTTTTGCTGTATGCGTGCGAGACGTGGAAGGTCACAAAAGACATCTCGCGCCAGCTACAAGTCTGCATTAACCGCTGCCTCCGCCGCATTCTCGGTATATACTGGCCCGAGAAAAATCTCTAATGCCAACCTGTGGAGATGCTGCAATGAGACTCCGATCAACCAGCAGATCAAGCGCCGGAAATGGAGCTGGATTGGGCACACACTCCGAAGGGATCCTGACCACATACCGAGGCAAGCCCTAGACTGGAATCCCCAAGGAAAGAGGAAACGTTGCCGTCCAAGGCAGACCTGGCGCCGGACTATTATTGCAGAGGCAGAGGCTATTGGGAAGACTTCGAGCGAAGTCAAGCACGAAGCTTAAGACCGATCCAGATGGCGGCGCACTGTGGACGCCCTCTGCCCCATCTAGGGGACATAGGACAATAAGTCAAGTAAGTAAGTAAGTCAAATATAATGTGCTATTGTGACTGGTCGTATGCCTATTACATACCTAGTATTAACCTAATTTGTTCATTACAAAACACACAAACTAGAAAGAAATACCTTGAATACTAAAATCCCTTTCAGTCGCGTATTTCATGCATGATTCCAATGAATAATGTCACAATTACAACTTGAAGTGCACGTTTCGTATTTCACCACTTGTGGTTTCATTAAATATATAACCCACTATAAATTTTTTGCTATTTAGATTAATAACTTGCGTAAAATAACTATCACAAGTTGAAACTAACCCAAATATGTGAACTTTTGGCATTAGAATGACAGTGACATTGACAGCGTGACGTTCGGTCGTATTGAAGTCTGAACTCCTAGTACAGAGTTAATACAAACAGTCCAAAACGCCTAAGATTTTAAACTTCCCGCTATGTTTTGAGTATGTTTGCTACTGGTGAACGTAAAATACTTCCACACAGGAGTGTTTTTCGGAAAGAGACTAAAAATATCCCAAAGTAAAATAATGCTTGCAGGTTCGTGCGTGTAGAGGGGCCATAAAGCGTTCCTTTTTATTATAATTTAGTCTACTCAAACTGACTACCCGATTATTGCCTGTGAATGTGTGCGTAGACGTCATTGAAAATATCTCCGTCTTTCTCTAAAAACGCAAGCGGGAAAGGGATAGATCTTGGTAACATCAAACTTTACGAATGTGAACCTTAATATTACGGTCGTATGGCTTAGTAAACAAAATAGGACTTAGGATCTTTCTTCACGAAGCAAGCGTCGGCACACGCCACGAGACAAATCACCTCTTCCTCGGTTCTGGTATCCTGGTATTTTTAGAATAACAGTTGTCTCTACATGTCGCTAGTATGTCGCCAATAGGTCGCCAATATGTCGCCGTTATGTCGCCACTATGTCGCCGTTATGTCGCCACTATGTCGCCGTTATGTCGCCAATATGTCGCCGTTATGTCGCCAATATGTCGCCGTTATGTCGCCAATGTGTCGCCGATATGTCGCCAATATGTCGCCGATATGTCGCCAATACGTCACTGTTATGACCCTAGCCATAGGTCCCTAATATGTCGCCAGTACGTCGCCTGTCGCCAATATGTCGTCGTTACGTCGCCTGTCGCCAATATGTCGCCAATACGTCGCCAATACGTCGCCTGTCGCTAATATGTCGCCGTTACGTCGCCTGTCGCCAATATGTCACCAATACGTCGCCTGTCGCCATTATGTCGCCGTTATGTCGCTTGTCGCCAATAGGTCGCCAGTGTATCGTAAAATCACCAGTAAGTCACATGTCGCCGTTATGTCGCTGGTATGTCGCCGTTATGTCGCCGTTATGTCGCCGTTATGTCGCCGTTATGTCGCCATTATGTCGCCAGTACGTCGCCTGTCGCCAATATGTCGCCAGTACGTCGCCTGTCGCCAATGGGTCGCCAGTACGTCGCCTGTCGCCAATGGGTCGCCGTTGAGTCGCCTGTCGTCAATAGGTCGCCAGTACGTCGCCTGTCGCCAATATGTCGCCAGTACGTCGCCTGTCGCCAATGGGTCGCCGTTGAGTCGCCTGTCGTCAATAGGTCGCCAGTACGTCGCCTGTCGCCAATAGGTCGCCGTTACGTCGCCTGTCGCCAGTATGTCGCCGTTATGTCGCTTGTCGCCAATAGGTCGCCAGTGTATCATAAAAATCACCAGTAAGTCACATGTCGCCGTTATGTCGCTGGTATGTCGCCGTTATGTCGCCGTTATGTCGCCGTTATGTCGCCGTTATGTCGCCGTTATGACGCCGTTAGGTCGCCGTTATGTCGCCGTTATGTCGCCGTTATGTCGCCGTTATGTCGCCGTTATGTCGCCGTTATGTCGCCGTTATGTCGCCGTTATGTCGCCGTTATGTCGCCAGTACGTCGCCTGTCGCCAATGGGTCGCCGTTGAGTCGCCTGTCGTCAATAGGTCGCCAGTACGTCGCCTGTCGCCAATATGTCGCCAGTACGTCGCCTGTCGCCAATGGGTCGCCGTTGAGTCGCCTGTCGTCAATAGGTCGCCAGTACGTCGCCTGTCGCCAATAGGTCGCCGTTGCGTCGCTAATAGGTCGCCAGTAAGGGGTATAAAAGGCGGGTGCGCGCTGCGAGCGGGTCATTCATTCTTCAACCATCGGCTAGCAGTGACTCTGGTTCTCGGGCGTTTAAATATTCGGTGAGCAAAGTTCCTCTACTACTGTTACTATGTTTGTTTTCGCTTGGAATTATCCTGGTGAATTTAAACGTGGAAATGGTGTCTGTGTTTGGTTTTACGGGGACAATATCGTCGTAAAGCTGATCTTAGACTTTTGTGGAGATTCTTTGTTACCGTGTACGGGATTTAAATGTAGTGAAGTTTCCTACGCAGTGTTTTTCTAAGTGCCGTCACGTTATGCAGGGACAATATCGTTGCATAACAGGGACTTGGAAAGCGTGTCTGTGTTTGGTTTTACGGGGACAATATCGTCGTAAAACTGAGCTCAGGCTATTGCGGGGATTCTTTGCTACTGTGTGTTGTTATAGTGAAGTTTTCTACACTGTGTTTTCTAAGTGCCATCACGTTATGCAGGGACAATATCGTTGCATAGCAGGGACTTGGAAAGCGTGTCTGTGTTTGGTTTTATGGGGACAATATCGTCATAAAGCTGAACTTAGATAATGGTGTCTAAGGGAATTTCACTTCTGTGTTTAGTTAGTTTAATTTTGTGTGGAGTTTGGTTCGTAAAATAGAACCTAGTTATTTTAGTGTTTTACTATGGGGTCTTTTGCTATATAGTTTAAAACCAGATCATTGTTTGGACTGACTGTTTGTCCGGCTGGACCGCTCACCCCTTGCGGTGTTAAATGTGAGCTGTCTAGGAGTCTTTTTGTTCCAAGATGAGGGTTATCTTGGCGCCTTCTTTTTACCAACATAGAAGGTGAAAAACGTCTCCCTCCTTAGCTCTCCAATGTCCAGCTGTTAGATGAATAGTGGGGGTGTCACATGCGCACCATCCGGAGTAATCTGGGCCCATTTGAAATCTACAGTATTTGGAGGCTTCGTATATTAAATATATTTATTTATACCACTTATATACATAATAGGGACCTGTCTTACCCATGTTGCCACCCTGCCTCTGTGCAACCCGCCATGGGGGGAGACAAGCCCACGAGCTGTTAGGTTGCATTCTCGGAATCGCTCGCCGAACTCTTACAGCTTCTTAGTAGGGATACACTTGCGTATATTCCAAAGTACCAGGTCGATGGTAAGTACGAACTGTGCTTTGGTTATACTAGAGTAGGGACAAAGGGTAGGTTTAGGGTAAATTCACACACAATTATTCGGAATTTAGGGTTCATTTTAGTCTTGGTCTGTAAAATTGATATATTTCTCCTTTTAAAGAACTTCAACTACGGTCTCGCTATACTAAAATTGTGCGTAAATGGGTATAGGGTTTCAGTTGCTTAAATCTTCCAATATTTTAATTTATTTGGGGAAAATAATTAATGTAAAATCTTATCTCTATTTTTATTTATGAAATTCTGGTTTTCTGGTGTAAAGACGAGGTACTGAGTATTACAATCATGTTTCTAAGGTATTTACACAATTAAATCTTAAATATCAAGTTGGGATTAGGAACACAGTCTATTCGGAGATAGAAAATCGACGACTAGCTGTTTTAGGGAACCTTTGGCAGGCAAGAGTAATCCAAAGGATATTTTGAGTGAAATAATGCTCATCTTGATATTTCAGTCTCATAAAATATAGTATATTTTTAACAAATAAACTTAGTACTTCGTTTATACTTCTAAAAGACTAGAAATACAGTTTATATTTTAGTTCTGGGGAATGGAAATGGGATTCGCATCCCTAGCTTTTGAAATAAAAAAGAATAGTAATTTTGATGACTGATGGATACTTTGACACTTCTTTCCATAGCCATCTAGGTACGCATAGGTTCCGAAGTGTTGGTCATAGCCCGTCTGGCTAAAGAGTAGGGTAGGAGTTCCAATTGACCTTGCTGATTGGACTAGGAGCCCCCAATCCTGCATCGAGCGTATGGGTAGCATATTTCGAATAGAAGTTGGTAGATAATAATATTAAATGCTAGGGTGTAAATGGGCTTACCCCAGGAGTGCTACTCATATGTTATCCCGGAGGCTTAATAGATTGTAGCAGGCTTTTACCAACCCCATTTTTAAACTCATTTTATCAAATATATTTCTTTTATATTCATATTATCATATATGCTGCATTTACCTAAATAACATTATTTGAAGTAAAATATAACAACATTTACATTACAATAATAAATTCTGGTAACTTTTGGTACTATTTCTGTATTTTAATAAATTATTCTAGTAAGTTACTCGTTAGCGTCATAATAAATGTGCTTCCAATATCTTAAAATATTTATCCTAAAGTCCAGGTAATTGTAAATAAAATCAAGAGTCCAAAATTTAGCTGATACTCATTAAAGAACTTAGGGTACCGCGGTTCACTTCGAGGGGTCCTAACGCTAGACTAGACGATCACGACTAAATCACATGGCCAAATTTCAGGGGTAAATCTAAAGGGGGTGTTTATATTATGGTTAGTTAAGTAAGTAAGTAAGTAGGTAGAGGGAGGTGACACTATGCAAATGCATGGGTGTCCCGAAGTAAAGTGACATACATATAGGTACCTACTGGTACGAGGAGTAGGGAACAGTGGAATGCCATCTCGCTCTTTTTTACTGTAGGGATAGGGTTAAGTTACTGAAAATTACGTAGAGGAATACCGCCACCTTTCAGGCCGCAGCACGTACTTATACCTACTACTAGTATTAATGTGTGTGTGTGTTGTGTTCATAGTAGTCACCAGCTGGCGGTCAAGCCTATAAGATGCGAGAAATGTGCACGTGCTAACGAGCTTTCTGCTCAGTGCTCACCGAAAGAGGATGACACAAGCTCATATTTAACAACGAGGTATGACAAAAATGAATGAAATGCGAAAATTAATCAAAAATAATAGACTATTTCTTCGTACGTAGGTATAGAAATAAATTTGGAAGTATTTTTTGTGCTCCTTACGTACTATGTGTATCTCATTGGCTTGTAAAGTCTAATCTAATAATGAATATATTACCTACAGACTTACGAAAAAGCTGGTAATGATTATTACTTATCTGCCGTGATCCTGATCTAGTACAAGGTCCAGGATCGGTTTTTCTGCGCCCGAATGCTGTTTTCGGTTGATCATTTTCCTTCTTTCTGCTACCGCTGTACCATAAAAAAGTAGGGTTATTGCTTTGGAAGCTAAACTATAAAATATTAGTATAGTATAGGTACCTACCTACTAGGATTCAAATCATAATAGGATAGGAAATTTTGCTGGTACATATTTTACTTACGCCACTTATGTAGAAATATGGTTTGGTTCCAATAAGTCAGTAGGTTCAGGAGGTATCAGAAAAAATAACTCTTTATTTTATCTTGCTTTTATCTATAAAACACAAGAAACTATATTTATGCAAGTTGCCAACCTTTTTCATAAAGTTAGGTTCACTCAAGTTCGCTACCAGCCGCAAGTTTGACATTTTTTAGTTTTTTTGCTGGCAAAGTTAAATAAGGATCCGAGGTACCTACATCTAGTTGTATCTTATGCTCCATGTTTCTTCCGATCGTTGCGATAGATAGGTAGTGTTTTGTTATCCTACCTATTTAGTCGAAATAAATAAAAAAAGGCACGATAAGGTAGCTGTAGAGAAAAGTGAGAAACACACACTAAAATCGATCGGTACGTGCTGATTAGGTTATTTTATTTAATCGTATGGCATGCATAAAGAAGGACAATCAGAGTATAGCTTTGAGGTCGCTAAGCCAGGCAACCAACTCAGGCGGGACTGAGTCCAAATCTTCAGCTGGTCCAGAATACGAGTGAAGGGGACAGCGTTGGAATATATGATCTGTGGTCTGCTCTTCCTGACCGCACTCGCAGAGTGGAGAATCTTTCCAACCCCATTTGTATGTCAGCGAATTACAGCGGCCATGCCCGGTTCTTAGCTTATTTAGGCGACACCAAAGTTTGCGAGGGAGGTTAAAACCTTTTGGTTTTTTTGTCGGGTCGGTTAACCGGGCGGTCAGCCCTGCTGATTAGGTACCTATGCCTCAACAACAGCGGTCTCCAAACTACGGCAAGAGACAATTCGGCCAAGTGAAGGCCTGGCAGCAGCCCTCGGGGCCAAAATTTCGAGACCCGTTTTACCGTTTTATAATAAAGAACTACCTATCGTATGTTTTTGGAATAAGTAAATGAATCTTACTTCTTCCGTTCGTCGCACGACATGTTCATACCCGCTGAGGAATCCTGTGACCGCTTGTAAATAGAGTAGAGGCTGGTGTCCATCTCCTGACTTCTAATTCGCTCTTTGCGGCACACAGATGTCTCACTCTGCAAATACAGCAAGGGGGCCCGCTTAAACCTTATTGTAGATATTGTATTGTGCTCTTCTATATTCCAAATCATAAGAAAGAGAGATAAGATGGATGGTTTTCTTAACTAATGTAGGAAAACCATTACCATTACCATTTTAGGTACAATCATGGAAGCTTCGCTCTCTAATTTGATTTGGGCGGTTTTTCTGGGCATCCACTGCATGTTTAAGGGAACCTCGACACGAAAGAACAAGAAGATCACAACGTAAGGTTTTATCCCACTAACTACAGTGGACAAGGTACAGCGAGCTGCAAAAGTGCATAGGTACCCACTTTAATCATAGATTTCATTCATAAAGAGGATGCAAGTGCATTGCTGCTTCATACCTTCGGCTTCGTATTTTACAAGGGAGTCTATGCCAGGTGTCTTAGTAAATTCTAGGTACCTATGTATAAAGTGTATAGGTATATAGTATATATCATTATATTAGGTAATTTCTTCGGTGAACCAGTATTCCGAAGTCTAGTACTTGGTTAGCCATTGGAATACAAGTCCCTGGCCAACGTACCAAGAAACCGCACTCTCTCGGCCGTCTGTTTAAGCCTTATTAATAGATGTTAGTAGTCTGCTATATTACTGGGTTAGGTTAGGCCTGGACCCACTTGTTTATCAAGACGTTCTTTACAGTAGGTATACCTACGTCATTCGTCAAAATGTTGGACAAGCTGCTGCTGGCTTGACATTGAAGAAAACTTCTGTTTTGAAAGATTGGAAGGAAATCAGAAAGAAACTAAAGCTATGACGACGCGCCCCGCGAAACTTGCGACGGAAGATATAGCTGTCGTGCGGGTTTTTATCTTTTGTGTTTTTAGGGTTCCGTACCCAAAGGGTAAAAAACGGGACCCTATTACTAAGACTTCGCTGTCCGTCCGTCTGTCACCAGGCTGTATCTCATGAACCGCGATAGCTAGACAGTTGAAATTTTTCACAAAATGATGTATCTCTGTTGCCGCTATAACAACAAATACTTAAAATAAAATAAAATAAATAGGTATTTAAGGGGGGCTCCCATACAAAAAACACGATTATTGCTCTATTTTTTGTTGATGGTGCGGAACCCTCCGTGCGCGAGTCCGACTGGCACTTGGCCGGTTTTTTTTTCTATAGAGACAATTTTATCTTTGAAAGTTTTGGTTGGAGTCGACCATTAGTTTCCATGTGTGTATTTTATCTGTGTAAATTGAAGGGATGTTTACGAAAACAACATAACTGCTTAGAGCTGTAGACACCTTTTTAAAAACATTGTTAATCGTTTCAGGTGTCAACCAGTGTAGTCAGTTATGTTGTTTTTGTAAACATCCCTTCAATTATATCATAGCATTTGCCTTTGATAAATATCGCGTAAAGATTCAATACAAAAAACTACAATTTTTCGTTACCTACCCTGTTAACCTACATTTCCTGTTACTGAAGTCCTATGTCCATAATATAATAACTTACGCAAAATAGACTTGTAACTGCTTGTAACAAAAACTTATTCTACATAACATGTTAGCTTTAACTTTCAAGAGCTAAATTCGTACCTGGGTAAAATGAGAAACGTCTTTAGCTGCAGTTTAATGTCGTCTTTAGTTCCTTTGCATATTCATACTAACATTAATATTATGAAAACCACGGTTAGTCTAGACGTCTGGAACATGTCTGAAAGGATGCCTTTTTTAGTTGGCGGTGAAAGGATTCAATAAGGAAATGAAAAACGGCCGGGCCTGGCCGATGACAAGGGCGCATGGCATAGACTACCTCTTATGGAACCCGTACAGGCGTATCCTACACGTCAAGTTCAAGTTAAATTGTCATTGCGAGCTATGCGAGCTTATGCCTGATGACAATTACTGATGTGCCGTCGGAAAAATTCCAAAATTGCAAAATTTCTACATGAAAAAACTTCGCCAATTTCGCATATATTTGTATGGGCATCGAATTTTTGCATTTCCAAAATCAAAGTTTCCTTTGTTTCCCCGGAAAATTTCCATTTTTTGGCCACTTTCCGCAACTGGCACATGGCCACACCCGAAGTAATAATACTATTACTTATTCTGTGTCTGAAGGCCTGGCAGAAGCCCTCGGGGCCAAAATTTCGAGACCCGTTTTGCCGTTTTATAATAAATAATACTATTACTTATTCTGTGTCTGAAGGCACAATGAGTAGGTACCTACCTGGTTTATTGTGCGATCTCGCGGGAAAATTATCTGTGCAAGGAAAATACTATTTCTTAGTTCTTGGGAGAGTTGGATCGACATTCGGATTACTCAATTTTGCAAGAAAACTAAGGTAAATTCGAGAGTACTATGCTATGTAGTCATTTATTTCCAGCTCTTTTTAAATGTAATGAAAAAATCCTGTTAAGACATTTTCAGGGCGTCAATTGTGTAGGTAGTGTAGGTACCTAAATATTTTCTGCTTCAGCGTGTAAACCTATTTTAGAGAGTTGGTGATTTACGCTGATTAGCATTTTGCCAGCAGCATTGTCCTGGTTTCTTAAGATAGGTAAGCCGTCATACTTATATTAACTTTCTTTGGACGCTGCCGCTAAATAAAATCTTTAGATTAACTGGAGTGTGTTATTCCAAACATTTACCGAGCACGACTTGGAGCTTTTTGTCAGTTGCAAAAAGTCCGAATGTGTTTTCCGAGTCGGAATTTTTTAATAATATATACCTAGTTTTTTTTTGTGATTTCGGGTTTGGTCCTATATAGTAGGAAACGTTGCTCAGTGTGCTGGTCAACCAAATCTTGTCAGTAAAAAAAGGCGCGAAATTCAAATTTTCTATGGGACGACATCCCTTCGCGCCTACATTTTTCAAATTTTCCGCCTTTTTCTACTGTCAAGATCTGGTTGACCAAGTATATATATCATATTGTCATTGCAAAATATTGCCGGTTATTTAAAAAAAATATATTTTTAAACTAACAAAAACATAAGTATTAGATTTTTTTTATTTACCTACTTGTAGGTACGTGATGCATCGGAAACCATTTTTATTGCCCAAAATCTTTGATACATTTTACTTAATGGTGCAATAAAGCATACATACCTAGTTAATTACTATTACATCGTCCTGACCTGACTGCATAAGTGCAGTCTCCGTCTACGCACAATTGGATCTTATTTCGAGTTCGCCCACACTCGCGATGGGAATGCTTTATGTAGAAAAAACTTAGACCGGTCTATTATACATAAAAGGATACTCTATAGCTATACACTCAATTCGGCATACAGTCGACCGAACCTCTGAAAAGTTTTTAAACTATAAGAGATATCCTGCTGTTACCTAGTAGGTACTTATACTCGATCAGTTCGATCACTTACGGAGGTATCGGTGAGTATTGTGAGTAGATCGGGGCCTCTGACGAATGTTCGCATCCCCTGGCGCAGGTTGCTCTCCACAAGCAGTGAACATTCGGAGTCCAATGCAAACTCGCTCTTGTACTTCTCTTCTGGCAGACGCTGGCAATAATAAAAAATGTAAATACAGTAGGTACGTATAACGCCGAAATTAAATCTAAATATGTAGTAGCAGCGTGTCAAGCCAAGTTCAAATATAAATACTTTATTTATAACGCCAAGTTACCTATACACATGTCATGATGGTTTTCATATCATTAGTTATTGAATCATATTAATTTTTTTCAGGATAACAAAACTGGCGACGAAAAAGACACATGAACGATTTGAAGTCATTTTTACCTCCATTACAACTGAAAATTCTTCGTTTGTGTTTATGCTAAATAATAAGCTTATACTCGTACTTACGTGAATAAAAAATTCAGTTGTTCTGTACTAAAAAAAGTTTATGTCCTAAGCATTTCTATGATGTGGTGCTCAGGCTCATCCAAATACGATTTTTGGTGCCCTTGATCCCCAACGCGGTGCCCTAAGTATCTAAGCAACAGCTTTCTTTGCTTATTGATTAATACACCGCTTACATCATGTTTAGGTCCGCCCAGAACTGGAAAACGTGTCGTTAGTTCGTCATTTGCGAATAAATGTGTATAGTCTTGCAAATGTCCTTTGCAAATATGCGTATTGCAGCACGTTCGCTAGATCTGGACGCACTTTATGTGTACCACCACCATGTCGCCTCCACCACCTCCGTTACATACCATGATGATCTCATTAAGGATGCCGTTGATGATAATGCGTCCAGAAAGCAGCACATTCAGCGTGGAAGGCTGTGGCATTGGATCGTTTGACGTGCGCTTCTCGTATTCGCTGTTGCGCACTCTGAAAATATTCCAAAAAACTTAGAATACTTATATAGGGGACGCAGCAAAATTAAGAGTCTCCGATTAGTGATTACAGTGATAAGATTAACATAGCGTATAACATAGCGTCTTAATTTCAACATTGGATACGAATCCGCAATCGCTCCGGTGTATGAGACATCGTTATATACGTGCATGGCGCTAATTGTCGCTCATACTCCGGAGTGGCGGCGTGGGCGTGGACCCGCATCAGTGTGATAAACGTGTAAAGAGCTCACAATCGAAAATTTTGATACGATCTTGATGATCACTCACGCTGACTGGTGCATGCGCAAATTCGAAGTGAAAGTCGTGCCTGAGACGCGCCTCAATCACCAAGACGATCATCAAGGTCGTAACAAAACCAGTTCAAAACTGCAACAAATTGTTAAACCAGAATCGACCTCCATGTGGCCGTATGTGTAAACTGGATTAATAAGAAACTTACGATTTGCGTAGAATTTGTCTGGCAGCTAATGCGTTCTTGTCATGGCACGTGGTCAGAATCAAATATGGACGTCGTCCTCGTAGATTCAACATCAAAGCACTTATGAGATTCATGCTGCAGACACGTACCTTGCCGTCTGATATGAATGCCTCTTCGCGACCTGCAATTGTGTTTGTTAGTTTTGAGGGTTCCGTACCCAAAGGGTCAAAACGGGACCCATCACTAAGACTCCTCTGTCCGTCTGTCTGTCTGTCACCAGGCTATATCTCATGAACCGTGATAGCTAGACAGTTGAAATGACCTACGCTCTCCAAAACATGTCGCGCGAGTGACTTTAAAACAAGTGAGTCTAAACCGTAAAATTACCTATTCAATGTTAGTATGTCTCACAACAGTTTAAATTCGAGGATTGTCCGGTTTTATTTTTAATCAATGGAAACATTTGCAATAGGTAAAACAAAAAATGTTGTACCTGCAAAAATATGGCTCTTTGAAATAAAATATAAAAATAAATTTAAAAGCAGTGAAAATAAGTTAAAGATTTTAGAGCTAGTCCGTTTCGTCGGCACTATAGAGGATTTAATTTAATAGTTGGACGCAACTTGCAAATACAAGCACGTAAGCCGTAGCGTCGTTGTGCGATCACATAACAAGCTCAACGTCTACGGATGACTTTCACTAAGTAAATGGCAGGAAATGCTGCTACGGCCGTGAATATGTACGTGTAAATAAAGAAAAGAAAAAATCTGAGCGTTGTTTTTAGATATTGCACATAGTGCAAATGCTTTCTTCGCATTCCTTTATACCTCACTTGTTTAAAACTCCTGCTTTAGTGTAAAATGTATTAGTACTTACTGAGTCCATACGATTCGCCATCCAGCTCACTGTAGGTGAGGAACTCGCCCGCGAGCAACATATCATCGAACTTTTGCCGAGAAACTTTTATGTAGTGGCCCTGGTAAAGTAAACCTAATTTTGCTTAACAATTAAGACAGTTTCAGTAGCTTGCCATAATATTGACAAGACAAAATATGAAATAGGATAAATAAACCATTGTTCTGAGATTGACTGAGATTTCCATAACGTATGTCTTCGGGCCGCATTCGGGGAACTGTGTTTAATTGGTCAATAGGGCCCGTATGCGGGTTGCGGGAGATTTTCCATAACGCATGTCATTATAAATTTCACTTGTCGTTATATCGCCTGTGAGTAGTCACCATATGCTGCATATCGACCAAGTTATCGACCAATCAAACCGAGCCTTTAGGCATGAATAAGGCGCGTTCTTAGAAACAGGTAACAATCAATTATACAGTGTGGAAAGATAAGTCGGGCCCTGGAGGGAAACTACCTTAAATCCTTAAGGTGACGGTAGAGGTGGGTAAATTTTCAGATTCTGTCAATTTACCCCATTTCACACACAAGCGCACTTCACGCACACTACCTCACTTTACTGGGACAGGTCACTGACCCATCAACTTTTTTTTAAGATAGCTGGTTGAGTTTAGTGTTAACCACTGGCCTCCTTTTAGGAAAAGCGTTCCATTGAAAGAAGAAAGAGAAACAATACATTTAATCTTGCTTTCCTTGTCTGTTCATGTCACACGTGACGTATTAAAATTCTAATAATTCATTTGATTGTTGACAATTTTCTACATTATGGCTTTGTCGAGATACGCGTTTTCTAAAGTTAAACCGAATAAAACCAGATGTCATAAAGTCAGATGTAAAATTTTATTTACTACTCTATACTCTATACGACTTTTCATAAAGCGCAAAATCAATTCAATGAGAATTTAAATAAATAAAGTTCCGGCAGGGTGCAAAATTTCATTATGGCGGACAAAAGAAAATTTGAAAATATATGGAAACAGTATTGGCTAATGTACCTCTAATATCTTTACCGATATACTTTTATGTCGTATATTCGCCTTTTGTTTCGCTATTAAATTAATAAAATGAAAATAAAAAATATTATACCGGTATTCCACCGGTATTATTTCAGTGCTGAACCGATTATCTTCGATCGTAGCCTTGATAATGTAGGTGTTGATAGTTACTTACGGAGGTAGGAGCGGCAATGAACCCCGTGCAGAGTAGAACGTGAGGTGCGTTGGGATAAGTGCATATATCTACTTATAATTCTTTGGCTGGTTCAACCTTCAGCGACAGTTCTAATCTCGTATTGTAGCAAATTTAGTCTTCTTTAAAAACGTTTAAGAAAGGTACTATCAAAAACTAGTCCTTTAGGGTTATAATCGCCCAAATCTAAAAGAAAACCGAAATTTTCGCGGTTTTTTCGATTTTTGACAAAGTTGCGTTCGGCGCTCGAGGTCACAAACCTGGATTATTAATTGGGCCAACATCATAAATAAGTCTGCAAAAAATCAGAACTACCGGATTTGACGCAGAAGAGCCACGTTACAAAATTCTACAATTTCACTGGATTAAAAGCGGCCAAGTGCGAGTCGGACTCGCCCATGAAGGGTTCCGTATTTAGGCGATTTAAGACGTATAAAAAAAAACTACTTACTAGATCTCGTTCAAACCAATTTTCGGTGGAAGTTTACATGGTAATGTACATCATATATTTTTTTTGGTTTTATCATTCTCTTATTTTAGAAGTTACATTTTACCACTTTGGAAGTGTGTCTCGCGCAAACTATTCAGTTTAGAAAAAAATGATATTAGAAACCTCAATATCATTTTTGAAGACCTATCCATAGATACCACACACGTATGGGTTTGATGAAAATAAAATTTTTGAGTTTCAGTTCGAAGTATGGGGAACCCCAAAAATTTATTGTTTTTTTTTCTATTTTTGTGTGAAAATCTTAATGCGGTTCACAGAATACATCTACTTACCAAGTTTCAACAGTATAGTTCTTATAGTTTCGGAAAAAAGTGGCTGTGACATACGGACGGACAGACAGACGGACAGACGGACAGACAGACAGACATGACGAATCTATAAGGGTTCCGTTTTTTGCCATTTGGCTACGGAACCCTAAAAATGGCAGACACACGACTGATCTTATAAGGGATATTTTTTTCCTTGAGTGAACGGTATGCACTTACCCCAATGCACTTCACGTTCCATGCCGCCGCCCCTATTTCACCACGGTGACAGGTACGACAATTATAAAACATCACTGTTATTGACGCCATAGGCATCCATGGACTACAGTTACCGCTTACCATCGGGCGGGCCGTATTCGTGTTTGCCACCGTCATTGTATTATTTAAAAAAACTTTATTTTATCGGATAAAACAGACATTTCTCTTGCGAAAAAATTTTTCAAAGAGTTTTCAGTAAGTCTTGACAGGAAATGAGTTCTGTGTCGCAATTTCGTGACAATTGTCGTGTTTCTAGTGACAATTGCCACAAAATAAGATTTTTTTAGTGGCAATATAATGGAGTTTATTTATTTATTAAAATGTTGGTGGCAAATAAGCACATTATCCGTCCGATGGTAAGCGGTTACCGTAGCCTTTGGAGGCCTGTGACGTCAGCAACAGTGATGTCGACAATTTTCGCATCTGTCACCGTGGTCGTGGTGAAATAGGGGCCAGTAAGTACCTAATAATCACAATGGTCTTAAGTGTCACAGACCCTACTGGCGCTTAAGTCCTTTATGTCAATTTCTGCCTATTTTAATATGATAGTTATTTAAGTTTTATTTTAAGTTAACCTTAGCTATAAGTTTTAAATTGTTAAGATGTACTAACAAAATATGGACCATGTTTGTCTGAAATAAACGTTTTTTTTTTTAATTATAAAAAAAAAAGAAACCGAATAATTATATCGAACTACCGAGTACCGAACCTCCTTACAAATGTTAATCAGAATCAGTTGAGAAATGTGATTTGCAAAGGAGAAGAATTCGGATATACGAAAGCATTTTTGCCCAAGTTGAAACGGAGACCTTCGCTAACGCTCGGTCAATGATGGTTTAGGTACAGCCAGCTGCAGAGGAAAGGTATATACCACCCCTGCATACAATCATCTTTGCAAGGGTGGTACCTTTTCTCTGCAGCTGACTGTACACCTATAAAAATGGTTGTCCCTGCTGTAATTTTATACCGGTACCGTACTTTATATTTCAACCGGTATAGTTTTAACTTCAAAACGAACCGGTATTGATAAATAATAACGGTACCATACCGCTTATACCATAAAGAAAGCATGTCTCTGCTTTGCACAATTATTGTGTGGACAAAATTCTTATAATCATCGAAACATACCTACATACCTACGCACATAATGTCATTGAAATAAAACATTGTTTTTTTATATTAAATTTATATAATACTCGATATATACACATAACAATAACCAGGCCGCTGCGGTATTGGCTTGTAAGCTTCATCTCGGTCTCCAAATCCGCAAAAACTAGTTAGTACAAAATGCTGGTCTTGCCGTTGTTCTTGATTCTTGAAGATTATCAGAACAGCACGTAATCGCATACATATAGACGGAACGAACGGCAACAAAGTAGGTGTAGACACTGTAAGACTTTCAGGTATTAAACGAATTACGCTTCGTATTAATAGGTACGTAATATTTAAATGAATATATAATTCTCTAACGTAAATACAAGATTACAATTGACATCAAAAGTCATTGACGTACAGAAGTCATATACATTTTTTTTAATGACGCAAAATTGATACCAGCGTAATGAAAATCAATCCCAATCAGTAAAACGAGTCTTTAAACTTTTTTCATTTTAAGCGGGTTTTGAAGGAACAAGTTACTTAAATTCGATTGTAATCGTATTGTTTTAGGATAGTTTACTGCTGTTTTCGATCGTTACGACCTGTAAATAACAACAAATCAAATTTTAATTATATTTATTTACCCTATTTTTTGAAATACAATTTATCTACTGGTATACATTTTCGTATGCGTATATGATGAAATGTCCAGAAATGTCTATAATAATGTCAAAAACGAGCTACGACGATGTACACGTCTGCTTCGATCCAAGGCCAGCGGCCATCTGACTCGAAGAAGAATTTTGAGTGATGTCGTCAATGTATGGAAATTGTACGAAAGTTTACATTTGGGATTGAATTTCTGTGTTGTATTTGTGAGTAAAAATATAAGTAGATAATAATTTGCTAGTTTAGTTATCTAGTTTTCAAAATCACACAACAACTCAATTACTGTCAAAGGCAAAACTGTAATGCGTGTTGCTCAAACGGAACTCCATATTTTGATTTTTGGATACTTTTAGTGTCGATTTGTGAAGAATTACAGCAAATAAAAAATATTATGGCGTGAAGAGCCGGTACACGGCTTCTTCGTGAACAAATTTACGTATAATTTAATGCAGTTATTAAACATTTCTTGAACAAATTGATTGCACAAAGTGAGCTCTAAATCGAAAACGTCATATACCGTCCCCTTAAGCTGGCTCATTTTACTTAAAGGAGACATTCCTTTATTTTTAAAAAGAAACAAAACTGCATTCAAAGATTTTCTAAAACTCGCTTGCCTCGCTCGGGACTCGAACCGACTAAAAATTCCAAAATATAAAAACTCGCAATTTTATTCTACTAGTCGATACAGTTAATGTTAATGATAACATTTCTCCAAGAAACATTAGGTCTTAAACTCGTCTGTCGTACAAAATATCCATAAAATGTAATATTTAGTAATCAAGATTTTTTTAGACAAGCCAAATCGAAGAAAAAAAGTAAAATACTTTGAATGCAGTTTTGTTTCTTTTTAAAAATAAAGGAATGTCTCCATTAAGTAAAATGAGCCAGCTTAAGGATTTAAGGTAGTTTCCCTCCAGGGCCCGACTTATCTTTCCACACTGTATAAATACCGGGGTATGGAAAACAGCTGTTGTGTGCTGGCGGCCAAGTTTTATCTTCGAGTCGTATTCGGCAGCAAGTTGGCGCGCCAGAGTGCCTGCAACATTTACGGTGTATCGTACCAATATTGCAACAGGTTTATGCTTCGTGAATGGGTTATAGTTGGATGTAAACCGGGTTTCATGCATGCTATGAAACCCGGTTTACATCGAGGAAAACTTTATATGACGCCTGTTACTATAGTTCGTTTTTTCAGCATTAGAAAGAATGTAAGTAGTAATATATTTGCCCTAGATTTAGACGTATAAAATTTTTATAAACTAGTATGTATATAGGTACTATAGCTATATAGGTAGGTATTTTGCATTAAGAGGGGGCTTAATGATATGGTTTACTTGATCAAGATATTTGACAGTTCATTTTTTTGTTCATAAATTAATTTGTTATATGTATTATACTAAAAGCTAATAGCACCAGAAACGAGGGAATATTAACAGCACAAGATTGGACAACACAGTTATTTCACTACGAGCTTTAATATTGGGTCTTGTGAATGGTCGACGGTCGACTAGACGGTTAAAAGGCACTTGGTTCGAAGTGAAGTCATCTATACTATCAATAAGTTTTGGTATTAATATTGAGCGCCCGTTAAACTTGATCTGTCCAGAGTCCAGACTTTGTAAGGACCCTTTGGCCTTATTGAGGCGTATATCTATTTAATGGCCGACTATCAAAGTGGGTCTACTCATCATAAACTTTTAATTACTTAAACAACGGCATACGGTGGAAGTAACCTGCGCAAAACCAAAACCAAATGTCAACCAGGGAGGAATTTACATCTTCGTTTTATGAAAATTAGGAATAGACTCATAGTATAGTATGGAAGAAAAAAATTAACAAGGAAGGCACCACATAAGAAATGACTGCAGGGTCCTGACGATTTACGCCCTCTGTTCCGTCCATACGAAACTTTAACGGCATGATAAACCTTAACGACAGCGTACTTAAGATCGTAGTTATATGTCTGTACGGTTAAGAACTTTGTTATGGAGTAATTGAGTGTGGGTAATACAAGATTTACGATAAATACGAGGGATTTGTTAAAACAGTACATACATAGAAAAATCACAAGGTATGATTGTGAAATATTAATTGAATTTATAACGTCTTCGGTTACCGCGCCGCGATAGTTATTAATGATATTTTTAAGCGGATTCGCGTATAATATTAATTAAGTACGTATATTCAACAGTCTGAAAACAGTGTGCAAATATTTTGCGCACGACCTCTTGTCCCACAGGCATGACGAGGGGCATTTCCATCGTGTCCGCGGGCGGAACGGATACGTTTGTAACAGCTGTTCCGAATATATCAGCAAGAATATGTTCACGGCAAGTTTGCTAACGGGCTCTTGTGCAGCGTACAATTCGGAACTTCCGTGTGCCCATGCAGGTGACCTCAAGACGACAATAGCTGTATCAATACAAGCAGACGACATCTTTTCCTCATAAGTACAAATAGGAATATGAGGGCCAGTGACCAAGCACTTACAAACAACTTATAACTTACGTACCTACGTTTACGTAATTATTATTTCATTGATATATACTGGCCAGAAATGAAATTCCTCTGGGTTGGAAAAATAGATAGCAGTCGTTATCGTAAAAAAAGGCCCAAAAGTTTGCAAAAATTATTTGGATCAGTTTGCCAAAAAGCATACCTACTCCGTAATAGGGCTTATTTAAGCTGCAAACGGGGAAGCCCTAAGATGAGATGGAGAGCATGTGTTCGCGGCCTCTTCTCTGAGGAGCTTGACAAAGTGAACCTCTTCCGTGTGACGTGACAGTTGTTCCACGTATAGCATTCACAGCAGAATGTGTGTCACGGACACGTGGACACAAGACAGCTCTTCAACTTACAGCTTTCGCAGCAGACAGTGTTCACGGTACCTTTGCCGACGGCCTCTTCTCCGACAAGCACGACGAGGGGAACCTCTTCCGTGTCCGCGGGCGGTGTCACGGACACGCGGGCGCGAGACAACTGTTCCACGTACAGCATCCGCAGCAGGCGCCGACACGCGAATGTGGTCACGTCCGGGCACATATCCATTTTGAATCCGCTCTGTTTGATAAAATGTAATTTTAAAAGCGATACGATAAACTTAGTGAACGCGATATACAATGGAAATCACTCGTATTTAAAGTCCGTCTCAAGTATCGAAGTCCGTCTTAAGTTTTCAGTTAAGCCAGTAATGACCGCGGGTATTAACGAAAACCGCAATTTGCAACTATAACTGAAGCTCGCCTTGTTTGTCAGACGAGTTAAATATGATGCGCTACAGAGATGACGTTTATACACATACACATTCCATTTATGGTAGGTAATTCTTAGGAAATGTAACGTGAAATGACATATTCATATCACATTACGACACAACACATCAGTGTAACATTATACCAATCTTATTATTAAGCGGAAGCTTAACTAACTTGGTAAGACTCATGTGGGTAACAATAGTAGTTTATGCAACTGATACTTAATGAAAGGTCTTAAATATGAGTGTGGTTTATTGCAAACTGTTTCAGAGACCTAGTATCATGTCTAGAAATACTTAAAGTTGTTTCTGGTTACCAGGTCTGAACTATGTATCATACCTACTAATATTCAAAAATTCAGCAACATAGGGCATCTCAAAGCTATGTATGTATAAAGGTCTATGTAAGTAAATTTAATTGGTCTTATTTTGTGGCTTTAAGTAGTTTGCGTAAAAGTTTTTTACTATTTTTGCTGTAGGTAACATTTAACTAATAGATTACAACGGTGGTGTAGAAAAATTAGTTTTCTACTTATCTTTTTAACTACTCTTATTACTCTCCTACTTAGTCAAATGAACCGCAGCATTCGAGTAGGACTAGCAACGTAGCCAGGTACAGCGCAAATGGGGGTAGACAGTGCCGGCCCGAGCCCTTGCTCAGGGTAGAGCGAAATCGGGTTTTGGCGCCCTTCGTTGAAGTTTTCAAGCGTATTTTGAGCCCCGGCCATACTCGCGTCTTCTAAAACTCTTTTTTTTCTCATTTCCCATTTTGGCGCCTAGAGCGGCCGCTCCACTCGCTCTACCCTAGATCCGGGCCTGGGGGTAGACACAGATCTACTGTAAAGTAGCTGAGTGTTGCAGTAAGGACGCTAAGCACGAATACGCGTAATTATATTGCTGTCCCGTGTCTCGACCATGATGCCGACGGTCACGAGCGAGATTGGAGTAGAATTAGAGGGCCAATGTACGAAATCTTCAGGCATTGCGTACTTACTTTATATGCACTGTATTATATTGCGTACTTACTGCTTATGGACTGGCTTCAGTTCCATTGAGGAGCAGTGACAATACATCATAGAAAAAGTGCAGATTTGAACACAGGTCCAACGCACTCCGCCGATTAAGTTACTTGATAGGAGTTAAGTTGCGTGACAACTTTAACGTATCAAATTTAAAACGTAAGCGTAATAATATTGTAGACAAAATGCCAAGTTCTCTAGCTTCCTCATGTTCGTGTATTATATTAGTTATTTACTTGACGGACAGGATCAAGCTCCTTAGCGTCCAGGTTGAGGAGCAGCGGGAAGGTGTCGCAGACGACGTGCGCGTATCCGGGCGCCTGGCAGATGGGGTTGGCGCGGAGATCGAGCACGGTGAGCCGGCGCAGCTGACGCATGTACACTGCCAGCTCGAGCAGCGAGCCGAACCTGTTGTTGCGACCGTGGATCTCGCGAAGTCTGCGGATGAAGTCATCTCGTATAAGGTCAACCGAGGTAAATACGTCTTTTAACCTTTTGGACGCCAATGACCGATATATCCGCACCGTATATAGGTTCAACGCCAAAGACCGATTAATCGGTCACATATCACAGAGCAACATAGACCTACGTGCACATGCATAAAGTTCAATTTCAGTTTTGACACTTTGGTGACGTGGCATCAGCGTGACAGCTTTTGTGTTTGACACGGCGTCGAAAAGGTTAAAGATTTCTTCTAAACGGAACATTTTAGAACTTTTGCAACCATCTCTGTTTTGAAGTGTGGTCACTGAACTTTAATGTAGACGGCTATAATAGTTATAATATGTTGCGTTTCGAAGATATCTTCAAATGACGAATTTACTTCGGTTGACCTTACACAATATGTAAAAGTAGAACTACGTCGGAACTCGTAGGTTATGTTTTATAGTAATTAAGAAAAAAATGTTGGTGGTCGAGCATGCGCGTCGGAAGGGTCAGCGTCAAACTCACAATCCTTTCTAATGAACGTCCGGTCGAGGTTATAAAATAAGAACGCATTATATTTATTATAATATAATACTTTGATAATAATAATATGTACTTAGCATATTTGTTAGGTATGTTTTTCTGTTAAATAGATAGCTACCTATTTAACAGGTGTCTATTTATGTTACGCGCGGCTCTCTGTATTATGCTTACTTACGTATAATATTATACTTCGTTTCTCTTATCATTAGAAAAAGGGTAAACAATTTTGACATGTCTTTTTATTGAAAAACGCTTTTAAATAAATAATACTTAACTATTACTTATATTTATAAGTGCAGACTATACCAACCAAACCAAAGAAACTGGGATATTTTATATACCTTACCTAAGATACATTTGGAAAATACTTTGAACAAATAAATATCTCATACATACCTCGCACATCCGGAGAATATCTTCATCGACTTTAAATTATTTTCGTTCAAATTTAGATAGTCAAGTTGCAATAACGTCCAAAGTCCCTCGTTTGATCCTAGTTCGAAGCTCGAAATGTTGTTGTAAGACACATCCAGCCATAATAATCGGAGATGGTTCAAGTTTTCCAAGCGCTGGATGTGGTTAAACGATAAATCTAAATGACGAAGATATCTAGAAAAGTTTGTCTTGAGTAGGTACCTACTTGTTTGTGAGCAAACGTGTAACTGACAACAAAAATAATATGAATGAAACCTTAAACTTTGCAGACCGCTTATAATCTTGATGTTGTTGTGAGACAAGTCTAAAATAGTAATCGACCAAAACATAGCTAGGTCTCTTATCTTTTTCACCGAGTTGTATTTATAATGCACTTCTGTGAGAAACCATTGCGCTGAAACAGAAAACCACTCTTTAAAATTTTGTAGTATTTCTACATAAGTCGGATTGTTTTCGCAGAATCAATTGCTTTTCCGGGTGGCAAAATCAGGTGCGGTACTGATATCGGCTTCCGACGATGTCGCTGGAAATGAGGAGATCAGTGAACAGCCAGTCGGTAAATAGGAAAACCTGTAATGGATAAACCCGGTGTTTTGTGCCAAGACGGGACCACGTTTCCCGCATTGCATCGGGACCGCCCGCTTTCCTAGCGCGAGCCAAACGAGAGCTATCGAATTGAGCACGAGCGGGGCCGCTGGGTACATTACGTTACCGTTAACCTTTCCGTATCTACACCCGGGACAGGTAATCCAACTCACGTATCGACTAGACTAATGTTTTATTTACGTGTGCTATACTCCAATACGGTTTCCAGTCTGTTGAAATCCACGGACAGATATTGCAGGTAGAGAAGGTGCGACAGAACACTTATGTTTGACAGCAGATTCGACGATAAATCCAAGTATACCAAATACTTGTAATGCTGCAGTACGTCAATATTTTGCAATCGCTGTAATTGAAACAAGCGTTAAGCTGCATTCAGGCAGTGAAAAATGAGAGTGATTTAATTTACAATTAAATCAACAGTCCGCATTGTAAAGAGGATTAAAAAAAAGTATATTTGAGTAGATACATATTTCTTAAAAAATCTGCAACATAAATAAATAGGATTTTACAGAGACTAGAACCCAAGATGGTTTTACAAATTAGATAAATAAGGGTCGGTTTAACCTTTCCTGTGAGGTTCAATTTGATGTAAACGTAGTCTTCCAGTATCGGGATACGGTGCAGGTAGGTGAGGCAGGCGGCGACCATATCCCTCGTGAGGACCCCGCCGACCAGCTCGGCCACGTCGCGCAGTTGGAGCACGCGCACCGACGGCGAGTATGTGTCCTCGTACAGCTCAGGGAAGTTGTAGAAGCAGCCCCAGAGTTGGTCTTCGTTCATCAATGGCGTCACGTTATGTGGGAACTAACAATGAACGCATTGTGTTACGGCTTGTGGCATATATGTAGTACATTTAAAAAAAATTGGTATGAGGCCTTAACGGACGGATCTATAGGGACGCAACGTTATTGTGATAATAAAATAAGATTAGGTACTATAATGTGAGGATTATAAAAACGTTAGTTTGTATTTGCGGAATTGTAAATTTTGATTGGTGACGGTAGAGGTGGGTAAATTTTCAGATTCTGTCAATTTACCCCATTTCACACACAAGCGCACTTCACGCACACTACCTCACTTTACTGGGACAGGTCATTGACCCATCAAGTTTTTTTAAGATTGCGTTTTGAGTTTAGTGTTAACCACTGACCTCTTTTGAGGAACAGAAACTGTAAAAACGTTCCATTGAAAGAAGAAAGAGAAACAATACATTAAATCTTGCTCTCCTTGTCTGTTCATGTCACACGTGACGTATTTAAATTCTAATTTAATTCATTTGATTGTTAACTATTTTCTGCATATTATGGCTTTGTCGAGATACGCGTTTTGTAAAGTTAAACCGAATAAACCCAGATGTCATTAAGTCAGATGTAAAATGTTATTTACTACTCTATACGGTTATTCATAAGGCGAAAAATCAATTCAATTAAAAATTTAAATAAATAAAGTTTCGGCAGGGTGGAAATTTAATTAAGGCCGACAAAATAAAATTTAATAATATATGTCGGCTGATGTACCCCTAAGATCTTTACAGATTTACTTGTACGAGTATCCTATATTCGCTATTTATTTTGCTATTAAATTTATAAAATTAAAATAAATAATTAAATATTATACTGGCATTCCACCGCTATTATTTCAGTGCTGAACTGATTATCTTCGATCGTAGCCTTGATGATGTAGTTGTACTTACACTTACGGCGGTAGGAGCGGCAATGAACCCCGCGCAGCGTAGAACGAGAGGTGCGTTGGGATAAGTGCATATACATATAATTCTTCGTGCGTCTGTCTGTCTGTCCGTCCGTCTGTCACAGTCTATTTTCTCCGAAACTACTGGACTAATTCAGTTGAAATTTGGCACACATATGTAAATTTGGCACACAAATGTAAATTTGTGACCCAAAGATGGACGTGTAACGTAAATAAAATGTATTTTAGAGAATTTGAAATACGGTAGCCATTTTTGGGGGGGGGGGGGGGGTAAATGAAAAAATTAAAAAATGTTTTTTAAACTATATAGTGTTACATATCAAATAAAAGAGCTCATTGTAAGAATCTCAAACATAACTTTTTTTATAATTTTAGGATTAATAGTTCAGCAGTTATTCATGAAAATAGGCAAAAAATGATCATTCTCCGCCCACTTTCTCCGAAACAACTGGATCTAAAATTTTGAAAAAAATACACAAAGTAGTTCTTTACCTATATATGTCAGGAAAATCTATAAGAAATGTGCAGTCAAGCGTGAGACGGACTTAATATACGGAACCCTTAGAATGCGAGTCCGACTCGCACTTGTTTTTGTTTAGCTCTTATTAGGTTTAAGGAGTTTTATGAGTGAAAAAAGAAGTTTTTTGTTTTATGTGCCCGCGTTATTGCCGATCGATTGTGTTTTAAACGATAATTAGACAAAAAAACTTGTTTTTCACCCAACGAATATAGATCCCCATGACACATCTTCCAAGTCGCCTTTGGATAGGCTTAATTTTAAAAATAATTGAAATAATGTTCTATATCATTCATACTTGCAAAAAAAGACTAAAAATAATTTACGTGACCAATGCTTATTATTAGTAAATATCTTACAATTTAATATCTGATATATCACACGATACAAAAAAATGGCCGCAAAGTTAAAAGTTTATTTATTTACGTTACTAGTCCATCTTTGGATCACCGACTCTTTGTCATATGTGAAAAATGTGTACCAAATTTCAATTGAATTAGTCTATTAGGGGCAGACACACGAGTGATCTTAAAAGGGATTTTTTTCTTGAATGATTTGTATGTACTTACCCCAACGCACCTCACGTTCCACGCGGCGCAGCGTAATCAGTAAGTACCTAATAATTAGTGTCCGACCGAAACACAAATTTCTGTATATATAAATATTGTTGTCCTACTTGCTCGCCAACTTTTGGTCTTTGTCACATAGTTTAGTTTCATAATACGAAGTACTATTTCGTATGTTTCGGCCAGGCCGAAAGATTCGGCCGTTTTTTGGCCGAAACCGAAACTACGGCCGAAACATGATTTTATGGCCGAAACCGAAACCGAAACCGAATCTTCGGTCGGACACTACGAATAATCACAATGGTCTAAGTACCACAGACCCTACTGTCGCTTAAGTCCTTTATGCCAATCTCTGCCTATTAGAACTTATAAAAAAAAAAAGAAACCGAGTAATTATATCCAACTACCGAACCTGCTTACAAATTTTCTCGAGATATTTGAGAAATGTGATATGCAAGGGAGAACATTCGAACAAACGAAAGTATTTTTGCCCAAGCTGAAACGGAGACCTTCGCCTACGCTCGGTCAGTGATGGTTTAGGTACAGTCAGCTGCAGGTCACCCCTGCATAGAAGATTGTATGCAGGGGTGGTACCTTTTCTCTGCAGCTGACTGTACACCTATAAAAAATTGTTGTACCTGCTGCAATTTTATACCGGTACCGTACTTTATATTTCAACAGGTATAGTACCTTCAAAACGAAGCGGTATTGATAAATAATAACGGTACCGTACCGCCTATAAATAATAATAATAATTCAGCCTATATACAGGGTGGTCCAAAACTTGACGTCCAAAAATTTTTTTTTAGATTCCTCACGTCGTGGGCTATCAGAATATACCCCATGTATGTTAGCCGATTTTTCGTAGTTATCGAGTTATGATTTTTTTTTACTTTTAACTTTTCATATGAAATTCCGGGGTTCCCATACAGAGTGGCTAAAAAATAACTGCATTTCCGTTGCCAGGGAGGTTGTAAAAGTTGCTCAGTATAATCCCAACACCTCCCTGGCAACGGAATGCAGTTATTTTTCAGCCACTCTGTATGGGAACCCCGGAATTTCATAGGAATAAGAATAAGAATTGTTTATTGCCACATACATGAACATAAAATAGAGTTAGAATTACTTACATAATAAAATAAAACAGTTGTTATCATATACAAAACAAAAGTGAGAAGATCTTTGTATTAGGCACAGGGTTCCAGTCTCAGCGTGTGCCGGGCCTAGGTGCCCGGCGCTGGTTTTCAGACCGGTCCCAGACTATGGACGGTCGGAGAATATTACCTACATAGGAAAAGTTAAAAGCTTAAAAAATCATAACTTGAAAACTACGAAAAATCGGCTAACATACATATGGGGTACATTATGATAGCCCACGATTTTTGGACGTCACGGTTTGGACCACCCTGTATAGACAATAATCTCAACGCTAGCCCAATGCGGATTGGGGACTTCACACACAGCTTTGAATTTCTTCGCAAATGTATGCACTACGAGTATGCAGGTTTCCTCACGATGTTTCCTCCTTCACCGAAAAGCTAGTGGTAAATATCAAATGATATTTCGTACATAAGTTCCGAAAAACTCATTGGTACGAGCCAGGATACCAATGAGTTTTTCCTTACCGCTTATACCGTAAAGAAATAATGCAGTCTCTGCTTTGCACGATTATTGTGTGGACATAATTCTTATAATCACCGAAACATACATACCTCTACGCACAGAATGTCATTGAAATAAAACATTGTTTTTTATAGTAAATTAATATAACATTCGATTTATACACATAACAATAAGCAGGCCAGGCCGCAGCGATATTGGCCTGTAAGCTTCATCTCGGTCTCCAAATCCGCAAAACTCGCTGGTACTAAATGCTGGTCTTGCCGTTATTAATTATCTTGATTCTTGAAGATTATCAGAACAGCACGTTACGTAATCGCATACATAGACGGAACGAACGTAGGTGTAGACACTGCAAGTCTTTAGGTATTAAACGAATTACGCTTCGTATTAATAGATGAGTAATATTTAAATGAACATATAATATTCTCTAACATAAATACAAGATTACAATTAATTGACATCAAAAGTCATTGACGTACAGAAGTCATATACATTTTTATAATGACGCAAAATTGATACCAGCATAATGAAAATCAATCCCAATCAGTAAAACGAGTTTTTAAACTTTTTTCATTTTAAGCGGGTTTTGAAGGAACAAGTTACTTAAATTCGATTGTAATCGTATTGTTTTAGGATAATTTACTGCTGTTTTCGACCGTTACGACCCGTAAATAACAACAACTCACATTTAAAATTTGACTGGAGCTCGACGTGATTATATTTATTTACCCTATTTTATGAAATACAATTTATCTACTGGTATACATTTTCGTATGCGTATATGATGAAATGTCTTTATTAATGTCAAAAACGAGCTATGACGATGTACACGTCTGCTTCGATGCAAGGCCAACGGCCATCTGACTCGAAGAAGAGTTTTGAGTGATGTCGTCAATGTATGGAAATTATACGAAAGTTTACATTTGGGATTGAATTTCTGTGTTGTATTTGTGAGTAAAAATATAAGTAGATAATAATCTGGTAGTTTAGTTATCTAGCCTTCAAAATCCCACAACAACTCAATTACTGTCAAAGACAAAACTGTAATGCGTCTTGCTCAAACGGAACTCCATATTTTGATTTTTGGACACTTTTAGTGTCGATTTGTAGAGAATTACAGGAAATAAAAAAAAATATGGCGTGAAGAGCCGGTACACGGCTTCTTCGTGAACAGATTTGCGTATAATTTAATGCAGTTATTAATCATTCATTGAACAAATTGATTGCACAAAGTGAGGTCTAAATCGAAAACGTCATATACCGTCCCCTTAAATGAAAATTTAATAAGTGTACCTATAATTGGCCATACCATAACTACGTGCAAGAGGTACGGTAATTGACAATAGACTTAATTAGGCCCAAACAAACGCAACTCAACAATATTTGTTATCCTTTTAAATGAGCTCTATGATTTCTCTCGGTTGGCAAAATCACAGTGCGAGTATTTCAAGTTGAAACGACATCCGATAAGATATTTTTACCTCGGGGAAATACCAGTCGCGGCGAGTGATGAAATGTGACCCTACTCAAGGGGACGTACATCAAATTGGTGGGGACTGGGGACGCGATCCTGCCGTTACTTTTGAGTCCTACATCACCTCAAAAGATGTTTAACGGCCCTTTTACCTGCGCCGCATATTACATTTCCAAGGGGGTTGTTGACGACCATATTTCATGCCGAAGTTTATGTTCATGAATTTTACATGCAACGCCAAACAACTTTCAGGTATGGTAAGTATGCCTGATTCGGAGTTGGAAAAATATGATAATTAATAATGTACGCGAACAGATTTCGTGTCGTTTTCCGGAGCCCGTAAACGTGAATGAATTTTCAATTTTCGGAGCCGTAATGGGAACTGGAATATGAAGCGAGTTTTTTGTTCAATTGAAAAAAAAAAGCTAAAGATTTTCTGTTTTTTTTTTGTGGTGGGAATGACTGGGCTTACTGCTTCAATAGGTATGTCCTCTGGGTTGTTCCGTATGTCTTCAAACAACTGATGACCGGGCAGCGTGAACCCGCTACGGGATGTTAAACTTTGTTTTAAGCTGCCGACTCCACCTAAAACACAAATCCGGCAACTACACATTCAGTCTTATATGTAACGTAAGCTAGTTGTGTAATTTTTTGTGTCATATTTATATATATATTATATATTTATTTAGGCTATATACATCCCGCTGCTGTGTGTATCTTCATATGCACGAGAGGTGGAGCTATAGTCCCAAGCTGGCCACAAGTGAGCTGGGGACTTCACATCTTTGAATTTATTCGCGGATATATGTAGGTGTATTTTTTAACCGAGTTAAGTTAAGTAAGCGACTGTTAAATATCAATATCAAAAGATGTATAATACATAGTTTAGTACGAGCCGATGTTTGAAACAATGATTTCCGATAACAAAGTCGCACGTGTCGTAGGGCATTCAATATCAGAATAAAATGAAATAATAAAACGACTAATATATAACGTCTACACTCGTATGAGTGTATTAATCTAAAAAAACAATGTCTGGGATCGCAACCCTAACAAATCTTGTAAAAACAAAATCACTGGAATCGTAGAAGGGAAGATATTAAAAATCCAGCACGCGCTCACGGCAAAAACGTAAAGGTTATGGTGTGAATGATAAACGCCGGCCATTCCCAGCCCCGGACATATTTTCCGCGCTCTTGCCCCACAGACGCACCTCACGCACCCAATGAACCCCGACATATCCTTAAAATATGTGCTAGGCTGAGGAATTAGGAAAAAATAGTGATAGCCAGAGATCGGACAGATTGGCGTCATTGCTCGCAATAATGTGGACATGACTCCAAATTTTATTAAATAATTAATCATTTAATTAATTTTTTACCTGAGATTTAATTTTGTTCCCTAGTCAATAAATAGCACTTAAATATATTTTTGATATAAAAAATAAGTACCTACAGAAAATTTGGAAAACATACTAATTATTTTTTTAAATAAATTTACATTATAAGAACTCTTTGTGTTATTTATTGATTAGGAATCAAAATTAAACCTCAGGTAAGAAATTAATTAAATGATTAATTATTTAATCAATTTTGGAGTCATGTCCAGATTATTGCGAGCAATGTCGCAAATTTGTCCGATCTCTGGTGATAGCTGATATGCATTTGTCAGGTAAATTCATCACTCATCATCATCAGGTAGCCCTGATGAACCCTGCGTTGCGGTTCATTTTTTTAAGGATTTAATTTGGTCTGTCGATAAATTAATAATTATTTTTAATTAGATACATACATTCCGAGAGACTTTCAAGGTAGTTAAGCCTAGAGACTTCAGTCCAGGATTTCAGCAGGCTGGTTACAAAAAAATTCCTACAAGCCTTCCTGTCTCCAAGCATAAAAAGGCTAAAAGGCTTCCTCAGCTCGTCGCTTTCATCGTTCGTGTCATCTAACGACTCGGTTGTTTTAGAAATCTCTTCACTATTAGATTCATTCATTACGATATTTAATGAAAGCTTCAGAGTTAAATAATTCCTTACACTCAACTTACACTTGTGTTTGAATGGGTGAGTGACAGTAAGTTGACATTTACTGTCATTTATAAACTTATTCTCAGTATTCTCATATTGTATTAGTTTTTAGCGTGTAGTAGTTTAAGGTTTGCTTAATATTACGAGTACTCAAGTTTTCATCCCGGCTGCACCAAAGAGTGTAAGCGTCAAAGAGTAGTATAATATATATATATGAGAAAAACCGGCTTGGAGAAAGCTATAGTACCTACATGTCAATGTGGTGTCAGTGTAAATGTCAGATACCATCTGTAACTCCATTGTAACTCACACGAAGAAAGAATGAGCGTAATTCATATGATTTTGTATTTTTAACTGACTTCTTTACCCAGAAGGAGGAGGTTCATAATCATAATCATTTATTTGTTGCAAGACTTGCAAGGTTGCAAACCATGGTATTCGGTTGTGGCTCTTTTTTTTAAGTTTTTTAATGACTCGTCTGGATTTTGCGTTTGTGTTAAATAAAGTTAATTTGTGTAAATTGGTATATATATTATTTTGTGAAAATGTGGTGCTAGTTTGGTGTGTAGTTTAACCGCCTAAAAAAATTGAGTAAGTTTTCTCAAGAAACAAACGTTCAACTTCATCGAAAATGTAAATGTTGGTAAGTACGTTAAAGATGCTGATGGAATGAATTATTCTTGGTAGTTTATGTAGTTGTTTTTGTCGAGTAATATAAACGTTTCTATTAAACTTAAGAGTCGGTAGAATTCATAATACTAGTACTTGCCAAGGTACCTTTATCTAGGCAATTATTTATGCATTCTCAAGACAAGAGTTTGTCATTAGGTAGGTATTTTATAGTGTCAAATAAAAATTGGGCTTCCTGTAAGTAAAATCAGATAAGTATCAGTTTTAGAACAGTAGCATTCGTTAGCATCTCACGGTTGGAAGGATCCTTCAGGTAATAATAAAAATGTGCGTCTCGTTAGTAAAATAAAAACGTCCAATGAAACGGGTTGAAAGTTCGCAAATTCCTCGGGAACGAATGAATTGCCGCTACAGTTCAGAAATAGGCCGCCCGCCGACTTTCAGCGACCTTCACAAGGATGGAATTTAATTATCTTAAAAGTAAGGAGCAACTTGCATTATCACATTTTCGTGCCCCGAGCGGGCTGCGGGCGGGAAGGATAGTATATGTATACACACACATGTATATACTATCCTTCCTAACAAAGAATATTGCCTGCGCATGAGTCTTATGATCATGCATGACTTTTTAATAAGAACACAAACCAATATGAGGTCGTTAGGAGGGAAGATCAGAATAAGTAACTACATATAGTCTTTTGTTCTCCTAGATAAGCGAGGCCTATTCGAAGTTTCGGTACCTACCTACATATTGATTTCGTTCTTGTACCATTCGCATCAATATGTATATTATATTAGATTTTGCCCGCGACTTAGACTGTGTAAAATTAATATTCTCTTATTTCACTTCTATAGGAATTTTTTAAGGGATGATTTTCGGGATAAAAACTATTTTTTGTGCTTCCCCAGGACTCAATACCTAATAAATTTAATCTAAGTCAGTTCAGTGGTAACAGACAGACACACGTACAGACTTACATTCGCTTTTCCTATATAGTATAATAGAAAATAGTATGGATTAGTACGAACACGACGCCCAAGGAGTGATTTTAAATAAGGTCTAGTAAAGTCTGAATATGTTTCTTAGTGCGCCTATCGCAGACACGCGATTAACTGGCGCTAGGGTAATTAATTATTTACCTTACATATAAACGCGCACATGCTGCGTCCGATATCGTGCTGAATAGGTACGACTAGGATAGGCACTAGAATGTTTATGAATTAACTAATACCCCTAAAGGCATGTTCACTATTTGTGGTCTCATACATTTTAAATTCAGCATGTCGATGGCAAATACATAAAAGGGAGTTGCTTCATAATGCAGAATCATTTCCATTCACAATAGGTGTACATGCAAATCTCTAAATGCATCGATAAGTAATGGTGCTTTCATTGAAAGGTTAGTTTCATCGCGATTTTAGTTTACCCAATCGTACAATCGAAATTCTTCAATCTACTCGTATCTCTTCCTCATCTTTGTCCCGCGAATGGCTCTCATTTTAGTGAAGACAAACTAACTTAATGCAACATTTATGTTCATCCTATTTGACTAACGGGATCTTCACGTCTCCGGCAGCGTTACCCATTTAATATTTCCTTTTTAAGTTATACGTTAGTTGGAGCCCTGGCATGATCACTCCCGTTAAGTAATTCATAAAACGTCTTGTCACAATATTGACCACATTTCATTTATAACTTGACCTCAAGACTAAAAAGTGACTAAATCCCAACATGGCGCCCTTGTGGTCTCTTAGAAAAACTAGGTGAGATGAACTAGCCCCCACTTACTCTTTTTTTTGAGCCACCCCGCATACAACGCCACATAATAACATTTAACTTTTCAGGTTATTGTGCGTAGGTATGTAGTTGCAAGCGTGTATAGTCTGCTCTACTTACTATCAGGATTAGGTATAGATTTGAGCCGTTCTCAAGAACGTTCTCCGTTTACCATGGGAAATATTCTGGAGCAAGAATATTCGTAGTGGTTTGCTTGAATCGCATCGTTCGGCAGGCTTTATGAATAACAGATCTGCCTAAGTCGCAGAGAATTTGAGAGCATTGCGCGGCGCGAGCAGTTTACCGCGTTATGAACGTGTCGTCTAAGTATTTTCTCGTTGAACGAATTTTTCACAGAAGTTTTATAACTACATAGATAAAGTTTTCTCTCGTTTGCAGCTCTAAGCATACTTTACTTCATACATGTGACTCTAGGCTCTAAATTGCACTGCGTGAGTTTTAATTCTGGCTACCTATTGCATTTTTAAAATAGGTAGCTTGGGTTCTACGTTAGGTATTGCATTTTAAGGTTATAAATTTTATGGCGAATTATAAAAGTAAGGAGCACTTAAAAATTTGTATGAAATCTGTTTTTCGCTCCTTATTTTCACAATAATCCATAAATCTAAAAAAAGTCAAAAGATAGGAACATAGCTGTATATAATAAATCAAAATATGTAAAAATATTTTCCATAATGTCAATACTTAGAGAGGTAAATGGGGACTATGTTTATATGGGAAAGCGGCCGTCCCCTTTCCTCTTAAGCACTGATATTTCTGGTTTGCTACGGATACTCATTAAACATTATTCGGTGCATTATTTTTAGATCCCTTCGATTCAAAAAATCTCTCAAAGGCCGCGCTTTGGCAGCTAATAATTGGCATGAATTCTACAAGAAGCTGCCTTGGCTCGGCGTTTCCTTTTTTTAATATACTTAATTGCCGGAAAGCCCGAGTCAGCTTTCACGTTTCAGATTTTCATTGATGGAAGTGAGGAATAAAAACTGGCACGTTATTTTCTATTTAAGAAAAAGGCGATGTTTATGAGGGCGCCCTGCAAAGTGCCGAGAAAAGAACGGAATTCATTAAACCATTATTTTGCTGTTGTAACATTTTAATAAGTTACGGTGATATGGTCATAATTAAGTAAAGAAGGAAAATTTATGAATATAAAAATAAAGTCGATTGTTTATAGCACAGGCAGACTGGTTATAAATTACAAATGCTACCTACTACCTACCTACCCACAACATACCCGTGTTAGTTTTCATTTTGTCATTAAACTGATTTGTTTTTTATTCCGGGATCAGGACCATAATTTTGTATCCGCATCGCAATTACAGTTTAGTTATGTAAATAAGTGAGTCAGTGAGTTCCATGTAAACGTTGCCGCAGGGGCCCGTTTCTCAAAAGCTTGTAACTTGTAATACAAGTGGAAGTTCCTTTCTAGCAAAAGCTGTCAAAAAGTGACATCCGCTTGTATTACAAGTTACCTACAAGCTTTTGAGAAACGGGCCCGTCGTTGCTTGTAAAAAATAAAATGCTACCTATTAAAGTTAGTGAAACTGTTTTAAACGTTGGCATCATGCAGCAAGTTACTCGTACGTACGTCGGATCGCAGTTAGTCGGGCGCAGCCCGCTACCTAACTGGGGGATTTGTCCCGAACTGCATTCTGAGAACATATGGTGACAAAGTACATGGTTGCATACAGCAGGTACGTATCGCCTTTAACTCATCCATTATGGACAGACGGGGAAGAAAAGATGTACTGTTAGAAAGCGAACGATAGTTAGTAGTACTCCTAAAATAAGGCAAAAGAGAGATACGTATATCACTGGGAAGTAAACAACAGCAGTAGAAAAAAAACGTAGGTAGTTCTGTTAAATAAATATTTCGGGACTTAATAGGTAGGTAGTTATTTTATTTTAACTGTAAATACAGACGTCGGTCATCGCACCCAGGGCTCGTAAAGTGGTTAAGGGGATGTGTAAACCCTCGTGGTCCTCAACTGCCGCTCCGCTCTGGTTGAGGAACGGCAGCCATCCAAACACATAAATAAATATATTATGTTCCTGGCTCGCGGGCTATACAATATTGATACTTAGTTGCTATATACAAAACCGACGTACACGACATAGACGACAGGAATTCCTTACGATTGTTATTTCTACTTGACCGAACCTTCTGTACTGCTGTTTGTGTGGGCACTCCCGGTAGTTCTCGCTCTGGAGGATTTCATCGGACTCCGCTAATCCAGTCTTAGTTTGAAACTCGTAGTTGCACAGCAATGCCACATAACATGACCAAGTAGGTAATTCAGTTATAAATAGTAAATATCTGGGAGACCGAGCTTTGCTCGGAAAACATATAAAAAAGCGCGTTTTCCCAGAGATAAGACCTAGATCGATTTTTCGCCCCCGAAAACCTCCATATATCAAATTTCATCGAAATCGTTAGAGCCGTTTCCGAGATCCCCGATATATATATATAATAAATATACAAGAATTGCTCGTCTAAAGATATTATTATTATTAATATAATAATTTGATGTAGCCATGAGACTTTTAAATCATCAAAATGCCTACCGATTTGCTTTATCGAATTGCGGTCGATTGTTTGCCTGAAACCTACAAAACTTTTGTGGTTCTACCCGTTGAAACCATATTATGCAGGGAATCAGCAGTGGGTCATTCCATCGTTTCGGGTGTTACACTTGAACTCATATAGGTTAAGGTTTTATTCGATATTGTAAAGCAACTAGGAGGTTATAACTATTGATTCATCCACTACTTTGATAATATTTTCTTTTCCTGAACACACATAATTAAAATATAAGAGCAATAACGAGAGAATCACTAAAAAGTAGCTGTTTCGGGTGTTACGCGAATTGGCCTATTGACCATCAGTCCCAAAATGCATAAATTAGCGAATTTTCTTAAGTAACCTCCAATTTTATTTATGTCAAGTATTAATAGTTTATTTTATATAGTCTACTGAAACACTGAAGTAACACTAAGGCCCACTTGCACCATTCCACTAATCCGGGGTTAACCGGTTAAACCTGGAGTTACCTTGGTTACCAGTACAATTTGACACTAGGTTACTGGTTTAACCGCTCAACCCCGGCTTAGTGGGATGGTGCAAGTGGACGTTAGTATCACTTTTTAATTAATTTTAATAAAATAAATTACCTGTTTCGGGTGTTACGAGTACGAAATTAAGACAGATTTATACGAAATTATGGCTTATTTTATTGAAATCATTGTCTTTTTAATAAATTCGATTAAAAACATAAGTAATAAATGCTGAATTATTATAAAATGGGCATTTCTCAGGAGGGCCATTTTTACGTGTCCGGGGCAAAAAGTTATTGAATTTACTGTTCAATAAATCTGAATTAATTCAGGCATGATTTTCAGCATATATTCTGTCTGGGACACTATCAAACTATTTATTTATTATTTATATAATACATTATAAAAAAATATCCAAATGCAAAAAATGATGTTCGGTGGGCGTGTCCCGCGCCCAGATTTTTTGAAACAAAAAATTATTACTCAAGATGGGGCATTATATCGGAGTTATTATCGGTGTTCACGCATAAGGTATTAGTTAACTGATCATATTCTTTATATCAAAATAATGTGTTTGCTCAATACATTGAATAAAACCAAATTTACGATGTGTCCCGGGCTATTGACTGATTTCGGTGTAATTTACAAACCATGTCGGTACTCTTACAAAGTTGTAGACCAGGAACTCAGTGGCTCAAACAAAGTATGCTTTAGTTGTGCCTTAACCGTTGAATAAAGTAGAGGTGCAGTCACAGTATACTAAAGTAGTTTTTTAAATGTTTCTCTGTCATTCGGTGGATTTGGTTCTATGTTTTTTTGAGATCGGTGGTGCAATATTCTCCCACAGTTTTAGTGCATTTATCGCTATGCAAGCGATTAAGAAATCCTCGAAAGTACCTAAACCCATCATTATTACATCTCCTCTGTATCATTCATACTATTTCTGTAATTGCTAAAAAGCGATTAATTTTGACATCACTGGTGTTGATTTTCTTGGTTTAGGTGGATTTTTTGACCACCGATATCAAGAAAGTGATCACCGAATTCAAATCCTGCTTTGTATACTAGTTTGTTGTACTTTATTTTCTAACTTATCACACATAAAAAGTTCAAGATACGCTTTATAAACGTAAAACTATGCTTGTACGTAAATTAAGTCATAGTATAAGTAAACAAAATCACTAGTTTACAATGAGTAGTGTTTTTTTTTTCACGAGACGTATGTTGAAAATCGTAGACCCAATGTTTCTTTCTCTCTTTTCGCTGTTGTCTTGATCTATCTTCAAACCAATGGAGTATATTATGTGAATTTGTCCTCTGTATCACTTGAGACCCTACACCACAATACCTTTAAACGTGTCAGCCATATTAAATAAATGCAGTTAATTAGATCCCACTTCGTTTAAAATAACTTGTATTTTTACATACTATGTAAGGTGCACCCACAAGACAAGGGATTAAAAATAAAGTGGCATTCTATTGTCGAGATCACTTCAAAGGCACTGAACGTACCTACTGATCAATATTTCTAAAGCATAGCCATGAACACAAATTCAACATAGCCAATGTTTTAACAATCCTCAATGTCTGATGTATTTATGTTTAAATATCGGAGTTACAAGTGTGTGAGGGTGCAGGAGATCATAATTAATAGGTGATTTGATCTTTAAGCATTAGTCAACAACTTCAAATAGTTTTAAATTGAGGGAGTTAACCTCTGTCATTCAAAAATGCTACATATTTATAAGTCTAGCAAAATACTCGTTTTCCGTATTGTTTACATTGTTTTATAAGTGCATTAAATATTTTTGAGCATTGAACACCACTCAAAAGTATCTTGTTTATCGGGTGTAGGTAACATAAGTTTCTTTTTGATGAGTGTGCCGTTGGATTGTGTGAAACAAACATTTTCTTCTTCATAGCACTTATGTGCGAATTTTTGGTCGACATGTCTGAAACTCGTTTCAGGACCATACATCGCCCTATTGTATGAGGATAGTCAATTAGTGTGGGATATCTTCTAGAGATGTTGTTTCATAAGCCGCAACTTGGTTATTTTAAAATATTTTATTAAATGTATGTAAGCTATCCTATATCATTAGCCTCGCTACATCGCTTATCATCAAATAAGAATAAAAAATATTAAGTAATAAATTATAATATAATTTAGATGTAAAATTGAAGTGTGATTTTTGTGTAAGCATTTTTGAATTCGGTGACGCAAATTGATTTCAGTGCCTGCACATGATTTCAGTGTTTTTTAAATCTCAAATATCAAAGGTTCTAATGGAGGCCTCCACTACCAATATTTTTTATATTAAGATTTTGGGAAATAGAGTTGTGTATCAAATAAGTAAAAAATAAAATTCGGCACCGAAGTTAGGCACCAAACGTCATCTCTGAGAATCGCCCAAATACATTAATTTTAACAATAAAAACTATTTCTCGAAGATATCATAATTATTTTTCTTTTGATGCGAATATTTCCGTAAATATTTAGTTAATCAAAAAATGGTTGATGGTGACACCTATTCATTTTGAAAGATCTATCCAACGACACCCCAGATCACAGAATTAAAGGCGAAAAAAATTAAAAAATATTTTGAAAATATATTTTGTAAAAAACAAAATTGTTTTCTAATTTTTGTGTTAAGTACTACTTTGTCGCCATGATTGATTTATGTATCCATGCCAAATTGCAGCTTGCTAGCACAAACCATCACGGAGAAAAGCCGGGAAGGGACAGACAGACGATCAACACGTTTCGGGTGTTACACAACTTCAAACTTTAAAACATACGACTAAAGCAGACGCTAAAACAATAATTATTACACATTTGAATAGGTTCACATCATAGCCTTACTTTGGCAAAACATGTTTGGCTATAGTTAATTACGCGAAAGGTTACAAATACTTTTATCTCTTTTTCGTTTCGGGTGTTACTTTGAGACCACAGTCTACTCTTCTAAAAACCGATTAATGCATGCTTTTTAATATTTTTAAAGAGAAATTATAAAATTACGATATTTTACCTCAAATAACTGCGGGATATTTGTAACAGTTTACAGTTACTTTCTTTTTAATTAGTCTTGCCAATATCGCTGTATAAAATTAGTTTCACGCCTATCATTTAAACTTTGCGATCAAGTACATGGAAAACATGGAAAAAATGTTTTTATTTTTCGGTTTTTTTTTTCTGGCATGAAGGTTTAGTATGTTTTCTATGGAAATAGGTTAGTGTTGACTTCTTAAACCAATTTTCATTTTTGAACCCTTGGTACCGTTTATTATGGAATGACCGTACAACAATAAATCAGTAGGTATGGGGAGACCCGAAATTATTTCTACCTAATATTAACCCGTTTTTAGTGCTGACCATATAACTAATACAGTATGGCCCAAAAATACGTTAACAAAGATTTTTACTTTGCATATATTGTTGATAATTTTTACAAACGTTTGCGTTTGTGTGTCAAACCCAAAGGAAAACATATTGAAGATAATATGTACCTACCTACATAGGTACATTCTTAATGCCATTTTGTAAAAGGCATTTAAGTAAGGGGGCGTCTATTCATTATGTGAGGTGTTTTTGAGAGATTTTTTTTTTATTTGCCTCATATTAGGGTCATTGCTCTAGTTTCCGTCCATGCTCTAGTTTTCATCCACTTGACAGATTCGCAAATAATATATTTGATTTTTAATTTTCTACTCGCGAAATAGTAGATAGATATATTGTTTTCACATTAAGGATTGCAATACGTACAAATTTGTGCAGCAATGTAGGTTTATATTCAAATTCCCTCAAGTGGACGAAAACTAGAGCTGGACGAAAACTAACGCGCCTACTACCTATTATTTTTGCCTCAAAATAGTCAATCGATATTTTTCGAAACCCGCTCTCTCGCCCATGTGGAGATATTGTGAAATTCGGCTTGACCCTCCTCCTTCTCTATTCCCCTCAAGTAATTAATGGATGCTCCTAAGAAAATTATCCCTAAACATTTTTTGTCAACGTGTTTTTGGGCCAACCTGTAGAATCAGGCGTTAGCGTTACTTTGCGGAAATCCACATTCAATTCATTTATTTCAGGTCAAAATATGCCCATATAAGTTAGTTAGTAATTACTTACACTAAGTTAGATTGTTCATTAACATTATTTAAAATATAAAATAGAAAAAAAAGAATAGTCATCAACTCATCATACTAACTATAGCTGGTCAACCAAATCTTGTCAGTAAAAAAAGGCGCGAAATTCAAATTTTCTATGGGACGATATCCCTTCGCGCCTACATTTTTCAAATTTGCCGCCTTTTTCTACTGACAAGATTTGGTTGACCCAGTATAAATGTCAAATTGGAAATTAAAACGAAAATCTAATAATTAATTTATAGTCAATATAAAAATAGTAAAGTTGAATTTTATGTTATCTTATCAAAAAGTAGTCTGTTGACGCTTTTAAGATTTGGCTTGGTACCGACTTCAAACATATCAGTTGCTAACGCATTATTTTAACCCGTGCTTTATGTTTTCACTGTAGATATTTCCTACAATTTGCAACTATTAAATCGACCGAGGTTAATTTGAACTTTTTATTTACAACGTACCTTTTCAACGTAGGTTTCGTAATAATACTAAATTTGATATGTTTCGAATAACTGGTAAATTACACAACTCGTACCTACTCGAGCACACATTTTGTAAACCGCACAGAACATTAAACAGCATTTAAATTGATCTTAAAAGTTATGAGAGCACGTGTTCAATGTTTTTATCGGTGTGAACAGAATTTTCCCACTTATTTGTTGTTTTGTGTTCATTTACGAGATCGCTATCAAAGGCTGTTGTATGTCGCCCAATCCCCTCGGGGCTTCGGGGCTTGAGGCAGATTGCGGTGTTAGTGTGTGAACCACCTTAACGTTGTATTTTATATATATAGCCTTTATTGCTGATACTAAACATAAATACAACAAATTTTACATACTTAAAATCTTATTAACTAGCACATCGGTTTTTCCGGTTTAGTGGTCAGCGTGTCAAGTGACACATAGGCCTCTTCCAGCTTCCTCCATTCTGTTTTGTCCGCTGCTTTCTTGGGCCATTCTACTCCTCCGATTTTTTTTAATATCATCTCCCCACCTTTTGAATTGGCCGCCTTTTTTCCTTTTGCCATCTCGTGGGAACCACTCCGTTATAATTTTGGTCCATTTTGTCCTGCTATCTCTTGTCATGTCAACCAGACAAACAGAAAAAACTAAACGAAGAAAACAGATCAAATATACCTCCCCCAAGCCGGCTGGTTCCCGTGGGGGATCTTGAGCAATCCCTTTCAGCTCCAATAAAAGAATGTACAAACAATACCAAAATAAGTAACAGAAAAGAAAGCAGAAAACTCTATATTTCCACTTTAAATTGCCTAACACTAAGAACAGACGAGAGGCTCACTGAGCTAGAGCTCGCACTTTTGAAAATAAACTGGGATATATTAGGCTTAAGCGAAGTGAGAAGAGTAGGAGAAAGCATCGAGGACCATAAGGACTATGTACTTTATTTCAAAGGTGAAACAAAAGGAAAATATGGTGTTGGATTCATGATTAAAAAACATAGATGAATTCAAGGGCATATCTGACAGAATAGCAGTCCTTAATATACATCTGCCCGGATATAAGGATAAATGGTCAATTGTTCAAGTTTATGCCCCAACCGAACAGCAAGATGAACCTGTAAAAAACTACTTCTATCATCAACTGGCATCAGGCCTACAAGATGCACCCAAGAATGTTATAGTGATGGGAGACTTCAATGGCGGAATAGGCTCTCAAAGAAATGGTGAAGATAACATTATAGGAAATTTTGGATTTGGCCCAAGAAGTAACAATGGGGAGAGAATGATAAATATGGCCTATGAATACAATCTTGCCTTTATGAACAGTTTCTTTAAAAAGGACCCAAGAAAAAAGTGGACATGGGTATCCCCGGATGGGTCATACAAAAACGAAATAGATCACATTGCCACTAATAATAAAAAAGTTTTTCAAGATGTCAATATTCTAAATCAATTAAATTTCAATACCAACCACCGAATGGTTAGAGCAGTAATAAATAGTGTAGAACGAAAAAAGAGTAGAAACAAGTTTAACACAATAAACAATTTCAAAAATAATATCATAAAGAGTGTAGAAAACGAAATTGAAGAAACGTACAGCAGAGAAATGAATGAAATATTTGAACCATTTAAAAAAAAAGCCATAAATACTAAACCAAACGAAGTGACAAACGAAACGAAAAATTTAATCAAAGAAAGAAGAGAGCTCCTGAAACTTGGAAGAAACAAAGAAAACTTAAAAGCCATATCAGAAGTAAGTTAGAAAATTAGCAACTGCATCAAAAAGGATAGAAACAAAAGGAGAACTACAGTATTAAACTACCACATTGCTAGGACAGGAGGAGTGAAAAAAGCTTTGAAAGTATTAGAAACAGAAAAAAAATGGATACCAAACATAAAGAACAAAGCAGGCAATCAGGAAACTATAAGAAAAAATATTATCCAAACCGCTACTGATTTCTACAAAGAATTGTATGCAGCTAAAGAAAATGGCCAGGACCTGACTTTAACTTTAGACGATGACATGCTAGAAGAAACTCCGGCCTTCCAGCAAGTGGAAGTAGAAAAAGCCATCTCTAGTCAAAAATACGCTAAGTCTCCCGGACCAGACCAGATAACGAATTAGATGATAAAGCTTTCAATATCCAGACCAGAGAGCCTAAAAAAACTAACTGATATGTATAACACTATCTTAAATACCGAGTGTATACCATCTCAATGGACCATGGAGTGTATACCAGCAATATAATTGTGCTTTTAACAATTATATTGCTACAAAAAAAAGGACCTAGAGATATTATTGAAAACTACAGGCCAATCAGCCTCATGTCGAATATCTATAAAGTATCCTCCAAATTAATTCTAAACAGAATCACAGAAAAAATGGATAAGGAACAACCTATGGAACAAGCGGGTTTCAGAGCCGGTTTTTCAACGACAGATCACATGCATGCTTTAAAACAATTGATAGAAAAATGTCAAGAATATGGAAAAGCTCTCTACATTGCTTTCGTTGACTACAACAAAGCATTTGATTCCATAAAGCACGACTTTCTTTGGAAAACTCTTACACAGCAAGGAATCCCCAAAAAATATATCCACATTATTAAAAATATATATAGTAATAGTACAGCACAAATAAAATTAGAATCGATTGGCGAAGAGTTTCCCATAGCCAGAGGCGTGAGACAAGGGGACCCGTTATCCCCAAAACTTTTTTCTGCTACCTTAGAGAGCATATTCAGGGATCTCGACTGGAAAGATTTTGGTATTAACATCAAGGGCAAGAAACTTACTCACTTGAGATTCGCAGACGATCTAGTTCTCATTACTGATAGTGCTAACACCCTCCAACATATGCTCCAACAGTTAACAGACGCAAGTAGAGTAGCTGGTCTAACTATGAACAAGTCAAAAACGAAAGTAATGACAAACAAAAAGGAAATAGTAATAAAAGTTGATAATGAAATTATTGAATATGTGGAAAGCTATGTATACCTGGGGCAACTAATATCATTTAAAAACGAAATAAACTTAGAACTAGAAAGAAGAGTGGCCTCCGCGTGTATTTTATAGGGCGGGGTTAGGGGGTAAGTATATTTTTATTTAAGTATCGAATAAGCAAAAAAAACCAGTAGATTAGTAGGTACTATTTAAAGTTCCAGTTCGCAATCAGTTTTATATTTTAGATGTGAATCGAGTTCGGTTTGAGGAGTTCTAAGTTTATAAAATGCATAGCGAGCGCAAGTTTTTAAAAGATAGTTTTTCATCTTTCATTTTCCCGTCGTCGTGGCTAGCTGGTCACAAAACTTACTGAAAATAAATCAGCGATAAGATCCGCAAGACCGAAGTTTGAAGCAATAAAATAAAAACAAAATAATAAATCTTTCAATACCATGAAACTGGGGTAGAGAGCAGCCTACTTATCTCGAGTTGGACGTGAAACTACGGCGAGGTTTCAATCGCCAAACTTTTCTCGATAAGATGGAAGATGATAATTCAGTTGGAATTTTAAAAGAAAATCTGCGTTGTTGTCCTACGACAACAATGTGTCATGATTCAGCTCTGCGGGCGTATGAAGTGTCTCGGCTCCGCGCAAAGAGACTGGAAAAGAAAAGTGTCCCGCTTTCAACTGGCACACTGCCTGCCCGCCGTGAGCGAAAATTGCAATTTGCAGGCTTCCTCGGACTAGTTTCGTATTTTTTTGCTAAGAATAATTGCTAAAACGTAGTGTAACAGTTGGGTCAATTTCTGAACACGATTTTTTTTCTGTCCGTGATGAAAATCGCGGGTTAGCATCAGATAATACTTACCATTTTTTTTTTACATAAAGAAGTCACACTTTCACACCGAGTTCCATATGAATTCACTGATTAGTTGGTTTTTAGAGTACACATAAAAATACCTAAAGGCTCAAATTACTACTCCCGTGCCCTGTCCGGAATCTACTTTTAAGCATAATGAAAAATCCTACGAAAAATTCTACATTAGTATCACTAATTTAGTGTCAAATACTTAAACTAGATGATATTTACTATCACTGAGCACATATACTATTAACTTAATTGTGGTAAATAACTTGTGATCGATGTTTAAATTTTGTCCGAGCGCGCGAGTAAAATTTCGTCGGCAAAACTCAAAGGGCTCTGACAGCCGACGTTTGTATTTGAACCGCCTCGTGTCCCGCCTCACCTGTACTGGCAGTATTCGGCTGTCTCTCAAAGCAAGCGGATGTAAGTCAAGCCGCGGCGTGTTCGAGGAAATCGCGTAAGTATTTCGGAATCCGGGTGGGCGACAATTTTTTTCTAATTTCGATGCCCCTTATAAATTTTATTTTCCACATAGCTTTTCAATGACAATTGTCATATTTAGGAGCCCTTTATGTATCTTTATGTAAGCGATAACATATCAGTTTGGTCAAACACGATTTAAATTTTTGGCGAATTTTTTTATTACGAATTCTAATTTCCGTGCCCTAATTCCCATAGCAAATTTATCTAAAACAGCTGATTAAGTGGCACGGGAATTAGAAAGTATTACATATATTGTCAACAAATCTTTTATTGGGGGCACTGTAAGTTAATTGGCAATGTTTACGTCATATTATTATTACATATATATATTGGCATTGAATATATATTATATGTAATAATAATACGACGTATATCTGTCTATTTTACATTTAAGGAAATCTTAAAGAATGCACAAAAATCTGTGAATAGTTTTTTAGTATAAGTACTATAGTACATACAGGATGGACCCGAATAACCCGGGCAATTTTAATACGTAAGGTAAGGTGGGGTAAGACGACACCGGGGTAAGACTATCACTTGTATGGAATCCTTGTACTGTTAGTCTTATCCCACCTTACCTTATTCATTGATCATATTATAACATTAAAATATTATATAAACATAAAACTATTTCTGGAATTATTACATATTATAATACCTGTATCTAAAGTTACATGAAACAAAATGAATCACATTTGCAATGTTTTGTTTTTGTAAATTTGACAGCTGACAGTGTATGCCGTATAAAGTTTAAATATCTGGGAGACCGAGCTTTGCTTGGAAAACATATACCTACCTACCTAAAAACTCAAAAATGCGCGTTTTTCCAGAGATAACACCTACCTAGATCGATTTTTCACCCCAGAAAACCCTCATATATGATCAAATTTCATCGAAATCGTTAGAGCCGTTTCCGAGATCCCCGAAATATATACAAGAATTGCTCGTTTAATAGATTAGTTATTATAAATTAAACCGTAATACTATTAGATACCTTATTTGGGTTCCGTAGCCAAATGTCAAAAAACGGAACCCTTATCGATTCGTCATGTCTGTCTGTCTGTGATAGTCTTACCCCGGTGATAGTCTTACCCCACCTTACCTCATATGTGGTTAAACAATTTTTTGTGTTATGAATTTATGAAGGCAGCATATTCGATTTCTTCAGATTAACTTACACAATAACTTCTTCTCTCTGTGCCCCTATTTATTTCTTAGTATCATTTCCTATACGGCCATATACCAGATCATACACCTTGTACCTATCTACATGCAGATACATAATGACACTTTTTAATGAATAGTTTTGTATGTAAGGCGGACATGTTTACGCAACTACTCAAAGTATTGTTTTGAAATATGTATATTTTACTAAGAAAGAGAGATTAGTTGCCATTAAAATCAAGGAAACGATTAGTCAAATACGTAGTTTTTAATGTATCATACTTTCGTAGATTTGTCGTCCGAAACTAAAATTAAAGAAGATAAATATGTTCGATGCCGCTTCAGTATGGTTGAAGTATATTATTGTAGATTAAAATATATATAAATAATAGTTTTAACTACCAAAATAAGCTAAGAAAACAATTCCTGTGCCATGTTCTAATTTCCGTGCTAGTAAAATCTAATTCCCATGGACACACTAATTCCCGTGCCCTGACCAAAATTTTAAATTGAAATAACGTTTATAGTTTTATGAATTTTTTTACCCCATAAGAAAATTAATGTTTATTATATTTTTTATCAAATTATCAGCATATTTTTTTTGTGTAATGTTGGTATTTCAAAATTCCATGGGAATTAGACAAAAATGCTCGTTTGGTGAAATTGACCCAGTTCCGCTAAAGTTTTAAATTCACAAGTGTCGACAGATGACAGATAGACAGAAGTAAGGTCGCTTTTAAGACAAAACTGTGACTTACTCGTAATGAAAAAATCGACGAGTCTTAGCGTCGCCACCGGTGACTTGTTTCACCTCTATGGATACATAGGTACCCACCTGTTGTTTACAGGGAGTGGTAGTGGAGTATTGCTTCTATTTTTTAGGGTTCCGTACCCAAAGGGTAAAAAACGGGACCCTATTACTAAGACTTCGCTGTCCGTCCGTCCGTCTGTCACCAGGCTGTATCTCACGAACCGTGATAGCTAGACAGTTGGAATTTTCACAGATGATGTATTTCTGTTGCCGCTATAACAACAAATACTAAAAACAGAATAAAATAAAGATTTAAGTGGGGCTCCCATACAACAAACGTGATTTTTGACCGAAGTTAAGCAACGTCGGGCGGGGTCAGTACTTGGATGGGTGACCGTTTTTTTGCTCTATTTTTTGTTGATGGTGCGGAACCCTCCGTGCGCGAGTCCGACTCGCACTTGGCCGGTTTTTTCATATTTCTGTGCTTTGTGTTCCATAAAATAAACACTGCATTCCAAATAAAAAATCGGCCAAGAGTAGGTCGGACCGTGCTCTGTGTAGGTTTCCCATTCTGTCAGAATACGCTAAACGGGTGCGGAGGGCGGGTCCATAGTGGATTACGCAACCCTTAAAAGGGTTCTTATTTTCATAGATCCAATAAGTATAAATAATGTGAAACTCGGGGTAGACTCGTAACTTTGGAAGGGAGAGAATAGTTGCGAAAGCTTTTGACGAGCCAAACTTTAGTCTAATCCGGTGTATCCGGCCAGTTGTGGTCTATACCATCTATAAGTATGTGCTTTTGTAGAATTTAAATAGGGGTCTGCGAGCGAAAAGCCCAATTTGTGCCAACATACATTAAAGGGCAGCTTAATTAGAGAGGTCAGCAATTAAATCTTGAAACAGCAATTTAAAGTGGTCTGGCTGCTTGGCTGCCCGTTTGTCGACACTTTGCCGCCACACCTGCTTTGTTTTATGGGCGCTTCTAACTGTAATGTCAGAGTGAGTCGGATTAGCGTGCAAGTTTTGACATTCTGCCACTGGGGACTTGAGTAGCACTTGGGTAAAGCCTCGGACAGATTTTGTAGTGATTTATGTATTTGGAATATTTTAGTTGCCCTTTTGATAACAATGATAGTTTAATATTATTTGATTACATTTTATACCTAAGAGTATTAAAATACAGCTGTAGATAAGATGTTTTGTAAAAGTGAGCCTCGATGCCGCAGTCATAAAGGCTGCACGTGGCTCAAGCTTAATCACGTCATCTTGTACATTAAGTAAATAAATTTCATATTCCTATACAAATATAATTGTTGAAATATTGTGGTATAGATATTGGCAAATTAACTAATCCATATTATATTATATTATATTTGACAAATAAAAGATTCTATACATTTTATGAAAGCTTTGAAGTTTGGATGATTAGAATTTTCGACTACATTAATTTAATTAGTTTATTAATTAGTTGATACCTGACTACTATTATATTCGGAAATTATACCCTAAGGGCGTGAAGGTAAAATGAGGGGAGGATGTTTTAGGTACCTATGGGAATGCCCAATTTTATAAACCACTAATAGGTAAAGTAAAAATAAAAGATTAAAGGCATATAATTAAAGTAGCTATAATATCTGTGTTAAGAAATATTCTTATGGGATTAAGAACCTAACTTCTTAATCCCATAAGAATATTTCTTAACACAGATATAGCTACTCCTTCCTTCCTATATCTGTGAGCTACTCTATTGGTATACAGGATGCTTCCTGTAACAGGAGCAATAAATTAAACTAAATGCTGTACTCCTCAAACTGACCAACAACAACTTTCAAAACTTTTAAAAATTATGAATTCTTTAGACTTCCTATTTAGAATAAACTTTAAAGTGTAATAAAAATCAAAACATGAGTTATTTTCAAAAGTTGCTGAACAAATGTTGGTCAGTTTGAGGAGTACAGCCTACAGTTTAATTTATTGCTCCTGTTACAGGAAACACCCTGTATATATAGAAGTGCATTTAATTAACTTCTTCTTAGTCGTATTTTAATTATTGGAAACCCCTTTGGACGAAGTCTGGGGAAGTTGAATGGCCGTAATCCTTTGATAACGATCGTTAATTGCGTCTTGAAAGTTTTTGCCGACTTAATCTTTTTATATTTATATTCATTAATCAACCTTAAGGCGACATTTATTGTTCGATGAAAATTTAGAAGAACAGCACTGTTTTATGAATACACTTTATACAAACTTGTCTAAGGGAAGATCAACAGACGTGATTAATGATATTCTTCAGGTTTCTCTACAAAAACCTTTTTTGTGATGTTTACTTCTGAAAACGTCTGCAGTTTTGAATAAGCCTACCATTAACAAATACCCCTAATATTCTTCAGATTTTCTCAACACTTTATGTTAGACACTGAAAGGAACCGTATACGTAAAAAATAGTATTTTATGCAACTGTTGTTTAAGAGAGGTCAAAAAAGGCGAGTGGCGTGAGTAACAATTTGAGGCGAAGCCGAAAATTGTTAATAAAGACGCCACGAGTTGCACGAACAACGTTGCTTTCAATACTTTTTCTACGACCAAGCACTTACTTTGAAATAAAATTGTAAATTTAATAACAAATAATTTTAATTCAAGTAGTAGCTAAAATGGAGGGTACGGGCGGGAAAAGAATGAATGAATGAATGAAATTTAAACAAAAAACATGTCTATGGTTCATTTATTTGTCAGAGACATAGATGGTAGTATTTCTATAGATGTGGCCTACCGCGTGCCCCCGTAAGGGATAGACATAGATGACGTCACAAACCCGGGGATACCATATAGCTAAAAATTACCCCAATATTATCAAATATTGGGGTAATTTTAATCACGTTCGCGAGTTGTTCGCCTACGTAAGACGCAGCGATAAATAAAATATCAATGGACCAATTTTCTTTTTTTTTTTTTTTTTAAAACAAAGAGCCTTTTACAAATAAGTCTTACAAAAATGACTAAAAATAGGCCTAAAGTTTCATACGTTACTAAGTTGATTATTACAATGAAAAGTAAATAGGTTACTTAATTATAAATTACCCGTAGGTATAGTTGTGAGTACAACACGCAAATAAAGTAAGAAAACAATGCAAAATATTGACTTGAAACAATTTTTCAATTACTAATAAACAAAATATGCCGAACTTTGTTCTTGAAAACGGACAAACTATGAACAAAAATGTCTATATCATTAAGCGATTCATTTTACATATTACAAGTACGCCTAAAGAAATAATTTTTAGCATACTGTGTGCCACAGGAAGAAATAGAAAAGGTAGGTTTTCGTAATATGCTTTGAGCATATCCGGCAGTTTTGCGTCGGTGCCCAGTTTCTCCTTCCGGTTGCTAAAATCCATTTAGCACGCGTGCCTGCATCTTGTGGAAATCTGGAGGTAATAAACGAAATATTCATTTTGTAATCTGTCACTCTTATTGCAAAATTAAGAATTAGTGCCTGCAGCATATCATAGAATTAGATTCTCTAAGTCGTGGCAAAACCCCCTATAACCCCCTTAAATAAATATAATTTACATTCTAATTTAAACACAGTTCAATTTTATTGTTCGTATATGTCCAGTTCTACAGCAAAATTATTTATAAAAATGTTATTAAAATACAAAATACCCGAATTTTGGGGTAATGATATGCATCGCGGGCTGGTATCCCTCGAATAATAGCTATGCGACTAAATTGAATACACGTTATTAAAAGGGTGACGGCTTACTGTCAATATGCGTACGTAATTTGGTCGGTTAATTTATCAGGAAATATTTATAGGTTAATTTTTTTACCCGAGTTATTATTTACTGTAAATGCTTTTTCTACTCAGATTTTAATTGATATAGATTGTAGGATGCTGTTACTAAGCATGATAATGTGACCGAAGTATAAAATACTGTATTTACCTGTGAAATGTTACGTTGTCCTGTTTTTGCCGGCAGTCACTTGTACAGCGCAAAACTGAGCAATTCACCATATTTGTTGAATTGTTAAGTACTACTACATGCACACGAAACACTGATTTCAATATTTTTCCTGATAATCTTTGCACTGTTCATATGTTTCACACCAATTTGACGTTTACGCATTGTTTGTATCCCACCATAAACTACGGTGGGGAATAAAAAAATATGAGACTCTGACAAAGACAAACAATAATAGCGCTTTCTCTGCTACTCCTAGTGAAAGATACATAAAACTATCCCGTTCTGTCAGTTATCCCCACCACTCATGCCATGCCCTCGGTCAGAGATGACATTTAAAATAAGGTTGGCAACACTGTATTTCATTCAATATTTTTTAAGTGGTCATTACACGAAGTATCGTAAAATCGCCAAAGAGATACTGCGTGTATGCACAAATTCGTTTTTGGGGAATAGACTAGAGATTTGTCTTGACAACTATAAGGTAGGGTTTTAAAGGTGTGCGCACGACCCTTTACAAATAATAGTAAGGGAGTAGAAAAAAATATTTATCAAAATTTCTACCGAAAAACTTTCCAACCTTTGGCATATTATCTGAATCAAGTTTAGCCCTATCGAAATATTACTGGGTAGCTTTTTTCTACGTAAGTATGTATTCTATGTTCCAGATTAGTAAAAACTAAATTATAGCGTATCAGCATTGCGATACAGCGAGGAAATGTCGCCAGCCAAGGGGTATAATGCCTCAAGGGCCTATTTTAGATTTAAGCTAGTTTTTTTAAATTTCTTTTAGTAATACAATTGTAATGCGAGATCTAAAAGGTAGCCGGAGTTATTCGTACCTACTACTTTCATCTATCCATTTAAGGTGAAGTGAGTTCAGAAAACGGAGTTTTAAAATATTCGTAGCGCTTTTTTGGATCACCGTACAGCTGCCATGAGTTGTATAAGCAATCTTGAGGCCTTTTTCTAGGGAACTCAACGATTCGAACCCTAAGTTTTTGACTTTCGCTCGATAGAAAACAATCACGAACATAGGTCTAAAACGGACTTGAAATATTCGTAACAATTTTGGCACAAAAGATAAAGATATGAAATTTGCTTCTAATAACGCGCAATCTTATTCTTGATGGAACTCAGTGATTCCTTTTTTTTTAAATGAACATTAAATAAATATATTCAAAGACATGATATCAGCGGTCCCGTGCACGCAACTTCTTTGATTCAGATGGCCGCTGGCCTCGGACGAAGGCGGACGCATCGCGCTTTGGAGCTCCATGACAACTTACTCTTGACAAATAAATCATGTACGTATACGAAAAAGTATACCAGTAGACAGTTTGCATTAAAAGAAATAGGGTAAATAATTATCATCACGTGGAGCTCGAGTCTCATTTTAAATTTGATTTGCTGTTATTTACGGGGCATAATGGTTGAAAAACGCAGTAAACTATCTTAAAACAATACGATTACAATATAATTTAAGTAATTTGCTCCTTGAAATCCCGCTTAAAATGAAAAAAGTTTGAAGACTCATTTTTACTGATGGGAATTAATTTTCATTATGCTGGTATTAATATAGCGTCATTTTAAAAACGTTCCTACGTGACTTCTGTACGTCAATGAACTGTGATGACAGATGACAATTTTGTGATTTTGTATTTATGTTAGAGAACTTTTGTTCTTCAAATATTACCTATTAACATTCAGTGCCGATAACCCGACTATCGGGTATTTTATGATTTCGTTCCCAGGCCGGACGACCCGATAGTCGGGAACGTGGTACTACAGCTTTATATGATGACATTTTTACGGCCTATTTTGTTGCGGTTAACCAAGAAAAAATAAGCGGCTATGGTCTAGCCTCAGTCCTAGCGAGTTTTTGCGGCTTTTGAGACCGAGATATACTTACCTACGAGGCTTACAAGCCAATACCGGTGCGGTCTGGTTTGTGTTTGTGGTTGTTTGGATACATATAAACAGTATTATACAAATTTACTAGGTACCAAATAAATGCATATACAATGTTTGCGTAATTTTAAGATTTTTTTTCAGATTAGTTTACTTTTTACTTTAGTAATAAATACATACAAAAATGAACGCTGAAAACAATACACTCTTTTTGTTTGGGCAGTCGTGTAAAAAGCGGTACCGTACTGCTTACACCGTAGCTAAATCAGTCCCCGCATAGTGCAACATTCTATGTATATCAAATTTATGTGCAATCCTAATATATACAGTAAGTAAGTAGGTAGGTTACATTTCTACATGTATAAAATACCTATTTTCCACCCACCAATTTCCACCCTGCCAGGACTTTATTTATTAATAAAGATAAAGAAATGTTTATTTGCAAAAATGTAGTGATGGATAGGTATGTAGTAATTCTGGATTTAGTTCACTTGTAGAAGCATGCAATTTTTTCTTATTAGCTAGGTACAGTCACCTGGAATAGTATCGATACCTTTGGGTTCAGTTGGCGTAAAGGACAAAATTTTAGTTTTCATAAGACGCGAAAAACAGCGATTTTTTTTAAATGTTGATATTTATATAATATTTTTGTTGTTTATGAAGCTACATTTTTGATGTGTATTAGAAAAGTACTCCAAATTTTAGTAACTTTACCCTGAATTAGCGGCCATTGTATGAATTAAATACGAAAGAAGTTACTCAATGTCCTTTACAATTGGTCAAAAACACTATGAATGTCTTTTACACCCATACATTTTTTGGTAATTTAGTGTATCTTGTTTAGTAGGGGGTCGTAAGTGACATTCTCAGACTATTTTATTCCAAATTCGGGGTGTATTAGTTACTAGTCACGGTAGTCATGTTAATGAAGACGGTAAACTAAATATCCAATTGCTTAATGCTAGCCGCCTTATACAGGGTGGATTTTCTTTTTAGGTCAGTGAGGGCAGCTACCAGATCCCGTGCTGCTACGAGGAAACGGTCTTAGAAGACCTTTCTTCGATTTCAAATTAATGAAGATTGGTTTTTACAGATTAAAAACATACAGGGTGCGAAAAAAAGGAATTTTTTGACAAACCTTTTTTTGATGCCAATCGATCCCATTCCTATTGAGAATCAAAAGCTTGTATGCAATCAGAGAAAAAATCCGGCTAGAAAAATCCCAAAAAGCAAGGAAAACTTTTCCCAGACAATTTGTATGACAATGAAAACTTTTATTTTTCACATGCTATTTTTGGATGCCAATCGATTCCATTCCTATCCAGTATCAATAGTTTCCTAGGGGGTCAAGTTACGGTAATGTACTAAAAACTACTAAGCCACAAATTAACTGCAGCCTATGGATCAACTACACTAAACGGGCTCTCAGCGCCCTACGCGTCCAATATAATAATAGCTTTAGGATGCTGTTGGGGCTGCCGCGCCATTGCAGTGCATCGGGGATGTTTTGCGAGAGACGTACGGATGGCTTCCATGCCATAATGCGCAAGCGCGTTGCGTCCTTGGTGAGGCGCCTGCGCGGCAGCCCGAATAGCCTCCTTCAGACGGTGGCAGAGCGCCTAGACGGCCCTTTCCAGCTACACTGGGATTTGCTGCACAGGGCGTCTAACTGACTGTTTTTATGTATTATTAGTTTTAATTTTTAATATTATATTTTTTACTTATTGTTATTGATTGTAATTTTAATATACCTACTTATATTGTTTTTATTATAATTTTGTTAATTAATTTGATTATTGTGTAATTAATAACCTTTACGATACTATCTTTGAACTTATAATTTATAACTAACTGGTCATTTACGCCCCTTGAGCTAAGCTGTTTTTGCAAGCTCATAGTGTAAAAATTGGGTCGTAAAAGCAACTTTTCTCGAGGTATCGAAATTTTAACTATGCAGAACGCTTAGAATTCTGAAAAAAACTGTATAACTCATTTTCGTCAAACTGTCCTTTACGCCAATTGAACCCAAAGGTGTAGATATCTATCTCTTTGAAGGCCGCAAGAATATGTGACACGCTCTTATGGCTCTACAAATAAGGTCGTGTCAGATATTATTGAGGTCTTTCGTTGTGTAACAAATTATTGCAGGTGATTGTATTAATAACTAAATAATAATATATACAATTTGAAGCTAAGGTAAGTCATATATAATAATAACATCATCGGAATACACATAATTATGAGTTCATTGAAATTGTCATTGAATTGATTTTGCGCCTTATCGAAAGCCGGACAGAATACAGTTGGTACCTAAATAACGTATTACCTACATCTGAAGACTTCCGTATTTATTCGGTTTATTTAGTATGCGCAATGCGCATCTCAACAACAATCAAATGAATTAGATTATTTACATTTAAGTACGTCACGTTTGACATTAACAGACAAGGAAAGCAAGATAAAATGTATTGTTTCTCTTTCTTCTTTCAATGGAACGCTTTTACAGTTCATGTTCCTCTAAAAAGGCCAATGGTTAACACTAAACTCAAAATGCTCTCATCTGCATCTTAAAAAAAAACAGCTTGGGTCACTGACCTGTCCCAGTAAAGTGAGGTAGTGTGCGTGAAGTGTGCTTGTGTGTGAAATGGGGTAATTTGACAGAATCTGAAAATTTTCCCCGGGCATACCTCGCCTTAATAAAACCAGCCGGCCTAGCCAAGGTGACAATCGCTATCGCTTCGACAACGAAACGCTTTGTGTCTCTCTATCACTCTTCCATAATAGTGCGACAGTGACAGTTGCGTTTCGATCGCTACGGAGCGTTAGCGATTGGCAGGTTGGCTACGCGGCCAGGGCAAAGAGAGCTTTCAAGAGATTCATGAATCATGTACATTTTAAACTTTTAGAGATTATATACTCAAATTAAACACAAAAGTCGACGTAAATGAATAATGTATTTTAAGCACTCCACAACAAGCCTCGAAATTTGGCTGCGTCATGTTTGTTTTCAGCAAAATTGAGATCCTTTTGTACCGTACTAGGAGAGCTTTTTGCTGTAATATAATACTTTAGCGGAGTAAATATAATAACATAATTATACCTACTGTAGTTAAGTAATCAATATAAAATGTTATTTACAAGCTTTTATTTAATTTACATGGTTCGGATGTAACTATAGGTACATATAAGATGTAAGTTGTCTCCAAAAAACCTATTAAAACATATCACGGGACAATCTTACAAAAATGACCTACTGCCGTATTCGAACTTCAAGATATTCACAAGAGACGACACGTACTAGATCCATTCTAGACACGTTATAGTTTAGATTTCAACTAGTTCTCTTTTGCAGCGCAATTCGGGCAACCAATGTCACTTTTACGATAGATCGTGTTAGATATCTATTAGATGTGAATTAGATCTCTAAGTAATATCTTGTGGAAATCGTTCAAGAGTATCTCCAGAATCGCGGAAATGTCAAATTTGACAGGTTAGATCTTAAACATATCGTTATCGTATCTTGGCGATGTCTAATAGATATCTATTACAAAATCCGAATCGGGCCTCTAGTCCTACAGTAAGCCACCCTACAGAGAGTGCTCTGTAGAGAGACCTTCGTTAACCAATCTATGTACTACGACCCAGATTGCTCTACTCATTTCATAACCTACATGATAAATTGCAATTTTTCTTAATGATTTAGGAGGCAAACGAGCAGACGGATCACCGATGGTAAGCGACTACCGCCGCCCATGGACACCCGCAACACCAGACAGGTTGTAAGTGCGTTGCCGGTATTTAAGATGGGAGTAAGATTGAGTTAATTCAACGATTTATTTAATGCCTTTGATTGGTTTTGTGCACTGGAGTAACGGCGTTTCAACAAAGCATAACTCAAATCTCCAAGTTTAACGAGTACTGGAGTGCCGCGAAAGGAGAAGTGTTTGTGTGATGTAAATACGGACCTGCATTCAGCGACCTAGTTTTACATTAGACAGATTAATAATAAAAAGAGGCGTAAGACAGGGAGATCCTCTATCCCCAAAAATATTTATAGCCATCCTAGAGTTAATTATGGGACAGCTAGACTGGAAGCACTACGGTATAAATATAAAAGGCAAATATTTAAGCCACCTCCGTTTTGCAGACGACCTTGTCGTACTGGCTGAAACGGGCTCGCAACTTCAAATTATGATGGAATCTCTACATAGCGCAAGTATAAAAGTGGGACTTGAAATGAACTTGGCTAAAACTATGATAATGACAAACAGTACAGAGAAAACAATAACAGTAGGCAACAAGCCCTTAAACTACATTAAACAATATATATACCTCGGCAAGCAAGTAAGTTTCAACAAGAAAAATAATGAACTGGAAATTGAAAGGAGAATACAAAGCACGTGGAACAAGTATTGGAACTTGAAAGAAATCTTCAAGAGTAACATGCCCATAACCTTAAAAACTAGAATCATGAACTCGTGTCTACTACCAGGGCTAACTTACGGTTGCCAAACATGGAAGTTCACAAAAAAAGTCAAAGACAAAATAAGAACTTGTCAAAGGGGAATGGAGCGCAGTATGGTCGGCATCAAAAAAATCCAAAAAATAAGGCATACAAAGATAAGGAACTTAACAAAGGCCAAAGACGCGCTTAGACACGCCAAACAACTAAAATGGAAGTGGGCGGGACATGTATCACGAATACCGGACCAGCGCTGGACCAAAAATGTGACGTCATGGAAAGGGCCACTAGGAAAACGGGGTATAGGAAAACCTGTTACTAGATGGGAAGACGAAATAAAAAATATCGCTGGTCAAAACTGGATGCAAATAGCTCAAGATAGAGACGAGTGGAAAACTCTGGAGGAGGCCTTCACCTGCGAAGACGGGGTTCTTGCCAAATATTAAACATTTATAATATTAGAACATTATTAAAATTATTAGTTAACTTTAGACTAATTCTAAAACACCAAACAATGTTAAAAATTCGCAAGAAATAAAAGGCTATTTTATTTTATTTTATTTTATTTTATAACAGGTATAAAGATATCTGTTAAAAGTGCACCCTGCTGCCACTCACTTGATTTTGGGTGGTTATGGAAAAAGAATACACGAAAATATTTGTAAATCGTTTTTGAGCAAGCTTGTAAACTATTTTCCCTGTTTTAATATTCCCTAAGCTCCCAATTTTAATAAACAAGAATACAGCTAGTAACTAAGTCCTTGCAATTTTAATTTTTTCTGTAATGGAATCGGCATTAACTAGTCTTCATTGCAGGATACAAACTAGGCGTATAAGTTGATCACAGAAAGCTTGCAATATTGCTTAAAATGCAGCAATATTGCAGTAATGCAATAAAACAGCATCAACAGCATGCAGTCAGTCAGCATCACGCATCAGTATGCATGTGTTAGTTATGTAAAAAGTGATTATAATCACTTTTTACATAACTAACACAGGCGGGCGAAAAGTCGATCTAGCTAGGTCTTATCTCTGGGAAAACGCGCATTTTTGAGTTTTTATATGTTTTCCGAGCAAAGCTCGGTCTCCCAGATATTATATATGAACGCTCTAATCTACGTAACACAAGGCCATTGTAAAGCGTCCTAACTACGCCTGAATTAAGATAAATAGTTTGCCGTTATTTGTCACATGATCCTCTACGGAAACTCTCAGAGAGCTCAGTGGTGTGATTTCAATCGCCAAGCACAGGCGAGTCTATTGCCATTACTCATAAATATGCTACTAGCCTTAAAATGAGGCGAAACTTACGCCTAATTAAGCAAACTAGTACGACTTAATTAACTGCGCTCTGTGATCAGTTAGGTAATCTCAAGATGACGTTATAAAGAATAACGAAAATTACATACCGGTTTTGAAATACGAGTATGTACTATTTTTAGGTATATAAATTATGGAGATAATTGTAAATTTCGGCACTGTTTGTCTTCTCTGTAATCCATCCTTTGTATCTTTTGATGTATAGCCTGACCAGTAATATATGATAATTGTCAAGAGGGCGCTGTTATTCTCATGTATAGGGTGACAATTAGTGTAGTATGAAAAAATTAGTTCCAGTGAAATTCCGCAACATGGCGCACCCTCAATAGATCCTGGTTCACCTATAATGACTGTTTGTTGCCATAATAAAAAAATAAAATAAAATAAGGAACAATTTTTTGCAAATATTTTGAGTCTTCTCTAGATAACAAGTTTTATTTATTTTATTTGTTTATTTCAAGGCGAGGTAACACAATGTAAATTGGATACATATGTCTTAATATTATAGTAAACTTATAGTGCTAAATTTACATTTCAATAACTACCAAGCACAACATTCATTAGAAATTATAATATTTAGTTAACATTTAATTTGTAATCTTATAATTAAGGTGAGATCATGGACAGTGAGATCATGTACTCAATTGGTATGTGATAATTTAATAAAAGTTAACAAATTCAATATAAAGATGACGCGATGTCTTACAGACCCAAATCCTCGAACCTGTAACGACACTTGTGCAGCTACCGTTTTTAATTTACCTTGCATGTTGGTGTTATAATCTTTATAGGCTCGCTAATCTGACAAAGCGGCCTGAATGTTAACTACGTCCTGAGTTAGAATTCATTGGCACCCCTCAGGTGGTCTTCATGATGAAATTGATGAAGCATAGTCGAGTAATCCCGCGCCCACGTGCCTAATAGTTTGCCTTAGGGCTGAATTAGACGACGTGCGAACTCGCATGCGATTTTAGTTACATTGCGGACTGTTGGTTACGTCCAATTCAAAGGACCGATCAAAACCCGCAATGTAATGAAACTTGCATGTGAGTTCTCGGATCGTCTAATTGAGCCCTTAAGGATAATCCGGCGCTGCCAATCAGCCCTGCCCGCGCGCGTGTAGCGGGCCAATTCTAACTTTAAGATACGTCAAATACTAGAGATTGAAACGATATGTATTGGATATGTCAGTGTCAAACAAGTGTCAAAAGTGACGTTTCTTCAAACAAACACGTCATTTATGACACTTGTTTGACACTATAATCTCTAGTATTTGACGTATCTTAAAGTTAGAATTGGCCCGTTAGTCTCTTTACTCTGGTACGCCCTTGAACTCGACTCTTCCGTTTACCAAACGAATGTGAACACGTGGCAAGTCCCGCCTTTGTCCGCACAATCAATCACCGGCAGGTTTATCGCGAACAACCGCTACTAGGTGTTCCATTACGCGCTATTGTCTATCGGGGCGGCTGACAGGTACATATCGATGACACGAACTCCCTAGGGCGATTATTGTTTACATTGTGCTCTATTCATAATTATAGCATTTAACAATTTAGCAATTATTTTAGCAATTTATTCGCCGCTGCTTAATTACACGTAGGTATTTAACTGTGTTGTGTTATATAGTAGGTGGTAAAACACATCGTTCACACAATATTCGTTTATAATAACTTAATAGTACATTACATACCTAGGGAGGTGAATTCGTGAATGCTCCAGATCGCAGTAAATATACGATCTGGGGCTTTACAAATTACCGCCCGTGGTTTGTCTAAAGTTTTACGTCTTGCCTTGGCCAGGAAGTGAGATTTTCTTCTCGCGTAGCGACTGCAAATATACACAGACATTTGTATACGAGTATATTATTATAGGATTACCAAGCGTCTACTGTACTTGTTCCTTGTGGATAAAAATTCCTTGCTCCTACATCGGCCGCTGAAGGCGTAGGCGTGCTACGATTGGCCCCAGCTATACGCATGTGGCTGCTACGCGCACAATATATATATTATTATACTCTTTGTACGCGCATTTGTGTCTATGCAGGCGGCCTAGGCAAGGTGACAATCGCTTGCGCTTCGCCATCGAATCGCTTTGTGTCTCTCTATCACTCTTCCGTATTTAGTGTGACAGTGACAGTTGCATTTCGTTCGCTACGGAGCGTTAGCGATTGGCATGTTGTCTAAGGGGCCTGTAGTTATATTTATGCTTTATTATGGTATACATAATACATATATTAAATATATTGAATACGCGTATGCCATGTACTTACTACTTACACATATCTAATCTAATCAGCCAGGACTGCCCAAAATTTTGAGAACAAGGACATACTTAGATAGGAGTAATTACTTCAGTGCAAACACAAAAACATTTTTTAACTAGAATATTTTGCGTGAACTCTCCTATCCAACGTTTCCACCTATTTTTTTTTGCCTTAGTATATACTTTAACTACACTAACGCCGCATTTCCCTTCCCGTACTTCAGTATTCTCATTAAACTTAGAGGTTTGAGTTATGCTGTAAGTGGAAACGCATATATTTCCCAGTGCACAAAACCAATCGAAGAGATTAAATACGTCGTCGGGCTAAGTGAATTGCTTGCAATTTGTCATGTAGCGAAACTGGTAAAGCAATCTAGCGTATTACTTCCATTGTGGTACAGATATATCGGAGCGGCCAAGGCGCACACAAATATCTGAACAAGCCTCTATTGTCAAGGCGATAGAGTGCGCGTTCAGATATTGTGAAAACCGTGGCCGCTTCGATATATCTGATGGCGACTGTATATGTATAAAGTTGTTCGGAATATTAATGTTTGCGGAGTGAAGCAGCACATCTTCAGCCCCTTAGATGACGACGTCACGTTGATATTGTATTCGGCTCCGTTATGTAGTCCCGTTAATACTTAATCATATTAGGAGTATTTGTAACACTATAGTCAACATGTGTTAAAAACATGGATGAGTATATTATTACTATCGTTTGCCCGCGACTTTGTCTGGGTAGAATGATGATGATGATTGATAAAAACTATTCTTTGTTCATCTCCGGGCCTTTAAATCAGTACAACATAGCGGTTTTAGCGCGATCAGCTAACAAAAAGAGAGTTATTAGTAGAAATACGGCCATATTCAAACTTTAAGGTACGTCAAATACTAGAGATTGAAACGATATGGATTGGATATGTCAGTGTCAAACAAGTGTCAAAAGTGACGTTTCTTCAAACAAACGCGTCACTTTTGACACTTGTTTGACACTGACAAATCCAATCCATATCGTTCAAGTCGTTGACGTATCTTAAAGTTCGAATATGCCTGATAATCATAACAAAACATCGCTTCAGTTTATTGTATAAGGCCATAACAAAATATGGAGCAAAGTAGGTATACGAATAAAAACAACGCGTTTCTGGTTGAACAATAAAACACGAGGGTCTTGCGCATGGCGGCTCCCGACTCGGGACTGTCCAAATTTATTTTTATATGGAACGAATTTGTTTGATACGTGAATATTGCGTTTAGTTTCACTTTTATTTGTAACGAAAACTGGGTCTCCGCAGGATACTATGTAGTACTGTGTTCAAAAGAGGGAAGCGTTCCGTTGACTAATATAATGGACACAATAAACAAGTTTAATTCATTTAGTTTAAATTTTTTGTTTTATCTTTATATGTAAGTTATCCCGTTTTTACCCTTTGGGTACGTAACCCTAAAAACGGACCAAATATGACATCGAATTGCTTGCCATGTTACGAGCTGTTTTTTTAACTTGATCTCCAAACAAAACAGGCAATGTGATGTGTACCTATACTAGTACTTCGCCCCGAACTGAGAACTCGCGTTTCGCATAGAACTGTATTTAAAAAATGGATAATAAAAAAAAATGTGTAAGCCGAGCACTTTCATTTGATACCAAACTCGACCATACTTTCTTGCAAAAAATGTGTCCAGAATAGCAAGACCCCTCTAAAATTGCTTTTTAGCCTTCTAAGCTCTTCTAGCTCAATAACCCCTTGATCGAGCCTGCTCATAATATAATGACTAAAATATAATGCCCTCAACTACACGTTTACCCAATTTCATTTAAATTAGAACAAATTTACTTAAGTTATTGTGTATCAAACTATCCTCTGATAGTTCAGCTTAAAAACATCGAAATGCCGGGACGTGCCCCTAGCCAGCCGCGTGTCCCAAGTCGAATGTAAGAACTTCGCTTCGCTTCGCTCGCTCGTTCGATGAACATGCATTTGTACTTGTCATTATTACTTACTCGTAATAAATGTATGCCATTAATTTAATTGTTACAATTTGTCAAATCCTGCTTGCTTAGGTAATTCATATAATGAAATAATCATTGGTATGAACGTACGATCGACACCATAACATTATTCAGGCCATTTTATTTATGGTTGTACGCTGCTCTTATTTATTTTTAAAATTTGGGAATAGTCCCAAAATTTTCATTATTTTTTTCATGGAGGCCAATTTTTACTTACATATTGATGTCAAAATGATGTACAAGTTTACCGGGAAAACGGCAGGCAGACCCTATCAACGAATGTCGTCGCATAATACCTATCACTAACTTATGTCTGATATGTTAAACGTTTAAGTAGAGACTAAGCCGCATAATGTACGAACAAGCGGAACAAGTACCTAATATATACCTACGAGCGAAATGGTGCGCCAATGCGCGAAATAGATGAACGGGCGAATGATAATAAAATTATGTCCATCCTTTAGATTTCAAAATGTAGTTAGAATTGGCCTCCTGGAAGACAATTAGATGAGAAACTCGGCACTGTCCTTTAATATCTAATATTTCGATTTTTGATTAAAATCACTCATTTTGCCAAAACACTTATGGTGAGGGTGACGGCCGCGGGCACTGGCAAACAAAGGCGTTTTAAAACTTTCCCGCGGTTAATTTGAAGGCGGGGACAAAGCGTGTCGCGGCTGAAGGACGCTCGCGCCGCCCCCCGCGGTGCACGGGAGTCGGCAGCAAACACGCCGGGACCGTGACCAAATTTTTCACCAGTCAAGTTACGCCCAAAATATGAAGCGAAAGCCGCATAATAAATAGCAGTTCTTTAAAAATAAATTGGAAGAGAATCTCAGCACTCGGACAAATGAGAAAACTTACCTATCTCCGAAAAAGGGCTTTAAATCGTATTATGTACGAAATTACGAGCCTTTTCGCTGAGTTGTTGTCGAAGATAAATAGTATTCTTGATTGTGTGATGTCAGGCCAGATGAACATCTAATTTCACACAGAAATGTTCATAATTTTACGAGGGTACGCTGTTTGTCAAATATCTTACCTACGCTTATAGGATAGCGTATAGGGCTTGCAAATATTCGAAACTTTCAGATATTCGAATATTCGACTTTTTCTGACGACGTATTCGAATAATTATTCGAATATTATAAAAAATAAGAAAAGGAACGAGAAATCGGTTTATTATCGTTTTATTCAAAAGTTTTTTTCACATATTGCTAAAACTAAGGATATTTGGCAGAAATCCACTTAATTGACTAGATTTATCATTCTACTATTTATAAGATGCCCACATTTATAAAAACAAGTAAAACGCCAAAATTAGACGTATTTAATATTTCTAGATAAAACTTATTATAAATGCGTCGTTGCGTGAAATAATATTACTTTAACCATCCAAACACCTAGGTATGTAAGATATTTTTTTAGTAGGTAATTATTTTCCGATTTAAATTAACTTGTAATCACTCAGAGGCCTGTAAAAAGGCCTTTAATTTCATTGTATTTTGAATCTTTATTGACTTTATTTGTTTTGGCAAGTTACTATTCCTAATGGTCGGCTAATTATATAATATTGGAACATTTAAGGGAATAAGTTAGTTGAGTACTGGGTGAATTATTCGTCAGCTAAAGGTGCATGGTTAGATTACCAAGTTGGGCAGGTTTGGTATGATTAAATTTGAGAATTGCGATAAGTGGCAAGGTTTAGACTTCAAAAATTCGCTTAACGTACGCTTGTACTGAATAAACAGAATGACCCTTTAGCTTAAAACTTACGCACCGTAAAAATAACATACTTTTTGATTTCGTTTTCTTTTAAATTGAGTTAGGTTTCACTGTATTCACGAAGAGGAATACAGTAAAAATATTATTTCCTTCGTATTTGGGTACCTACCGTTCCTCATTCACTGTAAATACCCGTAAAACATACAGAAACTGTAACTACAGCGGATGACATAGATTTTTTTATAGTAATAAAAAATATTCGAATATTCGAAACCTGAGCGGCCGAATATTCGAATATCAAAACAGGTCGAATATTCGACAAATTCGAATATTCGAATTGCAAGCCCTAATAGCGTATAATTTACGAGAAAGCCGTAGTAAAATTTGAATAAATTTCACAATTAAATTTTCTTGAAAGTTTTATGCTCGTCTTTGATGCCGGTTCATGCTTTAAATATTTCGTAAACTCTGCCCCTCAGAGATTAGATGCGAATCCAAGAGGGACGGTGTCAGTAGGACCGTGAGTGTTTTTACTGCCCGGATTTATATCAGATGTACAGGACGGCGGCAGAATAATGGCCTCGTTTTGAATGCGGTATTGCTCTATAGACGTATATGCAATGCAATTCTTACGTGTTTTATAAAAAAAAAAGTTACTTTGCAGTGTCACCCTCTCTTTTGCGTGTTGGTATAATAATTAAAATAATTTGTTTACCAATTAAAAAAGAAACGTAGGATGCTCAAAAGGATCGAATTAATTAATCTAATGTCTGACTACTGTCAGCAAAATGATGTATGATGTGGTAATGTCGCAAGAATCACTCATACTAATGACTTCAACGCTATTAGGGAATGAAGCGATGTTTCTGTTGTTATCATAATTGATGGAGCATTCGTTCTTCGGCCTGAGTGGTATAGGTGGTCCGTGTCGCCATGGCGTCACCAACAACACTCTTCAATAATTTAGTTAAAAAAGAAGAAAATTGCTACATCGATGCTGTATCGAAGGCCTACCTTTGGATGGAAGTGGTGTTAGGCCTCAACAGGCTGGTCTTTTCCCTTAAAATAAAACCGATTTTTATTTTATTGGCATCTGCGTACAGTATTTTTTGCTGTGCTATTGTATTTTACGACGCATTCTTTTTTTACCCTTTGTTCATGGACCGTCTTGACATAGGGTTAGATTCCGTGCACTATCTATTGGGTGTCATATTGAGTTCAATAGTTTGGAAGCGATTACAGCATTATTATCTGAGGTTACAGGATTTTGACACGACGATCGGTTGCAGACCAAAAATATCATCGTCATCGGTGAAAAACTTAATTTTGATGTGTATTGCGGTATCTCTCACGATTCTCGTTGTACCGTATGAATGGTACACGTTCGACCAACTTGTCGGTTCACTGATGCTGTTGCCGGTGCATCTTCTATTTCTAATTGATATTCATTTCTACGGACATCTGCTGAGCCTGCTTGTTCCGAGACTCCGACTGATCAATTATTATATGAAAATGTCATTGAGCCACCACAGTAAAGTGGTAGTTCCAAAAATTGTCGAATTGACATTCAAGAGTGTTATTTTGGAATCTCAAAATTGTCAAATGAAGAAACTGATGGACCTTTACTGTATGATAATCAACGCGTACGACATACTCATTGATGCTATCAAGTGGCAGGTGAGTGATTAGTAGGGGAGATAGGACTACAATTTTTTCATGACCTTTACAATTCCATCATGTCATCTGTCCGTAATGTTTATATTTATATTTATATTTATTTATTTAATACAGTGCAAGCTTACAGTACTACACCAATTGCTCGCAATGTTGTCCGTGTCTCAGCCATTTTATTCGGAAACAATACATTATATTTTAATGAAATCTTATTTTAGAATATTTGCTTGTTACAGTTTGTAATGGTGCTAACTGCGTTGTTTATCTCCATTCTTACTTTTTCATACAAAACCGCTTTGATGGTAATACGTAGCGAAGTAAGTATTATTAATTATCTATTTATCAGTCATTGTCTATTTTTATTTATTTAGTAATTTCGTTAGTAGTGTATAGGTCGTTTGTAGGCTATACCGGCTTTTTCCCGAGAGCGCTAGCAAATACTAACTTAGTCTAAGAGAGCCCTCACATCGCTGATCCCAACATTATGATGAGTGAAATATTTTTTTTATATATTCAAGTGAAATTTATCCATTTATGTAACGGGTTCTCGAGGGTTAAAGATAAAAAAAATCTTTGTAACAAATATACATTTCTAAATAACGAATGAGACAAACGACACCTCAGTGAAGGTGCCCAAATCATTTGCCAACGACATAAGGATTCATGTATTTATTTAGATTTGGGAGGCGTTTATGGATAACGCTATTAGGTACTTACCTCTCAAGTCTTATAGAATCGAGCCACACGATTGAAGTCCACTTGTTACCGTATCATAATTCCATAAGGCTGTTCATTTACATATTGACGAACACTCTCTTTAGAAACCTTTCTACAACGTCGCGATAGAGTCATCATTCCACTGTATACGGCTGTTTCCGCTGTTCGCTCCGTGCATCTTCGCCGACCAGATCCAGGAGGAGGTGCGCCGCTTGAGAGAGCTGCTGGCTTCTAGGCTCTACGAGAACAAACTAAGTAACGTATCAGTACCTAGCTTAACAAACAACATATTATTCCACTATGCTCGCTAAAGCTCGCTGTTTGATCATTATGTCTGACTAATAAGTAATATCATTGAGTGAATAAAACATTGAGTTAATTATTGTTAATATAGAAAAGCCTGTTAATATACGAACTATACGAGGCTCCGCCTGTGGCTTACTTCCCATTGAAGTCGTTTGAATTTCATAAAATCCTGAGTTAAGTAGCTCTACAACATTAGAAGCTTCAAATTTAAAGTTTCTACCTTCAACGGTTTAGACTGTGCGTTATGTTTTTGTTTTTACATGTGGTACTAAATACCTTGTAATATTTCAGACAAGCCGGGTCGTAGCGTGGCGCGGGCGCTGCTGTCTCTGACGGAGGCGCGCGACTTGTCCTTCTCGCTGCTGCAAATCTTCGACATCGACATTTCTCTCCCATTCAAATTCATGGGGCTGCTCTTGACTTACCTTATCATACTGTTGCAGTTCGAAAAAGTTATCAACCCTTAAGTGTTATTGTGTATTGAGAGTTATTTGTTTAATAAATGATAGTTCGTGTGCAACGTATTGGTGCTTGATTTACTTAATCTTAAGACATGTTCATTTATCTAGATTTAAAAAATATTTGCAAAACTCTCTTGCTCCATGCAAAAAAGACCATTTCACTTTGTTTCAATGAAAGCGCTCGTGAAATGTGAATTGTAAGATAATTTTGTACATAAACGTTTCTAAATTGTAGTCATTTTACTGATGATCATTATGTTGCAACAAAATTAAGTAACCCTTAATTAAGTAACTTTAATATAATTCAAAACTAAAAAAGCGGCCAAGTGCGAGTCGGACTCGCCCATGAAGGGTTCCGTATTTACGCGATTTATGACGTATAAAAAAAAAACTACTTACTAGATCTCGTTCAAACCAATTTTCGGTGGAAGTTTACATGGTAATGTACATCATATATTTTTTTTAGTTTTATCATTCTCTTATTTTAGAAGTTACAGGGGGGGGGGGGACACACATTTTACCACTTTGGAAGTGTCTCTCGCGCAAACTATTCAGTTTAGAAAAAAATGATATTAGAAACCTCAATATCATTTTTGAAGACCTATCCATAGATACCCCACACGTATGGGTTTGATGAAAAAAAAAATTTTGAGTTTCAGTTCGAAGTATGGGGAACCCCAAAAATTTATTGTTTTTTTTTCTATTTTTGTGTGAAAATCTTAATGCGGTTCACAGAATACATCTACTTACCAAGTTTCAACAGTATAGTTCTTATAGTTTCGGAGAAAAGTGGCTGTGACATACGGACGGACAGACAGACGGACAGACGGACAGACAGACAGACAGACATGACGAATCTATAAGGGTTCCGTTTTTTGCCATTTGGCTACGGAACCCTAAAAACGACGAACCACGAACATAGTCATACTCGTAGAAGTAAAACAATAAAAATTAAATTAGATCTATGTTTATTACGAGTATTACAGCTGTGTTCTTGTCATTACCGTGTTTAGCAACAACAACAACAACAATAAGCCTATCTTAAGTTACCGAATGGCTTCTAATATGAAGTATAGTTAGAACACTGAGGTATATACAAGAGACGACATCTCGAACAAAATGTTTCCGCACATCAGAGAAGTGCATGCACTTCTTTGCTTTTAGTACGTCACCGACCACTGACGAGATGCCACACGTGTACAGAAAATTAAAAAAAAATTAAAAAATGCCTTCGTGCGTATAAAAAAGTTGCAACAATAGCACAAGAAAATATAATAAAAGGGATGGAATAACATTTCACCGCTAAGCAATGGAATAACTGTTGATTTACTATTATTTAGTTTTCAAAGTAAATGTTTGGTCGTAGAAAAAGTATTGTATGCAACGTTGTTTAACTGAGTCAAAAAATACTCGTGGCGTCTTTATTAACAACTAGCTGAGGTACCCGGCTTCGCTCAGAGAGTAGACATGTGATTGTGTGGTAGTTGTAAAAATCGAATGGCACCCAATATTGCAGAGTTCACAACATTCGAGAGTGTTCTGGAATATTCCATAATGATCTCCACTCAACAACACTCCAGAATGTTCTAAAATGTTGTGGAATGCTCTGGACTGTTCTAGAAATGTCTAGAGGGCGAAATTATCTACCGCCCCGCCCTTCAGGTAAAAACGGGAACCTTCTTCATGGAAATACGAAAAAGGCTATAAATTCCCGAATATTCTGGGATGTTCTCGAAAATTCGAACTTCACGACGGATCTTGCTTTATATACCCCTACCAATAGGTAGCTCCGCTCGGACCCTATAAAAAAAGGCTTCGAATGGTCCAGAATATTCCAGAACATTCGAAAGTGTTCTGGAATGTTCCACAATGATCTAGGATGTTCTCGAACATTTGAAAACATTCCAGAATATTCTGAAATGCTGTGGAATGCTCTCGAATTCTCCCGAATGTTCTGGACTATTCTAGAAATGTCTAGCCTCCGAGACCCGAGACACCACACCAGGTACAAATTTTTGAAGGTATATATTTCACTTAACTTCACTTAACTTTCGTCTATTAAGTTAAGGTTCAATATTCAATAACAATATGACTGCTTCTGGGACTGGGTCTGCGCTAAACTTTCAGCCCTTATATCTTCAAAAGCACACGCTTCAGGTAAAAACGGGAAACTTCTTCATGGACGGGAGATAGAGAGCTACCTCACCATATAACTTCCTCAATCGTATCGAGGCTCATTTCTGAGTTTTAGCGGCACGCACATTGTACACTTTCTTTTATAATATATATTGATTTTCGGCTTCGCATGCATGCATGCACTTCTCTGAAGTGCGGAAACATTTTTTTCGAGATGTCGTCTTTTGTATATACCTCAATGAGTTAGAATCACCTTAGTTGTGAGAGCAATGTAAGGCGCAATCGGGTTATTTATTTATTTCTCACTAGACCTGGTTTTATTGTGTCATCTAGAAAACCGTTAATGTCGACAGAGTTAGGTACTAAACACGGCGCCGGCCCCAGTGCGTAGGTAATCTGCAATAATGTGGTACAATTTATTGTCAGAGTCGTTTGTTCACTACTTTACTGTACTCTATTTTATTACTGCCGTAATTTTATTACAGCGCTTTTGGGTACCACTTTGAAATAGGGTGCTGTTACACCACATGGTTGCAAATACTCCTGTTTGGCATGAACGAAAATTGACACTAATACTAATAACTCATGACAGTTATTATTATTACTATAGTGAAGCCATAAACCCATAACAAACAATGAAATTGTCGCAATCGGAACCTATACCTACCACGGCAGAAACGCGTTTAGGTCGCGGTATTCACGATCCGCTTCTATGGTTGTTGTCAAAACCACAACAACTCATCGCGCAAAATACTGGTTCTCTGTGCCGGTTCTACCTATACGTAGTAATAATAGTAGTAAAACCACGGAGTAAAACATAAGCTAGGTAGTACAAGTTTAGATAACTAAAGACATGTTTTTTTAGACAATGACCTTTTATTTGTAGACGTGTGACGTTCATAGTTGACAAAACTAAAATTTGATCCAACGATTTTGACAACTTGACAGGTTGGCGTCACCCATATGACTAACTAAATATAGGTTCCGTAACCTATTTATATGTACTATATTTATCGGCTCGCTATCGTGCGCCTGGTATACCATATCTACCTCATTTTACTTACATCTACGTTTTTAGACGAGTATAACCCTTGGCACAACCCTATGTCGATAGATTTGAATACGCGTTTAATTAAAATGTCTGTCTACATAGTTCGTGTTGCCTATCCATTGCGTCGCCAACAATATATGGTTTTTACTTTGTAACTATCGGTCTTATTCGAATTCGAACAATGCTTATGAGATGTCACAGCGATACGATACCGATATCAAAATTGACGTCAGAAAATCAGTATCGTATTGCTGTGATATCTTATAAGCATTGTTCGAAAACGGCCGTATAACGCGAAGCGATCCGGAGCGCTTCTTTTGTATTTTTTCAAATAACGGTGAACGTTTTGTCTACACTCGTCGCTAATAACTAATAGTGACGAGTAAAACTAAATACAGAGAGAGGCAGTCGAGTGGTGAGTAGTGCCAGTTTCAAACCGCGTTATAACTGTTCAAAAACTAGCGTCCAGCCAGCCTATTATGGATAGCTTTATCCATCTTTATCCACGTGATAAAATAACTGTCACTGTTTAACACCGTGGGAAAGCAAGTGACGGACACCGTTTTATCACGCTGTCACGTAGACAAGAACGACCATCATATCCGTACAGGTTTATATAAATATCATTTTATATTTACCAAAATTTATTTTGAACGAGAACATCATAAACCTCTAGAACATCATTTGAGATCATTTAGGTAAAAGTTCTAATTCACACTGAGGAATTGTCACCATTGTATAGAGTCTGTGGAAAAAGAAGAATCGTGGAATGTATGGGGCCCAATACATTACACGACTCTTCTCTTTCCACACGACAGACTCTATGTATGTAAGTACGATTACACGTTACAGTAATATTAAATGCAAAGGAAGGTAAATTTTTCAATAAGATATTGCGCTTTAAATAAAAATACCTACACTATAATAATGAAGGATCGACATTTGATCTAATGTTACTTTTTGGGGGAACTTACATTACATTACATAATGCATATACTTCACATACAACAGTTTGAGAACATAATACCTATACAAGAAACTCCAACAAATAACTATACTAATACCACTACACTCGTACGTCTTAGAAAGTAACAAAAGAACCGTAGTTAAACTTCTGAAGCGATTACGGCACAAACACTCGCGAGTACAAGTACTTGGTACCTACCTAAAGCTAACAAGTAACACGATAAGAGTTGTGTTCTTGGACTTTGCACCAACGTAAGTCGGAGTACTCCCGCGGGATTTCGTAGTTTTATTGCCTGCCATTCAGCGGCTAACAGGCTACAAATTGTAAACTGACGTAGCAAGACCAGCCAGTTCTCTCATCCTCAAAATTAAATAAAACACAGTTTCAGATGTGTTATTGCAAAATCTGAGCTTTTCATCATCATCATCATCATCATCGTGGCGTCAATCCCAGCTGTGCCCCCGCGCGGGGCGCGAGGACCCGGGGTCCGCCTTCCGACTCCTTCGTGTCCACTTTGCCCGATCTTCGGCGTCCCTGGTGGTGAGTCCGTTGGCACGCATGTCCTCCTTAACGACATCAAGCCATCGCTTCCTGGGCCGGCCTTTTCTTCCCGTACCGGGAGGAGGCGGCATGGCCAGGCATTTCTTACCCACGTAACTTGCCGGTCTGCGCGAGACGTGGCCATACCAACGAAAGGCGGCACTCTTGCAGTTTGTCAGCGATGTCACGGACGCCAAGACTACCCCGGATGTGGGCGTTTCGGACGCGATCCTTGCGTGAAACTCCGCACATCCACCGCAGCATCTTCATTTCCGTGACACGCAGTTCCTGCTTGTGCCGCTCTAGTAAAGGCCAAGTCTCGCTGCCGTACAGAAGGGCAGGTCTAATGATGGTCTTATAGACCTGTCCCTTCAATTTAATCGGCATTTTGGGGTCACAAATAACCCCAGTCATCTCCCGCCATTTGACCCAGGCAGCGGATATTCGGGCTTTGACGTCGCTGTCGATGTCCCCGGTAGTGCTAAGTACAGATCCAAAATCTGAGCTTTTATTAATTTAAAAGACATTCATTCAACAAGTGTTAGCTCCCTTATAGTTCGTTTTTTTAGCATTAGAAAGAAGGTAAGCGATCTTGACATGACTTTTAATTGAAAAACGCTTTTAAAAAATCAGTAACTATTACTTATGAAAGCAGAAGAATATAAATGATCGTATTAGATTCATAATTGTTACATATTTGCCATTATTTATTTTTAAAACGTGTTTTTAACAAGGTTTTATTAGGTCGACCTGTATGTAACTAACTAATATGTAATGGAATCTAAGGTAACTAATTTAACCATCCTCCAAGGATCGTAGCGTCATGAAAATTGGCAGCTGTATGTAGTTCTGATGACAATACAATAATATGGTGCTGTCGAACTGATCTCATGATGGAGACAGGAGGTGGCCATAGGAACTCTGTGATGAAACAACGCAACCTAATTATGTTAGGGGTTTTTAGAATTGTGTCGATGAGTATTAGTTGTCTGTCGTAAGAAAAGTACAGTCAGCGATAAAAGCTTGTACCAAAAATTTTTTTTTTGCCAAAAACTTATTCAATAAAAAGACACGTCAAGATTGTTTACCTTATTTCTAATGCTAAAAAAAACGAACTATAGTAATATGTTTTCCTTTTTGCTATCGCGCAGTCCTCCTTTTGTTCTGGATAGAAACGAGTATTCTTATCAGAAGCCGTAAAGTGAATTTAACAGTATGCGAACCGCCAGTTACCTAACTAAGTTTCGTAGGCACGGAATCAATTACGGCGAACGATACTCATAGCGTGAATACACAAGTAACGTGTTGAGGAAACTTTCTTGAAGTTATATTATACATACACACACACACACACATACACATGTAAAAAATTACAAAAGCTATAGTAGCATCCTGTGGTGAGTACCTATTAAGTCTAGTCTTATTTAGTGCCTATTTAAAAGCCAACGTTATACGGGAACATTGTACACATTCGTTGGTACATACACAAATGCCCAGCAGATTACCTTTCAGGATGCCTACAGACATCGCCGTATTTGTATAGGTGCCGTCGTGGGTAATAATGATAATGAACGTACGTTTTCATTTACAATAGGTATACTTACCTACTCTCCCTTCTACAATATCTAACAACACAAAGCGCACAAAATGTACGAAACATAAATACGCTAAATATGACGCCAGTGACGTGCTATACGTAACGTATAAGCTAAGAACGTATAATACGTTCTAGATTCCCTGATTTTATATTTATCATATCAATCATCCATTGGGTAACAGCTTTGTAACGGCATTTTATTACATTATTGTTCCCTCGGGCTTAGCTTATTTTCACCGCGCCTTAACTTCGCGTGCAAACAGATTTGCCAACGTCATTTGTTGAGATGCCTGGCGAAGATTTTATTCATATCGACTGCTTATCTTCTGAACCTTACTATCTTTTATTTGCTATTTCGAAGTCTGAACTTTATTCAGCACAGAACAAAGTTTATTTTGCAATTATCCATTGGAGAAGATAATAGGTTGAGAAAATATTCACTCGTTATTCCAATATAAGCCCACTCTGTACATATTCCCGAAGACAATAAATCATCCCGAAGCAACCCCTCTGAATATTGGAAGCAGTTGGCGGCCGACACCCGTCGATTGATCGATGGACTAACATTTATTTATTTCAACACAGGTATTCTAACCCGAATCCAAATTAATCCTCTTGATTAAGCTTTGCTTTCTATTTTTTATAAATTGCGAAACAAAAACAAGTCTTTTCATTTAGCTACGCGTAACAAATTATTATTATTTTCAAAGCGTTGGGTCCTCAGGGAGGTTGGGTTGTCATAAGCGTTTTTTTAATCCTGTGAGTCCTGTGACAGAAAAAGATTCATCAAATGGTGTATACTTAACTTACTGCTCGTAGAAAGCAGTCGTGTCGGACGACTTAGTTTTCCCAATTTAGTCGTGAGCTAGCCCGAGTTAGGTACCTATAATTTAGTCTAAACCGCTGGTTATTTAGGTAATTTGGTATCCATTTTTCCAGGTGCTTTAGCTATGCAGATTTTACGACAAAAACTCAGCAGCAAGGGGAACGAAAGTCATTACATACAATTCGTTCTCAGAATATTCTCCTTTGTATTCTTTTTTGTAAACAATAAGTTAAAAAATAATCCTTATTTAAGTTAAGCTACAAATAATAAACATGCTACTATTTGTTTCCTTTTGCGAAATTCGCCAAGTTACCAGTGTAAAGTTACGAGTTCTCTTGAGTGATTCGATACAATAGGAGGAAGTTTTAGCATTAAATGTAAATGTACCTAACTAGCTGCCAGTCCGGAGAGGGGCACCATTGTCAGATTTGCTTAATCCTGTTATATAACCCTCCGGAAAGCCGTTGGGACGTTGGGAGCTAGCGTTACATGCGGATACGGGCGACTGGTATACCACTGTACTTTTCAGTGAGCCATCAGCCCTACATTGGCAAAAATAAATTGTTAATTGTTGTTGTTAATTGTGTTGTGTGTGTTGTTGTTGTTGTTGTTAATTGTTGTTGTTGTGTTAATTGTTAATGGGTAGTGACCCTGCCTGTGAAGCCGCTGTCCTGGGTTCGAATCCCAGTAAGGGCATTTATTTGTGTGATGAGCACAGATATTTGTTCCCGAGTCTTGGTTGTTTTCTATGTATTTGTATATTATATATATCGTTTTCTGAGTACCCACAACACAAGCCTTCTTGAGCTTACTGTGGGACTTAGTCAATCTGTGTAAGATGTCCTATAATATTTATTTATTTATTTATTATTTATTTATTTAACCATAGCTTCATAATTAATAATTACGATTATAAGTTTAATTTTATATGCTTATATATTTTATTTTCTGTTTTAAAGTGGGTGGGTAATGGGTATGTGACGAATAATCAAAACTGATAAATTCGGACTTCTTTTGTTTCATTTTAGCTGCTGAACTGAAAAATTGCATGGACACACTATGAATGGAATTCATTCATAAATTGGGCACTTTCACTTTTTTGTATGTATTTATTTGTAACTAGATACATATGATTACAGTTGTAACTAAATATTGGTTTCAGAGTTCCCTCTGTAACATAATTAAACAGCCATATTGACGTCAAACTGACTCTATAATAAGCCAAAAGTTGGTTTTAATGTGTAGTTTTTGATCATGCATAACAAGTACAGTTAGTTACGGTCATAAGTTTCTTTTGACGAAGATTCATGGAAAGCAAAGCGACATTATAAATAAAACGCAAAACGAGGCAACGTAATATAAGATGTTAAGTACTTGCCGAAATGGCAAAGTGTCAAGTATTACCTACATAAGAGACCATTGTGTAAGACAAGGTAATTTATCATGGATCATTTAGGTTGCGGCTTAATTAATCATCCGTGGTCCCCAGGTGGACAGACACACGCGGAACCCATTGTTATTAATATTTTATAAGCTGTTAAGTTGTTAGTTACGTATATCATAAATTTTCAAAAGAAAACAATCGAACCTGTATATAGAATGTAAAGATTCACGCAACGAATACAGCCATTCAATGTAACTTAATTGTCATGTTACTGGTCCCGTCCCTGTTATTTTTAATAACAACTTTAGTCTTATTTCGCTTAGATATTCATGCTAATGTGTTTCTCTACCGCAAACAAAGTAAATCGTTTCACAAAATGTACATAATTAAGCATATTGTTTTGAATAGCGCCTAAGGCAGGTAAGCCCCGCTATCGCTTTGTGCGTTGTGCGTAATACGCGCTTCTCGCGTCTTTTGTTTCACACCCCAAGGAGCAAATGGTAACAAGTTTTCTTTAGGAAATTAAACGTCACGTCAGACCGTCATTTGTTACTATTATACCAGGTGTCGCCTATAACAGAAGCAATAAATTAGGTAAATATACTCTTCAAACTGACCAGCATTTGTTCAGCAACTTTTAAAAATAACTTGTGTTTATGTTCGTGTTTTAGTACACTATAAAGTTTGATTTAAACTTTCACGATTTTTACACATTATAAAAATTGTACAATGGGACTTAATCGCGTATCTAAGTTTTTAAGATTTACCTCCGACGTTTCGAGGACGGCGTTGTCCCCATGGTCTCGGAGAAGTCTTCTCTCGAAGAAGTTAGATACGCGATTAAGTCCCGTTGTACAATTTAATAACTATAAAGTTTATTCTAAGACGCAATGTATTGCGAATTATGTTATGTTTAAAGCGTAACATGCAAGGTCAATTACAATTATGTTAGCGTACCTACATTGAAGACATTATTTATTTTGTATGAAAAATAGGAAGTCTAAAAGATTCATATTTTTTTAAAGTTGTTAAACAAAAGTTTTATCGTTCAGTCGAGGAATACAGTCAAGTGTAAAAAGATGGGTGCATACAACTTACTCAAAATATGTCCCTACCTAAGAGCTAAGCTCTAGCTACCATAAGAGTTATGGGACATCTTTTTGAGTAAGTACCTATGATGAGTGCACTGATATTTTTACACTTGAATGTACAATATATGTTTTAACCCTCTGCAACTGTGGTGACTTTTTAGAGAGATTCTACTGGTGTGGTGTCTATCAGACCTCATTTTCGATAATCCATTAAAAATAAACTAATGGCAAAATGGTAACTATTGTTTTATATAACAATCAATCCATTTATAATTTAATAAATTCAATTGTAAAATACGTTTAAAATAAAATACATAAGAAATATATAATAAATTTTAATGAGATCACAGTTTCTTACAATTTGTACGTAGGCTAACAAAAAAATAAAAATAAAAACTTAACAATCATCAACTTCAAGTAACTTCATTAATTTTCCTTCTTTTGAACATTATATTTATACTAAAAAAAATAGAGAAAATCTAAAGACAGAATAAAGCACTAATCAGTCCTGAAGTTGGTACTTATTTTAAAGGATTTTCGTCGATGAACTATCTAAAATATAATTATTTAATGTGGTGAGGTCTCTCAGACACTATAGAAACATTACTATTTTTGTGAGGTAACGTCTGATAGACCCTATAATTACTATGAACAAGTACATATTTTTATGAGGTGAGGTCTGTCAGACCCAGGACTTATTGCTGTGCTCACGTCTGTGGGACACCCGCAGCTCATCTCCCCATGCATGCACCACATTGCCGCTCGGGCATCACTGTCCGATACCGCGAGTCGTTTGAGGAAAGTAATGAGCGAGACAGAACTATATCGCGCCGTACGCCGACATAGCAACAAAAAAAATATTTGGCGGTGTCTGATAGACCGCACCGCTGATCAGTCGCAGAGGGTTAATTATTTGCTCCTGTAGGCCACACCCGGTATATCATCGGCTGCTTGGGGGCATGAGCATATTGACTTTCGTAACATTTACATATATGATTTAACAAAATTAACTACATGGTTTAGGAATACCTATTCTAGGCAACCAAGATTGTTTGTCCCATAACTAGAATGGCAGTAAAATACTCTTCGTCCAATAACATAAATGTAACTGCTTATTATGATATATTTTAACAAGTAATATAAATACAATTCTTAGCATTCTTATGTCTGTGTTCCCGGCCTGTTATTAAGTAATTGCTTCTTATTCCTTTTTCGTCAATTCCTTTTATTCACTATAACATCGTTCAAACAAAATAACAAAGTGGAAAACCCGGAAAAACGTGAAACTTATTAATCATTTCGTTTCATACAAAGCCAAACGTGATTCTGATTAGATTTAGATCCACCTACCTACGATCTAAATAAAGCTATTTTCCTGTAATTTCATCGGACTGAATGTATCTATTGAATTTGCTTGAGGAAGGTAGTCTTCTGTTGAGATGTAGCAATACTTCTTTTTCAGTCTTGGCGTACATTCAGTGGCAACTATTAAATCCTATCCAAACTAGTTAGTAGCAATAAATCATGCTACATATTTGCAAATGCCACCCAATAACTATAGGTAAATGTCAAACATAGCTATTGTTAGAATGTATTTATTATGAAGCATACTTACATTAAATTAAATATCATTTATTTTCAGGCAACTAAGGCCCATAGATATATACCTTACAAACTAACATACATATTTACATACAATACCTAATAATAATCTTAAAAGCTAAATGAAAATCATTTTGGCGACAGAGTTTTCTGTAGCATCGCGTCGCCCGTTCTGGTGTAGAATTCAGCAGATTCCCACGGAACCGCTGAAATAAAATATAATAAAATAAGCATATAAGTATATAGTTTAAATAACGGCTACCTAGTACATTGTCTCACGCAATCTCCACCTCAAGTACTGTAAACTCACAGATCCAATGTAGTGCAATACAATATTGATGCGTCCAAGCTTACTTGAAAATGGGCCCGTGAAGTGTGCCCACAGTGTAATGGGCAGGGTTTTTGATGAATGCTGGCAGGTCGCGGGCAGGGCGGTAACGAAGACGAATCGCCAGCCGTGACCGATGAGCAGGACCTGACAAAAACATAATTTTATTGCGGACCCTTGGCAGCCGGACTGCTGGACATTTCCGCTCGCTGTTGGGTTGAATTGGAACTTTACTTGTCACTGATATTTGTAGTCTGATTTTAAACTGTCTTGTAAAACATTAAATCTATTCAGGCACTTGGTTAAAATCTCAACGATGTTCCTATGCTATTGAGTGTGTACGAGTATGCCACTGAAACAAAGTAAAGACAAAACATTTTGTCAGGTCACCAGAAAATATAATTACTGGAAAGCACTAATAGGTATACAATATAACCAAAACGTAATATTACTTATTCTGTGCCAATACGAGCGTTGTTAACCAGTTTCACAATTTCAAACTTAGATTGTACCGTCAAGCAAGAACCCCTATTCCGACTAATTGTCAACCTAGTTAGTAGTAGTTTATTCGACAGCTTAGACCTCCCACTACTCGGGTTAAAATAATAATCTACCCAAAACAAACTAAGCAATTGTGCACTGCAAAACAAGACCCATGTTAATTCTCCTTTACATAAACATTTTCGTACTAATTACTGGAACGGTATAGGGACAACTGTCTTTTAGGTAGGTACCTAAAAGATTGAACAGACTTAGTCTTGCCTAAGTTACATGTTGCCGCGTTACATGTTGTCAATACCTATTGGAATTGGTGACAGAGGGTTACGTACGAGTAGGTATGTCACCAATTCCAGTTTTTCCTTTGTGTAAACATAGCAACGCTCTGATAATTTAAGTTGTACTATTACGTCAATTTTGTCGTAAGTACATTTACACACACCCACACACACATACACATATTTACCTACTACATACATATGTGCCTAGTGCCTACCTAATTGGAAGCAATTATCGTGTTGCTAACTAATAACGGACATAGGTAAGTGTAGATATGTACAATTGAGCACGCGTAAATAAAAGTAGGTAGGTAACTTTTATTCTTAAAAAAAATTCAAAATGTGTAGCCATATCGCGATAATCTTTCATGCTCCCAAACGTCAGTTTATAGTTTATTAGTTAATCTTAACTAAACTAAACGTTATTAAAAATATTGACTTGAATCAGATTGTAACGTTTTTTGTAGTCGGACCAAAAATACCCTAAACTCGGCGGAGGACATGCAATTACAATTAAAATGGAAAAAAAGCAGAGTAATTGTTTCACAGTAATAAATTCATCGTTTGCTAATACTAACAAGAGCTATTGAAGTTACTTCTACCGCGAAATCCCGATAGTTGTTATCTGTCCGCTCGGCAGCTAATCGCTGTTCGAGAGCTTTAGTTTACTTTCTGCATTAGTTAACTACTCAAATAGCCCATTAAATGTTTAAAACAACTTTGCGGGATAGGTAGTTCAAAACTCGTATATTTTTAATCAGTTTGTCACATTTGCTTTTTACACAACCTCATGGTGGGTAACATTAGACAGGTCTTTTAAAATAATGTGGCTTTTCCAACGCAACTGTCGCTTCACCTTCAGCAATCCCTATTAATCTTTAGTTTTTAATTTTTGTTACAGTCTGCATGGTGTGTAGCCTGGTCATTTAAACTATGATGGGTGATTCGATCTTACCCAGGACAAAGTGTTGCTAATATGTACGGGTACATACCGATTTTTACGTAATACCTAATTGAGTTATTAAATTCTACATTGAGCATGGTCCGGTTTTCTTTTATGGTAACAATGAAAGCACATTATAGTCGTTACTGAAAACTCAGTGTTGTTAAAAATAATCAGAATGCTTTTCAGAAGAGACCCTGTTTCCTTTCAATGGCTGTCATTTCCAAGGCGACCAAAGTGACATCAATCAGACCAACCTGCCGTGAAAAGGGGTCCATTTGTTACCTATTAGCAGAATAAAAGGGTGGTCGCGTATCCAAACCAGTGGTCGATAACGATTTTTGGGACATGTTTTGCATGCTATAGGTATATCTCGTATACGTAAATGTTTGTGTTTGATTGATCTATATATGCCATGGTTGGTCGGGTAAATAACATATCTTAAGATAAGATAAGATAAGATAAGATTTCTTTATTGTCAAAGCTGGTAGCTGGTTGGTAGCTGGCTGGTGGCTTAGGATTAAATTGAATTAATTGGGAGCGGGCATATATTATTCCTTCACTCACGTGCTCAATAAACATTGTAATGGTTGAGCTTAGGTTCATTCTTAGGGGAATGAATTGAAGAAGTTTTCTTAAGCCATGACTTTTTTACCTATTTTCAAATAAATTAAAGGGATTCGAAATTATGATTTTATAATTATAATTAACATTCGTTTTAGTGCACCTAGCTTGCAACAAATTTAGAATAACTTTTCTTATTTCCTACACTTTTCTTATTCAATACTGCATAATAAAATTACTTATTTAACTCGAGGAACAAATTAACTTACCATATCACAGCAATGTATAGACACATTCTGTACGAAATACTATTATGTACTTTATATGTGCTTTTACTGACAAGATGCGCCTACCACGTGTCCTAGGTAAAATCACCACAAAATTAAGCAGATAAGTATTTAATTACTTCGTCGGCAGTGTCGGCGCTAATTATTACTTAATGCACGGTAATAATATGTACTTTAATTAAGTACTTGTTTCACGGCAGTGGGGAAGCCTCAGCCGCAACGGAATCTCGACTAAAATCTAGGTGCAATTGCATCTAATAAATAATGCGGTAATTAATATTAACCTACGTCCTACAATTTTAAATAAATATCCAAAAGTATAAAAGCCACTGTAGTCTGCCTTGCATCTCAGTGGGAAAACTAGGCCTCGGGTGGATTAGTCTTGTTTTCTCACGAAGTATTGGTACATAAGTTCCAAGAAATGCATTTAGTACGAGCCGGGGTTCGAATCCACGATCTACGCTTGAAAGTCGCACACCTTACTTATAGGCCACCAATGCCTTTGAATTTTGGTCATATGAACCAAAAGTAAAAAATATATTTTTAAGTCTACAGATGGTTACAAAAATCCTACGAAAGTTATGACCTCACGCTACACTAGGAAATATCTAAAAGAGGAACAGTCCGTGACTGACGACCAAATAAAGAAGTCACTACGTATATATGAGGGCACCATCATGTTACTGCCTCCTTCTTTTGGGCGACAGTTGAGCTTCTTTACGACGCGGGGATTAGAGCGCGGAGAGTCAAAATGCTCCCAACCTGAACGACTCACATATAAACCTGTTACTTACCAAACCTTGTATCTCAATCAATCCTCTGTTTGTAGATGTAACCTCGTGCTTTTCAAAATAAAGCTCAGTTTTCGTAAGCAAGCTAAATACATATGCGCGATTTAATGCAATCGGCGGGTATCTTGCAACTGAACGGAGTAATGCCGCTTTTGAGCCTCGTTTCCCCCTATTATCTGTGAGAACAAACTGTAAGTCTTAAAATGGCTGCCGGCTTTCCGCGACAAGTGACGCTAATTAAATTTTAATCAGCTGCTGAGTTGCCGTGGCTCTAGCAATTTCGATGCACGTACATGGGCGACGATACAGGCTTACAACAAATTAATTATATAGTATCCTGGAATGAACTACTTTTTTAATGAAATATCGAGTATTTGAGCTCAATCAACAAGACGTTTAATTAAATTTCTGAAACGGTTATAAAATCAAATAGTATTTACCGATTTCAGTTCGATTGCGCTGACAGCAGTGGGAAAATATGAAATAAAATAACAAAATGTTGTCATAAACCCCTGTGCTTTTCATGATGACTAAACTAAAAGAGAAATCTCGTATTGTTTGTTTTGTGAATATATCACAGACCTATCGTTAAAGTTTTTCCACGTGTCACCAATATTACCATTTCAGCCTTTGAGCCTAAATTCCAAAATAAATTATGAATCCGGATAATAGGCGCATTAGCAGATCAAACCAAATATCGCATTAGTGTCCCCCGTCAACCTATCTCTTTAGTGTAAGGTGAGCCAAGCCGCGTGGCTGCGGTCGCTTGTCATTGTGTTCTATTTCAACCCAAACATGTCTATTATGTATTATACGACGACACCAAATCTGATATGTTAACCTTACTCCCAATACAAGTACCTAGATTTATTAAATAACCTACTTATAGTATTTTATTTTAAATACGTTACGTACTGGCAAAGATAATGTTCTCTACATGATTAAGTATAGATGATTCCTAGGTCTCCTCACTACGTCACCCACCACACTACTTCACCTGTTATTGTCAAGTACGTGACAATTATGGTTTATGGTTTAAGATATTTATCTAGATATCTATAGAGTCTGATTCAGATTTAATAACTTGTAACGGATATGATCTTATTTTTAATAAAATTAAATGAAAGTCGTGTGTTAGATGAATACCCAAGACGATCATCGAGGTCGTATCAAAACAAATTGTTTAATCTTAATTGGGCTCCTGGTAATTATTTACTAAAGGAAATATCTCCCAGCGGAAAACGTTAATATAGTTTAATTACGGCGGGGTAAGAAAAGCAGCACAAAGCAAAAGTCAACCGAGTTGATAACTCGAAAATTTTCATTTAGAATTTATGCTAATTTGAGATGAACGAGGCCGAACGAGCCCACGAGGCCAGATTAACGGAACGAAATTGTTTGTTTACGGATCTCCTGGTACGCTATCCTTTGACAAATGGTTTGAAAATATTTTGAAGCTTCTCATAAGCTATTCCAGAATCCAGAAATGATACAATTTCTACTAACAAATACTGTGCTCGCTTTGATAAGGCGCGATGCAGGTACGCATTCTGGTTCACTCATACGTACATTAACAGTCACGAAAAAAATTCTCTCTCGCAGCCCTACATCTCGCTCGCACTAATAAGCCAGTACGAATGAGATGCATAGAAAGTAAGTTACGTTCAAGCTAGCGTTTATGTCAGTGCCAACCTGGTGCTAGCTGTATAGGTCATTTTGATCGCCCCGCCAACTTCTTGTTATACGCCTAACTGAACGTTTCTAGCGTCACCTAGGGGGTACCAACATCGGCTACTCAGGCTACTGTAAGCCTTTGCTCTCACACGTGCGCCCATTAAAGAAGAACGTAATAAGCTCGACCATACTGCACCTGGAAACTCGAATAACGTTTCGAAATTAATAGATTTTTCGGAGCTTTTAGCCCCAGTAAATTCATTTATATGTTACGAATATTTGACTGGCATACTTAAGTGTCGACGTCGGTAAAGAATATTCGTCTTCCAGTGAATTATTAATCTTCCTGCGTTGCGTTGCATAAATTTAAATAAAAACGTTAAAGAATCACGTTGAGCTGAATATCCGAGATTACTCGCGATGTCTTCAGGATTGACTTCATAATATTCCTATTCAATTTGAATAATGTGACCTGAAGAGGAGCCACTTGAGAGTAATCAGTTTAATTTCAGCTCGCGTCGGGTGAGCCACAGTCTGTGGTGTCATTACTGACTTCATTAAAACGGTGCGCATCTATTTGCGACAATCACTGTATAACTAAATATAAGTATCTTCCTATTTATTTAGAAGAAGCGCTGTAAAAGTATGGTCCGTGACAGTTCAACTGCTACATGGTTTTTCACTACATGTCTTTTCATATTTGATTTACACAATAGTTCATTATTATTACGCTGCACAAACTTCTTCAATGATAATTTTAACTTGTAGTACGTGCTTTATCATGTAGCCTGTTCCATGAATGTTACAGAGAGGCAAAGCCAAAATTAAAAATATGTATCTGATTTATGAACATAACTCCTACGTTGAACGATTCCCGCGCTGTCAACTGTCAATGTCATTGTGTTTATTCATGTTAGCCTAGACCATTAGGGCTTAATAAAATATAACTTTTTTAACAGGAAATAATAGTAAATATATAATAAATATGTGAAAAAATAAAATATTAGTGTACGACAGTCCGACCAATTACAAAATTGGAAGAAAATACAAGAAGACTGAAGAAGAAAATGCTACTTTCGCGACCAAGGTCAAAGGCGGCGTCGTTTCGTGGATAGCATGACTATCCACCCGGACATGTTGCATATCAAAATAAGAATCTAGCAGGGCATGGACGTAGGTACCTACTTTTTATTTTAGGTCTGCATCATCATCTCCATCTCCGCCAGCGGCGTAGAGAAAAAAGCGATTTTCGCGTGGCGTATAAAAAGCAATCTGTGCCCTCCTCGCTCGCCAGCGACCGAATGTTTAATACGTATCTAAAATTCCGAAAGGGAAATAAACGCAAAGTAGGAAATACAGTGGACCCAGTATCAAGTGCTTATTTGTTCATGATTTTCGACGTTTGTGCTACTTGTGCATTCTGGATTTTTTGGAACACTATTCTAGCTAGGTGTATATCTGTCCGCTAACTGCACATGGTGACTGAGCTGTGCACTGCATTCTGGAGCACTATTCTAGGTGCGTCTGTCTGCTAACTGCACACGGTGGTTGTGCTGTGCACTGTGCATTCTGGAGCACTATTCTAGGTGCATCTGTCTGCTAACCGCACACGGTGGTTGCGCTGTGCACTGTGCATTCTGGAGCACTATTCTAGGTGCCTCTGTCTGCTAACTGCACACGGTGGTTGTGCTGTGCACTGTGCATTCTGGGCCACTATTATAGGTGTGTCTGTCTGCTAACTGCACATGGTGACTGAGCTATGCACTGCAATCTGGAGCACTATTCTAGGTGCATCTGTTTGTAAAATGGCTATACTAAGCTTTTTGGAGTACTAACCTAGGTATCTCTGATGATATTTGAACTTGGCAATCTTTCACATACTAATACTAGGTGTGTTCAATGCCAGTATATTTGGGACATTGTGGTGTTGTCACTTATTCCTTACTAACAGCACTGAGATATGGCTCATATCCTACCTGCCAATGGCAGTGGACTTAAGGCCACAAGTCTTGCTAGAACTGGGTTTTGTGGCCCCATGAGTTAATCAATGTGGTATGCCAAATTAGGCCGTCTCTTGATATGTACTCATCTTCAAGTAGGTGAATTAAAATATTTATTCTTATTTCAGCAAGCAAGGAATTAAGCGAGTAAATCTTGACATCGTGAGACGGAGGCACCAGAAATCTGGATATGGAAAAATCCTAATAAGACAACCTCGTTGTTTGTTTTTTCAGATGTATAATTAAGAACATTACAAAACCAGTATGACCCAAACAAGATTATGCAAAAATAATCTGCGCTGTAAAATTTTATTGGCAGCGACTTGAACTGCGGCTGGTGAGATGCTTGTCAGTAATGAATAAGGCTAAGTATTTGTTTGCTAACTGTGATGATTTAGCTCTCAATCAATTTTGTGCTGCAACCGGCTGTCGCTTTTAAGTGACTGACTTTCATTTGTGTGACTGTCATCGCTGAGAATCTTCGCTAAGGCAGCGGTCCTTTAAATACTATTAAAGCACAATAAATGGCATTAGAGATTTCTTTAAAACATGCTGTCGACAAGTGATATTATAAGAAAATCTAACAGAAAAACTAATAGCTTACGGCCCGGTACTTCAACTTCAAGGGCTCGATTATCAATCATATTTTCCAATGTATGTTTTGCTGTTACTATTTGTTTCATATAATAAAGTGTTCATTTAACATTACAACATACAAAAAACCCTGGTCAAAAGCAGCGATAAGGAAGCGGAGCAACACTTTCCTCTCTGCAGTCACAATGTGGTCGCACTCAAGTGACATTACAACAGCCTGTGTTCATTTAGAACAAATTCTCAAAAGCTGTGGTTTATTTAAATACACTTCTTTAATTGCAGTGACATCATATTTACAAGGATTCTGTCATACAAAATTAAATTTTGTCTGTGCTAATACCTAGAGGTATTCCGAAATATGATCAATTCTGTAAAATTGATAGTCAAATACTAGAAAACTATGTGACTGTGATATATACTGTGTGTATATGCCTATGATGTCCTTATAAAATAATGTACACTTTATACAGTTTAATATTGACTTCAATATTTTCTCTACCAAATCCTAAGAGAAATAAATACAGATACCTATAGAAGAAGTAAATTTATTGCAACTAAGCAGTTTAAGTCAACAGGGAATTGGAACTGTTATGAAACTAATGAAGTAATGACATAAGTCCTTTTATTAGACTATTAGACTAGGTGTCGATATGTGTCAGACCTTTCATGAAGTGTCTAAGATCTAGAGGTCACATAATGAGCAATTGTTTAGATTATATATCTATTGTTGAAGCTTATTATTATAAATGTTATTTATACCATGTAGGTGCATACATATACAAGATACACTTAATTAGTCTTGATACCATTACCTATATGGAGCTATAATCAAATGAAATTAGCTCCTTAGTACTTACCTCAGAAAGCTGGGTAATACTATAATTATTTCTTTAGCCGATAAGGATAAATACAAACTTAAACAACAGATAAAGTCCTTTATATATTGGTCACATTGTAATTAGTTTTAATGAACTTTGCTCATATAAATGGGTTGTTGTACCTATAACTACAAGTTATAGGTACCTATAACTACAAGTTATAGATATTTAAGTTTGGCTAATGAATATGGTTATGTGTGTATTTAAAGAGCTGAATAGATAAAAGTACCTATACTGAATTTCGTATATTTTAAAGAAATACAATGCCAATATATCACCTAGTGTGACATAATTTGGTGGCTAATTAAAATAAAGGGTTATAAATATATATTTTTTCCAGATATTTAATTACTTACGGTAATACTTACACCCGTGTGGAAATTATTAAATAAGCCTAATAGAATGAATTAGGTACATTAATTTTGTTCAGGTTATGGTGGTCTTGTTTATGTTTAAAGACCCTCTTTTCCGGTTTACCACACTGAGATACATCTGAGAGAAGACAACACAGCTATCGCAATTATTTATAAACCGGTGAAATGAAATACAGTATTTTTTATGTCTAGGAACATTAGCAGTGGTGTGAAAAGAGAAATTACAATATTCTACTTAAATGCTATATGTGCTTTAAGTGTCATAAGCTGATTGAGAGAAAATAATGTAAGATTTCAGATTTAACGCAAATTAAATTTGAAATTCTTACAACATTTTGGAAATCCATATACCTCACGAGTTATTGGTTATTATATAAATATCCTGGTGAAGTAACCCAGATGTTTTTTCTACATAAGTAGATGCTTTTGCAAAAAATATTTTATCTATGTTTTCCTTCCAACTGAAACGAAATCTAAGGTATTAAAATTTAGGAAAAGTAGAAGGCATCAAGGCACGGTCATTGTAACTACTCAGTTTACAAAATATTTACACGCATATGTACATATAATTGTATAAGATTTGCGCCCCAACTCTCATTTATAAAAACATATTTTATTAACTGGTTTCAAGTTTCAACAGCGGTTACCCCATTATCCATTATCCTGGTTACCCCAGTGTTATCCAGGAAGTGCCATCAGCCATCACTGAAGGAGAAGAGGAAGAGGAGAAAGGAGTACAGTACGGTGTAATCCCTTGCGCCCAACACCGTCAAGCACACACACACACACAGTACACACTTGAAATACTGGTGTATGTTATGTAAAAATAATTACATTAATTATTTTATGGCATCTGTTTCAGAAGTGCTTGCCGTTTTTAATAGCATTATGTAATGAGGGTATAGATGTGTAAATAATTGTAAATCTGCTCTTGTGCTTTTATTGGGGAATAGGCTCTCCTCAAATGATAGAATTGAACACTTTGTGAAGAACGTTTTTTCGATTGCACCAAACTCAACCTTAAAGTGTGACCTAGTACCCTTAATCGGTCTTAAATTATTTATTAACAATGTCACCAACTAATGAAAATCATTCATTACAGGATTAAGAAAAAGTAAAAAATTACTTTATCACTTTTATTAGCTGTTGTGATTGTACCTATACAACGTGCAAACCCTGTCCTTGAAAAAATATCAAACTTTACTGTTATTCTGATTGATAAATTTCAGCAACCCTTGCTATCCATAGCATTAATTTTTTCAGGGAAAACACTAATTTCAAATTGAATGAGGTGTAAAACATTGATTACCTGTATATATAAATAACGAACAATAATATTCGTGATGGTAGTTAACTTGTTAGTGATTATTTATTGCCCTCAGAATCATGAAAAAATCACTTCCCAAACGATTTGTAGAGGGATTACATAAGTCAACTCTTAAAGATTTGTATTCATATATTTTTATTTTCATCACCTATTTAACCTGTTATGTGTTGTGTCAACCGTAAATCGTTTAGGAGTTGGTGGAAGAAAAACATCAAGGTGGAGTGATTCTTGTAATGATTTTTCTCAATTTCATAATCATGGTTCCATCCAATAATTTTGGTAAATCCTTACTATGATAAATGAGAAAATAAGTGTTACTTAAAGGTGTAACCAACAATAACACACTGCCAAGAGTTGCTTATAGTTGTTGTATTCGCCAACAGATGCATCTCATGCTATCCTTTGATTTCTTTCCTATAATAATTAAGTTGTATGTGGTATTTGGTGGTATAAATGAAAATACTTACCTATTAATAAATAAGGATCAAATTATTTTTGTTTCAACTATCTATACTATACGATAGACAGTTTGATGAAATGATATCACTAGATCTCTAAATAATGTTGTAAACTAAATATACATACCTATATTTTGAAAATAGTTAATGATAACTAAAAAGGTACCTAATTTAAAATGAAATAATAAATCATTGTTAATCAATGATTTCATTGTTGTAATACAAAGCCAAAACAAACTTTGAATACTTATCTCTAAACATCTACAAGTTAAAATTATCATTGAAGAAGTTTGTGCAGCGTAATAATAATTGGAAATTAAACGAACTTACCTGTAAGTGAAGTTCATTTCAATTATATTAGCTGCACAAACTTCGAAATGATAACCCATCCCGCCCAGTACCCACGTTGTCCTGAGACAGCCAGGGATTCGTGTACCTATAATCCCTGTCAAAGTTATGGCAATATTGGCTTTGCTGAATTGGGGGCCAAGTTGTTCCATCTATTGGCGTATTCACTGCCAGCGTGAGCTGAAAGCATAGCGGATACCATATGTTTTTTCCGCTTTGTAGCGATAAGTACCTAAGAATAGAGAATCCTAGCGGGCTACTGGCAGTGAAAGTGTTATGTCTTGGCTTGTTACTCTAAACTAAATGACATTGACAGTTGACAGCGCGGGAATCGTTCAACGTAGGAGTTATGTTCATAAATCAGATACATATTTTTAATTTTGGCTTTGCCTCTCTGTAACATTCATGGAACAGGCTACATGATAAAGCACGTACTACAAGTTAAAATTATCATTTCGAAGTTTGTGCAGCTAATATAATTGAAATGAACTTCACTTACAGGTAAGTTCGTTTAATTTCCAAATATCATCCATCTCAGTTTAGACGTATTCTGTAGAAAAGTTAAGGATCAAGAAAATCCTTCTTATGCTTCGGAAAGTCGAAGTGTGAATACCTCTTACTTCCACAAACGTCCCCTGAATATTAATCAACGTAATTATTCTGCTCCGAAGGGAGCTGCGTAAAAATATAAAACTCCTTCCTACAGCGTAATTAGGTACTGGAGATTTTTCATTGCTAATTGAAAAATCTAGCTGTTCGTGAATTCGGACAGTGGATTGTTCTTTTGTTTACTCTATTAATGAGAGCTCTCTAATGAATGCCTGTGCTCTCGACAACCGGATTCAAAAGCTATTTTATTTGTCATTTTTAGAAAGAAACATATTGCAACTGATAGTGGGTACTGGGTAGGTTGGTATTAAAAAACCAGTCGTTAGTACCTACAGTGGAATCTTAATCTAAGTTAACACCTGTAATACCATGGATTGCGATTAAATGATTATGATTATGATTAATAAATCGGACTTCAAAACCGATTGCATACAATACTTAGCTTATGCTAGTTGTAAAACAACAAATTAGTTACACCTAATCTAAAATTAACAATGTATAAAAGTCCGTTCTCACAATATAAAAATCGCTATCGCAAATAAAAGGTGCAGCAACAAGTAAGTACAGTATTGCCAAACTATCCCGTTCAAGATCAGCGGGCGCGTGTGTAAATTTGCGTGTAACGCGCGACCTGTTAGCTTCCGAGGCGATACCGCGCATCCGTTTTATTAAATATCTACTCGACCGCGAACACTAAAACGGGCAAATTAGCAGCCAACTTCATCGGCCTACCGCAATAACATACGTGCTACAACCTATACGGTATACAAGTACATACGCGGGTATAATGGGGTAATTAAGAGTATAATAGGTTGGTGTCGGATTCTATAATGGTGATAAGTGATGACTTGATGACCTTATCAAGTTTTTTTGGCTTTAACAAAAATGATTGCTCTTTACATCTCACACAGGGGGCCGATTTTTGAATTTCGATCGCTCGATTTCGTTCGTCGAAAACGGCGAAATGCAGATTTTTGAAACACGAGCGAAATAAATCGGGAATCTAGTGGTATTGACCACTCATTTTCAATTCTATTAGTAGAATTTACATGCCTAGTAGTGGAGATATTACTGAACGAAATACACCAAATCGAGCGGTCGAATTTCAAAAATCGGCCCCCAGGAGCTCTCAAAACTGACCGAGTGATTCGAGTGCTATTTAGAACTATTGGGAATTTGAAAATATTCGTCCTCTTCTGACAGCGACACTTCTTAGATATCTGCTTTCTAATGCTGTATCGATCTCCCGTAACTGTTGATAAGTAAATAAAAATAATCTACCTCTAATACCTATTTACTCTCTTAAAAATAATCTATTAATACTATTTAATCTTGGCTGGATATCATCGCTTTTGGTCGTTGTGACACCTATTAAGCATTTCCGAAAATATAAGTACTTATATGTATACAAACATAACCATTGATCCTGAGACCAAATGATTAAATTCTATTGGCGAGGGATTATTGAGCCATTTAAATCGTTAATGTCAATGTAGATTTGGCGGGTAGCCAGGACTCTCCCGTAAAAAGTTCATTAATCGTTCGAAGGCGACGCCCTGTATAATTGATTTAATATAAAACTTTTGCGTAACGGCATTCGTGCTCTGATGCACGAATGGTGTTCATTATCTCCGTCTGAATAGAAATGTCCGATTGTACGAATGTAAATACAGCTGCCCTACATTGTATTAGAGTGTACCGCCCGCCCGGCCTAACGAGGGATCTAGATAGACTCTAGATAAAATCAGTTGGATAGTTTCTGAGCTGAAAATTCAATTATACATTACCAGGCGTGGCTCACTCCGCGATTTCGTCGCGTCGCTACAAGTACATGCGGCCTACACCAATTTTGGTGTCTAGCCATAGTAGTTGCCATGCATTACGGAACGGACGCCTGAGGGCCGATTTTTGAATTTCGATCGCTCGCTTTCGTTCGTCGAAAAGGGCGAAATGCAGATTTTTGAAACAAGAGCTAAATAAATCGGGAATCTAGTGGTATTGACCACTCATTTTCAATTCTATTAGTAGAATTTACATGCCTAGTAGTGGAGATATTATTGAACGAATTACACGAAATCGAGCGGTCGAATTTCAAAAATCGGCCCCCTGGTGCTCGCGCTTGCGCCACCTAGCGGTCATATCTGTCGTGATAGACGAGTTTCTGGGGGGTGAATGGGGAGTTAAATACCTATCAGAATGGAAATTGTATAACAAATCCATTTAACCCAAATTTCAGTTGTTAACGTAAAAAAACTTGGAACGTAAAATGCAGTACAGAAACGTATCATTTTTTGCACAGAACAACAATGACCCTCTTTCAGAGCATGAGAAATGAAAAGTTACGTAACCGCTCCACTCCCCCTTTTCAGGCGCCCGTGTCTAATAACAAATGGTTATGTTCGGAATCTTATAATAAAACTCGTTTATTAAATCTTCCGTTCATGAATCTCTCACGATTCCTTTTCGCTATTTAAACAATGTGAATAGCAGATCAAAGCGAGGAACAATTCCGAGGGTGTCAGCCGTGAACAAGTGCCGGCCGGCAAGAATGTGACGCTAATGAACAACCTCCCCTGCACAGATTGTCTTTGTTCTGCATTTTTCACAACACATAATTTGAGAAATTATGAACCCAACTCGCAACGCTGACACCGTGTCATGTTGATTTCAGAATAGCGCGGTCAGTATATATCAATTCATTTTTAGACTAATTTATTGCGGCGCGGAACAATGGTGCGAAGTCCAATTATTAATAGAATCGGATTATACTTATTATTCTATAGAATTGTAACTTACAATGTAGGTATTTTAAATTTTACAATTTCCATCTTGTATACATGATTTCAATGTCGAGTAGCGTCCAAAGTGCGAGTAAGGACACTTGAAAGTTGAAGCCGGCTTGCACTGCTCAGACCCTTGTCGATTCTCTTATCAAAATAGTGTTGTCCTTTGCAAACTGGCGTGGTGTGAGTAAGAGGGCTTATATTGTGTCGGTGGGGTGGGTGTCGGATAGGGTTAGGTTGGGTCGAGGGCTGGCCGAGTGGCCGCGTCAGCGAGATCGTGGCTCTCGAGTTGCCGAGCTCCACTCACGACGCTGTAATCTCTTAACGATTCTCACTCGATATTTACTTAAGTACTAGATAGACGCGTAAAGAAATGACGAGCTAATAAAAGAAATCTTAACGTCGGCCCTTTGCGAGCTATAAGTAAATACTTACAGAGACAATTAAGCTCAATAGAGACTAAAATTACGCACGCAGCAGACTAAAATTAGCTCCGGCTTGTCAAACGGCATGTACTTATGTCGGGTAGGTACCTAAATAGTCATTATTTGACTGTTCTTTGATATTACTAGACGACCTACCAAATTAAGTAATTTAAGATATACATTTTAATCCACAGCGCCGGCGGCTTTTAAATATCTGCATACTTATAAAATCGTACCTATTAATTCGTACATACCTATTCGTAAAACGTACCTAAGTAAAAATAATAACTCGGTAAGGGTAACCATAATGCGGGCTGCAATTTCCAGCCTCCGAAATGAGTTGGAAATCGCAAAGTGCTTTTCCGATTTTTGCGGCTTGGATATCCTTAAAAGATCGAGGTAGAAAACAAGTTTTTGTTGTGTTTCAATGAATATTGATTCGTTGTAGCCAGCATAAATACTAGGTATTTATATATATATTTTTTTAGTGTAGAAGTAAATTTATTGGGACATAAAAATACAAACTAAACAATAAAACTAAACTACATGCAATATAAAACTTAAAATAATCTTATAAATAAAAAATGCTCCCCAGGTCGCTGTCATGTGTTATGGTGCCTAGAAGACTGGCAGCGTTACCTCGTTGGATGGCCAGACTTAGTCTCTGGCCGAAGTAGCTGCCAGCCCACTGGTCACCAGACGCATCTATGACGCTCAGAAATGCCTTTGTATAAAGATTTCGCACTGGGCCCAAATTGATGACCACGCACTCAGGTCGTTTGCTAGTAAAATACCTAATTTGTAACATAAACCTTTTTAAGCCGACATAGGGCGATCGATTTTCAGATGTTCTGATTGTTAAAATTGAAACAAAATATGGGTATTAAAATAACTAGTTAGTGATGTAAGTTGCTCGCTGCGTTATACAATGTATAGATTGAGCATAGTTAAGGCACTTTATACATAGAAAAATACTGACTCATCAACTAAATCTCCGACTCTGAAAAATACTAGAAGAAAATCAGTCACCATAGTTTCAGAATTAATCAAAGAAACTGTGCATTCGGATAATGAGCGTTTTATCGCATCAATCTAAAAAGCTTTTTGTTTCCATCTCAACGGGTCCTATCTCGCAATTACAGGGCGCTTCGCAAGGAAGCCTCTCAAACAAATCACACAAACAATTATCTAAAAGCGAACAATATCTGAGCAGTCAAAGCCGCTCGTTCAGTCATGCCAGTCATTCCTTCTAGCATGAAATTGAAAACATTTGAATCTGAAAATTTGTAAGGATCTTTAATAAAAAAGTATGGTACATTTACATATAAATGCGTTAATCATAGATACATAGTACATAAGTGTTTTATTCAGGTAAATTACGAGTAAAGTTATCTTTTCAGGGCGCGTAGCCAACGTGCTAATCGATAACGCTCCGTAGCGTCCCGTAGTCATCTCTCTCTATTCTATCACTCTTCCACACTAATGCAACAGTGACAGTTGCGTTTCGTTGGCTACGGAGCGTTAACGATTGCGCATTGGCTACGCACCCAGTTTCGTGTTATTATTAAATCTAGATATGTTCTTCAAATGTAGGAAGTACACAATTAAAAATAATTAATAACTTGGTATAGGACTAATAAGTTTAATAAATTTAACTTGCATTTAACTGAATTTCTCGTAACATTTTGATAGAACTTTTCTTCTTTTACTACGTCTATCGTAAATTGTTGGGAGGCATTTTGTGAAACATAAAATGGAACGATACCGTGCGCAGTTATCTCCCTATATAAAATGTTTTTAGCACGTAGAACCCCGTGAAGTGTGAAAAGCGTAAGAAAAAGAATTACTTTACGGAAACAATTTTCAGAGTGCCCTACTTTATGATCCTTCGCTTTCGTAAATTGTGGATGATCCAAAGCGATTTACGCCCGGTGCGTGCACACCCTTATCAAGTTCCATGCGGGTATTTAGATGTTTATGTCAAATACGAAATAATCCCGTCTCCGTGCGGGATAAACAGAAATGCAAATCGTAATGCTCTTTCCCTTGCCCCTATGTCAGGGCCGTCTGTTTTTTTCTTAAAGGAATGAAGCCGGGTTGTGTTCAGCTAACTTTTCGTATTACCGTATTACGTTCCGTATCCTTTGACACTTAGATTTCTTGCGTCCCTCGAGGTCTCGTAATTATAATACAGGACGCACGGGCCAAAAAAATATAGTTACTTCTGAACAATCAGGTAGTATATTAGAAAGTATTGTCACGTATGTCTTGTGGCACAGGTTTGTCCCTTGTTTGTATAGTGAGGGCGAATTCTCATCACGTTCTCCGAACGCGGATACTGATAACGCTACGTGTTTTGTTTTAGATGCATAATGGAGTAATCCCCTTATATTTGGATACTTCCGAAATTAAATTAAAAAGGCATTGTGTGGAAAGTAAACAAAGATGGTAATCCGTGGTAGATTGCACTAAGCCAGCCTTTGTATCGTACGTTATCCGGTGAGTAACTGAGTATGAATTCACGTTGCTTGCATGAACAGCGGGAAGTTGAGTTCTTGACGGAGCTCGAGTAACGTGACTTACGCATTGATATAGATATCTAGGGACTGGCTTTACGGGCAATAATGATGAGGCATGACAGGGGCCAGTACAGCGGTGTGAAATCGCTACAATGCGATTGGTTGATGAGTTCGCATCACGCGCGCGATTAGTTGACGAGTTCGCATTACGCGCGCTATTGGTCGCAACTAGTCGCGTTAGACTGCACGATTGGCTGGAATTCGTGGGTAGCACCGCTGAACTAGTACGATGTTTAGTGCCCCATTAGCCCGTCCTTAGATATTATACGTCAATGGACTTACGTGACTTATTTATATTCATATTCATAAAATTACAAACTTTACCTACTAACGTTCCGTATTAACTGTACATAATCGCGGAGGACTCATAGGCTGGTTCTCCTCTAGGCAAACGCCTGTAATGAGAGCGTAGCCCACGATACTCCTATGTGGCTTGCTTGAATGTGCATACGCAGCTAAGAAGAACAAAGATATAAACTTAGCTTAACTATTTCTCAATGGCTTAACCGACCCGTTGTTTCGGGCGTAATCATTTTTTACTTGACTTTGGCCACAAAATGTTAATCCCCCTACGCGGTGTGGGCCTCTTCTAAAGGTTGACCGCGGCTTCACTCGCTAGGGATTATTTCCCTTATTTACCCAGGGCCCAGAGGGCAGATTAAAAAATAAATATAAAACTTAAAAGATTAAAACGTCAATACTTAAGGATTTAGCATGTGTATAGACCCGAAACCTAGGTATACCTAACCATCTAGGTTTAGGCAACCAATAACCTAGGTTGCTAAAGTGTAGAAAGTGATTAGTGTATATATATTTTTTATGTTACGAGATAAAGTTAGTAATTGTACAATTTAAATAGGTATTTGTAGGTTACTTTTTATTGTAAGTTATGTTTTAATAAAAAAGTACAAATGTAGAAAAAAATTGTACATATTAACATTACCTTACATAGTGCTATTTCAAATAAATCATTTTGTGTTAACAGTGTTAAGGCCGTGCATCGAAAAATAACAGGATCTTAGAAAGGTGGCAGTGGCTAGCCCCGGAAACAAACAGTAGTGATTTTCGGATATATGTTTCTTGACTATATGATAAGACATTTCGTAGTAGTCGAAACACGAATGCTTAGAATTTTCTCGATAGAAAATAAATCCAAACTTACGTGTTCATTTTTCGGTTTTAGCTTCGTGCAACTAGAAAACACATCCATATCCAGCACAATCCACCTTACAGCAAAGGTTTTCATCTCGTCTTAACTTTCAAAGAACTAAATATTAACTTATTATCCTTTACCGATGGATTTATTATCGATTTTTGATTTTATGAATTCAACAGCAAACGCCCATTTTACGCAGTTCGGTTTCTCTTTCTGTCATGCGTCAAAGTCATAAATGCATCCTTTATGCCAGTAATGTTAGATGGCCGTCGTGCCTCAAAGAGGTAAGACCTATGTCACTTCGCGCAGCGCTCCGAATTACGTAAAATTTTAATATCCAATAAACGTTGAGTCGTAACTCCATTGAGTAGTAACGGAATCGGAGGTAAACCTATGATGGTGCCTTCTTACAGGCCTATACGTTACGCATGTGTGCGTGTTTGCTTAGCTACGTCATGCTACGTCGAAATCTATACTCTTTGTCAGTTACAACGGGTTAGGAAATTTCGACAGATATTGAAATGTATCGGTAGCTGTTTGGTATTTAGCCATCAGAATCTAACCGTAACTTTTTGCTTTATTTTTGTTTGAAAATAAAATATCTATAAGAATATATTTTTTTCTTTTTTTCTATTGTAATGATAAAAATAAATGTAGTATGTTTCATGCTCAAATAATTTAAAATAATTGAATAAATATTAAAAACTAATTGATATTATTCGTTTTAATTATTATATTATTAAGTTTGTTTGAATAAAATATTTTATTTCAATAATACGAAAAGTTATTATATTTAAGTACCACTAAAAAAAGGTCCCTACTTACAAAAACTCACTTGCACGGGCCGGGGTTCGAACCCGTGACCTCCGGTTTGAAAGTCGCACGCCACTACAATTTCACATAAGTAATTTACAATGACATGATACCGTGGAAAAAGTGAATATTACAATGTACTGTGTTACTATCATTATATAGTTTATTTTGGCTTGACAAGGAGGAATGAGAAAAACGTGCAGAGCGAGAGGATTAAATCTCTCTGTCCCTTTCTTAAAGTAGCCAATCCTAATTATGACATCTGTTTTGATATTAATTCTTTGAACATAATTTGTCGATGTTCTTTTTTATATCATCGAGAAAGATTTTTATTAAAAAAATGTGTTGAATTTATATGTTTTATTTTTGTTTTTTTGGCATAAATTTCATTACTTTTGACAAATTTTAATTGTGATGACAAACGATTTGATGTGATGTGTGAAACGAACCAGGTGATCAACGATTTATCTAATAAAACTTCATTAAGTCGAAAAAAATAGTTGTCTACTACCGGGTGGAAAAAAATTATGGGCCCTGGAGGGAAAGTGCCTTAAAACCTTAAGTTTGCTCATTTTACTTAAATGAAACATTATTGTTTTTTAAAGAAACAACTGCATTCAAAGATTTTTGAAGTGAAAACTTCTTTAGCGGCGCTAGGCACTTTTTGAGGTGGGGAAAAAATGATAAACTCGAGACAGCGTAAGGCGATCATGTGACCGTAAGGTTTAGATGGCCAATCATTTAGATGGCATTTAAATCAATAAAGAAAAACTCAATGACATTACATGAAAAAGGTTATAATCTTGTACGGGCTGAAATACGAGGATCTCACAGTATTATAACTTTATATCACTCAAATATAATTCATTAAAGCTACATCTTGATGAAATCGCTAATAAAAGTGAACTCTAGTACTGGTGAATAAAACTCAAAATATCATGACCAAATATATTTAGATGCGAGGTCTGCAAGGTAACTTTACAATTTCTATTCGAATTTTAAACAATTAACGCTATAAATTTGAATTTCGAATTTTAAACAAGCTCACTGACCAGCAATTTCGGAACCAAAAGTTTTCAATAGAAAGGAGGATGGGTCAATTATACATAGTGCTGCAGACATTTTGGACTAGTCATTGAGTTTTCACTTCTGTCGGAACTCCCGGAATGCAACACGTTGTTTTTTTTAAATTCGCTTAGTCGCGCCCGGGAATCGAACCTACTTTTTCCACACTGTATAAAAGAACACAAATGCTTTTCTTCTGGTAACTTAAATGTTCTATCTATCTTGGTGATATGTCAATGCAATCAAATATGTAATCTGAAAAAATAATAATAACCCAATTTATGAATTCCGTTCCTTCAGAAAAATGCGAAATGTACGTACAATTTTTAGGGATATCGTACTTTTCCCAGAGACAAATTTAGTTGGCTAAGAGACATTTTCACTGATTTGGGGTCTGTACTAAAAATCTAACATAATATGATAAGGACTTAATCGTTTTAAGCTCAAGAGTGAGTTTTCCTAAAGCTTTTTCTAAAAATTATGTCTTTATTAACGTTAGGAGTGCACTGCAGCATGTCAAATGTATGCCAAAATGTCAAGGGAGAGAACAATAAATTAAGTTTCAATTCCACTTCCACTCATCAGCAAAGTGATATAAGTATATCAGCAGTTTAAAGTTATTTTAGATTACAAAATTAGCGCATCAAAAAAATCAAAGTGCATAGAAAAAAGTCTCCTGAGTCATAATAAAATTGATGTCTCTTGGGTCACCAGAAAAGTCACCAGGGAGAACGATGACCCAAATCACATTTAAAAGAAAATGTAAATTTTGTGTACTACCTACGAACATTTTTCAAAAAACTATGTTTTTATAACATATTAGACCCAGGATAGATCTAATACCTCTTTTCGTACCCCGGATAAAATGGTCGGCGACTAAAAAAGCAACTGAAACGTTACGTTATTAGGTTCACGATGCCGCGTTGTACCCTTGCCTTCGTTGCGATATGTTTGGTATGTCAGGAGACTTAAAAAATGAGCCATGATTTTGGGACATATTAACAAATATTTTTTCAATTATTTTTATTAATTTTAGCGGACTTTAATAATTTACCAGTTAAATTAGATGTAAATACCTTTTTAGTTAATCGTTAATATTATATATTAGTAGCAGTAAAACACTTTATTGTACAAAAAGACACATAAAACATGAAAAAACACACATCCTTCCTATATGGTAGAATATATTTTTCACACTTAGAAGTAAAAACCAAAACCGATACGCGATTGGGATACGCTCTTTTTGTATGGGATACAAAAAAAAAATCTACTGGGTCACCAAGAAAAATCGACATATTAAAATAATTCAGTTCGTTTTTAAGTTCTAGTCAGATTGACTTTTTGGTTATTTGTGATAAATTACAATAACGCCTAGATTTGAAAAACATGATTTTCTATTTTGTTGCGATCGACCCGGGTAATAAAAATACGGCGGATTTGAACTTTTGTTTGTTGTCGTTGTAAAATTTATTAAAAAATAATGTAGGCACCCCTGACAATTGAATTTCAAAATTATCCAGAAAAAGCGGCCAAGTGCGAGTCGGACTCGCCCATGAAGGGTTCCGTATTTAGGGGATTTATGACGTATTAAAAAAAACTACTTACTAGATCTTGTTCAAACCAATTTTCGGTGGAAGTTTGCATGGTAATGTACATCATATATTTTTTTTTAGTTTTATCATTCTCTTATTTTAAAAGTTACAGGGGGGGGGGGACACACATTTTACCACTTTGGAAGTGTCTCTCGCGCAAAATATTCAGTTTAGAAAAAAATGATGTTAGAAACCTCAATATCATTTTTGAAGACCTATCCATAGATACCCCACACGTATGGGTTTGATGAAAAAAAATTTTTTGAGTTTCAGTTCTAAGTATGGGGAACCCCCAAAAAAATTTTTTTTTTTCTATTTTTGTGTGAAAATCTTAATGCGGTTCACAGAATACATCTACTTACCAAGTTTCAACAGTATAGTTCTTATAGTTTCGGAAAAAGTGGCTGTGACATACGGACGGACAGACGGACAGACAGACAGACAGACATGACGAATCTATAAGGGTTCCGTTTTTTGCCATTTGGCTAAGGAACCCTAAAAATGAGTGTTTCAAAAAGGCACCCTGTATTCCTTACATACCTAAATAATCTCTTATTCAATAAAACATATAATTACTAAACACTGTGATTTATTTCAAATAAATGAAAATCGATCGGATAAAAGATATTAATACCTACCTATACAACAATGAATACGAGTACAGTCAGCTGCAATAATATGTTACACACCGAAGGCCGTTTTGCGGTAGATCATGTTAGATCTTATTTGTAGAGCCATAAGAGCGTGTCACATATTTTTGCGGCCGTCGAAGAGTAACATATTATTGCAGGTGACTGTACCTATGAAAAATTCGAGGGTTAAAAAGCATTTCAACCAAAGCATTTATAATAATAACGACTATGGACGCCTGCAACCCCAGGGGTATTGTAACCCCATAACAATAAGGTTGAAATTTGCATTTAGTGACCGCAAAGTCAGGTGAGCGTAATCAAGTAAATCTGTTTTCATCATATTTTCATCAAAAATAATCTCTTTTCTGTTCTTGTGCTATTTTCTTATTATCAATACTCTTAACTTATATGCTATATACGCTGCTGCTTCTATGCTGTTAACATCTTCCAAAACAACAATAAATATTCAGGTTTATTAATTAATTATTTTATTGTTTGCTATTATGAACAAGTAACAACGCCATCTGTTTCAATTTTTTCCGAATTTAAGTTTCTGGCCGACCGCAGCGACCGCGTATAATGGTAGTTAACTTCTGTAACGTTAGATGGTGCTAAAAGGTCACACAAACTTCACGTGCGGCGCGAAGCGTTTCCATGTGTGCGTGTTAGCGGGGAGGGAAGAACTAGCGGGCGTGGTTTACGAAGCGCCAGACGCGGCTGCAGTAGGCCCTTAAAATAACTTACTAAGTACAAATCTAACCTAAAAATCCTCATCACACATTAGTACGATCTCATGTTTGAAGGTCGCCAAACGTAAACCGCCCGGCTGTCTAATAACAAAAATCAGAGATGCGATTTATTTGAAATACTTCTATTTAAAATGCAAATACAAAATGCAAAATACCTATTTTGTATTTTGCATTTAAATGCCTTTTAGTAAAAAACATTTTGTATTTTATTTGAAATACTTTTCGAGATGTATTTTGCATTTTTAATATTCATTTCAAAATGCAAAATACTTTGTGATTAAGTTTAGCCAACATTACCAGTCAAACAAAATGAAATGAACGAATGACGCTTGCATTGCCGAATTTGACCGATAGAGGCGTCTGCTAGCCATGCGCGCCCTTTTTTTTCTTTGGTCAGAGTGCGCGCCTTATAGCCGTTTAGACTCGCGGCTCGGCTCGCGGCGCGTCTCGTGGCTCGCCTCGACACACTCGCATTCGGCTTGTCATTCGGTTATAAACCTTATGCCGTGCCGTTAGTGTTTAAATTATATTCGCTCGACGAGCTTGCGAGCCACGAGAGTCTAAACCGACTATTATGTCTGACTAGTGTCAATGTGAAACGAAAATGACAAACATTATCTATTCTATGGCTATTCTCATGATAAATACCTAAAATAAACAAAAATATCTGAGATTTGGTCAAAACTTCAAAAGGTATTTTATTTTGAAAAAGCATTTTGAAAATACCTATTTTGCATTTAGCATTTGAAATACAAAACGCAAAACTATTTGGTATTTTGCATTTGAAATAGTAAATCTGAAAAGTATTTTGCATTTTGTATTTAAATGCTTTTTTAAAACCATTTTGTACATCTCTGACAAAAATACATCAAGTCGACCTATATTTGTACATGTCACGAGCACACAGGGGTTAGGTACCAACTAATCACCCACTCAACATTTTATTGCCGGTACTCAAGGCAATATGTCGAGCGCAGGGAAATGATAACAATATGACAGACCATCATCCGGCGACAAATTACTGCGGTAGCCCTCGAAGGGCACCGCAGGATCACACCACATCCATAGTGGTGTACATGGTATGACTATCTGGTATAAATAAATATTTCATTAGTTCATTATTATAATGAACAGGAAAATTGTTTACCTAAACTACATATGTAGATCAAGAAAGTCACATCAAAATTGATTTCTCTGTTGGTTCCTTACGAAAACTATTATGTTTCTGAAATAGGTAAAACTCTCGCACATCCATAAACTTATGCAAAAATCTCGCAAGTTGACATAATGACAGAGTCTGTCATTGTGTCTGTCAGACAGACAGAGATAGTTAAATTGTGACAGTTGAACTGATCCTAAACTGCTCGCCTGGATATTTTTAATTTGCACGTGTACCATTCCACCACAGTGTACCTAAAGTTTCGACAGTTGTTATTCACAAGTTTTATTAAACACAAACCCAAGTGAACCAGTAAACAATTTTTACCTCTGATTAAGTAATCACATTACGAATATCAAGCTCATGTTTTTAGAAACGAGATTATTCGAGGAATAATATAAGCGGAATGAGCGTTTGAGCGACTGTACGCACCCCTAACTATCTAATCGACTAAACCTTATTATTCAGACACATCAAACAACAGTCTTCCATTCATGTATAGGGAAAGGGTCGATAAAATCAACATTGCTTTGAAGTGAAACTTCCCTTGGCGAATCCTTCATACATTGTGATAGCTGTTCAAGAACAACTTTATGAAGCTTTATTGGTTACGATCGTGTATCAAACAGAACACATTAAAGTCATATAAAGATTACAGATGAAGTGCATAATTTTATTGATTTCCATCGTATTTTCTCAGAAACGTTCATATTTGTCATGCTAGTTTCAATGTCAGTACTTTTTGTACCGAGACTGACTGACACGTTCGTAAGTTTCCGTGAAAATACGATGGAAAATAATCATGCACTACATCTGTATAGCGCTATCTATAAAATAGTATATAAATAACAATGAACCGAAGATAAATTTGGGCGCCCTATTTAAAACGAAATCAATTAGCATAACCGGCTGCTAAGAGTTAGAAGAGTGATTTTAAGATTTTTAAGTGTGATTCTAGCTATTGTAATACCTATAAACAGACAATACCTACCTATAATGAGGTTTGTTTTAACTTACCTACCTATTCCTGTAATTATTGTTGGAACTGGCCATCAGGTACAACTTTTTATGTAACTGCTGTATTTTCAAATATGTGATTTTGACAGACTTCAATAAATATTGTATGCAAAGATATTTGTTTCAATAGGTTATGGTTAAATATTTACAAATATACCTTTTATAGTGAGTTTCATGTTCTATTTCCGGATGAGATTTATCTTTTGAGTTTTTATTTTGTGTTTCGGATAAAAATATGAGTGGTCAAAAACTCGATCTACACCGCTTTAATATTGAAAAGCTACGCGATCAAAGCAACTGGTTAGAATGGAAGTTCGATATAAACCTGCAACTAACTATGCACAAACTGCAAGGTATAGTAAAAGGCGTCGAGACTGTTCCTGTTCCGCCAAGCGATGACGCGCCGGCTGCCGAAACCGAAAGTTATCAAAAGAAGCTTATCAAATACGAAGAACGCGATTCACTATTACAATGCATCATAGGATGTAGCGTGTCCGCCGAACCAAAACGGCATATCCTCACTGCCAAATCTGGTAAGGAAATGTGGGATAAACTTCACTCGGTCTACGAGCAGAAGAATGAGAGAAGACTCGATTTGTTGTACTGCCAGTTGTTTACCTATACGAAAGATGAAGCTGATGATATTGCTATGCACGTCTCTAAGCTACATACATTATGGCAACAACTCAACGACGAATTAAAGGATGAAGGATCACTACCTCAATCATTACTTATGAACAGGATATTGAATACCTTACCTTCAACATACCTCGAGTTCAAAAATGCTTGGGAGTCAGTGCCTAAGGAGAATAGAAATATCTCTACCCTCATGGAACGTCTGCGTCTTCACGAGCAGCGCCTTGGAGATCTTGGTACTAATTCTTCTACATCTACGTCTGACGAAGCTCTCATATCAAGTAAACCGAATGTAAAATGTACACACTGCAACAAAGTCGGACATAAGCGATCGGCGTGTTTCTTGCTCAAGAAATCTAAGAAGCGAAACAATAAACAGAAACCTGCGAGTAACGAGTCCACTCAGAATGATGGAGATGCGTTCCTGTCTCGTCTTAGCGATCCAAGCCCAAACTGGATCGTTGACTCTGGTGCGTCTCATCATATCACGTCTAGCCTAAATTGGTTCAGAAGCTATACACCTTTCGATAACCCAAAAGCCCTGCGCCTTGGAGATGATCGGGTCATGTATGCTATCGGCCAAGGAATTATTGACGTAGAAATGTCTGTACATGGCAAATGGAATCGTGCTCACTTAAATAACGTGTGGTATGTACCGCAAGCAGGACAAAACCTATTCTCCGCTGGCTCAGCCTTAGACCACGGTTACATTGAGGTAGCCGACAAGTATAAGCGCATCTTCAAAGATAAGAGCGGCCAAATTAAAGCTGTCAGAATCAGAGATGGTAATCTGTATAAACTTCTAATGAGAGTAAGAACTGAAAATGCATGTGTCGTCAAAGAAGGAACTAATTTACAAATTTGGCACGAAAGGCTTTGTCACCAAAACAAAAGACATGTAAAAGAAGTCCTTACACGCAACGGTATAAAATTTTCACCAGAGAAAGATGACTGTGATGGCTGTGTATATGGAAAAATGACTAGATTGTCATTCGGTACAAGGCAACATCGTGGCAACAAACCCGGCGATCAAATTAACGCTGACGTTTGTGGACCTATGTCAGAACTATCACTTGGCGGAAAAAGATACTTCGTTGTATTTAAAGATGATTTTACAAAGTTTAGAAGAGTATACTTCCTAAAACAGAAATCCGAAGTAGCCAGTGTACTACCCAAATTTCTTGCTGAAATTAAAACGGCTGGTCATGTTGTTAAAGAATTACTCACAGATGGTGGAAAAGAATTTAACAATGTCGAAGTACATCGTATCACCGAGGCAATTGGCTTACACCACCGCATGAGTATGCCTTACACGGCAGAACAAAATGGCGGCGCAGAGAGAGAAAATAGGATTCTTGTTGAGGCAGCACGAAGCATGCTATACAATAAAGACCTACCGAAAAAACTGTGGGCTGAAGCCATTAATACTGCGAGTTACGTAATTAACAGGACTGGACCAACACAGATTAAAGGGAAGACACCTTATAAGCTCTGGTATAACAAGATACCCTGTATTGACCATCTACGTATTTTCGGCACAGAATGTTTTGTACATATCCCTAAGCAGAAACGTAAGAAGCTCGATAAGAAGGCTATAAAAGGATATTTGGTGGGATATTGCGGAGATAAAGATGGCTATCGTATCTGGATACCTGAAAAGAATGACGTCATCATCTCAAGAGATGTACTGTTTAGATCAGAAACAGTTTCTTCCGACTTCTGCAAGCTTCCATGTGTTATAGGCGAGCATAAAGATCAAGAAACAACTGAGAATTTAGAAACAGAAAACGATTCTTATCATGAGGCTTTTCCAGATGAAGCTCAACTACAACTACCCGATATACCCGAAAATAGCGAAGTTGAAACTCCTCCTGACGCTATTGAGGAACCAGTAAATCGCTACAATCTAAGAGATAGACGATTACTTCAAAGTTCCCGATCTAACTGCTGTATATGTCTTTCAGAAGATTAACCTCAGACTTACAAGCAAGCAATGGATTCAAAGAACCATATAGAATGGTGTAATGCTATGAAGGAGGAAATGAATTCTCTTAAAGAAAACAACACGTGGACTCTTGTTGATTTACCTCAAAATAGAGAGGCCCTCAGCAACAAATGGGTCTATAAAATTAAAAAGAATGTTGATGGTTCTATTGAACGTTTTAAAGCTCGACTAGTCATCAGAGGATTCAGTCAAGAGCACGGGATCGATTATCATGAAACTTTTAGCCCTGTTGTTCGCTGGGACACGATTCGGACTATGCTAAGCGAAGCAGTTCTTAGAAAAATGCACATGACCCAATTCGATGTCAAGACTGCCTTTCTGTACGGCGACATCGACGAGGTTATATATATGGAGCAACCTGTGGGGTTTGACGACGGATCAGGCCGCGTCTGCAAGCTTCTCAAAAGCCTTTATGGCTTGAAACAAGCACCACGGTGCTGGAACAAGAAGTTTTGTTCGTTCTTATTGAAATATAAGCTTCAGCAAAGTGACTCAGATCCATGCTTGTTTATAAGCCAAGATCGGCAACTCATCGTCATGATCTACGTGGATGATGGATTAGTCCTATCTCAAGACAAGGCGTGTATGGTAAAAGTTCCTGAGTGCCCTGACGGCAGAATTTCAAGTACGAACTTCCGAAGTTGGCTGCTATCTTGGTCTAGAAATAAATCGCCTAAATGACGGATCAATATTTATTAACCAAGAAGCCTACATAAAAACTATTTTAAAACACTATAACATGTGTGATGCAAACTCTGTTGTCATTCCGATAGACAAAAGTCAGATGACAGAAAATTTGAAACTCGACAGTGACACGAGTGTCAATAATTTTCATTACAGAGAATTGGTCGGAAAATTATTATATTTATCGGTTGTGAGCAGACCGGATATTTCCGTTGCTGTAAATGTTTTATCTAAACATGTTGAAAAACCCGATACGTGCCACTATGCGATCGCTAAACGAGTCTTGAAATACTTGAAGGGAACCCAATGCCTTGGTATATTATACAAGTATTCGTCAGCAGAAGGAAATTCTTTCGTAGCATATAGCGACGCGGACTACGCCGGAGACAAGGCTACGAGAAGGTCGACTTCTGGCTATGTATGTCTGGCCGCAGGGGGAGCAGTGTCGTGGTCTTCAAAAACGCAAAGATGTGTGAGCCTTTCAACGACCGAGGCAGAATTTGTTGCAGCCAGCCTTGCAGCTCAGACGGTAATATGGCTCAATCGTCTGTATAAAGAAGTGCGAGGATTCGACGTTATACCTACATTGTTTGTGGACAACCAAAGTGCGATCAAGCTAGTCAAAAACCCTGTGTTCCATTTCAAGACTAAGCATATAGACACACGGTATAAGTTCGTGCAAGAACTGCACCACGAAAAGAAGGTAGATGTCCTCTACGTGCCATCCAAGGAGCAAGTAGCGGATACGTTGACGAAAGCTTTGCCCAAGGAAAGCTTCCTCAGAGCACGCACCTTGTTGGGCATGATAAGTAAGCCTGCCCTGATGTAGGGGGAGTGTTGGAACTGGCCATCAGGTACAACTTTTTATGTAACTGCTGTATTTTCAAATATGTGATTTTGACAGACTTCAATAAATATTGTATGCAAGGATATTTGTTTCAATAATTATGTATGAGTGCCTATACTTTTATTTAACTAACTAGTCAAGCTTTACAAACGATAATCTGTACGGTTTCTTGTCGAAAACCCTACTCTTTCAAATCCGGTTAAACATGTAGCCTATGTCACACGTGTGACACGCGTCATAAAAACGAATCGATTGACATCTAATTTACCAAAATTGGCTCAGTACCTAGTTTTTATGGTTGAAACATGACATAAACATGCCTAAACGCTTAGCAGCTACGACACAACTAGGGTTTGCACGATGGATCCGAAATATATGGGAATATACGCGGATCCGGATCCAGATCTGGATAATTTCATACATTTCGGATCCGGATTGTAAATCCTAGGCACAACATTCGCTTTGTGAGAGTCTTAATTCGCCCGAGGAATGTATAATGCTGAAAGAAAATCGCAATTTCACTTACAAGATGGAAATATTTTCTATTTGTCTAGTCATACTTTCCATTACACGCATTACTGAAAACAAATGGAAATATAAGATCTGCTGCGGATGCTTAGCAAGTTCTATTAAAAGCAGCCTTTTATTTGTATTTTTGAACCGTTTATATACGTACCTAAATATGTTAATAGAGTAAAAGAAATATCGAACTGTAGGCAGTTTGTCTTTCTTAAATAATTAGCGGTTGCGTATTAAACGATATTTCGAACGATACTTGGAATATTAAACGAATTTAAATTTAATGAATTGGTTCGAGTTGGGGTTCGAACTCGAGTATGCGTCAATCTTGGCGCAATGGTGATGAAATTTATATTACTTCTCCGCGGCTACTTCGGCGTTGAACGATTTTTCACTGAATTTGTATGCAACGATTTCTCAAGCAGTACCCGGGGTGTCGAAGGTGCCACCATTTCTCGGATGCAATCGCTCTTGAAAGTCTCCAATGTGCAAATCCTTTCCTTGCAGTAGCGGTAAGGGTGTGCCGTTTCATCTATCTCAAGGATTATATTGATTTACTTAACAGCTTTTCTATCAAAATACTTTGTTGCCATCCAATACAACACGTAATTTAGCTGTTTCTATTTACTGTCTGACTTTACGCTTATGCCAATTTAGATTTCTTACTTCAGCAATTCGGTTCATTTTCGTCATATCCGATCTGACCCTAAGCAACCTAAAGTACGTCGACAGACCACAAACGTGACGTGAATATTGACACTTGTTAGTGAAAAACCATTTATAAGAACTGCTACAGAAGGCACTTTTTCGTTATTCAAATATTTGTTTGATAACAGAATATTTGGATACTGAGTATTTCGATTCTGGCTGTCGTCTCGAAGATTCAACGAAATCAATTTAAAACATCGCGACATGAAATCAGGTTGAAGCAATGAGACAGCGAGCAAAAGCCTGTCATAATTAGGATTCAGAAGAGAGACAACTGACAAGGAACTTATATTTAAATCAATATATATTTCTTATTTTTCTATTTCGTAATTAAGAAAGTTAGTTGAAAAATCGTACGTTGGTGTATCATAAATAAGATGAGCGTCAATCACTGCTCTCCTATTCTTCCAAGCATTGGCCGGAATATATTTATGTCAAACTCTAAAGGAGACTGATGCCCACCCAGCCAGTTTATAGTATTATTCAAATACGAAGGGTACTATGACAGGTGTCATCTCGATGTAATTTTGGGAGAATAATTATAAATTGTGTGGAGATGACAGCTATCACCGTACCCAAGCTGTTTGAAAAATCAAAGTTCTATGCCCAAGGAGAACGCCATAACTGTGTACCTGCACATGTAAGTTTATTTTGTATGGCGTTGACACCTGTCACCGTACCCTTGATCGAAAAATACCATAATATATATTAAAATAAATTTGATAGTTACGTTGTGGCGTTAGATATCCTTAAATTCTAGGATTACCTATTTTATAAACCGTCCGACAATTCACAGCGCGAGTTTGCTAATGCCAACGCTCGAGAAACGTCGATTACTCGTTCGTCCGTGGGATTAAACTCGCTCACCGCGATCATTGAACGATCTATTTCATATTTTGCCTCTCGACTCGACCTAAACCCTACTCTTTGATTTCTGTAATCGTTTTCCGGCAGATCGTTAAGACAGGGGATCCCGATTGATACGAAAGAGTAATCGATCTTCAACCACCTTCAACGTAATTGCAATTCAACGTAATAAGAAGGGTTTGTATGCTATATTATCTCCATTACTGATTTCCGTTATTATTATTACTGTAGGTCTTCAGAGGAACTTCACATATCAAATGACTTTCGAGATTTGTTTTCTAACATTTAACTAATTTCATGTATAAGAATAAAATTTATTTCATACCCATACATAAGAAGTCGGCAAGGATGCATAAATACCTCGTTTTGTTCTCGATAAAATGTTTGTTATTATATCAGCACCATTCTATGTTAGTACGAAGGAAACATTTTTCATCCTTTACAAAGCCAAGTTGTAAGAAAAGATGTGCATTGTGCAAGGTAAATGCAACTTTGATGTACTATTTTACAGTCAGCTACACAGAAAAAACCGGCCAAGTGCGAGTCGGACTCGCGCACGGAGGGTTCCGCACCATCAACAAAAAATAGAGCAAAACAAACAAGCAAAAAAACGGTCACCCACCCAAGTACTGACCCCGCCCGACGTTGCTTAACTTCGGTCAAAAATCACTTGTTGTATGGGAGCCCCACTTAAATCTTTATTTTATTCTGTTTTTAGTATTTGTTGTTATAGCGGCAACAGAAATACATCATCTGTGAAAATTTCAACTGTCTAGCTATCACGGTTCGTGAGATACAGCCTGGTGACAGACGGACGGACGGACGGACGGACGGACACCGGAGTCTTAGTAATAGGGTCCCGTTTTTACCCTTTGGGTACGGAACCCTAAAAATAACAGAATGTTCCCTTATAGTTAGGAGAGCGTTTCTTTTATTTTTTGGCATTTTTATATGTATATGTGACCTTCTTTGCCACTTTTGTGTTATTTCTACTCAGAACCACGAGCTCTATCGACCCTAATGGGATAAAAAAATGTCCCAGAGTTTTTTTCCCTATTGTGTTACCATTTCCCCATACACTTTGTATGGCGGTAACAAAAAAGGAAGGTTCGAAAAATGTATGGAAATTTTTACACATTTTTTCTCCTATAAGGATGAAAAGGGCTCGCGATCCTGACTAGAAATAACACAAACGTGGCAAAAAAGATCACAATATATTAAAATGGCAAAAAATAAAATAAACGCTCAGGAATTAACTTCTGAACGCACTTTTTAAAATTCTAATGCGTTATGTAAAATCTACGTCTATTTTATAAAATAATAAAAGCGGCCAAGTGCGAGTCGGACTCGCCCATGAAGGGTTCCGTATTTAGGCGATTTATGACGTATTAAAAAAAAACTACTTGCTAGATCTCGTTCAAACCAATTTTCGGTGGAAGTTTACATGGTAATGTACATCATATATTTTTTTTAGTTTTATCATTCTCTTATTTTAGAAGTTAGGGGGGGGGGGGGACACACATTTTACCACTTTGGAAGTGTCTCTCGCGCAAACTATTCAGTTTAGAAAAAAATGATATTAGGAACCTCTATATCATTTTTGAAGACCTATCCATAGATACCCCACACGTATGGGTTAGATGAAAAAAAAATTTTGAGTTTCAGTTCGAAGTATGGGGAACCCCAAAAATTTATTGTTTTTTTTTTCTATTTTTGTGTGAAAATCTTAATGCGGTTCACAGAATACATCTACTTACCAAGTTTCAACAGTATAGTTCTTATAGTTTCGGAGAAAAGTGGCTGTGACATACGGACGGACAGACAGACGGACAGACAGACATGACGAATCTATAAGGGTTCCGTTTTTTGCCATTTGGCTACGGAACCCTAAAAAGCGGCCAAGTGCGAGTCGGACTCGCCCATGAAGGGTTCCGTATTTAGGCGATTTAAGACGTATAAAAAAAAACTACTTACTAGATCTCGTTCAAACCAATTTTCGGTGGAAGTTTACATGGTAATGTACATCATATATTTTTTTTAGTTTTATCATTCTCTTATTTTAGAAGTTACAGAGGGGGGGACACACATTTTACCACTTTGGAAGTGTCTCTCGCGCAAACTATTCAGTTTAGAAAAAAATGATATTAGAAACCTCAATATCATTTTTGAAGACCTATCCATAGATACCCCACACGTATGGGTTTGATGAAAAAAAAATTTTTGAGTTTCAGTTCGAAGTATGGGGAACCCCAAAAATTTATTGTTTTTTTTTCTATTTTTGTGTGAAAATCTTAATGCGGCTCACAGAATACATCTACTTACCAAGTTTCAACAGTATAGTTCTTATAGTTTCGGAGAAAAGTGGCTGTGACATACGGACGGACAGACAGACGGACAGACGGACAGACAGACAGACATGACGAATCTATAAGGGTTCCGTTTTTTGCCATTTGGCTACGGAACCCTAAAAACGAGCGCTATAAATCAGGGGTTATTTCATGAATGCTTCGTCTTGTTAAATACCCGAACTTGTTGACCAACAAAAATCATAACCCAAGGTTAATTAGTATATGGCTATTTTGACACGAGTGGAGATATTGCGGAGACAGGCGGGTATGCCTATGCGGGTCATGACCCGTGATCGCTGACTATCCCCTTAAGGCCCCGTAGGTTCGTGTTCTTTTCTCTCACTGAGTGTAAGCGTGAACGAGAAGGATGTGCGTGCTCGGGAACACGGATATCACGTTTTTGAATTTAATTTATTTATTTCTGCATTATAATTTGTTACAAATTTTTAAAGTTCATTTTAGACCTACCTATGTTCGTAATTATTTCTATCGAGAGAGCGTCAAAAAATTAGGTTTCGGATCGCTGAAGTCCCACCCTAGAGAAAATTCTCAAGGTTTCTAATTAAATTTTTGGCAAGTGTATTCTTATCTAAAAAAGTGGAACGATTTTTCAAAAACTCCGCACGCTGAAACTACGGCACCTCAAGCGTTAGTCGAAAACCTTATACTCTTTTTGTATACAGAGCATGCCCTCATAATATTTATTTAGCAGTTGATCACAAGTGTACAATACGGTTAGAGGTCACGCGGCGCCCCACGCTTTCATTTGTTTTCATAGCATGGCAGAATTTGACAGTGATCAATGGCATGAAAAATGGTCTTCGTTGAACCATAGCCTTTTACTCGTAGATTATACGCGGGGGATCAGACGACAAGTTGCAAATTTATAATTAATAACACTTTTCCTAACAAAAGTGTATCCTGACAAAAGTTTTCCGTTTAATAAAGGCCCATTTCCACAGATGGACATTAGATTTAGGTACCAATTTTGAAATGTTGGCAGGTAAAAAGGATTGTTTTGCTAATAGATACTATTGGATTAGCATGAGCTTGCTTCAGAAACATTTAATATGACAATTTCAAAAGTGATAAGTACATCTTGAAAGTGCTACTAGTTATTGCCACTCGTTGCCAATTTCCTATTTTTTGCACTTGTATCGTAAATCGTAATGTACTAAAAATTAAGCCTAGCTTTAATAGCCTAGTCGAGAACTGTTAATTAAAAAAGGCTAGTAAAAGCTCTTACATACTCATCGTTATTTCTATTTGCGTGACGCGTCCCAGCCGAGTAGCAGTTCGAGCTCGCTCCAAAAGGTGTGGGAGCGTTACGTTACGTTGTTTCGCTTACATTACCATAATTGCGAGATAAACGTAACCGGTCGACGTTTTCAGCGGCTACGTCGCATTATTGCGAGATAGCTCAATTTGGACCTTTATGTTTGTGTTAATAATAAATAAAAAGCCGTTTATTGCTGGAGATGAGCAAGATATGTTTTGAGAATGCTGATCCTTATTAGTATCTATAGTTGCGTATGTAACTTTATTTGTGTATCTGCTACATCTTTCTCAATCCGCTAAAACAGTTTAAATTAAACTTTGTTATGGAGATAATTTAAATCCTGGGATCATGGACATAGTCGTGATTGTTTTTATCACGAACATCATTATTCTATCGTATTAAGTACAACGGTCTACGTAGTAGACCTAGTAGCTAAAAAAAAACAATAATTTTTTGCTAGTTTTTGCTGTCGTTTTTTTAAAGCTTTGTTTCGTTTGTTTTGTTTACTTTAAAGCACATATTTTAAGTTCTGAAGATTATCAAGCGAGCTATATTTATTAAATTTTACGATACCTGTTGATATTTAAGTTTTAAACTCTTTATTCTTTTACATCCGGATTACCGAAGGGTTGAAAATCTTTGTTCTCAGTAAAGATTAACTGAATGTCAGATCAGGATTTTCGTTTCAAGAAGGATCTTCCCAGAAATGGAATCGCGAGACAGAATAATTTGATATTCTGATCACAAACTTGGCCAACACAGCAGTATGCCAACTGTAGTGTAAAGTGTACCTACTCAGCTTATATCCAATAAGGTAAATTCGGGTAATTATGATAGAATTAAGAACTCCCGCTAGACCGGGCCGGGGCCGTGCCGGAGCTTCTGGCGCTTCGTTTTCTATGGAAAGCACTTAAGTATTACTTAAAGTTTAGCTCAGTGGTGGGCACACTTTTTTCAAGGGGGGCCAGAAAATTACAAAAAATCCGTGGAGGGCCGCAACTGCACAGAAAAAATACATTTTGATTTGAAACAGTGACGTCGCGAGCCATATACTAATTATTTCGAAGGACCGGCAGCGGGCCGGATAAAATTCTTGCGCGCCGGAGCTGGCCCGCGGGCCGTACTTTGCCTACCACTGGTTTAGTTATACCTAGTTTCCGAATAAGAAAGGAAAATAGTTTTACTGGCTATCAATTTAACAGCGTTACTTCGCTTGATCATATTTACCTACTTTGAAACATGGACCTAGTTGAAATATGTACGAGTACCTACCTACCTACGTATTGATGATGCGTAATGAGTCTTCTTTGTGTCCTTCCTTGGAATAATCAGAGCAACCATGTTTAAATGTAGTAGCTTATTTCTTCTATAAGATACGTCTCGTAATATTTATTCCACAAAATTATCATACTCGACGTGATTATTATAGCCAAGCTCTGAATATGTGTTTAGGCATTCTACTTATTCGTAGGAGAACGTCTCCGAGACGCATTTGAAGTGATTACCACCACGTAATTGAATACACAAATCAGCGGGGGTCCCCGTTCCAGTATGCTAATGTAATATGATGTTCACGTAAAGTTGCTTTATGGATTATGTTTATGCATAATGTATAATATCATATGTTTATCAGCCCGCTTCGCCATTTTACCGCAAAATGTTCGGAAATCAAAACAATCGACTGTTGAAGCCAAAAGCAAACCACAATAAAATATTCACTACCGTTTTCTGTTGTTGAGTATTATCATTGTCAGCGTATGTTTTTATTTTATTGCATCAGTTGTACTCTTGTACTACAACCCATTTTACCTTTAATATTAAATAAGTCTCTAAGCCGCTCACATTATAACACCTCTTAATTTCATTCAAACAGGCGCGGCGCGGCACGTTCAGATGAGTAATTGGCAACGCACATTTAATTAAGCATGAAATGTGTGCAGTGGTTCTGTTGTCTTCTGTGTCGTATTTTCTTAACTTCATGCATAAATAATTAAGCGGCCGCGCAGCGCGTGGAAATTATTTTCTAACTTACACGTGACAGTTCATTTGCGGGTGTGGTTTGTTATATTTACGTATACACAGGTTACGGATACACAGAACACAACGAAAGAACAAAAAATCTAATTTAATTCAGTTAATCACGATACAAAATACAATGCCTACGCTTATTAGAATTTTCCAGCAAACTCAATGAAATCATCGCTAAAATAGTGACTAATCACAGATGTAACTAAATTGAGATAATTTCCCAGGATAGTGGCGGCAGGCGGATCTGTGCGGGCAGCATTTCCATAATCCTCGGCAAATGTATGCGGCGCACGCGTCGACCCACCGCGTCTTAATTACGACCACTCTTATGACAGACGGCGCTCTCCGGCGAATATCAAGCGATAACATCCAGATCTGGGCTTATCTTCCGTATATGAAATATTGCATTCCCTCAGCTACTAGTACGAGCCATATTTATGTAATTCCTTTTACAAGCGCGCCTTATTAGTATTTACGCTTATATGTATAAAATGTAAATACGATCGTATCGAGGATGTTGGCCTAAATAATTACATGGAATTACTTGGTATTCTAGAATGCCGGTCGGACATAAAGGTTTATTAGGAGACGAGGACTTCACGGCTCGTAAAACGAGTGACGAGATTGTCGAGAGCGTGAGGTCTATTGAAATCACCTCATTTCTTCGCGCCCGCACTTCCCATTTGCCTATAGGTTCGGAGGGATCAGGCTAGGATGAGTGAGGACAGCGATTGAGGTTTCGACCGACTTAATATTAGGTAAAAATATCGTTTAGTATATTGGAGGGAATAAACATTTACTTACACCAAGTGATGTCGTGGCAAGCCCTCGTTAAATATGAATTTACGCTCGGCTATTTCAAATTGCTCTATAAAAGAGTGTCATTAATGTAGAATAGTTTTTTTAGATAGCTCTTAATGTAATTGACCATTATCGCCGCTCGTACTCATAAAATCGCTCATAGCCAGACGCCGTTTGCAAGCTGCATCGTTAAAAGCTAAAAACAATTAGGCACTCAGTAAAGTTAACGTCGCGTTGTGTTCGAAATGAAGTTATAGCATTAGAATAATAGAAATTCCAAATTGCTTAGAAGTGAAATCATACAACAACGAGTAATCTGAGCGCTTATTTTCAGGGATTCATCTATATTCCGGGTGTCGGATCCGAATTGTCTCTGTGATGGTATTGTCCGAGACCATCGACTCTCTAAGGATCGATATCACTTCCGGACGTTTCAAGTTCTTGACTTTAACGGCTGGTGTTTCAACTTAGGGCGTATCAAGTGAAACGTAATCATATTATTCCGCATAATACATTCAAGTATAGGTACGTTACTTCACCTACTTTGAGTGAGTTTTTTCATACTCTGGAACGACTTGTACTTAGCTCAGAGTTTTCCGCGTGACACGTGTGATGAATTCCTACTGGTACGTTGTTTGCGATATTATGTTGGTACAAGTAGGCTTATTCAGTCCGTGTGAAGGCGCCAACTTGTATTAACATACATATTTTTCTTTGAGCGCATAGGTATATATCTATCTATCTAATCTATCTAATACCTTTAAACGAGCAATTCTTGTTTATATATATATATATATATATATATATATATATATATATATATTATGTATATATACATATATATATATATATATTACGTATATATATATATATATATATATATATATATATATATATATATATATATATATTTCGGGGATCTCGGAAACGGCTCTAACGATTTCGATGAAATTTGCTATATGGGGGTTTTTGGGGGCGAAAAATCGATCTAGCTAGGTCTTATCTCTGGGAAAACGCGCATTTTCGAGTTTTTTTATGTTTTCCGAGCGAAGCTCGGTCACCCAGATATTCTGCTTTATTTCGGCAGGCAAAATTATGCAGTATTTTCATTCTCAGGTTTCCCTCTATTGGTTTTTATTTTAATTAATTGTGTAGAAATGGGTCGAGTATGAACTTCGGAATACTTATTCGGTTTATCTGTATCCACTATTAATAAACCATTTGGAAAAGGGTATTTGGACAGCTTTGAAGAAGCTTACATTAAGTGTTGCATAACATATAAATGGCAAGGTATGTGCAAATGGTGTTGAATAATAATAATAAATATACATATGATCGACGATCTTGCTGTTGATTGTGACTTGTGACATGGGCCTCGACAGAATTGAGAAAAAGTAAAACACCAAAAATTTTGCTAATTTCTTTAATATCTTTTCTATTCACCACCAAAATTGTAAAACACGCTTTGGTACAAAAACATAACAATCCTCGTAACAGCACAAATTATAAACGATCAGTACATTCTACGATTAACGAACAATAAAATATTTTAATTAATAATAAAAAAAAATCTAAAACATATTCTATAACACATTATTCCGAGCCGCGTGTCAAAAACTTCATCCCACAAATTGCTAAAATTGACTTTGTTCGCGTTTCCCGTTATACGTTCTATTGATATATCCATTTGCTTACTCCTAGAGGTAAATCAGCAAGCGTTACAACTGCCATTTCCAATAAAGATAAATAAATAAATAAACTACTCTCTGGGAAAGTAGATGTTAAGAAATATTGCTGGTTGGACGCATTGAAGAAAAATAACATTTATAAGTATGTAGGTATTGAACTTATCAAAAAGTGTAAGAAAAGCGTACCTAAACTTGTAATTGCACTGAAATATCTGCAGCAGCTATTGTATTTATAAAGAGGTTAAAAACACCACTTCACCACTGGAGGGCTTCGTCACTTTTTCATTAATATATGACGTCTATTTCAGGTTATAGGTTAAAAACAGTTATATGTGTTTACTATCGTTAACGAACTGCAGTTACTTAATAAATGGTGAGAAATTCGATTGAAACTCTGGCTAATTTACCTGTATTTATCTATCCGCTCTAGCTAGCCGTGGACACTGGAGAGGAAAGGAATAGGGTCAAAATATCGAGTGATATTAGTTAGGTATATCATAGATTAAATATTAAAATTCGATGAAACATGAGTACCTATTCATTACATTATTTCCGTATGAGCTACATAACGATAGAGGTCCCACAAGTACTTCAAGAAATATTGATTAAAAGGTATTTTAATAATTTAATAAATATTTTGTATAGCTTAAGAATGATCAAAAATTTAAGTTGTTATTGTTTCATTTTCATTAAAATATAATTGAATCAGGAATGATTTTTTTTTCCTTTGCGCATTGGTGAACTTAATACATAAAAGTCGACAAATAAGTTCAATATTCGCACCGCTTCCAACATTATAATCAATCCCGTTATTGCTTTATCCTAACCGCTATCGGCTTGATTTTTAGCTACAAAGAATTAATATTTACAAGTTCTCACTAATCGTATTCACGAGAATCCACTCAATGAGCGATCGGTCATACCGACGTAGTGATCTGCTCTATGAGATGGTGCTCCCGCCTGCGACAGCGACAGGGGGCGCGATAGGAGCCGCCGCGGTTCCAGGTGCTCCCGCGGCGGGCGAGGCCTTCCGGGACGCTGCGCGAGGGCCGCAGCGGCGGCGCGCGGCGGCAGCACTCGGGGTAGGCGGCGGCCGAGCAGCAAACACGGTCTAGAGGTGCGGCGTAGGAGAGGGACTTGGACAGGCGCGCGCTGCACGACGGGCCGGGCCAGGCGCAGTAGGCCGTGGCGCCGCCCGCGCCGCACGCGCACCACGCCGGCTCGCAGCGCGGCGGCGTCACGCACGGGCACGCCTCCGCCACGGTCGGCGCGGGCGCCGGCGGCGGCGGCTCCGGCTCGCGCTTGGAGAAGCCCACGAAGAATAGCAGCAGGGCGCCGGCGAGGGTGGCCGCCGTCGAGAAGTAGAAGCCGGCCCGCGGCGCCTGCTGGTTGATGTAACCCGTCACCGGCACACCGACTATCACAGGAAGAGCTTCAGCACCTTGGACGAAACCTAAAAAAATAGATAATGTGTCAGTGTTTAAATACAGGACGAAGGCAAAACATCAAATAATAATTTATATTAGACGTGAAAACACGCACCAGATTTGCACATAAAAAATCTTATTACTTTTAAACACAAAAGTACTGTTTATAAAATGATAGCACACACGGAGTCTCAAGAACTAATTTTTCCTGACTGTTGGTTAGGCTACAACACGTCGAAGTAAAACTATGAATTAAAACTAAGCGCTTTCTTTAAATGATTTTATACCACCTCCATAATTATCTGACTCCAACCAGCGCTCGTATCAGGTTCATGTATGTAGGTACATGTACAAGTCCATATATATATATACTCGTATTTGTTTCCAAAGTCGTTGTGCCTTATCGCGAAAATAAAGTTTCCATTTCCACTTTAAGTATTGGTTAAGTACGGTATATTGAAAAAAATGATTTCTTGAAACGCCTCGAAGAAGAAAGACAACCACTTATGACTTTGGCGCCGGACGAATTAACACAATCATATCATGACAAGCTAATCAATTGCATCCAGACAAGTTTGAACTATTCACAAAAGAATAACCACAACACACAGAAAGGCATATTATCTAACACCACAAAGCAACTAATAGCAAAGCGAACGGAACTCCAAAATATAAGACCCAAAACAAAAGAAATTAAATCAAAGTTGAGTGACATTTACAAAATAGTAAGTAAAAGTATAAAAGAAGACTATAAAAAGCACAGAGAGTCCAAAATTGAAAACCACATCTACACTGACGGAAGTGTGAAAAAAGCCTACAAAGAACTCAGAACACATAAGAACTGGATCCCGGAGTTGCAAATTTCAGATAACAATACTGCACTATCTCGAAATCAGATACTTGAAACTGCTACAACCTATTACAGGAAGTTATACAGTAGTCAAGAGCAAGAACCACCAAAAACAGACCTTCCAAGCATAAGTGAAGTCCCAGTAATAGATGAAATAGTTATAATGAGACGTATTAAAAACTTAAAAACTGGAAAAAGTCCTGGGCCGGATAACATTACAAATGAAATATTAAAAACTGCTGCTCCCTTATTAGCGACACCCTTGGCACATTTATTTAATCTCATCCTAAAAACAGGAACAGCACCCAAACAATGGACGCAGTCAAATATAATACTTTTGTATAAAAAAGGAAACCCAATGGACATAGGAAACTACAGGCCCATCAGTCTAATGTCATGCACATACAAACTATTTTCTTCAATCATACTATCCCGAATAAGCGAAGCAATTGACAGGTGCCAACCATGCGAACAAGCTGGATTTAGGAGCGGGTACTCAACCATGGACCATATCCACACACTGGAGCAGGTAATAGAAAAATATCAAGAATACCGAAGACCGTTGTACACAGCATTCATTGATTACGCTAAAGCGTTCGACACTATATCACATTCCTCTATATGGGACGCTCTGAACCAGTGCAATGTACATCCAACATACATAAGAATAATAAGACACATTTATGAAAATTGCACCAGTAGAGTTCAATTAGACAAACTAGGACCAGACATACAAATAGACAGAGGCGTCAGGCAGGGTGACCCGCTGTCTCCAAAATTATTCTTAGCGGTACTCGAATCAGTAATCAATAGTCTCAACTGGAACAATATAGGAATATACATGAATGGTAAGTATCTGAACCATCTGCGTTTCGCGGACGATATCATATTAATGACAGAACACTGCGCCCAGCTAGAATACATGATACAAACTCTACATGAAGCTAGTGCAAAAGTCGGCCTAAGAATGAACTTTCAAAAAACAAAACTTATGACCAATAGCACTCAAAAGGACATAACCGTCGATGGAACGCTACTAGAGTACGTAGACAGCTATATTTACCTGGGTAAGCAGATATCATTCAGTAGTCAACGAAACGAAGAAGAAGTAGACCGACGAGTAAAAATAGCTTGGAATAAATACTGGAGCCTAAAGGAAATCCTGAAAAGTAATATGAATATGAAAATCAAGAAAAAAGTTATGGATATATGTATTTTACCTTCACTGACTTATGCAAGTCAAACCTGGCTGTTCACTGCAAAAATTAAATCAAAAATAACTACATGCCAGAGAGCGATGGAGAGAAGCCTGCTAAACATAAAAAGAGTTCAAAAAATACCACATATAAATATAAGAGCTGTAACAAAACTAATAGACGCTCTCGAACACGCCAAAACACAAAAATGGAGATGGGCTGGACATGTTGCCAGGCTGTCAGACTCGCGCTGGACCTTGAAAGCTACCACCTGGAAAGGACCTGCAGGCAAACGACGCTCCGGGAAACCTAACAGCCGTTGGACTGATGACATAAATAAAACAGCCGGTATAAACTGGAAAGATATAGCTACAAACAGGGATAGATGGAAGTCCTTGGAGGAGGCCTTCACCCGATGAGGGGTTCTTGTCCACCACAAATAATTAATACTTTGTATATTTATAATATGTGAAAATTGACTTAACAATAACAATAAATAATTCTAATTGACATTATACCTAAAATAAATACTTATAAATAAATGCTAACTTATACTGTTGTAATGAAATGAGTGTAACAAATTGGACTTGAAATAAAAGGCTTTTTTATTTTTTATTTTATTTTATTTATTTATTAAGTACGGTACGGCAAGGCTTTATCTGAGCAATAAATGCTAATGTCGTAGAAAACATTGAGAAAAATAGAAAAACTGAATTTTAAATAACGTTTAACCTTTTGGACGCCAATGACCGATATATACGCACCGTAGGTTCAACGCCAAAGACCGATTAATCGGTCACAGACCACAGAGCAACATAGACCTACGTGCATATGCATAAAGTTCAATTTCAGTTTGGATACTTCGCTGACGTGGCGTTAGCGTGACAGCTTTTGTGTTTGACACGGCGTCGAAAAGGTTAACGATAGTACATTAGCAAATATAAATTCAAGTTTATTTACCTAAACAAAACATAAAGCGAACCGAAATGTTGCTTGTTTTAAAAGGGTTCAATATCCAATGGAATACCCATGTCCGGGGGCTACTAAATTTTGGTTGTTATACTTACCCCAAACTTTAGCGAAGTGACGTCCCCTGACGCGCTCCATTGTAAGCATTTTCATAGAGTAGAGATAACCACCCAAACACAATCCGTACATCCAGGCGAACAACACGTATCCGTGGTAGCCCTCGACGCTGCTTAGAGCTAGCATTGATATGCCTGGAACAAAGTTATATAATTAATCATTTATAATATAAGGTGTTTTGGCTTATCCTACTTGTTTTTGGGAGCATTCTATGGACATACGTACTTACGTAGTGCAATGCAAACTATGTATAAAACGTATTGTCCCGTAACGACCATAATAATGTAAAGCGTTATATTATAGTGAAGCGCTGGTGGCCTAGAGCGGTAAGAGCGTGCGACTTGCAATCGGAAGGTCGCGGGTGAAGGAAAACATCGTGAAGAAACCGGACTAACTCAATACGGGCCTAGGTTACCCTCTGGGTTGGAAGGTCAGATGGCAGTCGCTTTCGTAAAAACTAGTGCCCACGCCAATTACTGGGATTGGTTGCCAAGCGGACCCCAGGCTCCCATGAGCCGTAGCAAAATGCCGGGACAACGCGAGGAAGATGATGTTATATTATAATTAGAGTTATACCTATTCCCAGCATAGCAGTTTGGCACAAGTACTGCTTGGAGACGAGGCACTGTGCCGACGGGCGCACCAGCACGAGCCCGAAGCCGGCGCAGCCCAACACAGCGGCGAAACCCAGAAACGTCTGCAGGAGTACGAGTGCACTCTCCTCCAAACCCTCACGGAAACCTTGCAGGGCCTGCCAAGAAAATTCCATTTCTTAAGTCAACAACCATGTATCTTATCTAAACTCAAATAAAAACCTCATGAAAGTCGCTGAAGGCTAGTGTTGGTTGAGCGCAGTTGGATAAATAAAACGCCTATCAAGCTAAAACTGGCAAAAGCCCCTTTTTCGATGGGTCGATATAATAAAGATAAGCTTTCGATAACAAAGGGACCGCCAGAGGAAAACCTTAGTTGAAATTTTCGTTGAAAATGCTTAGTTGAACACTCTATTGACTTACCAAAAAAAATACTGGAGTGTAAAGTCCGAACGCGGCCACTCCAGCCGCCAACAACAAAACTTTAGCCGGCCGAGAGTTAAGGGGGCTTAGATCGATCAGCGGCGCCGACCTCCGCATGCCTTTCTTTTCTTTTACCTACAATATTAAAGTTACAATTTATTATAAATTCAAAACATTAAAACAAAATACAAAAGTATTCGCAAACGAAGATCGCCATATTATTTTCTTCGGTAATTGGATTATACCTACTTTTTAACGGAAAGTAAAAAGTTTTACTTTCTTCTCTAGATAAGACAAATTTATCTTTGTAGGACAATTTGCACGCCATCAGTTTATTAGAAAATTACGGAAAATTGTCTATACAATTAGTTTTTATTTTATTTCGAGCAATTATTAATCAAATAATCAGTGTAAGATTTTCTTTAGTCTGTAGGTAGAGGTAATCTGATTTTATCTACAATTTGTTAAAGTTTTGATTTGGTAAGATAAAACCTTGATCTGCTTGTTTTGCTTGTTTCATTTATTTTATGAAGCGAGGAGACTAGCAAGACCTTGCATGCAATTTTCATTACATCGCGGTATCTGATCAAACTTTTGAATGCAGTTTACTTTACTAGACCGCAATGTAACGACAAAGTCTACGTCTTACTTTAGAAATTAAAATGTTCTGCTGAAAAATTACAAAAAAATAACATTACCTTTCGTCTTTGGTTTTTCAAATGTAAAATAGCTCGGCGTTGTGGGTGGTATAGAGATGCACTTCGGTATACAGCACTAAGAAAAAACGCTAGCACCAGTATGCCAGTGATCGCCTGCAAGCCTAGCCGCCAACCAAGTTTCCTGCCATCAAAACATTTTACGTCAAAACAACACGTCTACCTCATTGCAAATTCAATGGAGTGCAAAAGTTTAAGCAAGTATAATTAAATGAAAATGAGTTGAGTAGAAACCCATAACTGTTTGCAGGTGTTGTGTCCAACAAAAAAGTTAATCTACTTTAAGAGTGGATACTCTTGGAATTCTGGCGTCTGACCAAGCTATTAGGGTTGGCGCGGACACTTTAACTTGAATAGTTCCATTTCATTTATTAAGGTAGTGGAGGAAATAAGTACCGCCGTAACACGCGAATATTGTATTTTAATTATAATAAATATCTTTTCCAATGCAAAAAGATTGTGTTAAAAAATCTTTTTCTTATTAAGCAAGTTAAATTATTCAGAAGGATTGATGTCGGAGGCCAAGACTGGTTCTTAATTCGGTTGTAGGTTTTGCACTGTTATCTTACCCCACAGCCTCCTTATAGGCGACGCTGAAGAGTGCGATGCCGACGCCGCCGCCTGCGTGTGCCACTAGCTCCACGAACTGCCGACGCCGTCGGAAGTACGCCCCGAGTACTAAGCCAGCCGCCTCCCTCACCAGTCCGCACCCAATCCCGAGTACCACTCCTGAGAAGAGACCATTCATACAACAGTTAAATATTAGGCGGCGATAGTAAACGACGAAATGAAATACAAAAAGAACATGTAGTAGCACAGGACTTGGACTGTAACTTTGTCGGTCGTAGGTCGTTACCTAGGTTACACTCACCTAGGTACGACCTTTTTAGAGATGCGCGTACACAAAAACGTAACTGGCGACACACACATGCCAATGACTGCAGAAAAATCTTGTTGGTGTGCCTCGTTCACACGGCGCGCTTTTTCTTTCTTCCGTGGCCTCGTTCGTGTATGTGCTTTAATGTCATGTTGCTAATAGTTAGATTGTCGGTTAGAACTCACTTATTTTATACATTGCATTGCCAGTTACAGTTATTTTGATTGGAATAGGTGATGATGATGTCCTCCCAGACGTATCCGTCGACGGCGACATCCTGACAAATAGAACAAAACAAAAAAAAAAGGGTCTTAACTATTACGTGCATGAGCGCGAGCGTGGCTCGCAAAACCAAATTTGATTTTGAAAGTGCGACAACATAAAGCACAGTAGAGTTGCCCAGATGCGTTGTATGTGTAATTGTAGGAGGGCTTGGGCCGAGTTTTTCGGAGTTGGCGTTTGGCGTCAAGATCTTCAAGTCGGGTGTGTTTGAACATATCAAGACTCGTATTGACAGCAGTTCGCCAGTCCGATCTCCGAGATGCAAGCTCCTCCCACGACTCACATGACTCAAAAGGTGGCGTTTCAAGACCAGGCGCGGCCCGCCTTAAGGAGCGCTTGTGCGGTGCACTCCCATATATAGTCAGAATGAATTTAATATATTACTATTTAAGATCGTAAAAAACTCAATACCAATTAAATAATAACCTTTATTCATTATAAGTTTATAGACAGCTCACCAAGTCACCACTACCTACACGGCGTACTCCTATAATTTCATAGAAATCAAAGGTAACGCGCGAAGCGGAGCGCTTTGGATTGCGCTCCTATGGAAAAAGATTTAGTACATTCGATCAATAGGAAATTCAATAAGAGCGAAAGAGAAGTTTTACCAGAACTCCGCGCGTGAAACAGAATATTTTCTATGAGGGAACAGGCAAAATCGGTGCGGCGCCCGGTTGATCTGCGCGCGCATCCCGCGCGCCATGTTGATATTGTTGTCACTTGTTTCTAAACAGACCTTAGTCAATTTTAAAGTATGTGCAGCAATGCAATTTTGGCTTTTTTTTTCATTCTAAATAATGAAATAAGAGTTTAAACAGTTAAAGCACATAATTTGTTTGTTGTGAGGTGTTTAAAAATGAATGAATTTAACGTGAGAATGTGAAAAAGTTTACAAAATCGACTCGAGTTAAATTATGGACGACCTTGAACTTTCGTAGCAATGTTACTCAAAAACAAAAACTTATATATTTTTTAAATCAGATCAATAACCAAAAACACCGTGGTTGTGTTGTGTGAATGTGATAAAAGTAACTAGCTTATTTTGTTTTTCGTGTTACCTAGGTATATTATGTTTTGTGTTTGGCGCGGGCGCGGGTGACGGCTGTGCGGTGAGATTGTTTGGACCGAAACAGGTGTTTTAACAATTTAGCACATCTTTCCATAAAATTTAATTAAAAACATATCCATTTGTAAAATCGGTGTCTATCGGTCGTCAAGATATTCGTAATACCGAAAATCTATGAGAGAGTTCAATGACCGGGTGGACGGAAACCGACATCTAGGTACTTTGCGACGGTTAATTGAATGTGTAGGTTTAGTTTTTGTTTTTTATTGTGAGTGAACACCCATAATACATAGCTACCAGCCGCCTCTGTTCAAGACATCCCTGTAGCGTAGGTACTGCCCACCAGCCTTGCGTTTACCTGTGGCTAGCTCAGAGTAAAATACTGCTTTGGGCAGTCTCGATGGTGCCATACGTACAAGGTGCCCACACCTATGCAATTGACCTTACACAATTGACATTATAAATAGCCAACATGGAAAATTAATAATTAATTTATTAATTTACAAGTCAGTTTGGTTCTCTGCTGGTTGATAAAGGATTTTTACCGTAGCTAAGCATAGTCTGGTGCAACTGCGTCGCGAAAGAGGTGAACAGGCAGGCGAGCGGCAGCAACAGCCCACCCAACAGTGCGGCTAGCCGTGGCGAACGCCGACGACCCGCCACCATCGCGCCTGCGGCGCGGGATACTCCCACGCATATTGCTCCCGCCCATACTGTACACAAAACACATTATTATCTTTCCTTTTTCAAATACAAGTACACTCACGACAAGGGATTGATGAGAAGGCTGTTCGTAATTTATTAGAGAGAATTATTTATTTTTTATCTAAATACGATACGGTAACGATCAACCCCAATTTGAAACACAAATAAAATACCTCGAATCCTTACTTAGGTTGAATATGTTTTTATTTTTATTTGCTTTATTTTTTATTATATAATACCAACAGATAATAATTAATATATTTACAACGTACATTAGGTTAAACCTATATCAGGTACTGTATGTTTTCACAGGCAAGAAACGTAACTAGGTACTTAGTTTGTAAGTTAACATAACTTTTGAACGTAGGTACAAATACGTGAGACTTTTTATGTCTCGACTAGAACAACCTCATGTCTTTTTAAAAGCAACAAATCGGACGTGAGTTGCAACAAATGAGGAGTGTGCCTAACATGGTCGGCGCGGAGTCACGTACGACTAAGTTGCACTGTCTCACACGAAGTCACATCATTTCTATCAAGAGCAGTGTACCTACGAGTAAACCGACGAAACGGAAAGGCATCAAACGGTAAGCACGCTCGTGGCTTTTCCACCTTAGAGAAAAAACCCGGCCAAGTGCGAGTCGGACTCGCGCACGGGGGGTTCCGCACCATCAACAAACAATAGAGCAAAACAAGCAAAAAAACGGTCACCCATCCAAGTACTGACCCCGCCCAACGTTGCTTAACTTCGGTCAAAAATCACGTTTGTTGTATGGGAGCCCCACTTAAATCTTTATTTTATTCTGTTTTTAGTATTTGTTGTTATAGCGGCAACAGAAATACATCATCTGTGAAAATTTCAACTGTCTAGCTATCACGGTTCGTGAGATACAGCCCGGTGACAGACGGACGGACGGACGGACGGACGGACGGACGGACGGACGGACGGACGGACAGCGGAGTCTTAGTAATAGGGTCCCGTTTTTACCCTTTGGGTACGGAACCCTAAAAATTGGGGCGCTGTTATTTAGCTTTTTTCAAAATTATTTTATAACACTGACGGGACTTGACATTCTGAAAAACTACTTATGGGAATGACAATGTTTAATAAAATGAATGACAAGTAGGTAAAGCTAGTGTATCTATTTTATTTATGATTATTTCAATGTAAACTTGCTAAAATTTCAATAACATTATGTTTAAATAAAAATACTACGATTATCAATAATATGTAGAGTCTGTGCGGAAAGAGAAGAGTCGTGAAATATATGGGATCCAATACATTATATAGGTACGACTTTACTTTTTCCGCACAGACTCTATTTTGAATTATTTTGGCTGTCTAAGTGTCAAAATTTCAGAACAAATATAAATAAGTCAGCAATCTTGCTTCAATTCTCATTACAAAAACAGAATTTACTCTCCACTTTCTGAACAATCTTGGATAATTGGATATCGATATGGGTCCCTGGGCAGCGGACCAATGAAAATTTTACCAACAATTACACTGAAACGTATTCGTGTTTACGATTCTGATGGTAAAACTGTCCTTAATGACTGTGTACTAACTTGGAAATAAAAGTAATTAGCCCGCCTTTGTGGAGCAACAAAGATAATTCTTTTACTAATTTATCTAAAGGCCTGTCGCTATTGCGTGTCATTACCGTTATGAGTCGCACAATAGACTCATTGTGCTTCCCGCATAATGCCGCGTTCGATATCTCGCCCCTTTACCCTATTATTTGTGCTTTGCACCAATTACTTAGTTAATTATTACTGCTCGAACAGCTTGCGATGACATCAAATAAAACAGCAATTAGGTTAAACTGGTCGTCGGAAATCTCAAAAGGTCTGTTTATCGCGAAATATTAACCGAATACGATTCGAGGGGTGGCTGTCTAAACATTTTGGAGTGTTCTTAATTGAAGTGACAATTAAGAGATCGGGAACGTAGAAATGTTAACAATAACGGTTTGGGGCGGTAAGTGGTAACATTTAGAGAGCATTTGCTCGTAGCACGTGCCTAGGCGTTACACGCCGCGCGAAAAGCTCCAAGCTGTAGCCGCAACGCCGCCTTCAAGCCACCATCTCGCTGCATCGTATCCTCTTGCCATCCGATTACCGAACGTAGCTTAACTCGTTAGTGTCGCTACGAAATTCCAATTTCAGCCTTGGCGCAGACCTGACAGAGTTATGATCGGACGCTCCGCCCCCACGACTGACAACAAAGACCGCGCTCATAACCGAAATTACTTCTGCCTCTTAATATTCAGCCCAGGTCGTGAATCTTGGAAAATTAATTCAATAAATCAGGTCGGTGCACAAATACCGGTGACTAGGAAAGTTCATTTACTTCCCCGATCTTAAATTATGCTTGTCGAAACGCGACGCTGCGGGTTGTTAACATAAATTAGTTTGTAAAGTAGAAATACATTATTATTTACGATTAGCAAAAATGATTTATATTTCCCGGTGCTAAACAATGCCGGCACCAGTAATGGCGGTCGGTAATTAAAATTACTAATTACATGGATGCCAACAGCAACACCGCACTCATGTGAGAAGTTTACTTAATGGGCGTCGTTTGCATAAAAACGTCTTTACGAGTACAATCAGACAATACATATTTTAGATTCGCTAGGTTGATATTGAAGAAAAGTCTTATCCTCGTTGTTTGTTTATTTAAGTATTTCCGGAGGGCTCCGTTGATAAATTACTTTCCGTTCCGACTGTCGCAGTGTCTCATCGGTCTGTTTCACGCTTTCAAAATGTTTTTTCCCCAATCTTACAGTTCATCTGGGAGACGCTTCGTGTTTTGCGCATTCTATTGATTGCTGTCATTTGTATTCGGCGCAGTGAACCCTAAATAGGTTCACACGTGATGATACAAACGTTATAGTGGTTTTGAGGCAACGTTGATTGTTATGGTGTGATTATCCGTCTATTCGAATGTGTGGAGCGGCGTTGCTTTATAGTTTTGGTTAGATTAAGATGGTTGGTGCCTGATGATGCGTGATTGCCCGTGTTTGTGTGAGGGAATGTTTACCGGCGTGGTCGGCGTTGGGGCCGAGATGTTTGAGGGCGTAGACGTGCAGCGCGCCGTACGCTAGCTGCAGCCCCGTGGACAGGAGGTGCGCCAGGAATGCGGCGCCGCACACGATCCATCTGAAATAAAAATTGCGATTAGTTCTGCACGGCTGGTACGACCTTGGTACGACACATCTTAAAATAGGCACACGAACCGTGCGCGGGGGCGTACTGGGGTTCATTTTGCTTACCTACTTTATATTCATGGGCGGAGTACCTAATGTACCTATACATATTTAACGATCGCCAAAACACATAATTATTACGCATTTATTAGCGCTCACGATCTTGATCAAAATAATAACTCTTTGTCGGCTTTGAGGTATTACAGCCTCATACCTAAAAGTTTACAAATAACCCACAGTCATACAATTGGTAGGTAGGTACTATTGCCATTTGGAAATTAAATTATTAACATTTATCTCTCGCTTAAGGAAATTAAGGAGATGTATAAAAAAAACCGGACAAGTGCGAGTCGGACTCGCCCACCGAGGGTTCTGTATTTTTTAGTATTTATTTTTATAGGGGCAACAGAAATACATCATCTGTGAAAATCTATCACGGTTCATGAGATACAGCCTGGTGACAGACAGACAGAACGGGTAGTGGAGTCTTAGTAATACGGTCCCGTAACGTCTTTATCCTTTGGGTACTTTGAGTATATAGCCTAAGGAGATGTGATACACGGGCGACCCCCTCCGGCAAAGTACATTGGTCAACTGTTCAAACACGTTATATAAAACTACTTGAAGTCGCTTCACCGCCATTTTGCATCGTTCCGTGTCGCGAGACGTTTCTCTTAAAAAATGGTGACTTGTTCAGTATTATCGTGTAAAAGGTGATCTGATAGCTCAAATTCGCAACAAGATTGCGTTTCCTAACATAAATAAGTATTTATACTAACTATTAAATGTATATTGAAGTACAATCTCCATTTAAAGAAAAAACCGTTGCGATACATAAACGACAGAAAAATGTAAACATGAATACAGTGGTACGGGGACGAATCGGTCTTAAGGGATGTGACAAAGTCAAAAAAGCGACTCAACATTTGAATGATTGAATGAATCATTCATTCATTCAATCACTGCAGTTTGTTTAATATAGCTGATCAAGCAAATAATGTCAGTAAAAAAAAGGCGCGAAATTCAAATCTATATATATAAACGTGAAAGACCTGACTGACTGACTTAAATCAACGCTCAGCCCAAACCGCTGGGACTAGAAAGTCCAAATTTGGCAAGTAGGTTCCTTATAAGGTCTAGGGGTCCACTAAGAAAGGATTTTTCAAAATTCATCCCTTAAAGGGGTGAAATGGGGGTCCAAAATTAAAAAAAAACTCTCCTGCGCGTGCGAAGCCGCGGGCAAAAGCTAGTTTTCTATAAACCCGGAAAACCCGCGGGCGACAGTTCATTCCACAGTTTAGCTGTGCGTGCGGGCTAAGACACAAAGACACATAAATACAGACAACCATACATACAAACAATCATTTTATTGGCTACCTAATATCTTCAATGTACAAAATTTTCACTTATACAATTTTATAATAAATAGTATAAGACAATTCAGTTCATTCATCAAACTGATTTGACTCATTCTTCAGATGTGACCCATCACTATTATGTTCGTATGTTGCTGCATAGTTATGTGAAAACTCTGTCTGTATGCGTGTAATTTTTGATGTGTTGAATTTTATTGTAGTGTGCGTTTGTCGCAACAGCAAAATCTGTGTCTGTTGAGTTACTTATCTTTTGGTGGTGTGCTGTAGGTGTTTACCTCGCCCCCCGCTTAAAGTGGTGAAAAAATTTGTTCAAAGAGTTTACGTTATCACATCTCCTTAGGCTATATACTCAAAGTTTGGGTACGGAACCCTAAAAACGAAAACATCTAAGAAAACACGACTTGAACGGTAGGTATTTAACGTTCAAAACGCACTGCATTTAAATTTAGAATTCCAGGATTCATTTAATTCTTTTAAACCTCTGAAGCTCAAGAATCAATTAACTGTTACAGTATTTAATGCACTCCTTCTGCTCAGGCCGCGTAGCCAACATACCGATCGCTTACGCTCCGTAGCGATCGAAACGCAACTGTCACTGTAACACTTATAGGGAAGAGTGATAGAGAGACACAAAGCCATTCGATGGCGAAGCGATAGCGATTTGTCACCTTGGCTAGGCCGCTAGGCACGTAGGAGGGGCTCAATTTGAATAAACTTAACTTGATCGTGGCAGAGAGTAATATCTGAGCCCGTAGCATGAGTCACTGACAGTGTCAAAACTGACATTTACGCTATCGAGAACGTAATTTTACTTTCTATACATCTCGTTTGCACTAATATGCGAGTACGAGCGAGATGTACCTATTATAGAAAGTAAATTACGTTCTCGACGGCGTTTATGTCAGTGACAAACTGATGGTAGCCGTACCTGAACTGGTGAGTATTTTTCAGAATTCTACTTTGCATACTTTTCTAAGATCGAATTTGTTTTGCGAACTAAGTATTTTTGCATTGTGTTAAATGTTTAACAAATGCACGAGTTACTTCTTTTAACGATTGTTGGTTTACTAATAGTGAAAAAAGGAAAAAGTACACTTTGAGTGTTTTCCAGTAATCGATTTTCTACTGTTTATAGTCTCAAGCGAGTAATTTTAGTTGAAAAATGTTTTATGATAATTAACTTTCAACATTTGCAGTTAATTCAGACACCTCGGCACTGGCACTGGTAAAGGTATAATAAAAAATAGAAGATTTTAAAAGAGATACTCGTATCTTATACAAACATTGCAAATTATATACAGGGTGACATTTAAGTCGTGATCAGTAATATGTTTTTCTAACTCCATAAACAACGAGCAATTTCATGGCTACTCTTACTAAAATCTGACAAGATTATTTTTATTTTTTTGTTTATTTTTCGTCATTTATTTTACTTTTATAAGTGGATATAGGATATTAAAACGGCTTATTAAGATATTTAAATTAGTAAATCGAATCGCCTCTTTGAATCGGAACTGTCATTGACATCAATTTTGTCATTTGTCCCAGTTAGAAATAAAATTTACTTAATTTTTCATTTGAAATATCTTACAAAGCTGTTTAAATACCACATTGCCACTTGTAAAAGTAAAATAAATGACAAAAAAAAAACTTGTCTGATTCTAGTAAGAGTAGGGGGCATTAAATTGCTCGTTGTTTATGGAGTTAGAAAAACATATTACTGATCACGACTTAAATGTCACCCTGTATATAAGCAAAATAAAAGATTTAAAAATTGTCGACCTTATTGCATGGCCTGGTATGACAGTGAGTGTAGGTACCTACTCAATCAATCATAAATATTCTATGTCACAAGTGCTCACAAGCCATAATTAAAACGGTCTGCATTCTGCGGTTCTTGCTCGCGAGACTCTTCTAGGAAGCTTGAACTATTACGTTAATTATGTAGTTGACATCATTGAGCAATTTATCTTAACGTTGCAATATCAAAATATGGAGGTTCTTATATTACGTGTCGGTGACATACATAGGTTAAAGGCCGAGCCACACCGGCTGCGTGTGCAGCACACTGCGTGGCGTGACAGGGGTGCTGCGCACGTCACGCAGCGCACGCCACGCAGCGTGCTGCACACGCCACGCAGGTGCACGCTGCAGCTCAGTCATGCGTGCAGTAAAATAAAATACTCCTGCGACAGTACCTACATCATGTGACTCCCGTTGCAAATGGAAGCAGTTCACCTAATGCCGCCATTGCAATTATTACACATATAACATGCCTGGTTAATACCTAACATCGATTTGTTCCCACAGGCCAAATTATTTATATAAGACGTATTTTTTTGTAATCTTTGTGCTATGTTGTAAATATACATTCGTATTGACGAAAGATTTTAATTAGTTTTTCTTTTATCACTAAATCCATATTAAAAACCAGCACGCGCACCGACCGAGTTGTAAATAAATACAAGCGAGCTGCGCGTGTACACGCACAGCACCTATGCAGCACCGAGCTGTGCGTGTCCGAACCTGCTCGGTTCGCCCTCTCATAGGGATCGCAGTATTCGCAGTTAAACACAACGTCATCACTGCACGCAACGAAGCGACGTTGCCGCTCCGCTGCGTGGACGCGTGCACGCAGTACTCAGCCGGTTTGTCTCGTCGGAGCTGCGTTGCGTGCAAGTCACGCGTACGCGCACGTCACGCACACGTCACGCAAGCGGTGTGTCCTCTCTTATGTGTTTTCGTATTCTACAACGCAGCGGGACGCGTACGTGTACGTGCACGTCACGCACACGCATCCGGTGTGGCTTGGCCTTTAAGGCCTGTGCACACCGGCTGCGTGTGCGTGACGTGCACTGTTGGATGTTGGAGCCGCACACGCACACGTCACGCAAGCGGTGTGCCGTCTCATATAAGGATCTGTATACTACAACGCCGCACGCACACGTGCACGTCACGCACACGCAGCCGGTGTGCACAGGCCTTTATACGTATAACACATAGATAATCATGAAAATCAATACTTAATAAACGTTTTAGTGTAAGGCCTGAGTGGACGCTCTTGTTAAACAAATGCGCACGTATAGGAGCAGCCTTAGTGCACGCTGCCCAAATCACTTGTGAGCCCGACGCCACGCTGCACGCCCCGCCGAACGCTCCGCTTCGGGCGTCCACTCAGGCCTTACACTTAGTTTAAATAATTTTGTTTGTAAAGTACATATATTTGTAAGGCCTGAGTGGACGCTCGAGTTGGGCGTGCAGCGGGGCGGGGCGTGCGGCGTGCATGTTAAACAAATGCAAGCGTATAGTAGCGGCCTGCACGCTGCTCAAATCCCTTGGGAGCCCGACGCCACGCTGCACGCCCCGCCGAACGCTCCGCTTCGAGCGTCCACTCAGGCCACACTTAATCGCGACACTGCTAACTTATCGGCTGTACTTCATCTAATGGGATTATTCGTGTTAACTTCTGTTCAATATAGCCTACAATAGATTTACGAGCGTTATTTAGTGAACAAAGGAAAGTTGGTTGCCAGAAGGAGGGGAAAAACTGTATCTAAGGATTTTAAGGATTAAGGTGTTGACCTGTTGACGCAACTGTCCAACATATTTTTCTAGTACCAAATTGTTTTGAATATCATCATTATCATCAACAGATTATCAGTACAAGGAAAATTTAAATTTTTACGTTAAAAATAATAAAAAATACATGACCTCAAAATCGCGGATGTTAGTTTTTTTTCAATAAGTAAGTAGGTAATTTAAGGACTAGGTATAGTAGGTTTAAGAAAAATACAGTCTACACAATATTACAATAGGCAAGTTTCTCATCAATATCTAAAGATACATATTTTCGAGCATCCCGCCAATTCCAATGTAATTATTCTACATACCTAAATTCGGTTTAAAAAAGTAAAAACAAGCTCATAAACTTTTTTTTGCCATTGTTTAATTATGAGTTTATGACGTATATTATTTTTAGCAAATATTTTTATGTATATATTTATAAGTATTGGTAGGTAGGCATTTTAGAGCAGTCACAAGAACAGACTTTATTGACACGGGAGTGCAATATTTAATTTTTTTTCGAACATTTTACACAATTTTTATACCTAGTAGGTTAGTACTTTGCTTAGACTAAACCTATAAGTACGCTAAACAATCGTTTTATAAAAAACTATACACTCCCACAGGATTACTGCAATGTTTCCTGTTCATCAATAAAACATTAGGTTCGTGGAAGTGGAAAATTGGTTGCTAAGTCAGCAGGAAGAGTAAGCCGCCAAAGTTTTTGATACTTCGCCTTCAAATATTTATTTGGGCCTGATGAGTTAGCCGATACGCTTCCGGATTTACTTATAAGTAAGTCGGTATTAATAAAAACTTTTAGCCGATGGAAGTTTAGTTCTAACAAAGAGAATAGATTTTATAGAGAGTTACTCTCATGGTAAATTATGTAGCCACAGTAATTTTAGGGGTGGCAACCCCGGCTGTCAAACGATAAGCAGCTGATTTTGCTAGGTCCCTTGTAATTATTTTAATTTTAATGATATTTCATGTAATATTAAGCATTATAAGTGTGAATTAAATAGTTTTAACATTAAGTTATATGTATAAATAATAAGTGAAGTGCTTTAGTGACGTTTACAAGTGTCTTGTAATATCTCAGATTTGTAGCCGTTAGAGGTTATAAATTTGAAACCTGTGTTCGCCTTAGAATCCTTTCTGGTTTTTTATCACTAGTATTTACCAAGTGTGTTTATAATAATCATTGTACAGGGTTAGAACACAGTGTAGACACAGTCAATCGTCACTATTTCATGTAAGTACCTAAATATCACTTGGCGTGAGTAAGCGATTCCTTGTTTATTTTGGGTTTAATATAAATTGCCTAACCATCTACAATGCTAACCCGCAGAGCAGCTGCAGCAGCTCGCCAGCAGGAGACTGATAAACTCCAACTTACCTTGCTGGAGTTGAAAATATCCAAGGAATCTTGTGCTCAATTGCTCAGTGAAAGGGAAGACAGTGAGAAGGAACTATTATTAGTAATTAATAGCAATGATAAGCTGAAAAAGGAACTGTGTTCGTTAGAAACTGATTACAATAATGTAAATTCAGAGCGGGCCCGGCTTCAGGAGATGGTTGACAGGTTCACTGAGTGTAGTGCTGCGTATGAGCAGGCCCTGAAGGACATCAACTCATTGGAGAGAGCACTGCACGACGCCCACGAACAAATCTATGAGCTACAGGAGGCCCAAAACAATGCAGCAGCGGCACACACTCAGACCTTGTTCGAAGAACTGGTCCGGCCCGACTCTCAGTTGGTTGCCGCACCAATTGAAAACCCTGTGGCCACTACAGTTTTAGCCAATGATACTACCACACCAAGGTTAGTAAATTGCAGCGGAAACAAACTAAAGAAATATATTAAATTAAATAGGCTCATGAAAAAAAACCAAAAGTTGTCAAAAATAAACAAATTGTTTTTAAAAAAACTGAGATTCTGTAAAATTAATGTTAATTTAGTGGATAAGTTAGATTTGTATTCTGCTCAGTTAGAAAATAGTCAATTACAATATGAAACCGACACACAGACTTTAAAATTAAAAATTCAGAGTTTGGAGGATTCAATACAATCCCTAGAAACAATAAATGACAGTTCTAAAAAGGTGATTAATGAATATTCTTTGGCCATGGATGACTTAATATCCCAGATTAAGCTTAATTCAGAGCGGTTTGAGTCACTGACCAATGCCCAGTCATGTGTTTGTAAGCAAGTGACTGAACATTTGTCGACCAGTGTACTCGACCCAAGCCTGTGTGACGGTTTACCACACGAGCAAATAAATGATAATAGCTCCTTCCACACTACACAACAAAGCACACCTAAACCTAATGTTATTATGTATTGTGATGAAATTGGAAGCAATATGGGCTCATTTTTAAACTTTTACCTAAAGGGACTTAGTACAATCAGCAATTGTCTGCCTCATAGTAGTTTTGAAAATATCTTAAGACAAATTTTAAATGACAGTAATATTAATTCTAAGACAACACTGCTTATTCTTATGGGGAATAGGGGTAATGTGAACAAAAGTAATTTAATTAAATACTTTGAACAGTTAAACTCACTGGCAGTACATGAAATTATTTTTTTCACATTCCCCTATTGTGAGCAAATGTCAGAGGCAGAAAATACCACTAGACATAAGTTAAATATATCTCTATATAATCTTTGTACATATAGTAGTAAGTTTAGGATAATTGACACTAACAATTTTGTTAGTAAATACCATATGCCTATGATGTTTTTGACTAAAGGCAAGTATTGCCTTTCAAATTATTACAAAAGACAAATAGCTTTATCGCTATCCTATTTACTTGACATTTCTGCCAAGAATTTGGCAGTCAATTCTGCTCCTATTGAGCAGCCCAGTATGAACATGGAATTGGTTCCAGTCATAACCAATGATTTAAACTAGCTGTTAAGACAAAAGATTCTGTCTCTGGCAATTTAGTTTTAAATAAATATAATGAAAAATACTGCAAACATGGAAAGTATATCCACCTGGTGCATCAAAATATTCAATGTATTAGAGGTAAAGATTTACAGATTGAACTTTTTTTGAATGATTTTAATATTGATATTTTATGTATTACTGAACATTGGTTAAATAATAATGAATTAATGCCTCAATTTAATAATCACCAGGCGGGAAGTTCGTTCACCAGACTTAGTTCCATACATGGTGGGTCATTAATTATATTAAATAGTCAGTTAAAATTTAAGGAACGTAAGGACATTGTATCCATGTCTGTTGAACGGACTATAGAACTAAGTGCAGTAGAATTGGAGCAATTTATTGTTGTCTGTGTGTATAGGCCGCCATTAAGTAATTTTGAACTATTTGAAAGCATAATGGAATCTGCCCTACTTAAAATATCATCTTCTAGTAAGAAATTGCTTATATGCGGCGACTTTAATGTAAATATTTTGGAAAATTCAACAATGTCTTGTAGATTATTGAATCTTTTCAAATCTTGTAATCTCAACCACATGTTTATGGAGCCCACTAGAGTGACTGCTACTAGTGCAACCTGTATTGATAATATTTTCACTGATATTTTTCCTATTACTAAAAAAGTTATCAGCAATTTAGAATCAGACCACTTAGGTCAATTAATGGTATTTGAGGCATTAAGGAAAAATACTATGAGAAAACAAATAACTTTTGTACCAGTAACCTCGGACCGCGTGGAAAGAATGAAGCAAAGTTTAGTTCAGGCGCTACCCTTTTTGTCTTCCGATATGAGTCCTAATAGTATGTATAATTCATTCTTTCACACTTTTATGGAACATTATAATGCGATATTCACCTCAAAATCGGTCGTAGTTAATGGTGCATCAGTTTTTAGTGAGTGGGCTACTGCGGACTTACATCAACGAAGACGTGAACTGTATGCCTTGTATGAGGAACGGCGGTTTAATCAGAGTGATGAATTTAAAGAACATGTCAAGGAATATTCGAAGAAGTTTAAAGTAGATTGTCATATAGCTAAGCGAAATTATCTAAGTCAGAAAATAAAAAGTAGTTCCGACATTATTAAAGCAACCTGGAAAGTAATAAATGTGGAGACTGGTCGCTCGAAACACACAATTAAAGAACTTAAACTAAATATTGATAACAAAATTATAGATTCCAATTTAGAAGTAGCTACAGAATTTGAAAAATTTTTCACCGAGGTACCAGTATCCACAACTAAGGATTTAAATTCATCACCCTCATCTGCTGTTACATTATTAAAACATAACGCTCCAGAATGTTGTGGAGACCTTCATTTTGAACATGTTTCTACCTCAGATGTAATAAAGGCGTTTAAATCAATTAATGTCAAAAAAACTAATGACCTCTGGGGAGTCTCTGTCCATGCTGTCAAATCCTTAGTAGAAATTGTAGCGCCTGACTTGGTAGTTATATTTAACAACAGTGTTGATTGCGGCGAGTTTCCTGATCTAATGAAACATAGTAAAGTAACTCCTTTATTTAAGTCTGGTAGCAGCTCTGACCCCACTAACTTTAGACCGATATCTGTGCTACCAACATTTAGCAAGATTTTTGAAAAATTAGTTCTTTCTCAATTAGTACGACATTTTAACGTTAATAATTTAATGCATAATAAGCAGTTTGGTTTTACACGGGGTCGCTCAACAACCGATGCTGGTGTTGAGCTAATTAAGCATATTTTCGATGCCTGGGAGGAGTCACGAGATGCTTTAGGTATCTTCTGTGATTTGTCTAAGGCCTTCGACTGCGTTTGTCATGAAACATTAATCAGGAAACTTCATTATTATGGAGTTAGAGGATCGGCACTGAATTTACTTAAGTCCTACTTAAATGGTAGAATACAAAGGGTCGATGTGAGTGGACAGCGATCACCGGGGTCATTGGTCTCTATGGGTGTACCGCAGGGGTCAATATTGGGGCCTTTCCTGTTCCTTATCTACATAAATGACTTGCCATTCCTTGTAAAGACCCACCATGATATAGTATTGTTTGCAGACGACACCTCACTTATTTTCAAAGTCAAACGACAGCAACAAGCTTACAGTGATGTAAACGATGCTATTTCAAAAGTAGTAAATTGGTTCAATGTTAATAATTTATTGTTAAATGAGAAAAAGACTAAATGTATTAAGTTTGTCACTAGTAGTAACGTTAGGCATGTGCAAACAAGTGTCATTGTGAAGGATGAGGAATTGGAATTAGTTGATAGTACAGTTTTTCTTGGTATAACTTTAGATTCTAAACTCCAGTGGGGTCCCCATATTGATACTCTTTCGAATAGACTGAGTTCTGCAGCTTTTGCAGTGAGCAAAATCCGTCAGTTAACTGATGTGAAAACAGCTCGATTAGTATATTTTAGTTACTTCCATAGCATTATGGCATATGGTATTTTACTGTGGGGTGGTGCTTCAGAGATAAATACCATTTTTGTTCTGCAGAAGAGGGCTATTCGAGCAATATACAAAATGAACCATAGAGATTCACTTAGAGATAAATTTAAGGAAATTGACATAATGACAGTGCACTGTCAATACATTTATGAGAATATTCTGTATGTACATAAAAACATTGTAAATTTTAGAAAAAATTGTGAAATTCATAATATTAATACTAGAAATAAACATAAGCTCGCAGTGCCCTTCACTCGGCTCCATAAAATTAAAAAATCATTCATGGGTAATTGTGTGAGATTTTATAACAAACTTCCAAACCATATTACTGAATTATCTATTAATAAATTTAAGAATTATGCAAAGCGTAAACTTATTTCTAAAGCGTATTATACCACACAAGACTACATGAATGATTTAACAACGTGGGATTAATTGTTATTCGAAATGATTATTTTTTTAGGTATGATTGATTAATGATGAGGAAATTGATATTCCGATGGACATACTTCTTTTGTGTTTTTTATTTATTTATTTGACATTTAGATTTTATTCTAGAAACATTCTAGACTAGTGTTTTTTATACAGTTTTTTTTCATGTTTGACGATCCTTTTGTGAAATTCTTAATTTAATTTGTGTTTAATTTGATTTGTATAATAATCCAATATTCTTATGGAATAATAACATCAATAAATTGCTCTGATAATTAGCTTAAGATAATTTATAAGTATGTTACGATTCATAAGTGCTTGTTGCTAGGCCTACATGAATAAAGTATATTTTGACTATTGACTATTGACTATTGACTATTTACCGCCATCTTTCGATAGGCGATTAAAACTGTTAGAACGCCATTTGACTTTGATCCTTATTCGTTCACTGATATGTGTTAATTTGTAAATATTGAAATCAACGCCATCTAGCCGATCATAGGCCAAAGGTTATGGCGCCACGAAAAATTGCACTTGGATCTCCCTAACACACACATGTCATGTTAAAAGGCATCTACTGTTATCTCATACTTCATTACGTTTTCGGGAATTACATGAATAATGTCAAATAACTGTAAATAACATTTAATGTTGTACAAATAATTTAGTGCGGCCGTATACTTTCTAGCTGTTGCTCACCTGCGCAAGTCTAAAGCCGGGTTCACATTTGTCTGTCGTGTTGTGTTGTGAATTGTGATGCATCAGAACGGTATCGGTTTCATACATTTAATATGGTTGCGTTCACATTTCTCTGATGCCGTGTGTTGTGACGGCTTGTGTTGTGTCGCATTACAAGCGATCCCGGTCCGCGTCAGGACGGGTGAGGTGCGGGGGGCGGTGCAGCGACAAGACACAGCGCATCAGACTAGTGGGCACGCGCCAGTGTTGTGTTGTGACGCGTCAGAACCGCATCAAGTATGGACGAGGAGCTGCTGATTGAATGAGAGCCAAGACAGAACTGATAAAAAATGTGTCATAATGCATCATAATACGTCATATAGATGTGAACAGTATGCCATCACGACAGAGAGCATCACAACACAACACGACAGACAAATGTGAACCCGGCTTAATACGTTAACGGGAACACAGAGGAATACGACACTTTTCAGTCTTAGTAGGCTCCTAAAACCACGATAAAAAGGAAAAATCTATCGGGATGTCAGATGCTACGAAAAGTCACATTTTCATACATTATTCAAGTTTCGATTAGCGTTTTCTATCAACGATTGTCATTTTGACTAGGCCCCCTAGTGCCGACACGTAACACTTTGAGCTCGTTTCATAGATAAACAATTCTACTTTCAGTGCATGAGAAATGAAAAGTATATTTCCCGAAATACCAATAATATAGTACCAAACTGCTTTATTTGAATGAAGTCCATTATTACTTAATCTTCTTTGATCTATTCCCCAATACAAGCATGCAATTAAAACCCAAATTGACTGAAGGGTTCATCATTAAACACTCTGTTAAGAAATTAGGAAAGTTAAAAGATGCTGACGTCGTTAACTTATGTACAGAGTAGAGTAGGCACTCAAACTTTTTAAATGATTTTCAATGAATACTTTATTTGTACGAGACAGAAGTTTGTTTTTGTATATCGTTGTGTGAGTTGTAGTTGTAGTAGCTGCGTCATTCAATAGGTAGCTATATAAGGTGTAAGGCATGAAAGTATTTCCGATGGGTTTTTGGGCGAATTGAAATATAATTTTCATATTATGTTTTTTTTTTCTAAACTTATGTCACCAAGCAGCAGTTAAGCAGCAGTTAATTCTGAAATTTGATCGCAACTTACATTACGTATTTTCCTAACCTAACCTACTTACCTCTACCCACTGCTAGCGCCCGGAGCGAACGGCACGTCAGTCAACGTGACTTCTAGACTACTATTGCCAGTGAATCAGAAAATAAGGAGATTTTTATGATTCCGGAACCAGTCCATTTACCGAATGACTCCAAAAAACCTTACAATAAAGCGTTTGACTACTACAACTTGCCAGATTTTTATCCAACGGGACACACGTAAAGTTAGAATGTATTGTATTTATAATGGCTCATTATATGTCAGCTTATCTTAAATAGAACATTTCGAACAGCACCATTTCTGACGCGTGTTGTCGCGTCGCGAGGGTCATTCACCTTCGTGCTGTATGTCAACTTGTCAAGCCTTACCAACGATCCCGCCCGAATAGTTAGGTTGTTAGGTTGGTCTGTCTGCTGTCTGTTACCCCTTGAATCCCAAGACAGGTAAACCGTGTAATATATATTACCTTACTGTGTTAACTTTATAACGCTGATTAGAGTGATTAGGATTAAGCACTATTTCGGGTGAAAGTGCGTTTATGCTAAAAAACTTGCAAAAGTTTAAGCCAGTTTCTCAAATAATTATATATATATATATATATATATATATTATATACAATACAGAGCATAGATTTTAATGTTTTATGCATCCGGATACCTATATAAAATATTTATAGGTGGGATCATAAAAGGAACCCACTGATTGGCGAGAAGTTGCGTGACCTGTCGACGCCAAAGATATGTAGGTACCTTTAGGCATTTTTCTTTTATATAACAGCGGTATAAGGTGCAAAAGTGTTTACATATCACTGATACCTATATTTAATCCAAATCTGACTCCATATTCCAGCCTCAGTTTCACAACAATAGCTTTTCTCCAAACTTGTTTTATCAATCGCGATTTGGCAACCGGGAATACTGTGATAGACAAGAATCCAATCGTCTTAAAATAAATACTTCTGAGAACGCTCGAATAGGAAAGATACAAGGACGGATTTATTTGGTGTGGGCTATACACACACACACACACACACACACACACGCACACACACATACAGACGCATATGTACTTGACATGCGTATTGGGTATCTTAGGTCCGTTCAGCAATAAATGCGGTACTTTTGTTCCTAGTCACAGCTTAGCTAGCTTGTACTATACTTACCTACCTAACAATTTGAAATATGTGAAGTCAATATTTGATACAAGCGTGAAGGCATACTTTTTAACTAATATGTAAAATACTCGAAAAGGGAAACTGTACAACACAAGCTCAAACTCCCATTACCACGGGCACCCACTGGGAAACAAATAAAAGTTTAGGGGCTTAAATAGTTAAACGTGAGGCTCATGCCGTCCACGGGTTTGGTTCGATTGGAAATCGAATACCGCGAATTCATTTAAATAAACAAACAGAGGGATCAATTTCAATTCAATGAGCACCCGTAATCTTCGTAAGTTTGCTTCAGTCGTTTTACTTAATTCATGGTTTTATACGCAATATTAGATCTCAATAACCTCGACTACTCATTACTTACCTACTAGAGGTTAGGTAATAATGATGTGTGAAACTGTAGTAATCTTCACATCGTCAGTCATAACGATTTTATGTAACCAATTAAGTACATAAAATCTTTATATTCCGCGAGTGAGTGATAACACTGATAAAACGTAGGTAAATTTTCTAGAAATGAAACCGAGCACAGTTTTATTTTTTTACTTATTCGAAACTATGACAGCCCTTTTCATAATCAGATTTACAAATATTTAGACCCTGAAATATATCTTAACCTATTCCTGGCAAAAGATAGGTAATTATGTAAGTAATCAATTACCTTCCCATGCTATATTATTTTTACTATGCTGCACCAAAATTGCTGGAAAATTAACGATCACTGATTATTAGGTATATTCCCACCACTTACCTATAAATTGAACTCTCCAATCCGATACTCAAGTATAAGAGTCACTTTGAGTTTAATTACTATTTTTAATTCGAGATAACGACTATCAAATTCATCGGTAGCCATGAAAAGACATGACCAGTAGACTAAATTCAATGATAATGAAAAATCTGACTGTTGATGTTAGAAATTATTCAACTTGTGACAGACTGACAGATATGAAAGTTATTACTTAAGCACAAATTTAATTCAACTCTCAGGAAAATTATGCAAATATAAAATGATTTAACATTGAGTTTAGTGATTTAATACCTTTAACACTTTGACGTAATACCAAAATTCTAATTTTGGAAACAAAGCAAATTATTTAAAGTATCATTTTTTATAAGTAGTCACACTACTTACTAATACACCTAATACATAAATTCTAATTGAAAACTTTTTGTATTACTTAACTAAACTTATATGGCTTCCCTGAAACGAATTTACTATTTTATGTGTATTTTGTATTTTGTTCCAATCAATTTAAGTAACTCGATTCATCCTATATGTATAATTATTTTATTATAAGTAGTGTCCGACCGAAACATGTTTTTTTGCCGAAACCGAAACCGAATGTTCGGCTTTGGCTCTAGTTTCGGCCGAAACCGAAACCGAAACCGAAACTTTTGTAGACTTGTTAAAATCGTTGAAAAAATGTAATAAAACCGCTTTTACACACATATTATGGGGCCGTCAACACCCAATGTCCTTGAAATTAGCAGCTTACTGTTTGTGCAGCAAATGTTACTTAAGCAGTTTTTTATGAAAATTACTAGAGTTAGACCAAGATAATTCTGCAACGATTTGATAAGTTGATAACACACGCAGTGCAAGTGTTATTTTAAACGTCAAAACTTCTATGAAATTATGACGTAAGTATAAATAACATTTGCACTAGTTGCACTGCGTATGCTATCAAAATCATTGCAGAATTTTCTTGGTCTAACTCTATTCAATCTGACAATAAATGATTACTTACTTACTTACTTACTTATTAATTCACTAGTCAAGCTAACATGTAGACACAGGGTCAACCAAAAACACGAGCGCAGCGAGCGCGAAATTTTTTGTTAACAATATCGCAAGGCCGGGTACTGATCTTCACCTGGGCCGAAAAGTCCGAAGTGCCCCATTGAGGCGAACTTTCATGCGAAGTCAAAGCCCTAGCCGTGCTTAAGGCTTCAGGATAAGTAGTTGAGCACAGACTCCAACCAATGTCCATTGGATTCAAAAGCGAGACCGCAGGCCGAGCATGGCGCAGCGAGGCCAAAGGCTAAGCTGAAGTAGAGGACATGTGGAACACAAACCAATGGTAAATTGAGGTAAAAAGTGAGGCTAGTTTTCTTATTATTATCTTGCCCAGGGCCCAGTAACATGCGACAGTGCTATCTCATTCACTTATGTATTGATAGCCTCTTAAGACTGCGTCAACCGTCCAGTGGCGCCCTCATTAGTGGAATTGTGTTTTATAATAAAACAATTAATGTCTGTACCTAATATACATGAATCAGTATATGTAGGTATTAATATTGTTGTCCTACTTATTCCCCAATTTTTGGTCTTTGTCCGAAGTACCATTTCGTAAGTTTCGGCCCGGCCGAAAGGTTCGGCCGTTTTTTGGCCGAAACCGAAACTACAGCCGAAACATGATTTTTTGGCCGAAACTGGCCGAAACCGAAACCGAAACCGAACCTTCGGTCGGACACTAATTATAAGGCGACAAATATATAAACATATCTTTGACGTCAACTGTACCTACTATGTAGTTAAAGTGCGAGAGTGACGTTTGACGCGATATGTGATAAAAGCGCTACCATCCTATCCGTGCAGGTTTTCGTGTAAAATGATCAATATTGTTCTTTATCGTAACTATTAGCAAGTGAATTGCAGAAGCGTTGGCCGACCTCCAATCTGATAGCGCAATGGACTTGGAAATTAATGGGCGCAAATAGTCACGAATGGGAAGGAATGGCCGTGTGCAGGAAAAGGCTTAGTGCAGTAGCAGCGTATGCTGAATGCCGGGCGATTTGATTTTATTTTGCACTTCTAAAGCCTGAAAAAAGGTATTCAAAAGCGCGCGGTACATCGACGGACAGCTCTGATAACTTGTCAACTTGTTTATTGCATTTATGCAGATTGTTTTGTTTTTCCGTAGTAGCTATGAAAGTAAAATAAATTTTTTAGATCCTTGAATTTATTTATTATTTTGGCATAGGCACTTTCCTAAAAGTATTTTTTTTTTCAACATTAATGTTAATTTAAGTATACAAATATGTATTTTATAACTTGGCTAACAACTAACAATTTAGTGAAAGCCATCGTTAAATGTGACTAAATTCCTAGATAAATCACTTCCTTTTTCCTACACAAAATGAAGCGAGTTCATCGCAGGATGATCGCAGGTAATAAAACGTAAGCTCCATGTGCGCTCTTTAATTTCTAGATTGCAACAAGGCAACAAGTACATATATTCATATTTAAATCCATTATTCCTCTTCCGGGCGGTGGCGCTTCCTATTATCCTCATCCGTCCTAGTGGACTGGATGACTATAGTTAATCATCTAGTATTGTTTATAGTTACCCCCAACCCCCCTCCGGGTAGAAGTCGTGCTTAATGGCGCGCGTGTCGAGCTCGCGTCGCCGCAGCGCGGGCACGGTGCGGTGCAGCGAGCGCAGCTAGTCATCTAGTATTGCTGATAGTTACCCCCAACCCCCCTCCGGGTAGAAGTGGTGCTTGATGGCGCGCGTGTCGAGCTCGCGCCGCCGCAGCGCGGGCACGGTGCGGTGCAGCGAGCGCAGCTAGTCATCTAGTATTGTTGATAGTTACCCCCAACCCCCCTCCGGGTAGAAGTGGTGCTTGATGGCGCGCGTGTCGAGCTCGCGCCGCCGCAGCGCGGGCACGGTGTGGTGCAGCGAGCGCAGTTAGTCATCTAGTATTGCTAATAGTTACCCCCAACCCCCCTCCGGGTAGAAGTGGTGCTTGATGGCGCGCGTGTCGAGCTCGCGCCGCCGCAGCGCGGGCACGGTGCGGTGCAGCGAGCGCAGTTAGTCATCTAGTATTGCTAATAGTTACCCCCAACCCCCCTCCGGGTAGAAGTGGTGCTTGATGGCGCGCGTGTCGAGCTCGCGCCGCCGCAGCGCGGGCACGGTGCGGTGCAGCGAGCGCAGCTAGTCATCTAGTATTGCTAATAGTTACCCCCAACCCCCCTCCGGGTAGAAGTGGTGCTTGATGGCGCGCGTGTCGAGCTCGCGTCGCCGCAGCGCGGGCACGGTGCGGTGCAGCGAGCGCAGCTAGTCATCTAGTATTGTTGATAGTTACCCCCAACCCCCCTCCGGGTAGAAGTGGTGCTTGATGGCGCGCGTGTCGAGCTCGCGCCGCCGCAGCGCGGGCACGGTGTGGTGCAGCGAGCGCAGCTAGTCATCTAGTATTGTTGATAGTTACCCCCAACCCCCCTCCGGGTAGAAGTGGTGCTTGATGGCGCGCGTGTCGAGCTCGCGTCGCCGCAGCGCGGGCACGGTGCGGTGCAGCGAGCGCAGCTAGTCATCTAGTATTGTTGATAGTTACCCCCAACCCCCCTCCGGGTAGAAGTGGTGCTTGATGGCGCGCGTGTCGAGCTCGCGCCGCCGCAGCGCGGGCACGGTGCGGTGCAGCGAGCGCAGCTAGTCATCTAGTATCGTTGATAGTTACCCCCAACCCCCCTCCGGGTAGAAGTGGTGCTTAATGGCGCGCGTGTCGAGCTCGCGTCGCCGCAGTGCGGGCACGGTGCGGTGCAGCGAGCGCAGCTCCCGCTCGCGCAGCGCGCCCACCGTCGACTCCTCCTCGCCCTCCACGCCGGTCGCCCAGCCATCTGAAACAACCCATCACTTACTACTAACTTCATATTTAAAAAAAAGTAGAAATAGCGTGGTTACAAAGACTTTGCTAATAATAAGTCATTCTGTAACATCTACGCCTGTAATTAACTTTTTACAACATTGCGACTTGACTACTGATCGTAAAAATGAACACTATTACAGTTGAGAGCTTACAAAATACCTTAAATGGCAATATTCTTTATCTTTAAATAAATAAGTACTTAAGTATTTTCTATAAATGTTTTTATTGTCTCTTGGTAAGGAAACTTGGTAAGAACTGGCCTGTTTTCGTGTTTATGTAAAAAGAATGGCGCCCTTAAACGAGATAAGCAGGATAAGACGAAAATAGTATATTTCCCTTACAAGAGGAATCGCATTAGGTATTTAGCTGGCTATTCCAAGTTGCATATATGTAATATTATGTTATTATTTTCGCCTTCTGGGATACGATACCACTCCGGGAAGACAAAGAGAGAAATTAAGCCAGTCACAGACACCACGATTACCACTGAATTAAGATACCTTACCTTGTTAAACCTTTCCACTTATTACATTTATTAGGTACCTGTTGGTTCAGCCTATCGCAATTAGAAAAAGCGGCCAAGTGCGAGTCGGACTCGCCCATGAAGGGTTCCGTATTTAGGGGATTTATGACGTATTAAAAAAAACTACTTACTAGATCTCGTTCAAACCAATTTTCGGTGGAAGTTTGCATGGTAATGTACATCATATATTTTTTTAGCGTTATCATTATCTTATTTTAGAAGTTTCAGGGGAGGGGGACACGCATTTTATCACTTTGGAAGTGTCCTTCGCGCAAACTATTCAGTTTAGAAAAAAAAATTATATTAGAAACCTCAATATCATTTTTGAAGACCTATCCATAGATACCCCACACGTATGGGTTTGATGAAATAAAAAAAATTGAGTTTCAGTTCTAAGTATGGGGAACCCCCAAAATTTATTGTTTTTTTTTTCTATTTTTGTGTGAAAATCTTAATGCGGTTCACAGAATTCATCTACTTACCAAGTTTCAACAGTATAGTTCTTATGGTTTCGGAAAAAAGTGGCTGTGACATACGGACGGACAGACAGACAGACAGACATGACGAATCCATATGGGTTCCATTTTTTGCCATTTGGCTATGGAACCCTAATAAAGCAATAGGTACAGAGACGCCGAAAAAAAAATGCTTCGTGGAAGATTCACAAGGTAGGTAAGAAATAACATTTCCTTTGTGTTCTCATTTCATGTTGCTGATTGATCGTTTCCTTTCAAACGCAGCCAGCCGCACACCTCCCCTCTTGCCTGCCAATTCGTAGTCTACCTACAACACTTTTCTCGCAAGTCAAACAACTAAGATTGCTCCCTAATGAAATCTCGATTTCTCAGAGTCATGTTTGTAGAATAACTTCCTAATGAACCTTCACATAAAGAAGACAGTGTAAGTGCGACTAATAACCTTCTACTGAGTACAGTTGGTGAAAAAATGTAGGTACACTGTTAGTTGATTGGTTATACTTTGTAAATATCAATATTTTAATGGTAGATTAAAAAAAAAAACATTTTTATAGGTAGCTTTTCTCACAGAAGGCAAGGTATTGTTATAAGTAGGTAGAGTCTGTGCGGAAAGAGAAGAGTCGTGGAACGTATTGGCCCCATACATTCCACACACACACACAGAACAATATGAACTTTTATGTTAGGAGTGTCCCTACCGTTCTTACATAGCTGTCATAATATTTCAGTGAGATATCACATAGAAACGATAGTTTCTGCCATGTTTTTAAGAAAACTGTTAAGTAACTTAAGATATTTACTGCATGTAAATATCTGTGTGTGTGTATAAACATGTGATGTACTCGTATAAATAATGCCTAATTTTTTTAGTCAACGGAGCACATCATAGTTGATTGTGTCGTGACGAAACTCTTCAAGTTTCTGAATAGTGTCGTCAAAAGAAGCCACTTTACGAACTTCCTTCAAGTTACATATAACTTTTTACCCTGACTTTGCTGTTATCCCTCTCGACCTTGTCGATATGTCGAAACTTTGAAGGATGTCCGTTTAGCGAAAACACTACGCTTCTGATGGTTTTTGTTACACTATGTGTGGCATGATTAATCGCATACGTTTTGAACGCTGGTTCTTTTTACTAAAGTCCGTCAATCAAATCTTGTCAGTAGTAAAAGGCGGCAAATTTGAAAAATCGCGGGTTAGCAACACTGTGTTCGAATAATTCCAAAATGCGTGTCATCTGTGTTTTATCTGTGGAATGTGGATCGTGAACGACAGCCGTCACCTTATTTGTTTTCATTTGGTTTTCATTCTGAATCGTTTCTGTTTCAAGAGATATTTCTGCTGTCACCATTAAATACCAATACATTAAATAAGAATAAGCAAAGCTAAGGGACCTACAATGTACAATCATGCTCGTTGATGGTAAACATTACTAAAAATTGAGGTTATGACAAGTACATACTGGAAGAACTCTTTCGAACTTTTAAGATTATGTTCAGTTTTTTTGTTTTAGGGTTAAAAGGCATAAATAAAATTAAAACGTATGCCTAAATCTATCCAACAAGACCATAATATGTGTCCTGGAAACCGTCCATAGGCCCACATGTCTAATATTTTCAGCAATCAGTTGTGACTATTTACAAAGATGCAATAGAATACTACAGAGTATTATGCTTGGTTGAAGTGACCCGGTAACATTGGTAACTTCATTATATTTTTTCAATTTATGACCTGAATTATAGTGTAAGCTAAAGTGACCCTTATCTTATTTACCTTTATATTAAATAAACACCCAAATATCAGTTGTTTTATTTTTAATATGTAATCCTATTGTACAATATATAGGTACCAATCAAAAAATTACACAGGTATGTCATATTCATCCAGAAGAGTACACTAATTTACATTAACAAGTGGCATATTATATTGTAAATAACAAATATATGCACTATCTAATTATCTGCATTTTGATATGATTTTATTTTAGTACCTAAACTTAGAAGACATAGATAGGGAACAAAGAGAATATAAGCTCTACGATAGGGAGTTGTTTTTGATATCTTCAAATTTGTTCATCATTTTGATTAACATTGTTTTAACATCGCTTTTAAATTGTCCGTCCGTTTCAAATTTTTTCAATAAACCGCGAGTGACAATTTGAATTGACGTACGCAGGGCGCGCTCAGCGGAAAAAAAAATCTTTTGGTTCGATGTACATTGCTTCTTTTCTTAGCGCAATACTGCTCTTTGAGTGTTGCCCTACTTTAGTTTGCTTTACATTGCTACTGACAAGATTTGGTTGACGGACTATATATCTAAACCAACACAAATATCCTCAATATAGCACACGCAGGTACCATTCATACAAAATCGTGGATGTACCTGCGACCTGCGAGGCTGACGGCGACGGTGACCACCAGGCTGACATAGTGTAAGTGTAAGGCCTGACTGGACGCTCGAGTTGGGCGTGCAGCGGGGCGGTATGCATGTTAAACAAATGCAAACGTATAGGAGCGGCCTTAGTGCACGCTGCTCAAATTACTTGTGAGCCCGACGCCACGCTGCACGCCCCGCCGAACGCTCCGCTTCGAGCGTCCACTCAGGCCTTACACTTACACTATGTCAGCCTGGTGGTCACCGTCGCCGTCAGCCTCGCAGGTCGCAGTACTCCACGCAGTACTCGCGTACATCCACGATTTTGTATGAATGGTACCTGCGTGTGCTATATTGAGGATATTTGTGTTAGTCTAACTAGTTCAGATATTTTTGAGTATTGTACACGTACTTGTCTCACCATAGTGCGGTAGGCAGGTGTAGCTGGTGGAAAGCGGGTGTCGGCATCGGCAGCGCGGCGGCGGGGCGCGGGGTGGCGGCGGCGGCGAGGCCGACGGCGACGGCGACCACCAGCCCGCCTCCATCAGCCGGCCATGGCTGCACCCGCACCCGCGCCCGCGCACTCGCTACCTGTCAACACCAACAAAAAATCAGACTTTTTAACCTTTTTAGGGTTCAGAAATGTTGGGAGGAGATAAACAATAAGGTTAGGTTTAGGTTTTAAGATTTCACTTGGTCATTATTAAATAAGTTCGGTGGTCCACTATCATCTTAATACTTATACCGTACGAGTTTAATGAAAAATAGTGATCCAATATCGGAGAAACTCTACGGATTTTTACGAACACGAGACGTCTCCTGTTCAGCCTAATGCTTACGAGTCTCAAGGCTTCTTATGTCATTCATTGTGCCGACTCAGCGATTAGCGAATAAACCCTCACAAAATGTTCCAAGTTGTTTCTGGGTAAAGTTACTTATTTCCCCTAATTTATGTATATTCCAGTAGCGTGTCCTCTCTGTAGGTAACTATGTATGTAAGTAGTATGCAAGGTGTGTAACATAGTACAAGGTAATGCATGAGGACAGTCACAATCTTAATACACAGAATTGTAAATGTTCTTTTTCCTTAGATGTACATAGGTGCTGTGGCACCAGGGCCGGATCTAGAGTAGAGCGAGTGGCGCGACCGCTCTAGGCGCCGGATGGCAAAGAGGGCGCCAAAATGGCAAATGAGAAAAAAAAGTTTTAAAAGACACGAGTGTGGCAGGGGCCCAAAATACGCTTGAAAACTTCAACGAAGGGCGCCAAAACCCGATTTCGCTCTACCCTGATCAAGGGCTCGGGCCGGCACTGTGTGGCACCCACATAAAATTGGACTCTTTTTAATTAATAAAATTACAAAGAGAAAACTTTTTCCTACTTGCGACATGTGTCGCGCTGCTGTAACCATGCAACATGTGCTGTCCCTGAACTATACTAAAAATGACAACGTAAACAGAAGCTTATGCTGGCGTAACTCTGAGATTTCTAAACGCAAAGAAATTGAAATCGGGACATTATTAACTATAACGTCAAAACCAGGAATACACGTGTTCGAATATAATAATAATATAACCCATTTGCGAATTTCCTTAGGCTCCCACGCTCAATCAATTTATGTATTGAATCACTCAATACGGCGGGCACAGGGGCGGATAGCAAACGAAAATAGACGTTCCATTTTAGATAGTTAAAATGGAATTGTATTGCGGTCAACAAGTTTATTATCCAAAGGTCTTCTTTCCTATCAATAGCTAGGTTGTATTTGGACTATATGTTTATAGGTAAGGAGGTAATAAAATTGTTATGAAGATTGAATAGCACAATTAATTAACATCAACTTATATAAAATGGTCAATAAGTGACAATGTGAAATGCTGAATTTATTTAATTGAAAAGAATAACACAGGTTTCTAGCCTCATTTACCTGGCTGTGCAAGTTATGCAAAATGGACAACGGTAGGTACCTGCTAAACGCGGTAACTAATCTGATGGCCAATAATTAATTATCTAGTGCAACCCTGCCATTCGATTCACACCTTAATGCCAATTTAGGCCTTATAGCAGAAGTAGTAAGGATCAACCTCGGAGGTGGTGTACTGTACGGAGCAATCAAGGCGGCGCCAGGCGTCATCGGGAATTAATAAATTGTTCACTATATACCTATTAATTGCTCGCAGGTTCCAATCTAAAACAGACCTTAATGCAGTCAGCAGTTATACTTATATACAAATAGAGTGTAGTTTTGCATAAATGACAAAAGCACTTTGATCCATTATGCTGTAATTGCCCTGAATGAGTATTCAGTAATTACATTACAATATTCATAATTCAAACCGGAAATTGGCGCGTTTTACTCCAAATAGCTGGATAATCGAATCTGCATCATTCATGCATAACCAGGCTTGTTAAACAAGCTTAAAAGTTCAGCTGCCCTAGCTAGATTGCCTACTAATTATCCGAGTTATGGATTTGGACTGAATTAGTTTCGCAGGATGCGGTCAAACAGTAGTTTGTAGTTATAAAGTGCTGAAGTAAAGTGGAAAGTTAATTAGAAAAAGGAATAATTCGTTCGAATAGTTAATTATGTAGGCACCGTAGTAATTATGCCTAATAAATATGCCTAAGAAATAGATCAATTAATGAAAATCTAAGCTCTTAAAAAAGTCAAAAGTCAGTTTATTGTAGCTTATTATGAGTAAAATTTTTGCATTGATTCCGTATTTTTATAGTATAACAGTTTTTAATACCGAAACTTTATGGCTCATAATCTGTAGATAAAAAGTGTTTATAATAGATGTTTATATTAATAATATAAATATTTAAAAAGGGCGCGGATTTCCAGTTTGTGCTGGATTTCATGATTTCAGCTGGCGCCAATTTTCAATGAAAATATTGACAATTCACTACAAATCTCTCGCCAGCTATTATGAACTTACCTAGAGTCTGTTCGGAAAGAGAAGAGTCGTGCAATGTATTGGGCCCCATACATTCCACGACTCTTCTCTTTCCGCACAGACTCTATAACAGACCATACCAGTCTAAGTAAATATGTACATAGGTAACATAGGTATATACCTTTTTTTAAATCTAAGTTGCGAAATTTGTTGTTAATATTTTACTTAAAGTGTCATTTAATAGAACTTGCTAACAATGTAAAAAAAAGTTACTAGTAATTTGACATTCAGTGTCAATTTTAGTATGGCGGTTTGTATGATACTTTATACGTTGGGTACTCTGGATAAATTTATTTAGATAGGTAATACGTCGTATGTAGGTACCAATATTTATTTAATTTAAGGTTTATATTTGTAATCTGTTGCAACGCAATTTTGTTACGCCAAAATGTTTTATAAAAATCGAGGTTCTTACAAAAGGTTCCTTCTACCTATTGCCGTGAGAATTGTAAAATAAAGAAACTTCAATGTAGATATGTAATAACTAATAACGTCTTTCTATGATACACAGAGATGCCAGCTGATATCGGATTGGTTCAATACGGAGGACACCTCGATATGAAACCTGCAACGGCAAAGGAAAACCACAGATAAGCTCATATCGGACATCCGTGCCAACAGACCGGTGCTTTGTGACGTTATCCCAATCAATGAGGATATACTTAACGTGGACGAAAAACGATAAAGCTGACATTCGGGTGACGACGGAAATTGACAGCGCCTTCGCCACGCCACAGCGAACGCCGCAACAGTAATACTGCTGCAGTTACCATTCGAATGTTGTTATACATTGTATAGAAATATGTATACCGTGTGTATACCTATTGTATATCGGAAGTCGATAAATGACAAGTCTATATGACAATTCAAATGTCACGATAATTACGGCCTCTGTTGATTAGACTAATAGACTCCGGTAAAATGATGGCGACGTATGGAGGGAGTCCAATTACCCAGAACGGGGGGCACGGAGCGTATTATTACTTATTGTAGGGGCTTGTACTAAGAAATATTTCCCAAAGGGTCTAATAATATGTATTTGTCGAATTTAAACTGTTGTGAGACATACTAACATTGAATAATTTTACGGTTTAGACTCACTTGTTTTCACGCGACGTCACTCGCGCGACATGTTTCGAGAAAGGAGACCTAGGCTCTCCGAAACATGTCGCGCGAGTGACTTAAAGCAAGTGAGTCTAAACCGTAAAATTATTCAAAATATGTATTTGTGTTCTCCTTATTGATAATTATACATATCCAACTTTATCTATTTATATACAGTCAACAAATAGGTTTACACGATTATTCTAACTAGCTTATTATTGTGTCGTATTATTATTTTTATTTTATGGTAATATCTTAAGTACCTATAGAATTACAGTAGGTAGCTCAGTGAAAACCGATTTAAGAAATTTCACATGTATACAAACATTAATTACACAAAATAAATAAACCATTTTTATATTTACGTCAACCGGTAACTTTTACCATTAATAATTCGTCCCTTTAGCTAGGTACACTCGGCTTAAAAACCATGGGCAAACAAAATGTATCCGGCGATTTCAGGAAAAACAAATTGTTATTGTATACCGGGCCAGATATTACAGTGAAAATTTTCAGGAAATTTATGGGTTAATCGTATAATTTATTTGTGTTATCATGTGTGCCGCATATGTATGTATGTATGTATGCCACTGATTTGCACACAACAAGTTTACACAAAATAGAAACAACAGAGTAAAATATGTAAGTGTACCTATATGTACAAAGGCGAACTTATAACTTAACTTACCTTAACTTAAGGCATATCATTACGCGAATGCACTTAAAAAACTGATTTGAGTTGTTTGCTTGTGTTGGCTGACAGAATTGACTTTAAAGTGATGATTTTTAAAGATAAATATTGAATAAAGTTCATTTGAATTTTAATATTTGTATCAAGGTTCGCGGTTCACGTTTGGAATCTTTTGCTTGCTCAGCAGCGGTATCATGGTCGCGTTTTTATCACATGTCATGCCATGCGTCACTTTCGCACTTACATACCTACTTGTTAGAACGTGACAGGCATGGTGACAAATGATAAAGAGCCGGCCATCTTAGCCCTTCAGATATTAGTACGTGGGGTTAAACAACAACTTTGCGCCCTTGTAAAACTGTTATAAAATTAACACGACTGGCACGTGATGGCTACAGCCATCCTTTCGGTTCTTTGTTACACGCCCAAAGAAAAGGGTGGGGTAATCTTTTAAATATAATTGTATACTTATGTCTTTGGCAAGAGCACGTTTGGCACAGCCCTGACAAGCTTGACGGAGGCGATAGACGCGTGCGTCCGTAATAGAAGTGACAGTGATTTTAATATCGTATACGTATAGGGTTACCAGATACAAATTTAGAATTTCCTGACAAAATTCCTGATTTCCAATTTTTTTTTTCTGTCATTCATATTTTCACGACGACGGGGGGTGTCTAGCCGTTAGCGATGGCCATCCGATTGAGCCGAGGCGCGCGCGTCGTCTATATGTATGCTTATTTAAGTAAATGCAAAGGTACTTTATAATAAAGTCTATCAATTCAAAAAATTCCTGACATTTTCGTGTTCCTGACAAAAGCCCAAAATTCCTGTCATCTGGTAACCCTATATACATTTGAAACAAGATGCTTGTAGCGTACCTGGCACAGGCACACCGCTCCACTCCCTCGCTGACGCTGTAAACACTGCCACGCCGCATTCGACGCTCGCCCAGCGCGTGGTGTCACACGCTCCGGCTCCACATCCTCAAACTACCCCTACTCGCACGAACCCCGCATTCCACTACACCTTTATACACTCAAATATAGTGTTCCGTTACCTAAACTTTATCCACATCATCAAGTTATACACTTATAACAGTGGCGAGAATTTCATGTTTTTCACATCACGGACCATTTACAAGGGTACAGTCACGTCTTGCATCTTTTATTGCTTTCCCGACACTGCACTTCACGTTACACTGGACGGAGAGCTCTTGCAGTCATGGTATTTACCTAGAACAAAGAGTTTTATTAGGTTTTTATAAAATGTTCTTTTAAGTAGGAAGAAACTGTCAAAAATGGCGCGAGGTCGCCTTCAAAACATATAAATCATCCGTTACTATTTTCTGTCACTCCAAACAATTATAAATTCGTGGGTGATTTTTTGAGAATGGCCCCATATTACGCCAATCTATTTGTAGCGCACAGTAAAGTGCAAAATAATTCCTGGACTATGAATTAGGTGAATGTGTTGTTGGCACACTGCATCAATTTTGACGCATAATTATCACTAATCAAACAACACTAGAGCCCGCTGTGATACTGACACAAACGCGGCTTATTCATTGATCACTGTCTAATTATCTCCAGTCAAATGAGGTTATCCAACGAACAACTAGGTAAGCCAGCTTGATTTAAATGAAAACGGACACAAAGGCTTTGTGACGAGAATCTCGTGGTACGAGCGCCAGAGCGCAGGTATTACAAGTTTATCATGTCGCTCATATATTGCGATTAAAATTAAAATTCTGCGTTCATAGTGCTGCTTTGTTCGTACGTGCTTCATCCAAGTTCCCACTCTCTGTTAAAATGTAAGGCTGCGTTTACATTAATCTGTCAGCTCCCAGCGGCTCATATTTGAGCCAGAACGCTTATGGGTGACGTCATATCGTGGGAAACGACAGGTGCTACTTTTGAAGGTCCGATTAAGCATTCCTCTTGTTTGGACGCTAAACTGTCCTTTTACTCCGCTCGACTCTTGGCTTTGTGTGGATGCGTCCTTAGTTGAAGTGTAATTTGCATTGAATGTGATGTGTCGGCGCGAATTGAGAGTGATCGCTGAGCGTTAGTGGGCCGGAAATATACTCGAGATGGTGTCATGACACTCTATTATTCGAATTTATTATTACCGTATAAAGCAAACATCTGTTGTCGAAAAATTTACATATTTTGTGAACAGATATAGTTCTTGATTCATTCCGTTCACATGTTGGTATTGAGAGGATCTACCGAGAGTAAAATACAAAGGAACAAGCGAATACAGAATACCACGTAGCTAACTTCTTATTTGGCATCCTTTGAGATTTCAGTATTTCATATTGGAAAAGGATTTTGCAGATTGTACATTTCTATTTTTAATAAAAATACCATATTATTATACAATAATGTACCTACCTAAATAACAAGATAGTACACTAGTCATATAAGCCTGGTTGGATAGTTCTTGAAGCCTTTATATACTTATTCTGATAACTAACTACAACAAAATGCAAACTAACCAAGTCTGCCAAAACCAGCTATGTAATCGGTCCGAAAATATACAATGCTATCCCAAATGACATACAAAACATAGAAAATAATAACTCATTTTGTAGGAAATTAAAGAAATGGCTAATTAATAATGCTTTTTATGACATTCGAGAATTCTGTGACATTTAATTTAAATTGAATTTAAAGTAAATTCAATTTAAATTAAATGTCACAATTAATTTTTAAATTTAATTTTTAAATTTATGGCTATTTCTTATTCTAGTTAACCTGACATTGTATAATTAGTTTTAAAGTAAACTTTGCTCATTCAATAATGGAAAATGTAATTAAGAATAAGTGTTAATTTAATCTTATCTGTAACTACAATGTTTTGACGTGTAATGTATCCGTGCATATACGAAATAAAGAAATATGAAATATAATAGCATGTTAAAAAGATCGACTGCTTGTAACGTGTTTTAAATACATTATTATCTAATCTTGGGAACTGTACGATTTACTAATCTTTCCCTACCTTGCCTTCTGGAAAGCAGGCAGATCTCTGTTTCTTCGTTCTTTTTTGTAGCGACAAGTTTGCGTGTTTTTTAGAAATAACATCACTTTGCTGGGGAAGTAATTAAAGAGGAACCCGCGTCAATTTCTGATTCCACCACATATTCAGTTTTTGCAACCGCATTAAAGGATTGCTTCCAAATATTCCCGCAAAATCATGTTCTCTCAAAGTTGTAAAAGAATTCAAACAGAATTTCAGAATACATTTCCGACTGAACACGATCGCTACTGGGAGAATTTATTTGTTCTTTGTAATTCAGACGACACGTACCCGATGTACGAAATTGAATAAGCATTATATAACACGCGTACGTCACTTATGGGACACGTAGGTCGTAGACCCCACACAAAAACAGATACATCAGTGTTCAATTATCCATTATGTATGACACCGTAAGATTGTGAACCCGTTAGTTTATAATCTAACGTAGGTTAGGTTAGGTTAGATTATAATCTCTCTACCGTCATGCAGTTTATAATGTAACTAGCGAGATTATAATATGACGAGTGTTTACAATTTTACGGTGACATGTATATTATCGGTTATTATTTGCTAGAACTACCGTAAAATGGGGTGAGTAGGGTCAAAACTGAAATTCAAACCTCAATAACATTTTATTTTTACATATGAAAACTGAATGGTGTATATAATAAGTGTCCCGGACGTTTGTATTTTAGTTTTTATTTTATTTTGGGTAGTGCCATTTCATAACTTTGACGATAAAGAGGAAACCTCACCTCACCCCGTAGTGCCTCGTATTTGGGGTGAGAGGGGTTTGCATACAAAGGTGATTTTGGAAGATTGTTGGATCGATTTTTATTTATTATGCATATTACTATAGCTCCATTTTAAATTGGAATACATTATTAGCAGTAGCCTTAAAATCCCTTCTCACCCCCCTCCCAAACCTTCTCTCCCCATTCATAACCCACCTCTCCCCGCGAAACCTACTCACCCCGTTTTACGGTACTTATTCAATATAACAAACGACTTCACCATCAATGATATTAGCAACAACCTTTAATCTCGAAAGTAAATCAAGGGCTTCAATAGGCGCTGCGCTAACCTAAATGGTCGTTTCTCGCTTAATAAATTGACCCATTTATCAGACACTGGCTGGACTCTAGTTTAATAATAATAGCAATGCATTAGCGCGATATTGCGAGTGACACACCTGTTACTGTGACTCCGGGGTGAATAAATTACCCCACTAGTTAACGAGCTCCAGAAGATTCGCTACACTAAGGAGAAAGATTGCTTCGTTGCCTCCCCAAATAAATATGTATATAAGTGTTATTATTTTTCTTCCTTTTTTAGTCCGCCTTTCATTCTTGGAGACTGTGATTGCTGTTCAGATGGTTTGCTTCAACGTTCACGATCGTCATCGCCCTTAACGCTTCATGGGATTTGATTGAGAGCTTCTTTATATTAGTCATGCCATCCAAAGTCCGCATGAGATCCGTGGAATCGAATTAATCTTGCTCCTTACACCTCGACCAGTAGGTATACGGGCGCCGTGCATATCGTTCCTAGCTCAACACCCGAACCCTCTAAGCTCATGCGTGCACCCTTGACTTCTCTTAAGTTAAGATTAATTATTTATAAAATATTTCGTTCCGATGTTATTAATACTAAGCAAATAAATACGAGTACCTTCTCTTCTTATGTAGAATAAACAGGGTCTTCGATGTAATTATCCAGAATATACGATTACCTACTCATATTATGTCAGAAACCAACTAATCATAAACAACATCACAGTTGTCTACACATAATTCCGCTTCAGTTGGCTTTCTGTACACAACAATGGGAAAGGAGCCGCCGAGGCGCTAATATTGAATTAATCCATCTCACAATTTCGCTGTAACGCTTGGCATAAAGTTTGTTTAACGTGTTTAATTAATAGTTTGAGCTGGAGTCGCCGTCGTCGCTATGGTTAGAAGTGTCTGTGTGAAAGGTTTGTGATTCGAAGACTTCGAAGTCTAAAGCACGTGAAACAGGAACATTTGTACCCGCTTGTTGTATACCTACAACAAATGCGGCATGAAGTTTGTACTGCCTTACTGGCAGGTTTGTGCTGCCTTTGATAAAATTGTCTAGGAAACTAAACAAACAGTATCCATAATTTAATTTGCTAAGCATCGATCTTCATGCGTTCCAATTAACTACACTCTAAAATGTAAACGCTCACATAAGAAAACAGCGGATTTTTTTTGTGATGATAATGAAATTACATGTAGGCCATAAAATACAAATCAGCATAAATGTTCTGACAAATTATAAATGTAAGTATTAAAATTAGCCTTGTTTAACAACCGAAATGATGTCGACAGGCCTGTTGACAGAGGGAAAAATTGCTTCGATAGCCACGAATTTCAGACTTAGGTGCACAGCCGAGTGATAAATGTGAGCGCGCCTTCAGGTCTCGCTCTAAGACATCTGGACACTGAGTTAATTTATCGGTCCCATTATTCACCGCCGCGGCGCCGCGTGCGTGACGTCACAGTACAAACATTCGCGACTCCAGCTTTTTCCGTAACTAGACTACTCTCATTAACGTTTATTATGATTCATATTTTATTCCGTTAACCTTAATAGTTTCAGTGCTCTTCATATTTACGTTTTTATTAGTCAGAGGAAGCCAGCGCCTAATAAATCGAAGAGGGCGTTGAAATTTGAAGAAACGGGTCGTCGGTAGTTAAAAAATATTCGCGCGCAAAATGACGTCAATAAAAATGATATAACGCGGTAATATTTATATTATACTTACTTTATTTTTATTTCGAATAACGACATTTTCAAATTCGACTGTTCATTTCAGTGCGAATGGCTTCAGGCACCAATGGAAGACGAAACAGAGTATAAAAGGCCCATAACCAAATTACGCTCACAAGAAATATTGAAAAGGGTCCCATAAACTTCATGAACTGAGTGATGGGGGCGTCGCTCGTAATGCTGGACATTAAAAGACTCCTCGATGCGTAAATAGTAATGTATTTCCAACTCCCGAATAATGACCGTCTTACTATGAACGCTTAAAGACGTAATATGTTGTGTTATGGTCCAGATTTATGATTATTAAAGGCAGGAAGCGCATGTGCTAAACAGAGATTATGGGACGGAATGACCATCCTGCCATTTATTACACGTTTTATGAAGCTACGTCTATTCATCGTACAGGGCGGCCGAAATCATCTCGTGGTGAGCTTTATTCGACTAATTATAATACATGTTCCGCTCACCACGAATATGTGGGCGGGCCGCTATGTCTAACCGCCAACCATGAATGATTTTATGTTTCTAAAAATAAATTTATACAGATATAAATAACTTTATTATACTTCAAAATAACACACATCACCTTGAATATTTCAAATATATGGGTCAGACCAATTTCATTTCCAATATTCAAACACAATAGCAATTAGATGTGTCATGTGACGTCAAGAATGTCCACCACAGCTGAATTGCTGATAAAATACTTAAGAAAGTAAAAAAAACAATATGTACTAAATTCTTACAAATACAGGGTATGTACTGCACAACTACGAGAAAGCCAGAGTTAGGTTTCAATCTCAGTTAGTCATAATACAAGTTACGTCTTGCACATTTGCATCGGAGAACTTACGAAACAAGGTATTGCCTGGGGGAAGAGAACACAAACACTGGAGTGAACTGTACTTACAATGCCAACTTGAGATAGGTATCTTTAATTGGATATCCTAATAGGAACTGAGCACATAGCGTTATTGATTGAATTTAAAGCCGCTCTCAAGACTTTCGCATCAATGTTTATGTAAGGTTTATTCTACAACTGGAACAATTTTGAATGTGTTAACACCAGGGATGTTGCGGATGGCGATTTTTTGACATCCGCGGATGCGGATGCGGATTTTTAGAGGCTCACATCCGCGGATGCGGATGCGGATTTTTAGAGGCTCACATCCGCGGATGCGGATGCGGATGTCAAGATAGGTACATAAAAAACGTCAAATATTACATTTTAGTAATTTTTATTTCAAAAACCGGACAAGTACGAGTCGGATTCGCGTTCCAAGGGTTCCGTACATTAAGTCCCACTCACGCTTGACTGCTAATTTCTAATAGGTTTTTTTGGCTGATGACTAAATTACCTAGCAGTCTAGCACTTACGCCGATGCTAAGACGTTCCTGTACCGACCTGTTCCACATCCGCATCCGCATTAAATCCGCATCGATTTTATGCGGATGCGGATGCAGATGCGGATGTTGAAAATAATGCGGAAGTTCCGCGGTTGCGGATGCGGATGCGGATATTCGCAACATCCCTGGTTAACACCATGCCCGCCATTATTTATTATTTGTTGTTAAGACTTGCCATAACAATAAACTTTTCGACCCTCTGAATAATACTCGCTAATACTAATTAAAATTAGTAGGAGAATGAGCCTGTAACCTCAAGGAGTAGGTACAGTGCTAACACACGTTTTGGGCATATATGGGCTAAGATTGTTTACATAGAAATTGGGGCGCAAACATTTTAAGAAAAGTAGGCTATAAGTTTACATCGAGTTCAATACGAAAATAGGTGTCTATGTCACGTCTCTCAGTTTGACCCTTAACACATAAGTGTGCATATATTTTAATATGCAATATTTATTTTTAATTCCAGGTCATATTTGTTAAATATTGGTTTTATTAAAAAAGACAGCTCACAAAGAAACACCAAGGTTTTTGGCACTTTATTGGCAAGTGTTTGTACGTATAAAAAATTAAAATCCGCGGTTTAAAAAATTGTGTGATTTCTTCTTGAGACAATTATTAAAAAAAAACGGCCAAGTGCGAGTTGGACTCGCGCACGGAGGGGAACCCTCCGTGCGCGACCACCGCGCCATCAATAAAAAATAGAGCATAAAAATCGTGTTTGTTGTATGGGAGCCCCCCTTAAATATTTATTTTATTTTATTTTTAGTATTTGTTGTTATAGCGGCAACAGAGATACATCATTTGTGAAAATTTCAACTGTCTATCGCGGTTCATGAGATACAGCCTGGTGACAGACGGACGGACGGACGGACAGCGAAGTCTTAGTAATAGGGTCCCGTTTTTTACCCTTTGGGTACGGAATCCTAAAAATTAAAACTGCCCCTCAATTAAGATTAAGGTTTGTGTGAAAAGTGTTAGAGAAAAAAAAGCTACTCTGAAGTCCGAACCAAGTACCTGTTTTTTACCATGAATCATGACGAAACCTAGGTCACCAATGTTTTATAAAACAGTGAGCACCAGGTACATATGTAAGTTGTCATACAACTTCTTTCCTTTTAAGTATTTCCACCGAATCCTCCGTGATAAGTTGGTTTCGAGCAAAATGAACAAACTGACCGAGCAGCAATCTTGATAACACTAAGTGGCCGCTGTATTTCAGGCTCTGTTAAACAATAAATAAGGGCTTTGCTTTGACAACCCTTATAAACGACTTGAGATACGTGTAAATCACAACTCTTACGAGCCACGAGCCATTAAAGACCGACTAACTACTTACCTACAATACGACACTGTAAGGATGGTGATAGAGTGTATAATACTTTAATAAGTATTTATGATCTTTTCATTAATTTTCATTAAGTTAATTTATAAACTAGTTTCAAGTCAGATAGTCAGACAGGTACCTTCATTCTAGCTGAAGGTAAATAATTCCGTGTCCTTGAAGAAATGCACAATATTTAGTTCAAGACATCAATTTAACACTTAATCACCGTATAGATTCTCGTGAAACAGTCAGTTAACAAACGATTGCAAGTTTTGAAACACAAAATGTACATTATAGCACCAAATAGCACAGAAAAACATTTTAGTACAAATCTACAGAGTGAAGCAAAATAAAACCGTTTATAAACACAGAGCTTGTTGTTTTCTATATCAGAAAAAGTGAAATTGACCTTAGGTATGGTAGAGGAGTTTCATTTCTCCACTACCTGAAGTTTGTATATTTATAATATTTGTTCTTACCATTACTATAGTACAATATACTAAAAACGTATGACTTGTTTTATATCAAATTATTTCAGAGATTCCAAACACGATATGTTTAATTTGCTGTCAATTATTTTGATATCTTTATTTTTAACTGAACTGCTTGAACACGAAAAGTGTAACCACTATTACCTAACTCCGGTATGAATGCGTTTTATTAAGATTGTGATCCTTAAATGCCAAGCGTTTGACAGCCACGCCTTTTCCTATGACAATTGACAATGCAACCGGTCCTACGCCTCATGCACCTTCATGTAATGTAAGTATAATATCAAGATGTAAAACTAAATGGTACCAATTTTAAGTGTAACGGCAGCATATTATTTTTCACCTCAGCAGCTCGAACAAGGGTACTTTGCTACTTAAAAACAGTGAGACAAAATGAGCAAAATGCGATTTTGCTCACTGTTTATACGTAGCAAAAGTACCCTTGTTCGAGCTGCTGAGGTGAAAACTTAATTGTTGGTATATCTTAAGAAAACATGAATGAATAGAGGTAAGTGATGAAGAAGGAATACATTTTTCGGGTTCTCTAATATGTTCTCACTGCTGAGGTGAAAAGTTTTGTGAACTACACGAGATCAGCCACGCCTTTTCCTATGACAATTGACAATGCAACCGGTCCTACGCCTCATGCACCTTCATGTAATGTAAGTATAATATCAAGATGTAAAACTAAATGGTACCAATTTTAAGTGTAACGGCAGCATATTATTTTTCACCTCAGCAGCTCGAACAAGGGTACTTTGCTACTTAAAAACAGTGAGACAAAATGAGCAAAATGCGATTTTGCTCACTGTTTATACGTAGCAAAAGTACCCTTGTTCGAGCTGCTGAGGTGAAAACTTAATTGTTGGTATATCTTAAGAAAACATGAATGAATAGAGGTAAGTGATGAAGAAGGAATACATTTTTCGGGTTCTCTAATATGTTCTCACTGCTGAGGTGAAAAGTTTTGTGAACTACACGAGATCAAAGTTATTTACATCTCGTGCGCTTTTGAGTCCCTTACTACGCTTAAGATTCTAAATTAGATAGTATAGAATCTTTCGCTTGCACGGGACTCAAAATAAGCACTCGAAGAAATATCAAACTTTGATCTCTTGTTGTACAAATAACTATTATCTTACAAGGAGAGCACGTGCTCTCCTTTATTGAACATGTATATTAGGTGTGTTAATTAATTTTGAATATTTTGTTTGTGACGACTGACGAAACTTTAGCAATTTTTTGTTTTCCTTACTTTATAATCATTAACTTTATAAGCGCTTTCTACTTAGAAAGTTTAACAAAACATTATTTGCCTTTAAATTTTTGCAAGTGATTTTTCAAATAAAAACGAAATGAATGCTTAGCTCATTGAGCCGAGATAATTACTTGAGATGATGTTGAAGAATAAACCTGTTTTCCATCTTAATGATTTATTTGATGTAATTATAAAGTTCTATAATCTTGCGTCATTTTGGTTTTCTATTCTTCGCGATAAAATCGTGATAAGGCGGTTGGTTGGAGTTTTTATTTATTTATTATTATCATCAAAATTTACCTATGGAATCTACCACGAACTGTGAAAGAAAATACTCACATCTATAATTATGACGGCTAATGGATAAAAGTGTAAGGCCTGAGTGGACGCTCATGTTGGGCGTGCAGCGGGGCGGGGCGTGCGGCGCGGCGTGCATGTCAAACAAATGCAAACGTATAATAGCGGCCTTAGTGCACGCTGCTCAAATCCCTTGGGAGCTCGACGCCACGCTGCACGCCCCGCCGAACGCTCCGCTTCGAGCGTCCACTCAGGCTAAGGCCACGTTGGCTACACGGCCTGAACAGTCGCTCGTGATAGCGTAGGAACATACATACAATTTATCAATTCTTAGTGCTTACACTACCACTATGTATGTACCTACGCTATCACGAGCGACTGTTCAGGCCGTGTAGCCAACGTGCCAATCGCTAACGTTACGTAGCGAATTAAACGCAACTGTCACTATCACACTAGACTAGAAGAGTGATAGAGAGACACAAAGCGATTTTATGGCGAAGCGATAGCGATTGTCACCTTGGCTAAGAACGCCTTTACTAACGCATACGCACGCATTATGGGCGCGCTAACAGACTAATGTTGGTGACATTGTCCTATTTAGTCATTCGATGACTGAATGCGCATTTAGGTCAGCGAGTGCGAGTTTGGTGCGATGCGTAGGTTTCAGCAACAATATATAAAATATATTAAACAAAAAAAGTATGAAACCGCCACCTTATTACCTATACACCAGACTTGTGGTCACGCACACCACAACAAGTCGTGTAGTGCGAAAGGGATTTTGAATTTAGTGTTCATTTTTGTACCGATGACAAGTTCAACAGCCAACTGCAAAAATGACCATAAAGTTTTTGGAGGCTTTTGTTCTTTCATTCACTTTTTTGCAATAAGTACCTACTTTTTGTAGCTGAGTGTAGTCATTTACGTCAACTCTCCTGCCAAAGCCTACCTATTATATCTATTGCAGATGCAATCATAGTTTCGAAACTACATCAAACTATTTCTGAGTGTTTAAAGCAAATGCGTAAATTATCAATTTATGGTACAACTGGTACAAGCGTTGTTGAGCGGGGCACTAACGGCTCCCGCGTGTGGGCATTCACAATGTGGTCCAGATGCCTCTATATATAGTATACATACAGAATTGCAACCAGAAATGTAAAATACTCCCATTATTTATTAATTAGCTTCGAGCTTCAAGCAACCTCGAAAACTGTTCTTAAGTTAATTTAATGAATACACTATTATTATATTAACGCCAAAGGTGATCGAGATTTTTCGTCATCATCACGATTGATATTGGTGGTCATCATATCAATCATTATAATTAACTTTGCGATTTATAAAAGTCCTTGACTCTGTCCGAATGTAAACTTAATCTTCCAAATTCACTAACTACTATATAGAACAACTGCTTTACTAAGTATAAATATGACTTTTTCCTCTATTACATAGTACACAAGCATTTTTCACGACAAAAACAATAAACTCCAGACAGGTGAAAGTTATGATTTATTCTTCCGTAATATAACAAAAGGTGCGAAGCCAGTTCATAAGGATATATGTGAGTAAAGTTTCTTTTATCAATAAATAGTAAGCACCTTTGTGTTATCCTCAAGTATTATTTAGGGCAAGTTGGTTCGTTTTTGCGCGGCCTGACGTATCCTAAATAATATTTCACTCTTATCTGGCATGCTGGTCGCGAGTCGTATTTATCTGGAGATGACACACGGGTACATGACATGTCGTAAAACAAATGCCACGCGCCAGAAGTACTCAGTGGAGTTTTCGCCTCGGTGAGTTAGCGTTCTTGTTTTGCACGTGCGTTTAGAAATTATTTTTCACACCACCTATTGGGAAAAGAGCTTTTTCTTCCCGGCTAGAAAGGATCAAAGTGGCACTTTTCCTCCCTGCTAGAAGGGATCAAAGTGACACTTTTCTGTTCTAGCACACAATTTTTACATTTTTTTTGCACATTATTTTTTTAGCTTAAAAATAATCTGTTTAAGCATCAGATTGTATCAACACTAAGATTTTTTTTATTTTCCTCATAGTTGATGTGAAAAGCAGTATGTGTCACACCACACGGTATCAAAATTATTTCGTCTTGGGCGTTAACACTTGGATCCCTCATTACGCTCAGGATTCAACTTTAGAATCCCTCATTACGTTCGGGATTCTATTGTAGAATCCATCGCTTCATTCAAGATTCAATGTACGCCCTTGACGGAAATATATAATTTTGATCCCTTGTAACACAAACCACTATTCCCTCTAATCGAGATGTAGATGCGTCACGTGTTAACAAAAAAACGGTTAGGTATATATTAATTAGGTATGTATGGCGTGTACTTAATGCCACATTCCCTGACAAACATACCTATTTTGTAACGTTACGGCCAGGTCTCGATTAGGCGCCCTAATGTGCCAATTAAAAAGGTTTTAGGGACATTTTTCCCAACTACGAAAATAATAATGAATATGTAATCAAAACACACGGTCATGCACGCTCAATATAAGATAACTACTGTACCTCCTACTTGTCTGAGCTCTCTTTGATGGTACAAGCTAATACAATTTTGGTGGTTAAGTCCTCTCGGGTTTCGGAGTAATTCGATTAAATGTTTGCTTTGTTTAGGCTTGCTGTGGCCTCAAATACGAGCCACTTTTCCTTGAAAGGAAATCGCAGTTAGAGATAAGTGTCAGGAAATATTTACGTTTAGGAGCTATTCCAGCTCCTATAACGTTACATAGGTATCTACACTATCTACCGTGGTAGCAAGCACTGAATACAGGTACATTACACCTACATAATTATATAAAAAAATTTAGGTATTTTGTAATGACAAATTTAAACTTGGGTCATCCACCATCACCTTCTCGTGTGGGGTATCAATTTGAACCGTAAAAAGTTTTGTCCATACCTCGTTTAATAAACAATTTACCTACTTATAATTTCTCTACACGTCCGGGGAGGTGGAATCTTTCCAACACAAATATTTCCATAACATTCCAGTAAAACGTCGATAAGGCTTTGGCATTCCATTTAATATTTACCTACCAATCGCTTTTCAGTAAAGAATAACAAAACCAGCATATACACATGGTGGAAATTCAAAGGTGTAGGTATTTATGCGAAGTCCCCAACTCGCTTTAGGCCAGCGGGCTCAGCACGGTTCCATTTTTATGGACTATCACTATGCCCGTCACTTTCGCACTTACATACTTGTTAGAACGTGACAGGCATGGTGATAAACGATAAAAATGCGACCGTGCTACTAGGGCAGAGCGTGAGGTTTACCAGCCGAATCCATCTCATGCATCAGAGGAGGCCTGCGCGTTGCATTAGGAAGTAATAAGGGCTACTCTTGTTTTTTGACTTTGAAACAAACTGATTTTACTTAACTACTCGTAAATAGGTTATCTTGTTGTTTAAAACATTCTATTAAAACGTCGATAAACTGTTGGCTTTGTGCCAAAGCCTAGTGTAGTCAGGGTGCTTAGATTACACTGCTCACTCTGGCACACTCGCGCTTCCGACAGCTGTAGTCAAATTACCCGCCTTATCGCCACGTGTTTACCTGAATTAGGTCGTACTTGTAGACTATAGGTATTTAAAGTCATTTATTTATTTATTTATTTATTTTACCTACTTATATTTTTTGAATAAAATGACACTCAAATAAATTCAGTGTAGGTACCTGCAACATTCAAGTTTTCAATATAAAATAGTGTAGTTAACAAAACAGTATCTATTTAAAAAACCGGCCTATTTGGTATGCATATTAATAAAAGCTCCTGTTTTCGTGTCTGGAGTTTGTGGACCTTGAGAAATCGCCCCCTTCTTAGAAAATGTGTTTCATAATTTAGAAATTCACCTTTTACTCTGAATCTACGCACTCTATGAAAATGTGGTCTAGTAACAACATAGAGCAACATTAAAGGAAATTCAAGTCTTCACAAAAAATACTACAAATTTTGTGGAAAAAATAAACCTTCATAAAGAAAACACTTGAATAAGCAAGGTTTCTCGTCAATCCCTTTCCAGGGCAAGTTCAATATTTTACTTGATTGCGGTTAAACCAAAAAGTATAAGTCGGATAATGGTTTTCAGAGTACGTTATGTCTGTCTGTTCACAGTTAATAAACGAGAGTCTCTTCATTGAACGCTTCTATTATAGTAAGCCCAGGCGAATCGGATCACAGGGCGAATCAGGTTAGACTTAAAAAAATATTGATATTGAATTATATAGCTTATGACGTTATGACTGCGTCGCAGACTACGATACGACTAATAAGAGACGCACACCACTATTTTAGTGCACTCATATCAACTCGGTCTACCCTACGTATAAATACAATCAATCTCAGCTTACCAATTAAGATAGCATGGCCGTAAATATTCCGGCCAACTTGCTTGTATCTGTCGACGACATCTGACAACATGCTGCTGAACACAAATGACCGTTTCCTTCATATTTTCAACGACAAACAAACAACTTCGGAATCCCTGAATTGTGCAGCCGCATTACAGACTATTTGAATATCTTACCCCGTTTTAATGTAATGTTATTAAACGCCTAACTCTTGCCCGCGATTTTGTCCGCATAGAATTATCGTTTCTGTGTAATAAACTATCTTATGTCCTTTCCCGCGACTTAAAGTATCTCTATGGTATCGAGAGTTAGAAAGAGTAAACTGACTTCTTGAGATTACCGGTTTATACAGGGTGCCCAGTAATTAATGGATAACCATCTAACTACCAACAGGGCACCTTAGGCTGGTCCAGAAAATGCACTTATAGGTCTAGTAAAAGTTTCGTGGTTTTCGAGATAATCGAACTTTTCTGTCTTTTTTAATAGCTACTAGCACCATACTTCAAATTTAGAAAAGTGCGATTATCTCGAAAACCACGAAACTTTTACTAGACCTATAAGTGCATTTTCTGGACCAGCCTAAGGTGCCCTGTCGGTGGTTAGAAGGTTATCCATTAATTACTGGGCACCCTGTATAGTATGTATACTATGTATAAATCTTATATTTTTTATGTCCTATTTTTACCTTCTCTACTTATCATCTTTGTACATAAATGTAAATAAAATAAAATAAACTTATGCCTTATAGGTACTCTGTTTTCTCACTGCTTTTTATTTTTACTTTTATCAACGAAAAAAATATCTATTTTTGTTTTTTTAATACTTATTCTGTTCGCAAAGGCACTACTTATGTACATAGTGGGTGTATTGTGTTCAAACAAAAGTGGGTACTTACCTAAACAAAGGTAAAACATATATTGGCAAAAAGCCATATTGACCAGTCTCTAAAAGCGAGAACCGAGCGACAGTTATTGGAGAATACCTATTGGGGATTCCTGAAACCACAAGCCACCTTTAGAATTTCAATTAATAGCGACCGCTTTTTTATTTCATTAGAGGTAGTTTTTTTTACCCTTTGATGCCGTGTTTGACTGATTTCAAAATTCTCGCTTTGATTTATATTTTACTTAGTTACGGCACTTTACAATGTAATTGCAATACCTATTGCTTTGATACTTCATTTATTTAAGGCGAATTGTAAGATTTGTAAGTTCTCTCCAAATATCGTACGTTATCAAACTAGTTTGTTAATTACAAATGATATAGGTACCTAAATAGGTTAAGGTATTTGCTTGTAAAATAATACAGCACAGAAAATAATACGATGATTGATGTAATTCGCAATGTTAATAGTAGCAAAGTATGAATACATATTTATAATTATTAAGCGTGAACAATCGTGCTTATAAAATGGTCGTGATGTTTCTTGCTGACAGAGACAACTGCTCTGTACATTCACAGCTACAATTTATCGGGAAGATAGCTTCAGGCCAAAATGTGTATTTATTTTACTTCAGAAGCATCGGGCAGAGTTCCAATCTCTTTGGCGATATAATCGCAATTTTATCGCATCTCAGAACGCAGTGACTATAAAGTAGTCCCTAATACGTGGAGTCCATTATATCTATCCAGTAATTTTGACGTAGTTCGCCCCCGCCTCGACCCGCTTCCAAACGTATCTAGGCCGGTAATCCTATTTACCGCAGAAGAATAGATTTGTAGCCGACAACTGAATTATATTTCCAACCTAATTGCGTTACAAAATCAGCCTTTATTGTGGCGAGCTGGATAAATCTAGCTAGTTGATTTATGGAGCAAGCATGTAGGTACATAGTTTGGATTATGTACGGAATGCCCTGCGGGAATAACGTTTCGGGAACCAAATGATTCACTGCCCCATTCGGTATGAAATCGCACAGGTGGATATTGACAAATAAAAAAGTAAATACAGTGTTCGGTTAAGTAACTCAGTAAGTAGTCATTTATAATAATTCATAAGGACACTCACTAGAAAGGAAATACTAATACTAATGCCTACCTACTTAAACATTAGGTAATTTTAATTCAGCAAATAATAAATAATGAAATCACTAATTAGATTTATTTAGATTAATAGTACTTTGTTGACATCTGAATTGTAAGGTGTACCTATTATAATTTATTATTTGTTACTTTAATGACAATCCTCACATTGTGACCTTAATTTCTGTGACATAAAGTGCTCAATTTTGTTTATTTATTTTATAGTTTAATTACGATCCATTCCTGGTGAATTTATTTTTTAAATATTTGTTTTTAATTTTTAATTTATTGTGATATTGCTGACATACGATTTGTAATTTAATAGATACCTAATTTTGAATGAAATTTTGATTGTCACTGTTATTCTTCATATTCATTTATTCGTAATGTAAAAACTGACAACCACAATATAAATTCCTGAAAATCTACCATGTGTAATTTTAAGTGAAATTGTATATTGTGAGATAAATAAATCATATCATATCATATATTGTTTGTGAAAAGACGGTTGTGTGCCTAAGCATGCTCGTTCTATAGCCACGATTGAAAATAATATAAAAAAAAAAACATTTATTACATACATGCAAATTTATAGCTTCATTCTCAAAACTATTTGCGACTACAGCCACCGCGTAACGTAATATTACTTAATTACTCATACATTAAAAGCATTACCTACTCATCTAGGACTCATCACTAAATCAGTCATTAATTGCCCTGTACGGTTTACGTTTGCGTACAATAACTCCCTTTATGAACAATTGTGACAAAAACCCTTTGTCCTGGTTCGTTCTTAGTAATATGCTTATTTAAAATTACAGGGATTGGTTAATTTACAATGACTAGTACACAACTGTACACCGTGAGGAATGTGTTTATTAATTATGAATTTGATCTCGGGTGTTATTGCAAACAGACGCTCGCGCTTAGCGCCTGCTATAACAATAAACGATGTCCTCTATTAAATCCCGCACCACACTCGACAAAGCACAGAGATAACATCATGTCAGGAACGCGTATCTGGAAATGGTCAAAGCTGCCCAATAACATGCGATATATCAACGTCAGTACAGGCTTACCCGTTATTCTACAGGCTATAACATGGTCTACATGGCCCGTCCAAATTGCATTTTCATCGCTGCGATAGCTTGCACGGGCCTGAATCACTGAGCGACAGACTGATTTGATTACAGGCGAATTTCATTATACACGGACGTGGCAAGCAAATGGTCGGAACTGTCGCCAGTGAGGTGAATCTGATGCTAAATCAACAATCAAAGGTAATATTATATTTGAAAAGGTATTTTCTAATGCCCCACACTTTCTTTTGGAGTTTCATTTGTCAAATAGCAAAAGTCGGCCGCTGAACCCGTGCAAACAACAATACTGACTCACGAATACATTATACTTATAAGTTAAAGTAACTTTTTTAAGCAATGCCAAAAGTTGTTCGTGAGAAGGGAGTTGCAAATCAACAGACCGCAACATCGCAGGCGTAGGTGTTTCGCGCAGTAACGTGCAGAGAACTCCCTCCTGTGCGGTAGACTTATAAGCCTGTTGCATCCCTCCCGGGTTGGCCCAACGTAAATGTCACTACATTTGCGTTTGGTTCCTCCACCCAACTTTCGGAGGAGAATACATTATTACTTTCGTCACCGAGCAAAGATATCGCTTGCCAAACACTTTGGTCTCAAAGGATTTTCACATTTTTTGACAGAATTTGATAACGTTTCACTCAAACGTTTTTTTTTACGAAATATTTATCTTAATGGTTGTATTTAGGAACTCTTAACTGAGGTAGGTATTGATTTATGTTAGGAATATAAACTCACTTTTACGATAGTTTTATAAGCCACTAAATATTAACAGATTTAATGATATAAAACCTAATCGAAGGCATAGGAAGTGGCTATGTTATAGATATGCATTGAAATCGCAAAGATTGCGAAGCGATGTAGCCGATGCGCCATTGGGCTCGCTGGATTTCCACTTAATAAAGTTCAAATGAGCCGTACGAAATGTTTATTATACCTATCGCTACCGATATGTTACTTTTCTCTTTGGCGAAACGAAAATCTATATATATTATATCGGAATCGGTGTTCCATTTCGGTTTTCCACTCAGCGGTTATCGAAGCTATTTATCTCGCGGAAAATTCGATACCTAATAATAAGGTAATATTACAATGACTATCCGTATTACCAACGTATTACTTTCAGGGAGAAATCCACGCCAAACAACTTAAAGAGATAACCTCTAAGAGCTTTATTGAACACCTTTAATAATCTAGTCTATGAAGTGTAATCCATAGTCATTTGTGGTGAGTAATAAAATTTATTTTATTATTATTATTTAGAGCCTGTCGTATCCCGTTGCTGGTCAAGGGCCTGCTCCCAATGTCTCCACTGATATCCATCTGCTGTGTCTATCTCTGGTCACTCCCACTCCTTCTAAAACGATTCCATTTTATCCCGCCTTCGCTGGCGGGGTTTGCCAGATCCCCGTTCCGAGTTTTCGGGCTCCCACTCCGTAGTGATTTTGCCCCACAACTCATTCACATTTCAAAATAAAACGAAGGCATTGCGTCATTAAATAAATTTTGATATGATTACAGGAATGTCTAAATTAAATTCCAGTTCCGGGTTATTCAATTTACACTCCACAGAGTACGGGACAATCTGTGCTGCTCTAATAACCTTTTAATGCGACCCAAAAACTGAATGAAATCCTGTTAGATCTCACGCAAGCCATTTATATGCTAATAAAGTTTAGCGCCGAGGGTATGATTACGCCTCCATTCATGGGTTGCACTGCAGATATTTTCTGAGGATCCCCGGGAACCATTACTATCTCTCTTTGCCGTGACATGTTGCCGCTTTTGGTCGCCGTCAAAGAAATTTATTATACAGCAAAAATAATAAAAGGGGACGCTAGTGCCTGCCTTGTATCTTGCTACTGACTAATATTATATATATTATATTTTTATTTTATTCTTGCAATTATGTTTCATCTGCATTGAGTTTCCAACGAGCAAAAAAAATAACAAAGGTAATTTTCTTAGATTTCTTTTAATGAAATGGAAAATAGAGTCTGTGCGGAAAGAGAAGAGTCGTGGAATGTATTGGCCGTACATTCCCATACATTCCACGACTCTTCTCTTTCCGCACAGACTCTACTTATGTAATCGTTCTTTAGCGATTATACTGTTTGCGCGATAGGTAATATTCATCATTTCCTGCTCTATATTGAAGTGACTATTAGGGATGTCACTCGGGCGACACGCGACACTAACGATATTCGTTTTATCGATTTCTGGCTCTAAACTATGTCATTGACCGATTCTCTAGCATTTGACTAAAAACAATATTTGGGAGGATATTTGTAATTACTTATGTGGATTATTAACTTATTTATACTATATGATCTTGCTAGTTTTTTCTTATTTCATTTAACTTAGGTAAATGTCGGACTGATAACTTGCATGCTTTGAACGAAGTTTCAGATTATTAGTGCAACATAAACATTTTTTCCGATGTGACTAATTAAATTGATTCTAACAAGCTACGCGCTTGACGCCATATAGGTAATATAAAAGAGAAACAAAATATTTAGGAACAGGAATCCAAAACAGATATCGAATGTTAAATTTTTCTTAAACCTGGTATTTGTATTTTCACAACTCCCTTGGGTGCTATGACAGAGATGCGCCATTAAGGTGAGTTATTTTATAAATTACATATTCTGAAAGTTGTCAGCAAAAAACGTGGGTTAAGAGATAATTAATAACGCAATCCTAGAACCCTCCGCACGGATTTTCAGGCCACCAAATAATTTAAATTCTTCCTGCATATCGCAAGTATTTGCCATAGAAAAATATCGGGGTGAAATACAGATTTTTTTCCTTATTTTTTTCTAAGAATAAATCGGCTTTATATTGATTTTATTAATAGGTAACACGACGACTGTCTGCCTTCACGTCCCAAAGGATATACGCTGACAGCAATATCAGCTACACGTATATATTAGTATATAGATATATACCGTATGAATCGTAGGGAGGAAGGAAAACGCGAAAATACTTTTATAGTGATGTATTCTGATTTCCTATGAGAATTGTAATCCTTTTACTTGCTTGAATTTTTAAATTTGTTTTCAAATTCGAAAATATGCGCTGTTACGAAATGCTTTTCATATTTCTTCTCGAAGTGAGTTTTTCGTAAAATAAATAAATAAATAAATATTATAGGGACATTCTTACACAAATTGACTAAGCCCCACGGTAAGCTCAAGAAGGCTTGTGTTGTGGGTACTCAGACAACGATATATATAATATATATAAATACTTAAATACATAGAAAACAACCATGACTCAGGAACAAATATCTGTATCATCATACAAATAAATGCCCTTACCAGGATTCAAGAAAGTATAAGAGATACATAAAAATTATATCGCGTTCTTCCTGATACAGGCGACATTGATCGAATTATTTATCTTTGATATAACTTGTTAGCCTTAAAATTTGTTAATCCATTACGGGTATAAATTATTATTTGTGTTACAAATAAGTGTCGCAAAAGTTCATGTCGCGTATAACAATATTCATGTGCCAAAAGGAAACTCACAATGGACCCCTCTGGGTACAGAACGACTGCCGACGACGTGCGTTCACGTCGCGTTCCGCCTCTCACGTCGAGTTAGAGAAACATCCTAATGTTCAACTGAAAATAAATGGAAAGCGCCACAATTTCAGCACCTCTCAGCGCATGCCGCCTTGTTGAGATAACGACAGCCTCAAAAGCCTATAAAAATGCTAATGGAATGAAGGTGAATGTGCCGTTTCAAAAGAAAAGGGATTGTGCGAACCGCGTATCATGATATCAAGTCGAGGTCAGCTAGCTTTATGAGTCTTTTAATATTTTAATGAGAGCGCTAGCAGACTCTTTAGAATCTACACGCAAAGCCCTATAACACTAAAGTACTCACTGTACCATAACATTTTGATGATGAAAGGAATGAGACTCGAATCAATTTATTCGCCGTATGAATTTGATTTAGGTAGCCAACTGGAAATGCGAGATAAGAAAAATCCCATACGCATTTGTAAGAGCTGATGAGCTACGTTCAACACTTTTAACGGGATTAATTTAATAAAGGTTATCAACTTTGGCATAACTTGCGAACTTTTTTATTTTCAATAAAAAAAGTTCTGCGAACATCTGTGCCGTAGCAAAGTTTAGGTTTAAAATTAGTTTCACGTATCGTACGGTTATATATACTAACTTCATAAACTAGCTCTTCGCAAAAAACCTCGAGGTTGTGGCACCCCAGATGATTCTAAATGTATTTACATAACAATAAAATAAAATATACACAAATAGGAAAGAGATTATTTCAAATTATGCATTGACCTGATAAATGTGAATATCCTTACTTCTGCACCAACTAAAACAAAACTTTGGTGATGACTTCCGCTTGCAGTACTATAGGAAGTTTAAATAAGTAATAAAGAAACTTCTAAGTCATAAAACCAGTAGGTATACACTCGTTTTCGGGTTTAGTCCTTGTTTATTTTCGATGCCAACGATTGCTTAATTACAAATGTTTCTCAATGTTACCTTTATACAACAACTCTTTGACTACACTTGAGGGGTTTTAAACGTTAAACTTTCTGAGTTAGGAAATTTACTGAGGGTTTCTTTATTTTTTGTTAGCAGCCTTCGACAAGCCGCTATTTAAGCGTGTGCCACGTCATCAGCAACCGGTGTCTGAACAAAGGGGTGGCTGAATGGAGTCGGGTTTCGATTCATGGCTGGGACGTGCGATGCGGCGATAGATCGTCGGATTTAGCAATTACCGCCGCATTAAAGGCTCAGAGGGCCTACCGCGAACCACGTTCGACGTGTTACCTCCCTGTCACACTTACGTACGAATTTACAAGTGCGACAGAGAGGCAACACGTCGAACGTGGTTCGCGGTAGGCCCTCAGACGACGGCGCGGCGCGTGATTGCAGACGGATGACGCGACATTGCAGAATATTGCCATGGTGTTATTTCATGTCTTTGTTACATATTTAATCACGATTTAGACGCTCACTCACCCTTGACTGGCTACGAGGAGGTTTATTTACCTTGTTTATTTGATGAAAAAAAATGTATAAAATAAATTCTGATCCAAAGGTTGTATGCCACAACAAACATTGTGTTTTAAGGACCCCAGTTACTTTGTCAACTACTGAAGCGCAATTTCTGTAAGGACAGTTAGGAACAAAGATGGAAAGGAAACGAAATTCCGCGCAAACAGAATAAAGACCTGGCCTTTTACGAACTTTCCCTCGAAACTTCTGGGAACTTCAAAGAACTTTCCTGCCAGCATGTATAAATAAAATGTACGAACCAAGGGAGTCTGTTTTGATGAGAAAAATAGATTTTAAGTAGGTGCCTTTGATGCGTTGAAACTTTCAACCTGATATCTCATGAAGCCATGACCTTTATATTACAATGCCATGAATTATTCGGCACTAAACTTTGGAATAGTCGAAAACACGGACATAATTTAGCCTCACTGTCTGTCATTAAGTTCGGTTAGACAGGCCCTCTAATCGTGTTACTTTGGTTTATTTAAATTGTTACTTAATAGAGTAATTCTCTGAGAATATGTCTGCGGTTGCGTCTAGTTGCCACGACTAGTGATCGTGGAAAAATAAATTTCGTACATTGGATCGCGGCAATTAGACCGCAGACATATTTTTTTGAGAATTACCCAATAAAGCTTTAAATCACTTTATTTTCAGAATACACACATAAACACTACGCTTTTTTTCTCGTAAAGCTATGTGAAAGCCTGGTTTAATCCATGAATAGGTACACAGAAATGTACAGCGCATTTTGTAAAGCTCTCTATGTGAGCGGAAATCCACTCACGATACTGTTTTGTGAGAAAACGCAGGCGGCGACGCGATGAAATATAAATTCCGATCAAAACCATTTGGCTGGAAGCGACATCGCTCTACATATTTATTTACAAAGTCACTCAATACATTCATTCAATATAACGTAAGTACCTATTTTTAAAGAAAAGTCATCGTTCATATTTTTGAAGTGAAAACTTCTTTAGCGGCGCTGTGCACTTTTTGTGATGGGGAAAAAATGTTAAACTCGCGAGAGATTTTATGGTATGTTAAAAATATGTATGTACTAATCTATCGAGCCAAAATTCCATAATCACATCCTGAACTGATGACGGTGAGACCAAGTGTTAAGCCCATTTCAAATCTACGAAGAAACGGGGAGCATACTTAAAACAAAAAACAAAGATTCCCACTGATTGGGAACCTACTCCTTCGAAATTTTGAAGTGAAGAAAGAAAATAATTTCTACCCTAATGATTAATTATTCAATGTTTGCTAACTAATTGAATCCACAATGTCACTTAACGGTTTGAATTTGCATAGCATTCTGGATGTTTCTGTGCAATTTGTGCCAGAGTGGTACAACATTTAATTGCGTCCGTCGCCAGGGAGCTGTTTAACTAACTACTTGAGGGACGTCACAACACAATGATCAATCATGCCTCGCGCGATGTTCCTGTCATATTGTGTTCCTAAGCCCTCGTGAATACAGAGAATATTTCCGGTTGTCCCTGGAATCTGATAACTTGTAATTGTCTATTGTGACAAAAGTATACGTTATTGTCATAAACAAGGTAAACTTGAGGTAAATTAGATAAATGTGTCTGTCACAAATTGTTTTTTAGCTAGCATAATAAGGGTAACATTCCATTTCTGACCGCAGCTGCACTACTGGTACTGAACGCGTCGCTGTTACTGTCAATTTCCATAGTAAAATGAACAGTAGTGCAGCTGCGGTTGGCAATGGACTGTCACCTTAAGCATGGACGTGTTTGCATTTTCTTTGTTGGTCAACTATCCACTCGGTTTGTTTGTTTCTGCTTGTTATCTAATCAGTAATCACAAGAGTACATAATTACAAGTTTTGCTTAGTTTAGGACTAGATCGATCTGTGTAAGATTGTCTCCAAATTATGATTTATAATTGCTTAATTTATATGACTTTCTTAAACAAATTATGTAACCAGAAATGTGGAACCTCACCGTATTTTACTCACCTCACTGTCATACTTAGCTTTTAAAAAGGTTTATTTATTAAACTTTCTTGTACAATAAACATAAATACAAATGGAGGCACATATTATATAATAGTATGGAGGCATTAATGTCTTAAGGCATTCTCTACCAGTCAACCACAATGCAAGATACATTCTCTAACGTGGGTGCAGTGAGATAGAAATAAATCAGTATACATAGCAACTATTAACAAGGACATTGACAACATTATTTAAAATGTTGCACATATTATTTTACTACAATATATATGTTTATATATATATTTTTAGAGACATAATACTATATAATTGAAATAAATAACATTTAAGTATAATACAAATAACTGTTGTTACATTGGAAATAGATTAAAAATTAAAAAGTCTCATATTGGCAGCCTTATTTTTTATGGTAAATCAACCTTCCTGAAATATGCCAAGAACAGCGCTGTCACCTTGAAGGGCGTAGGCTACATTTCATCTCCGAAATTTATACAATACTCTAGGGACGGGAATATAAAATTCTGCTCGGAAAATGTTAATAATATTTATTCGTACATCGCCTTACAAGATTTGAGTGCCCGGGAATACTGTTATCTCTAAAATCACTAATTAAGTAAGCCAATTACAGAACCCTCGTAAGTAGGTAGGGATCGAAAAAATAGATGAGCATCATAAAAAGTAATGGTTATTGAGAAACAAATATTAAGTGTATTGAGTTTTCGTCGTTATTAATATATACTAGCTGTGCCCGCGGCTCCGCCCGCGTAGAATTCGGTCTGTGTCAGTAAGCTAATTCATCCCTAATTTCTCTTTCTCTCCCCTGGAGGCGGAACTTGAAGTAAAGTTGACAGATGGATACGATTAGCGGGCTGAAGTCCAGATAAAATATTTTACAATTAGGTAGGTACCACTAAACAAAATTACACTCCAAACCCAATAGTTTTTTTCACCCTTCCCCAGCTTCGCCCAGGCTGTAAGTACCTAATCACAGAACAATAGTATAAGTGTCTAAGTGCGAAGGCCGAAGGCCGAGCTCCACGTAGGGCCGCAGGCCCGAAGCGTCCAGGCGGTCAGTGCTTAAACACAGAACATGAACAGTATAAGTGTCTAAATGCGAAGGCCGAAGGCCGAGCTTCGTGCAGGTTCAAAGGCCCGAAGCGTCCAGGATGTCAGTGCTTAAACACAGAATAATAGTATAAGTGTCTAAATGCGAAGGCCGAAGGCTGAGTATCGTGTAGGGTCGAAGGCCCGAAGCGTCCAGGATGTCAATGCTGAATCACAGAACAATGGTATGTGTTTAAATGCGAAGGCCGAAGGCCGAGCTCCGCGTAGGGCCGAAGACCCGAAGCGTCCAGGATGTCAGTGCGTAAGTCGTAGTAGTCGCTCGGTAGGGTGCCCAGAATGTCATCTTTATCAAAGTAGGCTTAACCTTAAAAGTGAAAAACGCGAGCGTAGCGAGCGCGAATTTTTTCTATCAAAAAAATTCGCAGGCTATGTCAGGGGCACACCCGCAATGGTTTACGTGAAATTTTGGTGTGGATATCTAATGTGAAAGCCGAAGGCCGAGCTCCATGTAGGGCCGAAGGCCCGAAGCTTCCAGGCTGTCAGTGCTTAAACACAGAACAATAGTATAAGTGTCTAAATGCGAAGGCCGAAGGCCGAGCTCCGCGTAGGGCCGAAGGCCCGAAGCGTCCAGGCTGTCAGTGCTTAAACACAGAACAATAGTATAAATGTCTTAATGCGAAGGCCTGATGGCCGAGCTCCGCGTAGGGCCGAAGGCCCGAAGCGTGCTGGATGTCAGTGCTTAATCACAGAACAATAGTGTAAGTGTGTAAGTGCGAAGGCCGAGCTCCGCGTAGGGCGTAAGGCCCGAAGCGTCCAGGCTGTCAGTGCTTTAACACAGAACAATAGTATTAATGTAGGTTAATGTGTGTGCTCAATGAGTTTAGGAACTCCAGAGGGTCTGTTGTAACGTTGCCTTCATCCAAGACAGCGTTAATGGATTTAGGTATATACTGCCTGTTCACCTTCGATTTCCGCCAATATCCGCGCATGTGTAGGTAAGTATCCAGTACTCGCTGATGTACCACAGTACTTACCGTCGAGCGCGTCTGTCGTGCGAATCCGCTGAGCGGTCAACCGTTCTTCGCACTGCGTGAACGTCTCCGAGGCACGAGATTCTTCCTCAGATTCCTGAGACCGTGCTACCTTGTAACCTCAATACGTTGCGAGAATTTCGCGAAAAATTGTTTTTTTTTGTCCGAAAGGTTATGGTAACGCGTTTAAAATGCAAGTCCCAAATTGTTTGACATTTACAAAGACATATACCTAATATTTAAAAACTTTCGCGTTTTGAACACATATTAACTCACATTTATAGACGGGCCTATCTCGAAATTTATTTTATTACCTTTATTTACCGACGTTTCGACACAGGTTTCACTGGTCGTGGTCGCAGCCAACTGATGTCCCAACAAAATGTCAAAACAAAGATTTGTGCAACTACCCGACGAAAAGTGTATGAAAAAGTTTGGGGTAGACATCATATTTTCAAACCACCCACTTCAAATAATGTTAATTATTGTCAATAGAATATGATTTAATACTTATTTTCAAAGACGTTTGACATCGACTACGAAAAATGTTGTTTTTTTACAAAGTACCTACACAAAAAAAAAGTTTACACCACTTTCTTAAGTTAGCGCCATAAGATTCAGGTGCAAACATAACTTAATTGAGTGTAGTGGCCACCCCCCCTTTTAGGGGTTGAATTTTTCTAGCCTAAAATGTGGCCAGGGATTTTCTTGACAGATTAGTAAAGTTTGCATCAAAATCCGTTCAGCCGTTTTCACGTGATGCGCGGTCAAATAAACAGATAAACAGACAAACAGACAAAAATTCTAAAAACTGTTGTGTTCTGTTATCGATTCTAAGTATCCCCAGCCAATTTTTTTTCAAATATCTTCCATGTACAGACTTTCGACCCTCTTCAGCTTTATTATATGTATAGATAACGCAATAAGGTAAGTATGTACTTAGATTATATAGTCTGATATTTAATAGTATTTTATGCAACCGTTGTTTAAGAGGGGTCAAAAAAGGCGAGTGGCGTGAGTAACAATTTGAGGCGAAGCCGAAAATTGTTAATAAAGACGCCACGAGTATTTTTTGACTCAGTTAAACAACGTTGCATACAATACTTTTTCTACGACCAAGCACTTACTTTTAAATAAAATTGTAACAAATATTTTTAATTCAACAAGTAGCAAAGATGGAGGGTACGGGCGGGAAAAGAATGAATCAATGAATGAAATTTAAAAAAAAACATGTCTGTGGTTCACTTATTTGTCAGAGATGACATTTAAAATAAGGTTGGCAACACTGTATTTCATTCAATATTTTTAAGTGGTCATTACACGAAGTATCGTAATATTGCCAAAAAGATACTGCGTGTATGCACAAATTCTTTTTTGGGGAATAGACTAAAGACTTGTCTTGACAACTATAAGGTAGGGTTTTAAAGGTGTGTGCACGACCCTTTAAATGACAAATAAAAGTACGGGAGTAGAAAAAATATTTAATATAAGTAATTAACTTCAGTGATTCAATCTTACGGTTAATTAATTAGGGATATACGGATTTTAACTCTTTAACGGATTTTGAGAAATTTACAAAATTCAAGCTTAATTGCCACTTCACTTCATATTCCTTAATATTCTGCATAATTAGATACATAAAGATGGTATAAAACTATTAAAACGGATTATCTCACGTATATTGAATTTATACTATATCCCGACGTTTCGAACCCTTTACAGCGTTCGTGGTCAACGAGTGACTGAGGAAAAACTACACTGTGCAAGTCTACCTACTTACAAAATAATGAACCATCATAAACTATAAATTTTAAGGCCAGTTATACATGCAAAATTGGTTCATAAGGCTTCTACATTAAAATTATTTTCAAGTAAAGATAAAGATACGCGATAAAGCTACGCCAGTTCTAACTTCTAACCCTACACCTCTAATAATAGTTAAATATCTGGGTGACCGAGCTTCGCTCGGAAAACATATAAAAACTCGAAGATGTGCGTTTTCCTAGAGATAAGACCTAGCTAGATCTATTTTTCGCCCCCGAAAACCCCCATATAGCAAATTTCATCGAAATAGTTAGAGCCGTTTCCGAAATCCCCGAAATATATATATAAATAAACAAGAATTGCTCGTTTAAAGGTATTAGATTAGATAGATAGTTTAATCGTTTTAATAGTTTTATTTCATGAGTAACTATCGCGGTAACCGAAGACAACACTATTATACATAAAGATGGTGTTATACGGTGGTAACTTTTACCATGAAATATAGCGAGTATGTAATATAAAGGGTTAAATATCTCGGAAAGGATTTAAATGTAACCGGAAGTAATTACAAAAGGTAAATTATAATATTTATTTTGAAATTATAACCATAACTATGATTTGTATTTGTAGGTGCAAATGGGCCAAAACATGACATTTTTGCGCGCTTGAAAAAATACTTTTCTAGCGATAAACAGCTTTTATGCCATATTTCTTTGTGCGTGGGTACCGATATTGCGTGTAAGAACGGAATTCTCCCACACAAATATGAATGAATCGGCATGATTCTTTATCGAGATAATGGGCTTTATTTACTGCGCCCTCCTGAGTTCCAAAAGTAATTGCTTTGATTTCGAAATTGAAATGCAACTCAATTGCGAACAGTTATTTTACATGGTCAATATAATTTACACATAGCCTGATAAGCATAGTGAATTAGTGATGTATTTTTCTACAGCTATGCTTGACTTGACGTCAACTATTTATCTCCTAACAATTAAAACCACACATTACCAATAACATCACTACACAGTATAACTACAAAGTCGCTTCCCGCTGTATGTCTGTCCCTATGTATGCTAGCTCTTTATAACTACGCAACGGATTTTGATGCGGTTTGTTTTAATGGATTTTTAATAAGAGTGATTCAAGAGGAAAGCTTATGTATTATTTGTTAACCCGTGCGAAGCCAGGGCGGGTCGCTAGTTATTTAATAAATTTCACTTACTTTTCGAAGTTATGTGTGAATGCCGTTCCTAAATCCATATTTCCTATTAATATCCGGTCTGTGATACTCGTATACATCAAAGATCATGAATTCACAAGTAAGTATGTAATGCTTTGAGTCCCTGTTTAGGCTGTTTATTTGGGTGAATTGTGAATTTCTGATGTGGAATATTGATTCAGATGTGATGTGGTAGACATAAATGGAGAAATAGCTTAAATGGATCTGTTTTTTTTTTAAACGCTAAACGTTTTGTTAAAAAAACGCTACTTTACTTTTACTTTTAATGCCCAAATTTCTGTTAGTCAGTAGAATAGTAGGTAATTGGACCCGCCGCCGTGCCCGTTCGGTAAAATCTCCAAACTAAAAAAAAACGCCAGGACGTTATAAAGTGTTCAAAACAACAATTGGCTCAACTCTTGGCTATTGTCAAAAATCTAATAAAATGGAAAACAAGAAAAAAAACCTACCTGCTAATATTATTTATTTTAAACTTTATTGAACATCAAAAAAGGTACAAATTCATGGCATTCTCTATAAGTCATCCATAGGGCTAAACAGAAAAATGACAACCTGTTCTATGTAATGTATAAAAATAGAAAGTAGGTACCATAGGGATTGTACATACCAACATTTGCAAATTATCATTTATCAAAAAACACTAGTACAATGTGAATAAATAAGTAGGTACCTGAATCAGTATTCAAAATTGTTAACTACACACGGACCCATACAAGTTAGATGCCTCGTAACGTAATAACCAAACTCGCAGAGCAATGTAAATAGGTATCTTCGAAGTTTCTGTAGTACCCGTTAGGTACTGCATAATCAAAGGTTAACAAGTTCCAGGAAGTTCACCTGAATGTTATGAAAACAGTTTTCGTTCAATTTAAATTCAGTAAATAGAGAGAACATTAAACGTCGCCGTAACGTGAATGGAAAGTGTGACATCGTAGCGTAAGGTACACAGTACACAGTACATTCATATTAGTTGAGTTATGCGCACGATAAGGGCTTATATGGAACCCGGCGGAATTTCTATGCAGCTATGCAGCGATATTGCTCTGAGTTTTTTTATTCCAAGATACGATATCAGAAAACAAGACCTTCACTTCATCATTCTCATATATATATATAGTGAGATATGCAGAATTCTAGAGAAGCACGCTATTACGTATTATTTATTGTTAATAAAGACAAAGTCCATAGCCTGTTGACTTTTTTATTTTTACAACGCGATTAATTATCTTGTTTTGCGATTAACCATTAAATTAAATAATTAAAATATATGTAAATGTACTTACTTAATTGTAATAATTAAAAAAAATATATTTACTTCAAAGAGCCTCAAATAGGCTCTTATTATAATAATTCTAAGGATGGATGGATAGATCTGTTTAAAATTTAGTACAGTAGGTAATAGGTACGTGTCTTTAGGTCTAGGTATATTTGAAACGAGCATTTGTTTGACGCAAGCAAAATGATGTCACAATGTAAGTTTAAATTGGGCTGAAAGTCGTTCCTGTGTATGTTGCTAGAAAACATGGATAACGAAGCTTTCAGATAATTATTTTATGCATGACAATCTCGACACACTAGGTGCGCCACCTGTGTCATTTTCAGGAGCGGATTTAAAAAATAAATAAATTAACATGATTCCGTCTTTATAAGATATTCAAATTAAAAAAAACTGGTTAAAATAAAACATATAAAAAACTTTAATTACTGCATTATAGAGCATAATTTATACTTAATACATCAAATTTTCTCAGTTTTAAAGCAACCTGTAAAATAGGTAGTTTGGTAGTTTGGTTTTACACTGACCACATTACACATTAATCATATTATAAGAGTTCGAGTGCCGCATGCATCGCTGCATTCCCTGCTTTGTAACTTCCATGTAGAGAGGTCACTTTTCTCTGCAGGCAACTGAACTAAGTATTACCTAAACTATGCATTCAACAGATTTGTTTATTAACCCTTTAACCGCCAGAGTCAGATATATAAGACATTACATATCCAGCTCATTTCGCCACAGTCTGATAAATAAGACAAAGATCTGATTTGGTTTTTACAGCACATTTTATAACTCTCGTAACTATGTCAACCTTACTCTGCGTGGTACAATTACTGTCGGTGGCGACACGAGCTCGCTCGATCAAAAATTGCTGGCGGTTAAAAGGTTAAAAAGCTTGTTACTTCTAGAATAAGGAGCCGGTTTAAGATATCAGTTTTAATTCTCCGTATACATTTCAGGCTTGGCCAGAAAAAATATATTAATGTAGGTATTGTAGGTGATACATTTTACTTTTTAATATTCAATTCAATGTTCCTGAAACTGTAATCATTTTAACGGAAAAGTGCCTGTGCGAAGAAGATAAAATTTTACGAGCAATCCGGTACAAATAAAACTTTTACACAAATAATATTAACTTAATAGCCATTAAAATAAATTGCCTATCAAATGTCAACGTCAATAAATAAAACCAAAATAAATACATTAAGAAAATGAGCTTATCTTATCATTATAAATAAAAATACCTACCAATTTCAAATAGCATCACAGTATCACACACTGAACATGGCAGTCACTACACGCGAACGTGTAAAAGTCCGGGAGATTCGGTCCGGGCGCGTCGTGCGACAACTTCGACGTCCGTCACGGCACTGGTAGCCCGGACGGCCCGAGCTGCGCGAGCCGGAACGCCGGAACAGGCCGCCGCTTTCAGCGATTCATGGCCAAATCTCTATGACAACCTATGAAAAAAATTGAGAAACTTTACACTTCGTTTTTCAGCCTAGACACTAAAATGATAGTTTGATTGATCCAATTTTTTCTAGTAATCTGTCTTTCTAGTGCAAAATTAAAACAAAAACGAACTATCTACATATATGTCAATTTCATTTTCAAAATATTTTCAATCATTTTCCACTTACATTACGTTAATATGTAAATATACTTTCAAATTGGGGATTAGCCTTGTATTGTAAATGTAAAAAAGAAGTAAATCAAATTTAATGCCAAAAATATTTCCCATTCGTCACAACTGTAAATAAAAATTGTTACAGAGCAATTACTTACTGCAAATCAAAATGTATCTTTCTGTAAAACGTAAACTCCCTATAATTTACTTGATATTATTAAAAAAAATAACGCTTATAAAAGGGTTACATCGTAAAAAAGCGTTTCGATAGCATAGAAAACGTTAAAGATATTTACCATTCAAATGAAGCGTAAGAATGAAATACCTGCGCGCGATAGTGTTCCTAGTTTGCTTGCTTTTCTTGTCATTTTCTTTAGAAAATTCATTCTTGGCCGTAATATTCTAAATTACCCGCTATATTCTTTTTCTTGCCGAGAAGCCGCGAAATATGAAAGGAGCCGATAATACGTACGCAATAAACAATATCTTTTTATAGCCGCAAGACCTACCAGCGTATCTTGAGAACTGGAGTGCAACAGTCATAAAAAACATAATCAGAAACAAGAACAGTAATTCCAAAAAAGTCGTCGCCACGTACCCGACCTCTTTCTGATGATACCTCTGAGTCAAACAACTTTTGTGCGTGGTCTAAGTTTTTTAATTATGTTTCCTTGGTCCAACTCATTTAGGTTTATGCGAGAATTTGTGTTTGTTGCGTCAGCATCAGCATCAAGGATACTTTCTGTAACACGTCGTTGTTTTGTTCTCTATCTAAGTTCAGTTAAAAACCTGCATCAAATAAATACCTGCGTGCTTTAGTGACAAACACCTTGTCAATAAATAATAATGATCTCATTTTATTTTCCCTGACTTTTTATTACATAGGTTATATCTTTGTTTTTCAAGTTAATTATTTAATATAATCAAGTACCGTCAGATAAATATACAGGGTGCCCAGTAATTAATGGATAACGTTCTAACCACCGACAGGGCACCTTAGGCTGGTCCAGAAAATGCACTTATAGGTCTAATAAAAGTTTCGTGGTTTTCGAGATAATCGCACTTTTCTAAATTTTAAGCTATTAAAAAAGACAGAAAAGTTCGATTATCTCGAAAACCACGAAACTTTTACTAGACCTGTAAGTGCATTTTCTGGACCAGCCTAAGGTGCCCTGTTGGTGGTTAGATGGTTATCCATTAATTACTGGGCACCCTGTATATTTTGTCCGAAGTTGTTGTTCAGTTTTGATATATACAAAATGCACATTTTTTTTATAAATTTATGTTATAACTAAGATTTATATAAAACATTAGGTACTCACCCACAATTTAAAATTTTCATTAAAAAACTAACCTACATGTTTTAGCCAACCACAAAGTCCCTGTATTAATTGTAAAAAAGGAGAACATTCATTATGAGGACAAACTTAAATCAATTTCAAACAGAAATTAAAACGCTTTCCATCATGCATTCAAGTTACTTTGTTCGCTGCGTTCGTTCTTTTCTGAATAGCGCCAATTGATAAGTTGCAGCTGCAGCAAGTTTTCAGATTTCTTTTTATACTAGAGCTAAAAGTTGCTTCCTACATTAGATATATGCTATTGAGGTGATAATACCGAAATTAATTAAAGAAAAATATATTATGTTAATTATTTTTATTTGTAGGGCTTGGTTACTTTTTTAGTAGATATGTGATATACAATATTTTATTGTAATAAATAATCAAAAGGATAACAAAGACATCAATATACACTGAAATCTCGAAATAAGATGTCAGTTCCATAGCCTTTGAAACTTATCCAGCCGAGGTATTTTTATAAAGAAAGGTTGGCTCCATATTAATTCTGCAAATTAATTCCGAACAGTATGTCCGAACGTTAAACAAAAATATCGTATTTGTATTTTTCCATGTTAATAGAAAGTAGCACAAATAATTAAAATCCGTCACTTCAACCGGTACTTTATTAAATACCATAAAATCGCAGCCCGGGTTTTACGAAATACTCAATTGCGTATAATTACGCCAATTTTGTTTCCTTATACGTTAAATACTCGTATCTACCACATTCTCTTTGATTTGCTACAGCATAATCAAATCCTCGATTCCGTAATATTATTACGACCACAAAAAGAAGGCAAATAAGATTTGGAATTGTACAAAAGAGTTCCGTAGCACGCTTTACTAGGTATTAGATTTTTGGACACATTTCTTCCTTCCTAAGTCATGACATCAAGTCTGTCCACACTAATGCCATCGGACTCTATAGGTCTTATCTTAAGTTTTGCATTTAATAAATTTTAACTTGACACCGTTAGGTGTCTTATTTATTATATGAGCATATTATTCATACATAATACATACGTCTGAAACTAAAATTTTATGGCAAAAAAGTCATCATATATCTTAAACAAATATATTACTTAGTATAGCAATTTGAAGATAAATATAAATAAGCTATGATTACGTGTGTAACTAGTATGTTCTTCTAGCTCGTTTACCGCAGCACCAAAAAAACCCTAATTATCGTCGAACATTTGCTTCTTTGCTGATTTGTTTTTGTATTTGTTGTTTTTACCAATTACCTACAGTGATGAGAAGAATAAAATCACACACACAAATTATATTGTGCGATTCAGGTATATCGCATGAACAACAGAAGATGTAATTTTGTTAGTCTTTCTCCAAAACCACACAGAGTCAATGCCGTCCTCGAAACGTCGGAGGTAATTTTAAATTTTAAGTATACACGATTAAGTTCCTATAAAGTAAATAATAAAAAACTCATGAACTCATTACTCTATAATGCAGTAATTTCAGTACACGGCCGCAAACATCAAATTACTATTTTTTGTTGTTAGGTGTGTCTAACTCACTCTCAACACCGTGCCAGGTAGTCACAACCATATAAATAACACATAAACAATAAAATAAAATTGGATACGGATTCCCAGAAAACATTTATCTCCAGTTTTACTACTGATTTTATTATCATCGTGATCGTCGTTGCGTAAGGGGAGATGTGATCTCATTATACAGAGCGGGCCATTATTTTTGTTCATATTTGCTTTATGCCTGAGCAGACATCACACGACATGGCGCCTTCATTTTCGTTTCCTCGTCGTTACACCGCTAATATACTTCAAAAGATCTGCCGAAAATCTGGAGGCCGATTAAGATTAACAAATAGATGCCAATTTCATCTCATTATGTTATCTCATCATAAGATAAGATTATTTTGATTTATTTTGAAATGCGCTGTGAGTAAATCAAAACCAGATTTTTAAATTTAAACCTAAAACTATATGATCGACGTCGACGTAGGTTGACGAAAAGGAGGGACGAGGGCCTTCCACAAATCACAAACGAAGTTTTGACTCTCTGACGTACTAGTACTTTAGTAAGTGCGACTTTGTAGTTTTGCCTCGAACAATCGTGGTTCGCGGTAGGCCCTCTGATTCATTATTATTGCAATTTACTTTGCCGGGCTCACCGTCAATGATACTTAAAATGATTGGCTTTGTGCGAAGTTGGTGGTGGGGGGTGGTGCAACACCAACGCACGATGTGGTGAAAATATTAAATTTCGTGGGGCGACATTTTCATATTATTTGCTAGCTGCCCACACACTGCCACAGTCATGCACGAGGCGATGCACGCGACAAACTTTTAAAAACGAATCCTTATTGAGCTAGGTTGATTTGTGTAAGATTTTTACCAAAATATTTATTTATAAGTATTGTACGTAAATGTCAATGAAATCGTGATAGCTATTTTATTATGACTGATCTGTAAAATAATACTTCACTACCTTTCGTAATTCATAAAATTAACTGGTTAGTTACCTAATTAATTGTGGAATTTTATTTTAAAATATTTTTTTTGGTAAAATTATGAGATAATAGGTATTTTAGGGTCGGGCCGGTTTTGAAGGTGAAAATTGAACGATCAGTTTGATGTAATGTAATATTAATAATATCTGGGATACTGTTTAGGCATATTACTAAATATGTAATACTTATGTAAGAGCTTTATCACGAACAGAACTAAAGACAGTAAAAACATTGTTACAACGGTGATTCCGCTCCACGATAATGAAATTAATGAATCCACCCGCATCCGCATTCAAATATGTCATTGTTACAATAAGTTCGCAAAGAGGCAATCTAAATGTATGGCGCGGGCCAGGGTCCTCATAATCTGGATCAAAAGCGTAATCCTTTAGGGTCACATCAAGTGCCATAAATATGTAAATTGAATTGAACGGCTAATACAGTGCGGCCAGAAGCAAGTAAAACTGAAGACTGTTAATCAAAGTCGCGTTACAGCATCATCAAACCCAGTTATCATTGTTGCAATTCGTAGAAAATAAGGATCGGCATAAAAACGTTATACATATCTTCAATTCGTCTTTAGTACATAACTTCCACTAAGTATATTATTTTCTGAATCTTTATTTTTTACTTTAAACTATTTTTACTCAGGGGCCTTACCATGATTCAGTTTAGGTCCTAAACAGAATCGCAATAAGAACATCATGGTAAGGCCCCAGCTCTTATTATTGTGAATTCAATGGATATACGTAAACGTCTTGGTAAAATTATTATTATTAACTACTTTAATATTTTACTTGGGCGACGTTGGGTGCCAAGTTTAAATTTTACAAACCCTGATTTTCAATGAATTGCAACATTGATAACGAAACATCTTTGTTATTTAGTTTACAAAAATGCATCGTATAAGGTAGCCACAAACCGCACCACTGTTTTACGAAAAGTTACCAGTTTTTATTATTTACTTGCCTGTGACGCGACGCAATCTACGCGTATATCATTTACATGTCGAACTATGGCTATTATCTTAACGGCCAGTTCTCTTGTACTCAGTTTACCTCGCATTATAATCCTCAATGCCAAATAAACAGATACCTATACACATTAATTACCAGCGGATTAATCGATTAGTTAATTATTACTGGCAATATAAATGTAGTCTGACAGAACTACACCTGACAAGTTAACACACAAAATTGTACGATAATATAACAAATTACTTCCGCGTAGCGTAAAATATTCCACAATTCCAAAATAAAAGGTGTAAAGTTCATAAATAGTATCGGAATCGGAATTATAATATGTACTAGTATTTACAAACTGCCTAAAACAGGCTTAACAAACCCACTACGAGTACACTACATTTAACAAGTATTTAAAAATACTAAGAAATGAGATTAATAGTAAAGTCACAAGTAAAACTTGGAAATGTTCATTCGTATTTATGGCGGATGACATAGGTATTTAGATACTTTTTCACCCGACCTCCAAAAAAGGATAACATTTCATAGACAACAATTTCATCGTCAGATTAGGTACACTTTTACAAACGTTTTACTTGTTCTAGTCAGCTTTTACGTAGCTGAGATTGTTCGGATGAGATTTCCCCGATTTATGTGGGGAAGCAGTTGGTGCTTAACCTATAACTAGCTTTCCTTGTGTGTGCACTTAGTTGTCTAACACCGTGGAACACTAACTCCAGTCAAACGCATTATCTAACCATTCTAACCTAACAACTCGAGTTTTATAATGAACTACGTATATTTTGAACTTCACTTCATACCTGAATTTTGATCAGATTATTTTGAACATGTATTTGCATTTTCTAAATACCAGTTTTGAAAAAAAAAATGAAAATGAAAAATGTTTATTTGTTAACAAAGAGGGTACAGTTGTAAAGGTTGGAGTCTTCTAGTAAGTATAAAATACTTGTAACAGAAGACACCGCTCTTCCATATAATCTAAGGCTTAGAACTTAATTAACAAATATAAGTAATAACAATATTGTTGTCTAAGAAGAAAATAATATAAACTTAATATTGGGAATATTAACTAATTACTTATCTATTACTAATACAATTTTATTTGTTTTGATTTGATTGGAATAAATTTTAATCTAATACAAATTTCCTAAAAAGTGTGTGTGTGTGTGTGTGTGTGTGTGTGTGTGTGTGTGTGTGTGTGTGTGTGTGTGAGAAAGAGTGTGAGTACATGTACGTCTATTCTATATTTGGTGTGTGGGTAAATAGTTATGTATTATAATAAGAGAGTCTCAATTTCATCATAGCTTTGTGATTTTAACCATTCTGTCACAACTTTTTTACATTTAAATAGCTGCAGAGGATAGATATCTACTTTTTTATTAATTTTGTTATACAGGTGAGCTGAAACCTTATTGAACTGAATCTTGTCAAATCGTGATTTGGTAGGAGGTATCGGTGCAATAGTTTTAAAATCTACTTTATTAGTTTTATGTAGCTAAGACAAAATAAAATCGAATGATCAAGTTTAATTTGCCTTCGCAAAATACACTCTTCATTGAATTCTAAAGATTTTTTTATCTACTGAATGTAATGGAATCCGTTTATACCTAATCTCCCTTCAATAAAGCTTATATCTTGATTCTGAAATCCCTTATTGATTAATTATTACAATAATTCCTGAAACGCTTCGTGAAGACGTACCTAATCGAAGCAATCCTACTGACGTTTGGCAACAAAAGGCTTTGCTGAAAAATGAAAGAAGTATTCCAATTCTATGGAACAAAGCTGATATTCTATAAGCTTGCTTCACTTTCGTTCGAAAACTGTTCGATTTGCTGAAAAAGATTTTCCGTCTCAGCCGGGTCGTGAAAAGATTTTATCGCACGAAGCAATTATTCTTGTAGTTGTTTGGCCAAGGTTTTCTATGAAAGCAATAGACGAAGCGAAACCTAGAACCTTTTTCTACGTAATGTTCACATTAATAAATAAACTATCAACCGTTATCAATATCACTTAAGATGCAAGAATCATGTAATTATTTTTTATATAAAATATAGCCCGTTTGATGTCCCTATAGAAAATAAAGTTCAAAATTGGATAACCAGCAGCTTGTAATTTTCTATTATTATCTCGTAAGGAATATTTTATGTCAATGCTTCTCAGGCCCTTAGTAACACTTTGACCCGTGTCAAGTACAAGTAATTTTAAATAAACGCTTTAAATTACTATGCATCAGGAGGAGGTACCGTAATGGCCTCTTAGGCAGCACAAACGTGCGGTCTGACCCATTACGGCTTTTATGCAACACTTTAAAGTAAATAATGCCGAACAAATGAATGAATAAAAAAACAGTCAAGTCAGAGTTTTGTACTCAGAGTCTTGTAGCACATTTGTTGAAAATTACCCAAAGGTAATCAGATTTGTTTTTTTTTGGATCAACTCCTTTATGTGTATTTAATTAATATGGTACAAAACAAACTATAATATTTAAATAATTTACCAAGACTTTTATTTTTTATAAATTTAAAAAATGCTAGTAGGTTCTGACGGCATAATAAAGACGCATATGTTTAAAATAAGAGGGCAAACTAGGTACCAATCCACCAATATCATCAAATATTTGTACTACCGAGTAGGGTAACTGAATCTTTATGCAGTCATGTTTAGCATAATAATTAAAAAAAAAAAGATTTTTTTTTATTCGATTCAACAATTTATTTTTTAGATAAATGTACCGAAATGGTCCTAACATTTCAACTTTCTTTGACTATAGGACCCTAAAATGTAAATCGCTACAGTAATTCCGGCATGAAAGCATCGAGTAAATAGCGCCATCCGCGGCGCGATCGCTTAAAATAAAATAGGTGGTGTTCTTGAATGGATGTTAATCAATTAGACTAAGTGGGACGTTTGTCAGTGTAGCTATGGAAGAAGCATATGTTAAATATCGGAAGGGTTAATCATTTAAATAGACTTAAAAGTAACACTTAATCAAACCCAGCCGGATATCATTGTCATTTGTGTTAGATAACATGTTAATTTTGGAAAGGGCCAACACGTTGTTGAGAAATATGTAAGTACGGGATGATACAGACGACTTGTTCGTAAGTTATTTACGTTTCTACGTCACCACAAATGTATGGTTTTTATAATAATATTTTTGTAATATTCAATTGCAACATGGTCTAAAAGCTGCTTTCAACTACACCCATACAAATTTTTGAATATAACCAACCCTTTATTTAATTAGTTTCTTAAGTTAGGCTTTTATAATATTTTTATAAAATTGAAATGAAAAATACATCACAGAACATATAAAAAGATACATTAAGTATAGAAATAAAATAAAGATGTATATTTTAGGACGAATACGATGAATTTACTCGTACTTAGTCCAAATAAACAACTTAAATATAAATAACTTACACTTAAACTACGTATTCTCTTAATAAGTAAATAAGTGGAATATATTGTAGGTACCGGTTGTTGTTGTTGTTTAGCCAGTTGATTTAACTTGAATATAATTTTAATAACATTCATTCATTCATTATTTATTCATAAAACATAATATTTTACATGTCAAATAAGGTACATAAACAATTTATACACTCAGATCTTAGGTAGATAAGTATTTAACACGTACATATAGGTACTAATTTATTTCTGCATGCATTGCATTATTTTCGAAGTAGGTTTGAAAATAAGGTTCGTAACTTAGATTTAAATATTTGGGTCACTGCACGCCTCGACAAATTCGTCAATGGCAGTGAACGCATATAAACCATGGAAGTATTCTGTCCGCTCAATTATGACCCAACGTAAAGTATTCGATTGTAGGCGGTGCTTACAGAGTGTTCGATTGGCAACTTCAGTTCGGCCGAGATGACAGTCAGTGACGGATGGCTAAATTAGTTTATAAAAACTACGTTTTTTTGTAATTAAAAATGTCTTCATGTGTCGTGAAGTGGTGCAGAAGTTATTTTAGTTCATATCAAGGACAGTGGAATCACTTTTCACTTGTAGTAAACAGATAACTTCAGTAAAATTTGGAATAAACATGACGACATTTTTTCAATACTATCGTGCTAAGCTAAAACGTAATAACTACATACGACTTTCATAACAACATACGACTTTTTAAATTGCGAGGATAATAGGGATGGTTTTATGCCAAATGAAGTAGACTATTTTATTAACTTATGTTTGGTTTAGGTGTTTTCTATATAATTATAAATGTAGTAATAAATTCCTTCTTACAGATTTGTATTTTCCTTTTTTATTTCATGAGATGGAACTATAAAAAAACTACCTAGTTTTTGCTGAAACTATGATAGGAGCTATGAGACCTAAAGGATCATAACATTTTCCAATAAATGAAAGAACTGTTCTTTTAGTATGATTGCTATCCTCATCATAGGGGGGACACTCAAATGTTAAGGTGTCTGTAGTAATATCGTACTTCAGACCTAAAGTTTTTATCACATTACTTGAATCTAGATTTATTTGCTCAAAGTACTTCAAATTTTCTGGCAAATCGTCCAAAACAGCTGGGTAGCTAGAGCACCATTTATGTAATTTAAAATTACCTAATTTAAATAACTCAATCAACTCATTTTTAAGTTGGTAAAGATCATTAATATCATCTGAACCAGCTATGACATCATCTACATATGTATTATTTAAAATGGCTTGAGACGCAAGCGGGTAATCATGTCCAAATAATTTTACAAGCTCTATCAAACACCGAGTAGCTAGAAATGTAGAGCTCTTTAGGCCATATGTAACTGTCTGAAGCTGAAGGCAGCGGATTGGCTGGCTAGGACTGTCCCGCCAGAGGATATTTTGAAGGCATCTATGTTCAGGGCTGACAAAAATGCACCTAAACATTTTTTGAACATCACATATCAAGGTGAATAAATAGGTCAGAAACAAAATTAATATGTCAAAAAGCTCACCCTGCACGACAGGTCCATTCAGCGAGTTTGCTTTGTGCCAAGTCAAAAGTGGCCCCACTGGCTAAAAGCCTTACTATACCGCAACTGGAACTTAACAGCGCTCTACTATTGGCACAGCTGGCATCTAGAGTCAGCGAAAAGCTAAAAGCTAGATTTGCGCATAATACATATTTATACAGTGACTCACAAATAGTTTTGTGTTGGCTCAAGTCTACAAAAACAAAGGTCAATACTTATGTTAATAATAGGGTGAAGAAAATTCTAGAACTTACAAATCAGGATCAGTGGTCCTATGTAAAGTCATGTGACAATCCCGCGGATTTGGTTTCCCGCGGAGTGGAGCCCCAAAGCTTGCAAGGAAAGCAATTGTGGTGGCACGGCCCTGAATATTTGTCACACAGGGATTATTTGCACCCTGCATTTGATAACAAGGCTCTCAGTCAGGACTTACATGATAAGCATTTTGATGTTAATATTAACGAAGGTTTATCTTGCAATGTTAGTCAGCGGGATGATTCATTCACGCACCTCTTTGAGAAATATTCTAGTCTACATAGGCTTCAAAATGTTATAGCGTATATTTATCGCTTTTATAAAAATGCTTCAAAGTCAGGTGATAGATATGACTCTACATTGCTAACCCCTAAAGAGCTTCAAGAAGCGTTACTTGTCATAATAAAAAATGTGCAAAGGAAACATTTTTCTAACGAAATAGAAACATTGCTATCGGCACAGCTATCGGGTAGGTCTCTTAAATCAGGGATAGCAGATTTACATCCTTTCGTGGACCAGCGTGGTGTCCTTCGCGTGGGCGGCAGGCTGCAAAATGCAGACATTTCGCAAGCTAGAAAGCATCCGCCTATTCTCCCGAAAGGGTCATTTTTTACTTCGTTATTGATTAAAACGGAGCACTTGCATCTTTTGCATGTGGGTGCCAGAGCCGTTCTGAGTTCCTTGGCTCAAAAATATTGGATAATTAATGGTATTAGGGAGGTAAAGAAGGTAGTGAACAAGTGTGTCACATGCTTGCGTCTGAAGGCTGAAGCTGCAAAGCAGCTGATGGGTTCTCTGCCTGTAGAGAGGATTACAGCTAGTAGAGCTTTCCAGCATGTTGGAATTGATTTTTGTGGTCCATTTAGCACGAAAGTTGCCAGAATACGAAAACCTCTTGTTACAAAAAGCTATATTGCCCTTTTTGTATGTTTCGCTACAAAGGCAATACACGTAGAGTTAGTGTCGAACCTAACAACTGAAACCTTCCTAGCATGTCTCGATCGTTTCATATCTAGACGTGGCATGCCCACTATTATCTATTGTGATAATGCTAAAACTTTTAAAGGTGCTGCAAACCAGCTCAAAGAATTGTATAATTTACAATGTTCAAATGAACATAGAGATTCTGTGTATCGATATTGTAATAAGAAATATATTTCATTCAAGTTTATACCAAGCTATGCGCCTCAATTTGGAGGCCTCTGGGAAGCCGGAGTCAAGAGTCTCAAATTCCATTTAAAACGTGTGGTTGGAAATCATTGTTTAACGTTTGAGGAGTAAAGACTCGGCGATCGTTCAATTTGAAGGGGTCTTGAACTCGAGACCCTTGCTATCCTTGGATCCTAATGAGGGCAAATACTTGACACCAGGTCATTTTCTTATTGGTACGGCGATAACAAGTTAGTTGCAAAGTCGTCCCAAGTGGAAGCATGACTTACCAAATTTAAAAATAGGTGATTTAGTTCTTGTGAAAAATGTAAACACTGCTCCTTTGTGTTGGCCAATGGGCCGCATAGTTAAGATATTTCCTGGAAAGGATGGTAGAGTTAGAGTGGCCGAGGTGAAAATGGGGGACAAATTGTATGTCAGACCTATTACGAAGCTGTGTCCTTTACCTCTTGACTAAATGTTGTGTCTCGTTAAATTCTTGTTTTTGATCTGTAAATCTAAATTAAACTCAACTCGCCCGGCCCAATTATGTTCAGGACAAGTCTGAACATAGCTTATAAAATATTGTATGTTTAACCTTAGTGTTAATATTTGTTGCTTGCAACATTTTAGGATAAGTTTGTCTGTGGCGCGCTGTCAGCGCTCTCTTCATTCTGTGCCATAACTGATGTAGTAGCTTTTAAAAATTAGCTTTCAATAAAAGTTGATTATTATATAAATCTAATCGCATTTTGATTCAAACACAAATTAATAATCAAATTTGGTATTGTCATTTTACATTACTTTCCATTCAGATTCCCACAAGATGCTATTCGCAGAGAACTATGGAAAAAAGCTGTCCAATTAGAGAGACATGAAATTGAGTGGATGCCTGGCAAGATATCTAGAATATTATGTTCTATTCATGAGATAACCCGTGAGATAATCATACCCGGTCTCCTATATGTAGATACATTTTTTTCTATCACGCTTTCACTGAATTAATTTAACAAATACACACATTATCTGAAAATGTTGATCATTTGAATCCACTCTCTACTGTCACATATATGTAGGTTCTCTCTCAAGCCATTTCCGTCAGTAGAAAAGAGCGGCAAATTTAGAAAATGTAAGCGCGCGAACGGTTATGGTCCTATACAAAATTTTGCGCCTTTTTCTACTGACAAACTTGCTTGACCGGCTATATACATAATAAAATATTTCCATTGGAACTGAAAGTGGGGATTTATTGTGACTCCGCCTGTTCAAATGTTTTTGACCCGATTCGTGTACCCATGTAAATTTTGCAGGCTGTATAGCCTGTCCGATTTCTAAGATCAAGTTCGCCATACATTTACTATGGCGTACTTGATCTTAGAAAAACGGACAGACTATACCAGTACGGCTACCATCAGTTTGGCACTGACATAAACGCCGTCGAGAACGTAATTTACTTTCTATACATCTCGCTCGTACTCGCATATTAGTGCAAACGAGATGTATAGAAAGTAAATTACGTTCTCGATAGCGTAAATGACTCATGGTACGGGCTCTGAACGTGACTTCACACTGCCATACAGATTGATAATAAAATATACAAAATACTTATTATAGCGGAATACATTTATACAACAATGAATATTTAATTATGTTGAGTTAGTATGTCATTTAATTTCATAACAACATTTTAACTAGTTATGTTTTAATCTGCATTAAATTATTATACGTGAATTATTTGACTGGTTCTTCAATGTATGGCATAAACCTATCCCTGTCCAAGTCATATTCTAATCAAATATGAACCGCGAACTCTCAGCGGCCAGTACGTACAGCAAGAAGGTTATTAGCGGATTAATGTCGCTGATTGGTAGTTATTGACATTATATGCATTTCATCTACACTTAGCTGTGTACGTTAGTGTAATAGAGACAGGCTCTGTAAACGTATCGTCTTATTTAAATGTAGGCGTAATTGTGTATGTGTGCTAATTTGGCCCGAGAATTTGAACGGTAATGTTCCCAAAGGCGGTTTCCAGTTATATGCTTTCACTGGTCAATGGTATAACAAGTGAGGCTTGTTAGTAATGTTTTTAGGCGATTTGCAAAAACAGCATCGCTTTGTACTAATTTCATCTCCATAGGTAGTGAGTTATATAATCTTGCACCCGTGACACGGAGCGACCTTACGTACCTTCTCCAACATTTGCAAGATTTAATTGCGTTATTTTTGCTTGCAGGAGTAAGTATAATTTCGTCCTCCGAATTTCAAAATCTCGAATTTTCTTATTTCATTTCGGTTCAACGCAGTAAGTACTTAATGTGCACGTTTAGGGTAAATCCTAAAATCTTCGCAAAGGAAGCGCAAAATGTTTCAGTTTTACAGCCCAATGAATTCAGGAGCGCTCGTTAGTTGTGAATATTTCAGTTCTGATATATGTGGTTGTGGGTACTTGCTTACCGTATCGCTTGTATTAAATAGTAAGCTTCAACATTTTATAAAATATAACGTAACGTAAATTTAAAATTTAAAAAACCCCCGACTATAAGATTATAAGAGCTGATGATCTTCAAACGGCTGAACAGATTTTCATGAAACATGGGTAAGAACACTCGGGATAAAATTATCTATGACACAAAAAAAACTAAACGAAAATCGGTTCATCCGTTTGGGAGCTACGATACCACAGATAGATACACAGACAGACACGTTAAACTTATAACACCCCTCTCTTTGCGTCGGGGGTTAAAAATTACAAAATTTATGAATGCAGCTAATTTACGACATCACTGTCACTTTTTATCACCTTTATGGCCACAGTTTTTTTGTGTCACAGCAAGTTAAAGAAGCCTGGAGTCCGCTAGAATTGGCGTAGGTACTCATTTTCACAAAAGCGAATGCCTTTTAACAAAAGGGGAAACTAGACCTAGTTTTAACTGGTCCAGTTTATTCCGATTCCAATTTCGAAAAATTCATTGATTCACTCAAAATCATACAAACGGTAGTATGGAAACCGTACGCTTTACTTATTGGCTTGTGTTAGTCTATATACCTATCGTAGGTACACATTTATAAGCACATTTCTAAATCTTACGCATTTTAAAAATAATGCCAAGGAGTAGGTAAGTACACGTAACTTTTTCATAGAATTTCGTCATCTACGTTATTAGTCTTTCCATTAATCTTATACTCGTACTATAAATTCAATTTCTGTTTATCTTATTTAAATCACGCTACAAAAATTACTTACTTTATACGGCCCGTTTATTAATAACGACCTGAAGCTCGGATAAAACATGTAGGCACTGCCCCAATCTCCCGCGCAACTTAAAAAGGGCGTAAAATAAGCGCCTCCTTATTGAACATAATACTTTGTGAATTGTCAAAACAACTAAACAACCCCAGCCTACTTTATCATTAATGCACTTAATGGCTTAATTTATGTCGTCGGCTTTTAGGCCCTGTTTAACTACCCCCACTAATTTGAATAATTGCATTATGTTTACTTGCTCAGGATTTTGTTGACTTTTGCCTTCAAAGCAAAAAGGTTACACTTAAAGCTCTGCGCATCTATTTTATTCCGGTTAAGAGCCACCACACAAGAGAACACCACATTTGTCTATTGAATATCACTAACAGGATACCATCAAGGTCTCGTGGTCCTATTGTGCACTAAATTGCAAGAATAAAAAGTTAGTTTACGTTACTTAAAAAAACCGGCCAAGTGCGAGTCGGACTCGCGCACGGAGGGTTCCGCACCATCAACAAAAAATAGAGCAAAAAAATCGTGTTTGTTGTATAGGAGCCCCCCTTAAATATTTATTTTATTTTATTTTTAGTACTTGTTGTTATAGCGTGAAAATTTCGACTGTCTAGCTATCGCGGTTCATGAGATACAGCCTGGTGACAGACGGACGGAGGGACGGACAGCGAAGTCTTAGTAATAGGGTCCCGTTTTTTACCCTTTGGGTACGGAATCCTAAAAATGAAAGATCTAGAGTATTTATGTGGTCAACCAGTGAGATAATAAAGCGTTGGTTGCACGAACCCAGAGCAATATTGACATAGTATCTCCGCCAAAAGAGTTCTTAAGAATTAGTATTAATGTCTGTCTGTAAAATATCTTTGAAAATTTAGGGCTGATTAATGGATAGTCATTTTTGGAATCGATACAATTATTTTCGGAGAGTATCCGTTAACGTAGTTTAATCGAAATAATTAGGTCGAAACGACAAATTATAAAACTTTTAAATTACAAAGGTTTGCTTATAGTATTGGCACCATCGTTACATTACAACAACTATACAAGCACTACTTTCACATCGAGTTAAATAGGCCCTTTAGTACTTACTTAATTCGATAGCCAACGATTTATTGAATAGGACCCAGCTGTGTTTATATCCATCCAATTTGCGTTGTTAACTAAACGCATCTATTAAAATCGATTGGTTCCCAAATATTGATAGGAATCAGAACAAATCACACGCCCATGCAGTCTGCCACATATCACACAGGTAGTTCTTTATCTATTCTTCATAGATTCCTGTTTAGGTTTGAATGTGTTATTTGATGCTACCCAATATTTGTTATTGTTGTCAGGAACAGAAAATAGAATAGAATAGAATAAATGTTTATTGTATAAATTTGTTTTCTTGAAGAAAAGGCTCAATTAATGTTAAAGGTTTCTGCCCACTACACTGTATCATACCATGACCGTGCTATGAACATATCAAGCACGGAATGTAACGCGACACGGACTACAATGCCCACTACACCGTGTCCACATAGTTTCATATCCGTGCATAACAACCTAAAAAATGGACTTGTAGTGGAGTGGAGCGTAAGCAGCTAATTCAATACCGAGAATACCTTTATTGTTCTTGCAAACCACCAAGCAAACAGTAGACAAACCAATGGCAATAATTTTCTTTCAAACGGGTCACTCAGGTTGTTTTGTAGACATTTCCATGCAAAGCGTCGCGTTATTATATATTGTTCATGTGTATACGAGTGTAACCATGTCATAATTTTGGTGAAAATATCTCAGTAGGGGGGTATCGGTCCTACAAACATGTTATCATTGTTACCCGACGAACGGACTAACTAATCCATTAATCCCTGACCACACTATACATAATCCAGGTAGTCGCATGTAAACACGTAATGGACCGTCGCAGGATGCCGATAGATATAACAGCGGACTGCGGCTTGCCTTGTCGCCGTGCGCACCTGCGGACACCTAAAGCACAGAATAAGTAATAGTATTATCATACAGAACGGCCACGCACCGCCCCGCCCCGACTCGGATTACCTCGCCCCGCGACTGGCCGCGACATGAATCTGACGGACTTCTGGCATGCTCTCAGTAGAGCGACTTACGCACACATACACAATAACGCGTGTACACAGACGTGCCGCGCACACATATACGCAAATCATTTATGATGTATGGCGTGTCCGCCCTGTGCCTAGAGCACGGAAGAAAGAATGAGCGCGCCGCGCTCTGACCTAGAGCAAGGAATGCCAGGGATCGTTTGACCGCAACTATTTGGAGACTACTCTTCAAGTAGCACAAAAATTCACACTTAGTATTCTTAGACGACTGAAAACTGCTTTGAGATTTCTACTAGTGAAACAAAAGTTTTCGACACTCAGACCTATGCGAATTTTAAAATCAGGTACCTACATTACCCACAGCAGCACATCTCACTCGCACGGTGATATAGATGCGGGCAAGTTATACGTCTTTTTACTAATAAGTAACTAATTTACTAGTACCCTTTACAAAACAGTTGACTCTGTTTGATTCGTTATAATTGTCGAGATTCTCCCATTATAAATAAAGAATATAGACTGCTGTTTTGCAAGGAATCAGCATTTTTTAAGACAGGCAATGTTGGTTGGGCATGATAAGCAATGTTGAGTAAGTTAACGGTACTTTATACAAATAAATCGCATTATTGTGTCTACAAGGACCCATCAAGCAAATATGTTTTTAAATTTGACTACAATACATGAAAGAACAGCGTACGGTACGGTACGGTACGCTGCGTACCTATTAAGAAAGGCCACAAAAGTGAACTAACTATTCGGCTAAGAAAATAAGGCCGGTGTAGAGGGTCCTCTTTCTAAAGGCTCTACAGCAATGAAGGTTATTAGTAAACCTTTGCACAAATTACAATTCTCAGTTGTAAATGTACAAATTAATGTTTACATATCCAGTACAGCAGTACAACATTATCATTTACCATAACTGCATCATTTCAGCAGTATTGTTTTAGGATGTGTAATGTAATGAATTAGCATAATAGAGCATCTGGGTTAGTAGTTAGTCAACAAAGGCGAGAAAGCCGGCCGCGGCCGCACATGCACTCCCCAGATTGCAGCCACTGCACCAGTGACATAAACGTATGGACTTATTTGTACTACGTTTTTAAAGATCTAGACCCTACGGCCACTGGTCTTTCTTTCGGTTACTGGTAGGGTTTGCAAGATCCGTCAATTTTTCGGATCCGGATATTTCGGATATTAAAATTTGACGGATCCGGATATCCGGATAATTCGGATAATACGGATCTGTATCAAGAAAGGTGACGAAATTTACAACTTACATACAAGGAACAGCTAGTAAAATGTAAAATGGACATATTTTAGTTAATTACAATTATTAATAATTATTATTATTATCTCAAAACGATATAAATATGTATAATAAGATATTCAGTGTAGTCTTAATTAGGTATTCCTATTAATAATATTATGCATTTTTTTTTAGGAGGCCGTAGTCGATTTGTAACCGAAAAAGCCAAAAATGAAGTAATTAAAGCAAATTTATTTCTATATATCTGCTCAGAAGAATTAATTCTAAAGGTGCCTAAAAACACCGCTTTAACTTCGGCGTTTTTTCTTAAATTTGCCATTATACGCTCACAAAATAGAAAATGGAGAAAAAGTTACATTTATGTACTTTTATTATTTTATACCGGTGTGGTGTGATATAATTTATACTATTAAAAAACGTACTTCCTTTACCTTGGTAAAATAGCTATACCTTCAGTCGTTCGACTGAGAAAAATGGCTTAGAAAAAGTATCTAACTCATTTATTCAGTCCCCATTACAACAATCTTCCATTATAGGTATATATAAATCCAGTTAATTACTGCAAAATAATGTAAAATTACTACAAAAGTTTCGGGAAATTAAGAAATTTGGGCTACAGCTTCTTAATAACGAGATAAAAATATCAATATTAGTTACTCAGCAGCACATCAAGCACATGTTATTTATGTTAACAGAAGACTGGGAACCGACACGATAACACAAAAAAGTCACTGATAACAACACGCACAAGCACTAATGATGTTCCAGGTAGACGACCCAAAGGCGACTGAGCGAAAACCTGATAACAATTACTTTAAAACATACAAATATTTACCCTTATTCCAGTCAGGAGGCATGCAGGTAGCTCGTTTTAATACTGTTACTGTTACTACTGTTTAGTTTAAGCAATATTTGTATTTATTTTATGACGTTATCGCGTACCAATAACGCGACCAATGCAATATTTAACGGATCCGTGAGATCCGAAATATCCGGATCCTATGAGACGTTGGATCCGGATCTTATATTTGACGGATATCCGGATATTTCGGATATCCGGATATCCGGATCTCAAACCCTAGTTACTGGTCTTGGTAGAAAACCTACTGTAATCGGGCTCTTGTGGTTATATTTTCTAGACAAGGTATCTTTACTAAAACTCACAAACATATCGCGATACTTTTACAGATTTTTTTTAGTTTCCAAATTATATAGACTTATCAAAAAAACATGTCAAACAAAATCATGAAACATGATCTCCTGATACAATATAATGCGGCGAAGATTTTTAATATAAAACAATTTTAATGGATTACACATATTTAATTTAAAAAATATAGGTTTACGTCATGAGTACCTAACTATCGCGAAAATCGAAGCCAATATTATGAAACTCAACTGATAATTATTATGTGATGCCATAATATCACTAGTCATTTTATACATCGTCAGATGATTTTTTTAGGTATTATTATCAAATTAAAATGTACCTACTTAACAAAAAAATATCGGCAGTTTTCTCTAGCTGATTCGGAATACTACTTTTGCAGTAGGTATATTTTTATTATTTGGAGAATTTCTCCAGACTAATTTACATAGAACTAAGTATATACACTCAAAAGCTCACAATTAAGATCCTAGTAATTAAGTAACAGAGTTTCATTAAAATGTATAGGTATTTAAAGTGGACACAATAGGCCACGACGAAACCTACATCTTGTCCATATGTTGAAGGTCGTTTTACCTTTGGTCTGCGATGCACTCAGCTGATGCGACGTACTTAGTTACTGCTAACTGACTGCTACGTCGCCTATGTAAATGCGGATGTCATTCCTGATCAAAGCAAGCGCTTGCGGCATGATATGAATGGAGCAACTTGAGATTGTGACGAGGACTCTACTCCCTGTAGATCGTGTGTAAACTGTCTTGTATCTATTGGACTAAGTATAAGCCGATGATGATGAAACTTGTCTGTGTATGCGCTCGGTCAATTGCTTACAGTATGAGTAATGAAAACGAATCCTATCGTATTTAACATATCTTGTAGCACTGTACGTTAAAATGCACGCATATTTTAGCCATTGCACCTACGCACGTTCGAAAGTGAGCTTTTCGCATATGCTTATTTCAGTGTGGAATGACGCTCGAACCGGTGGACGTAGTTTTTTAGGTTTCTTTGCCCTTTGGGGCTACTATCATTAACTGCGTAATAATAATAAATTGCATTTTCACAGTGTGTATAAATAAATAACAATAAACCACAACAATTGAAGGGATGTTTAAAAAAACTAAATAACTGCTTAGAGCGGTTGACACTTTTTTAAGAACATTGTTAATCGTTTCAGGTATCAACCAGTGTAGTCAGTTATGTTGTTTTTGTAAACATCCCTTCAATTAATTTAAATCAAAAATATTTTTCTAAAAACAAAACGCCTTGGGGTTTTGTACTTTATAAATCCTAGATGGGTGTATTTTTATCTCGATTTTGTCAACTACATAGTACAGCACAGATGACCTGTTAGCTAGGCAAACAAAAAATGTACGACACACACAGTAACAAACACGCCATTATGTTATTTGATATTTGACCAACATAAACGTGCAAGCAAGCCCCTAAGGTAACCAGCTCAATTAGAGCAAATTGAAGTTTACACGATCGTTACAGTTTCCTGACTTGAGCTTCGCGGAGTTGCGATGTGGAAGCAATCGGTACCAAAGGCTTGGCTACTCAGTCTCAGCAGGATAACCATTTACTGTTACCGGTTATTGGGTAAAACTATCGATAGCCAATGTTTGAAACTTTCCGAAAGGTCTACATCATCATAAAATTTAAATATTAGGGCCTTTTGCACTCCCGGCTGTTTTGGAGACTTAATAATCACAAGTAATATAAGCCTAGACAAACCATTAACTTTACGGGTTTAAATTAAATCAGTATTTACCATTGTTTGAAATATCAACATTTAAACCAAACCGACTTCCAACTTAGTTATTAGAAGGAAACGTTTAAGTAAAGACAATGCTAGGTTGGTTTTGTCGGATATCTAAAGTACTTAGTGTTTTTTTTCATATATTTTACAGTACATATGGTCCTATTTTCCCGCACTAGTGCGTAAAATAGCACTTTTCGTGCGATGTCAAAAGTTTAAAGGGCCATATGTACTGTAAAACGCTGTTCGTAACACGTGCGTTCCTCTTTTTCGAACTTGTATCGAAAATAACTATTACAGTACATATGGCGCTCATTTACCGCCCTAGTGCGGCAACTAGCACTATACGTGCGTATGTCGAAAATTTAAAGGTCAAAAATGCACTGTAAACGTTAAACATCCGAAAAGGTAATTCTCAACTCGTGTCTTCTTCTTCTTCTTCTTGTATGGTAATGTACTAAAAATACCTATCTAAAATACCTAGTGAGTGACTAGCAGTGTCACTAAAGAAAGTAAAGTGGCACTACCACACGTTAACTCACATCCAATGTCTATAGAAATATGTATAGTACAGTAGGTAAGGTATAGACAGGTTAGACTTAACTACTAAAGTGATACAAAACAGCAATTTATACTTTAGTTTGTCCTTTTGAAAAACAATGGCGTACCATAAAGCATTCTAGGCCATTACGGGTTGATCGGTAGCCAGAAGTTTCGTTTGTTTTTCAGAATGTAGATGGTGAGCTCAAGGCCTGGAAGATTAATGGTTACATGTTGTCCGTTCTACTTAACTCGTATGTTTTTCAGTGACATTAGCTATAAATAAAGCCAATCGACATGAGGTTTAAGTCAAGTGTCATGTTGCCTCCCTAATAATACAAAATTTAAAGTAATTCCGTCCTTATATTTATTTATATTATATCAGTTTCGCCTTTTCACGGTTAAATGCTAAAGTTTAATATAGGATTATATATTTTATTGGATCCAGTAACTTATTTTCGAAAAGGAATTTAGCTATAAAAAACATGTGGTTTTCTTATGTAAAAAATATGTGATTCCTCCACATCCAACTAATTTGCAAATCATGTTTAAAGTTCTGGCACTATATAGAATTATTATTGTACATAGTGGACCTGCTGTACGCTATTCCTATTATCTATCTAAGTACCTACTACTTGAACTTACATCCCAACTATTAACTTCAAGGGCCACCTGCCTATAAAAACTTTTCCGTGTAATTACTACGATTAGGCCGTCGTGTCGAAATGGATGGCCCGTCTTTGTTCCATACGATGATAATGGCCCACTTTAGGGCATTTCCGTTTTTTCTCCTGATAAATGTCTCTCATTCCGGTTGAGATGAATGGAAAAAAATTATGTAGTTTTTCATCGGCTTATAATTTGGGCTCCACAATACAGTGGAGGATGAAATTCAGTTAGCGCGTAAGTACTTCGTAATTAGCATGACAAAAGGACAAGGTGTGTAGGACTGTAGGTATAATAACAATTTTCATAAAGATACGAAAAGCTGTTACTTGAAGTATCTTAAAGATGGCGTCGCAGCAGTTATATGGACAACTGTGATGAGCGTCAAGTTATGTCGTATGAATGGCAATCTCTAGAACTTTTTCGTCCCTTCCACTTTGACAGTTTTAAAAGTAGTTACAGGTTTTAATAAGAGGTAACATAGTTTGGGACTATATTTAATATTAATATTTAATTATTACTTAGCAATTAGTCATACACAGTTAAACCGTCGACCACAAAACAACCATTACAATATGAACCCATAAAAAGTTTTGTTAAGCAGCATTGAAGAAAACTCAGGTTCCAGAACCACCTATTAGGAAACTTATTTTTGTTACCTAACTGTCAACAACCGGTGTTCTTGTACCCATACATCCCAACAAATCCAAATCAATTTCACTAAGTAAATACAAAAGCTAATCATAATCAGCCGTAATACGTACACACAGGGGGCGCGAATAAATAACTGTAAACGAAAACTTACGGTCCATGAAAAAAGGAGGCCATATATCCACATTTTTTACACCCTTACTTTCCTATTCCCCGTAAATAAGTAACATTATTCATGGTTGAATAAGTAAATGAATAGTATTTACGTGAAACAAACAAGTAAGTAGGCAATCTTAAAAGAAAAACAAATATCGAGGTCGCTCTACGATTTTCGTTCAAGCATTTTCCCAATGCGTATCGCGATATATTCCGCAGAGTGCTCATTCCAAAGCCCATTAAACAAGGGAAAGCTATCATTGTATCCATTCCCGCCGCTTAAGACGAACACAATGAGCGTATTTTGGAGGTTAAACATATGGGTATTTAGAGTCTGTGGCGGCGCGGCGAGCTCACACTTGACGTTACACTCGGTTTAGACTCTCGCGCGAGCCACGAGACGAGACGCGAGTCCACCGTTTACACTCGCGTTCGGCTTGTCATTCGGTTATAAACCTTATGCCGTGCCGTTAGTGTTTAAATTATATTAGCTCGACGAGCTTGCGAGCCACGAGACGAGCCGCGAGCCCACCGCTTACACTCTCGTCTCGTGGCTCGGCTCGCGGCTCGTCTCGTGGCTCGCGCGAAAGTCTAAATCGACTATTAGACGTTGACAAGGCAGCCGTAAAACCGCGGAATATCTTGATTAGGTACATCTGAAATATTAATTTTACTTGTGTTACTTGGTAAATATTCTCTATAGATATAAATAAAAATAAAATAAATAAATGTAAATGTAAAATAAATATATGCTTAAACTGAAGTTATATATACATAATACTAAATACCGTTAACGAAGTTAGCCAGAGTGAATTCTTCATTTATAAACTACGAATATACGGTATAATGATGTCTAATGTCTAGACTATGTAAGCTCTGAATTTTCTCTTAACGAATATTCAAAATTTATATTTTATAACTCCATAGTTTAAATTTAACATGTAGGTACTTCAAATTTAGACTCACTATAATAAATACAATAGGATACATTTCAACTAGTGAGTGAATTTCGATTTTAAACTTATTGGTAAAACCAAAGAGTATAGATTTCATAGAGAGTTACTGTCATGGTAAATTATGTAGCCACAGTAAATACACCGCCATCTTTTGACAGAAGATTAAAACTGTTAGAGCTCCATTTGACTTTGATCCTTATTCTTTCACTGATATGTGTTAATTTGTAATTATATTGAAATGAACGCCGTCTAGGCGAGAATAGGCCAAAGGTATGGTGCGCCATCTTTCGAAAAGATTGCACCATACCTTTAGGCTATTCTCGCCTAGATGGCGTTCATTTCAATATAATTACAAATGAACACAAATGAAATGAATGATATCAGTGACAGAATAAGGATCAAAGTCAAATAGCGTTCTATCAGATTTAATCTTCTGTCAAAAGATGGCGGTGTATTTACTGTGGCTACATAATTTACCATGACAGTAACTCTCTATGAAATCTATACTCATTGGTAAAACTAAAACAATTCCGATTATTATGACATAATGTTTGATGGCGATTCAAGTGAAGCTATTTGTAGATTAGTTTCAAAATACGCATGTTGAATAACCTACTTAACTACAGAACCGTATGATTTGCCAAGGGGGAACTGTTCATGGTTCTGCTTGGTGATCGGATATATGTGTGGAAATCATGGGGTTGCGCCTGATAGCCGTTAACGGAGATTCGTTTTCTGCAGAACAGAACATACCTACTCACTTTGTATATAGATTAACTTAAAATAACGAAAACCTTGACATCAGATCGATTTCAGAGTTTTGCCGATCCGTCGATTGTGCCTTCCATATAATATGTAAATATTTATTTAATAAATAAAAAAAAACATGTAAGCAGGTCTCAGGAGCAGTAAGAACCTGTTTTCACGGTACGTTGATTTCTTTGCAGTTAGTCTGAAATATTTACCGGCGGCAGACCTGACCAGATTTACAAAACTTTTTTTCTCCATTATGAATCCATCCCTGGTATGATTGGACCTCAAGATCCATAACAACTGTGTATAAACGGAGAGCGCTCTTGAACCAGTGCATATGAGGCACTGCGTTCGGTAAGCGTTGTGAAGGTTCCTTTTAACCACAGCCGTGTTTACGAAAGTAAAGGATTGTAATAAATCACGTGTAAAAGGTTCATTGTTGCTTTTGCGCGAGGAACGTACCGGAAGCGAAGGGCAACCACATTTCCACTGGCCTGAGGGATTGCCCGACCCGCCCTTCTAACACACTAAATAATAATAATGTTTTGTTACAGTGGTCTTTATGTAGTTTTACGTAGTTCTAAGAACACATGTGATACAGTTGAAATTAACAATGAAGCCTGAATATGTATGTTCTGCCATGTTCGATATCAGACATAATAATGGTTTATTGATAAACAAGCACAATCTAACTGCTTTAAAAATATGTTAATTACATTTTATGAAGTTCTTAACTTCACAATTGTCATGATTTTTGGTAATTATATCAAAAAGTGTAAGCAAATATGAATTTTACTTGGCAACTTTCTGAAAATACCTGAATTTAATATTAGGGTAATGGGTAATGTTTAATGACTTACCTGGCAACACTTGAGTTAGCAAGTGGTAGGGGTAAGTGGGAGTTAAACGGACGGTTGTGCAGACTCGTTCACTTGGATTGGGGAGTCAAAGAGAGAACATCTTGATGGTAACGGGTGAGCAAAGTTAAAGAGGCACCACCATTTTATAATTAGAGCAATCATAGATAAATTTATAATATTTCAGAAGTGTTAACGTATCACTAACCCACAATAAGATTTTTAGATTCGATCGGTAGAATAAAAACGTAAGTTGTCTTTATTTTATTTCAATAGTAGGTACCTAAGTGCCTACATAATGGATTGATTTTATGAACCTCGAGTAGTTTATGTGTTTTGAATGCAGTTTTGTAGCTGTAAGAAGCTTAGACTTTCTTTACATTGTTGCTTTGTAGTGTTGTTTTAAATTATCAAGATATTTTAATGCAAAAAAAAATATAAGGTAGTTTTATTATACATGAGTGGTAGTTGTATAATCAGCGACAAAGTAAAATTTTACATCAATTCATTGTAAAAGTATTGAGTTTAGTTTGGTTTGTTTTAATGAAGGTAGGTTACCTACATTTTGCTAACGGTAAAAAGTTATATATTTAATTATATACTCTTAGATGGATGAGTAATTAGAGTATCTGATCTAGGTACGTGTTCTTTGCAAAAGTATTTGGAATATAACCATAATTTTCGATATCATTTGAATGGTACAATTATTTTAGTCGGTTGCTATTACGACATCTACCTACAATGAAATTATAATTATTGTATTAGTATTAAAGCGGCAGACTTTTGATTTTGGAATGAGTTCATAAGTTAATAGTTATGTACCCGTCGATTTAATGGCTATTTAGCACAGATTATTGTTTTATATGTACCTATTATCTACTATAAATGATCAAAATTATTGTCATCAAATTGCAACGTCGTAAGAAAATTGATACATTTATGAGTAGATAAGTACATATTTGAAATGCCTATTATTTTGATCTTTTTGTGTTTTATGATTACAGATTGATGTGTGGGCTTGTGCTGGTGATCAGTGATCGGAAATTTGTGCTATTGAATTATGTCTTATTTATTTCATAAAATATAGTACATGTGTAGCATATCGCGGTTAATTGGGACGGAATAAGCCTTGTTCATTGAAACTGAACTGATTAACTATAACCTATAGTTTTTGTCCAGCAATTTTTAGTGACAACGGTACTTTGTTCCTCTCGGTTAAAGCCTATTTGATTTTTTTTTGTCATATGCAAACTAATAATATTTTATGATACAATATAATCATTACAATTAATTTAAATGAGTACCGTATAAGTAGTATTGTGCAATGCAGTGCATTTACGAAATAAATATGACATTAGTAAGATAACAATAGCACAGGGATACTTTGATACCTGATACTTTAAATCGACGTTAATATGAGCTTGTGTCATTTGTGTTTGACGTGAAGGCGTCTTTTGTGTGACGTGAAGGCGTCTTTTGTGTGACGTGGAGGCGTCTTTTGTGTGACGTGGAGGCGTCTTTTGTGTGACGTGGAGGCGTCTTTTGTGTGACGTGAAGGCGTCTTTTGTGTGACGTGGAGGCGTCTTTTGTGTGACGTGGAGGCGTCTTTTGTGTGACGTGGAGGCGTCTTTTGTGTGACGTGGAGGCGTCTTTTGTGTGACGTGGAGGCGTCTTTTGTGTTTGACGTGGAGGCGTCTTTTGTGTGACGTGGAGGCGTCTTTTGTGTGACGTGGAGGCGTCTTTTGTGTGACGTGGAGGCGTCTTTTGTGTGACGTGGAGGCGTCTTTTGTGTGACGTGGAGGCGTCTTTTGTGTGACGTGGAGGCGTCTTTTGTGTGACGTGGAGGCGTCTTTTGTGTGACGTGGAGGCGTCATTTGTATGACATGGAGGTGTCATTTGTGTGTGACGTGGAGGCGTCATTTGTGTGACGTGGAAGCGTCATTTGTATGACATGGCAGTGTCATTTGTGTGACGTTGTGGCGTCATTGATGTTGTTTTGTATGACGTGGAGACGTCATTGAAGCTGAATTTTTGACGTTGGGGCGTCATTAAGGTTAAGTTCTATATGACACGAAAGTGCGTCATTTGTACTACTTAAGCATGCGTTATTGGAGTTTCGTTTTGTGTAACGCGGGTATGCGTCTGATGAAGATGACTTTTTATTTAAATTTGAAAATTTAGAGATGTTTGGAACAAGTAAAATACATAGTATAGCGCGCGTGTACGTTATTGAAAGTTAAAAAATAAACTGATGTGGATCTGACAGGCTAATGTTGATCATTTATTGCAGATCATGTTAAAATGTTTATAGTGGGAAAAAAGTAGGCATAGATATCGTGAGAGTGCAGAGGATTTATGTCGTACTAGCGACAGCTCCACAGATTTTTTTATTAATATTCTGGTAGTTCTTGTTGTGTTTTTGTGATAACAAGCATTTTGAATCTATGTAAAGACATGAAAAGGGTTTGAGTACTTACATTTCAAGTATTTTAAATATTTCACGGATAAGTACGTGTATTATTTCGATCGGGTTGCGCAGTAAATGTTAATGTCTTATTCCTCTTTTAAAATGTCGACGTGGTTAATGAGAGATACGGCAAATAGTTTCAACATAATGAACAAATTGAAATAACATTAACAACAGTATGGGAGTAATTCTCTTAAAAAGGACAGAAGTTAATGACAAGTAAAACTTTACCAACCATATGACTTGGTCAGTCTAATAGGATGAGTTCGGAGTTGATTTTTTGATCCCTGTCTTGTGCGAGTGATCTGTTTGCACGGAAATGTAGTTAAGTTTTCATTAACGTGTTTTGCAAAGTCATATTAAATGTATTGAGAAGGAAGTGTAAGAATTTTGTTTATTTTAAAATGATTATGTGCTGGAGTACGAGGTGGAACAAACGAGATACGAGAAACGTTGAAAGCATCAAAGGAAGTTGATATTGGTTTTGACCTGCTCAAATAGGAGTGAGGGGTCAAGGTGACTGAGAATTGTTGAATGAATTGTGAAATGGGGTCAATGAAAATTTACAGAGTTAGTTAAAATGTCACATTTGTGCTAACTTTATAACAAAGGTTAGAGAATATTTTTTTTTATACCAGAGAACTCTTGTCATTGGCGGAAGATTGAAAAGAGTAGTTGATTTTTACCTCATCGGGTTTTTCTAATGAATATATTTTGACTATGAAATGAATTCAATAAAATAATATCTGTGTTGAATATTAAATACAATGATCTTTTTGAAGCTATAGTTGACTGATTGATGTCAGAAAACTGTTTGATTTAGAATTTTTCACACTAACGCAATTGGCAATAACTTATTGTATAAATTAAATTAGTATATGTACATGCCATAAGTGAGTGGTACTATGAAGCAGTAAATGTTCAAAAACTAACTATAAGTAAACATTTTTTTTTTAACATTACGAAATAGTCGTTTCAAAATTAGTGGTGATAATGAATGTAATTTTTAAAGTGAAAACTTCTTTGGCGGCGCCGAGCATTTTTTGTGATGAAAAAAAAAATGTTAAACTCGCGAGAGCGTAAGACGTAAGATTCGTAAAACGTGGGACGGGCACGTGGCCTGGTCGAGGGACTGTTACAATGTCATTGAGTTCTTCTTTGTTGATTTGAATTGAATGCCATCTGGTGACTTTCCCTCTAGCTGGTACTGGTATGGCTCGAGTACTGACAGCGATGTGTTTGGGGGTTTCAAGTGATGAGACGAAATAACGCTGGATGGCGCTGGCCTCAATTGAGACAATTGTCATTTTGCACTGGTCATTGAGTTTTCGCTGCTGGCGCTCCCTGGGTGCAGCCCGTTGTTTTTTTTTTTGTCTTATACTGTATGCAGTTGTTTTTTTTTTCTTTAAGGTGCGATCGAGTTTGGTGTCATGTAGGGGTTGGGCTTGATTTCCTCTCTTACAAAATAGTATTTAAGTATCGTTACATGCGGTCTCGAAATATTTTGAAATAAAAATGTACTTTCTCTATGATTGAAAGTTTGATGCGAGTTTATTTTTGAAACTTAGAATATCCAAATGAAAAAAAAAAGCTTTAGTAAATTAGATATCAATGTCAAAAGGTATTTTATTTTTAGTTGTGTGTACGTCTATATGAAGAATATTTAGGGTTATATACAGTTACAAATCACGTTATAAAAGCGAAATTGTAGAAATGGCTGAGTTTGTGAAGAAGTTTAGAGCTACAGCCTCTAGATACGTAATAATATGTTTGAAGCATAGAAATAATAAAGTACATGTATAGTCGTAAATTAAAAAAAAAAATAGTTGAATTAGGTATTTGACTTAGATTTTGGTTAGAGACATGAAATAGGTAACATTCATAGCCTATGCGTGATTTCAGTAACTGATTTGCTTTTAAATTATGCGAATTGTGAGTTTAGTCGTATTTATGCCAGGGTCTAACTCTAAACATACTCTGCTTGATTATTATTGATTTGTTAATCGATTTAAAACAGTGTCTAGAATAATAGTTTATCTAAATGATGGGATAGCATTAGTAGTTGTTAATAACTGTTCTAGCATATCTAGAAAGGGTTATATAGGGTAACATATACATCAATGATCGAGACATCCAAAATTAAAACCATCCTATCTCTCTCGTATTCAAAGTTATGATTGTGATGTTTCGTTCGTATCAGGATCAGGATAAAAAAAAAATGTAATTCAAAATTCATAATTTTCATAAGTTGTAGTTGGTATATCACATGACTTTCCACATTTCCGCTTTTAATATCTAGTTTCTGTATTATTTACGTTCTATTTTCAAAAAGTTAATTTCGTGTCATTGTGTCGTGGTTCATTTATTTATTAATGAAACACTTACATTTTGAAGTTCATCTTAACAGAGGTAATAAAATAATATTGAAACGGTTATTGATTAGGTACTTAACATATGTCGGTACGCTTAAAAAATGTATGTCACATAAAATTGATTACTTCAAATTGAATTTTAATACTGTCAATAGAGTTGAATATTATAATTGCCATAAATGGCTTTATATGCACTATAGATAGGTACTTAAAATCAATTAAGTTAGTATGAAAGAAGAAACCAATTGCACCAATAAGATTGGTTTCGTCAGAAATGTTTGCATTGATTTCAAAAATCTGCTATCTTTGCATGATTGCTGTGAGAAATAATATTGAAAGAATGTGAAGAAACATGTTTTTTTTTTGGAAAGCTTACTTTGATTAAAAACAAATAAAAAAAAGATAAATTGCCATCTTTAGAAGACTGCTGTAACGAATGATATCAAAAGGGTGTGTACAAAATGCAAATCTTCCGTTTGGTCCGACGAGTTGATTTATTTCTGTTACAATAGATGAAATAAAATAAATCTTCAAGAAAAACTGGTAAATTATTAGATATATTGGGTGTCAAATAGACTTTGAAATTTAGAAAATGCATCAAAATATTGGACATTATACAATTATTTAATATTATTTGCAAAAATAAAAATCTACAATTATGCATGATAAAATTGATAAAGTCTGCGTTTTGCTACTGAAACCTGTCTCAAGTGTTTCTGTCGACTTTGAGTTTAATATTCGGAAACAGGTTAGCAAGGTTATATGCTAATAAAATAAAGAAAATATGTATATCTTAAGTAACAACACCAATAGCTAATTTATTTGTCAGGTCTGTTTCAGAGAAATAATAAAAAAAAATAGTTTGTGTTCATAATATTAAAATTTAAACTTTTAAAGGTACAATATCATATTTTACTTGAAGACTATCGAATTCATTGAATAAAATCTATTTATTGCATAAACTTATATCGCTGTATGATGAAAAATGTTTTAAGCGTTTGTAAGACACGTAGTAAACATCAAGTAAATAATTAACTACAAGTCAAATTCTCATAAAGCTAAACATATGCAATTGACAGTAAACATAAAGAAAGGAAAGAACTGAAGGCCGAATGTCATGATAGACGCGAGCTCAAACATATTGATTTAAAACAAAGTTTACACATTTAATGTTATTGTTTACAACTAGGTATAAGAAGCTGAATAAGCATTTCGATCTCAGGGGAATTTCATGGAGTAGGTACGATTTATTTCGGTGTATAAGAAATGTTTTATAAGTGTTTCTAAAGGAGCTTTCTTAGCTATTTTCTTTTCAACCTTAAATTGAGTTTCGTGCGCCGGAGTCATGCACGAAGTAGGATGGCCGAATGTCATGATTTTTGGTAATTATATCAAAAAGTGTAAGCAAATATGAATTTTACTTGGCAACTTTCTGAAAATACCTGAATTTAATATTAGGGTAATGGGTAATGTTTAATGACTTACCTGGCAACACTTGAGTTAGCAAGTGGTAGGGGTAAGTGGGAGTTAAACGGACGGTTGTGCAGACTCGTTCACTTGGATTGGGGAGTCAAAGAGAGAACATCTTGATGGTAACGGGTGAGCAAAGTTAAAGAGGCACCACCATTTTATAATTAGAGCAATCATAGATAAATTTATAATACAATCCAGGACCAATTCAAGTTAAACCTAGCTCCGTATGGAATAAAATTTAAAAATTTAACTTTTTTTTATCCTTCTACCCCAACTGAATTCACGTAGGTAAGTACTCAGCCAATTATTTCCAGGATACGATTATGAATCGCTTTGAAAGGTACCTACTCATTTTCAAAGAGAAAATTGGGTTTAGGTATACTTATATAAATAAATATCAAGTAATAAGTATTTGTCAACCACACAACGTTACACTATAAACGTCCTCTCTTAAAAACGCGGTACTTACTAGAGTCGAGAAATGAAACGTGTTTTAGTTTTCACGTACAGTGTTGCGGATAACAAACTATTTCGGAGATTATGCGGATATGCGAGGCTGCATCGGGTTCGTTAGCCCACTATTTTGCTCACACAGTGTATGAATGCCATTCAGCCCAAGTGGCATTCAAACCCCAAAAAACTGTGCCGAATCGCTTGGTCACTTGTCGATCCATATACCTACGACTTTATTACTCCCCAGATTTTCCCTTCCCAGACTTCCCCAGACCCTTTAGATCCCCAAAACTTGTTATGTATTAGAATGGCTTGGATAAAAAAAAATCAACATTTTAGCCAAAGCTGCAGCATTGTATATTGCATTCACAGACTATTTTAACTAAACTGGCTTAACAGGATGAATTAAGTTAAATATGATTCCGTACGAAATTTCGTGTTAAATATAATACGACAACGAATCAGTACCTACTTATGAAGGAAATACTCGAATTCCCTTTGCAAATATAAAATGGAAACAACATTTTATCAAAAAAGCGCTGCGTCTAATTAAAAACTGGCCAGTAAAGGTACTCGTAAAGGCGAGGAATTAAGCCATTATTTGTTTTACATAAGCAATTAAAAAGTATATTAAAATGCAGTTGAATGGAAAAGGCAAAAACTACGCAATTGACCTTTATTACTCCGCAGTGTTGGCCGAACGTTAATCCCAATTACCATTAAAAATTAACCATTGAAAAGGTTAATTCGAATTAACCATTAACCATTGAAGGAAAATTAATTGTCAATTCGCATTAACATCAATTTGCATTAATATTAATTTATTTGGAACCATTAAAAATTAAAAAGAATTAATGGTTAATGCTTCACAAACCATTAAAAATTAAATCAATTTTTAATGACAATTAAAAATATTATTGATAATTATCAATTAACAAAAATATATCGTAATTTTATAAAGGCGCCCGTAATTTTTATCTAGCTAGTGGACCTCAGGTTTGGTGCAACATAGAAACACGCCGTTTGGTCATCCGACTCGTCTTGATGAGCACTTGGGAGACCAGTACCCAAGATAGAGCTGATGCTGAACCCTGGGTGTACCTAGTGGAATTCAGGTTTGGTGCAACATACACATACGCCGTTTAGGCTATTCGACTCGTCACAATGAGCACTTGGGAGAGCAGTACCCAAGATGGAGCTGATGCTGAACCCTGGCTGTACCTAGTGGAACTCAGGTGTGGTGCAACATAGACACACGCCGTTTAGGCTATTCGACTCGTCACAATGAGCACTTGGGAGAGCAGTACCCAAGATGGAGCTGATGCTGAACCTTGGCTGTACCTAGTGGAACTCAGGTTTGGTGCAACATAGACAAACGCCGTTTTGGTCATCCGACTCGTCTTGGTGAGCACTTGGGAGAGCAGTACCCAAGATAGAGCTCATGCTGAACCCTGGCAGTACCTAATGGAACTCAGGTTTGGTGCAACATAGACAAACGCCGTTTTGGTCATCCGACTCGTCTTGATGAGCACTTGGAGAGCAGTACCCAAGGTAGAGCTGATGCTGAACCCTGGCAGTACCTAATGGAACTCAGGTTTGGTGCAACATAGACAAACGCCGTTTTCGTCATCCGACTCGTCTTGGTGAGCACTTAGGAGAGCAGTACCCAAGATAGAGCTGATGCTGAACCCTGGCTGTACCTAGTGGAACTCAGGTTTGGTGCAACATAGACACACGCCGTTTAGGCTATTCGACTCGTCACAATGAGCACTTGGGAGAGCAGTACCCAAGAGGGAGCTGATGCTGAACCTTGGCTGTACCTAGTGGAACTCAGGTTTGGTGCAACATAGACAAACGCCGTTTTGGTCATCCGACTCGTCTTGGTGAGCACTTGGGAGAGCAGTACCCAAGATAGAGCTGATGCTGAACCCTGGCAGTACCTAATGGAACTCAGGTTTGGTGCAACATAGACAAACGCCGTTTTGGTCATCCGACTCGTCTTGATGAGAACTTGGAGAGCAGTACCTAAGATAGAGCTAATGCTGAACCCTGGCAGTACCTAGTGGAACTCAGGTTTGGTGCAACATAGACACACGCCGTTTTGGTCATCCGACTCGTCTTGATGAGCACTTGGGAGAGCAGTACCCAAGATAGAGCTGATGCTGAACCCTGGCAGTACCTAATGGAACTCAGGTTTGGTGCAACATAGACAAACGCCGTTTTGGTCATCCGACTCGTCTTGATGAGCACTTGGGAGAGCAGTACCCATGTTAGAGCTGATGCTGAACCCTGGCTGTACTTAGTGGAACTCAGGTTTGGTGCAACATAGACACACGCCGTTTTGGTCATCCGACTCGTCTTGATGAGCACTTGGGAGAGCAGTACCCAAGATAGAGCTGATGCTGAACCCTGGCTGTACCTAGTGGAACTCAGGTTTGGTGCAACATAGACAAACGCCGTTTTGGTCATCCGACTCGTCTTGATGAGAACTTGGAGAGCAGTACCTAAGATAGAGCTAATGCTGAACCCTGGCAGTACCTAGTGGAACTCAGGTTTGGTGCAACATAGACACATGCCGTTTTGGTCATCCGACTCGTCTTGATGAGCACTTGGGAGAGCAGTACCCAAGATAGAGCTGATGCTGAACCCTGGCAGTACCTAATGGAACTCAGGTTTGGTGCAACATAGACAAACGCCGTTTTGGTCATCCGACTCGTCTTGATGAGCACTTGGGAGAGCAGTGCCCAAGATAGAGCTGATGCTAAACCCTGGCAGTACCTAATGGAACTCAGGTCTGGTGCAACATAGACAAACGCCGTTTTAGTCATCTGACTCGTCTTGATGAGCACTTGGGAGAGCAGTACCCAAGATAGAGCTGATGCTGAACCCTGGCAGTACCTAGTGGAACTCAGGTTTGGTGCAACATAGACACACGCCGTTTTGGTCATCCTACTCGTCTTGATGAGCACTTGGGAGAGCAGTACCCAAGATAGAGCTGATGCTGAACCCTGGCAGTACCTAATGGACCTCAGGTTTGGTGCAACATAGACAAACGCCGTTTTGGTCATCCGACTCGCCTTGATGAGCACTTGGGAGAGCAGTACCCAAGATAGAGCTGATGCTGAACCCTGGCTATACCTAGTGGAACTCAGGTTTGGTGCAACATAGGCTCACGCTATTTAGGTCATCCGTCACATCTTGAACTTGCAGGTACTGCCAGGGTTCAGCATCAGCTCTATCTTGGGTACTGCTCTCCCAAGTGCTCATCAAGACGAGTAGGATGACCAAAACGGCGTGTGTCTATGTTGCATCAAACCTGAGTTCCACTAGGTACTGCCAGGGTTCAGCATCAGCTCTATCTTGGGTACTGCTCTCCCAAGTGCTCATCAAGACGAGTCGGATGACTAAAACGGCGTTTGTCTATGTTGCACCAGACCTGAGTTCCATTAGGTACTGCCAGGGTTTAGCATCAGCTCTATCTTGGGCACTGCTCTCCCAAGTGCTCATCAAGACGAGTCGGATGACCAAAACGGCGTTTGTCTATGTTGCACCAAACCTGAGTTCCATTAGGTACTGCCAGGGTTCAGCATCAGCTCTATCTTGGGTACTGCTCTCCCAAGTGCTCATCAAGACGAGTCGGATGACCAAAACGGCGTGTGTCTATGTTGCACCAAACCTGAGTTCCACTAGGTACTGCCAGGGTTCAGCATCAGCTCTATCTTGGGTACTGCTCTCCCAAGTGCTCATCAAGACGAGTCGGATGACCAAAACGGCGTTTGTCTATGTTGCACCAAACCTGAGTTCCATTAGGTACTGCTAGGGTTCAGCATCAGCTCTATCTTGGGTACTGCTCTCCCAAGTGCTCATCAAGACGAGTCGGATGACCAAAACGGCGTTTGTCTATGTTGCACCAAACCTGAGTTCCATTAGGTACTGCCAGGGTTCAGCATCAGCTCTATCTTGGGTACTGCTCTCCCAAGCGCTCATCAAGACGAGTCGGATGACCAAAACGGCGTGTGTCTATGTTGCACCAAACCTGAGTTCCACTAGGTACAGCCAGGGTTCAGCATCAGCTCTATCTTGGGTACCGCTCTCCCAAGTGCTCATCAAGACGAGTCGGATGACCAAACCGGCGTTTGTCTATGTTGCACCAAACCTGAGTTCCATTAGGTACTGCCAGGGTTCAGCATCAGCTCTATCTTGGGTACTGCTCTCCCAAGTGCTCATCAAGACGAGTCGGATGACCATAACGGCGTTTGTCTATGTTGCACCAAACCTGAGTTCCATTAGGTACTGCCAGGGTTCAGCATCAGCTCTATCTTGGGTACTGCTCTCCCAAGTGCTCATCAAGACGAGTCGGATGACCAAACCGGCGTTTGTCTATGTTGCACCAAACCTGAGTTCCATTAGGTACTGCCAGGGTTCAGCATCAGCTCTATCTTGGGTACTGCTCTCCCAAGTGCTCATCAAGACGAGTCGGATGACCAAAACGGCGTTTGTCTATGTTGTACCAAACCTGAGTTCCATTAGGTACTGCCAGGGTTCAGCATCAGCTCTATCTTGGGTACTGCTCTCCCAAGTGCTCATCAAGACGAGTCGGATGACCAAAACGGCGTTTGTCTATGTTGCACCAAACCTGAGTTCCATTAGGTACTGCCAGGGTTCAGCATCAGCTCTATCTTGGGTACTGCTCTCCCAAGTGCTCATCAAGACGAGTCGGATGACCAAAACGGCGTTTGTCTATGTTGTACCAAACCTGAGTTCCATTAGGTACTGCCAGGGTTCAGCATCAGCTCTATCTTGGGTACTGCTCTCCCAAGTGCTCATCAAGACGAGTCGGATGACCAAAACGGCGTTTGTCTATGTTGCACCAAACCTGAGTTCCATTAGGTACTGCCAGGGTTCAGCATCAGCTCCATCTTGGGTACTGCTCTCCCAAGTGCTCATTGTGACGAGTCGAATAGCCTAAACGGCGTGTGTCTATGTTGCACCAAACCTGAGTTCCAGTAGGTACCTACTGCCAGGTTTCAGGGTCATTTTGTTGTCTCATTTTAAAATATCACGACCTGATAATTCACTGAAGCTTGTATTCATATGCTTATTTTTAATTTTAATACCTAGCTCCAAGTTTCTAAGCAATAGTAACATTAATTATTAGTTTATGAAAAAATTGATTTAATTGCATTAAACGTTAATTTAGATTGACAGTCAATGTAATTAAACGTCTCAAAATTCAATTCTAATTAACTTAATTTAAATTGATGCGTAATGCAATTGACTAATTGCGGATTTAATGGGTAATGGAAATGATTAATTGTTAATTAGAATTACACATTACGGCCAACACTGTTACTCCGTAAGCACGGACGTTCAAATAATATTATTAAAAAAAAAAAAAAAAAAATTATTAGACAACTTAAACTTATCAACATATCTTTGTTATCACGTTTTGTTTCTGTCATTAAAATGTAAATCATGATATCTTGGAATAAGTGCGCATAAAGGTTATGCGTCGTAAAGGAGGGGTTTCATTCATAAATATGTAACTTTACTGATATTGCTTTAGTTATACGAGCGGCCTTGATGCCCCTTGATCCTCGGCAATGCAAAATGGAAAGCCGTTAAAGTGGGGCGTGATGTCGTCAGTGATAAAAACTTAAAAAGCACATTGCGGTTAGCCTGGATTCGTTTATTAATTTTGCATTATAGTACCGTTATCGTATATCCTTTTTTTTAAGAAAAGAAAAACAACCAAATTTAAGCAAAAGCATCGATCTTGGGCTTTGAATGCGTGATATGATAATTAAATAAATAAATAATTAGATACACCGCGAAATACTGAAAATTGCAGGCAATCAGTTTTCATGGAACATGGCTGGCTTAGAGCAATAATGTGCCGTTGCCGCGCTAAACGCGTGGCGCCGTATGTTTGACATTTAGTGCATTAATATCTGGCTGACCAACATACGTCGGTCTCGTCTCAATTGCTGTTGCAAATCTACAGGCAATTACTGTCATTACTGAAAATATATGAAAATTCCGGATAACAATATTGCCCGATGATGAAACATAGCTACGAATAAATCGATTTCCCGCCTTTGTTAATCACTAAATTGGAATCTTCATCGAAATGGTGGAGCATTAAAATCGATTTACCTACTCAGTTACAAAAATATGTATACAATATTTTAAATTTGTTTATAGAAAGAGATAAAGTTATTGCTCAGAATTCACATCTCATTTTTGAGAGAATCACCATTCAGTACGTTCAGGCAGAGGCCCTACCGCAAAAAAAAAACGAAAATAGAAATTAGTTTATCTGCCTCTCTATCGCTCGAATACGCAAGAGCAATAGAGTAAGTGCAAGAAAAACAAAGTCCTACAATCTAATCGAATACTTTTAAACGAGCAATTCTTGTTTGTTTATTTATTTATATATATATATATATATTTCGGGGTTCTCGGAAACGGCTCTAACGATTTCGATGAAATTTTGTATATGGGGGTTTTCGGGGGCGAAAAATCAATCTAGCTAGGTATTATTTCTGGGAAAACGCTAATTTTTGAGATTTTATATGTTTTGAATATTGAGAATAAAACGAGGCAATCACATCACACTTTAACTAAGACTTTCTGATTTCTAACTTTCAAATCCATTTAATAAGTGGCTGCCATATAGCCAATGAAAAACTATCCCCCCAAAACCTTCTATGGAAGGCTAAATATTGTTCTAAACTTGTTAATTGAATAGTCTAGTGAAATAAAACGTGGATAACACCAGAGTAAAACCTCTTCAAACTCGATAACTGCCCAAGTATTGCCCTTAATAAAACTTTCCGTTGTTTGGTTCGGCCGACTGAAGAAAAAACAAAGGAAAGGAACATAATTCGTTGACTCGAGGCGGCTGTAAAGTTTTCCATTGCTTCAAATAAGTGCAAACACTCGAGCACCTGAGGGATTACTCAACTTTGAACTTTGGTCTTAAAATTAGAGGGCTCTGGGGCTTAATTTGTCTGAGTTGAATGTGATTACCAGTTAAGTTAAAACGACAAATATACTTTCATCGCGTCAAAGACAAAGAAAAAGTTTGCGGAGTTATACCCTCTAGTCATGTAATTTACTCTTTCCCTTTTGAAATATACAAAATATTTAATTTTACCTAAGTATCTTGACTCTTCTGCCATATTCTTCATGACTGAAATTATCAGTAACATATTTATAAAGATAATAGCTTACCTTGACTTGGTATAACTACATTTCGACCGTACACAATTTGGACCGTACAAAACTAGGTTAGGCAAAGCTCCAAACATTTAGGCAATGCAATTAGTACCGTCATTTAAAGCCAAACTATTTAGCATTTCGTGTTAAATAGTAGGTAAAGTTGATTTAGTGTTGTTTGCTTATGGATAACTTAACTAAGTTTGGCTAAACTTGTATTTAGCTACTTATGCACACAATTAGGGGTTATAAGTTGTACCAACCTTCAACGTAACTTAATAACGAGAATGTAACTTAGACGAGTAACCAAGTTACCCGTAGGCCTGCACTCAGTAAATCGATTACCGCGTCCCGTTATCCCCTAGGCCTACGTTTGCCTTGCTTAAATAACACCTCTGACAAATTATATAAGTACACACGGCAAATAATATTTCACCTTTGTATGGTTTTCTTATACACTTTTATAGTACTCTTTTTTATTATTTGATTTTTTAGTATTTTTTTTCTGAAATGTTTATTACTTAATATACTCGTTAAAAAAATAATTCTTATTATAGATATGTATGATTAAATACTCGTGTAACTAAGTGAATTGTCATATTTTTTAGGGTTCCGTACCCAAAGGGTAAAAACGGGACCCTATTACTAAGACTCCGCTGTCCGTCCGTCCGTCCGTCCGTCCCTCCGTCCGTCCGTCCGTCCGTCCGTCTGTCACCAGGCTGTATCTCACGAACCGTGATAGTTGAAATTTTCACAGATGATGTATTTTTGTTGCCGCTATAACAACAAATACTAAAAACAGAATAAAATAAAGATTTAAGTGGGGCTCCCATACAACAAACGTGATTTTTGACCGAAGTTAAGCAACGTCGGGCGGGGTCAGTACTTGGATGGGTGACCGTTTTTTTGCTTGTTTTGCTCTATTTTTTGTTGAGGGTGCGGAACCCTCCGTGCGCGAGTCCGACTCGCACTTGGCCGGTTTTTTTGAGTAATATTAAAAGATTCTTTAAACTTAATAATCAAACGTCAGATAGCGTTACACTCCTTTATTAATTAAATCGATGTAGTCTGGCTATAAAAAAAAACATAGCCTACATTTTGAAATTTATTTTTACCAAGATACTCAAGATAGTATGTGCCAAAGCCATTTAATAATCTATATATTGAATATCAAAATGAAAATTTACAGTGTAAATAATCAATTAGGAGATATAGGCCCTCCAAACAGTTGAACCCAAGTTAAAATTTTAAATGATGTTGATACATTTTTTAAAAGGTCTGTTTGTCTTTCATTAGGCCGCACGACGACGAGAGCCTCTTCATGTCACTCTGCTCATTGCAGAGGTTCTAAGCTCGGCCATGTAAATTATAAAGACTTCTAACCTACACCTCCATACATATTTATTATTTATTATTATTATCCTTTTCCTTTGGGTACTAGTACTAGTGTAAGACAAAGATAGTATGATTCACTCTGTTTATGTTTCAAATGAGACAGTCCTTTGATAAACTATAACATTCATATTTAGAGTACTTTATTTCCATGTCTGAGACCTCTTTAAAGTGCACCATCTAAAACAATGACGAGGCGCATTACGTTGCATGGAGATCACTTTTTGTTACTTATCTCTGGTTCTAGGCACGGCCGCCTTTGAGAAAATTGTATTACAAACTAGGTTGCTTCTGAATAATTAACTGGTAAAAGCAACCTTGCCCAATTCAATTAAGATCGCGATTGGGACAGACACGACCATGCTATACAGAATGACTTCGAATTGGTATTACAAATACACATTTTACACATAGTATATCTTCCCTTAACTAAACCCCTGTATTGGGTATCATGCTGCTAATTTAATTTTAATTATTTATTAGATTTCTAACTATCCTAATTTTTGGCCTTAATTGTGGTTACCTTAACACTGCGTTAAATTAAAAGAGTTTAATTTCAATACTTTAAGTTTTGGTTGCTTATCTGAATCTTTTATAAAAAAACGTATGTTGATTGATAAATGCCACAGGTTTGTCAAAGAAAATAACATGTATTCCTAAATGCATAAGTATTAAATAGGTGGATTTTCCATAACAATTTATCAAAGTAATGAAATAAAATGCCCCAAGCTTGAATGCTCATCCAACTTGTTAAACAATAAATTATTTTTTCTATTCCCGTACTTTTATTTGTCATTTAAAGGGTCGTACACACACCTTTAAAACCCTACCTTATAGTTGTCAAGACAAGCCTTTAGTCTATTCCCCAAAAAAGAATTTGTGCATACACGCAGTGTCTTTTTGGCGATTTTACAATACTTCGTGTAATGACCACTTAAAAAATATTGAATGAAATACAGTGTTGCCAACCTTATTTTAAATGTCATCTCTGACAAATAAGCGAACCATAGACTTCTTTTCCCCCCCCGTACCCCTCCATTTTTGCTACTTCTTGAATTAAAAATATTTGTTAATCTACAATTTTATTTCAAAGTAAGTGTTTGGTCGTAGAAAAAGTATTGTATGCAATGTTGTTTAACTGAGTCAAAAAATACTCGTGGCGTCTTTATTAACAATTTTCGGCTTCGCCTCAAATTGTTACTCACGCCACTCGCCTTTTTTGACCTCTCTTAAACAACGGTTGCATAAAATACTATTAATAAAAGTATTAATTTATTATTTCATTTAATGTATCAGGTAGGTTACTTCAGACTAGTAGTAGTTAAAATTAAATGGTTAATTTTAATAACTGACTTAATTTAATATTAGTATTAGCCGAGCCAGAATAAAGTATTTTGTATCATGATTTTGAATTCACCCTGTAGAAACATGGACAAAGTAAGCTAGGCTCTCTTGGTAATGAAAATTAACTAAGTACAGTTTTCGACGCTGGCTGGGCATGAACTCGTGTCAGACTAATGGCCAAGATGTTTCTCTCGCTATGCTGTAACAAAGGTCTAGTCTAGTCTAGATAATAATACCTACACTACGAATATTAAAAATTAGTTACTTTATGTGAAAATTCTGAGAGACGAGAACATATCGTCAAAATTGGAAAAATATTATATTGTAAAATGTGTGCACATTTTTTTCAACACACGACTGTACTATATGCCTAAGTTAACGTACTAACAGTAACTATACGTTACTGTCTGCAACATAAATATGCGATGCACGTAATTATACAGTGTGGAAAGATAAGTCGGGCCCTGGAGGGAAACTACCTTAAATCCTTAAGCTGGCTCATTTTACTTAAAGGAGACATTCCTTTATTTTTAAAAAGAACCAAAACTGCATTCAAAGTATTTTCATTGACATGTTTATTTACATACTGCCATGACAACGTCAAATTATTTGAACATAGGTAAAGAGTCTTGAAAAGGAGTCCGCAACATAAATGTCAAATAACAATAACATAGATTTTTCTTTATTGATTTAAATGCCATCTAAATTATGTGTGGCCAGCACCTTACGCCCCTTACGGTCACGTGATCGCCTTACGCTGTCTCGAGTTTATCATTTTTTCCCCACCTAAAAAGTGCCCAGCGCCGCTAAAGACTTTTCCTTTTCACTTCAAAAAAAGATCACGGAGACGCAGCCGTTAATTTAAATATTTAATTCAATAGCACCTACATACGAGTACTATATACAAGGCAAGGAAGTTTCTGTATCAGACGCCACGTACTGCAAATTATCGTGAATGTCTACTTGTACGTACAATCCTATTTCAGATATTCAAAAGCGGTTGCGTGAAAATCGAACTTAGTTGTAGCTGACAGTCTCATCAGAACTTGATAACTAAAAAAAGTAAACCTCAATTTAAAAAAAAATTACGCGAATACTTACTAGAAACACAAAAACGAAGTGCTTAAACTAACCCCACCTCTCACACCATTACCTGCCGTTACCTGCCGTTACCTATCGCTGCCTGTCCACTTGCGTTCACATCATATAAATCTTATAATATTAAATTATTAACAAGTAAGTACTAACTTATGCGTCATACTTTGTTTGTACCCACACCGTTACGCGACACATATTATGTAAGTAAATTCTATTTTTTCAAATATTTATAGTATCTACAAATACAAATATACAAATACAAATACATATAAATACATATATATAAATACATACGTATTTCATACATACATCGACTGGCGCTGCACTGGTCGTTCATTACTGTAGGTTTATTTAAGGTTCTGACGGAAGATCAGCGCTGCGGTCTCCGCAGTATCTATGCTGAGTCAGCGCCTATTCTTTACCACAACACATGACCCTCTACTTAGCTAAAATAAATATGTAAATTGCTATTACTGCTATTAGTGTCAAATTGTATATTGCTTTCTTCTTTTTGTCTCTTGTCAACTTTCTTTTTGCCTCTTGTTATTTATTTATTGTGTCACAATAGTAGTTTATGCAACAGTGATATATAATAAACTCGACTACGTCTCGTTTTGTAACTTCGACCCTTGAATTTTAAGAACCAATTATGAGCTGTTGCATACATTACTTTTTCTATGACAGCTGCAGCAAAAAAAAAAAAAAAAAAAAAAAAAAAAAAAAAAAAAAAAAAAAAAAAAAAAAACAAAGAGTTAGTATTAAATAAAAAGAGTTATTATTAAAAAAAAAGAGTTATTATTTAAAAAAAATTGAGTTATTATTTAAAAAAAAAAAGAGTTATTATTGTAAATGAAAACATACCTCTTTCAATCAAGATGATCGGAACTTGTATCTTTAAAAAAAATAAAGCAGTTGTATTATACTCATAAGATGACTGCTAGCAGTCATCTTATGAGCCTATAGACAAATCATTCAAATGACATTGCTTTAGATATCACTGTCAGTCATTTAATTGACACATTTAAGTGCTGGAGTAGAAAAAACATGTAAGTTGTGGTTGAATAAAGATTTTATCTATCTATCTATCTATCAATAAGTACGTACGTACATTATATGTGAATATAATAATATTGTGTTTGTAGTTATAGTTCCACTCGGAGATAATCGTCGATTCGTGGCACATACCTATATTTATATTAAAGTACAGTCACCTGCAATAATATGTTACACAACGATGGCCGCAAAAATATCTGACAAGATTTTATTTGTAGAGCCATAAGAGCGTGTCACATATTTTGCGGCCTTCGAAGAGTAATATATATATTATTGCAGGTGACTGTACGTAGTATATGTAAAACAATTAAATTGGCCTAGAATTATGGTTATCGAAATCGATTCATCTACATACTAACAATTACATTACTTATTGATAAGGTATTAAGGTATGTGGGGTAAGACGTTCGCTCATTTTGCTCGTAAGGCTCATGGCTGCAGGCAGGCAGGCAGGCTCGTATAAGCATTGTTCGAATGGGGCCGTACATGCAAATAAATTAAAAAAGACACTATACGCAAAACAATAGATTAGTTTTTGTATGTACATACTTATACGTAAGTGTACTGTTTTGTTTGTCTTTAAGTTAAAGTATGCGGTGAGAGTGAGGCTTTTTAGTACAATTTATATACCACCATTTTAATAAAATTATGCTTTTCTTTTTTTAAATCAATACGTCTCTGTGGATTAGTACTGAGATAGACAAAAGTTCTACTAACCGTGAAAAAGGATTTTATTTATCGAATCCATAAAAAATTGTCCAACGAACCGCGTCGGCCAGCTGTCGATAGCAGCCTTCCGAAGCCGACAGTGATTCTGTCCACTGAACTGCCAGTTGCTTATTTTAATATATATAAATTAAAATATTATGCATAATATTTACAGCGTGTATGAACGCGCTTTTCCGTAACTTCTGTCATAATAGTCATAATTCATGTCTCTTGCTGAAATGTTGAATCCATATATCCAGTTGGATCATTGGACCATAGACATTGATTTAATTAAAATATCTGGGGGACCGAGTCAGATATCTCGGCTATATCAGTAGCTATTTAATACTTAAATTACACTAGTGTAAAATGTAGTTACAAACACGAAGTTATACATAGGTATGTTCATGTCATATATCATTTAATTTTCAGTATGAGGTGCATACAATAGAAAAACAAAAACCCTCTTAAAAACTTAGATACGCGATTAAGTCCCGTTGTACAATTTAATAATGTGTAAAAATCATGAAAATTTAAATCAGTGTTAACCAAAACCCTTTCAAATATCATGTTAATTAAGTTGATATCAATATGTGGGCCCCAGCAGCAAAATGATAAAAGAGGTCAATCTAATTTTGCTCACGGCAATCAAATAATTTAAATTAACTAGCAACACATAGAAAATATTAATTGCTACGCTTTGTCTTGTTCAGTCGAAATTAGGGTAATTTTATAATATAACGAGACAGGTAATTAAATTATAAGCCGGCGTAAAATAAAATTATATAAGCTAGTAATCCTCTACGTCTTGGACCCGTCTGGAAAGCAAAATGGCGTAGACAAATGGGGTTAATTTCTCTCCTTCTGTCTCCGATATCGATTGCGAACGCGAAAGGGACCCACATCCCTCGAAAATTAATGAAAAGGCCTTACAAATTAATTTCTACGTAGTAAGATAATTTAGAAAAGTATCACTTTATAGAAAGTCAAAGTTATGGACATTAGGCAGGTAGGGAAAATTATATTATAAAGGCTCGTCGCACTAGCGATTCTAGTCTCTGGCGCGCCGGAGCAACGGTTTTATACTAAGTCCGTCGCGCGGTCAAGTCATTTATTTTTGGTACTGCTGTATCAGTAGTGTGTTTTTTTATGCATGTAAATGTTAAGTATTACTTATTGAAACTTAAAAATGGATTAACCCAAAGTTCGTAAGATCGGCAAGAAACGCTAGTGTCCCTAGGTTATAAAATGCCGCCGCGCTGTGAATAAAAAATTGAAATGTATAACGCAAGCGTGAGATTTACAAAACATTAGTGACTTTGAAAACAAATTTATTTTTTGTAGATAAAGACGCCGAGGAACTGTGCCCAGTTCCACTTTTTTATAAAGCTAGTATGGCGGCGTGGGTTGCCAGAAGGTGGGTCACTAAAGGGCGATTCTCAGAGATGACGTTCGGTGCCTGACTTCGGTGCCTGACTTCGGTGCCGAATTTTATTTTTTACTTATTTGATACACAACTTTATTTCCCAAAATCTAGCCTTAATATAAAAAATATTGGTAGTGGAGGCCTCCATTAGAACCTTATAGTTTCTTTGATATTTGAGATTTAAAAAACACCGAAATCATGTGCAGGCACTGAAATCAATTTGCGTCACCGAATTCAAAAATGCTTACACAAAAATCACACTTCAATTTTACATCTAAATTATATTATAATTTATTACTTAATATTTTTTATTCTTATTTGATGATAAGCGATGTAGCGAGGCTAATGATAGTAATGATATAGGATACATTTAATAAAATATTTTAAAATAACCAAGTTGCGGCTTATGAAACAACATCTCTAGAAGATATCCCACACTAATTGACTATCCTCATACAATAGGGCGATGTATGGTCCTGAAACGAGTTTCAGACATGTCGACCAAAATTTCGCACATAAGTGCTATGAAGAAGAAAATGTTTGTTTCACACAATCCAACGGCACACTCATCAAAAAGAAACTTATGTTACCTACACCCGATAAACAAGATACTTTTGAGTGGTGTTCAATGCTCAAAAATATTTAATGCACTTATAAAACAATGTAAACAATACGGAAAACGAGTATTTTGCTAGACTTATAAATATGTAGCATTTTTGAATGACAGAGGTTAACTCCCTCAATTTAAAACTAGTTGAAGTTGTTGACTAATGCTTAAAGATCAAATCACCTATTAATTATGATCTCCTGCACCCTCACACACTTGTAACTCCGATATTTAAACATAAATACATCAGACATTGAGGATTGTTAAAACATTGGCTATGTTGAATTTGTGTTCATGGCTATGCTTTAGAAATATTGATCAGTAGGTACGTTCAGTGCCTTTGAAGCGATCTCGACAATAGAATGCCACTTTATTTTTAATCCCTTGTTTTGTGGGTGCACCTTACATAGTATGTAAAAACACAAGTTATTTTAAACGAAGTGGGATCTAATTAACTGCATTTATTTAATATGGCTGACACGTTTACAGGTATTGTGGTGTAGGGTCTCAAGTGATACAGAGGACTAATTCACATAATATACTCCATTGGTTTGAAGATAAATCAAGACAACAGCGAAAAGAGAGAAAGAAACATTGGGTCTACGATTTTCAACATACGTCTCGTGAAAAAAAAACACTACTCATTGTAAACTAGTGATTTTGTTTACTTATACTATGACTTAATTTACGTACAAGCATAGTTTTACGTTTATAAAGCGTATCTTGAACTTTTTATGTGTGATAAGTTAGAAAATAAAGTATAACAAACTAGTATACAAAGCAGGATTTGAATTAGGTGATCACTTTCTTGATATCGGTGGTCAAAAAATCCACCTAAACCAAGGAAATCAACACCAGTGATGTCAAAATTAATCGCTTTTTAGCAATTACAGAAATAGTATGAATGATACAGAGGAGATGTAATAATGATGGGTTTAGGTACTTTCGAGGATTTCTTAATCGCTTGCATAGCGATAAATGCACTAAAACTGTGGGAGAAAATTGCACCACCGATCTCAAAAAAACATAGAACCAAATCCACCGAATGACAGAGAAACATTTAAAAAACTACTTTAGTATACTGTGACTGCACCTCTACTTTATTCAACGGTTAAGGCACAACTAAAGCATACTTTGTTTGAGCCACTGAGTTCCTGGTCTACAACTTTGTAAGAGTACCGACATGGTTTGTAAATTACACCGAAATCAGTCAATAGCCCGGGACACATCGTAAATTTGGTTTTATTCAATGTATTGAGCAAACACATTATTTTGATATAAAGAATATGATCAGTTAACTAATACCTTATGCGTGAACACCGATAATAACTCCGATATAATGCCCCATCTTGAGTAATAATTTTTTGTTTCAAAAAATCTGGGCGCGGGACACGCCCACCGAACATCATTTTTTGCATTTGGATATTTTTTTAATGTATTATATAAATAATAAATAAATAGTTTGATAGTGTCCCAGACAGAATATATGCTGAAAATCATGCCTGAATTAATTCAGATTTATTGAACAGTAAATTCAATAACTTTTTGCCCCGGACACGTAAAAATGGCCCTCCTGAGAAATGCCCTAAACCTGTACCTAAGTTAATGACTCAGCTTTGTGGTTTTTACAGCTCATGTCGAAACATGCTGGAACGGAATAACATTGTTTTGTCGCTATCGATGCGTATTTTTGCATTGAATCCTACAAGAAGTTTAAAAGGCGGCCGTTTGGAACAATGAAAATCGTTTCCATGCGGTATCCATTGTTTTCACGAAATACCTTTCCACTCGTGCACTTCCACAATAGACTGATATTGGTTTACAGCCCCAGTCATAAAACCCGATCTAAAACTTGCGCCGAACAATATTTTTATTTATTTCACAAGTGGCTTTGGTATAGACCTCGCGTGAACTAAGGCTGGAGCAGTATTTTTATAACATAAATAAAATGTGGAAAAATCTGGTCTTGTATTTCTATGTAGCTGCAGGTTTAGGTAATACTTTATCAAATGTAAGTATTGCACTCTTAAAATTGTAAATACCTACTAATTTTTTCAATAATCTAGTTGCAGGCGAGTGGCAGCCCCAAGATTATGGCCAAAGTCAATTACTTTATCCGTATCCTCCTGCCTCACGGTCATTGGACCAGAGGTCGGTCTCATCACCGGTTTTTACTGAACAACTCGCAAACATGCCACGTGCAAGACCTTGTCGACGCCGAAATTTCGGAGATCCAATTGTTTTTACTGATCCTGGTTGGGTACCTGCACCGTTTGCTCAGCCGCCGATAGCTCAGCAAATTGGGAACCAACTGCCTCAACCACAACTTAAGCCCCAATCATTGACGGAAAATAGCTCTCCAACTGTAGATGACAAAAAGCATGAATCAGATCAGATGGACCAGAGATCTGAACAACCTGACAAAATAGTTGAATTTATTGAAAAGAGCTCGGTTCTAAATCAAATGTCAGCAAGTGAAAACAAGAAAGCTTCTCCGAATCAAAAACAGAACAATAATTTATTGGATTCCGCGAGAGTTGACTATGACCCTAGACCTCCTATGGTAGACTCCCGTGAAGATTCTCTGGAGTGTGGAGAAAAGGTAGAGGCAGACGCAGAACCACGACACGGTAATTCTGAAACGCAAGATGTAGTCGGTAAAAGTTCACCTAGTGAAGCACATGATCGAGCTGTAGAACTTCTTGCTAATTGTATTCACGAATCTAGACGTTCTATGCCAGATTACGAAATGGATTCAAGAAGATTACAAGCTGATAGTCCGTCATCTGTGGAACTTGATAAATCAGGTGCTGGCATTACATCAAAAACAGGATCAGTAAAAAATACTCAAACAAGCGTATTAAAACCAATATTAACACCGAACACAGTAGTAACACCAACTAAGAGTGCAATAGATATGAATAAAGGAAAATATTACCTTCAAAACCCTGCAAAGAACGCTGGTAAATGGAACGATGATAGACAAGTGTCGCTGATGGAAAATGGTAAAGCTTGCTACGCATGCAGCACATATCATGACCCCTCCTGTTGGAAAACAAATGCAACTACGACGATCAAATATTGCAACAGGGATAATAATGCATGTCTTACAAAAATGTACAAAATAGAAGGTGAGTTATTTACAAGCTTTGTCCTTCGGTATTTCATTTTATAAAGAGAACATTGTACTACGAGTATATAATTTAGTCTGTTTATGAATAATATTTAAATTAGTATATATAACTGTAACTAAATATTATTCAGACGATCGGTTGTTTTATGCAGATTTTAAGGCTATAGTTAAGGAACGCTTCCCACGTATCCCCGACCTCCAGCAACACACCGACGGCAAGACATTAAAGATTATCTTCAGCGTCGATAGAAGGAATGCAGACGCACCTAATGGGATAAACAAACGCACCCTTTGATACAAGTACAGGCGTATGTAATGCATCACCTATTTTATGGCGGTTGTCAATTAATACCGCTCCCACGGGATCGACTCTTCATTATCTTAATGGCAGCGACAGCATAAACGCTCCAGAAACTTCTCATGGCCTACGTGACTCCAGACAACGCATCCCCACGGTTTCGGGATGAATATAAGCGGCCATCCCGACCAGCGGAAGACAGTTCTCATAGAGTTCTCATCGAGTCCTCATCTAGTTCGCATCCAGCGACCAGGCTACACGTGAGCTCCGAATCGCTCGGTGTACCGGTACACCCTCGCGCTTCTAAACTATATTGAATTAAACTCGTAATTGTAAAATCAAATAAAGTAAATACCTCCTCATCGGTGTTTTATAAGAAGACCTCCGTTCTCTCAAGACACTTAACTGGTGACAGCGACGGGCGAGTCTCCCAGCGAGCAGCGGCTACACATCGTCGGCGCGAACTGGAAGGTTTCAACCTGAAGAGATTCGACCACTGCCTTATGAAGACCACAGTACTCATCGCACTGGCGGCTACCCTGTGAGTTTTCCTACATTTTCCTTTCATTTTCCTAATTATTTTGTACGCATTTCCACCATTTTTTTTTCTTTAAAAAAAAAAAGAGACAGTTCTATTCTGTGATAGGATTTAATTAATTTAATATCAAAATGGCTCTGAATCATACTACGATCGAAAAATATTTGCCCAAATATGAAGGTGATAGACAAACTTTAGATTTCTTTTTAAATCAAGTTACTATGTTAGCTAGAGCAGCAGACGCTGACGCAAGGGCCCTGTTTCCAATTATATTAAAAAGCAAGTTACGCGGGGAAGCAATTAAAGCAATTGCTCACATGCCAAACAACACGGTAGAAGAAATTGTAAATTCCTTAAGGTCTAAATTTGGTGACACTAGAAGTATAGAACAAATTCTTTCTGAAATCACTCGCATTAAACGGTTCCCTAACGAAAGTGCTCTAGGATTTGCTGATAAAATAAAAGAACTTTTGTACGCAGCGAAAAATAAAGCGGATTCACCGCAAGCAACAGCCATTTTGGAGAACGTTTGCATCGACCAATTATGTAAACACTTGGATATCGCGACTGATCGATTAATCCGTTCCGCGCAACACACCACTTTTGATGACGCGTATAATCAATTAAAACACGAGTTAGAAGTCCACCCCGAGTACTTCCAGAGAAAACAAGAAAAATCATTTAAATCTAATCCAAGATTTAACTATAATAATAAAAACTATAATCAACATACTATACTAAAACCGAATTTCAATCAAAACCGCGTAAATCAACACCAATCTAACCAATTCGCACAAATATCTTATCCTAATCTGCAGTTAAATAACAACAACAATCAAATGCATTGGGCCAACCAACCGCGACCAACTCCGGAACAATGGCGACAAACATACCCGCCAAAACACCAACCTCAAAGATTAACTGACCATTTAGATAGTGATATTTCAATGAGAACCGCGACTAGTAGGCGACCTGTAAATCGTCCGCCAAGACCGCGACCGGTAGAAGTTTTTAATACACAAATAAATACCAATGAACATAATGGTAATTACGAACATAATTATGACCCCAACACGTATGATGGCGATGATTTTTTTCAAGAAACAGGACCACAAAACGAATTGACGTAAAATTAAATTATTTAGATAAAGATCATCTCCCATATATCACTATAGATGAATGGGGAGGAAAAATCTTAATAGATTCTGGTAGTAATAGGTGCCTTATTGGATCATCAATATTGAAGTCTAATAGGAATTTTAATAATAAAGTTATCGATAAAGAGTTTACAATTACGACTGCTCATAGTAAAACAAAACATCGAGGAGCTATTAATTTAAAATTATACCCGTTAGGCGAAGACATAGAACATGAATTTTTGATCTATGACTTTGACCCCAAATATGCGGGAATGATAGGATGGGACCTGATTTTAAAGCTTAACGCAATAATTCATCCAAAAAAGTGTGAACTTATCATGCCAAACAAAATAATTCCAATTAGCATAGACTATCCGGAGAAAATCTCAAAAATCGATCCGCTCTCGGATAATCTAATTACATGTGTATCTAACAAACCGGACGGCGAATACTTTATCCCTGAAATCGGGACAAACACCGTCCTCATTAATTGTGCATTAGTGTCAGTGATAGATGGCAAATATAGATTAGGTGTCACAAACCTAAGTCCTAGGCCCCAAAAATTCAAAAATAATTTTGATAATTTCTTACAATCAATACCGAATGGATTAAAATCTGTATCGGAAGTATTAGACAATGTTAAAATAAACAAAACGGAAGCTAGTAAATTAACGATTCGAACGGATCATATGAATATGGAAGAAAAAGCTAAAATTACCAAGTTAGTACACGAATTTAAAGACGTGTTTCATACGGGTCAAGAGCCACTTACCTTTACCCATACAGTTAAACATAAATTACGTTTGACAGATGATACACCCATTTATGTGCGCAATTACAGGAAACCACCAAAACAACAAGAGGAAATAGACAAACAAGTTAACGAGTTACTTAAAAATGGCATTATCCGTGAGTCTAATTCCCCTTGGAGTTGTCCTGTTCACATTGTACCTAAAAAACCTGACGCATCCGGTAAGGTTAAATGGCGCATGGTCATAGACTATAGGCAATTAAATGCAAAAACAATCGAAGATAAATATCCTCTGCCAAATATAGAGGAAATATTGGATAAATTAGGTAGAGCTCAGTACTTCACTACGCTAGACCTCGCGAGTGGGTACCATCAGATAGAAATGCACGAGGAAGATATCGAAAAAACTGCGTTTTCAACTAATCACGGACATTGGGAATTTTTACGCATGCCTTTTGGTTTAAAAAACGCTCCGGCTACATTTCAACGATTAATGGATTTAATATTACGCGACCTCTTATATAATACATGCCTCGTATATCTAGACGATATAATCATTTACTCAACTTCGTTGGACGAGCACATACAAAAATTACGAAAAGTATTTGAACGCTTGCGACAACATAATTTAAAAATACAACCAGATAAGTCTGAGTTTCTTCAAAAACATGTAGAGTACTTAGGACACGAGTTAACACCTAACGGTCTAACACCTAACCAACGCAAAGTACAAGACATAGTTAATTTCCCAGTACCAAAAACCGAAAAAGAAATACGATCCTTTTTGGGATTGACAGGCTATTATAGGAGATTCATTAATAACTATGCTCAAATAACAAAACCATTGACTAAATGCTTAAAAAAACACGCCAAGATTATAATAGATGATGAGTTTTTAAAGTCAGTACAGAAGCTAAAAGAATTAATTACCAACGAACCTATTTTAAAGTATCCAGATTTTGATCAACAATTTATTGTTACCACGGACGCTAGTGACATAGCGTTAGGAGCGGTTTTGTCTCAGAAAGAAGATAATGTCGAAAAACCAATCGCTTATGCATCTAGAACTTTATCTGATACAGAATCTAAATATTCTACAACTGAAAAAGAGTTACTTGCGATAGTTTGGGCTTGCAAACACTTTAGACCGTACTTATATGGTCGTAAGTTCATCATTTACACCGATCATAAACCTTTAACTTGGTTAATGTCTTTAAAAGACCCCAATTCTAGGTTAACTAGGTGGAGACTTCGACTAGCTGAATTCGACTTCGAAATAAAATACAAACAAGGCTCTATTAACTCGAACGCAGATGCTTTGTCACGGGTAAAAATTAATTTTAACGATAATGAATCAATATTAGCTCAGAACGGTAGCGACATGGATGAACAAATTAACTACAATGATAACCGCGAAGAAATCCAAACACAGCACTCACAAGATGACAACATACACCAGGGAATTCCTATTATGAATGATGTCATAAATAAAAAGCCACATCAAATTTATTTTAAACTACACAATAAATTAGATAATATAAACGTGCGAAAGGAAGACGGTAACGAAATCATAGAAGTTAGCCTGTATACATCTAAACGACCAGGAGAAGCACTCAGGAAACTTGCACGCGAGTATTTAAAACCAGGTATTCACTATTACGCTTTCTTTTACGTAGATGAATTATATCAAGAAATGGTAAAGATCCTCACTAAAGAACATAATCCTCAAATTCGTATAACTCGTTGTACTGAAATAGTGGAAACCGTAGTTGAAAAGGAAAAGCAAATCGATATCATAAAAAGTTATCACGAAGGAAAAACGAATCATCGCGGTATTACCGAAACTTTAATGCATATTAGTAGGAAATATTGGTGGAAAAATATTATGTCCGATATCCGCGAATATATTAATAACTGCTCTATTTGTAAGGCAGGCAAATACGAACGGCATCCAATGCGTCCACCAATGTTATTGCCACCAATAGCTTTGCGACCACTTAATCATATTTTTTGCGATGTTGTTGATATTGAAGGCAAGCTTTACTTATCTATAGTAGACGGATTCTCTCGTTTCGCAGTAGTTAAAAGATTAAAAGATAAAAATAGCTCAACAGTTATGTCAAAACTTCTTTCTTACTTTGCACACTATGGTGTCCCTGCAGAAATAACGACTGACGCAGGAAAAGAATTCGCACTACTTAAGGAATTAGTTAATTTATATCACATTAAGATTAATTTCACTACGCCTTATAATCCAGCATCACACGGAATCGTCGAAAGATTCCACTCAACGTTGAGAGAACATTGTCGATTGCTTAGTGAACAATATAAAAATAAACTACCGCACGATGACAAAATGAAACTCGCATTAATAGCATACAACAGCTCGATACAATCAGACACAAAATTAACTCCACATGAAATCTTATTTGGACATATTGAAACGGAACCTTTGTTTAACTTTCTCCATGATTCACAGTTGTTAAATACTCTATTGGAAAAACATAGAGAACATTTAAAAACGGTTTACGATTATATATACAAAATAAAACGGGATGCTCAAATAAAAAGAACAGACGAATATAATAAGAATACCGAATTACCAGCCCCAATAGTCGAAACTCACGAAAAACTCCCAACCACTAATAAACAAGCTAACGTATTTTGTACTCGCCGAAAAACCTACATTCGCGACACAAAAGCCCCAAAAATATATTTGGATAGTCGAGGTAAACGACGAGCAGCAAATAAATTGAGGCCTGTTGTTGTTACAGGTTCCTCCAAGTCCAGGGTAGTCAACCCTACCAAATCAAGAAGTTAGAAAATCCCAATGGCATATACCTCGAAAAAATAGGACCAATTGCAGAAATAGAAGGCTACAGATATCTAACCAAAAGATGTAATCTAACCGAAATCCTTAACATTCTTAACAAATTAATGTCTAATAGAGTTCAAACTGATAATTACCACATTAACAGTCTTTATACCCATTTATTAGGAAGATTAAAAGGATTAATGAACCAAAACGTTGGTCGATCCAAACGCGGCCTTATTGATGGTCTTGGAACAATTGTTAAATTTATAGCTGGAAACCCTGATGCGAATGATTTAAAAGAAATTAATAACAATATTCAAACCCTTACAAATAACCAAGAAACATTACTTAACAACTTAAACGAAACTATTAACAAAGTTGACTTAAGGCTTAAAAGCATTACAAAACGTTTAAACACTATGTACGAAGTAAGTTTTACTAATAAGGCAAATATTGATATTTTAACTACTTTTATATTAATGGAAGATATAATTAATATCTTAGAGTTAGGCATAACATTAGCTAAGCCAGGAATACCTTGTAAAGACATTTTTGAGGAGGCAAACAATGTAGAAGTCGATCGTATTATGGTTTACACTGTTAGTAATGTCATACACTTTGTTGCAAAAATAGCGGAAATTAAAGCTAAAAGTGGTAATGCATACAACCTCATCCCTTTCCCGACTCATGATGGTCTAATCCTCGAAATCCAAAAACCTTCAATCCTCATTAAAAACTCATGGTACGCCTACCCAAGTGCTGAACAATGCAAAGCTAAGAAAACCATGATGGTCTGCAAACACGTTTGGTGGAAGGACTCCAATAAAACACCTGACTGCATCCATCAAGCTCTGCTTCTCAAAAACAACCACACGTGCCTTACGACGAAACTAGAAGAAGAGGAAGCTATCACAACAATAAACGACGGCAATTTCCTGTTATACTCAAGAGGACCACAACGAGTAACCATCAATTGCAATGAAACGTTTTACGAAGTCATCCAAGGGCCATATAAACTACACCTTAATCCCGGCTGTGAACTACAGATGGCGAACCTATATACTAAAGTGATCTCGAAAACCAACAATCTATTCAAAGAAGAAGTCCAGCAGATACAGATGCACTTAGAACAAAAAACAGATAAGATCCAATATACGGATGAAGATTTACAAATACACCTGAAGCCATTAGAATCAACAATCAAATCAAACATACATCAACATATTTGGATACCCAGCGTGTGGAGCATAAGCATATTTATGTGCCTCATCGGGTGCGCCATATACCTCAAGTGCACCCAACGCCGCAGCAGCATCGAGAACACGGGCGTAACAAGCTACACCCTTAGTTCTCTCTTGAGGGGGGAGGAGTTAAGGAACGCTTCCCACGTATCCCCGACCTCCAGCAACACACCGACGGCAAGACATTAAAGATTATCTTCAGCGTCGATAGAAGGAATGCAGACGCACCTAATGGGATAAACAAACGCACCCTTTGATACAAGTACAGGCGTATGTAATGCATCACCTATTTTATGGCGGTTGTCAATTAATACCGCTCCCACGGGATCGACTCTTCATTATCTTAATGGCAGCGACAGCATAAACGCTCCAGAAACTTCTCATGGCCTACGTGACTCCAGACAACGCATCCCCACGGTTTCGGGATGAATATAAGCGGCCATCCCGACCAGCGGAAGACAGTTCTCATAGAGTTCTCATCGAGTCCTCATCTAGTTCGCATCCAGCGACCAGGCTACACGTGAGCTCCGAATCGCTCGGTGTACCGGTACACCCTCGCGCTTCTAAACTATATTGAATTAAACTCGTAATTGTAAAATCAAATAAAGTAAATACCTCCTCATCGGTGTTTTATAAGAAGACCTCCGTTCTCTCAAGACACTTAACTCTATACTTATTACGAGCTCTCTTAGAAACATCAAAATGATTCGCTTGCATGACTGCATGTAACGTGTCTATGATAATAATATTAAATTAGAGATATATCCACGGAAATATGTATGTGGATGGTGGAAATATTAGCCTTGTGTTGTCAATTTACAATAATTATTTTAATTTAATAGTGTCACTTTGAACCCTGTTATGACGGCATATAATATGAAAAACATAAACAGAGTCGCAGTAATGTCACTGTGATAAATAATTACTTATTGGTTAACTTAGGGTCGCTATGTATCACACTTTTAACAAAATAATGGCGTCGGGCATATAGTGTCCGACAACGTTATTAGAATAAACCAGTTTTATAAAACATAATATTTTTATACGCAGGGAAATCGATCCTGATCCGCGATTGCGGCCACACTTGCAACGAAGACGAAGGATATAATATTGGGCAGAAAATGGTCTCGTGCAGCATTTGCCACAACGATATGTGCAACAGTGCTTATGCCATGCATAGCCTCAATGCGCTTCTAGTAGGCTTTGTCATAGTTGCTGTGAAATTTACTTTGCAATAAATAAATAATACGATCTAAGCTTGTATGAAGAATACTTATTACCGAACTCCACACACTATTTATAATAAATATATACCTGCTTACTTACAACTGGGCTCTCTATAATCCCTATTCTAGATCTAACCAATTGTCTCTCATTGGATTTTGAGTAATAAAAGATTTTTAATATAAATATGAATTCATTAGTCATAGGCCATAGCTAAATTTATGTACTTAATTACAATCAGGCCCTGTCACCTAATTTAACCACAATTAGCGAGGGTATTTTTTACATTTTCTTATTTTTGTCCTTTGTTAGAAACCAGTTTATAGAATTTCCTCAATAAAGTAGAATGGTTCAATAACTAAATTTATTCATTATTTTTATTTTTACCGGTGACGGTAGGTATCTATTCTTTAGTTAGATAGATAAAATTCTTTTGCTGCGGATATTACTAGATATAGGTGGATTCTATAAACATCACATAGAGTACCATTTTAAAATATATACATAAATATTCTGTCTCTATTATTATTCATATTATAATTTTTTTAATGCTAAGTATCTAAATAATTCATTTTCATGATTTCCAGAAAATTTCCAGTAAAGAGTTTAAGTACCTACTCGTACCTATAGAAATACATTAAACTTGTTCCTTTTCTTTAAAATTAAATGAATAATGCAATTGCGCAGAATTCTAGCCATGCTTCCAATCTCCCTGAATCTTTTTCTTTTTCATTGCTTGGCTTTCCGAGAACTCTTACCATTAAGTATAATGCTTAATACAGTTTGAAGATAATAAGGTCAGACGGCGGATGTATGGAGATGCAATAACGAGCTGGCGGAATAACTTTTCAGCTTGAAATAAATTATGCAGAAAAGTCTTACAGCGTCTAGTAGCGTCATGGAAAAAACCGGCCAAGTGCGAGTCGGACTCGACAGGAAGAGTTCCGTACCATTACGCAAAAAACGGCAGAAAAATCACGTTTGTTGTATGGGAGCCCCACTTAAATATTTATTTTATTTTATTTTGAGTATTTATTGATAAAGCGGCAACAGAAATACATCATCTGTGAAAATTTCAACTGTCTAGCTATCACGGTTCATAAGGTACAGCCTGGTGACAGACTGACGGACGGACAGAAAGACTGACAGAGGAGTCTTAGTAATAGGATCCCATTTTTACCCTTCGGGTACGGAACCCTTAAAAGGTTTAAAACCCATTTCTATGATAAACATTTTACAAGCCAGGTTTTGAAAGCTCAAGATTAATAATGTACCTATATGCCGTGAGTGAATCTAAAACGCATAGGTATTGTTATTACTCGCTATTACCTATATCAAATGCCGTTGAGGAAGGTATTTTTTAAGAACATTGCAATCCGTCAAAAAAATCAAGGCAAGTTATTTTAGGATACCTACGCTTGATTGGATGTTAGATAAAATTTAAGTGTCTATTATGAAAGGCAATAAAAATTTTAGCATTAAAAAAACATCAGCAACTACATAGTTGTTTACTTAAACCCCACAAATGGTCTCGCCGGAAGACCAGCGCTGACTTTCGGGTTAGCATTATGCTGAGGCGGGACCTTTTCGTGGTAAACTATAATTTCTGTTTAAAATATACTTTTTGTAATACGTTTGTATTAAATGTAGTTTAGTTTGCCATGAATAAACAAATTCTTATTCTTATTCTTAAACCACAAAGACCAAATATTATCATTATCAACTAAAGAAAACTCCGTGCGCTGTATTTTTCCCCATTAGCAATTGGCTACTTTCCTACTAGTCAAACCAGCTTCTTTTTTAGAACTGTCAAAACGATTTGCTAATATGGAATTTATATGAAAACGTGTGTAGTGACGTTACAATCAACTCACCTACTTTTTATACTTCCATCGTGCTTCCATCCGATTTATTTAATAGAAATTGTGTTTAAAAATAACGGCTGTCTATGTTTTTCTAATAATTATCTGGTGCTTTATTTCGTGCACGGTGTGAAATAATTTATTTTGAGTAGAGGAAAAGTACCCAATTGTGAGAATAATCGACAGTATTACCAATAATCACGAAGGTGGTGGCTCATGGAGCGCGCGGGTGAGAACATAACTTATGGAAATGGCTCTTTGCGCGTTTTTATACTGACTCGATAAAAAATATCGCTCCTTACTTCCAATCTTTATGAACCGTTGCGATGGAAAATTTTTATAGTTACTGTATTCGCCTATGTCAGCTATATATTAGGTAAGTATTCGGCTTTTGCTATGGGCAACAAAACCGTTAGTGGGAGCAATCAAATTAAATGATGTTGAAAATGTATGCTTTTTATTGAATTGCTTGTTTTACTATCTAAGATTAATAAACCTCTTGGCACACATACATACATAATGTTTACCCTGGTGGATTCGTCAAATCGTGTACAATGGTACAATAGTTATTCATACAAATATTTGGGTAGATATCGTCTCATCCCACTTTTGGGCACAGGCCGAGGCCTCCTCAGTCCTCACTACTGATAAATACATACCTATATTTATATAATGTAGTAAGGTAAAACTTTAATCATTGTAAAATAATTTTCCTTAAAATATTGTTAAATCACTTTTTCGGCAACGATGCCCTTATTTGAATAATGCCCTAGTACCTGGGCAAAATGTAAATTACATGAACAAGGACAAGGACATCTGCAGTTTCGTCGCGTCCATTTATCTCCCGGAACGACGTATAACTTACTTGCATGAGCCCATTTAAAACACTAAAATTCCCGTCCTCCGTCCTACTTACAAAATTTAAACTGAAAGAAGTGGCAGGGTTTTTATTAAAGAAAACGTGTCGTCAATAATGCATAAGAATCACACCTTTTCTTATCTAAAAGTGTAGGTACAAATGCAGCCTATATTTGAAAATGATTGTTCATTCCATACTCAATAGTAGGTATGTAAAGTTCAATAACCTATCCGGCTAATTTCATGCTATTATTTAAATTCGATTGCATATAGGTGAGGCGTAAGCATCCGCAAATTAAAATCGTGCTTAGGGTGGCATTTGGATTTTCAAAATCCGAAATCAAAATCAAAATGTACCGAATAAATGATACATTTTATTAAGAAACGTCACATAATTATATGTGACGTTATCTATGAAAAGGCACCTTATTTTTCAGTATTAATACCGGTATTGTGCGAAGTCCGGTATTTGGAAGCCCTAATTGTAACTCCAATTGATATGTAAAGAGAATGGAGACTGTAACAACATGGAACCTTTTTGTTCCCCGTCACCTAATCACGGTCGGAATCCCGTAATGAACCTCTAAATTAGATTAATAGAACCCGAAAGCGAGATCCCGACCAAACAGAGGTACAAAAACGTTACGTACATTTGCATTATACCTTCTTTACTTGCCCCGAAAACCGAGGTTTATGAGAAAAATTTAAATGTTGATTTCAGCTCTCAGGTACGATCATGCAGAAATTAAATAAATGCTTAAGGCGAAACTTTTATTATATTTATTACATATTTACCCCAACAGAGTTTTAACTGACTACGGTAAAATGCAGAGTGTTGTGGTCTATGGGTGGATGGATGGGTATGTGGATAACACGCGACACTATTTTGATGATTGCGGTGTTGGGTTATGCCCAGGTTAACATAGCAAAGACTATATTTTTAACGAACTTTCCAAAACTGTACGTAGAAATAAAATAAAAAACATTAGGTTAGCTATAAGTATTTAATATTGTGACCGTCGACTGGGTATAAAAATATAACAATCTACCTATGATTGACTAATAATGACTGATCAACAGAAGCAAATTTCGCCTACGCAGAATCTATCTACTTGTAATAGATCGGATGCCGGAAACAAAACAATGTTGCGAAGCTCCGCGAATCAGTAATTGTTTATTCATGAGTATGGAAAACATTGGCAGCCACTCCAATCGCTGGTAGATTCTGTTCGGAAAGAGAAGAGTCGTGGATTCTATTGGGCCCCATACATTCCACGAATCTTCTCTTTCCGCACAGACTCTACACGGCTGTCTCTAGGGCGGAGAGGACTTTTTATCTAGCACAATATTCTCCTCGTCTCAAATAGACAATCAAGAAATGCAGCCAAAAATAGCTAAGAATAAAGAACTTAAAAATAGACAGCAGCTGATGCGCAGCTAGTACAGAGCTATAACCGCGAAAATCGAAGTTCGCAAATTGCGGGCATTTTGCTCTGTCATTCTAATTACGCCTTCATTGGAGTAAAAGAGAAAGATCCCCGCAATTTGCGAATTTCGGTTTTCACGGTAGACCCTCAGTACATATTATAAAAACGATATTAATATTCAGTAATCGTAAAGGGGAATTTTTAAGTTACTTACCTTTAATAACTGCAATTAAAATGTTATTATTCAAGCACTAGCAATTTTCACTTTCAGTTTTCTGCAAATAGTACCTACACCACAGAAAACCTATACATACCATTTATTGTAAATAGTTTTTGAAAAAAGAATGCGAACGACAATTCAACCATCCATTTTCAGGATTTATTTTCGAGAGTGGTTGCAATTAGACGCAATCGTAGATATACGTCGTAAGAATGAACACAAATCGAAAACGGAACGTGGATACTGACGACCGATTTAACTGCCCGGAAAAGTAAAACTGTCAGTGACCGTGTTATATACGCTTTAACTTTGAACAATACCTAGAAATTAAGAAAACATAATTCAACTTTTAAAATTCTAAAATCAACTTTGGTAAACTTCATTAATTCTGCTCTTTCAAATATTTATTGTAGGTAAATTAAAGTACGGTTTGCTGTTCAGTTTCAAAACGTTAAAGTCTCATTCATTCACTTGGTTTATTCATCACTGGGAAAATCGGAGCCCGTTGGAACAGTAGCGGCATATATTATCTAAATCCAGCAAAACAGTCCATTCAACGTAGAATATTTACACGCACAGTGCAGAATACGTACCTAGAATAAGTATGCATAATCGAGTGAAGTCTGTTTGTCCTATCTAATCCACACAATTCAATTGAATAAATAAATAAAAAGTATGCTATTATGGATACAATTAAGTTAAATTTATATAAGTTTGGTCCAAAACTTACTAATTTCACTATTACAAAGGAGATTTAATAACATTTAAATATCGTAATGCTGATGGTACACATTAATCTTCTGTTTACGACTCGCCTCGTACGCGGTTTTCTACGTTTAATTGATTGTTTTTTGCATATTTTGAAATAAACTGAACTGGCCACTACTGTGGTTCTTCTTCTATACCTATACGACCCCTAAGATGACAGAGCGAGTAGGTAGTATATGTAACATACTTCGCCAATTATTTTTACTAATAACCATTGAAAAATAATGGGTGTAATAAACCCCTTATTAGGCTATTATTGGAAGGTTTCTAAACAATTAAAGAAGTAAGATTAAAGAGACAGGGAAAGTGAATTTACAGCCCGCCATTATCAGACGATCCAGATCGTAAACCCCAAGTTAAAACCCCTTAATAGCTGCTGCGTCGGCAACAATTTATAAATACAAGTCCTCTTCAATAATCTCATATCCCATTTAATCGCATAATTGCAAAAGCAACTTTAAAGACTACAAGCGAAAGTATCCATTTCTAAACACTGCAAAAAGAGATATGAGGTTTCCAAAATAAACAAGTCGATTTATTTAAATTCTTGGTATGCTGATAAAAGAATTGTTTTAGTTTGCAAATTTACTTAAGTATAATTAAATGTTTATCGGCCTATTAGGTAATTAGCAACATAAATGGGGTTATAGTTGTCGAAGAACTAAAGCTGCACCGCACAATCTATCGCAGAGTTTGTCTACAGTCTACACCAATCTATTATGAAACCGAGAAACATACACTGCACTCGTTAAGGTGACAGTCCATTTCCAACCGCAGCTGTACTACTGTTCATTTTACTATGGAAATTGACAGTAACAGCGATGCGTTCAGTACCAGTAGTGCAGCTGCGGTCAGAAATGGAATGTTACCCTTACATAATTTGATCGGCGAATTCCTGCGTAGAGTATAAGGATGCGCACTTATCTACTTCTGCTGCTGACTGTAGACCGACCAACCAATCACCAATCGACGGTTAGCGCTACGCCGTAGGCTGTAAGACTTGTTTTGCCGGTATGCAGCGAAAATCCTGTGTAAAAAACGTGATAACATGACCTACTTACGAATAATGCACAACTCGCACAATTAGCCCTATTACTATTGCTTCTCATCATCATCACCATTAACTTAAGAGTTATTCTCTTATCGGTGGAGTATCTTCCAGCATTCCCTATCTTGCGCCAGCTCTTTGACTTTCTGATACGACACCAGGGATTGGATACCTGTAGTTTTTGTATGGGAACGGAAACGGTATTTTTTCGTTCTTTGCTAATTACTTCATTTCTAATTGGGCAATCTAATAATACGAAGTCGTAACCTAATAAAAATACAACTGAGTCCTACATTTCGGGTATAAAAGAATTCGAAAAATATGGTTATTTCTAGTTTTTGCCATAAACCGGTTCCGATCCCTGTGCGACACGACCCCCACTTTCTCTTTCACTTGGTCTAGGAAGGTGCGTCTGGGTTTTCCTCTACCCCGCTTGCATCCTATCCTCCCCTCCAGGATAGTGTTAAAGAAGTGGTCGTGTCGCATAAGTGTCCAATCATTTTTCCGCGTCTATTTGCAATGGTGTTCAGGATAGCTCTCCTTTCATTCAAAATTGCTTCTACTAAAGTACTTATATAAAATGTGTGCCTTAAGTAAATTATTTATGTACCGTTAATGTTATTAGGCATTAACGAGGGTAACACGATAAATTTCATTGAATCACCACCTAAACATGAATACTTAACTAGAATAGAGCCTGCGTAAATGGAGAAATATGGAGGTGTTAAAAGTGCGATCAGAGGTTTTTGGCGGACCCGAGTGTGTTGTAAAATGGTTGTAAAATAGGATATTCAGCCGGTCTAGCCAAGGTGACAATCGCTTGCGCTACGACAACGAAACGTTTTGTGTCTCTCTATCACTCTTTCATATTAGTGCAACAGTGACAGTTGCGTTTCATCCGCTACGGAGCGTAAGCTATTGACATGTTGGCTACGTGGCCAGATCTAAGTATATATTAGGTTATAGTGACAAAAAAATCCACGCAATTAAAACTGTTCAAATTCGAGCTGGTAGCTGTTTTGGTAAATCCAAGTGTGACCGCCATTGATATTAAAATTATATGATTTATTTCAAATAAGATAAGTGCGGAATGTATGCGTGCAACTTAACCACTTCTATTGTTTAGAGAGTTTATACGGCAGGTCAAGTGTAGGCCAAGCGTTTAATGTAAGAGTAGGAACCCTGCACTATACACACACAGTCATACCTGCTTATTTTAATTCGGTTGTGTTAAAAGTATCATGTTATGTGTCATGAAAAAACAGTTGGTATTGTTGGACGATAGACCGACACATCATTACCAGTTTTTTATTATTTTTGCTACAAACTGATTTTCGTATAGGTAGTTGACACATAAAAGTAGGTACATTTCAACTATAGCACTGAAATATAAGCGAAGCTTTTGGAAAAGGCGAGTCAGTGGCAATGGATGTCATACATATGCATAGCGTCGTACGGCGCATCGGATGTAGAATCAGATACCTATGCATGTTCCCATTAAACGCGAACCCGGGGGAATCGAAAACCAGTGAAGTATGATTGAAGCAGGCAGTTCATCTAGTAGGACAATATGAGGTCGCCGCGTGCAGAAGTCCGGTAAGGTAATACCTAACTTATAACGCGTAGCGCGTACCTAATAGGGTAAAACCCGGATATATGCCATGTTTTTTTAAAAGCCTCATAACTATAAAAGTTTTAATTTTTGAAATTTATATAAACACGTAAAATAAATAAATCTACTATCAAGCGCATAACCTAAATCTAACCAATATATATGTCGTAGTCAGATCGTATAATCCGCCGTATTACATTACGGCTAGCCGTTTTACAAAACAGGGGCGTTTTGAAATGCGGCGGTTCGACGATTAGCCGGATTGTCATTGCAATACGTTCTTCAATAAGGCGGCCTACGTTTAGCCGCATCGTATCTACTATTTAGATTGTAGAGTGACCCAGTTCTTTCGGTCGCCTACGTAACCGGAGTTTGACAATGTTTGCAATTTAATTTATTTTTACCATGGTCCCACCGCACTACATGCGTTTCTTTTCCAAAACATTTCCTTCACAACTTAAATAAAAAAAAAAAAAAAAATAGACGGAGACGGAGCAAGCGGGGCTCCTATTTCTGGGCAGTTTGCCCTTCGGGCATCTGAAGCTACCTAACGAACCTAACCTGTGACCTAACCTACTTACCTACCTACGCTTTTTTCCCCAAAGTGTAATGTTTTCACGGACGTCTCACTAAATCAATAGGTAGGTAGGTTAGGTTCGTTAGGTAACTTCAGATGCCCGAAGGGCAAACCGCTCAGAAATAGGAGCCCCGCGAAGCCGGGCTCCGTCTAGTTAAGTTGCGAAGGGAATGTTTTTTGAAAAGAAACAGTCCGACGAACTCCAGATTTGATGGACACCCCAGCGTTTTTCATAGTTTGTTGTTGTAAGGGCCTACTGCAGCCGCGTCTGGCGCTTCGTAAACCACGCCCGCTAGTTCTTCCCTCCCCGCTAACACGCACACATGGAAACGCTTCGCGCCGCACGTGAAGTTTGTGTGATCTTTTAGCACCATCTAACGTTACAGAAGTTAACTACCATTATACGCGGTCGCTGCGGTCGGCCAGAAACTTAAATTCGGAAAAAATTGAAACAGATGGCGTTGTTACTTGTTCATAATAGCAAACAATAAAATAATTAATTAATAAACCTGAATATTTATTGTTGTTTTGGAAGATGTTAACAGCATAGAAGCAGCAGCGTATATAGCATATAAGTTAAGAGTATTGATAATAAGAAAATAGCACAAGAACAGAAAAGAGATTATTTTTGATAAAATATGATGATTAAAACAGATTTACTTGATTACGCTCACCTGACTTTGCGGTCACTAAATGCAAATTTCAACCTTATTGTTATGGGGTTACAATACCCCTGGGGTTGCAGGCGTCCATAGTCGTTATTATTATAAATACTTTGGTTGAAATGCTTTTTAACCCTCGAATTTTTCATAGATACAGTCACCTGCAATAATATGTTACTCTTCGACGGCCGCAAAAATATGTGACACGCTCTTATGGCTCTACAAATAAGATCTAACATGATCTACCGCAAAACGGCCTTCGGTGTGTAACATATTATTGCAGCTGACTGTACTCGTATTCATTGTTGTATAGGTAGGTATTAATATCTTTTATCCGATCGATTTGCATTTATTTGAAACTAGCTGTGCCCGCGGCTCCGCCCGCGTGGAATTCGGTCTGTGTCAGTAAGCTAATTCATCCCTAATTTCTCTTTCTCTCCCCTGGAGGCGGAACTTGAAGTAAAGTTGACAGATGGATACGATTAGCGGGCTGAAGTCCAGATAAAATATTTTACAATTAGGTAGGTACCAGTAACAAAATTACACTCCAAACCCAATAGTTTTTTTCACCCTTCCCCAGCTTCGCCCAGGCTGTAAGTACCTAATCACAGAACAATAGTATAAGTGTCTAAGTGCGAAGGCCGAAGGCCGAGCTCCACGTAGGGCCGCAGGCCCGAAGCGTCCAGGTGGTCAGTGCTTAAACACAGAACATGAACAGTATAAGTGTCTAAATGCGAAGGCCGAAGGCCGAGCTTCGTGCAGGTTCAAAGGCCCGAAGCGTCCAGGATGTCAGTGCTTAAACACAGAACAATAGTATAAGTGTCTAAATGCGAAGGCCGAAGGCTGAGCATCGTGTAGGGTCGAAGGCCCGAAGCGTCCAGGATGTCAATGCTGAATCACAGAACAATGGTATGTGTTTAAATGCGAAGGCCGAAGGCCGAGCTCCGCGTAGGGCCGAAGGCCCGAAGCGTCCAGGATGTCAGTGCTTAAGTCGTAATAGTAGTCGCTCGGTAGGGGCAGAGTTTACGTGAAATTTTGGTATGGATATCTAATGCGAAAGCCGAAGGCCGAGCTCCATGTAGGGCCGAAGGCCCGAAGCGTCCAGGATGTCAGTGCTTAAACATAGAACAATAGTATAAGTGTCTTAATGCGAAGGCCGAAGGCCGAGCTTCGTGTAGGGTCCAAGGCCCGAAGCGTCCAGGATGTCAATGCTTAATCACAGAACAATGGTATAAGTGTCTGATTGCGAAGGCCGAAGGCCGAGCTCCGCGTAGGGCCGAAGGCCCGAAGCGTCCAGGATGTCAGTGCTTAAGTCGTGGTAGTAGTCGCTCGGTAGGGTGCCCAGAATACCACCTTTATCAAAGTAGGCTTAGCTTTAAAAGTTAAAAACGCGAGCGTAGCGAGCGCGAATTTTTTTTAATAGAAAAAAATTGAGAGAGGCTATGTCAGGGGCACAGCCGCAATGGTTTACGTGAAATTTTGGTGTGGATATCTAATGCGAAAGCCGAAGGCCGAGCTCCAGGTAGGGCCGAAGGCCCGAAGCGTCCAGGCTGTCAGTGCTTAAACACAGAACAATAGTATAAGTGTCTAAATGCGAAGGCTGAAGGCCGAGCTTCGTGTAGGGTCGAAGGCCCGAAGCGTCCAGGATGTCAATGCTTAATCACAGAACAATAGTATAAGTGTCTGATTGCGAGGGCCGAAGGCCGAGCTCCGCGTAGGGCCGAAGGCCCGAAGCGTCCAGGATGTCAGTGCGTAAGTCGTAGTAGTCGCTCGGTAGGGTGCCCAGAATGTCATCTTTATCAAAGTAGGCTTAACCTTAAAAGTGAAAAACGCGAGCGTAGCGAGCGCGAATTTTTTTGATAGAAAAAATTGAGAGAGGCTATGTCAGGGACACAGCCGCAATGGTTTACGTGAAATTTTGGTGTGGATATCTAATGTGAAAGCCGAAGGCCGAGCTCCATGTAGGGCCGAAGGCCCGAAGCTTCCAGGCTGTCAGTGCTTAAACACAGAACAATAGTATAAGTGTCTAAATGCGAAGGCCGAAGGCCGAGCTCCGCGTAGGGCCGAAGGCCCGAAGCGTCCAGGCTGTCAGTGCTTAAACACAGAACAATAGTATAAATGTCTTAATGCGAAGGCCTGAAGGCCGAGCTCCGCGTAGGGCCGAAGGCCCGAAGCGTCCTGGATGTCAGTGCTTAATCACAGAACAATAGTGTAAGTGTGTAAGTGCGAAGGCCGAGCTCCGCGTAGGGCGTAAGGCCCGAAGCGTCCAGGCTGTCAGTGCTTTAACACAGAACAATAGTATTAATGTAGGTTAATGTGTGTGCTCAAAGAGTTTAGGAACTCCAGAGGGTCTGTTGTAACGTTGCCTTCATCCAAGACAGCGTTAATGGATTTAGGTATATACTGCCTGTTCACCTTCGATTTCCGCCAATATCCGCGCATGTGTAGGTAAGTATCCAGTACTCGCTGATGTACCACAGTACTTACCGTCGAGCGCGTCTGTCGTGCGAATCCGCTGAGCGGTCAACCGTTCTTCGCACTGCGTGAACGTCTCCGAGGCACGAGATTCTTCCTCAGATTCCTGAGACCGTGCTACCTTGTAACCTCAATACGTTGCGAGAATTTCGCGAAAAATTGTTTTTTTTTTTGTCCGAAAGGTTATGGTAACGCGTTTAAAATGCAAGTCCCAAATTGTTTGACATTTACAAAGACATATACCTAATATTTAAAAACTTTCGCGTTTTGAACACATATTAACTCACATTTATAGACGGGCCTATCTCGAAATTTATTTTATTACCTTTATTTACCGACGTTTCGACACAGGTTTCACTGGTCGTGGTCGCAGCCAACTGATGTCCCAACAAAATGTCAAAACAAAGATTTGTGCAACTACCCGACGAAAAGTGTATGAAAAAGTTTAGGGTAGACATCATATTTTCAAACCACCCACTTCAAATAATGTTAATTATTGTCAATAGAATATGATTTAATACTTATTTTCAAAGACGTTTGACATCGACTACGAAAAATGTTGTTTTTTTTACAAAGTACCTACACAAAAAAAAAGTTTACACCACTTTCTTAAGTTAGCGCCATAAGATTCAGGTGCAAACATAACTTAATTGAGTGTAGTGGCCACCCCCCCTTTTAGGGGTTGAATTTTTGTAGCCTAAAATGTGGCCAGGTATTTTCTTGACAGATTAGTAAAGTTTGCATCAAAATCCGTTCAGCCGTTTTCACGTGATGCGCGGTCAAATAAACAGATAAACAGACAAACAGACAAACAGACAAAAATTCTAAAAACTGTTGGAACGTGTTCTGTTATCGATTCTAAGTATCCCCAGCCAATTTTTTTTCAAATATCTTCCATGTACAGACTTTCGACCCTCTTCGTATATGTATAGATAAATCACAGTGTTTAGTAATTATATGTTTTATTGAATAAGAGATTATTTAGGTATGTAATGAATACAGGGTGCCTTTTTGAAACACTCATTTTTAGGGTTCCGTAGCTAAATGGCAAAAAACGGAACCCTTATAGATTCGTCATGTCTGTCTGTCTGTCTGTCCGTCTGTCCGTCCGTATGTCACAGCCACTTTTTTCCGAAACTATAAGAACTATACTGTTGAAACTTGGTAAGTAGATGTATTCTGTGAACCGCATTAAGATTTTCACACAAAAATAGAAAAAAAAAATTTTTTTTGGGGGTTCCCCATACTTAGAAATGAAACTCATTTTTTTCATCAAACCCATACGTGTGGGGTATCTATGGATAGGTCTTCAAAAATGATATTGAGGTTTCTAACATCATTTTTTTCTAAACTGAATAGTTTGCGCGAGAGACACTTCCAAAGTGGTAAAATGTGTGTCCCCCCCCCCTGTAACTTCTAAAATAAGAGAATGATAAAACTAAAAAAAAATATATGATGTACATTACCATGCAAACTTCCACCGAAAATTGGTTTGAATAAGATCTAGTAAGTAGTTTTTTTTTAATACGTCATAAATCCCCTAAATACGGAACCCTTCATGGGCGAGTCCGACTCGCACTTGGCCGCTTTTTCTGGATAATTTTGAATTTCAATTGTCAGGGGTGGAACTTTTTACAACGACAACAAACAAAAGTTCAAATTCGCCGTATTTTTATTACCCGGGTCGATCGCAACAAAATAGAAAATCATGTTTTTCAAATTTAAGCGTTATTGTAATTTATCTCAAATAACCAAAAAATCAATCTCACTAGAACTTAAAAACGAACAGAATTATTTTAATATGTCGATTTTTCTTGGTGACCCAGGAGAATTTTTTTTGTATCCCATACAAAAAGAGCGTATCCCAATCGCGTATCGGTTTTGGTTTTTACTTATAAGTGTGAAACATATATTCTACCATATACGAAGGATGTGTGTTTTTTCATGTTTTATGTGTCTTTTTGTACAATAAAGTGTTTTACTGCTACTAATATATCATATTAACGATTAACTAAAAAGGTATTTACATCTAATTTAACTGGTAAATTATTAAAGTCCGCTAAAATTAATATATACCTATTCAAAAAAAATATTTGTTAATATGTCCCAAAATCATGGCTCATTTTTTAAGTCTCCTGACTTACCAAACATATCGCAACGAAGGCAAGGGTACAACGCGGCATCGTGAACCTAATAACGTAAGGTTTCAGTTACTTTTTTAGTCGCCGACCATTTTATCCGGGGTACGAAAAGAGGTATTAGATCTATCCTGGGTCTAATATGTTATAAAAACATAGTTTTTTTAAAAATGTTCGTAGGTAGTACACAAAATTTACATTTTCTTTTAAATGTGATTTGGGTCATCGTTCTCCCTGGTGACTTTTCTGGTGACCCAAGAGACATCAATTTTATTATGACTCAGGAGACTTTTTTTCTATGCAGTTTGATTTTTTTGATGCGCTAATTTTGTAATCTAAAATAACTTTAAACTGCTGATATACTTATATCAAAATCAGCAAAGGCTGATGAGTGGAAGTGGAATTGAAACTTAATTTATTGTTCTCTCCCTTGACATTTTGGCATACATTTGACATGCTGCAGTGCACTCCTAACGTTAATAAAGACATAATTTTTAGAAAAAGCTTTAGGAAAACTCACTCTTGAGCTTAAAACGATCAAGTCCTTATCATATTATGTTAGATTTTTAGTACAGACCTCAAATCAGTGAAAATGTCTCTTAGCCAACTAAATTTGTCTCTGGGAAAAGTACGATATCCCTAAAAATTGTACGTACATTTCGCATTTTTCTGAAGGAACGGAATTCATAAATTGGGTTATTATTATTTTTTCATATTATTTGATTGCATTGACATATCACCAAGATAGATAGAACATTTAAGTTACCAGAAGAAAAAGCATTTGTGTTCTTTTATACAGTGTGGAAAAAGTAGGTTCTATTCCCGGGCGCGACTAAGCGAATTTAAAAAAAAACAACGTGTTGCATTCCGGGAGTGCCGACAGAAGTGAAAACTCAATGACTAGTCCAAAATGTCTGCAGCACTATGTATAATTGACCCATCCTCCTTTCTATTGAAAACTTTTGGTTCCGAAATTGCTGGTCAGTGAGCTTGTTTAAAATTCGAAATTCAAATTTATAGCGTTAATTGTTTAAAATTCGAATAGAAATTGTAAAGTTACCTTGCAGACCTCGCATCTAAATATATTTGGTCATGATATTTTGAGTTTTATTCACCAGTACTAGAGTTCACTTTTATTAGCGATTTCATCAAGATGTAGCTTTATTGAATTGTTATATTAGTTATAATACTGTGAGATCCTCGTATTTCAGCCCGTACAAGATTATAACCTTTTTCATGTAATGTCATTGAGTTTTTCTTTATTGATTTAAATGCCATCTAAATGATTGGCCATCTAAACCTTACGGTCACATGATCGCCTTACGCTGTCTCGAGTTTATCATTTTTTCCCCACCTCAAAAAGGACAAAAAGTGCCTAGCGCCGCTAAAGAAGTTTTCACTTCAAAAATCTTTGAATGCAGTTGTTTCTTTAAAAAACAATAATGTTTCATTTAAGTAAAATGAGCAAACTTAAGGTTTTAAGGCACTTTCCCTCCAGGGCCCATAATTTTTTTCCACCCGGTAGTAGACAACTATTTTTTTCGACTAAATGAAGTTTTATTAGATAAATCGTTGATCACATAGTTCGTTTCACACATCACATCAAATCGTTTGTCATCACAATCAAAATTTGTCAAAAGTAATGAAATTTATGCCAAAAAAACATAAATAAAACATATAAATTCAACACATTTTTTTTAATAAAAATCTTTCTCGATGATATAAAAAAGAACATCGACAAATTATGTTCAAAGAATTAATATCAAAACAGATGTCATAATTAGGATTGGCTACTTTAAGAAAGGGACAGAGAGATTTAATCCTCTCGCTCTGCACGTTTTTCTCATTCCTCCTTGTCAAGCCAAAATAAACTATAAAATGATAGTAACACAGTACATTGTAATATTCACTTTTTCCACGGTATCATGTCATTGTAAATTACTTTATGTGAAATTGTAGTGGCGTGCGACTTTCAAACCGGAGGTCACGGGTTCGAACCCCGGCCCGTGCAAGTGAGTTTTTGTAAGTAGGGACCTTTTTTTAGTGGTACTTAAATATAATAACTTTTCGTATTATTGAAATAAAATATTTTATTCAAACAAACTTAATAATATAATAATTAAAACGAATAATATCAATTAGTTTTTAATATTTATTCAATTATTTTAAATTATTTGAGCATGAAACATACTAGATTTATTTTTATCATTACAATAGAAAAAAAGAAAAAAATATATTCTTATAGATATTTTATTTTCAAACAAAAATAAAGCAAAAAGTTACGGTTAGATTCTGATGGCTAAATACCAAACAGCTACCGATACATTTCAATATCTGTCGAAATTTCCTAACCCGTTGTAACTGACAAAGAGTATAGATTTCGACGTAGCATGACGTAGCCTAGCAAACACGCACACATGCGTAACGTATAGGCCTGTAAGAAGGCACCATCATAGGTTTACCTCCGATTCCGTTACTACTCAATGGAGTTACGACTCAACGTTTATTGGATATTAAAATTTTACGTAATTCGGAGCGCTGCGCGAAGTGACATAGGTCTTACCTCTTTGAGGCACGACGGCCATCTAACATTACTGGCATAAAGGATGCATTTATGACTTTGACGCATGACAGAAAGAGAAACCGAACTGCGTAAAATGGGCGTTTGCTGTTGAATTCATAAAATCAAAAATCGATAATAAATCCATCGGTAAAGGATAATAAGTTAATATTTAGTTCTTTGAAAGTTAAGACGAGATGAAAACCTTTGCTGTAAGGTGGGTTGTGCTGGATATGGATGTGTTTTCTAGTTGCACGAAGCTAAAACCGAAAAATGAACACGTAAGTTTGGATTTATTTTCTATCGAGAAAATTTTAAGCATTCGTGTTTCGACTACTACGAAATCTCTTATCATATAGTCAAGAAACATATATCCGAAAATCACTACTGTTTGTTTCCGGGGCTAGCCACTGCCACCTTTCTAAGATCCTGTTATTTTTCGATGCACGGCCTTAAAAATGGGAACTAAAAACTGTCAAAGCGGCGGCTAATGACTCGCTGTATTACATTACGGCTAGCCGTGTTGAAGAACGTATGGCGCCGAATACATTCCGGAACGTATTGCAATGACAATCCGGCTAATCGTCGAACCGCCGCATTTCAAAACGCCCCTGTTTTGTAAAACGGCTAGCCGTAATGTAATACGGCGGATTATACGATCCGACTGCGACATATACATATATACATGTACTGTAAACTAATTATTGATGGATTCGATTAAGCGTGTCTCATCCCATCTATACCATCATTCCATCCCATTTATACCTACCTATAGCCGCCTAAAACAATAGTTAATAGCAGTTGTGTAGTTAGGTATCGTGAACGTTTTATGGGTTTCATTCCCACGTTACGGCCAGGAATATCAGGATCTATACCGATTATTGTTAATACTCCGTTCCCAATCTAAGGAATATATCTAGCCAGCAAATTGAGTGATTGATATATAAATTTTGTTATTCATTGGCTTACTGAATAAATACAAACGTGTGAATAAATCCTCTTGGTAGAATATTTGTCAACTTGAAGTGAAGCTAAGATGTTTCTGCAAGTACTGCATACAAAATGCAGGCGCCGTGAACCCTGTTGCAGCAAACCGGAAAGAGGATTGCATATCTAAATAAAACATTGGAGTTAAAAAGCTCGCTGAAGAATATGTCCCAAGTCCTCCTTGTTATTTACATATGACAAAAACCTGCTAATGTTATAAACGTGAAAGTTTATGAGGATGGTTGTTGTTACGCAAATGGCTGGATAGATGTGGATGAACTTTGCCACATTCGAATAATAGCACTCTGGGGTACTTTCTATCCTATCTCTAGATAGGTGAAACCGGGTTTATTTACAATGAAAGTGCAATTTACTATTTTTACGCCTGTTTGTTAACCTTCTTTCCGTTGCTAGAGGGGCTTACCGGTCAATCAAAATACCAACACAACAATTCTTTGTATTATAAATTAAATGCGAAAACAATTCAACATCTCTTTCATAAACCTAGCAGGTAAAAAACTAGAAATAAATATAGGAAGAGAGAGAACTTTTAATTTATTCGAATAAACCTAAGCACAAGCATAGAGAAAAAAATACATAGAGTGCACACTCCATACATCAGTTTTAGTACCAAAAAGACTATTAGCATCTAGCATGGAGTAGCGGAACTATCAGTACTGCTACTTGACAAAAGATGTAGCACCGACCGGAAAGTCTTATGCTGTTGAGATAAGACTTTCCGGTCGGTGCTACATCTATTGTCAAGTAGCAGTACTTACTGATAGTTCCGCTACTCGATGCTAGATGTAGACACTGAAATTAATAGTCTGAACTGATGTATGGAGTGAGCACTCTTGTCTTAGGTACTATATTTCTCTATGGCACAAGTGAGCCGGAATTTATAACCAACAGATTTTTCAAATAAAACGAAGTGAACTCATTTCTCACGTTAAAATCAAATTAACGCTACACAGTAAAACCAAAGAAAGTTAGATTAAGAACTTACTCAAAGAGTCTTTGATATAAGAATTAGTGTGGTCGTGAGATTAAAGCAAAATTCAATTTAAATATTTCGCTTTCCGCGGAATATTACCGAAACCAACGTTTAATGTAAAATGTAATCACAACAAAGTTGTTTAAGGTAAATGAAACGGTTCCATGGACTAGAATATTTAAAGTTTACAGAAACGAGCTCGCATAAATTATGCCGGGCATCGTTTACAGGATGAGATATGGATTAGGGTTAAAACAAAAGTCGGTGCTTCTTTTGACACAATACGTGACCTAATCACTAAGTACACCTTATAAAACAAAGTCCCCCGCCACGTCTATCTGTTTGTATGTATGTATTATATGTGCGCGATAAACTCAAAAACTACTGAATGAATTTTCATGCGGTTTTCACTTATCAATAGAGCGATTCTTGCGGAAGGTTTAGGTGTATAATTTGTTAAGGTTTTGTGGAACCCGTGCGAAGCCGGGGCGGGTCGCTAGTAGATATATAAATGCCACTGGTACTGAGGATTGAAACAATGAAAATTAGAAAGTAATTTAGAATATGTTTAGGATTTTTAACCCTTTTAACGTCACGCCTATGATGCGCGGCGCGTCATCGGAAACCTTGTCTTGTCGGAATGCACGAAGGTTGACATTGGGCTGTACCCGCGCGCATCAGTTGAAGCCTTTGGCAGTCAAAGTGTTCAATTAATTATTTTTTCGCGGTAAGGACTGTAATTCTTATAGCATCATCTCGTTATTAAGTCCTGTTTTGTTCAAATATTTGTTTCAGGCAACTGGTAACCCTACCTGTGTTACAAGTATTTAGCTGGCACTAACAATCGCTGGCTGCGACTTGGAGCGAGAAATGATAAATTACCCATTATACCCAGTAAAAGTGGGTAGTTAGCTAGCTTATAAACTATTTAACTCCTATAAATCTCATTAGCTCGTGTTAGCGTCCTGTTCCGTATACTTACAAATAAATTACATGAAAGCCGATTCAAAGGTTTAATTTTACTTTTATTTTAGATTACAGTTGTGCTGTTCTCGAGAACGTTCTACGTTTTGCATGGGAAACTTTCTCGCTCAAGAATATTTCCCATAACGAAGAACAATTTAGAGAACTGTACAACTCTAGTTTTTATCTTAAATACTAAACAGGTTTCGATACGCACTATAGCTAAACTACCTAGAACCTACCTGAAACCAACCGCAAAATTTTCTTTATTGTAAATGTTTCTAACAATATCGGTACCTACCGATATTGTAAGCTATGAAGCTTGCAAGCTTGCGTGGGTGTAAAACGGGGCCAAATATGTAATCGAATCGAATTGACATTATCCAGGGAATATCAAAGCGTGTAACCGTGCGGCTAACGCTGTAATGGTCCAAACGAACCATAGAGCGGAGGAAAATTTCACGAACGGTTAGCCAGACCGCAACATACCTAGTCCAAACGACGCTTTGTTTGTTCCGGAATTCCCTACGAAAATTTAATAATTCGGTGGTCAATAGCAGTGTTATTCTGGTATTGTAACCTGTGTTTAGATTTGCACGGATGTAAATTGTAATCCTTTTATTCCTAAAAGTTACAAGTATTTATTCGTGGCGGGGAGAGCAATACCTACCACCGACTTGTCTATTCTAGAGATAATTAGAGGGACCCGTATCAAAGCTCTTTCACAAGAAATAGGAGGCAAGTTTATCCCCGGCTTGTCTAATAGTATAAGCTAAATACTCGCCCTGCAGGTACCTATGTAAACTGCTACCTAACAGATAAATATAAAGATAATGGTAATACCTACCCATACCCTAATACTAACGCCGATAAACAACATTTAAACGTATTTAACCGTTCGGTAGTGGAGCCGTTCATTAGAGCGTGGATGGGCTGATTAGCCGTTTTCAGTTAACACCACGGATTCAAAGTCAATTGGTGCCGTAACTAAGTTTATAGTTATCTAAGTTATCTCGTCTTATTTAAATATTTGGGGCATTATCTATGAAAAGGGACCTTATTGTCGATGGCTCTTACGCCGCACGGCGTCGCGTGGCCGCGTATTTATATCGGAGCATCGTTAATTATGGCGTAAGCGCCATCGACAATAAGGTCCCTTTTCATAGATAACGTCACATTTAACTTTGCGGTATGATTTCTGAGTAAGTACTTCTAGCAGTCAGGACTATAATAACATACAAAGTTCAAATTATCAATATAGAAATAGTCATATATTATTAGTCTGTTCGGAAAGAGAAGAGTCGTGGAATGTATTGGGCCCCATACATTTCAAGACTCTTCTTTTTCCGCACATACTCTAATATTATTTTAGAAATATTTATATACTTATACTAATTGTAAGTAACATCAGTTGGGTACTTCTTCTTGGTGACCTACAAAAGTAACCAGAGGCAGGTTTTCGCGCATCGAAGGATTCAGGTACCCTATACCTACCTCTACCTTCCTTAGGTTTGATTTTATGGGCACCTCTTAAATTACTGAAAAATATAGGCATTCGCTCGACCACAATAGATGAATGAAATTCCTAGCGTTTGTCCCGGCTTAATGCCACGGCTTATGGGAGCCTGGGGTCCGCTTGGCAATAGATACATCTGCTAAATCTGGGTTAAGTAATTAAAAACAGCTTGGTACACACAGACGCCTACCAAATACATGAATTTTTAGTACTGAAGCATTGCCGTCATTATTCCCACTAGGTCCGTGGCCAGGGCGGTGTATCGAATCAATTTCCCGCGACTGGAACCCTTATCAAGGGCCACGCGTAATCTGCCCGACGGGCCCATTGAGATAATTTGGGCTATTTTAATTAGAGATGCCCCGAATAGTGGTTTAGGCCGAATACCGAATACCGAATATTCGGCCCCTCTCTCGGCCGAATACCGAATATTCGGGGACCGAATATTCGGCCAGCATGCGAACATTTGAGTCACAATTATTATGAAAACTGATCACTAACAAAGCTCAACGTTAAATGACGTTAGCTAAAATATATTTTTGTTGAACAGCATTAATGAACAGAATCAAACAAAACAGACTCATGATAGAAATAAAATGTTTTTTAATCAACAAATGCTCAAAAAACCGGCCAAGTGCGAGTCGGACTCGCGCACGGAGGGTTCCGCACCATCAACAAAAATAGAGCAAAACAAGCGAAAAAAACCGGCCAAGTGCGAGTCGGACTCGCGCACGGAGGGTTCCGCACCATCAACAAAACATAGAGCAAAACAAGCAAAAAAACGGTCACCCATCCAAGTACTGACCCCGCCCGACGTTGCTTAACTTCGGTCAAAAATCACGTTTGTTGTATGGGAGCCCCACTTAAATCTTTATTTTATTCTGTTTTTAATATTTGTTGTTATAGCGGCAACAGAAATACATCATCTGTGAAAATTTCAACTGTCTAGCTATCACGGTTCGTGAGATACAGCCTGGTGACAGACGGACGGACGGACGGACGGACGGACGGACAGCGGAGTCTTAGTAATAGGGTCCCGTTTTTACCCTTTGGGTACGGAACCCTAAAAACGGTCACCCATCCAAGTACTGACCCCGCCCGACGTTGCTTAACTTCGGTCAAAAATCACGTTTGTTGTATGGGAGCCCCACTTAAATCTTTATTTTATTCTGTTTTTAGTATTTGTTGTTATAGCGGCAACGGCAAGAAATACATCATCTGTGAAAATTTCAACTGTCTAGCTATCACGGTTTGTGAGATACAGCCTGGTGACAGACGGACGGACGGACGGATGGACGGACGGACGGACGGACAGCGGAGTCTCCGGGTCCCGTTTTTACCCTTTGGGTACGGAACCCTAAAAAGGGTCTTCGTATTTAACAACTTTCCAAGAACACATTCTAAATATACCTACATAGTTTATGGTTATTTTTCTTGTGAAATTTCTCTTTTTAAGTAGGTGCAACAGGTATTCGGCCGAATAGTAGGCAACATTCGGCCGAATACCGCATATTCGGCAAAGTGGCCGAATAGGCCGAATACCGAATAGTTGCCGAATATTCGTGGCATCTCTAATTTTAATGACTCGCAATTATTCACTGGGATTGATTCGTTTTTCGATATCGAATATACGTATTTTAAAAAATATATATTCAGACGATTTCAAGTTTTTGGTTTGGATAGGTAAGGTAAATCAATTCCTCGATCGCCAATAACTGGCCACTCTTCAATAACTAGCCACCTTATACTAAAATTGATTATGTTTATAGGTGAACAGAATCCATTTTTAGTATAAGGTGGCCAGTTATTAAAGAGTGGCCAGTAATTGACGATTTACCCTATGTTGACAACCGTTACTAATGTCTACCTACATCAATTGCATAACTTAGGTACCCTCATAGTGCCACACACGTTGGCAACATAGTACACATGTAGGCAATTTACTAATGAAAGCTATGTGAAAATAAGAAAGGAAAAGAAAAGAAAAGTATTTGTGGTAAATTCAATAATGACCGCCTTAAGTGCTGACGAAGTTTTCCCATTATAACTTGAAGCGTAGGCGCCGATACCTATTCGCTAACTAAATCTTTTAGAGCTATTGCTATTTTAAACTTGAAGAAGTTAGACCTGACTTTTATTTTTGTACCTAGCCAAAATAGGGGGTGCAAAATATACCAGTACCTACAGTACAGGCAGTAACACTTTTAACCTAGTAATCTAACTGAGCAACGGTGGCCGTTTCACTGCATAGGTTTACGAAACACTGTGCAAGTGTGCACCATGGTACCTCTCTACAGTCCGTAGTAGGAGCAGGCGTGTCTCACTCCGCGATTTCGTCGCTTTCCTACAGGTAACTAAAAGTACATCTGTTCGGCCCCAATTTTGGGGAAAGCCATAAGCCGCGCGTGGCGCTGTCGCCACCTAGCGACCATATCTGTGCTGATCGTAACAGACGCGTTTTGTTAGAGAGTGAGTCTTCTGTACTTAGTGCTATTATTTATTCTGTGGTGGTAGGAGTAGTCTATCTAAGCGGGCGAGATATTTAAAATGACATGGACATCTATTTTTATTTACTAGTAGTTCGCCCCGAACTGAGAACTCGCGTTTCGTATAGAACTGTATTTTAAAAATGGTAAATTAAAAATATATATAATATATAAATGTGTAAGCCGGGCACTTTCATTTGATAAATAACAAACTCGACCATACTTTCTTGTAAAAAAATTGACCAGAATAGCAAGACCCCTCTCAAATTGCTTTTTAGCCTTCTAAGCTCTTCTAGCTCAATAACCCCGTGATCGAGCCTGCTCATAATTTAATGACTAAAATATAATGCCCACAACTACACGTTTACCCAATTTCATTTAAATTAGAACAAATTTACTTAAGTTATTGTGTATCAAACTATCCTGTGATAGTTCAGCTTAAAAACATCGAAATGCCGGGACGTGCCCCTACTCCCCTAGCCAGCCGCGTGTCCCAAGTCGAATGTAAGAACTTCGCTTCGCTTCGCTCGCTCGTTCAATTATTGATTATAGTGACAATAAAAGTAGGTAAGTAAAGATAATTTTGAACGCCAGGCCCCACTCTGGCCCGTTCAGTAAAGTTTCATTGTTGACTTTACCTCATCAGATCAGCTCCATGGCTCCTGTCACCAAAATTTTGCATTGTCTTGTCATCCGATTTATTTACTTACATCCTATGTATGTACCTATGCAAAATTTCAGCTCAACCGGGTAGTGGGTGGTAGTGGGTCAAATTTTGGTTTCCAAGATTTGGCCCACACTAACCACACTAACAGGGGAAGTCAAATAAAATCTGGTAATACTAATCCAAACACAAGTTATGAGGTCTCAAAAAAACGACGAAGCGCTTCGAGAAAGGTAGGTAGTGCCCTTGCGCTTCGCTTTGCTCGTCTTGGCGGGGCCACTGCCGTGCCCCCAGATACACACTTGATAAAACGTGAGAAACGTTACTCTTACCGCCATCTGTTGTTAACACCTAAAACTACAGTAAGAGCCCATTTTGTTGAGTATTGTCAGCGTTAAATTATAAAACACCAATAACATCTAGAATTATTGTATTCACTAGCAGGTAATGTGAAATAAAATATAACTTCTGGAAAAAATATTAAAGAACACTCTTTATTAGCGATTAGTTCATGATTTCAAACAAATTTATTTTTTGTGACGTCATTGATTGACGTTCGAAAGAGATGCAGATATAGGTCGTTTCTGCGCACCCAGCACCCACGTGTATGCGAACTTCCACGAGCAGCAAAATTGCGTTCGCTTACTTATTGTCGACAGACCTCGTTTTTGTCGTGTGATCACAGCGCCACGAACGGCAAACGGAACACTAGCCAGTTGAGAAAATTGACTCGCCCGTGTTCGTGTAGTTCTATATCTCCCCAACTTCATAAAGTGAGTACTGATATAATTTATGAATTTAATTATATTACATACATTTAAGTGTTTATTCTGTGATATGCATATTGGAAGTGTTTCGCGGCAATCAATGAATCATCGCCCTAACCTAAAACTATTTTATAGTTGTGTTTTTCCGAAATCCTGGCTTAAAATACATGTGAAAGTACTATTTTCGTCTTAATTGTTACTACACTGATCTAATTTCTTATTAGTTTGAGCGTATTTAAAACTTTAGTTGCTTACGTAATTGTGACATTACGACACCTTGTGCCTTGGACTTCCAAAGACGCGTGACATTGATCCTGACCCATTTGTAAAAAATACCACTAGTCAGTGTTATCTAATTAAGCAGGTTGAAAATTATTTAGCTGTAAACTCTTAATTCCACAAACAAACTTGAGTATATCTCACAACATTTCATCATGCATACCATATACATATAAATATAGTTTTTCCTTAAAACTGAAAATGTACAGTGGAAATCCCAATTATCTAACCTTCGTTACATAAAGCCATGGTCATTTACGCAACAGAAGTTATTATCCATTGATTTTTCTTAAGGAAATACATATAATCAGGAAATTGATAACTTAAGGTTATTCATATGAAGAATACCTATAGTGCTTTTATTGTGAGCTTGGTTGTTTCATTTCTTGTTTTTGCCTAGTTTTGTATTCTGGTTTTAATCATTGTGTGTGGATATAGTGCAGATATGAGCGGTTGTAACCAGATTTATTTGTAACCTATCAAGGCTGAACTAGGTATATGTACTCTTTAGTCATGACTGAAGAATGGTGGATTGTTTTCTTTAAGTGTAATACTAACTATAATATTATATAGATGGTCAAGCAGATCTTGTCAGTAGAAAAAGGCGGCAAATTTGAAAAATTAAGGCGTGAAGGGATATTGTCCCATAGAAAATTTGAATCTGAATCCATCTGAATCCAGTCTAGTAATAAGAGAAACTAATCTGACACTATTCTTTCCAAATAAATAATTTTTGGGCACACACATGGAAAAACTTACTCGTAGTTTACCATAATAACATCTTACCAACCGCCATAGTTAAATGATGGTACACCTATAACAGCAATATATTTAATTCACCATTGTCAATCCTAATCCTGTTACTCAGTAAGGTTTAGTATGTTATCAGTGCTAATAATGGTTAAAGAAATATTGTAAAATTGGGCTAATTGAACTAATTGAAATGATACTGTCAGTTAACTACAAAGAGTCATTATTTCAATCTACTGAAGTCCTATTGTAGTTGACAAAGCTTCGGTTTTTAATCTCACTTAATTATTTTTTTACTTGGTATTTCAGGAAAAATGGGCGTACCTGCAGGAAACGCTGAGAATGGCAAGAAGATCTTTGTGCAGAGATGCGCACAGTGCCACACAGTAAGTTTTTACTGTTTAGCCTAGCTACAAACTTATAGGAAAAAATAGTGGCTCAGCATAACCTAATGTGATAGTGGTAAAATTTAAGGAGGGTACATTTAGACCTTGTCATGCAGTTACCATTTTCAAGTATCCCAAACTTTTAATTTTCTTATTGCATCTACCAATAGCACCCAATTGTTAACCAGCAAAGGCCCATTTGGCTTATTGTAAATAGGAAACAAAGATTTAACTTACCATAGCTACAACAAATACTTGTAATGTTATAACTTTAAATAGTTTAAATACACTAACATGACACAAATAAACACTTTCCTCTTAGTCTTTCATTGTTATCTTTTAAACTTTACTAATTTTCTCAGTCACACAACCGTCAACTGGTTTATATCTACATATATGTTTAAAGTTGCAACCAAAGTTGCTACTATTTGAATGTTAGCAAACTCTTTTGCAACCTGACAGCAGAAAGTATTTAATTGTGAACTTGACATTGATGTCACTCATCATGGTTTCAGAACTTTCAGAATTAGTAATACACAGCGTAGAAAATACATTATTTCAACTAAAATATATTGATTAAAGTATATTCTTCTTTATTTTGACTGCGGCAAAAATGAGAGGCTACTGTTTGAATAATACTCTAACTACTTCACATTTATTAACTTCTTTATTCTGTAAATTCAGGTAGAGGCTGGCGGCAAACACAAAGTAGGCCCGAACCTCCACGGCTTCTTCGGACGCAAGACTGGACAGGCCGCCGGATTCTCATACTCAGACGCCAACAAGGCCAAGGGTAAGTTTGAAACAAAATGAAATTACAAACATAAGCAAATCACAAACTTGGCATAAAGGCTTCGTCACACAGGCGCGTTTTCCGGGCAGGGCGTGAGCGGGGCGCGCCGCTTAAACATATAAAACACTCGCGCGCCGCCCTGAAAACGCGCCTGTGTGACGGAACCTTAAGCGTGGCAGTCAATTGTAGTTGTTAAGTTCTAGATAATGTTGTCAGTTTTGTAAGGAAAATGTTCTTGGACGAGAATATTCTCCATGCTAATGGGAAATGTCACAATTGAGAGAATTGAGGATTAAAAATCTGGCAAATTTCATATCATGAATATTACCTATGTCTGAATGGATGAACCTCAGTTGACCTTATTAAATTCAAGATCACTATGTCAACTTGTCTTAAGATAAGCATGATGATGATAACAAAGTTTATTAATCATATTACAAGTGACGTCCATTCAGTTGATAAGGTTGCTAGACTGATAAAGCTGTAAATTAAACATTGGAATATAATGTGTGTCGGAGTGGAAAACCTTGTAGTGGCTAGTAAATTATCACGCTTTGGCTCGAGCTTATCGATAAGTACCACGTGTGCACAGACAATCCAACCTCTAGACATAGCATAGTCGCGCTACCCCCTCTGCCACACATACGGTAGCGTTACTCCATCTTCGAGTCAATCCCGTGCCGTGATTGGTCCGTGTCTTTGAACGGACCAATCACGGCACAGGATTCGCTCACCTCGTCCCCCCGCACCCCCGTATTTTTGGCAGCATCGGTTTCATGAAATAATTGGCCTAAGCTCAGTCTAGAGGTTGGATTGTCAGTGCACGTGTGTGAACATATTGATGACGTGTGGTCTTACGCAATAGACGTGCAAAGTTCATGTTTAATTATTTCATGCATAGAAAAAGTTTTAGTTATAAAGCAAAAAATTTAAAATAAAGAAAATTATTTCATATTTAATCTCTTATAAAGCTAGAAAAATCTATTAAAACATTTACTTTAAAATACCTTGTCTTTTGAAAATGTATGCTCCTTAAATATTTGGGAGGCATTTTATAAGATGCAGTCTATAGTATAAGTACCTTTTATAAATAAGCATCATTTAAATTGCAGGTATCACCTGGAATGAGGACACCCTGTTTGAATACCTGGAAAACCCCAAGAAATATATCCCCGGAACCAAAATGGTGTTCGCCGGTCTGAAGAAGCCCAACGAACGCGGGGACCTCATTGCGTACCTCAAGAGCGCGACTAAGTAATCAAACAAATGATTAGGAAAATAACAGAATCAGAAGCATTTTCCATTATGTTACTGGAATCTCCTTCTGTTCATAGCCCAATCAGTATCATTTAACTAATGTATTTGCAATGTTATTGCACAATAGTTACCTATTTCATGTCATCATACCTAAGGTATACTTGTAATTATGTGATCAGATATTTATTTATTAAGAATAGGTGTTGTTCTGAGATGATCACCGCGCTAACTTAAGATGTTATTCACAATTTTTAGGTAGGTACTTGTGAGTGTGATTTAAATGTTAATAAATTATTAATAGTGTTCACCAAATAGCTTTTCATTTGTATTATGTACCTACAAGAGATTAGACATTGTTAAATTATTTATTTTATTTTATTAATAAAAAATTGTTCGCTTTATTTTCCCTTTTGTTGATTTCCTAATAAATGAATCCCTAAATTTATGTAATACAGAAGGATGGAAGAGAGTACCGACATTCAAGTTCAATTCGTGGTAAATTGAGCTGCTTCACATCTGCTTCACTATCATTATTTAACAGGTCTGAGAAAGGGATACAAATAACGCAACCCTATGTCGGCACGCTTGGTTTCAATCAAAGAGTAGTATAATATATATATGAGAGTTTCAATACAAATCGTGATATTTGCTTTATCTATGGTATATTTAAGTCTGTGCCTATACCAAAGAGAATTTAAAATAGTAATAAAGTAAATTATTTAGCCACAGTAAATTGATTGCAATATCTTTTCGAGCGATGGCGCCATAAATTTGGCCTACTGTCGAGTAGATGGCGTTAATTTAACATATTAACACTATCAGTGAAAGAATAAAGATCAAAGTCGAATGGCCTTCTAACAGTTAAATCTTTTGTCGAAAGATGGCAGTAAATATAATGTGGCTATTTAATTTCAATTAATTTATTTAAATGAAACAATGTGTTTATTTAACGTAAATAATACTTAACGTAACTTAATACTAAAGTACCTTATAAAATAAAATATATGGCTATGGTTTGTCAAAGGACTGTCTCATTTCAAACATAGACAAAGAGAATCATAGTATCATTGTCTTACACTGGTACAGGCACCCAAAAGAAAAGGATGAGTATAGTTTTTTCGTCCTTATTTATGCAAATTCAAACCATAAACAATGATGTGTGTGGAAAATTGGAAATTAGGCGTTTTTTGGTTTTTTATTTGTGGCAATCATCTAGTCTGTCAATTTGACGTTTCCCTGAATACAAAAATATCTGCCACTCACGCTACTTTTCACGATATAAATACTGGATTTCTATTTTTCGTGATAAATACGCTACGTTCAAGTGTTAAGGTTGATATTGCAATAGTGTTAAGAAATACTAACATTAACTCTAAGCTGTATCAGACAGTTTCAGCTTGAAGGGAAAAAGAAGAATGTGTGTGGATTTAAGATAATGCTAGAATATCAAATAATAGTGCTAAAATACAAAATCTTTACATTAATTAGACAAACTCTCCTTTAGAGATATTGTAATTTATATTTTTATTGGTGACAAAATTGTGTAGAAGACTGCACATTGCCTGATCAATTATGCCAATCTGAGATTCAACTTCTAGGTAAGTGTCCAAAATAATACTATAGGTACCTATCTTAATATTTTTATGTACGTATTCACATTTTTTAAATTATAATTAACTGTCTATTTATTTTTGTAACTCACTTCGGTGTTTTTATATTTGTTTTGTTTTCCTTATTAGCTATAACTGAAGAAGTAAATAAAATCTAAGCCATTAGAAATGGCTCAAGCGACGGTAGTACTGAGTTTCCATGAAGTTCTTCTCCATCAGTCAGATGTCGATCTTCTGGACGGGCCATATTGGCTCAATGACACAATAATATCATTTTACTTTGAATATCTAGAAAGAGTATTATTCACTAACAACGATGAGTTACTATTTGTAACTCCGGAAGTGACACAATGTATAAAAATGGTTGGAACAGATGAAATCAATACTTTTTTGGAACCACTTGGTATAAATAGGAAGAAGTTTGTATTCTTTGCGCTAAATGACAATAATTTGCCGGACATGGCAGGAGGCTCACACTGGAGCCTCTTAGTGTACTCAAAGCCAGAGAGCTGTTTTTACCATTTGGACTCGTCATCAGGGAGCAATCACAATGTGGCATGGGAGTTTGCCAGTCATTTAATATCATATTTTTCACCTACAGGTAAGTGTAATAATATTATTTCATTTGGTTTTTTAATGATACCACATGTGATGTAAGAATATTTTTTTTAAATTATATTTTTATACATTGCAACTATTTTTTTTCTAATTTATTTTGTTTGTTGTAGGTTCAATAAACTTTGTAGACAAGGAATGCCTCCAGCAAAGCAATGGCTATGACTGCGGAATTCACGTGATTTGCAACACAGAGAGGCTGGCTGAATGTGCCCACAGAAATGGCCATATCGGCATGTGTAACATGACAGTAAAGATCTCCCCTGGCTCCAAGAGAAGAGAGATTCTTGAAATTATTAGGAACCTGTCCAGTTCTCATTGACTTTAAAGTCATGACACATTTCACTTAAAAAGTAGCTTGCAATATAACACCTAGCTTAGTAATTATGAAATAATAAGCCTTCCCTTCTCACTTTTAAAATATGTTTTCTTTTATTTTCAGAAACAGAAAATATGATACCAATTCGTTACAATCCTTGCGCGAGGTAGGAATCAAAACAAACTGCCCTACCCCTCCCCTCTCTTCCACGTACTTCCTCAGCCCCCGATTTCGAGTAATTCGCGCGCGCAATTTAGCATGTGATACCTACATAATTATATTGGTAGCATATTTTTTTGCATTTCTAATTAACACTGAATAGTCTATACTAACATCCTATCCAAACATCAACATGGCAAAATGGTTGACTTAACATGTGTAAGAGCGTCCGCTTGCTGGCGCGGGTACACGGAGCGGGTTAACGAAAAATAGTATGAGTATGAGCACCGCTAACTATAGTATCCGTAGAGTGGCGCGGACGCGCGTGACGGGTTTTACCTACAATAGCACCCGCGTGCGTGCACCCGCGCTAGCTAGCGGACGCTCTTTACGGTGCCGACATTATTTATTGAACATGTAATATAGATCCACTTCTCAAATTAGGGGCCCATCCTATTTTATACCACCTATTAAACCTATTTTTCACAGTAATTGTAGTAGGCCATAGTTTAAAAAGGTTACGCTATGAAATTCACGGGTTACGCCATGCCTATCGCCCGGTTCATGCTAGATAACGACGAAATAATTGCTAAAATAGTATAACTATAAACAAATGATATATATAAGGTCTTCCTATAGGAACAAGTGGCTTCCAACTAGTACTAACACCATGTTTCCTTATTAATTTAATATCCTCTAACCTAAACCATCATTTACATTTAAGATGTACGTACATATTGCTCGAATAACGCTATACTTACAAGTTACAAATAATTAGTGGAAGTACGCGTACATTGCAAAAATTAAGTTAGAGTGAACTATTTAACACCCCATGTAGTGTAGTAAATATACCTACTAATGTGTCGAACATATTAAATAAGAAAAATAAAAAATCTTTCATCTGTTACTCAGTCGTTTGTTCGTATTATCAACATTACATTACATTAGCATAGTATTAGTGAAGTGGTTCACATAAGGCACTGTGTCACCGCGCAAAACCAGCGAAATAAATCGAGACTATTAGTGAACAATCAGCAAACACCCTGGACTAATGTTTTCTTGATTTAGGCACATTTATGTAATAATATTACCTATAACCACAGAATAAATAATAGTACTAAGTACAGAAGACCCACTCTCTAACAAAACGCGTCTGTTACAATCAGCACAGATATGGCCGCTAGGTGGCGACAGCGCCACGCGCGGCTTATGGCTATAAGGTCTTCCTATAGGAACAAGTGGCTTCCAACTAGTACTAACACCATGTTTCCTTATTAATTTAATATCCTCTAACCTAAACCATCATTTACATTTAAGATGTACGTACATATTGCTCGAATAACGCTATACTTACAAGTTACAAATAATTAGTGGAAGTACGCGTACATTGCAAAAATTAAGTTAGAGTGAACTATTTAACACCCCATGTAGTGTAGTAAATATACCTACTAATGTGTCGAACATATTAAATAAGAAAAATAAAAAATCTTTCATCTGTTACTCAGTCGTTTGTTCGTATTATCAACATTACATTACATTAGCATAGTATTAGTGAAGTGGTTCACATAAGGCACTGTGTCACCGCGCAAAACCAGCGAAATAAATCGAGACTATTAGTGAACAATCAGCAAACACCCTGGACTAATGTTTTCTTGATTTAGGCACATTTATGTAATAATATTACCTATAACCACAGAATAAATAATAGTACTAAGTACAGAAGACCCACTCTCTAACAAAACGCGTCTGTTACAATCAGCACAGATATGGCCGCTAGGTGGCGACAGCGCCACGCGCGGCTTATGGCTTTCCCCAAAATTGGGGCCGAACGGATGTACTTTTAGCTACCTGTAGCAAAGCGACGAAATCGCGGAGTGAGACACGCCTGCTATAACGATTATACATACTTAATAGTTACTTTTTAATTCTGTAAATTCAGGAATTACAGGCTCGCATATATTCGATAATTGACTCTTGTCTAATATGTACGAGTGTAGAATTAGTTCCACCGAATCACCGCAGTCATCATCACATTACCTACTCAAAAGACAATTAGGCGGCTGCATTCCCCACTCTGTCCATAATGCCACCACATGTCCATCCGCTACTAATCTCTTAAGGCGCCGTGAGTTCAGGTCGCAGCTCGCTAAGCAATGAGCGGACTGCCGTGCGTGGCCTGGGATCGCGGATATAATTTTTATTAAATTGTATTTTTTTAATAATTATTATCAAAATAAAGTAATCGACGAGTTTTAGAAGCAGTTTTCATATTTATAGCTTTTGTGTAAAAATGGTTACAAAATTTCAATGGTGCGATTAGATATATGTTCGTGCTTTTTATTTATATTGAGCGAAAGTTCTTTAAATCATGTTTCGAATGGTAGAAATTACTGAACTCCCGGCACCTTAAAGACAACTTTATAAAAATCACTTAACTATTTTTACTGCCTTGTTGCATGGTTTTTTTTACCGGAAATAGGCGACTTACGGTGTGCCTTTTTAAAATATTACCTACTAACTACATGTTAAAATTTCGGATGCGTTGTTGCGCCCGTGGTCTTAGAAATTTTAGATAATCTGGTTTTTATTTGTTATGTTATTATTGTTCTTTTAAAATATTAACAACTATGTCACGTAGTATAGCATTAATAATTAATGAAATTGGATACGGCGGTAATGTAATTATAATTACGTTGTACCTTAGATTGTGACTAAACAGATTAAATTTTAATTATCAATGTGCGCTATGGTATTAATTAAAATCCTCGTCTTATCTTACCCAAAATTACAAATGCGTAGGTAAATTGTCTGTTGATAGTCGAATACACACTCTAAAAAAAATTTGGTTGGCCCTATCAATATCTTGATAGTCGTAATCAAGCATCTTGATTCCATACGAGCCTAACAAGAACTTAGACACATCAAATAAGGTAATTCTGATTGCTATTACTATATCTATGTAACTGAACCAATTAAGATCTTGTTCAATATTTACACGAAAAATAATTATGCTAACTAATTGATCCTAGCAAGATCAAGTAAGGGCTTGATAATTATTGTCATGATAAGTTACTGTACCAACTAATACAAACAAGTCAGTTTAACTAAGATGTAGGTCAATATTAACATGAAGAATTACTGTATTAACTATTTGACCCAAATAAGTTCAACTAAGAACATGATTACATCGACTAATGCACCTTATTAGCCTGAACTAAGATATTGTTAAATTTGAATCTCAATTGTTTAATCATTTCAACTAAGATGTAAATCAATGTTAACATGAAGAATTACTGTATCAACTATTTGACCCTAATAAGTTCAACTAAGAACATGATTGCATCGACTTATGCATCTTATTAGCCAGAACTAAGAAATTGTTAAATTTGAATCTCAATTGTTTAATCAGTTCAACTATGAAGCTTGTCTAGTACAATATACCATTCTTCATCAATTGTACTAGTACAATAAAACACAACAACAAACAACAAGCTTCATAGTTGAACTGATTAAACAATTGAGATTCAAATTTAACAAAGTAAAGTTTTATGAAAAGGGGGTAAATGAATAAAACAAAAAATATATATATATATAATAAGATGTTATTTATTCATCTAAACATTTAGAAAACTAAACGTTTTACATTTAAAAATCGAACTTTCTTTTACATACCTTACATATATATTATAATTAACATTTAAAACGGGCTACAAATATAATGACCGTTTGGCGTACGCAAAAAATGGCGCACTCTTAGAGAAGTAAAGGGAAACAGTTCCTCCGAAGTCGAGTCCGCAGTTCGGACAGCCGCTGGCGGGGTTTCGGAAGCATGGTCCCGATCGTTTCCCGTGCCTCGCCTTAAAGCCTTGAGGCGGCCAACAGGGGTTTTACTGGGTAGACCTGGGGTCCCTATTCCCACATAACCATCCCGGCCCGTCCCCGCGCCTTTTATTCCCGTCGCCGCGATTAGCACTTGCTCCATGTTGCACATACACTATTATACATTAGGTACACAAAGCAAAGGTAACACGTTCACTGTTCCAGGCTTGCCGTGAAATAAAGGCACAAGTAAAGTTTATTTCGTTGACGCATAGTTGAATGACTAAGTAGTTGAATGTTGAACGTCGAGGCTGAGACTGACTCCCCACTCGCACGGTCACAGGCGCCGCAGGGGCGCGGGCGGGGAGGACCGCGGGTGCACCGGCGCCCCCCTACTTATCTCTTGATTGAACGGATTAACTGATTATTTAATTTAATTATGAAGAAAATCGATTTAACAAATAATTCTTAATAGAATAGAATATTAGTTTCGTAATTAATACAATAACTTGATCATAATGGGATTGAATGTTTTATCTTCGTTGTTCTAAATATTATATGTTTAGTTGATTAAAATACCAAGTCTTATGTAAATCAACAAAGAGAAAATAATCACATAAACTATTAAAATGTTCATAACTATTAACATATTTATCTGTTTTAATTAATTTGTTAAGGATTGAATCAACCTACGTTACATAATTATGCCAACAAGTTAATGATAGATGCAAAGTATACAATTGTTAGGATTAATAACATACCTACTTTATTAGTTCAATCACAGATACACTTATTGTTTTAAGTAATCAGGTTTCTTTGATTTATATAAGATCGTTATTGTTATAATTAACTTAACGTCAACTAAGAGAAAACTGCTCTTAGTTGGTCTTCATTTTTTAGAGTGCAGTGGCGTAGCTAGAGGATATGGCGCCCGGGGCAGGCACCAAATTTGCGCCCCCCCCCCCCCCCAAACGAAATGAACTAACGAAAGGGTTACTTTTTACTTATTAAAGTTTACTTTTGATTTAGACAAATAAGTGTTTTTTTAGTCCATCGGTGGCTAACAAGCTTACGACTCACCTGATGGTAAGCGGTCACCGCATCCTATGGACGTCCAGGGGCGGGTAATGCGCGTTGCCGACCATTTTAAAACTTATACACTTCTTTTTGGAGATCTCCTTAGACTTGAAGATTCAATATCGCTTGTAAGTTTGGGATCGTAGACTATTCATAGCGCGCCTTTGGACTGATTTGAAGGGACCAAGGTGGCATCTAGGTGCTCCTGCCCAAAGGTGACAGCAGTACTCTTTGTATGGGATCTGTCCATGGTCGTACGCAGCATTTTTTAAGGGGTGGGGCAGAAGTAGGGGAGGCTGGGGACGTTGTAACAGAGTACGGTTGAAACAGAGATTCTTAGCTTATGGTCAGAGACCAGGGTGGGACAACTGCCCCACCTTGCCCCACCGTGGGTACGTCTATGGATCTGTCTGCCCCAGAGTAAAGTATCGCCTCCCTTTATTGAGCACACCGAGTTTTTTGGATACGAGCGCAGCCTACCCAGCAAGGCGGCTACGAAATTATTGGATCTCACTGATGGAGATGTCAACACCGAGGCTCCCAATACTCCCTGACATGGGATGGGTTGTGCCTTGAAAAATGAGGTTTTCTTAGCGGTAAACGCGCAAAATTGAGCTTTGGTGGGATTGAATTGGACTAAATTCTCCCGATCCCACACCGAAACTCTGGATACCTCAATACCTGACACAGGTTTTTCACGGCATTCTAGTATCACAGAACGAGATGTTGGCACGGCATGTGTTATACAGGTTGGTCCAAACCTTGCCGTCCAAAATTTTTTTTTAGATTCCTCATGCTGTGGGCTATCAGAATATGTATGTTAGACGTTATGACTTTTCGTAGTTTTCGAATTATGATTTTTATTGTTATTACTTTTAACTTTTGTTGAGAAATTCCGGGGTGCAGCAATTATTTATTAACTGATACTTAATAGTCATAATTTGTCAGAGTCGCCGGCCAAAGGAACTGAGGTGGAAAGCTTCCAAATTAGTAATTCATTACAAAAATCCTCTTTTGTTATTTCTACTATTATTTTATGGGGTCACTTCCCCATCGCTATTTCATGTTATCAGTGCAAATACCACGAACAATTATTAGAAGGCATAAAAGTAACGCAAAGCTTCACCCCGGAATTTCTTAACAAAAGTTAAAAGTTAAACTCGAAAACTACTAAACATCGGCTAACATACATGGGGTATATTCTGATAACCAACGACGAGCTAGGATTCTAAAAAAATTTTTTTCACGTCAAGGTTTGGACCACCCTGTATACAGGGTGGCTAAAAAATAACTGCATTTCCGTTGCCAGGGAGGTTTTGGGATTATACTGACCAATTTTTACTTTGAGACCAACCCCTAGGTCGCGAAAAAAAAAATATGACTGGCTCCTACATTTTGGCTGGTCCATTTTCTATGGGAGGTATTTGGCCCATTTTGGCGCCCCCCCTTGGACGGCGCCCGGGGCACGTGCCCCCCCCCCAGCACCCCCCTAGTTACGCCACTGGTCGAATAATATGAAAGGACAGTACCTATAGCTGAAAATAATGTTAGCAAGATTTTTCGTAATCCATTTAATTAAACTTTAAGCCATCAAAAATCTATAAGATTTATATAGGTCCTCAAATATCCGTTTGACCTTCCCTTAAGTAGGTACTGTAGGTAGGTAACCTACCTAATCATTACCATCATGATTATATCACATAAGATTTTTTTCCCTCAAGATTTAATATTGGATTTATCTAATCGTATAAAAATAGTTCAATCTGAACTGCAGTGCTAAAAACTAAAAATCATCAGTTTAAGAATTAAAAAAAAAAACACTTTTCTCAAACATGCAATGAAATGTCGTCGCTCCGGGCGTTATATCAGGCTTCGAAGTATCACGTTTAGGGCGGAGCAACTCCAGAGAATGTAAAGGAATTTCATACGAAATTGAAGGCCTAGGCCGGGAAGTATTTTTTTTTTATTCTAATGTAAACATGGGGTCTGTGTCCATGAACAGGCTAAACGAGGGCTAAACAGCCGAATTATATATTTTTTTTTAGTGATTGAATGGTTATCGGACCAAAATATCCGTGTTAACGCCTGTTATACACGAACGTACTGATATTAAGAATACGAATCTGTATGATTCAATGTGTTGATGAATAAATTTAAAATTTTGTCTATACGTAAGTCACCAGAGACCATAGACAATATTTAAAATCCTCTGCATTTATTTTATTTATAGAAATTGAGATTCTTATTATCAGATTGTGTATAATGGCCCTAATAAGGTCTATTCGAACACTACACACGCGAAATACGGACGACTTCCGTAAGAAAAAACAATTATGGCGGGATTGGAAGGAAAATTAAAAAACTTTTGTTGTGAAGTTGGATTTTTATTATAAAGATTATAAATTTGTTTTTTTTTTAGTGGTGTATTTTTTTATTTCATTGCATGTTTGAGAAAAGCACTATACATGCCTAGCCGTGAAAAGGTCTTGCCGGCTTCGTATCACTACCGGCCTCCCTACGGTCGGCCGGCTATACCTACTCACCCGGCAAGCCCTTCTTTCCCGGCGTCTGCAGTAATGTACTACATATTTTAATAGGCTCGCGGCAACCAGCCATCTGCCGACACCCCAGACAGGTAAGCGATTGACGTAACTGGTACAATGGCGGCTATCTACTTGCGAGTTGTCCTTGAATGCCCACGTTGGCTGCTGGCTATAAGCGGATGTTCTTTATCGTTACTTCGTTACCTACAGCTTGCTACAGCGACGTCGCATTGATGTATTATACATAGATTTAATTGGCCTACTGCGAGTCATTAGTTACACTTATGCTTGATATCCTATTGTTATCCAGTTGGTCCAGATTCAGAAGATCGACATTTGACTTCTTTATAAGCGTATTTGATTCGTTCTAATTGCGTTTTGTTAACACGAGTACCTACTATGTTATGTCTAAGTATCACTAATACTCGTACTTGTTATCAGGAAAACCAAAATGAATACCTACTAGGTACTGTACGGTTCAGCAACACCTAATACCTAGAGTAAACTGATAGCATTAATTTAAAAAATATTTTTCGTCTAACCAGGGTGCCTAGCCAAGGTGACTATCGCTTGAGGGGGTCGGCAAACTGTTTAGAAGATCCAACTGCAGTAGAAATCACCAGTTTAAGGAAGCTTAAAGAGCCGCAAATATTGTTTTCAGTGGTGTAAGAAGTCTCAAGGGTTAATTGTTAATTTTATGGGTGACGTAAACGTTTGCCGACCCCTGCGCTACGACAACGAAACTCTTTGTGTCTCTCTATCACTCTTGTAAAACAAATAACTATTATAGTTATTTAAATATGTACAAATGGGCGTTTTTTTTTTGTTGTCCCTTACACTTTTTTTTTCATATTTGGGATTTTTTATGTTATTTCTACTCAGAATCACGAGCTCTTTCTATTCTAATAGGAGAAAAAAAGTGTTCCAAAATGTCCATACATTTTTCGATCTTTCCATTCCGCGACCGCCATACAAAGTCTATGAAAAATGGTGACGTAATGGAAATAAAAACCTTAGGACACTTTTTTTCTCCTATTAGTGTAAGGTCTTAAGTGGACGCTCGAAGCGGAGCGTTCGGCGGGGAGTGCAGCGTGGCGTCGGGCTCACAAGTAATTTGAGCAGCGTGCACTAAGGCCGCTCCTATACGCTTGCATTTGTTTAACATGCACGCCGCACGCCCCGCCCCGCTACACGCCCAACTCGAGCGTCCACTCAGGCCTTACACTTAGGATAGAAAGAGCTCGTGATTCTGAGTAGAAATAACATACATATCCCAAATTTGAAAAAAAAGTGTAGGGGACAACAAAAAAAAGCGGCCAAGTGCGAGTCGGACTCGCCCATGAAGGGTTCCGTATTTAGGCGATTTATGACGTATAAAAAAAAACTACTTACTAGATCTCGTTCAAACCAATTTTCGGTGGAAGTTTACATGGTAATGTACATCATATATTTTTTTTAGTTTTATCATTCTCTTATTTTAGAAGTTACAGGGGGGGGGACACACATTTTACCACTTTGGAAGTGTCTCCCGCGCAAACTATTCAGTTTAGAAAAAAATGATATTAGAAACCTCAATATCATTTTTGAAGACCTATCCATAGATACCCCACACGTATGGGTTTGATGAAAAAAAAATTTTGAGTTTCAGTTCGAAGTATGGGGAACCCCAAAAATTTATTGTTTTTTTTTCTATTTTTGTGTGAAAATCTTAATGCGGTTCACAGAATACATCTACTTACCAAGTTTCAACAGTATAGTTCTTATAGTTTCGGAGAAAAGTGGCTGTGACATACGGACGGACAGACAGACATGACGAATCTATAAGGGTTCCGTTTTTTGCCATTTGGCTACGGAACCCTAAAAACGCCCAAGGCGAAATGTAAAATTTGTAATTTAGCAGGCGGATCTACTTGGGTATAGTTAACCATTCAATTTACTTTAATAACAAAATTATTAATACCATAATGCGGTAAACCCATTTGGCATTATTAAAAAACGCGCTACATGCTTAAATTAGTTATTATTCGCCTGTAAAAATGTGTAATTTTGACTTATCTAATATCTACATATCTGTAAGAAAGGGATAAGTGAAACATACAAAACTAATTGAAGATGGTAAAGTTTAATGAATAGTAATTCACTCTACCTATCTAATGAATAGCACTGCTGCAGAACCTAATATTGACTCATCAAAATTGTATCTTTATTCTTTAAATAAATACAGGTATAAACCATACCACTTTGTATGCTCTCATATTATGTAAAATAAGAACTGAAACGCCGATATGCAACACAATTAATTATATTATTATAATAAACGCGAACACACGTTAATTCGGTAAAGAATATTGCAAAAATGAAAAGCTTGACAATGGCCGCTGCTTATATAGGTCGCAGGAAACTCAAAACGCGCGATGTGTGCAGCGCAGCGCCATCTACCATGATATTGGGTAAACTTTCTCGCTTGCCGCAACATACTCCCGCCTAAAGGATAGCAGAATCCTTTCTTCTCACATCTGGTAGTGGGCAGAGCTTCGAAATTGAGCGGGTGAGCACTCCAGTTGCTGTGCGGACTTCGTAGACTCGTGTCACGTTGTCTTGTCCAGGGTACTTCTGTAAAACTCTACCTAGTAGCCGTCTACTCGGAGGTAATCTGTCATCCTTGATTAGTACTAAGTCTCCGACGTTAAACTCTTGTTTTCTGATTTTCCACTTCGGTCTCTCTTGTAATCTTGTTAGAAATTCAGTTTGCCATTTTCTCCAAAATATTTGTAGCATTTTTTGAATGTTTTGCCATCTCGATAGTGAATTTGTCTTATGTGGTGTCAAATCTCTCTCTATAATCATTTTCCTACGTGCCTAACTGCCTACACGAAATGTATTTATTGTGATTGTGATCGTGACTGTGGTACCGGGTACCGTCTACCGTGGAGTTGACAAGTTCCGGTATCTTGGATGCACCATTACCGATACAAACACCAGGGAGGAGGAGATCAATATTCGCATCCAAAACGCCCTGCGATGCAGTGCAGCCCTCCATAAAGTGTTGGTGTCTAGGATTTTCAGCAGAAATACTAAGTTAAGGATATATAAGACCGTTATCCGACCAATCCTTATGTATGGCTGTGAGGCCTGGACACTAACACAAAAAGAGGAAAGTCAGCTCCTGGTAGCGGAAAGGAAAATCTTTCGTAAGATCCTGGGACCTATCAAGAGAGACAACGGCACCTGGAGGATAAGGAGGAATGCCGAAATCGTGGAGTTTGTGTCCGGACCCAATATCATCGGTGAAACGAAATCCCACAGACTTCACTGGTTCGGGCACCTATTGAGAATGGGAGAGGACCGAGCTGCCAAGAGGGCGTACCTGGGAAGACCGACTGGTGGCCGCCCGGTAGGTCGGTCCAGATACCGCTGGGGAGACAGTGTGGAAGCGGATCTGCGTCAGCTTCAAGCCGATAATTGGCAGGAAACGGCGCAGGATCCGGAAAAATGGTGTGCTCTCATTTCGGAGGCCAAGATCCCCTTTGGGTCGCTGAGCCGTAATAGTTAGTTAGTTAGTTAGTGATTGTGACTAGGTTTTTGTATCCTTTTGGATAGGTATCATAGATAAGGAACGTAGCAACAAACTATCATTGGCCGTAAGTAAATAAGTAGGTAATGAAAAGGTTAAAAAAATCTTTATTAGCATAATTACAAAAATACAATATATATAAGGTATGTGTATATCTATTTGTGATAACTGATAACACATTGTAGAACATTTCTCGACAAAAAGCGAGGCACAGCCTATTTTTTAATCGGTGTATATTGGTAAGGTAAATACATCTCATATGGTCCAATATAAATTTTAAACAAGTTCCATCTATTTAGGTTCTACCCAGCCTCCAAAACCTTTTTCGAGTTCTTCGGCAACAGCTAAACACAATCGGTCATTGTTGTGATTCGCTACCACCTGTATTCCTATTGGAAGGCCTTCGCTGCTTAAACCCAAAGGCACTGTCGTCGCTGGTAAACCGAGGCAGTTAATAATGGCGGTATAACAGAAGTTTAGAGGTTTGAACACTGGCTCGTTATGGTAGGGCGCTGGCGTTGGATGTGTAGGATATAAAAACACACCATCATCACCCAGCATCTCTACAAAAATCTTCTCTAAGCTATCACGTAACTTTAGATAGTGGTTGTACCTCGGACTGCCTACTGGCGTTCCGGAGCGGTCCATCAAAGCGGTGAACAGCCCTATCAAAGTATTTCCCGAACACCCAATGAGATTCTTGAAGATTTCTATAACAATCGCCATCGTACCTTGCTTAGCCATTATCAGACTCTCAAAAGGTTCTTCACTTTTCATCGTTGTCATCCAAATGGGCATTGATTTCTGGAGAAGTTTGATCTGCTTCTCTTCAGCTACTATTTTGTGTTTGAGGTTTAGAAATTCCACAACTTTCTTCATGGCTGCCACGATATCTGGGTCTACGGAATCTATCATTGGAGCCTTGTTACTGAACTGATAGTAAACCTTCAGATTCCCTACGACGACGGGTTTATCTAAAGCAAGTTTGTTTGCGTTATCGCCCGATATAATCTTCAGGAGGGGTTTGAGATCGACCGCATGCCGCGTCATGGGACCGAGACCTGTAAATTACAAAGGTTTCATTAGAATGTAAGAAAAGCTTATATTTACGTATGTATAACGCGAGAATCCTGCTCTAGATTTTAGTCGAAATAAGTTTCATTGTTAATTTCTTGCGCACCCATATTGTATTGTAGTTAATAACGAAATAATCCCTATTGGTTATCGTATACTTCTAAATGTCTACCTACCTAGGTATGAATTCAGCAGATCAGTCTTCGGTAGTGGATATTGTCCAGCATTTGACACTATGTTTCGGGATGGTTTGTGTCCAAATATTCCGTTAAAGAACGCTGGCATGCGGATGGAGCCTCCTATGTCGGACCCTGGAAATATAATTTTACATAGATTTAATTAAGTAAAACATAACAAAAAAACACGTAGGTACATCATATATAAACTATTAAATTTACCTACTGTGAATTGTCACATCAAAATCCTTAGAGACGTGCAGAATTGTAATAACTATTTATAAACAGATCTCCTAATTGGTTTAACATGTTTTGAAGTTTGAATTGGTTTAATATGTATACATTGACTACATTGTATATTGAGTAACATGCTCTGTGCTCTTCAACTTGAGAGTATTATATTATTGAAGGAAGTTTCCTCGTTGTGTTCCACGCCATCGGTGTGTTCTATTTGAAATTGCGATGCTGATTTCTGAATTTCGAATTTGGTAGTAGGGGGTCATCCATTAATTACGTCACACGTTTAGGGGGAGGGAGGGGGTCAAGAAAATGTGACATGTTGTGACATGGGGGAGGGGGGAGTCACAAACAATGTGATGTCACTTTAACTTCATCAGTAACCGAAAATTAGTTTATATTTTTTTATTCGCTGTACAAAAAATATTTTTTATTAAAAAAATAATGCCGAGTTAATATTGTCGATTTCGTTGAAAACAAAATTGCCTAAAATGTGACGTCACACCAGGGTCCCTCCCGGTTTGCAAAATGTGACCAAGTGTGACCTACAATATCACATTATGACATATTTAAACCATAATACATAATATCTCTCTATTCAGCCTTTTTATCTACTGCTGAGTTAGTATTTTCTTTATTACGCTACCCTTCTCGGTCTTGTGCTAATCTCATCCATTTTTTTCCTGTAGGTAACGGTAGATACCATCTGACCATCTAGTCGATGTAGTGATGGGTAGGACATCAATTTAAAATGAGTTTGTATGAGTACCTCATTTTCTAAAATGAGGTGTTACAATGTCTTACTTCAAATGAGGTGAGTTACTAGCATATTTTCAGCATCGACTATTCCATTAATTTCAACAGCGACAATTTTTTTATGGAAGGTTTATGTATAATTTGTTAACCCGTGCGAAGCCGGGGCGGGTCGCTAGTTATTATATAGAAGTGACTAACTTACCACCTCAGATTAAAGTGATGCGCGCGAGTAAATGAGTAAAATGAATAGAGGAGTGAAGTAAGACATTTTTGCGGTACGAAGTACTGCGACAAATTAACAAAATGAGTGGTACAAATGAGGTGCCTCACGAGTGAGCGACTCAACACTAAGTCGATGGTCTCCATGCTGATCTCTTTGACCACCTAGTAACCTCTCTTGCCCAATGTCTCTCTCCCATTTACATCCATGGACTTTCACGTTACCCCTTAGATCTTTTTGTGTGATCATCGTGAATTATTATCTCTTTGATTTATTTTTAAGCAAACTTTATAACACCCGGCATTTTAAATCAAATTATTTGTTTTGAAATATAATCATCTTAATATATTACTTCCTTTGAAACATTTTATACCTATTGAATAAATCTAAATGGCCAACGGGGTTGAAGTTGCAATATTACCCACATATATTAGCTTAACTTGAATAAAACAAAGGATATTCGAAAGGGAAACCGCAACACTAGATGAACATGTGAAGTTCACACCAGAACATAGCCCGATTATTTCCCGTACCTCGTATTTGATTCAGTCGTTCAACTGTAAACCCAACCTTGTTCTGTACTGTCGAAAGTTTACGATACAATTAAGTGTTCCGTGAACAAAGTTTTGTACGGAACACTAAAAAGCTACCTAGATGAATATGCGGGATTGTCAAAGTGATAAGTCGATGTTTCATCAAAAATGCGGACGACCACTTTCATTTGTTTTATCGCTTAAATTGCGGAATTTCGGAAGGTTTCTGTGCAATACTGCTAAAAGTCTATTATAAGCTTATATACGTCCCATTGCTGGGCACAGGCCCCGCCGTCTCATCAAATCATCGAAAAAAAGTTGAGTAATACCATATTCATAATAAAAGACCTTATAAAACTCGAAAGGAACCTCAAGTGGAATACGAATCGCTAAGCTCATTAGCCTGTATGAATTATGTAGGGAATAGGAAGTATACTAACGAGTACCTAGACTTCACGTCAGAAACCTGTTCACATCGGTTACGGAGCGTATTCCCTAGCGGCCCAGTATAAGTGAAACCTTGTTATCCGCAACAGCTGTACTCAATAAGTCATGTCCAGAATTAAATTTATTAGATTCACTTCGGCGGTAACTAACCGTTACCATGGTAACAGCTGGGAATAACCCGTTTGTTTGTTTAATGCACTTGGGATCTAAAGTTCTTACCAATGCCAAATATGCTGCCCGCAGCTCCTTGTAGACACCCCTCGCCCCCAGACGAGCCGCCAACGATCCTTGTGGTGTTGTACGGGTTGTTCGTTCGGCCATGTATGTGGTTGTGAGTTTCCCACCTAAAACATACAACGAAATTGCACATACTATATTATTAAAAGTACAAGTTGTTTGAACTTAGAAAACGTATAGAATGATGATATTTCCAAACGAATAGTAACCGCGTTTGATCCAGCGATAATTTCTACCCCCAGACTCTATTGAAAAAAAAAAAAATTGTTGCACTTGTCGCGATAAGTCTGGTTTCATGAAATAAATACATATTATGATAATAATAATATATGGAACCTAAAATACACTGGAATTTACGAAGTCATGATACTGTTATGATAGTATTGATAGTTGTACCGTGCTGAATTTATTTAATTCACGCATAATGAATAATAAGTATAACTTTAAGAACTGGTTCGAATTGCAACATAGAATATGAAATTTTACTTCAGTTCTGAAGATACAATCGTAATACAATCACACAACTGTTAAAATTTAATGTTGACACATGAACAAAGTTGAAAGGAGTTACTGAGGGATTTTGATTTAGTGCTAGATAATTACCACATGCAAATTTCTGGCACGTTGGTAAGGCCCATGATGATGGCCCCCTTGCTTCGCAGCAGCCTTATACTCTCGGCGTCTTCTTTGGCGATCACATCTTTTCGAAGCACGACCCCAGATGTGTGATGTAAGCCTGTGGAAGTACAATGCAACGTGTTAATCCGATGTCATGTAGAATCAGGGCTAATTACTAGCTTATTTAATTAGTAGGTTTATTCGCTATAACTACGATCGTATTTCTACATTATAAATTTGTAGCAATAGTTAGTTTAGGAAATATTGAACACTATCAAAATTTCAATAATTAGTTACGAGCCTAGACCCTAGAGCTTGGAGGATATAATCAAACGGAGACGCCATGTCTGTAATTTTCTGTACAAAACAGTCTGCCGATTTCTGCGGGGGAGGGGAACGTCAAATGTATGCGTAACGTAAAAATAGCCATGTCAGATAAACGTCAGTCCATACATTGTGTATGACCGTTGGCCGCCTATTTTCGACAGAGGGGAAAGCCTGTTAATGGCTACTCCGTTTAGTTGTATCCTCCAAGCCCTAGAGTAGTCTAGAGTACTCTAGAGGAATAATAAGATAGGTATGATGAATTAATGATTCCTATCGAACAAAAAGTTCTAACATTCTACTACGGCTCAATTCTCGAGGGGTATTTAGATTACGGGTTTCAAAAGATGATGGATATATTATGTTAATGTTATTCCATGCAAGAGATCGATTCTAGAGCTTACAAAAAGAACATGCGGGTGATATCTCACTATCAGTGAGGTATCATAACATATACATTGAAATAATATTTATGCATAACACAGAAACCACCTACTAATAGTAGATACTTGTTTGTCCAATTAACATATGGCGACCATTACGTAGGTACAAACATTTCATCAAGGACGCAATACATATAGGTGCGCCTTATTGGCGGCGTGGGTCTGTCCGTCGTCCAAAATAACGGCATAGCAGAGTATAAATAAAAGCAAACCATTGTTAACATTATTAATGAATCTTATTCTTAAAGTATACAGCTGATGGTTGTTTTAAATACCTACGCGATAATAAAACCGATTTAAGCATTTTAATATTAAAAGAATCATGTCCTATTAAAATTACCTATATTGTAGGTAGGTAGATACTTCGTTACACTTACATTCCAAAAGAAAAGAGAATAATGTATGACATAACATGCTATAGCATCGAACTCGTTTCAACACGAGTACAATTACTGCATACCCTACATATCATTACGCCACTTATCTCACGTAACACGTGATTTAAACAATAAAATACAGTTAAAATGCAACCATTACCTTTAACAGCGATGCAGTCTTTCGTAGTGAAAGGCACTCCTAAGAGAGGCTTCTCGTTTTCCAACTGTGCGGTCGTCATGGTCCCACTGCTTATGAGTTCATCAGCCTCTTTGGCCTCTTTCTTTGCCAGCTCGAACCGGTCTTCCACGAAGCAGTTGAGGGCCGAGTTGACATCCTTGATGCGTCTGATGCACGCTTCGAGTACCTCTACACTTGTGACCTGAAACGAAGGCATCATAAAATGGAAATATGTTTTAGAAGCGAGTATGAATCATGGGGCTATAAAACTGGTGAGGAAATGTTTACTGTCGCGTTTTTTTGTTTAAATAAATTTAGATATTTCATATATGTACATACATATTTATATACTGGTTTGATTATATCCCGTGCAACCTAAGATCACATATTTCACAGTTACGAATTAAGAGCCAACAGGAGCTGAGATTTAAATATTTTAGGTAAATATACCCGTCTCGCTAACGGAAGCGGCTCCTAAAACTAGTGCGATAAGGACAAGGCGAAAAATCCTGCGTAAAAATCTCAAAAATCGAGGTTTCGTACTCGACTGTTTCCTCCTCCAAAACTTAACCAATCGTAACCAAATTTGGAAATCTAAATGATTATGACATTATCTGTGTCGGACCGTTTTGCTTTTTTGGCTAATTGATATAAGTTTTGTATAGCGCGCCTCTCATTGCGGCATAGTCAATTAGGCCATTTTGGCAATTTTTGAAGGGCTCTAGCGCCTTAAAAAACAAAAATATCAAAATATTGATTTGATATTGACAATATTAATCTGTGTTGAAAAAATCATTGCTCTTGCTTCAAAACCCACGGAGGAAACAGTCGAGTACGTTTGTATGGAGAAATGACCACTCCTGTTGGCTCTTAACCATTTTAGTTATGACGGCTACCAGTTAAATGATAGGTCTTACGGCCCGATTCAAACAGAGAAGTCACAGCGGTACGATAACGATCTGTCTGTAAGGGGTCATCCATTAATTACGTCACACGAATTTCTAGGTTTTTTGACCCCTCCCCCCCTCCTTGTCATACATGGTCACATTTAGCAAACCCCTCCCCCCTAGTGTGACGTCATATTTTTTCTACGAAATCGCCAAATCGAATTAAGTAAGTACCTAAGTATTATTAATATTTTATCAAAATATTTGAGACGATATAAATATTAGTAATTTTATAACCCAAAACTGCTTAGGAAAGAAAATTAAACGAATAAAAATTATAATCGTTTTAAAAACTTGTTATTTTAAATGTATACAGCAAATAAAGTAATTTAAATAAATGTTCGGTGACTGATAAAGTTAAAGTGACGTCACAAAGTTTGTGTCTCCCCCCTCCCCCATGTCACAATATGTCACATTTTCTTGACCCCATCCCACCCCCTAAACGTGTGATGTAATTAATGGATGACCCCTAAGATATAAGTCTAACTCACGTTTAGAATAGAATAGAATAGAAATCATTTATTCAGACAACACATCAATACAAACAAAACACATATTGCAAATACAAGGCAAAGATAAACAAATCAGCGGATATAGTATAGAGATGTGAAGCCGAAATGGTCTCCACTCAGCAATGCAGCTGGCACGACTAGCGTGGCCAACGGCGCTGGTTTTCTGTGGAGCCAGCGGAGTGTGTGGACGTTGACGTTGTGGACGACGGGAACAAATAATATTTAATACTATTATAAATAAATATATATCAAAATTATATTATATATAAATATACATAACCTAACTGGTGAGTAACTAAAGTACAATATAGGCAATAATCTGTATTTTTTAAATATAGGGGTTCAGGCAGCAAAACTTTGTTGGCCCAATATGTCACATTTTCTTGACCCCCTCCCACCCCCTAAACGTGTGATGTAATTAATGGATGACCCCTAAGATATAAGTCTAACTCACGTTTAATTTCTAAATTTAGCTAATTGGGGGCAAAGGGAGGTTTTAAATCGAGTAACTTAATTAGATTTTTTTTTATGGTCCTTATACTCGGAGAAGTTTAGTTTTATTCATTTACATAGGTATTTCAGTTCATACGAAAGTCCGACTCGTACATAAGTTACATAACTTTTTACATGACTACGAACTTTTTACAGAGTTCCTATTTTAGTCATTGTTTTTTGCAATCAAATTTCATATTAGGTACCTATAGAAATATCCAATTAGAAATTATCTTCGTGAGTAGTGAATTTCATAATAAATATACTTAGGTGGTGCCTATTTTCATTAGTAAACGTAAACCACGTTGAAAGTTACAGGACAAAGTGAATTGTTATGTACCCCAAGGGTCGAATAATAACGTAGTACATCATTTTATCAGAATTTGGCGTAATTTAGCTACATATTTCGATCGCTTTTCGTGATTACGAAGTCTACGTATTAGTTTTAGTAAGGGAAAACTTATTTATACAAATCCATCTCGATTATGAGCTCTCTTGAGATTCAATGGCAGGGATTTGTGATGGAATTGATAGATGATTGATTTCATGGGGCATCGGTTCCTGGCGAATATATACCTACCGGAAACCTTACCGTAAATATTATAGGTTCCCTATCATCTTAGGTGGGTAGGATAAGTTGAATAGTAATTGTAATTGATTGCTTAACAATTTTAATTATGAAGGAAACAAAACAAATCATTTTAGTTGATTTCGAACCTCGAAGTTAAAGAGGTCTCCATGGAAATACTCGTAATTTAATCATTTCTGTAGGGGTTACCATCCAACTGATAAAAATCACAGAAGAAAGAATGAGCGTACCGATAAAAATGCACCAAATTATTAAAAAAAAATCCTTTCCGACCAACCGTTTTGTAAATATTCGTTTGATTTGGTTCATTTCAGAATAAATTTACAATTTACAGTAGGCTGTTAAAAAGTCAAGATTCCAGCCGAATAATTGAGCCCCGGGCAGGGAATAATTTTACATTGTTTTTAAGTTGAGGTTGAGGGGAGTTGGTTATTTGGAATAGAAACTTCGAATAGTAAAGACGTTGACTGATGACATTGTCACCTTTCACAAAAGTAGGTATCCTATTAATACTTGCTCGTTTTTGCGCTTTTATCGTCTGGCATGGTGACCGTCATGTTCTAACACGTATGTAATATGCTAATATGTAAGTGCGAGACTGACGTGACACATGGACATTCAAATCGTAACAGAATACTGACAGTTTCGTTTTTGGCGTCGAGAACGGCGTCGTCCTAATTGGTTAACTAATATGTCCGTACGACGAACAAACGTTAGTCTTTTCCTGTTTGTTCCCTGTGGGATGAACGTAGCGATGTCTGTCAACTGTGAACGAGTCTACCAATTGCATTAATTAAAATTTTCATAGGTAACTTAATTTGGCCCTCATGTGTAATATACAGTGCGAAAATTTTTGCAGTTAATAATTCAAAATCCACACTTAATATACCTACATATTATTATAAAAGCGAATGTGTGTCTGTTTGTCTGTTATCTCTTCACGCTTAAACCGTTGAACTCATTTATGTACTTTAAATTAGGTATAGAGATAGTTTTTAGTCCCGGGGAAGGGAATATGATAATTTTTAATTAATTATCCTTCAAGGGGATGGAAGTGTGTATGGGGAATGAATAACAAAGTTACTTAAATGTAACTTTTGGTAAGAAATAAATAATGTTTATGTATTTTTTACCACTTAGCCAACCCTTTAGGGGAGAAAACGGGTTAGTAAATTACTAATTCCACGCAGACGAAGTCGCGGGCAAACGCTAGTATTAAGTATATAAAATGCGACAAATGTTGTATTCAAAACCCACCATCATTTTTAAAGTAAGTACCTACATGGAAAAATATACCTATGTATATTTGGTGTAATATAGTACAAGTATTATTATTCCACATCACAAACAGTGTCTCAGTGAGGAATGAGACAGAAAAAAGCGGCCAAGTGCGAGTCGGACTCGCCCATGAAGGGTTCCGTATTTAGGCGATTTATGACGTATAAAAAAAAAAACTACTTACTAGATCTCGTTCAAACCAATTTTCGGTGGAAGTTTACATGATAATGTACATCATATATTTTTTTTAGTTTTATCATTCTCTTATTTTAGAAGTTACGGGGGGGGGGGGACACACATTTTACCACTTTGGAAGTGTCTCTCGCGCAAACTATTCAGTTTAGAAAAAAATGATATTAGAAACCTCAATATCATTTTTGAAGACCTATCCATAAATAATCCACACGTATGGGTTTGATGAAAAAAAAATTTGAGTTTCAGTTCGAAGTATGGGGAACCCCAAAAATTTATTGTTTTTTTCTATTTTTGTGTGAAAATCTTAATGCGGTTCACAGAATACATCTACTTACCAAGTTTCAACAGTATAGTTCTTGTAGTTTCGGAGAAAAGTGGCTGTGACATACGGACGGACGGACAGACGGACAGACAGACAGACAGACATGACGAATCTATAAGGGTTCCGTTTTTTGCCATTTGGCTACGGAACCCTAAAAACATTCGTTAGTAGGTAACATTTTTTTTACCTCTCTCAAATCACTCAACTATCCGACGCACATGTTAGGTTGTCAGCAGAGACAGGTTGACAATCGAGGAACTTGTTTATTGACAGTTACGTACGTTGATTTGAGGAAAACATTAAGAGGCCTTTATATTTGTTGTAGTGACAAATGGAGGTGTTAAATCATCAAAACAATTTGCAAATTAAATATTCATATCATACAATAGTACGTTTAACGGCTACCGTTTTTAATCAAGTTAAAAAGGGAGGATGTTATGTATTATGACGATCGGAGTTGTCAACAAAGCTGGACTTGTGAAAACATAACATTCCATATTGCTCCCCAAACATAATTCGTCCTATACCTACTAATTTGATTGTTATAAATAGGAAATAGGTAACTTTAATTAATGCGTACGATATTTTTAAACAAATGTTCATCGTCATTGTTGTACATGTATCCCGACTCCGTCTGTCTGTTTGCGATAAACTGGGAAAATATAAAATATTACTTACTACAACTAAGATATTGATGCATGCGGTTTTGAATGACGTGTTGATTTATTTTCGGAAGTGGTAAGCGTAAACGTAAAATGTATTTATATGTACAGAAAGCTAAAGGCTGAATAGTAGCGATCTTTATTTGAATTGTAAAGGTAGGTCTAGATAAGTAGATATATGTAGTAGTTCTAATAATCATTCCATCGCGTGCCGACGGCACTTAGTTGCATTTTTGAGTACTTGGAGTCTTTATTTATTTATCAAGCTGAATTAGCAGTGACTTTTACATGGTTTCATGTTTCTTTCAACTACATTTCATATCAATTATATTTTACGAGATTTGGAACAAGTGCAAATAGGACTGGCGTTCAATAAAACGGCATACAAATAAACAAACTGAACGTGAGGATTAAACAAACGCAGACATTTTTTTATTATCAATCTATTAGTCATAGCACAACAACAGCAGAGCTATTATTATTCTTTACAATAAACATTGCAACTCTATTTTGTACACGGCTGTTTTACTCGTACAGCTGCAGGCAATCTAATCTTTGGGTAAGATAACAAACTTTCATAATTAAGTTCCATAACAGTTCTCAATTAAATTTTCAATTATATTGTTCACACCGATAAAAAAGACGATATACTATCCCTGACAACATGATCTTGATAGCACATTAATCATAATTAGGTAGGCACTACTTTCTCAAGTTGACCATTAAAAAAGTATAAAGTAGGTAGACTATTGAATCGTTTTCAATAAGGAAAGAATAACAAACCTCTTTATTCCTAATCCTTCTCGCAACTTCGACCGCCGGTTGCTTCAAGATCTCATCGGTTATCGGCGGTAGCTTCTCCCCTTTCTTCCCATAGTAAAGAGTAAAGAATACCCTCGCTATACTCGCCAGGAAGTACCTCACTGCGTGGAAAACTTTCAGCTTCAAACTGAGCGGTTTAACTTCTGTCGTATCCATGTTTATTTCAAACACACACGCATTGACACGGTCGAGAACGTTTTATTTACACTTATGGAACACTGTTGTGAAGTATGCCGGCCGCTCGCGGAGGACAGTGCGCCGAGGACTGTCGCTGTCGATTCATTCAGTTCGAGTTTGCCTACACGAGTCGAAGCTTACGTCATGGTTTGTGTTGTGTTATGTGCCGTCTCTCTCTGCGGACAGGCTTGACGCCGCGCGGTTGCCAGACGGGGCCGAGTCCTACCGTCGAGTGCACTGACGCGTTTCTACACCATAAAGCTTTTATCTGGCGAATAGAACTGTTTTGATAGTGACTAGGCGACTAGGTACCTGATAAACAAACAATGGTATGTGTGACACATAGGTAGCTGTATGAATTTGATATTCATTCTAGTTTCGAGGCAGTTAAGAACCAACCGACTTCCGACTTATCGGATACATGAATCATTCATGTGTGAGACTTAATGCACATTTGATCCAATATTGGTCAGGTTAAATACCACCCTTAACCGATACTGAACCGATTTCGTTGAAATTTGCCATGTAGGACGATTCCACATACAGGCATTGGGGAAAGACAGACTATTTAATTTAAATCCATGGTCTGGATCAAAATCTGGGAGAAGACGCGAGCGAAAATTAGTTTAAAATAATACTGAGGCATTATTACAATTATTAAACGTACCTACACATATTCTTTTAGGCATAAGTAAATTACCTAATCAAGTAATCACGTACGTTTTTCTGTACCAACAACCAACAAGATAAACGTGACACATATTTATTTGTATTATGACTACCACCTTATCAGTACATATTTTTATTCGTATAAACTTTTTAGTTGTGTTGAGCGGTAATATATTGTTTAAAATGCACCTACAATTTCGTTTACTACATTAATAAAGGTACAAACATAACCAAACAATGATAAATAAATAATGTGACAAAAACATTGTCAATTTAAGTCACTTAGTTGCAGCATGGCTTCCTCGTTTCTATAGGCGTTGAACACAAAGGAGGATGCATTGTGCGCAAAATTCTCTCAAGTGGAAAATGAGACGCTCACTCTGTGAGCTACATAGTGTGATAATGATAAAAGAAAAAGATATTTTAATTTTGTCAGACATGTGCGGAAATATTATCATTATGCTCGTGAATCTCGGGTGTGAAGCAAACACTGTGGGTTTACAAACAAATTACCGGCCTAGGCCAGCAAAATGTTGTACATAGTTACTGCCAGTAGTGCCAGTGGACCCTCGCCCGACCAAAGTGGTACTGCGATATATTGAAAGTGATGCGGCATAAATTCATGGTATCGGTGGGACTAAGCAGCACCTAAAAAACTATGAATTTGTACAATTATTAAATCTTATTACCGTTTCATGGTCGGACCAGGATCCATATGACGCTCAAACTCTCAAAGTGTTAAAAACGAATATTGTATTACCTAGTCATAGGCATTTTTTTATAACATTAGTTGTACTTCTAACAGCTTCTCTATAAAAGCAAAGGAAGCTGGGCCAAGCCCAAGCTAATAGGTTTATCAAATATTCTATTAGATTTTTTATCCATCGAACTTGATACAACAAACGGTACCTACTGCAATCGCTATTTTCAATGATGCATAGGTGTCGAGTTGGTTACACAACAACAAAAAATCATGTACCTATGTTCACGGGTAGTCGTAAGTTACTTGAATTAAGTCGCCAAAGTCCAGCGGTTTGACAATAAAAAAATCTAATGGGATTATATCCATAGCAGTAATAGCACATTGAAACAATAATTTAGCGTTAATTTTCGTTATATGCCGTCACATCTAAAATACTTTAAAAAGCAATCTAAATTTTGACTTACATTTAATTAGTAAAACCGCATTAGGTAGGAAATTCTGTTCCCGAATTCAGTAATCAAGTTACAACGGCCAGGCAAATTATTATTACAGTCGTTTAACATTAATGGCCTCGTTCTATGTTATTAATTTTGTGCGATATCAGACTGGGATGTTTCTATAATGTAATAAGTTTTAATATGGTTTTAATTCTATATTTTATGAAGAATAATAGTGATTAATATTGAGCGAAGCGGGCCAAATCGATCGTACATACTTACATTTTGACATCTAAATATTTAATCATTCGTATCCATATTTATTACAAAAATTACACAACACAAATAAATTTACAAAACACACAAACAATAAATTAACATGCACATTATCACATACCTACATTAAATTATTCAAATTAAATAAAAATTATAAATTAAATTAAATTATAAATTTAACTATCAAATATTTATTATTATTCTCCACATTCTCACTTGTCATAGTGCGCATGTGGCGCATGAGACTTCGCCCAGTGGCCAAATATCACATAGTTATTGATATAATCCTTCCAGTAATATTGCATATGTTTTGTGCATATCTAATATTGAATAGATCTAGACTGCGAAGGGGCGCTAAGCGCCCTAAGCGGCTTACATGGAAAGACTCTTAGGTCCGTCGTTCGAAGTTAAATGTACTTATATGAATATAATATGTATGCAGCTCGTGCATATAGGTATAGCATCCTTTCCAGTACCCTTGTGAAGTGTTGCTCCCTTTATGTTTTTTCGCTTTCAAAGGATGTAAGTACAATATTTGAATAACAACTAAGTAGTTTTTTGCTTTGTCCGCGGGGCCCGACGGCCCCGCGGTGTGCGTGTTGTTGTTGTTTGTGCTGTTGTTTGTGCTGTAGTTTGTGCTGTTGTTGGTGTTGTTGCAAAAAACTACTTAGTTGTTATTCAAATGTATATAAATGTAAATGTATAAGTATTTACATCCTTTGAAAACGAAAAAACATAAAGGTAGCAACACTTCACAAGGGTACTGTAATCCGCCTATACGTACCTACAGTATTTATTATTTTAGCACCTTTTTCTTCGTACCCTGGTTAAACACTTCATAGATAAACTGGTAAAATCTAAAAGTTATAAACACGTCTCGCTATTTTTATAAAAACGTGTTAAATGAAAAGCGGTCAAAGTTTTAAAATTATTAATTTCAAACTTTATTGCATCATATTCGCACACTTCACACTTCATCATCACCGCGCTCACAAGTTTAAAATTTAACAAGCTGTCTCGGTTGATAGTACCACAGTATATAATAAGAGTAAACTATCTCGTTCCGTTTAGGAATTCTTAGTAACATCAGGACATCACGCATGAAACTACAGCTCATCTCTTTCTTAGTGTCGCTCACCTGGGCTAGCGATGGGCACCCGCATATTGTGCACTAAAAACAAATAACCTACCCACAACACCAGCCAGGCGACAATTAACTATAGACTCAACAATTAAACGTCTCATTTAAACACTCACATCAACATTTCTTCTTCCTCGCGTGATCCCGGCATTTTGCCACGGCTCATGGGAGCCTGGGGTCCGCTTGCCAACTAATCCCAGGAATTGGCGTGGGCACTAGTTTTTACGAAAGCGACTGCCATCTGACCTTCCAACCCAGAGGGTAAACTAAGCCCTTATTGGGATAAGTCCGGTTTCTTCACGATGTTTTCCTTCACCGAAAAGCGACTGGTAAATATCAAATGATATTTCATACATAAATTCCGAAAAACTGATTGGTGATTGAACCCGCGACCTCCAGATGCAAGTCACACATCAACATATCTATAACTAGAATATTTAATAATGGTTTTTATTTTATTTCGTAAATGTTACTTCAATATCGGAGGAATTGTAGAAGCTTCTCGCAGTAATATACCTGTGCCTACTACTACTGCTACTGTGCCTACATTAGCTGAGCATTTACTATTACTTGTTTGAAGATGGAATACTCTTTATAGATTTTTCTCATAATATTTGTTAAACAAAAGGATATAACACTCGACATAAATCTATTAACATTACTCTGAACATTACAGAAATAGTACATTATTGTCGAGGTTCGGAAGTAGCTACTTGCTGGCTGAGGATTCGTTTTAAACGGACGACCTTGGGAGTCCGTTTAATTGAATCCGAAGCCAGCAAGTAGCCTTCCAGCCGAGTCATATATAGTGCTTTTCTCAAAAATGGTGCAAGAAATAGAAATATTTTACAGAACTTACAGAAGCAACGTTCTAATTATCACAGAAAAATACAACCATTAAAAAAATTTGCTTGCCGCCTTTAAAAAAAAAAGAAGTGTATTTTCTGCTGAAAATACGCCAACCTATTTGAGACACCTAAATAGTCGCGGTACCAACATTAAGCCTGTAACAGACTATCGCACCGCACCGCGACCTTGGAGCGTCGCACCCATAAGTGAGAGCGAGAAACAGATATCTCTTTCTCCCTCTCACTTATGGGTGAAACAGATATCTCTTTCTCGCTCTCACTTATGGGTGAAACAGATATCTCTTTCTCGCTCTCACTTATGGATGCGACGCTCCAAGGTCGCGGTGCGGTGCGATAGTCTGTTATAGGCTTTATAATAATAAGTGCTGATCATCTGTTTGGATGTTTAAGGGACCTATGCGTTCATTTGATATGGCCATTTAAAGTTTTAAAAAGTTTGGAACTCGTTAAATAATTGAATTTGTATGCGACATTGCAGTCCCGAAATCGAGACTGCAATGTTTTTAACTTTTTAATTTTTTGAATGACCATAAACTACGCACTTCGCGACCTATTTTTTAACCGGCAACGTCGACTTTGCCGTCCATTTTTGAGAAAAAATATTTTAAACAACTAAAATGGTCTTAGCCAAAGAAACATAATTGGTGGCTTTCCAGAGAAGGGTCCTTATGCTTCATGTGCATAAGGACTATTCCACCACCACTCTGATGGAAGGCCACATTTGAATAGGCTCACATGGAGTCAAGGCATGTGCTAGATGAAGTTTTTTTTTTATTTCACTGTTGGTAGTCGAAAGTCTAACGGCATGAATAACTAAGTATGTAAGTACGTCGAGTTCTCTAATTCTCTCATTAATTCTCTAAGATACAAATGTGTACAAACGGCAAATTGCCAGTTTGTAACTACACCTACTTAAGCTAGTCATCATTCAATGGCAAGTGGGTAAACCTAGTACTAGGAGCGAACTCACGTTCAAACTGAATATTTTGCAAATATTTAAGCAGTTGTTAGAGAACTCTTGGTCAATAGTCAATCGAGACACCAAAATATTAATCAAAGATTTTAAAGGTGATTTACTTATTTTTTTGTTACTAAAATTGCTTTAATAATTTTTAAATATATTTTGTTTTATTACCAGCCGTCAATTACTAGAAGTTATGTAGGTTTGATCTCTTGAGTCCCGTCCCCCTGAATATTTAATGCCAGTTTGCGGGAATCCTAAATGCTTTGGGAATAAGGTTTGAAAACGGTAGCCCCAGTTACAAACTCTTATTTATTTCTTCTCAAGTAAATGAAATTTATGGCTTAGCGAAAATAGAAAATGTTTTTGCAGTAAAATAACCGAAATAATAATATTTTATTAGGTATATTGTGTTTGCTACGAGAAACATAGAAGAAATAAATCTTTGTTTGTAAGCCATGCACGAGTAAGATATGGCTATCATTATTCATTCGTACTTATACATAGATCCCATAAATTTGTCTCCATAAAACTGAATGGCTCTATTTTCTTTATACAGCATCATGGCTGCCTCGCCGCCCGAAGACAACACGCCTCTAACAAGAAATGGCTCGCTTAAAATATCCTTACCTACAGTCCTCTGCACTCCTGAATCCTCAGAAAATTCTGATATCCTTTGTAAAACGAAACCCTTTATGTCTTCGGAGTCCAAATTGTCTTTACCGTCTAACCTAGGCACACCCACGTCACCTTTACGGTTACCTTCCCCGTTGTCCTTGCCTGCATCTCCTACTCCTTATATGAAGATCACGCAGCCACAACCGGAGAAGACTGTTGCTGGCCAGATGAATTTTCCACCGACGACGATAGTTCAGCAAACTGGACAGAAGCAACCTCTTGTCAACACCGGGTCGGCTACAGGTATGTTTGTTACTCGCTGTCAATATTTTAAAGCTTTGATTTACAGCAAATGTACCTTTGGAATTTGGATTCAGTTCAGACTATGCCAGTATTACTGCGTCGGTATTTGCAATGAAAGATTTCAAAAGTAAATTCAAACTTCCACTTAGTATACAGTCTGTTTTCACTGTTATCAGTATATATATATATATATATATATATATATATATATACTTATCGATCTTATCTCAGTAACCCCAAGAACAAAGGGGTGTATACTTTTTGGCACTAGATGCGAATATCTTCAAGGTTTACACCTCATTTGTTTTAGTACCTGAAAATATAAGAAGGAAAGTGCTGTGGGAGCTGCTTTCCACTGGTTTGACAAAGTCTGAATACTTTTAAAATGGTTGTAAAACCGATTTTTAAGTGACTACAAAATTTCGTTGCATATCTATGTTTGTTACGTAAGTTATTTCATTTGAAAGTACCTATGTATTTTTTTCTACTCCAGCACTTAAATGTGTCAATTAAATGACTGACAGTGATATCTAAAGCAATGTCATTTGAATGCTTTGTCTATAGGCTCATAAGATGACTGCTAGCAGTCATCTTATGAGTATAATACAACTGCTTTATTTTTTTTTAAGATACAAGTTCCGATCATCTTGATTGAAAGAGGTATGTTTTCATTTACAATAACAACTCTTTTTTTTTTAAATAATAACTCAATTTTTTTTAAATAATAACTCTTTTTTTTTAATAATAACTCTTTTTTTTTTAATAATAACTCTTTTTTTTTTAAATAATAACTCTTTTTTTTTAATAATAACTCTTTTTTTTTAATAATAACTCTTTTTTTTTTTTTTTGCTGCAGCTGTCATAGAAAAAGTAATGTATGCAACAGCTCATAATTGGTTCTTAAAATTCTCGGGTCTTTTTTTACAAAACTCGACTACGTCTCGTTTTGTAACTTCGACCCTTGAATTTTAAGAACCCTTATTATATCACTGTTGCATAAACTACTATTATAAGAAAGGGTTCATTTCATACTTTACGTAACCCATTGTCATTAGGTCAGGTATATTTATTAAGTAGGTACTTACTATAAATAAACGTACCTATAAACCAAAAAAAAACACGAGCGTGATATATTTTTGGTCGTTACTGTCAGTATTGCGATTTTTACCCTTTTATTAGCAAGAACATTACAATATCGTTTTGGAATAATGCCAACGGCTGAGTCAGCCCACTCAATTTTGTTATCTCTGCCCTCTGCCACTTAAATAATGTACCTCTATAGGAGTTGTGACCCAGTTCTTAATTTTTAAAGTTTTAACCGTGGCGCTATTGCAACTAAAATTTGTTACTATCCCTACCAATTAAAACTTCAGATAAGTACCTACTCAATTCGATTTGTTTTTATTATACATACATACCTTGGATAAAACGCAAATTATTCATTTCCAAATCGTAGATAGTTAAAGCGGCTATATACAGGGTGGTCCAAACCTTGACGTCCAAAAATTTCGCGATTTCGGTGTTGGTCCCATAATAAAATTTGCTCAGTATAATCCCAAAACCTCCCTGGCAACGGGAATGCAGTTATTTTTTAGCCACCCTGTATGGGAACCCCGGAATTTCATAACAAAAGTTAAAAGTTTAAAAAATCATAACTCGAAAACTACGGAAAATCGGCTAACATACATGGGGTATATTCTGATAGCCCACGACGTGAGGAATCTAAAAAAAAGTTTTGGACGTCAAGGTTTGGACCACCCTGTATATACGTATTGTATTACGTAGTTTAAAGTAGTAATTTTGATATGTTCAAGGATAACTCAATGTACAATAATAATTTCGTATTGAGACTATGTAGGTATAATCTGTCTATAACATTGAAACATATTATTTCTTATAAACATATTTATTCATTAACAATATTACAATTGTGTATGAATAAAAGTCGGTACGCTATTTCGCAGAGGCCAATATTTAATATATTCATACCTCAGGCTAGATCTAGGTCCTACGTACTATTTCCTGAGCATTTTCAGCATCTATAAGCATTTATTGGAATTTCTCGCGATCATCCATGAGATGGGAAATATGTGAATATTAAAAGATGCTTTGTACAACGCCTGCATATTAAATATTTCTCTAAGCCTTAGCAATAGCTATTCATGTTATCTTAGGGAAATAAAGCCATATACAAAAATAAAATATAAATGTACACACAGCTACAAAAGTGCATAACCACTTTTTGAATGGAAATCATTCATAAAGTGGTTATGCACTTGTGCAGCTCGCTGTAGAGTCAGGTAAATTATTCGTTGATCGATTGTACAATGTAAAGTTTTTATGCGGAGGTAATTTATTTAGCTAACTTCTTTAAAACTTTTGATTATTTTTTTAGTTTTTTTATCTCTGTAACCATACAGAGTTAAAAAAAACCAGAGAGGCATACCAATGCCTTGTTTAAAATAGCATACAAACTTTAGCACCCTAAGGCAGGTAAGATAGACAGGTATTTTCTTACCCTCTGAAGTGAATAAAGTAGGAGCTGCATCCACTGAAGCTGCACTTCAGTTTATACAAAGGCTGGCCCCGACACGTTGTCATAAAACACTGCATAGTTCTCCCCGATTATCTAGTCAACTAAAGGTGCTTTGCCGGCGCTGATGAGGCAGAGAAAAACGGATAACATATTATTTATTTTTATTACGAAGAGATTTATATTAACAGACACTATTTGACTTACAACAAATCCTGAAATGAACTCTCAACCTTAAATGGCGCCATACATGATGTCGACGTATCTTTGAATGATATTTGAAGGGTCACAAAACCGTGCGTATTTCTAGAAAACCGGTTTTTCGGTTTTTGTGCAACAGCAAAACCGGGTTTCCGGGTTTTTCGGTGATTTCGATTTTACATATAATTTGTAAAATAAGCAAGTATTTTTAGGATTCAGTCTTCCACGACATTTCTATTTACTCTATCTTTACCAAGACCATAAAATTCCATTAATAAAGTTTTTAACCTCATAGTCAGCAATTCTGCAACGGAATGCCTAAGCAAACTATTACGTGACAACGGGGTTGACATAGTCCTCCTTCAGGAAACACACACCGCTGATAATACCCAACTCGCTAAACGATGTAAGTTACAAGGGATTTCATTTGGTTGCGGCCGCTACATCAGCTGAGGATATAAGAAATCTGATGGGGAAGGCGATCATGGACTGGACATATAGGAACAACACCTTCTTAGCCATTTCTAACAAAGGCAAAGGAACCTGAAGGAACAAAGAAGAAGAAAACTGTACATAGTAAATTTCGCGAGATTGACTTTTGTTATAATTACTACAATCAACATTTTTAACTAGAGATCAACGAGCGTTCCTACTAAAATGTTATTTAAACTACGTATTACGTAGTATGTACGTGTACGTATTAAATTAAGGGATATTTAGTGAAAATAGTAAACAGTTTTTTATATAATACGTACACATACGAACTTCGTATAATGTATTGTTCTGAATATAATAATAAACTCTGAAGTAATTGTTGCTCATAATGCTCATCAATATAATTAAACTATGTTTATAAAACTGTAAAATCGAAAACCTCGAAAAAGCCGGTTTTATCAAAGTCAAAACCCGGTTTTGGCAATTGGCCGAAAACCCGGTTTTTTCGATTTCGGTGAAACCGGGTTTGTGACCCCTAGGTCCACGGAAAGAACATGTCTAGTCACACTCGTGACATTTTGAGTAATCGCGGTTTTAAAACTTGGAACAATTGAATAATTTTACGGTTTAGAATCACTTGTTTTAAGTCACTCGCGCGACATGTTTCGGGGAGCCTAGGTGTTAGTATGTCTCACAACAGTTTAAATTCGATTTGGAACAATGTCAAAACGTATGGTAATTCCGTGACCAGGTATTATTTAACTAAAAATAAAGTTGTGTTACATTTATTATACAGTGGTAGCAAAAGATATAACTAATAGTTCATTAAGAGCTCTTCATTTTGAGATAAAAAATATAAAAATAACATTTTCCGAAAAATGTGACTACAGACATGTTCTTTCCGTGAACCTTTCATTTATAAACCTACATCTCCTTTGTTTTTGTTTACTGAGGAACGATATGCTAACATAATATATTTGTGCAAGTACGGTTAATTAGAGGCATGTAGTGGTGAGTAGTGGTGGTCTCCAGTCCTCTTATATGTTATGGTGGCTTTCATACAATCTCATGATACGTTCCGAATAGGTCAGTATACTATTTAGTATGTTCACGCTGTATGTATAATTTACCTATCGAACGTTATTGGAGAGCATCCTACAGTCCTACACCCATCCATGCCATAATTTTTCATCCAATAATAAAATATTTATAGAATACTTGGCACTAAAAATAGCCGTGCTAAACAAAAACAGCTTATGTCGGTAAGAACAACAAAGATAATATTTTTTTTCTTATGCATAGCTTTCTTTTCATCTTTTTTGCCCTCTTTTATTTTAGTAGGCGGGTCTTGGATAAATAATTTCGGTAAAATTAAAACTGGAAAGGCATTTTAGACATTCTTGGAAGCTTGAGCACAATTCTACATTGCTCTTTGAAGACTTATAATATCCCCAATGTAAAAAAAAATATTCATTCAATCACTATTAATAGAAACGTCGTGTCTTAATACTGAATAGTTAATACAACAGCTTTTTTGTTTTCTGGCTTAACTAACTAGTGGCTCTGTGAGCTGTAGACCTCGCGAGCAGAGCTTAAAACTGAATAAATGTATGGCAAAAATATTTATTAAATAAAATATAGGTATAGTACATGTAATATAAACAAAAAATTAAAAACTACATAAAGCTACAAACAAAAATTAAACGAATACGCTTAACCCGCGCTTGATAAATGAAAAATACGAAATTTTTCATTTTTCAAAATAAAAAAATAAAATAAAAAACAACTATATAAAATTTAAGTATAAAAAAAATACAAAAAGTTATGTAGCAGTATACAATTACTGGGGATGGAACCAGGGACCTGCCGATGCAAACAAAAAAGCGAACGTTTGCAAAATACGCCATTATAGTTCTTACTAAAGCTGACGAAATTTAGCTACTCATTCTCAAGTAAAAACTAAATATCTAAATACCGCCAAAACCAGCGATACAAATTTTCTGAATTTTTCGCCATTCAATCTATAAACATATCTCAAAAAGAAAAAACTCTTATGATACCGATACGACTATTTGTTTCGGCGGGAGCTAGCACGACTCCACCATTTTGAAAAATTTCCAAAAACCGGATCGACAAAAAAATTTTATTTAGTCATAGAATTCGGTCACAAAATTTCACGAAAATCGATTAAGAATTGCGACCTGTAGAGGAGAACATCCGGACATACAAAAGCAAAATGCCCGAGTCAAAACGTAGACCTTCGCTACGCTTCGGTCAACTAACGATGCCCACGTCTACATACAATGGCTTCATTTATTTTCTAGATATAACAAGACTTGGAGGCAATTTCTGCCTATATAACAGATTATGAAATTGATACTGATTTATTATGGATATGATCTGTCAGTGCAACCTTTTTCCTCCTTATTACAAAGCAGTCAGGTGGGAAAGTGTAAACATGCTTTTAACGTCGACTGTACATACTTGTAGGTATGTGTATTTATGATATGTCATGTCAGGTATTAGGAGTAAGAAACTTTCTACTATTCTATTATTTATTGCCTAGGTACTGTTTGATCGTTTATAGTTGACATAGGCAGTTACACAAAAGTAGCAATGTCACTGGCAATCACTTAAGAAATTCGAAAGTCACTCCTGAGATATTTCAAAATTGGCGAAGTCGAGGGGTATCTTAGGACTTTATTAATTGTTTAAGTATCCTTCATTCAAGTGAAGATTTCGGTTATCCATAATGCCTATTGACGTCCCATCTGTTTAAATTATCATAATTGAATTAGGTATCTACTTCTCTGTCATTAATTTGTTAAAGTGGAATAGGATAATATTTTATATTATTTATATGCACTTAAGTCGCACCTTTAGAAATTGTGTAATGTTGTGGTTATTTGCTTATTTTCTCAACCAGCTCATTATGGCTCTCTGTATTTTGTATAAAATAAAATAAAATCGTGACTAACTATTAATTAATTATAATCACAATTTTGATGAGATTATATTTAAGAATCATTAGTGATTCTGATAAACCGTTTAAAGACATTAGAAATCCATTTATTGAAACACTGGAAAGGCTCGTGGTTAAATTGTACTTGTATAAATTAAGCTCTTAAAGTAGACTAAGTACTATATTACCCTTTAATTAAAAATTTCGGCCGATGTTTGTCTCGCTAAGAAAAATACAAGTAAACGGCCAAAACAAACAAATTGTTAGATATACCAGAAAACTGCCATTACGGGATATAAATTGTTTAGCATTTGTCCCATAAAGAAGGAAAATAACAAGACAGCATACATACATGACATTGAAAATAGAAAACCCTCATCATTTAACCGCAGTTGAGCGCAGGGCGCCGCGGCGGGCGGGCGCGTGCCAGGCTGCGACTGCGACAAACGCGATGCCGACCATCGCACAAGTTCTCCCGACCTGAACGCAAACTGATGGCTCTCGACATTTCATATTCATGTGAAACTCTCTCTGGCTCACTCATGTGGCTTTAGGGCACAATTCATACGCCTGCAACATTTTAACTGCAGATAATAAAAGTTTTCACGCCAATGCCGCTGGGAAATTTTCTCGTTCGTTTTTTCGCAACTTTCATGACGGAAAACATTTCGAAAATGTTTACTACTTATTAATGATAAATAGTTTTGATGTCGTGTTTCTTTAACATAAGGCGCAATGAACAGTGTCAGTTAAGTGAGGATTCCGAAATGCCTTGCTGCGGGTGCTGGTGGAACGGCCGGCAGAGGCACCGGCCCCCTGACCCTCCTGACACCTCAGGTGACTTCCTCGATTATTGTTATGCCAACCACGTCCTACGTACAGCTCCCCCTACGTTTCCACCGAAGTACCCACGGCCAACTTTCGAAGCTAACTTAACCAACTTTATTCAGAAAGTTAAATAGGGGTCCCAATTGCCAAACACTTTATGAATACCTAACTTTACTCTGAATACTCTGATATTTCACGTGATTTGACTTTTTGACATTTTCATTCAAAGGCAAGCTTTCGTTAATTAATTAAACTTGTTGTTTCCGAGTAAAATTGCTTTTCCAGTACAATTAACAAAAAACGCTTTTTCGGCGCCTAAATAAATTGCTAATTCTGGTTTTTCCCGCCTTTCCCCAGCGATGGTGTAGGGACGCGTTTCACCGGCTTGGCTTTACAAGTAACTTTCATGATTAAGTAAGGATAATGGCGTAATTTTATTAACGAAGTCATTTTGTCGGAGATATAGAATTAAAATTGCCCGGGACGTTGTAGACGAAGTTAAACAGTATTTTCGTATTTTTGACAAAGGTCATCGACCCACATGGCATAAAATTCGTACCTATTTATATTTAATAAAGGAAATAAAGTATTTTTGTCTCATTTAACATAATGCATCCCAAATGAAAATCTACCTAAGTACTTAAAAACCGTACCCTATTTTTTTACGTGCCTGTACTTTTTCCACTCAGAATCATGAACTCTTTCAATGGAGGTTGAAAAAGGTTTCCTAACTTTCCATATTTTACTGTATTTTTATCCTATTACAGATACAAAAAATCTAAAAATAAATTGGATATAAGCACGGTTCTTATTTTGGAAAGGTTCTGGAATCACCAACCCTTTTTCATCGAAGCAGTCGTTAATCGTAACATTAAATTCTTAATTTCATGTATATACCTACCAAACAACTCTGACAGTGTCACAGCAAACATTAGGACCGAACTTGTAGGTAGGTATGTGTGTGTCAATAAGAGTAAGATATACGTTAAGTATTTCGACAAATATACTAATTTCAGTACAAGTCTGCGTTTAAACTAAGTCGTACACAAATTAGATTCACTTTGTCAAATGTGATGTCATTTCATTACCATATACGTAGTACCTAACAATGTCGCAGACCCGAATTTGGAAACAGAATGGGAAGCATACGCAAACAATTTATTCCTTGGAAGGCATTGCTTGATAAAACATCCTCGTATACATTTTAATAACGCTATTGTGTGTTAATGAGTTTCTGATGATAAATAGGCTGGAGGATTATTTGATTGGTATCGGTCAGATACTCGTCGGAAACTAGATCGAATGTGAGTCAGATTTTAATTGCTTTGATCATTTGAAACACGCAATTACGTTATAGTTGTTTCCATAATTGAGTTTAAATAGTTACTCTACTATACTAGGCGAATGCTCTTTGGGCAAAACTTTAATCTTCTTTTGTAATGGCCATTACGGCTGTTATGTGTGGTGTAGCAGAGTAGGTAGTTATTGTTATTAATACTGTTTCACTGAGCCTCGAGCCTGAATTTGACGCGATTTTGATGTGAGAGATATAGTTAAGTACCTAAGTTTCGTTAAGTCCTGATTAAGAAATTAAGTTTTAAAGTTTTTTGTGTATTTAGTGTATTATCGTATCTCCGAAGCAGGAACGTAGAAAAATCTCTTTAAAAACTGGAAAATAAAATCTTTTAATTAGATTTATTTACTTAATTCGTTCTTAGAGCTAAATAATACGTATTTCTTACAATCATACTTAATACTGTTTGTTTAGATAAGTAGAAAGCTATACTAAATTTATTTTACTACTTCTCTTTACCTAATTAGGTACGTAAAATGATTACCATATTGGCAAAAGCCACGATGGCGTACGGCCACGTTTGAATTGCAAACCTGCTCCGGGTGCCTACATAATGTATTTAAATTCCGAAATTAGGTCGATACATATCAAACTTACTCATGTGTACCTTAAATTTTCAATTTAGTTAAGGGAATTATCCCGGCAACCAGGCATTTTCTGCAAAATGCCGTAATTTTAAAACAAAATCCTAAACGACAGTCAAAAATTCAATTTAAAACTGCTCGTACCCACTTTATACTCTAAGCTGGGCGTCTTATAAGTAAGTTATACTGCGTTTATGCCATACTAGTAATAAAACCATGTACATATAAACTTATGAAGTCTGCTCAGATATCTATGAACTGGGAGCATAATGGGAGACACCGCTGCCGCAAAAAGGGTAATGGTCCTTGATCGTAACTCCAATCGCTTACAGAGCAAAGGCATGTCAACGGTTCGAACACTAAAAGAAATCAAGAGGTCTATTCAGAGTAATTCCTTGTTATTCATTTGTAATGGATATTATCCGTCAGCTGTCAATGGTGAAATCTGAATACATCTAAACCTGTTTTAAACATAACTTGTTATTTAGTTTTCCTTGAATTATTTGCCCAGAATAGGTAATTAAATAAAGCTACGTACCTGCCGGCAGTTTTGAGGTCTAAATACCACTATTGGGACCCCAAAACTGCCGAGATATAGTAGCGCGGGCCATCTACTTCACCGTAACGACGTCATCAAATTGTCTCCCGCCTCACTGCGAAAACTGCATATTGCACGCAAACTATGCATCGGACAATCGCACATACATACAGAGCGGGATGCACTACAAGTAATTTTAAATCAAGTTTAGACATGTATAACCCGAATGCGGCTCCTGTTGTTCCCCTGCCCCTGGAATGTTTCCTTTTACTATTGTCTCCATCTATTGAAGGAATACAGCGAGTTGACGCTCATTGTTTATTTGTATTGACTGGAGATCTGTAGGTGTGTAGACTAAACTCGACAGACGGGCTATAAGCTAATAGCGAAGTTATTCTCATAGTTTCACAAATTAACGTATTAAGGCAGGGACAACCTTATCCCACGTACGCAACGTATGGTATATTAGGTATATTTCTATAAGATCTAAACATCGTCCATGGATGCGGCGCACGCGCGGTTTTCTATTGTTTTCCGCTACATACATGATTGAAACGCTACGGGCGCTACGGCGTAGCACTTTGTGACCATTAATAGGTCCGTACATCGATACATTTTGTGATTTGTCATTGTTTTCAAAATTAGTTATTAGGTGTCGACAGGAGAGATACTTACACAAAGTTATATAGAATGCAAAATAGCTAGAGAATGTGATTTTTGTGCACAGAAACTTTTTGGTAAATCTTGCAGTTGGATGTGGAACTTGTTACCGGTACCGGTACAAAAAAAACCCGCTGTTACTTCGACTTCAATACTGGTACTGATACTTGTATTCAAAGATACATCAAACGCTAAAAATATTCTCTACTCGAATTCCATAACGTCGGATGTGAATGTTCGGCCAAAATTACATTTTACCGTACGGTACTATATAGATAGTTCATTATCTTTCTAATAGAACCTGACTCCGATATTTTTGTCATTTTCAGTTTCCGATATACAGAAAATACATAAGGTCTGATTTGACGATTTTATTTATTTCCGTGAGGCATAAAGCATTATTATTATAGGCATATTGGCAAACAAATATGTCAATTTATTTTTCGGGTTCTCTAATATGTTCTCACTGCTGAAAAGTTTTGTGAATTACACGAGATCAAAGTTATTTACATCTCGTGCGCTTTTGAGTCTCTTACTACGCTCAAGATTCTAAATTAGATTCACTCGCTACGCTCGTGAATCTAGTATAGAATCTTTCGCTTGGACGGGACTCAAAATAAGCACTCGAAGAAATATCAAACTTTGATCTCTTGTTGTACAAATAACTATTACTCTTCTGAAAAGTTGACTTTTTCCATATCCAGCCTTATGGAACTCGAGGCGAGATGTGTAGATGTATGTATAACCCTATTGAAACTCGCTATTCAGATAATCAAACGGCAGCCTTGTTACTGGTGACTACGCTACCCGGAGCTGCATTCGAACTTAACAACTTGATCGATCTTATTTTGACATAACTATCAGTGTATCTCGCTCGTGCATACATTAGAGCGCGAGCGAGATGCGATGTGAATATTGTAAGAATGATATAGGGATGAAGTTGATGCTCGAATGTGTCTCCTACTCCTCGACGATTGCTCGTTAGCTTTGCTTCCGCTGGCTTGAGATGTTTACTAACGCTCCCAGCGACTTATTTTAATAGTATGCTGCAAGGCAAGGCCTTCCTTTGAACTTAAAATTACTATTACGTCGAGGAAATATGATATGTACCTATTGTACCTACCTACATTATAACATAGAAGTAGTTTCATAAATGTTTACCGATTTTTTCCGTTCATTTTAGTCTACGATTTTACGTGCTATAAGACAAAACATGGGTTTGGGAGGATTCAAAATAAAAGATTCCGACAAATCAAGAATTCCCTCCTATTTGAAGTCGGTTTACTACAGGTACTTTTAAGTGAATAATCCATTTGGAGTTAGATATAGGCTTGACAAATTAAACCCCAGTAATTAATCTAGTAAGCCCACGGGGCTATAAATTTGGCGATAACACTGCTCGTATTCGGGATTGCTTAAATCTCTATTACACGTTACAATTGCTATTGCTATTAATTCATAACCCCACCTACATTAATCAGGCTAAGTACTTTTCGTTATAGTTTTATTAAAACGTAGGTACTACATTTTGCCCCCTCCCGTAAAACTCATTAATCACACTCCCATATATACAGTTTTCCACATATTTCGTGACTTTGCGAGACGATCTCCGAAATAAAAAGCATCATCCTATTTGTTAATAAGTTAAAAAACACGACTTTTATATATGCTTTTCGCTATTTTGCCTAAATAAGTACGTAACCAACATCCAAACTCTCCCATATATAATATTGGAAGAATTACACTCCACTTTTTTACGGATTACTTTTGCCTGTAGGTTTTCAACGGACTGGAAAAGATTGAAAGCACTCAATACGTACCTACCCTTTCTTTTGATATTTTCATATTAGAAAAGCTACTTTTGACCGGACGAAACTGGGTCATGTAGAACGAAAACATAAACAAAAGTAGGCGGGGCGCCAAGTTTCCTGGAGCCAATATAACGACGCTTAGTTAAATGCCATCCCTCAAGATCCCTCTAAGGCCACCCTATATTCTTAAATAATTATTTTTCTGTTACAGAACTTATAGTGTACAAAACCGTGCACCTGTACGGATATGATGGTCGTTCTTGTCTACGTGACAGCGTGATAAAACGGTGTCCGTCACTTTCTTTCCCACGGTGTTAAACAGTGACAGTTATTTTATCACGTGGATAAAGATGGATAAAGCTATCCATAATAGGCTGGCTAATCAATGAAATTTGAAATACTTTAAACCTCGGTGGCTTAGCGACGCAGTCTAAAAGGTTTACCGTCATGAAAGCTCTTGGCAACACTCGTTTGCAAGAATTCAAAGAGTGATTCTAAATGAACAAAAGGAGTTTTAGCAAATGCCTCATTTTAAAATTTTATAAATAAAATAAGTATAAAAAAGCAGCGCAACTGAATTGTTTAGACTTGCAATTTCCATAAATAAATGAATGAATGAATGAAATCGCTTATTTCAGGCAACTATAGTGGCCCATACATAAATACCTTAAAACTAGCATACATATTATAAAAATATAACTAAACACTAAAAATCACATTATGATTGCGATGCATTACGCAACCCCGCAGTGTCAGGGAACCGGCCGCGGAACCGCCGAAACTTGACACCCTTCGGCCAAAACTCCTCCTTGGTGAAGGTCGCTAGATGATAAATATCAAATCAAATGGTTGAAACTAGCGGATGTCTTTTATATTTACCGCTAGTTTTTCAGTGAAGGAAAACATAGTGAGGAGAATTAGAAAGCCTACCAGCGTTAATAGCTGAATCCCTTTCGTTCATGAAACTCGATGCCTGTACCTGCCCAGCAATAAATGTATACGACGGCGGCGAGGTTTATACCTAAGCTTTGTCTTTTTGAAATTCTCTAGAAATTTACTTGAAGTACAGCCTTTAGAAATCACACCGCCTGTATTTTACCTCTACACATGCCTTTTCTGTGTATTCTTCTGTAGCTATTCAATTGTATGGAGCGTGTTTTTATATTGTATTGTACCTTAACAAACGTGTCGCTCTGGCGGTAAATTACAGTGTTTGCGTACACCTGTTAATCTTACTTGTAGCACAAACCAGTTGTTCCATCCTTCCACGAGACTGAATGATTTACTTAATTACACACCCATTAGGCATTCCCGGGGATTGAGAACGGCGGCCCCACCGCGTATGTCAAGTTCAAAGCATAAGGGAATCCATTTGTTCTGACATTTTTAGTAATTATAATCTACGAGTATTATAGTTCTTATTTATTTAAACTATTTGATAATTATTGACCTATTTAGATTATTAGAAGAGTATGTATACCTAGGCCAAATAATATCTTTCAAGGACCAAATGGATAAAGAAATCGAAAAAAGAATAGCATCCGGCTGGAGCAAATACTGGTCACTCAAAGAAATCATGAAAAGCAACCTAGGTATAAGGATAAAAAGCAAAACCTTCAACACATGTGTCCTTCCATGTCTAACCTATGGCTGCGAAACTTGGTCTCTTACTAAAAAACAACGAGATAAACTTGCGAAGTGCCAGAGAGCGATGGAAAGGAGCATGCTCGGTATAAAATTACAGGATAAAAACCGCAACTCTGACATAAGAACCAGAACAAAAGTAGCAGACATCCTCACCCACATAGACAAGCAAAAATGGAGATGGGCAGGCCACACTATAAGATGCAAGACAGAGAAGTGGAGCCAAAGAATTCTCATGTGGCGCCCCACAGATGGGTCAAGATCGAAAGGCACTCAATTAACACGATGGGAAGACGAAATTATACTCACAGTGGGACCACTCTGGACAAGGGTGGCAAGAGAGAGGAAATACTGGAAGGAGTTGGAGGAGGCCTTTGCCGACAGGCACACTGAACTAAGAGACTTCATATAAATATTCAAAACTAAAATTACTACAAAAATCAACAAATATGTTCAGAATAAAGGGCTATATAATAATAATAATTTAGATTATAATTTGGAAAAGCCGAGCAATGATCATCTGACTACACTTTGATTGTTTAAAAAATAGTCCCTTCCGGATCCTGCTCGCCTGTACTAATTGTTCATCCCCATCACACCCCGTTTAGAGGATGAATCCTAGGATAAAAATGTTATAAGCCAAGTTTCAAGCTAAGTACCTATGTAACAAAAAGTTTAACGAGGCCGTATAGTAATACGAAGCAGCCAATTACTGTACCACATTGCTTTTCTCGATAAATGAGCGGAAATTCAATAAAAACCAAATATTTTATCCTAAATGTTCAACGTATTCAATGTGTGGTGCAAAGTTATTGCTTGCCTAGGCCAGCAATTTGAATGCCGCCATTGCCGTTGAATGTATGAAAATACATTGACAGCGTCACTACCTATCGTTAAAGCTCGAATATAAGAACGACATTTACGTACATCTTTGAAACCTATTTCACCTTGCATCTATTTGACCTTTTAAGATGATACGGCTCTAACCGGTCTGGATTTAGCCATGAACTTTCATCTTTGTTATATAAAACTGGAATAATTAACGAAGCGAAAACGGAAAAGCTGAGCAATATTTATAGGAACAATGTGACAGGACAGTTGGTAGTTTACATGAATAAACGAATTCTGCAAAACTCATTTCGTTCGCAACCTGAATTGGGAAAATGGAGGAGCGGGCACCGCGAGCAATGTAATTTTTCATATTCATGTGCATGTGAATTCATAATTCTGTTGGCAATTATTCAAAAGTCACGAACAAGAGTTCGTGTTGCCTACTAACTGGCTTGCAATTCCTCTGACTTCAAAGCCTACTTTGACAATTTGCGTTTCATGAATAACGGGGCCCCGAGAGAGCAGAGATAGACTAAAAACGAGAAAATTACATGACGACCTACTGATTTTCACGACGAGAAGCGGAAATACGTTTACATAGGTGCCTCTGTTTTGTGCAAAACGCGTCCGTCAACAAAGTAGCTAATGCTTTTGAAATTTTAATAGATACGCCATTATCATGAATTGTCTGTCTGTGAAGCTAATACATTTTAAGGAATCTTCTCATTCTGCCAGATTAAAGGGTATTTTGGTAATGCTTTGTAAGTTTGTATTCCTATTTGCTTGTTTTCTTAATGCTTCAACCATCTCTAACTACATCTAATAGTTGCGCTGGAGCGGAAAGGATGAGCCCCGTATCCAGGATTCGTGGCTTTTTGTTTCCTTTATCTTATTCGTAAACCGGTATCGGAATCAGAAAGTATCTCAAACATTCAAAATCTTTGATCCGAATTACATACTTACATTAATTAACTTTATTCGTTTGATATAATATAAGGAAAACATATGAGGCTATACTCATCATTACGTATAATTTGTTAAGTATATGGTTATTTTGCGTAGTATAGAAACATTTACATATATTTGTATAAAGCACAAAGAAAATTTCTGTGTTAGCTGATAAACATTACATTATACGAGACAGATTTAAGGACACCGTCTGATTGGTCATTGGACTGTTATCATTATGGAAAACATATTAACATTTCATTAGGTTAAATATTAGGTACCCGTAAAACTGTGACGTAGGGAATATTGTTAACACTTATCGTATATCTCGTAGCAATTCAGAAATCCAGAGTAAACAAAATACCTAGTAAAGTCGCTCCACCCATACAACCCGCTTTTCAATGTTACGGAGAACCCATCTAGTTTTCTTTTCGCAAACTTGCTGCTTACAAAGTTTCTCCTGGCCTGGCTACGAATTCTGGTTCGTTTCAAATTGCCAATTAATTATTTCAAGCCATGACCATTCCAATTCAAAAACTAAAACACGATTTTCTGCGCTTACGGATATTGATTATTTACCTTTGTATGTCACGACGTCGTTTCTTTCGGAGTAATGGGCCATTAAAAGCTTCTTTATTTCAGAACACCTATATAAAATACAACCTTAGGAATAGTGTCCATCAAAGAGAACAATATATTTCCTCGTTCCGTTTCTTATGACATATTAATAGCCATGCATAGTCTATACGTCTATAATAACGATAAAGCTATCAACGAGGATGCGTTCAATAAACTTTGGCACCGCATGAAACGGCTATATCGGTTTTGATCGTAAATTATATCTACAATATTGATTCATTCCACATATCATGAAATAGGTCGTCGGGTGTATTGAACAATCCCTCGAATATGTATATTAATTGGTGCCATACATCAGTTAAAAATGCCTTTTATCGTGAGGTAAAATGTATATACGAAATACATATATGAACTACCCAATATGCTACTTCAATTTATCATGAGTGTAAGTAGGGACTCCTGACACTCCGTATTTTATTATGACATTTAGTCTAAAGTTCTTTTAAGTCTCAGAATAGGCAAGCTGATAGGAGACGCCCGAAACTAGTACCTAAGTATGTACTTTACTAATCATATAAAAAATGCGGTCCACGATCACCGGTCGGTATATTTCATACATTAATTTGATTTGCCCCCTAGTTAGTGTAGTGTAGCAAGGTAACTGAGTTTATAAGTGCGTTTTGCATCAAATGAATGTTTAATCAGCTAATGTTTTAATATTTACTTTTTGAAGTAAATAAATAAATATTAGGGGACATCTTACACAGATCAATCTAGCCCCAAACTAAGCAAAGCTAAGCTTGCACTAGATACATAGAAAACACCCATGACAGGAACAAATAACTGTGTTCATCACACAAATAAATGCCGTTACCGGGGATTCGAACCCAGGACCACAGGCAGGGTCACTACCCACTCAGACCGGTCGTCAACTACCGGTCCGTCGGTAAGTATGACATATATATATATGTCGCTGGGGTGTCCATCAAATCTGGAGTTCGTCGGACTGTTTCTTTTCAAAAAACATTTCCTTCGCAACTTAACTAGACGGAGCCCCGCTTCGCGGGGCTCCTATTTCTGAGCGGTTTACCCTTCGGGCATCTGAAGCTACCTAACGTTCCTAACCTACCTACCTATTGATTTAGTGAGACGTCCGTGAAAACATTACACTTTGGGGAAAAAAGCGTAGGTAGGTAAGTAGGTTAGGTTCGTTAGGTAGCTTCAGATGCCCGAAGGGCAAACCGCCCAGAAATAGGATCCGTCTAATTAAGTTGTGAAGGAAATGTTTTGGAAAAGAAACGCATGTAGTGCGGTGGGACCATGGTAAAAATAAATTAAATTGCAAACATTGTCAAACTCCGGTTACGTAGACGACCGAAAGAACTGGTCATTCTACAATCTAAATAGTAGATACGATGCGGCTAAACGTAGGCCGCCTTATTGAAGAACGTATCGCAATGACAATCCGGCTAATCGTCGAACCGCCGCATTTCAAAACGCCCCTGTTTTGTAAAACGGCTAGCCGTAATGTAATACGGCGGATTATACGATCTGACTACGACATATATATATCTAAATATACCTAGATATATACCTATTCACCGCAGACGTCTCAGTTATTTTAAATTCAAAAAGCTCAAAACCAGCAATCCTGAGAAAATTACGAAGTCTCAATCAGTATTGGAGTTTAAAAGTAATTCCAGTGTCGCCGTCAAAGGCATCACCGCGCTTGAATCGTGTAATATTTAACGAGCTTCGCTACGTATTCTGATTGTTGAAAGATAAAACCAAGTAAAACATTCGAACGGTAATCAATAGCGTACCGATTGGATTAGGTAGATAAGTCTATCAAATATGCTCGAAATACGATTTTCCGGCAATGATTAACAGAGGCCAATTTGCGAATTTCCTGGGGCAAGTCGCAATCCGAAAGTTTTCGGTTCGGCCCGCCGAGGGCCTATAGCGGGCTCGTAAATATTTTGGAACTAGTTGGCGAAGCGACTAAAATACCGAGTTTCGCAAAGTTATCCAGACAATTTTATATGTTACTAGCTCAGGTACTCGGCTTCGCTCAGAGAGTTGACATGTGATTGTGTGGTAGTTGTAAAAAAATCAAATGGCCTCCAATATTCCAGGATATTCTGCATCCTATTCCACAATATTCGAGAGTGTTCTGGAATATTCCACAATGATCTAGGATGTTCTCGAACATTTAAAGACATTCCAGAATGTTCTGAAATGCTGCGGAATGCCTCCGAGACCCGAGACACCACACCAGCTACAAATTTTTGTAGGTATATATTTCACGATATATTCTGAACTTTCGTCTATTAAGTTAAGGTTCAAAATTCAAAAACAAAACGACTGCTTCTGGGTCTGGGTCTGGGCGAAACTTTCAGCCCTTATATCTTCAAAAGCACACGCTTGAGGTAAAAACGGGAAACTTCTTCATGGACGGGAGATAGAGGGCTACCACACCATATAACTTCCTTGAACGTATCGGGGCTCATTTCTGAGTTTTAGCGGCACGCACATTGTACACTTGCTTTTATTATATATATTGATTTGCATAATTTAATAGGGTGACTGCTATAGTTATTGGCCACTCCAACACAACCCATTTGTAGATTTGATCAGGAAGGACCATGGGCGTACCCAGAATTACCCAGAATTTGTTAAGGGGTGGGGCAGAAGTAAATAAACTTATAAATCTTGGTCCAATTTAAAAAAAATATTAACTTCGGGTCAGACAGCAGGGTGGGGCAACTGCCCCACCTTGCCCCACCGTGCGTACGCCTATGGGAAGGACCCTAATGACTTCAAACATAATTAGGCTATAGCTAACTTAACTGAATTAAATGATTGTTAGCAACACGAACGATAGTTAGGTACTTATATAAAGCTCTTTCATCACGGCTTTCAGTGAACTCGGCCGCATTTATTTAATTGCGATTTTAAATCGCTATATATACGGCTAGTTTTTTCAGTTTGTGATCGCTTTCGTCTGTTTTACTAGATGATTTTTATTTTAAACTCACATTTACTAACGTATTAGACATAGTTCATATAGTATTAACTATTGTCCATGCTTATTTTATGTATCAAGATGAAATGTATTTTTACGCAATTGCTTCGAACAGGCAATGAAAGGTTTATTATCGGAACCGCAGCTCATTTATAGCTTTGATACGACCCTAAAGGCTTCAAACATAATTCGGCTACAGGTAACTTTCATTAAAAGATTGTAAGCCACACGAACGATAATTAATTAATTATATCAAGCCTTCCATCCCAGCTTTCAGCGAGCAAGCCGCATGTATTTAATTGCGTGTCCCTTCGTTACGTGCTACCTAGCTAAATTGAACTGTTTATACTGAGCGCCCATATTTGTCCTGCTAAACGAGGGAGGCAGATAACTTTACATCAAACAGCTAAGGTAGATAAAGCATTTTCGGCCAAATCGGTTGTATTTATTTACTGACGTGCTTTCACGGGCTTAGTTAGCAGTGTTTATTTACGTTCCTGGTAATTCTAGATCAATAAGTTAAATCGTTAATTGTGTTTATAGTCGTTTATACAGTTATCAGTTAACTTTTAGAAATAATTGGGTAGGTAAGTAAATGTCATGAACTCGTGAATCATCATTTCCAATGATACCAACAGGCGTATACAAAGCCTTAGCTTAGCAAATAAATCAAAATATTTATTCAGTGTCCACAAAACCAATTTGCATTAAGGACGGGAAGGTCTCTATTGTCCTTGTTTAATCTCTGAACCGCAGAACCCGAGTTGCAATCAAAGTTGGAGTTGTATCTAATCCATATTTATTTTTAAACAACTAATATTTGTAAACAAGGTTTTGGAAATCTGAATTCGACTGTATTTTATTTATTTAATAACCCCTTTCCAAAATTCGTAGCTTTGAATATTGCACATCCTGATGGATGCAGAATTTAGTGGATGTTATTTAAAATTTATTTTTTAAGAAGAGCAAAAAAACAGAACAGTCCGACATGAAATACTTTGTCCTCAGTTAGTTTCTAAATTTTCATTACGATTGGTTAAGGTTTGTGGGAAAAAAACTGGCAGCAGACCTTTTTTTTTGTTTTTACTTAGGATTTTCAGTCAGAGCTGCAGTTTATCGTATGGCTACGGGCACAAACGCTCACAAACTAAGTATCACATAAATTCGACAAAACGTCATATGTTACACGTATCGATACTGAACAGCTGTAAGAGATTTTTCAAACTCGAAGGAAAATAAATCTTAGGGCCCGATTCGGATTTTGAACTAGACATCTATTAGATGTCTATTAGACATCACCAAGATACGACAAGGATATTTTTAAGATCTAGCCTGTCAAATTTGACATTTCCGCGATTCTGGAGATACTCTTGAACGATTTCCACAAGATATTATTACGATATTTTAACGTAAAAGTGACATTTGTTGCCCGAATTTAGCTGCAAAAGAGAACTAGTTGAAATCTAAACTACAACATATCTAGTACATATCGTATCGTTCTCTAGTCTAGAACGGATCTTGTTTTCCGAATACCGCAGATAGTCTCTTCCAAGCTCGATACGTGCAGCTTACTGGGTTTCTCTCACAAAAGCGAACAGCGCTACCGTCGAAAAGGAAGAACGTGGTATAAATATACAAACATGTACGTGTTTAATGCCTTTTCCTTTTGAGCGGTATACTAGTGCCTAACTATATATAGTGTTCACTGTATGAGCGCTAGACGGTGGATGCACCCGCCACCCGCTAAAAGCAAATATTCCTACTTGCATTTGCTAGAGTTTGTGTGGCATTTTATGAACGCTAGAAAGATATATTTTTTAACACGATTCCGTTTTATACTCTGGTAAGCCAGCTTTGTCAGTAGAAGGATCGACCTTCCAAACAAATTATGAATTTCTTAATTTTTCTACTGGAAAAGTTGGTTTGCGTGAGTACAGTTATAAATGACAATGTCACCGGCGAGCTGAAAAGTAGCACAATCGAGTAATAAAAATCGGCCAAGTGCGAGTCGGACTCGCGCACGGGGGGTTCCGCACCATCAACAAAAAATAAAGCGAAAGAAGCAAAGAAACGGTCACCCATCCAAGTACCGACCCCGCCCGACGTTGCTTAACTTCGGTCAAAAATCACGTTTGTTGTATGGGAGCCCCACTTAAATCTTTATTTTATTCTGTTTTTAGTATTTGTTGTTATAGCGGCAACAGAAATACATCATCTGTGAAAATTTCAACTGTCTAGCTATCACGGTTCGTGAGATACAGCCTGGTGACAGACGGACGGACGGACGGACGGACAGCGGAGTCTTAGTCTTAGTAATCCCTTAGTTTTTACCCTTTGGGTACGGAACCCTAAAAATGCTAAAATAATTAATTGTTCTGAAAATAAAATTTATAGCAATTTTATAAACTAAACTTTATAGCACAATCGAGTTATAAAAATGCTAAAATAATGAGAATTCATATAAAGATTTATTAGAGTTTTATTCTGATTTTAATTTCTTGTTCTGAAACTCTTCCAGAAGTTTCGCTTTTGACAGCTGACATATCAATTTCATAACAGTTTCAGAATAAGAACCTAAAATCAGAATCGGGCTCTAAGTTTAGTAGCGCGAACCCGTTTACTTGCGTACGTATTTTTACATGCAATTAACGTTCCCACCTCTCACCGCAAAAAGAAATACGTAAAGAAATATAGCAAACCATCACCAATAATACGAAACTCAACACGTATTTCGTCGTCGTATATTTATTTAGCGGAAATACGAAGCAATAATAATTGTAGTATTTACTATGGACTTCCGCAAAGTAACGCCTGATTCGACAAAATGTGTCAATATTTGCGAAGAAAAAAAGGAGAATAAATGTATATTTACCTACCTACCGCTGCTCTAGCTCACGATTGCCATAACGTATCACTTCTCATAGTAAGTAAATAAGTATATTTACGTCTTTGATGATTGGAACTTTGCTACCCAGACAACTTATGCAGGCGACCTCAATCCTCGTCAATTCTAGCTGAGTTCAAATTACAGATCACTTACCTACTAAATGAAGCATAATCATGTCCGTGCTGGTAATTAATTAAATATCGACTCAAGTGTTATCGACATCGATACGAAGCATGCAATTTCTAAATCATAATAACAAATGTGACTTCTCTTTGAACTTAACATTATTAATTAAGAACATCTTAGTTCTTTTATTACCAACTTGCAAACATCTTTCAATTATTCTTGTTGAAACTATAAATATCCGACATCTCACTTTTGCTCGAGTCGTTCTGACAGTGGTATGAGTACAATACTTATTGTAAGATGTCCCTTGGCCGCCTCTTTACTACTAAAGGACGACCGCTTATTTTACTTGCATCCTGGTTTAGCACCTGTTCATGTGTATGTGTAAAAATATCAGCATAATTCGGGTTCAGTGCCGAAAATGGCCAATTGTGTGTTAGAAAGGGGTGCAACTCGTTGCTACTTGCCACGGGCTTTCCTGTTTACAAGTGTCAGTGCGTTCTTAATGCAGAATCTATAAAAGATAGTCTATATCCCTAGTAGAATCTTGGACGCTATATAAATTTCAAAGTACCTACCGACCCAGCTTCGCTGTGTCAAACTCCTTGTAATTTTGTTCGGAGTTTGTCCTAAGTTTGTTAATTGCTGGGCAATTATAAAAGCTTAAGTGTTTCATTAAACAAAAAGAGCACACGTCTTTCACACGTAGCATAGAGTAATAAACAGAATTAAGTTATTGTTGGGGTAGTCAAGTTTCATAATTTTGGTAAAAGTAAACAAAAGTAGGACGGGATTATTATTGTCTGTCTTTATATTATCTCGGGATCATGGAGTCACGGACATTTGGAAGTACGTGGAGCCGAAGCCAACACACAAAAAAAGGCTGTTAACAGCAACTGTGCCAATCCTCGTCTTATTCAAATGCATCTTCCACTTGCACCCTGCGAGCATATATATAGCTCTGCCAGTGCCACCCAACTCTCATCAGCCGGCCAATAAAGGAAAGCCGCAGAGAGGGGCCTGACCGCCTCACGGGGGGCATGGGACCCATGAGACGTCACTTTCCATTCAGTTCGGTTCGCCACAAGCTGTCCGGATTGTGGGGGCTTATGATTATTAATTACCTATTTAAGTTAATAGAGTTAGACCAAGATAAGTCTGCAACGATTTTGATAGTGTTATTTTAAACGTCGAACTTCTATGAAATAGTGACCTATAAATAACACTTGTACTGCGTGTGCTATCAAAATCGTTGCAGACTTATCTTGGTCAAACTCTATGACTTACGTGGCTTCATGTCTTCTCAACCTAAAATGTTTGTCATCTGTTTCAGTTTTCTTATCTATAGTTTGTCAAAGGACTGTCTCATTTCAAACATAGAGAGAATCATACTATATTTGTCTTACACAAAAGAAAAGGATGAGTATAGTTTTCCTGGTTCTTACTGACTGACAAATCGGTTTGACCAACCATATCTGTAAAGTTCTGAATATGTGTGCAATCTATTACGGTCTAGTCAGTTGTGTCTGGATATGTCATCCCAACATCATTGCTTCTTTTCTCCATTAGTGCCAGTCATTTGTTTTCTTCATTGCTCATATCGTTTGACATTGCAGTAGGTTCACGTTCCGTGATAAAGGAAATGTCAGTTAATAAAGGATTATACAATCTGACATGTGTCATCCGCAACCGAGTGCTCGGATTACCCAACAATCACGTTCTTGTTTCTGAATAGGAAATGTCGATTTCGCGTTTTGGGCGGGACCATAGACTAGGAATCCTCTAGACGGAGTTTAGAGCAATTATTTCATGAAACCGATGCTGCCAAAAATACGGGGGTGCGGGGGGACGAGGTGAGCGAATCCCGTGCCGTGATTGGTCCGTTCAAAGACACGGACCAATCACGGCAGGGGATTCTGACACTTTGACTCGAAGATGGAGTAAAACTATCGTATATAGTGGCAGAGGCGTTACTATGCTCAGTCTAGAGGATGTCTTGTCTGTGGGCGGGACAGTGGGAGCAATTTGTTACGTCAATCACTCTTTTTGAGCAGTGTCTCGTCGGAAACGTAGTCGGGGCCACGTCGGGGCTAATGGTAATGACATTGCCTTTTGATTATATGAAGAGAATTAATTTAGGCGAATCGGGTTTTTACATTAACTTGAATATTAATAGCGTTGACGAAACCCGGAAAAATACGACAAACTTTCAAAACGACTCGTTTTTTTTTCATGTTTCTTTCGAAACAAACAATGCAAATTTCAGTTATTACAATACTTCCGAAAAAAACGAATAAGGCCGAAAAAAACAAGAAACTATATTATGTCGTAATATTCCCCAAAGAAAAAAGTTGATTATTTCCGGAATTTTCATCTCTAAACACATAAAGTACATAGATTAAATCGAATCAAATCAAAATACATTTATTTCGGATACCTATTAGGACCCATACATGAACATTTTAAGAATATGTTGGTTGGTTTATTTTGTCAAAGTTAAATATTAATGTGTTTATGTTAGTACTTTATTGGACAGGGGATAAAAATAATAGACAAGTAGGCACAAAAGCAAACTTATCTTAGGGATCTTTTCGAACAAAAATTTCAATGAGCAAAGATATAAAATAAACTCAAAGAATGTAGGAAATAAAATAAAATGATTTAGGATTATATCGCTTATAATGAATCCAAAGAATATCTTAAACAAAAAAGTGCTGGTAGAATCTTACTTATGAAAAACCTTATTTGCAAAAAAAAGTTATTTTTATTCGTCTTTTGTATATTTGTATTTTTATTTTGAGTGTTAGCGAATGAAATCAGATTTGCCGCTGATGAGGCTCATGTTTAATCGAAAACCCAACCCAAAATAAATCTATAGCTGGGTAAAAAGTTGTTTAAAAGTTTATACAAAGGTTCAATCATCTTTTTTTTTTAATAAAAGTCCAGTCGCCAGTAACGCTGTATTAGTATTTCTAAAATACAATTTAGTAACTATCTAAACAAATTCAGTATCCAAAGCTAAAATGTTTTAATTAAGAACGTGCCCAGACTAATCGCAACTGTTTGCTGGTTGCAGAATCTAATTATTCTGAAACAACCACAAAAGATTATTCTATTAAACATGTTATTAAACTGAATGCAATATCTTTGTAGATGTTCCATTATGTAGACATTGCTTTGCATATATAACATGCACCCTCGGGTACATTAGACTGTGTCTACAGTACAATATCAGGCGTATTCAGAGTTTAAAATATGATTTTGACATAATACAGGTTCATGGCGTATCGTTCATTATATTCATCAAGATTATCAAGGAGGCAATGAGATTAACATCAAACCAACGTTTTACTTTTAAAATCTGAATGTGCCCTCAGTGTAGTGTAACCTTATTGTTGCGCTGCATAGTGGGCTAAAACGCTATGTAGTTGTATGTCTACTTGTCTATTATATTGGTATAATCTTATTTAGTTTGAATTCGCGCTGGAAGATATAACTGTAGATAGCTGATAGTGCAGATAGGTATGGATATACATATACGTTGCACTACTGCAGCGCCAATACTGATGCGGATTTTGCTGTTTGCAAGTGGTGAGCAAAAAGTTACTGTTTAGCGTTTCATTAAGTAGTTAAGTGGCCCACTGATTAGCAGTCCACCGGACGACATCAGCCTGTCAGTTAGAACCACAGACAAGACATCCTCTAGACTGAGCATAGTAACGCTACCCCCTCTGCCACTTATACGGTAGTTTTACTCTATCTTCGAGTCAATCCCGTGCCGTGATTGGTCCGTGTCTTTGAACGGACCAATCACGGCACGGGATTCGCTCACCTCGTCCCCCCGCACCCCCTTATTTTTGCCATCATCGGTTTCATGAAATAATTGCTCTAAACTCCGTCTAGAGAATTCCTAGTCTATGGTTAGAACTAAAAGTTGACAGTTCCGAACAGCTGAGAGGCTGATATCGTCCGGCGCACTGATAATCAGTGGGCCCCTTTAGTAGGTAAATTTTCTAAATGTATACTTTTAATCATATTGCGTAATGTATAAGTGTAAATTCCATTTGCTTTCTTTCATGGGGATGGTTGTATGAGATGTGCCAGTGCAACACGTATATAAGCAGTCATTTGCACCTCGTGTGTTTTAGGTCACTCGCTACGCTTAAGATTATAAATTTGAATCACTCATTACGCTCGTGACTCTACTAAAGAACCTTTCGAATGCCGATACAAAAAAAACGTCTTTGCCATTTGTGTGGCCCGCGATTTGTATTTTATTATTAAATTAATTTCTTATATTCTAACTGTGTAGGTAGGTGTGGGTAAATGTGGTTGAAAATCGTGTTTATACAAACCGAGAACATACTTTGTAACAAAATTCGAATAAAATGTAACGGTTATTGCTGTTAAATGAGTAATAATGTAAGATTTCCTGCAATAAACGCTGAAATAGTAGGAAATGTAATAATACATATATAATAAAACCTTGAGTTTATTGCTCATAACAATTTGTTGACTAAAGTGTTGTGTAAATTATCAAAACCTCATCAAAAGGTGTCAGTAAAAAGAACGCTGAATACGCGTAGCGAAGGGTGGAATAAATTTAAAAGGAATGTTTAAATATTAATGATGTTTCGCTCTAGTCCGAAGATAAAAATAAAATTCTGCCGCTTCACAAAATCTGACGAAAACTGCCATCATGCATAAAATAAATAAATTAAAACTGTAAGATTGGAAACAAGCAAACTGTGAATTATGCTTGCATATAGTACACGTATATGTGTTACCGTAAAGACCCGTTTTTTTAGTGAAAACGCGTTTTCCACAGTTAACGGCAGAGTCGAAAGATATAGGTGCGATGACGAGCGATGCGGGTAGAAACGTTAGGTTAACCGTGACCAAATATCGTGACCAGACCAGACAGGAATCCGTGGGACAAATTTTCTTGATAGGTAGGGACTTCCTATATCGATAAACTCAATTATCGATGCTCGTTCTATATACTAGTGATCGCCCAACATTGTGTGTTTTTTGTAACTATTGTTTTGAAGACAAGTATGAAATTCACACATAGCATATTTTAAATAATCGCTAGGTTATATAAAGGTAGGGCGTAATACTTATTACACTATGAAATAGTCAATATTATCTCAACCTCTTTTATTGATTGATTATCAATCAAAGCGAATTGAGTTATTATTTTATTTGATTTTTACACATTTAATAACAACATATTTTTACAAGCAAACCATTGAGTGATCACTAGTATATAGAACGAGCATCGATCAATGAGTTTATCGATATAGGAAGTCCCCTTGTCAAGAAAATTTGCCCCACGGATTCCTATGTCTGACCAGAACCGATTTTAAGTATTTTATAATCTTTACTTAGATGTTTTTTGTGTTACATCGTCCAGTAAAAAATGTTTTTACTGAAATCAAGTTTTGAATTATTAGGGAAAACTATTTTTCACAAAGCCCCTTTGTGAAAACTAGTTTTGACTCAAAAATCCCAATTAAAACTGTTTGATCATATAGCCTCCCTTTCATAATTGTATACCAATAATTCATCGATTGACGGTTTCTATCAACAATTGACGGATTCTGGTTTGTTCAAAGTTAGCAGTTCAGTTCACGGCACCTTTACCTTTTCAGGTGGGATGAAGAGTGTTTTCTTTCCCTCCGAGTTTCTGAGTTTCCCTCAAGTTATTTTTAGCATTATCGCACCGAATCCCTTGAACCAATATTTAATTTAATAACAACGCTATCTTTGCTGAGGTAATTTTGCGGTAGGCATTACGTTGATAAGATAACTCGAAATCAACCGAAAAGGATTTATATAATAATAGATTATGACTTAATTTGCCAAAAATAAACTTTTACTATATCTAACAGATCATCTCAGTACCTACTTATAGGTACCATATATACTTATTAACAATTACGACAACTGAAAAAAAAATACAACCAAAGTAAGACGGCATGGATAATTTGAATCTGTTACCTAAAGTGACATACATACATTATCTATGTACAACACTTATGAACATGCCATATTATTTTAGTTTGTATACTATATTTATTCACCATTATGGGTAACTACGATACTCGTATTCCATCAATCTGATTTGCCTTCTTTAAATTCCAAGCGTTTGGAGAAACTTAATATGGCCGAAATTACAATTTTTCCACGGGAAAGATAAAAAATGCCTGAATGGGAGAAAAAGGTAATGGCGAATGCCGAAGGACGCCATTTCCGTTGACACCGAAAAATTGTTGTTCATCTCATTATATCAGCTTCAGAAAGGGACAGGATTTAGGCATGAATGCTTAAGTAATTACTAACGCATCTGAGTAATAAACAAGAAAGGAGCTTGGGAATCGCAAAGTAAAGGATGATATTATACTTATTATATTGTCTTTGTTAAATTAGGGGCCCCTTTATTGTGTATATTTATTTATGTTTTTTTTGTATGTATGAAAGATAAATACAAAAAATTAAATATAACACTAGACAGCAAACCATTAGAATATGTTGATCATTATATATATTTGGGGAAACAGATTGGGTTCAGCAGCACAAACAACGAACTAGAAATAGAGAGGAGAGTCAAAAGTACATGGAACAAATACTGGAATTATAAAGAAATATTCAAAAGCGAATTGCCAATTACATTAAAAAAGAAAGTCATGGACACATGCCTTATACCAAGTTTAATTTACGCATGCCAAACATGGAATTTTACCGAAAAGGTAAAAAATAAAATAATCACATGCCAGCGAGGAATGGAACGCAGCATGCTGAATGTGAAAAAGATATATAAGATAAGACACAGCACAATAAGAGCAAAAATAAAAACAATTGATGCTCTTGCTCAAGCAAGCAAGCTAAAATGGAGATGGGCTGGACACGTGGCGCGTCTGAAAGACCGCAGATGGACAAAAATAGTAACATCATGGAAAGGGCCTGATGGCAAACGCCGACAAGGAAAACCAACTGCACGCTGGGATGAAGATTTAAGAAAAATCTCCGGGCCGAACTGGCAAAAAACTGATCAGGACCGAGAAAAATGGCTAGTTTTGGGATAGACCTTCACCTAAGGGGTTCCTGCTTTAGACTAAGTAACTAAAATACTAACAACCAAATAAAAAAAAATAAAAAAAAACTAATATCTAACTAACCAAACATACATCCATGTAACATATTTGTAGCAGGAAATAAAAGGCTTTTTATTTTTGTTTTTGTTTTATTTTATGTATGAAAGATAATAGTAGCTTATAATTTTGTTAAATGTAACTTGAAAGATCAGTAGAAGTAATTGCATGCCGTTTCTTATCTGATTCTCATTCTAACTTCCTTACATGCTCGACCACCCGACGCTTGTTTAATAACTTACACGTAGCGCTTAACTTCACTGGGGATGAGGCAATGGCTTACCCCGACGTGACTTGACGGATGTATGCTCTATTAACGGCCGAAAGGAAAATGTGAACTTAATTTTCTGAGTGAATTTATGATTTATGATATTAAAGGTTAATCTTTCGACTTTATTAAACCGGGGAGTAATTATTATGCTACCGAGTATTGATTAGTACTTCCGTACTTTACGTAAATTAATACTCATACATATGAATGGTATGAATAGATAGGTAGATAAGTAAAAATGTATTGGCAACATCGTGAGGAAACTGTATTCACCTTATTCTATTAAAACCTAAGTTTAACTTTCGGATTGGTGGATCAAGTGGCCCTTGTTTTTTTTTTAACATATTAGACTACGCTACTTGTAGGGATTTAATTTCCCATTGTAACCCAGCAGCCCTAGGAGAGCCGTGGAAAAAAGGCCATATACAGGGTGCTTCCTGTAACAGGAGCAATAAATTAAACTAAAGGCTGCACTCCTCAAACTGACCTACATTTGTTCAGCAACTTTTAAAAATTATGAATCTTTTACACTTCCGCTTTTTCATACAAAATAAATATTGCCTTCAATGTACGCTGACATCAGTGTGTTTGACGTTGCTTGTCACGCTTTAAACATGACAAAATGTGCAATACATTGCGTCTTAGAATATACTTTAAAGTGTAATAAAAATCAAAAAATGAGTTATTTTCAAAAGTTACTGAACAAATGTTGGTCAGTTTGAGGAGTACAGCCTACAGTTTCATTTATTGCTCATGTTACAGGAAGCACCCTGTATAAACGCCACTAGGAAGATGATGACATAATGACTCATTATATTAATTTTAGCGACTTGGGAACGAATAAATAAGGCATTAAATAAAAGAATCACACAGGGAAAAATGTCACAAATAATAGGGAGTAACATTATAACTTAATCTGAATAAAAATTTAAAACAAAATTACGAGGTACGACTCACGAGTTTTCCCATTTACTTGTAAATCATATTCTATAAAGTCCCACGCTATTGAAAGTTTTAATGATTGAATTCCTAATTCAATACGAATTTATCATTCCTAGCGCTGAAGTTTGATCGCTCACGATCGTTGGCGTTCCCATCCGTTGTAATTTCCTATCGGCTTAAAGTTATCAGTTTCCTAATCACTGTCACCGCGGTATCACATGGTCGGATATGTTATACGTCAGCCATAGATCACTTATGCGCCCACTAGATGGTTCATTTATGACGTCATGCGCCACCAGACTGGCGCTCATATCGGAACACGGCTGTGAGTCTGGCCAAGTTACATTTACTAGAACAGAAACGCTGCCTGCGGGCGCATGAACTCTACACTAACAAAAATTGCTGAACTGAAACAATAATATATCCGCGAAATAATACCAGCCCTTTGCTAGCCAATAAGTGCCAACCTGTTATACTTACTTGCGTGTTTTTTTATGCAACTGATGTCAAACCCCGCGAAAAAGTCTGTTATTAATAGTATTTTATGCAACCGTTGTTTAAGAGTGGTCAAAAAAGGCGAGTTGCGTGAGTAACAATTTGAGGCGAGGCCGAACCCAATAAGGTTAGCAACATTGTATTTCATTCAATATTTTTTAAGTGGTCATTACACGAAGTATCTAAAAAGTGCAAAAAGATACTGCGTGTATGCACAAATGCTTTTTTGGGGAATAGACTAAAGACTAAAGACTGTCTTGACAACTATAAGGTAAGGTTTTAAAGGTTTGTGCGCGACCCTTTAAATGACAAATAAAAGTACGGGAGTAGAAAAAATGGTTTAGGATCCATCTCCAAAGCGTAGGGTTGGACGATTAAAAAAGGCATGTGTGTTGCCTGCGGTTCTTCATCAACGCTACTAATGGGGAGTCTGGGCGAGGATGTCAACAAGGAACCCATCGATCCGACGTAATTAACTCTGTGACGGAAGTAGCGTGACGGTTTGCCAAACTCAATCCGTTTACATTAATCCCGGACATGGTTCACTAAGGATATACTCCATAACATGCAAATTAATCGTAGAATGAGTTCAAATTCACCTTGCATCGGCTTTTATCATAAACTAGCGACCCGCCCCGGCTTCGCACGGGTTAACAAATTATACATAAACCTTCCTCTTGAATCACTCTATCTATTAAAAAAAACATTAAAATCCGTTGCGGAGTTTTAAAGATCTAAGCATACACACAGACAGATAGACAGGGAAGCGACTTTGTTTTATACTATGTAGTTATTCAATTCGAATATCCCTCGGCGTGTTTCAAACCGTTCCGAATCTCTTTATCAACGAACTTGAGCGCTCATCTCACAACACTTTGACGGTCTTCGTTGATAATAGTTCTGTATTTTACGACGCGGCAACTGTTATTTTAACGGATAGACTGTTATAATAGTTTGAGACATCAAATACGAATTTTGCATGACCTATTTATAAGTTCTGTTAGTGAAACTAAAACAGTTAGCTTGATTTCCCTTTGCGTCGTCGATTCTCTAAAGCGCCATATCTATATAGTTTTAAACTAGGCAAGCGGGTGAAATTAGAGTTCAGTAGGCAGCGCCTATTTCTAACGTAACGTAAGTCAAGGCGTCATTTGGTTGAGGCCGTAGTCTCGCCATTTGCGGTTAGCTTTAGCTTGGCAAAAGTTATCAATATTTTAGGATTAACTATAAGACTAGAGTTGGTACATGTGTGTATAGGTTACATGTACACGTGTCACGTTTTTCCACTTTTTTTATATTTTGAACATGATGCGGTGGCACAAGATAACGTCATAAAACATATAAAAAATCACACAATATACTCTCACCATATGGCAACTTTTCCGCACTATTAGTAGAATTGAATCAACGAAAAAAAAAATTTTTTTTCCATACAAGTGCCCTCTACCTTAGGGTACCTATAGATACTGTATCTTATTAACTCTCTTGTCTGTGTTTAAGGGTAAAATTGAGGGCGTTATCCATGTGATAACATAATCGGCACTTTTTTACACTGCCAAAATCACACTTTATTTAAATACAAACGATTCTCAAATATTTCGACATAGAACTTTGAGGGTAGAGTCTGTGCGGAAAGAGAAGAGTCGTGGAATGTATTGGTCTCCATACATTTCACGACTCTCCTCTTTCCGCCCAGACTCTATGTAATGTTTCTTGGGCTGTTATATGGAAATAAAAATATCCCGATGTCTGTTTTTTTTTTCTTTTTTTTGTACTTACATGTTTTACGAACAAGCCTTTTCTCAAACATTTTCCTTCCCGATTATTAAGAAAGTTAGGTTAGGTCCATTAATCATGTCTACAGTTATGTTTAAATAGAAATATAAATGGGGTGGTTTCTTTTATTTTCACTTTATGAAATCGGATAAGCACTATATAAGAGGATTATTTAGTTTGGATTGAAAGCTTTAACTTTGCAGAGGAGAAACGTAACAACCATGTTCGGTTCGTGTATGAAATGTCAATATATTTCATAAACAGGGACTGTTGTATCAGTTATTTACCGTATTTCAGCACGTGGCTGAAACAAATACGTTAATAAAATAACCGTTTCTGTTGACTGTTCGTCTACTATTAAAGTTAAGTAAATTGCAATTGCGAACTTTGTTCCAATACTCGTAGTAATAAAACTTATCATTTATAATTTAACGAATTACGACTCTGGTTGATTTCACTTTTCATTAAACTTACGATACCATCAATGAATAGAGGTCAATTCATTAAAGATACAAAGCAGCTCACTAGTAATAAATCTGATTTAAAAACCACTTCAAAATTTCGAAGTTTTGTATTCGTTGTCCCCCAATATTTATTTATTTATTTAATGGTGAAAGCCTGGAGGAATCGAGGAAACTCTACAAATATTATCTACAGGCACGCCTATAATGATACCCATATTTTATAGTAACTCTAGGTTTTGATATTGTTAAGATAAGATGAACCTACGCAAAGTTTTGTATATTTTTATCCACTGAATTTAAATGGAAACGATATAATTATTACTTATGATGTATACTCTATTGCACGCATGACAATAAAGTTGGCCAGCTGCATTGACCGTGTACACTTAGGGCTCACGCTAGACAACGTTCATAATATTTATATAGCATCGTCGTCATCGAAAACGATGAGGACTATAAATAAATAAATATGTATAATCTTATGTACCTATGTAGCAGATATATTTAAGCAAACGTACATTTACCATATCTGATTACAGATGCTATCCAAAATGACACATTATCTGATTTGCGTCGGCACGTATTATTTTGTCTCCTGCGTGTGACAAATATGAACACTAGCGTATATTACTTATAGGCCCGGAATATACGCTTTCTATCTCATCGAAGCGTAATGCGATTGGGATAACATCGAGTAAGCCCTTGACAGGATCGATAGCTCGTTGTCTGACAAACAAAGTGTTGCTCTAGAGCAAACGCTTTACGTTTTCTTTACGGCATGGAAAGGAAACGGGAGCGCGTTTTATCTAGCCGCGTGTAAACTTTTACGATGTACGGCTCAAAGTTTCAAATACGGACGGCTGCTGCAGACCTCCAATAATGTTATTTTTGTACACAATTCACCGTAGACGATTTCATTAACGGAATACATTAAGTACCTAAAGCGGTTTCTATAGAATTTATTTAGATTTTTGAAGGTACTTTACTTAGCCACATTTCTCTGTCTTAGATTGGTAATGTTGATCGGTGATCTCTTAATTAGACCAGGTTGATACGATCGATAAAGATCAGATAAAAAAATAATTACCTAGATTTGATATTTAAATTAATTTCAAATCGATTATTCTTTCAAGAATTTCCGAAAGCTAACATACCAAAAATAGACGCTCCAAATAATGTGGCTCATGTCCTAGTTCGTACGAGTAATAAGTTTAGAGGACATGAAAGCACTTCCATTATAGCGGCATGTTTTCAAGTAAACCCTGATTCAATAATATTGCAAATAGCTTAGCGTACTGAGTTTGCCGGTCACATACACACACAGATAACTTGATATTTGCTCCGATTCTGTTTAGAGTATGCTGCAGGCTGGATGCGAATTCGTACAAGAATACAATAAATCAGTGTTTTACCTGTTTGTATTGCTACATGTTTACCTGTGCCTGTACCTGAACAGGTGTGTTAGTTGGGTGCCGAGGAGAAATGCGTTCGAGGCAACCTACTACAAAACTACTCGTTCCAGCTTTTGCTTTGCTGGTTGGTTTCCAATAGGATTTTACTTGCAATACCATTGATGTTGTTAAGGATATAAGGTCAAAATAATGAAAAAATATGAAAAATGGCCCCGAAGCTTTGCTCTTCAGTCGTAATTTAATCAACCGTAAAGCTACACGTGATGGCATTACAATTCGTAAACACCGTTTCACAATGCATTATATTAACATTTTCTGTACTTTGAAGTAAGTAAAACTTTTACTTATAAGTATAAGAAGTCCCTTACAATAAGTGTGAATCCAAAAAATCTGTTACAACTTTCAGGAGAGCGTATTTTTGGTCCAGTGAAATCCACGTGAAATCAGTCCGGCATCCATCGGATTATCGCATTTGCAAACTCATCTTTTATTCACCGGCGCGGCACGAGGGTCGGATAGTCGGATCGATTGTCCGGAATGATAAAAATAAAATTCATTTATTATAACCAACGCTAACCGATCCATATTGTAGCTATTGTGGTCGTCCAATAGAATGCCGGCAACCCGTTCATTCAATAAAACGTACTTTGCTTAAAACCGCATTCCCCGAAGCTACAATCACTCACCAGAATTGCAGTCGTAATTCGATTGCGAAAATTTCAATTTGTATATTCACGCCTCCTCATTACGGGCTGGCAAACAGATTAAGACGAATCCCTTCAGAGCCTTCTATTTATTTACGTTACGTTTCACTACTTCAATTAAATTCCCGGACTTTTTCTCAATCTTCGTCCCTGAATTCTTTGTTCGTTTTTGCTCTCGTACACGTACAAGAATCGCATTCGAAATAATCCGCTCAAGTGGAAATAAGGTCATGCTACAATACGTGAAAGCAGATTTAGCGTTTAGCTGAAAATACGTGTAGTTTTTCGGACGAATAAGGCCACCAGTTTCAATGATTTGTGGAAAAATATTCACGCTGACGTCGTAAATCCGGCTTGGCATTAAATCCCGCCTTTATAAATGTCCCAGTTATCAGGGAGTGGTTAGTAGGCAGTTTTCCACGGCCGAGGCGGTGTTGCTCATTAGGCGCTCACTCGGCGCGAACATTCATTTTGATGATGGTACGGTTGATAGATAAGGCAATAAAAGTAATAGAGTTTAGGATCACTCACGCTAGACCCTCTTCCGGCGCTTCGTTTTCTATGGAAGGCACCAAGTGATCAGTTGATCACCGATCAGCTGTCATATGAAAGTGACATGTTGGGTCGGACGCCTCGGCCTGGACCCGGCCCGGCCTAGCGTGAGTCATCCTTTAGTTCTGCCTTAATATTAAGATATACATCGACGTATTTCAGGAAAAAGTTCTCAGATACATAGGTATAGATGAGTAGTACTCAGACAAGCCTTTCACTATTTTATATTCTTGTTTAGGTACTTTAAAGTTATTCTTATATCATCGCCATCTTTTATTATCATTATTAAGGCACTTCCCACGCTAGCCCAATGCGAATTAGGGAGTTAAGTACATACCGTCTTTACAAATGTAATGTGTTGGTTTTCGCATACTGTTTTCCTCCATCGAAATCTCTTAAATACACGTCCTATTTCGAGTGTTTGTTCAAACATTTCGGGAACGTATTAACATAACACCTTATTTTTCTCTTTTATCTTTATTTTATCTGTACGAGGAAAACAATAAGTGATTTAGCGAAAAAAAACCTTTTCTTGGATCACGCATGGAATTATGTTTTCCTTGTTTCGTACGGACTACGGTACACGATTAGTCTTTTTTGAACGACCGAAGAGAGTAGATAAGACCCTAATAAAGGAAACCCTTGCGGTGTTCGTTTTACGCGAGAGCTTTTTCTTTTAACGATGAAAGTAAACGTGGACAAAGAAAGCCACACCTTACTTTCCCCAAATAATAGTTTCTATCCGTGTAAGGCGAAGGCTGACGTGCAGTAAGATTGTGGTCTATTGACCGTGTACTTGATGCAAATATTGAATACTTATTAATGCGTGTGAAATGACACTTTAGATTCACCAAACTTTGTTTGCCTGGTGACTCGGTTCGTTTTTAACAAGCTTTTATTAGGTCGACCTTTATGTAACTAACTATGTAATGGAATCTTGCAAGTTATATTTGATCCACTTCCCGGTTTCCGATTGAGCTGAAATTTTGCATACACATGTAAGTCGGGTGACAATGCAATATTATGGTACCATCGAGCTGATCTGATGATGGAGACAGGAGGTGGCCATGGGAACTCTGTGATGAAACAACGCAACCTAATTGTGTTAAATAGGGGTTTTTAGAATTGTCTCGATGAGTATTAGTTGTCTGTCGTAAGAAAAGTACAGTCAGCGATAAAAGCTTGTACCAAAAATGAAAATTTTGACAAAAACTTATTTGGGGAATGACTTACTCACCCCCGTAATTATACAAGTTAATTACAAGATCAGCGTACCTATGTACTGTATTATCACAGAATATACCATATTAAAAATCAGTTTTCATTATAGTTACGGACGACAGTATTTACTGAACGTCTAGCCTTTGTTTAATAGGCACTTACGTGAAACAGCGTATACTAACGCAATACGAGTATAACGGAGTACTTTATAGCGTTAATATTTAGATTAATCCGGTATGTTGGCGGAGCTTGTTCCATGTTATCCTTTAATCTTGTTTGTGTTCGGATGCTGCTTATTTTCTTTTATGCGGAGCTGACGAAAGCGTGTTTTCATACGAGTCTTTATTTTGATTATATGTTTGAAAGATATTTAGACGCATTGGATGGAATGTTAATACCTAGTATGTTTGTGAATTGATATGTTTAGCAGTATTTATCATATATATATATATATCATATAGTTTATAACCTCTTCATGCTTTTATATATAGTCATAGTCACGTCACGACCAACAAAAACGGAAATATGTATAATATAATATGATTTCTGCAAATTTAATGATATATTTGTAAGAATATGAAACGTACCCATGGAATTTCAAAAGACACTTGTTTAATTAAATTCAACCTAAATCTGAACGGAGTTTTGTTTCAGTTTTGGCAAGTACTTATTAGCATACCCCGGCGATTTCGGTGCACGAATGTTTAAAAATGGAAATCAGTCTACTGTAAAAGAGATAACTTGGAATAAATACCTACCTATACCTATTATTTAATTAAATTCTTTGTTTCAATTTTATAAATACAAAAGCGTATGTCATCATTATTTCTGATCTTTGTATTATGTATTTTTGTTTAATTTATTTGCATTATTTTTTAGCTGTGTTGTAATTTTTTTTATAATTTGCATGCAAGAGTCTGTTCGGAAAGAGTCGTGAGATGTATTGGGCCCCATACATTCCACGACTCTTCTCTTTCCGACTCTATGTTTATTAAAATAGACTTGACAAAATCATATCATTGAACAAAGCATTATTGAAAGGTCGGATTGACAAAAGATCCCACCTTTTTTAAAGTACCTATCTATTTTACACCGGTTTTCTACTACACAAATCACAAAGCTAGTGCTTCACTTTCCACTTCTATTAGATGTGCGCTTGTGAGCCTGAAGTTCAAGTGTTCACATTGCTCCAACTTACCTAATAATAGCTAGTTGTCTGCGTCGGAACTCGTACTTAATTGCTTTCGTCAGTTGAAATGGTGTGCGTTTTATATTCTTTTAACCGGATTCAAAATATGCAAACTATTTGGCTATATCGTTCTGATAGAACACAATCCTTGAATTTTGATGATTAGGTTTTGTCATAAAAATGAAATTATATAGGTACTTCTAAATATTAAGTAACTTATAATATATTTGTTAATATCATCGCATCTTTTGTTTATTATATGAACCTCCGTCTACAAACGATAAGAGCGTGAATAAGCGTGTTCATGACGCGGCGCAAAAACCTATAAAGAATTCAGCGTTAAATTCATCCTCTAAACAATCAGCCAAGTCGGCTCTTGAAAAATATAACATATGTAGGTTATATAATTATCTCTAAAATTGCTTTGGTAACTTTTTACACTTATAACTATGATGTGATTAGTGTATAATACATATACTTGGTCAACCAGATCTTGACAGTAGAAAAAGGCGGCAAAATTGAAAAATGTAGGCGCGAAGGGATATCGTCCCATAGAAAATTTGAGTTTTTTTACTGACAAGATTTGGTTGACCAGCTATAATACATATAATGATGAGCTAAAAATAAAATTTGTCCATCGATTGGGATAACTGGGGACGGGTGGGGTAAAAATAGACAAACGAAATATTCCCTAATTGCCGGGTGGGTGTGTAATACGAGCAAAAAATTAAACTGTAGGCTGGTATATTTAGCGTCAAATCTAATTTACTCCGATTTTTGAGCCAATATTAGCGAATGAGGTGTCGATTCATTTAGTAAATTGCTTGTTATAAAACACAAACGAAATGTCAAACATCTACTTACTACCACTCTAGCTTAATTAGTCAAACAATATTAAGTACTGAAATCCTAATTAACAAATCACCTTTCCTGTTGAGCTGTAATCTATTTCAGTCCAGAACTTAAATAGTCAAAGCTGAGAAATTTCGTCGTTCTCAATTAAGTTACCCAATATCGATTCGTAACAGAGAAGTTTGGGACTCATTACTTTCAGGCGCCTCTAATGGTGCCACATATAACATGTAACTTAACGAAAGTTTACTTATTGCTCGAGCTACACTGGCTGAACATTAGATCCTACGGCATCGATAGTAAAATGTCCAAAAAGGACCAAAATCACTCAAGCTAAGAAGTGTATACGATTTACCCCTATAAATGTTGAAACAGTCCCTACGGCCGGGTTCTAAGCAGTATTTACTTAGGTTGCTAATTTACAAACTAACATCAACTACTTATTGTAGCTATCGGGAACTACAAGTAAATTCAATAAAGTCTGTCGTCCTACGTTGTAGCAAAGACTGTCGATTATCCTACTTTGTAGCATAGCTCAAAGACTGTCGAATAGTCAATAAAAATCCGACGGCGAACACGTAAGTAGATGGGCCATCGGTTAGTGTCTGTCTCAAGGCACCTACTTAATGTGGAAGATTAACGTAATAGCCTATATATTTTATCCTAAAAGAAAGCCCTGTGGGACGTCTAAAAGTCGACGGCAATATGATATCGGACATGAGGGGAACTGTCGAGGGAGTTATATGGACCCGTTACTGCCACACATTGCCACACAATTCAGCCTTTATATCTCGACATCTTTGTTCCACGCTATATTGTAGGTACTTCATGATTTTCTTAATATAATCAGGCGTGTCTCACTCCGCGATTTCGTCGCTTTGCTACAGGTAGCTAAAAGTACATCCGTTCGGCCCCAATTTTAGGGAATGCCATAAGCCGCGCGTGGCGCTGTCGCCACCTAGCGGCCATATCTGTGCTGATCGTAACAGACGCGTTTTGTTAGAGAGTGAGTCTTCTGTACATAGTAGGTACTACATATTATTTATTCTGTGATATAATTTAAACTTTTGTTCCTTTAAAAATTCTTCATCAAATTGTTCTTATTAGCAAGTAAGTAATCAATGAGGGCCGCTCCATTAATAAGACATCTGAACCAGGCAGAACTGAACAAATCAGATGTTCGAAAAGTCAATAGTACAATACTAATTTGATTGGTATTGAGAGGAAAAAGGGAACTTTGAAGGTCTCATAACATAACTTAAGGGAGCTTTGATTTTTTGACCATTTGTTCACAAACGCTAACCAGTGAAGTTATGTTTACATACACAAACGAAAAATCGATTCACAAATTAATTAAAAAAGTCACACGAATTTATTAAATACACAAGGTAAACACAGGATCCTCCCAAAGTTAGAATTTATTCATATTTATAGTACTTACCTTGAAAATTAGCTGCTATATTGTTGTCAGCTTTGTAGTTTGTTCTCACTCTTCTGACGGAATCCAGCGAAAACTGCTTAAGCTTGGTTACTGAGCTAACAACTAAAAATATTATCCCGGTTAAAAATCACCCCACAAGCCGTATTTATTTGTATAAATATGAATAAATATAAATGACCATTATTTGTTCATGAAAACTGGAACCTAGATTAACGTTCCTGGGGTTCCTGTCACACTGTCCATTACTTGGGTTATTATTTATATGAATTAATTGGAAATGTAAATTTGACACCGCCCGCTTAGAGTACCTATACAAAAGCTATTCAAAACCAAATTACGATTTAGATAGGGGTTAGAGGTCTGGATTGAATTTACAAATGCCCTTTGAGGAAAATCAAATAAGCATTAGGTATTACTCGACGTCCAATTTAATGGACGAATGAACAATAAGCGTCTTAGGAGAAAGGTAAATACAGAGTTAATTTATTTCGCATAAATAAACTGTTGTATTATCCAAGATTATTCCTGTTTAGAGCTCGTAAAAAATAGTCTATTACCAAAACACCTGTTAAACAAAAGGCAATGAAATTTCTTGGAAATAAATATCAGCGAGCTGTCTAAACAGCTGTAAGTAAAAATATTAGTTTATTGTACCTAACGTAAACACATACATGCGCATCAGTAGGAACTAGGAAGTCACTTTGTCAATCTCTACCACAACTGGGAGGGTGCTGTGGAATGTTATTTTTTTTTTCGGTACATGGATCTTAAAAACAAACTTACCAAGTTTCATAAAAAAGCGGCCAAGTGCGAGTCGGACTCGCCCATGAAGGGTTCCGTATTTAGGCGATTTATGACGTATAAAAAAAAACTACTTACTAGATCTCGTTCAAACCAATTTTCGGTGGAAGTTTACATGGTAATGTACATCATATATTTTTTTTAGTTTTATCATTCTCTTATTTTAGAAGTTACAGGGGGGGGGACACACATTTTACCACTTTGGAAGTGTCTCTCGCGCAAACTATTCAGTTTAGAAAAAAATTATATTAGAAACCTCAATATCATTTTTGAAGACCTATCCATAGATACCCCACACGTATGGGTTTGACGAAAAAAAAATTTTTGAGTTTCAGTTCGAAGTATGGGGAACCCCAAAAATTTATTGTTTTTTTTCTATTTTTGTGTGAAAATCTTAATGCGGTTCACAGAATACATCTACTTACCAAGTTTCAACAGTATAGTTCTTATAGTTTCGGAGAAAAGTGGCTGTGACATACGGACGGACAGACAGACGGACAGACGGACAGACAGACAGACAGACATGACGAATCTATAAGGGTTCCGTTTTTTGCCATTTGGCTACGGAACCCTAAAAAGTGTGTAGGGGGCTATTCATAAATTACGTCATTTCAAATTGGGGGAGGGGGGTCTGGACATCGGATGATGGTAGCATGACGTAGGAAGAAACGGGGTCATTCGAAGCATGATTTTTGGATGATTTTAGGGGGGGGGGGTCAAAAATCGTCAAAAATAGATGACGTAATTTATGAACAGCCCCTAGGTATATATAAGTAATAATCTTTGGTACGCATCTCTAATAATCACTTCGTTTAAAGGCTTTCGTTTTTGTTTGTTGCAGGCAATCCCAGGAACAAATGCGCACTGCAGCCCGGACACAGTCTGATGGACTGGATCCGGCTCGGCAACTCCGGGAAAGACCTCACGGGCGTCGGCGGCCGTATGCGGCCCGTGTCGCCGGACGAACTCGCCGCGCATAATACGCAAAGTTAGTGTCACTTGTATAATACTGTTCATGCGAACTAACCCGACTTGATATTGTCATTTACGAGCTATTGTGTTTTCAGATGACGCCTGGTTAGCTATACGAGGTCGTGTGTACAACATTACACATTATTTGCCTTATCACCCTGGAGGTAAGATTTACTTTGACGCTTTTGAATATTTCTAAAGTTCTCCATGGAATTACACCTACTTACAATTTTGTTCTGTATTTAGGCCCAGAGGAATTAATGCGCGGAGCAGGAATAGACGCTACTCAACTATTTGATAAAGTACATCCATGGGTTAACTACGATTCCCTTCTCGCAAAATGCCTCGTGGGACCGCTACGACTGGACAGGCCAGACGCGGAGGAACTCTTCGGTCCATTCACTCCCTCCCCCAAATCAGAAAACCGTCTAAGGGAACCCTCCAAAGCGCAAGAGCTCGTCAGAAAGTCCATGGAAAATCTTGCAAATTGTATTACCCCTGTTAGAAAAAAAAATTCGGCAAAGAGCGAAGAGAACGTTAAAGGCAGCCCGCCAAGCAAAATAATGCAGAGTTTAATACAATCCAGCGATCTACCAGTGTCAATAAGTCGGAGAGCAGCTGCCAGCCCTGTCAAAACGTCGGAAAAAAGTGTCACCGCCCCTTCGCCTCTCCGCTTTGATTGGATTCAAACGTCTGCTAAACTGACGTTGTCGGTATACACGGGGCCTCTGGCGAACCCGGGCGGCTGTGCGAGGATCATTGAAGGGATATTGTTTGTTGAAGTAGCCATTAACGGCTGGGTGCGAACACTCAAATTAGTTCCCGAGGCGAAGTTGTTAGAATCATTACAGCTGCGAGTGTATGCTGAAAGCGGGAAAATCGAGGTTCGTATATTTATGCGTTTTAAAGTAGACATTTTTCGGCGTTCATTTCGTGGTAAAAGTATATTTGTTATCGTATTAGCAAGAAAACCAATTTGAAAATGTCGCTTCATAAAAGTTTAAGCGCTGGGTATTATAAAAGCTTCCTTGAATTTTTCATACGTTTTTTACGATACCACCAGAGTCACCAGACCGGACGTAACTCAGTATAAACTTTATAATGCAGATTGAATAGGCACTTTTACAACCTACTCGTATTCGTCGTATGGTAAGATTTTAAAATTTTATCGGTATTGCTAACTACAGTCATATGTCTACATCGGATCCAATTAATAGTTAACGGGGTCGCATTGGTATTTCAATATCCAAATATCCGCTTCCGAAATTATGATCGCTCTGCAAGTCTACATCAACTGTGGTATGGTATATGCATTCCAGTGGCGGGGAGTATAAATATTTCAATATTTCCTTTCTTCAACATATAGGTGATATCACACAAAGCGGAGCCGGGCTTGTGGAAGACCTGTGGGGAAGCGGTGGCGGGCGCGGCAAGCCGGGTGTCGACGCCGCGCTCCGTGTCGTGTCGAGTGGCGCGCGTGTCGCGAGTGTCGCACGACACGGTGCTGCTGTCGCTAGCGGCGCCCGCGCAGGCACTGGTGGCGCCGCTGGGACATCATGTGCGAGTGCATAGGACTATATCTGGTGAGTAAATATACAAAGCAGAGCTGAAGGTATCTATGGCGAGGCGGTACCAGGCGCGGCAAGCAGAAGTTATGCTCATCTTGTCTTTATTACCAATATCCCTCAAATACAGAGCAGTACCGTTAAGTAGTACTTACAGATATGTTGATTTCAAGCAAATATAACATAATGATTAGTATTAAAAGTACGTACGTTTCTAAATTATAACCGCGAGTCTCCTATTTTTAATGTGGATATCCCGTAAAATAGGAAATCTGACCTGGTAACGGCCTGGCCACGACATTGGTCTAAGGCGCGCGTTAAGTCGCAAAAACAACAGCCCAGCCCTTCTCTCCTGTAAGTACAAGTTGCTATTATAGGCACTGATGTGCCACTTTTGAAAAAACAAACATGTTTTAAATACGTATACGCCCCAGCCGCTCCTAGTCGCTGCCGCCGCTACTGAAAGTACGTGGCATGCCTGGCGGTCGCTCGCGTTTATCGCGTCGCCAGCCGCCCCGCGAGTCGCCTTATACCAATGTCGTGGCCAGGCCGTAACCACAGTATAATAAAGAGTACTAGCATACAGTATGGACGCTCCCTGCTAGAGTTGTGCCGTTCTCGAGAACGTTCTCTGTTTTGTATGGGGAACGTTCTCGCTCGAGAATATTTCCCATAGTAAACGGAGAACTTTCTCGAGACGGCACAACTCTGCTCCCTGCCTCCCGTTGAAAGTGCCGCCCACCCTCTGAGACCCGCTCTCGGTTACCTCTCAGTTACCCTACAATGTCTTATCTCACTCACACAAGCATGGTTCGCGTTCACCTACACGAGCTTAGGCTGTGTGCGTAGGAACGCGTTTGTTTCATACATTTGATCGCCAGTGTCCGAGGTGTGCCGTAACGCTAATTGACGGGGTAATGCCGGGCTGCCGGCTTTAATTTTCGACTTGACCTCATTTTGTGAATTATTTACCTGTCTATCATGTTTATACAGTAGGCTGCCCAAGCGTGGAGCTCATCAATCATAACTCACAAGTCATGATAGTTCTGACAAAGTGCTATTGACCCACATAGACCCGTACTTATTATAAGTAGATAAATACATACGAGAACAGCTTACCTTACTTTACTTTTACTACACTCTTGACTGAAACAAACTTCTTGAAACTGAAAGACTGTTTTGCTCTATTAATTTTCTAATTCAGAGTAAATAGTTCAATTCAAATTACCTTAAATGACGTAGGTATAAATATAATAAATATCCTATAACTCATGGTGTCTCGTAACTCCTGTTTTTATCTTAAAGGCAAAAAAGTGGAAAAAATAAAAATTGTCTCTCTTGGAAATAACCTTAATTAATGAGAAAGTTGACTGTACAATATTATGTACCTAATCGTATCACTATCTGCATCCTAAAAATATCATACCTACCTACCTTCATACCTATTTACCTACCTTTACTAAGTGTCTCTTCTCAGACAAGCTATCCCCGTGCTCACAGTCAACGGGGTAACTTTATTTCTATAGCTATTTCATCATTTTAAGCGCACGCCTCAGCCCAAACAGTAGTTACACTTATCGAGATCCAAAATAACTACGCGAATGGAATGGAGATCATAATAATATCTTTGTTCTCCCCAGGAAATATACTCTGTAACGTGATGTATAATGTAAGTAATCGGCTTAATACCTTACGGGACCCATGAGATTACTCCGGCCAACGTTATCCGTTCGCTTGTTACGAACATAAAGTACGGATTAATATTAAGGGAGTAAGTATCATAAATGCCAGGCCCTTATCAATCCCTTATTCTGTTGACAGTGACAATATTTCATACGTAACATCTACTTTTGTAAGCAATTATTAGAAAAATAAGTGAGGTATTTGGCGTAGGTGTCGTCTGCGTGAATTGAACAACTGTTTATTCAATTAAAACGTTAATGAAAGTAACTCAAACTCATTTTTGTTTAAAATAAACTTTATGGATTCTAAATTTGACTTTTGTTCAATGCTTTGTTAACTTTGGGAGTTTAATACTTGGGGGTTTGGGAGTTTTTGGAGACATTCCCAATTCTTCTATTTCACTTAACAGAATATATATAGGTACCTACGTTTTGTACTTATTTCCACTCTACCACGACGCGCTCGACGCTTGCTTTTCATGTACCAGTTTGTATGTTCTCATAATACTGGAGTTTACAAGGCGGTCGCTTACCTTCAGGGGTTTAAAGATTTACTGAGGTCGGATTTTTTTCTCATGTTTTCCTAAAAGTGAAAAAACCGGCCACGTGCGAGTCGGACTCGCGCACGGAGGGTTCCGCACCATCAACAAAAAATAGAGCAAAAAATCGTGTTTGTTGTATGGGAGCCCCCCTTAAATATTTATTTTATTTTATTTTTAGTATTTGTTGTTATAGCGGCAACAGAGATATATCATTTGTGAAAATTTCAACTGTCTAGCTATCGCGGTTCATGAGATACAGCCTGGTGACAGACGGACGGATGGACGGACGGACGGACAGCGAAGTCTTAGTAATAGGGTCCCGTTTTTTACCCTTTGGGTGCGGAACCCTAAAGAGGGCAAAGTGGGAAAACGTCTTACATAAAACCGAACTAAATTATACTAAATTCAATTGTTACAGAAGTGGAATGCGTGAGATCGTACACACCTGTCGGTGAGGGCTGGGGGCCTGATACAGTACGGGATAGTGCCATACACCTCGCCGTGAAGGGGTATGACACTGGCGCGTTGTCACCATACCTAACAGCGTTACAGCCTGGCGATGAAGTCACGGTGTCTGGGCCTTACGGAAGCTTCCAGCTGCATACGGTAAGAAAGTGGCTTTCTATCATTCTTTTCCCATATAAATCAGCGCCATCACATCAGCCGGAATGTATGTAAAAGCAAAAAAAAATTTGCGCAATTTCGGTATTGGTCCCATAATAAAAGTCACTGGGTGGAGTATGGCTGGTGTATAAAATTTCAACCTGTTGTTGAATCAGTTTTACGAGTAAGATACGCTTTCGCTACTGAACTGAACATCATTCCAATTTTAATTACTCCTCACATTACCTAATATGAATTATGTTCACTTCATAATGTTCATATTGCAAATGAGAACCCTCTAAAAATTAGAGGCACTCGACGCACAAGTATTTTCACTATGGCAACGTTCGCTATCCCATCTCCTTGGTTACGTGTCAGTTTAATAAAAGGTTGTTTATTTGTAATTTGTGATGTAAAAATGTATTTTAAATATTTACTCTAGGTTCATAAACTTAGGTACACTAGATACAGTCGCCATGAGATATATCGGAGCGGCCAAGGTGCTCAGAAATATCTGAACACGCTTCCATTGTCAAGGCTTTAAAGTGAGTGTTGAGATATTTTTGAACACCTCAGCAGCTCCGATATATCTGATGGCGACTGTACCAACATACTTGCCTATAGCAGATACATAGATGGTTGCTTATGGTTTTCGGAAAACGAGTAAGTACCTACAAAGGCAAAGTAAAATTTAGTGAACCCATTTGCGTTATAACATAATTTTAAAATATTTCGATATTATATTCGGTAAAATACATGCAACAAGAGATCAAAGATTGTAATTAAAATATTACCTAAAAGTCAAAATCTCTTGAGTTAAATAACGCCACAACAATGGTTCCTACTCCTACTCACTTCTATTCTATTCAATACGTTGTATCATACAACTTGTATGTATGTGTTGATTGTATAAGTACAATCAACACATACAGTTAGGACTGTTCTTATAAAATACTCTTATCAATCAATCAATCAATCAATATCATTTATTTGCAAGAATACTTCATTCTTGTTACAGGATGTTCTTGTAGAATATTGTAGACTAATCTATCGTAATTAAACGATGCGCAAATATAACAATAATTTTCAGTCTAGCACATGTGTTAGACTGAAAATTATTATATTATTGAATTGAATATTCAATAATTTTAATACATGCAATATAGCCAATTCGATAAATACATTTCTTACGTTATAAAATCGTAATTTTCTTATAGTTAAGAACTCGCGTAACCCGAAACGGGATCCAATCTTCTGATAAGTTGATTTGTATTGCTTCTCGATCGAGCAGCGCTGATTCCGAGAAGCAATTATAGCCTTACAGATTAATTAAGCACTGCCATTATTGCGTCTTCTCACTACCAGGAGTGGCGAACTTAAGAAACTAGAAATATGGTATGATCGGCTTTATATTTTAGAACCTTGGACCTTGTTTGATTTAAGTAAGGGCCAATTGCATCAACCACAATAGGGTATTTGACTGTATTTAAAATAAATTATTTTACACCATACATGAAATAAATCACCAGCCAGCCTATTATGGATAGCTTTATCCATCTTTATCCACGTGATAAAATAACTGTCACTGTTTAACACCGTGGGAAAGAAAGTGACGGACACCGTTTTATCACGCTGTCACGTAGACAAGAACGACCATCATATCCGTACTGAAAATTAATATTTAATAGAGAATCGTAGACAGCAGTTATCTTTAGACACAATTTCTAATTTTAAACCCGTATAAAACTATAAAGAGTAGGTTATTTGATTGTGACGTCACATGCTAGTGTTTCATATAAATTCCAATATCTGGGTGACCGAGCTTTGCTCGGAAAACATATAAAAACTCGAAAATGCGCGTTTTCCCAGAGATAAGACCTATCAAGATCGATTTTTCGCCCCCGAAGACCCCCATATAACAAATTTTCGTTAGAGCCGTTTCCGAGATCCCCGAAATATATATACATATAAATAAATAAATAAATAAATATGCAAGAATTGCTCGTTTAAAGGTATTAGATAGATTAGATTAGATAGTAGCAAAGTCGTTTTGACAGTTCGAAAAAAGAAACTGATTTGATTAGTAGTCAAATACCCTATTGACCACAATCACAGTGAACCATTTAGATACCGTCTATTTATGCAAAACAGGCTACGAGTAGGTATCTATATCTCTTTTTAACATGTATTATATTGTATTACAGCTAAAAGGGGTGAAGGAGATATACTTCGTGGCGGCCGGGACGGGTATCACGCCAATGCTGGGACTGCTGAAATTCATGCTGCCGAGGTCCAATCCGAGATGGTAAGATTTTAATACTGACTGCTTATGGCCTCTCCAAACGTCACCAATAATTGCATGCGATTTGCAATAGATTGCGGCATTTGATCGATCGATTGAATTCGTCGCTCCTACTAAGCCAGAAATTAACTATAATCTCTTGCAATTTATTTTGCAAGGTCTGTAGAAGCCGTAACTGACAAAATCCAAGATTGTTAAGATCATGTCTTATACCTATCTCTATTAAACTACATTTTCAAAAGACCAAAGCTGAACGAAAGTTACATTCCTATTAATATTATAGAAAAATACTGATCAAAATACGGAAACCCTGGTACAAAATTCAGGGTGGATCTTACTTCGAAATAAATAATTTAATTAAAAGAACATCCCCAAAGAGTTTGCCAATTTTATCATTTTATAATTTTATATTTCAGTGAACGCATTCATTTGTTATTCTTTAACAAAACGGAGGAGGATATCCTGTTCCGGGAAAATTTCGAAGAAATCGCTAAGGAAGATGACAGGTGAGAAATGTATTTCAAGCTTTGGAAAAAATAAATGATCGAGTACATCTCGTTAACTTGGTACCTACAGATTTAAATGCATTAACTCCCTGTTATATGAAACCTTTTGTTTTAACTCCAATTTAAGATTTTCGTTACTTAATCGTATTTTTTTATCGCACTCTATAAACCAATGGAAACGGGGCTTGGACATAAACCTAAGGTCCAACGAAACAAAACAAATTCAACTTTATTCCGACTGAAAATAAATTAAATTACATTGAACTTAGTAAGTAGGTACCTACGTACTCTAGGTAGGACCGTGAGCCTTATGAGGATATAAAAAGAACCTCGCGTCGCCTCTCTTGCCGTCTGTCTAATTCCTTGTGTTCCTAATTCTCGTCTTGTAATTTCGGAGTTCCGTACCTTTAAAGCAACGCAATATTTACCAATTTCAGGTTCTCCGTGACCCACGTATTGTCAGACGCCGGTCCGTCGTGGTCCGGGCAAAAAGGCCGAGTGACTACCAACCTCCTCACACAAGTTATAGGCAAAGACTCTCTCAAGTGCAGAGAACATTGCACGCACTTCGCCTGCGTATGTGGTCCGACCGTGTTCACGCACACCGCCATAGACTTACTGAAGAAACTCGACATGAAAGATTCGTGTATACACGCGTTCATGGGATAATGTATCTATACTGGATCAACCAAATCTTGTCAGTAGTAAACGGCGGCAAATTTGAAAAATCGCGGGTTAGCAACACTGTTCGAATAATTCCAAAATCGCGTGTTATCTGTGGAATGTGGATCGTGAATGAGAGCCATCATCTTATTGTTTACATTCTGAATCGTTTCTATTTCAAGAGAAATTTCTGCTGTCACCATTAAATACCAAGATTATACATGACCTCAAGCAAAGCTAAGGTGCCTACAATGTACAATCATGCTCTTTGACGGTAAACATTACTAAAATTTGAGGTTATGATAATTCACTCGAACTGACGTATGAAGGGCGGAAAAATAAACACGTTTTGGTTCGATGTACATTGCTGCTTTTCTTAGCGCAATTCTGCTCTTTGAGTGTTACATGGTGTTACCCTACTTTAATTTGCAGTACATTGCTATTGACAAGATTTGCTTGACGCACTATATGTATAAAATTTGTAAATCAAAGGTGTCAAATCGAGTTGTAAATACGACTGTATGTGTTTTCATTTAAGGTGCATAACGTAATGAAATTATGAAGGTTTACTATTTTGCATCGTAACGTAGTTTTCGATTACCTATTATTATTTTATTATGATGCAGGGATAAGGATAACATCTCTATTTAAATCTGATTCAGATTTAGTAAAATTAGGTATAAATATTTTACACTTTCTAAGGTAACCAAGGTATAAAATAGGAATTATATTTGTGAATAGACACGTTGGTTGAGGTGCATATTCGAATGATGTAAAAAAATATTATCTTATCTTATTAACTTATGCGTTGCGATGTAATGTTACAGATTTCCCGAGTAGGTACCTACTTATCCAAATCATTTACAAGCCCATATATTATATGTAATGAATACGTGTATAAAAGAAAGGCCAATAAAATTATAGGTACACAAAATGTAAAATACAATTTCACAATAAAAGTAGTGATTAAACTGATATATATTGTAATTTTATGTATGTCCATTAAGTATTAAAACAGCAATACAAGTATTTTAAAGAGAAGTATCCAAATTAAAAAGTGATCTAAAAGTAGATAAGCCATTTAATTATACATATGTATATATGTATTCAGAAAAGGAGTGTAATATACACCTGAATAGTAGTTTTGTATGTAGGGCTATTATTATTTTTTCTTAATCCAAACGGCCCGGCCCAGTACTATCGTAGGTGAAAAGTTTTAATATGTATTTATTGTCATTTTCAGAAGCTATACTTGGTCAACCAGATCTTGACAGTAGAAAAAGGCGGCAAATTTGAAAAATGTAGGCGCGAAGGGATATCGTCCCATAGAAAAATTGAATTTCGCGCCTTCTTTTACTGACAGGATTTGGTTGACCAGCTATAATAACTATGCAGGTACAGTACTTACAACTTATGAATTTAACATTATAATTCATTATTATATTTATCTACAGGTAAATTCATTAATTTTACGATAACATGGCCAAAACACCAATGTATACCAATGTATAAAGTTGGATTAGTTTGTAAATCAAATGTGATAAAAATGAAATGATGTGTAGATAAAAATTTCTTGGCCAGTTCAGTCAAGTATCTAAGTGTATATAATATAGGTTATTAATTTCTATAATAAAAATATTAAAAGACAAAAATGCAGCCGATTTTCGAATCTAATGTTAAATTTGTTAAAGACAATTGAAGATCGGTAATACGTAACATGTACAATTTAGGACGCAGAAATAAAGTCGAAAATAGTTGTTCATTTTGCAAAACTGTTGCTTGGAGTAATTTATATTAAATTCCGAGCCAGCAAAGGATTCTAAAATTACAAAACGCCTTTAATTACCAGCTAAAGTGAACACGATCATTTTGAATGATAATTTTGAGCTTAAATTCCTGACATGGTTGTATTATTAACCTTTTGGACGCCAATGACCGATATATCCGCACCGTAGGTTCAACGCCAAAGACCGATTAATCGGTCACAAACCACAGAGCAACATAGACCTACGTGCATATGCATAAAGTCCAATTTCAGTTTTGACACTTCGGTGACGTGGCGTCAGCGTGACAGCTTTTGTGTTTAACACGGCGTCGAAAAGGTTAATGTTCCCCTATCCAGGATACTCTGAGATGTGTAAACATTATACACTTCGTCGCTTAGATCAACAAGAACTAGTTACTCGGTAGATAAGAGAATTACTTGTCTTGTGATCTTGTCCTTGACTACCTAAATAAGCAGACAGTAATTTATTTAAAAACGTCAATTGATGGCGTTAGGGCACGCACACATTGGGCTTACAGTTAAAAACTGTAATTATTATATTAGCGGCATTCACATTGCGGCATAACTATTAGCTGGCACGCAGTGACGTAGACATTTGTATATTTTTGCTAGTAATGTTGTACTTTAAGTTCGTGCTTCGAAATCTACGTTTATAGATATAAATGGTGACACCGTTTGATGTTGACTAGCTTGTCAGCCGGTTGCTTTAACCTTTTCGACGCCGTGTCAAACACAAAAGCTGTCTCTCACCGAAGTGTCAAAACTGAAATTGAACTTTATGCATATGCACCTAGGTCTATGTTGCTCTGTGGTCTATGACCGATTAATACGTCTTTGGCGTTGGACTTGCGGTGCGTATATGTCGGTCATTGGCGTCCAAAAGGTTAATACTAACTAGTTGTATTGTTTAAATACCTGAAGGTAAACTGTGAATCCATGCGCCGCAAGTCTAATGTGAACATGCCCTTAATTTTGTGAAACTGTTTTTATATGTACCTACATTCGTATTTTTACAAATTGTATTATCTGAAGTAAGGAAAGTTCTTAAAAATCGTATTCCTGTATTTTTCAATATAACCTTCACATTTTAAATCATATATTTCAGTACGTGTAAACATGTATAAAAATTACAATACCACGGTATTACGACATATCATATTTGGATTAATTTAACGGTATTATGTGTAACATAGTAGTTTCTTTTGTGAGGTATGGGGTAGCAATAGCAGACGATAGTTTCTGTAGTGTGATAACATTAAATAAGAAATATACTAATAGGCGAAAACACCACTGGGCAAAACACCATAAAACCAATTTTACATATTTTTAGAGTGGTCAGATACTAGCTAATTTCAGTCCATTTGAACGTAAATAGGTACAAAGAATTCTAAATAGATAGCAGCTTAATGTTTTTAAAATGTGTAATTCAAACTCGATCAACTTCTTTCTTCTGTAATGGCGGTCACACAGGTGCATAGTCCATACGACAAATTCCGAACAAACTGGAATACTTACATAGTTTCTTACCAGAGCATATTATATGGCATGTGCAGTGTGAGCGACATTCATAACTGCATGTCTTTTATAGAGGGTAAAATGTGAATAATTGTAATTATTAAAGTGCCTACATTCCAGGTGTAATGTTTTCGTTATAGCTTTATGGTGTGTTGATAATTTAACTATTTTTAAATAAATGACGTGACGTCAAATGCCGTTTCTTTTTATGCCTTCATATCGCTTCATATACCTTCAGTAGCGGTGAAAACCCATCATACTGCTAATTATTAGAATAAGATTTATTCTGGACGCGTATAGAACATTTTACAAAAACATGTTACAAAAACGGTTTAAAACGTCACTGAAAAATTAGGTAAGTAGATATATATGTACTTATTATTTATTACGTCCGCCTAGTCCAATAGAAAAGCCTCTCAAATGATACCCTATTAGTCGGTCACTTACGCCCTTGTCCAACGCACTGCTTCAACAGATCGTACTTACGTAATGTTCTTCGGGAATTTGGGATGTGTAAAATATAAAACACAATTTTGGAAGGAACATAATTATTATACAACCAAACAATAAAATATATTACACAATCCGATTTCGTAAATGCAGGCCCAGCCACTGTCCGTTACACTACACTCGAACCACTCTCACGGGTGGTACTTAAAGTAGTTCTGACAAATATACACAATGTTTCTATAAAATATAAGCAAAAGCTGGAACGAAAATGCACTGGTATGAATATTTAAATAAGGCGCATCACACATAGGAACTGGGTGTTAGGTTTCTTGATAGTCTAAATCAAAAGTTCACTATTGCATTAGGGTCATTCCATGTGATTTCAACAAATTTGAATTAAAAAGTGTGCCGCATGATTTTTGATTTGCATAAAAAAAATTGAGGATATATTTCATGGTGGCAGAAGTGCTGAACCACCACCAGTTTTTTTTTTATCTTTTAATTTTCAAGTTTTGCCCATTCGAAGTTAGCAGTGGGGTCAAATTCTTGCTTGTACAAAATCAGACCTAACTTTTTTTCTATAAAAAGTAACGAAATAATTATTACTTTTTTTGATTAGGTAAGAAATGTGGATATTAAACTGTATGACAAAATTTATCTGAATTAACTACAAAAAAAATGGTGACCACCCGAAGTGTATACCTAATTGGTCAATTATTGCAATTTTAAATTGGTTCTTGTGCCAACCCTGGTGCATATCAAATATTACTTTTTTCTGAAATATAAAGTACTTGCCGTGTTCATCTTGTAAAATAAATATAATTGTGTTAGATCAATTACTTCTAATAGAAAAATATAAGTGAAAATTGAGAAATTCGAAAAATGCTCATGTTTGACTCTAAAAAAATCCATGTGGAAGATAAAATAAAAATTTGATTTTAGTCAGCAAATATAGCTGATACCTTCGTTAATTACATTTAGAAAAAAAAGTTTTGTTATTTTGCCTATTTTTTGAAATATTAATTTTTTAACATGCTACTTTTTACAACTATCGATACAAAATGTTTTATGTTATAAATTAATAAAAATGGGACGGTAATTGGTCATACGGATATTATTTACGTTTTTTATGTTCAAATAATTTTTTTGACATGGCAATAATTTCATTTGTAAATTTAATGAGGGTAGAAATTCGACAATGCACTGTTACCTGACAAGGATTGTGAATCACTTGCGAATGTTTCTTAATTTAGCCGTGTAGTGAATAACCGACGCCTCCTGACTTGTTAACAAGCTTTATTTGCATGTTACATGGCTAAATTACGAACATAAGTAAACGGCCCAATAATCCTTATCGAAGTTCTAATAGGAAATCGTATTTATCTAGGAGATAATGAAGTGGTGCAAACTCTTTGTAGTAAGTGCTTGTGTTATTAATAGTTGACTGTTCGTTATATATCACTGACAAGAAGAAGTATTTATTTGACAATTCAATTACTTCGACAATGGAGCCTTGTTCAATTGGAATATTTGGAGGGGAAGATTGTCATCAAACGACTTTTTCGAGGTCATCATGGCTCAAAACAATAAATGAAATAAGTGAAACCGACAGAAGTCTTCTTATTAAACGTACAGGTATTACAATTATAAACACCATTTGTCAGTACCACGGCGTGGTTGAGGCGTCGGTTATTCACTACACGGCTAAATTAAGAAACATTCGCAAGTGATTCACAATCCTTGTCAGGTAACAGTGCATTGTCGAATTTCTACCCTCATTAAATTTACAAATGAAATTATTGCCATGTCAAAAAAATTATTTGAACATAAAAAACGTAAATAATATCCGTATGACCAATTACGTTCCATTTTTATTAATTTATAACATAAAACATTTTGTATCGATAGTTGTAAAAAGTAGCATGTTAAAAAAATCATATTTCAAAAAATAGGCAAAATAACAAAACTTTTTTTTCTAAATCTAATTAACGAAGATATCAGCTATATTTGCTGACTAAAATCAAATTTTTATTTTATCTTCCACATGGATTTTTTTAGAGTCAAACATGAGCATTTTTCGAATTTCTCAATTTTCACTTATATTTTTCTATTAGAAGTAATTGATCTAACACAATTATATTTATTTTACAAGATGAACACGGCAAGTACTTTATATTTCAGAAAAAAGTAATATTTGATATGCACCAGGGTTGGCACAAGAACCAATTTAAAATTGCAATAATTGACCAATTAGGTATACACTTCGGGTGGTCACCATTTTTTTTGTAGTTAATTCAGATAAATTTTGTCATACAGTATAATATCCACATTTCTTACCTAATCAAAACAAGTAACAATTATTTCGTTACCTTTTATAGAAAAAAAGTTAGGTCTGATTTTGTACAAGCAGGAATTTAACCCCACTGTTAACTTCGAATGGGCAAAACTTGGAAATTAAAAGATTAAAAAAAAATGGTGGTGGTTCAGCACTTCTGCCACCATGAAGTATATCCTCAATTTTTTTTATTCCAATCAAAAATCATACGGCACACTCGATTTGTTGAAATCACCTGGAATGACCCATTAGTACATTTTTAAAACCGAGGTCAAACTATGCTTTTAGTTAATCCAGTTTACTGACAGTTCTAATAGTGTAATGATTCATTTGTAATAGTTTTGAATATAATCAGAATAGCTCTACTAAGGCCCGACGCTCAATATCGGCAAGGTAGCCTCGGCATGCCTAAGAAGGCCTTGGCATTTTTCGGGTCGCTTCGGCAGGTAAGGCGTACATCTAGACGCTGAGGCAGTCTTCGGGAAGTTTTGGCAGTCTAAGGGTTGTTACGGCAGCCTAAGGCGTACCTAAAGACGCCCAAGCAGTTTTCGACGCCTAAGAAGACTGCCAAGGCGTCCTTAGGCTTGCCGGTAGTGGGCGTCGGGCATAAAGATATTATTCCATAGCACTGGCTGTTGAAATAGAGATGATAGTATGAATTATTGTGAAAGGGGATGCACCTACTTCCTAACGTACCATATAAACAAATGAAAAATATCATTGGGGAAGCTGCGGACAACTATAAATTTAGAATCGTCATCTTATAAAATTGTGCTATCTTATAACATAATGTTACCTCTACATTGACCACTTAGAGTAGGTTCACAATAAATAATATCAACATACAGATATAAAATATCTTTTTCGTTAAAGACAACGTAAATTTAACATCCGATATTTTATTATGCATCTTTCTTTGCTGGAATAAAAATGGAACAAAACAAGTATCATGTATATTAAAACAAAAACAAACAACATAACAATTGACACTATACAACCATAGGAAAGAGTTGAATTTTATTTTGGAAATATTCTTTAAAACTCACCTTTCAATATCACATTTCAAAGTGCATACACTAATATTGACGTTTTAGCAGTTAACTACAATTTTTTGAACTTTCCGAGGTTAATAATATGTGCCCAGCGAGATGAAGATTGACACTAGTACAAATGGAAATAATCATTCGTTAATTAAGTACGAAATCACAAAAAGGTATATCATAGAAGTGTCGAAATCCAAAAAATAATAATTTTAAATGTCTTTTTAACTTTGATTTGTTTTTATTTGCTTCCACCATTCTTTATGACCGTAGTTTCTTTATCTATGTATGTGGTTTACATCTACCTAATTCCTATATGCATTATTTTAAAGACTGTATTGATTTTTTACAACTTTTTGATAATATTGGGTTTAAGACGATCGTTATCAAAGGGCAGGTGATTTTACCTACTAGGGTGAATTGAAAAGTTTTGAGCCTGAGGTTGATAATAAAAATAAAAGGAAAAAATAATACTGGGACGTAAGACTTACATATTTTTTTATCATAATGCACTAGCTTTTGTTTTTCTTCTGTCACAATTGCACATTTTGTGATCGAATTACTAAGAGAGGTTCGCGATTTCCTTTAGAATGGATAAAATTGAGCACCGTTCTGTCATGAAGTACTTACAAAAAAAAGGGGTTAACAATTAAGCAATTTTTTGAAGACATGTGCCAGACTTTAGGAGAATCCGCTCCATCATATGCCACTGTAAAACGATGGGTAGCAGATTTTAAACGCGGCAGAGAAGCAGTTGAAGATGAACCTAGGCGTGGTAGAGCAATAACGGCTTCTACTGACGATAATACTAGATATAATTATGAATGACGGGCGGTTGAAAGTTGCAGAGATAGCGGAGACGATTGGCATTTCCTATGAGCGATTACAAACATAATGACCAAGGATTTTGGATTTTCTAAGGTTTCTGCTAAGTGGGTACCGAGACTAATTTCAGCTTAAAATAAACGCACCCGCCATACAGTGTCACAGGATTGTGTGGATCTGTTTCAATGCGACCCACAAGATTTTCTAGGTCGTTTCTTAACTATGGAAGAGATTTGGGTCCACCACAATACCCCGGAATCAAAAGTGCAATCCTGACACTGGAAAAGGACAGGGTCCCCACCTAAAAAAGCTATGGCCATTTTGTCAGCGAAGAAGGTAATGGCTTCAGTTTTTTGGGATTGCAAGGGGGTCATCATGGTTGATTATCTTAAAAAGGGTAAACCATAAATGCTGATTACTATTGCACCCTGTTACAACGTCTGCACGAAGAAATTAAAACAAAAAGACCTGGTATGATATCTAAAAAAGTGTTGTTCCACCAAGACCTAGCTCCTGTCCATACTGCAGCGAAATCTTACGCACTGGGGATGCGGAAAAAACTTACATGCACTGGTTCTGCGTTTTCCTCCTTATAGAGTCTCCAGTCTCCACTGATTCGGCGGCACTTTATTTTGTTGTATGTATACTTAATTATAGGGATCCCTTTGGTTTCATTTTCTTCAACACACAATATATCGAATCGAGTTTTATTTTACATGTATTGATGTGACATGTGACATTTTTTCTCTTTTTATTATCGCCTTGCCGTCTATATTGAAAACCCGACAAGGAGGTCAGAATTCATAGGTTAAGTATTTAATACGTGGCGCAAACATTCCCCCGGCCTTGAAAGGAATAGCTTTCAAAAAGTTATTTAAAATAAATCATTTACTACATAATAGCATCCTTATTGCTCAGAGAAAACTAAATTGACATAAACATATGAAGCCTCCATAACTTGAGAGAGATAACTAAATACTAATAGAAATATGAAATTATATTATTGAGAAGGCAAAGGACATAATTTGACCAAAGGTCTTTTAAGTGTGCCTGATTTTGTTTTAACCAAAGCAACTCTGGCAATACCGTCCTTGCCTGGAAAGAGTTGAGTTATAAGACCTAACGGCCAATGTAGAGGCATAACATTATCTTGAAGGATGACTACAACAGTTCCTTCCTTAATAGGCTGAGAAGGAGTATTCCATTTTTGTCTGGTTTGCAACGTGTGCAAATACTCATCGCGCCACCTCTTCCAAAATGATTGCGTTAAGCGATCTAATAATTGATATCTTTGCAAAAGATGATCAGATGTTACCTCCGCAACAGACGCAGCTGGAAGATATTTCAATGGAGTAACATTAAGAAAATGAGCTGGCGTCAATGCGGAAGGTTCAGCTGGATCAGAGCTTAACACGGATAGCGGTCTAGAATTTAATAAAGCCTCAATTTCACATAGAATTGTCATTAATTCCTGAAATGACAAGATTTGTTTACCTATCGTACGAAACAAATGTGATTTGACGCATTTAACGTTACTTTCCCAACATCCTCCAAAATGTGGAGCACTGGGGGGAATAAATCGCCAAATTATTTTATTGGCTGATAGTTCAGTTTCCCAAGCGTCTCGATAATCATTCGCAAGGAAATTATGAAGTTCTTGCAAATATGTATTGGCTCCCTGGAAGTTGGTTCCGTTATCGCTGTACATATATTTTACAGGACCACGTCTGGATAAAAACCGCTTAAATGCTGACATAAAGCTTGCTGTACTTAAGTCAGTTGCAAGTTCTAAATGAATTGCTCGCGTTGTGAGACATGTGAATAAGCACAAATAAACCTTTTGACTCTTCAGGCCTCTTCGTCGAACAGGTGTACAATACAACGGACCAGCGTAATCACAGCCAGTATGTATAAAGGCTTTCTCAACTTGATTTACCCTGCACGCTGGTAAATCTGCCATCATTGGGGAGTTAGCCTTTGGCTTGGTCCGGAAGCAGTAATTGCATAAATGAATGCGATGACGAATAATACATCGAGCTGCTATGATCCAGAATCGATGTCGTATAATAGATATAAGAGTTTCAGGTCCTGCATGTAAATGGTGTCGATGATAATAATCGACCAGTAGGTTAATGATGTGATCACGACGTGGCAATAACAAAGGATGTTTATAATCGTAATCTTCATCAGAATTACTGAGACGTCCTCCGACGCGAAGGATTCCATCTTGAATAAATGGCTTCAGGCTTGCTAAAGCTTTTGTAAACCCTTTTTTCAGGGTCATATCTAAAATATGTTGACTGAAATAAACTCTTTGTAGAGCTCGTACGATTTCTAATTCGGCTGCTGTTAAGTCATCAGCACTAATAGGGCCTTTAGGTAATCGTTTTATAAATTTTAAGATATGGGCAACTGTGCGTACATATTTAACCCATGACGAGAACCGTTTAGACAAATCATAAATTAAGTTGTCGTTCGAATTGTCACAAGTCACTAAAGAAACCGTTTTTTCTTCAGGAACGTTGACTTCGTCTGGTATAAACGCCTGAATCGGCCATTCGTTTTTCGGGAGTTTCATCCATGGAGGGCCTGATAGCCATAGAGGATGGATCACCAGTTGAGCTGGAGTTAAGCCTCTAGACAGGCAGTCGCTTGGATTTTCTGTTCCCTTAATATGATAAAAATGATCGCTTGATAAGTTATCTTGGATCTTGGTAATTCGATTGGCCACAAAAGTTTGCCATCGATGAGGCGACGAATGAATCCAACAAAGTGTCACTGTTGAATCGGAGAAGGCCAACACAGAGTCGATTGGGTATCTGGTTGAGTAGGTATCAACCACCCTTTTTATAAGTTGTGACAATAGCAATGCTGCGCATAATTCCAGTCTTGCTAGGCTGACAACCTTCACGGGCGCTATCTTAGATTTAGCGCAAATTAAATTAATGACACCTCGGTCATCATTAGGAAAAGTGACGTAGGCATAAACCACTCCACCATAAGCTCTTTCACTAGCATCTGAAAAGCCGACTATAGTTAATGAACAGTTTTCAATGACACCAATATGTCTGGGAATGCTAATGTTAGATAGTAGCGGTAGTTCACCTTGGAACTGTTGCCATTGGCGTACAATATGATCAGGCGGCAATTCGTCCCAATCAATTTTCAAAAGCCATAACTCCTTTATTAGAAGCTTAGCGAACACAATTACAGGGGCAACTAGGCCCAGAACATCGAATAGTCGAGCTACCGATGAAAGAATGTTTCTTTTACTACACGGTCGATCGTCGGGACTAACCTGGAACTTGAATACATCTTCACCAGGATACCAACGCAGACCTAAAATCTTCAACGTTGTATCATCGTCGAAGGTGACACTTTGGGATAAATGTAGTCCTTTCGGTATTTCTTTCAGAACAGCTGCAGAATTTGACGACCACTTTGCCAGTTGGAATCCACCTTTCAAGAACAAATCCAGCAGTTGTTTAGTCGCTTGCATAGCTTGGTCTTCATCAATAACGGAACTGGCTACATCATCCATATAAATATCACGAGATGCAATTTCCTTTGCGAGTGGGTATTTATCACCTTCATCAGCTACTAACTGTTTAACAGTTCGCAGTGCCAGAAAAGGACTGCTACGTAGACCGAAGGCTACCCTATTATACTGAAATACCTTTATAGTTTCTTCAGGATTAAACCTATAAAGTATACGCTGATAAGGACGATCCTCCCCCCGTACGTCAATACACAGATACATTTGACGTACATCAGACGTGATAGCAATACCAAACAATCGTAAGTTTAGGAGAATGCAGAACAAGTCAGCTTGAAGACTTGGTCCTGCGTGAAGTATGTCATTTAACGATAAACCGCTTGTGGTCTGTGCACTAGCGTCCAGCACAATTCTAACCTTTGTGGTTATTCTGTCAATTTTGACAATTGCGTGGTGGGGTATGTGATAAGCATCATTTGACTTATCATTTGGAACCTCAGATAAATATTTTTTATCAATATGTTCACGGATAACTTCATCATAAGCTGGTTTTAATTCAGGTTGCTTGACGAATTTTCTTTCAAGCGCTAAAAATCTGCGTTCAGCAGTCTTGTAAGAATCGCCTAAATTGCTTGGGTCCAATTTAAACGGAAGTGCTACTTCATAACGTCCGTCTTCCAAACGATTGATTGTATTCTTGAAAATATCTTCAGCTTTTTCCTCGTCTGGACTATGAATCACTCCTCCATCCAAATCTTCAATTTCCCAGAATTTTTGCATTAAATTTCCGACATGAACCGAAGTAAAATACCCAGCTGCTGAGTAGGAAGCGTTAACTGCGGGAGCATCGCCTAGTATGATGTACCCCAGTGTAGTTTCTAAAGCGTCAGGCAAACCAGGCTCGTTTTCAATTTTATCTGACATCAACAATTTGGTGAATAACTTAACACCAAGAAGTACGTCAATTTCACCTGGAATCGCCCAAGAGTCATCTGCTAAATGTAAATTATCAAACAGATCAGTTGCAGATTGATCAATATGACAGGTCGGTAAATCAGGCGTGATCTCATCTAAAACAAGCGCTTCGATAGTATATTGATGTTTAGGATCATATCTTGACCTAAATGTTAAGTTGACAGTTCCTCGGATGGGTTGTGTTATCGTTGTTCCACCTAATCCATTTATTGACGTCACTGGGCTGCTGTGTACAGGAAGACCTAAATTCTTGCAGCACTTCAATGTAACGTAATGTTTCTGTGATCCTGGATCCAGCAGACATCTCAAAACCTTGTCCTTGCCGTTACGCCCACTAGCGAGTACCTGAGCAGTGGCGAGAATTTCCGTCAAGGGTGATGTAGTCTGTCCCGATGCCGAATGAGTACATACAGAGGCACCGTTGTCCTTTACGGATGAACTTGTGCTAGCTTCACTATCATCCTTAGATGAAGACTTGGACTCGTTGTTATTCATTGCAGGTTTTGAGTTTTCGAAGTGTAACGTTGTATGATGTTTGCCTTTACATTTACGACAAGTTTTCTTCGAGGAACATTTCGATGCAGTATGATGCGTGTTCAGACAATTAGTGCACGCGTGAGTTTCCTTAACGAAATTAAATTTTTCGTTAGGCGTGAGTTTCATGAAATTATTGCAATTATAAAGTTGCGAGTGATCATTACTCTTGCACATAGCACATGAACTTCCGTTGTCATGCCCTTGCGTGCTAACATACGCTTGGGGCGTGCGAGGGAGGGGAGCTCGCACGCTGCTAGTGTTGGCAGCGGAGCCGCTTTCAGCCTTAATTGGCGTTCGTTGCGATGTCCGATATAAAATCTTCACTTGTTCCCTAACGAAACAAATGAATTCGTCATATGTAGGCATTGTAGAAGAATTCCGAATAGACATCTCGAAATTCTTTGTGGTATCTGAATCTAATAACTTAAGACCCAGGTGAATGAAAATAAAGTCACTTAAGTTTTCGAGCTTGAGTTGTCTTATTGCTGAAATAGTAGCAGCAAACGAATCAATTATTTTTTCTAAATTAGATGCCGAAGGACCGTTGATGTTGACAGGTTTCATCGAAAACAGCTGGTTTAAATATGACGTAGCTAATGCGCGTTTATCATCATATTTCGCGATCAATGCTTCCCAAACTGTGTTGTAATTTTCTGCGGCAGGTATAACTCCCGCACAGATCGACTTTGCCTTTCCTGTCAAATGACTAAACAAATAATGAACACGCTCAGAATCCGTAAGTTTTTTATTCTCATGTATGACACGCTTAAATGTTTCATAGAAGAATGGGAAGTTTTGAATATCTCCATCGAAAGAAGGAAGTTCAATCCGAGGGATTTTAATGGAGTCGTCCTTACATGAATGGCTCGAATCCCTGGATGTCGAAGGGCTCGGAGCAGGTGCATCAATTTTTGAAATTTGACATTTGATTACGCAGTAGAGATCTTCAAACGCATTCATTGCGTTGTAGTTGACGATGTACTCCGGGTCCAACTCCAAGTTCAGAAGATTGACTTCATCCATCAACTCTATAAATTCTTTTCTCAGTTGATCGACCAATCGAGCTTGCGCGATGAACTGCGAGAAAGCCTTCTTGTCACTGCTTAACTTTGGAATCATGTCATAAATATTTTGTAAACGCATGAAACATTGAGCACGTTTTGCTTCCGCGAGCTTAAGTCGCGTTGCCATGGTTACCTAGTTATTACTATGACAGCACGAAAAAATATGAACAATTTGTGCTAAGATGCACAAATAATTATAAATTATATTCAACTTGTATAATACCTTAATGCAAGTCGAAGGAAAATGAAGTAAATACGAACGTTACGCTTGTATAATACCTTAATACAAGTGTAACCTTCGCAATAGGTTAATTACAGTTTATGAAAAACTGAGGCTTTTAGAAATAATTTACCCGTAGCTTTCAGTTTAGTAGAGTGTATTTAGTAACTTAAAATACACTGAAATTATATACTTAACGAATATGGTGTGCAAAAATGTTCCGTGAAAATTATGTCACAATATGACAGTTACAAAATACGAAATTTATTTGTAACGCATTTATAAGGTAGCGTGATGAATAATCCCACACGCTACGCGTAAATGAAATATGAAATAAAAATAACAGACAATAAAAATAAATTAGTTTACTGACCGTACTTTGAAATAGAATTATGACGGGAACATTTTTTTGAAAATTAAGAAACCGAAAGGAAATCCGAAATTATATTTTGTACCTACGCGATTCAGTGAGCAACAAGGTTATTATGTAATATTTTTAAAGGTAAATTTGGAAACCGGTTCAAAGGCCAAAAAATGGGGATGCGGAAAAAACTTACATGCACTGGTTCTGCGTTTTCCTCCTTATAGAGTCTCCAGTCTCCACTGATTCGGCGGCACTTTATTTTGTTGTATGTATACTTAATTATAGGGATCCCTTTGGTTTCATTTTCTTCAACACACAATATATCGAATCGAGTTTTATTTTACATGTATTGATGTGACATGTGACATTTTTTCTCTTTTTATTATCGCCTTGCCGTCTATATTGAAAACCCGACAAGGAGGTCAGAATTCATAGGTTAAGTATTTAATACGTGGCGCAAACACGCACAAATACATAACTGTGCGTTTGAATTGTGGCCGTATCCACCCTATTCGCCTGACTTGGCCCCTTCTGATTATCATCTTTTCATGAACCTAAAAAAACACTTGGCACGACGGAAATTTTCGACGGATATTAAGGTACAAGAAGCTGTGACCTGAATATTTCGATCACCTTGAAGATTCATTTTTTTTTACAAGGAATAATGATGTTAGAAGCAAGGTGGCAAACGTGTATAGATAGTTTTGGAGACTATGTTGAGAAATAAAATTGTTATAAAAACACAAGTCTTTATTTTAAAGGTTAGGCTCAAAACTTTTCAATTCACCCTCGTATTAATATAAAGTCAGTATTCGTGTTAACATTATCTACGGACTAATAAAAAGTTAAACTCCGCGAAATCAGGAATGATTTATTGTTGCCTTTCTGAGAAGAGATATTGGTATTGTTACATGGCGAGTTTCATTTAAACCTGTCTCGGATTCACTAAACAACTCCAAAAGTGTCGTTTTTTTCTAACAAAGCACAGGGCATCTTACGATTTCATGCGAAAACAACTTACCGCTCGCTAAGCTCACGTATTTTCAACGTATTGAGTTTTACAGTTTATGTAAAAGTATCGATTACCTATTATGAACCAATTCAATACAATTATGTTTACATACGACAGAGGAACTGCGCCTAATTTGTGGATAACAAAGTGAACCCATGTCTTTTGGTCAATTAACCCTAATTATGTTTAAAAAACAATTTCAATTGTGCAAGCACGTTTGCGTATATGCCCGCGTATTGCATCCGCGTTATCTGTCTGTGATCTGATAATCAAATATATACGAGAACGGTATACCTATTTAGTGGATTCGAGAAGGTATTTTGCTCTTAAGAGGGAAGTTATTTTGCTCTTAAGAGGGAAGTATGGCACATGATCGTCCATACAAAAAGAAAAAACGTTTTTCCACTTCTAATTATCTTCCATTTTCCATGATTTTCAGTAAGTTATTGACACAATGAAAAACTAGGTTTATAGGTTTTCCTTTATTCAAAATCCGCAATACAATTTTTTTTAATAGCATTATTATAAACCTGGAATAATAATATTAGGTATGCTGAAACGATCGACATCAAAATCAAAGTGATATGTTAAGATTTAGTTAGTGAAAACCGTTTTCTCCCGAAATGGAAATTATATGAAAAAAGTACCTTTTGTCAGTAACTATACTTCCCTCTTAATGTGAGAACGTGATGAGCAGTTTAAATTGCCTACCACCCTTATTAATATTGATGCAATACAAAGGGCAATAAACGCCAGTGTCATGCAATTAACCAAATATGTACCAAAACCATTTAAGCCCTCAAAATTGAAAATATTTAGATGGTTATTCTGTTCAACTCAATTTGTATAGAATAAACGTCAAAGCATCAAGACTCAAAGGATTTAAATACACATTCACAAATATTAAATAAAGTATTACGTCAATACTCTCACTCACAGACAAGACATCCTCTAGACTGAGCATAGTAACGCTACCCCCTCTGCCACTTATACGGTAGTTTTACTCCATCTTCGAGTCAATCCCGTGCCGCGATTGGTCCGTGTCTTTGAACGGACCAATCACGGCACGGGATTCGCTCACCTCGTCCCCCCGCACCCCCGTATTTTTGGCAGCATCGGTTTCATGAAATAATTGCTCTAAACTCCGTCTAGAGGATTCCTAGTCTATGCTCTCACTACATTGCTCAGTTCTGCACATAACTCACTGGTTAAGCGTTCATATCGGTGACAAACAGTACGTCCCTGTCTTTGAGGCCCACCTCGGCGAGGTTGGAGAGGCCCTTCGGTATGGTGCGCTTTGGGAAGTTAGTCGTAATCTCAAACTCTTCTGGGGACTGTGGGTGGCTGAATACAAAGTCGTATAAGTCCTGAAACAAGTAACATTAAGAATGATAACAGGGCTAAACACATTAGGAAAAACTGGGGTCTTATTGGAGGACATAAAAAGTCAACGATTTGGATTTGCTGGGACATCAGTTAGCCGCGACCATGACCAGTGAAACCTGTGTCGAAACGTCGGTAAATAAAGGTATGTGAATAAATTTCGCGTTAGACCCGTCTATAAATGTGAGTTAATATGTGTTCAAAACGCGAAAGTTTTAAATATTATATTATCTAAGATTTTCATCATACAAGTTTTAAGAAGTGAAAGGTTTTAAAATGTTAAAAGCCTTTTTATTAATTTGCAATGTACCTATGTACTATGTTTGTACAGGTCAAATCTTGCAAGTTATATTTGACCCACTTCCCGACTTTCAATGAAGCTGAAAATTTGCAAACATAGTCGGGTGACAATGCAATATTATGGTACCATGGAGCTGATCTGATGATGGAGACTAGAGGTGGCCATAGGAATTCTGTGATAATAATAATAATATATTCTGTGATAATTTGTTTATAAGGATAATGTAAGAAAATAAAGCTTTAAAGTCCATTTATATAATGATGTCCACAGAAAGGTTTTAAGCGCAAGCATATCTTATACGGAATATGGCAAAAGGCTATGCATAGGATTGACAGAGAAACCTATACTGCCGTCGTCTGTAAGATCGATTAGCCAATCCCAGTAGGTACTAATGTTCCTTATAAGATTGATATTCATACATGATGGAAAAATGCTACTTTTTCTACTCGTCGACTGCAATGCTTGAATTAAGACTTCGTATACCAAAGTGAAATCGCATACTTTTTTCACTATGGGACCCATAGTGGACCCGGGGATATTCATTTCGATACAGTTTAGTCAACTATAATGAAATTGACCAATCGAAAGCGCGGAGCAAGTACCAGGGCCTCATGAGTTACGAGGTGTCGTTGACCAACCTGCCGGGGGCGCGGGGCGCGGGGCCGGGCCGCGTACGAGTATGAGGTATCGCGGCTGCTCGCGCATCTTAGCTGTATACTTTTGGTTTTTTTACCTACATATATGATTCTTCTACTAGTTTTAAGTATTTTTTCGTTGACTCGTAGAAAAAGTATTGTATACAATAGTGATATAATCAAGCTTTTCAATCTCGTACCTTACTTAGGCAACTCAGAAAGCTTCGTTGCCTAAACACGGTACTCTATAGTGTTGAGTCGCTCACTCGTGAGGCACCTCATTTCTACCACTCATTTTGTTAATTTGTCGCAGTACTTCGTACCGCAAAAATGTCTTACTTCACTCCTCTATTCATTTTACTTGATTCTAAAATTATCTTTCTCCTAAAAGTTCTATTCTTAACCTCCAGAATTGCACTCCAATTAAATGTTACTATTTATTTATTTATAAAGGAAGTGATGAATACATAAATATGTATATACATTAAATATTTTTGTCGCCGTTGGAATTAATGGAATAGTCGACGCTGAAAATATGCTAGTACCTCACCTCATTTGAAGTAAGACATTGTAACACCTCATTTTAGAAAATGAGGTACTCATACAAACTCATTTTAAATTGATGTCCTACCCATCACTAGTACTCTACTGAAAAGCTCTCCATTATATCACGATTGTATAAAATACTATTTCCTGTTCTCTCGTCGCCGATCGAAATCTTTTCGATATTAGAATATCGGCCGCTCAAGTATTTCCGGTGCTTCGTGTAGTGTAGTGTAGTGTAGTGTAGTGTAGTGTGGGGTAGGCGTTACCTGCGTGGTGGTGTCGGTGCTGAAGCGGCGGGTGAGGCGCTGGCCGCCGGGCAGCCGGATGAGCAGCACCACGGCACTCGCGCCCGGCGCCGGCTCTGTAGTGTAGTGTAGTGTAGGGTGGTGTATAGTAGGCTAGGTGTTACCTGCGTGGTGGTGTCGGTGCTGAAGCGGCGGGTGAGGCGCTGGCCGCCGGGCAGCCGGATGAGCAGCACCACGGCGCTCGCGCCCGGCGCCGGCTCTGTAGTGTAGTGTAGTGTAGTGTAGTGTAGGGTGGTGTAGAGTAGGCTAGGTATTACCTTCGTGGTGGTGTCGGTGCTGAAGCGGCGGGTGAGGCGCTGGCCGCCGGGCAGCCGGATGAGCAGCACCACGGCGCTCGCGCCCGGCGCCGGCTCTGTAGTGTAGTGTAGTGTAGGGTGGTGTAGAGTAGGCTAGGTGTTACCTGCGTGGTGGTGTCGGTGCTGAAGCGGCGGGTGAGGCGCTGGCCGCCGGGCAGCCGGATGAGCAGCACTAACGGCGCTCGCGCCCGGCGCCGGCTCTGTAGTGTAGTGTAGTGTAGTGTAGTGTAGGGTGGTGTAGAGTAGGCTAGGTGTTACCTGCGTGGTGGTGTCGGTGCTGAAGCGGCGGGTGAGGCGCTGGCCGCCGGGCAGCCGGATGAGCAGCACCACGGCGCTCGCGCCCGGCGCCGGCTCTGTAGTGTAGTGTAGTGTAGTGTAGTGTAGGGTGGTGTAGAGTAGGCTAGGTGTTACCTGCGTGGTGGCGTCGGTGCTGAAGCGGCGGGTGAGGCGCTGGCCGCCGGGCAGCCGGATGAGCAGCACCATGGCACTCGCGCCCGGCGCCGGCTCTGTAGTGTAGTGTAGTGTAGTGTAGTGTAGGGTGGTGTAGAGTAGGCTAGGTGTTACCTGCGTGGTGGTGTCGGTGCTGAAGCGGCGGGTGAGGCGCTGGCCGCCGGGCAGCTGGATGAGTAGCACCACGGCGCTCGCGCCCGGCGCCGGCTCTGTAGTGTAGTGTAGTGTAGTGTAGGGTGGTGTAGAGTAGGCTACGTGTTACCTGCGTGGTGATGTCGGTGCTGAAGCGGCGGGTGAGGCGCTGGCCGCCGGGCAGCCGGATGAGCAGCACCACGGCGCTCGCGCCCGGCGCCGGCTCTGTAGTGTAGTGTAGTGTAGTGTAGGGTAGTGTAGAGTAGGCTAGGTGTTACCTGCGTGGTGGTGTCGGTGCTGAAGCGGAGGGTGAGGCGCTGGCCGCCGGGCAGCCGGATGAGCAGCACCACGGCGCTCGCGCCCGGCGCCGGCTCTGTAGTGTAGTGTAGTGTAGGGTAGTGTAGAGTAGGCTAGGTGTTACCTGCGTGGTGGTGTCGGTGCTGAAGCGGCGGGTGAGGCGCTGGCCGCCGGGCAGCCGGATGAGCAGCACCACGGCGCTCGCGCCCGGCGCCGGCTCTGTAGTGTAGTGTAGTGTAGTGTAGGGTAGTGTAGAGTAGGCTAGGTGTTACCTGCGTGGTGGTGTCGGTGCTGAAGCGGCGGGTGAGGCGCTGGCCGCCGGGCAGCCGGATGAGCAGCACCACGGCGCTCGCGCCCGGCGCCGGCTCTGTAGTGTAGTGTAGGGTGGTGTAGAGTAGGCTAGGTGTTACCTTCGTGGTGGTGTCGGTGCTGAAGCGGCGGGTGAGGCGCTGGCCGCCGGGCAGCCGGATGAGCAGCACCACGGCGCTCGCGCCCGGCGCCGGCTCTGTAGTGTAGTGTAGTGTAGGGTGGTGTAGAGTAGGCTAGGTGTTACCTGCGTGGTGGTGTCGGTGCTGAAGCGGCGGGTGAGGCGCTGGCCGCCGGGCAGCCGGATGAGCAGCACCACGGCGCTCGCGCCCGGCGCCGGCTCTGTAGTGTAGTGTAGTGTAGTGTAGGGTAGTGTAGAGTAGGCTAGGTGTTACCTGCGTGGTGGTGTCGGTGCTGAAGCGGCGGGTGAGGCGCTGGCCGCCGGGCAGCCGGATGAGCAGCACCACGGCGCTCGCGCCCGGCGCCGGCTCTGTAGTGTAGTGTAGTGTAGTGTAGGGTGGTGTAGAGTAGGCTACGTGTTACCTGCGTGGTGGTGTCGGTGCTGAAGCGGCGGGTGAGGCGCTGGCCGCTGGGCAGCCGGATGAGCATCACCACGGCACTCGCGCCCGGCGCCGGCTCTGTAGTGTAGTGTAGTGTAGTGTAGGGTGGTGTAGAGTAGGCTAGGTGTTACCTGCGTGGTGGTGTCGGTGCTGAAGCGGCGGGTGAGGCGCTGGCCGCCGGGCAGCCGGATGAGCAGCACCACGGCACTCGCGCCCGGCGCCGGCTCTGTAGTGTAGTGTAGTGTAGTGTAGTGTAGTGTAGGGTGGTGTAGAGTAGGCTAGGTGTTACCTGCGTGGTGGTGTCGGTGCTGAAGCGGCGGGTGAGGCGCTGGCCGCCGGGCAGCCGGATGAGCAGCACCACGGCACTCGCGCCCGGCGCCGGCTCTGTAGTGTAGTGTAGTGTAGGGTGGTGTATAGTAGGCTAGGTGTTACCTGCGTGGTGGTGTCGGTGCTGAAGCGGCGGGTGAGGCGCTGGCCGCCGGGCAGCCGGATGAGCAGCACCACGGCGCTCGCGCCCGGCGCCGGCTCTGTAGTGTAGTGTAGTGTAGTGTAGTGTAGTGTAGTGTAGGGTGGTGTAGAGTAGGCTAGGTATTACCTTCGTGGTGGTGTCGGTGCTGAAGCGGCGGGTGAGGCGCTGGCCGCCGGGCAGCCGGATGAGCAGCACCACGGCGCTCGCGCCCGGCGCCGGCTCTGTAGTGTAGTGTAGTGTAGGGTGGTGTAGAGTAGGCTAGGTGTTACCTGCGTGGTGGTGTCGGTGCTGAAGCGGCGGGTGAGGCGCTGGCCGCCGGGCAGCCGGATGAGCAGCACTAACGGCGCTCGCGCCCGGCGCCGGCTCTGTAGTGTAGTGTAGTGTAGTGTAGTGTAGGGTGGTGTAGAGTAGGCTAGGTGTTACCTGCGTGGTGGTGTCGGTGCTGAAGCGGCGGGTGAGGCGCTGGCCGCCGGGCAGCCGGATGAGCAGCACCACGGCGCTCGCGCCCGGCGCCGGCTCTGTAGTGTAGTGTAGTGTAGTGTAGTGTAGGGTGGTGTAGAGTAGGCTAGGTGTTACCTGCGTGGTGGCGTCGGTGCTGAAGCGGCGGGTGAGGCGCTGGCCGCCGGGCAGCCGGATGAGCAGCACCATGGCACTCGCGCCCGGCGCCGGCTCTGTAGTGTAGTGTAGTGTAGTGTAGTGTAGGGTGGTGTAGAGTAGGCTAGGTGTTACCTGCGTGGTGGTGTCGGTGCTGAAGCGGCGGGTGAGGCGCTGGCCGCCGGGCAGCTGGATGAGTAGCACCACGGCGCTCGCGCCCGGCGCCGGCTCTGTAGTGTAGTGTAGTGTAGTGTAGGGTGGTGTAGAGTAGGCTACGTGTTACCTGCGTGGTGATGTCGGTGCTGAAGCGGCGGGTGAGGCGCTGGCCGCCGGGCAGCCGGATGAGCAGCACCACGGCGCTCGCGCCCGGCGCCGGCTCTGTAGTGTAGTGTAGTGTAGTGTAGGGTAGTGTAGAGTAGGCTAGGTGTTACCTGCGTGGTGGTGTCGGTGCTGAAGCGGAGGGTGAGGCGCTGGCCGCCGGGCAGCCGGATGAGCAGCACCACGGCGCTCGCGCCCGGCGCCGGCTCTGTAGTGTAGTGTAGTGTAGGGTAGTGTAGAGTAGGCTAGGTGTTACCTGCGTGGTGGTGTCGGTGCTGAAGCGGCGGGTGAGGCGCTGGCCGCCGGGCAGCCGGATGAGCAGCACCACGGCGCTCGCGCCCGGCGCCGGCTCTGTAGTGTAGTGTAGTGTAGTGTAGGGTAGTGTAGAGTAGGCTAGGTGTTACCTGCGTGGTGGTGTCGGTGCTGAAGCGGCGGGTGAGGCGCTGGCCGCCGGGCAGCCGGATGAGCAGCACCACGGCGCTCGCGCCCGGCGCCGGCTCTGTAGTGTAGTGTAGGGTGGTGTAGAGTAGGCTAGGTGTTACCTTCGTGGTGGTGTCGGTGCTGAAGCGGCGGGTGAGGCGCTGGCCGCCGGGCAGCCGGATGAGCAGCACACCACGGCGCTCGCGCCCGGCGCCGGCTCTGTAGTGTAGTGTAGTGTAGGGTGGTGTAGAGTAGGCTAGGTGTTACCTGCGTGGTGGTGTCGGTGCTGAAGCGGCGGGTGAGGCGCTGGCCGCCGGGCAGCCGGATGAGCAGCACCACGGCGCTCGCGCCCGGCGCCGGCTCTGTAGTGTAGTGTAGTGTAGTGTAGGGTAGTGTAGAGTAGGCTAGGTGTTACCTGCGTGGTGGTGTCGGTGCTGAAGCGGCGGGTGAGGCGCTGGCCGCCGGGCAGCCGGATGAGCAGCACCACGGCGCTCGCGCCCGGCGCCGGCTCTGTAGTGTAGTGTAGTGTAGTGTAGGGTGGTGTAGAGTAGGCTACGTGTTACCTGCGTGGTGGTGTCGGTGCTGAAGCGGCGGGTGAGGCGCTGGCCGCTGGGCAGCCGGATGAGCATCACCACGGCACTCGCGCCCGGCGCCGGCTCTGTAGTGTAGTGTAGTGTAGTGTAGGGTGGTGTAGAGTAGGCTAGGTGTTACCTGCGTGGTGGTGTCGGTGCTGAAGCGGCGGGTGAGGCGCTGGCCGCCGGGCAGCCGGATGAGCAGCACCACGGCACTCGCGCCCGGCGCCGGCTCTGTAGTGTAGTGTAGTGTAGTGTAGTGTAGTGTAGGGTGGTGTAGAGTAGGCTAGGTGTTACCTGCGTGGTGGTGTCGGTGCTGAAGCGGCGGGTGAGGCGCTGGCCGCCGGGCAGCCGGATGAGCAGCACCACGGCGCTCGCGCCCGGCGCCGGCTCTGTAGTGTAGTGTAGTGTAGTGTAGTGTAGGGTGGTGTAGAGTAGGCTAGGTGTTACCTGCGTGGTGGTGTCGGTGCTGAAGCGGCGGGTGAGGCGCTGGCCGCCGGGCAGCCGGATGAGCAGCACCACGGCGCTCGCGCCCGGCGCCGGCTCTGTAGTGTAGTGTAGTGTAGTGTAGGGTGGTGTAGAGTAGGCTAGGTGTTACCTGCGTGGTGGTGTCGGTGCTGAAGCGGCGGGTGAGGCGCTGGCCGCCGGGCAGCCGGATGAGCAGCACCACGGCGCTCGCGCCCGGCGCCGGCTCTGTAGTGTAGTGTAGTGTAGGGTAGTGTAGAGTAGGCTAGGTGTTACCTGCGTGGTGGTGTCGGTGCTGAAGCGGCGGGTGAGGCGCTGGCCGCCGGGCAGCCGGATGAGCAGCACCACGGCACTCGCGCCCAGCGCCGGCTCTGTAGTGTAGTGTAGTGTAGTGTAGTGTAGGGTAGTGTAGAGTAGGCTAGGTGTTACCTGCGTGGTGGTGTCGGTGCTGAAGCGGCGGGTGAGGCGCTGGCCGCCGGGCAGCCGGATGAGCAGCACCACGGCGCTCGCGCCCGGCGCCGGCTCTGTAGTGTAGTGTAGTGTAGTGTAGGGTAGTGTAGAGTAGGCTAGGTGTTACCTGCGTGGTGGTGTCGGTGCTGAAGCGGCGGGTGAGGCGCTGGCCGCCGGGCAGCCGGATGAGCAGCACCACGGCGCTCGCGCCCGGCGCCGGCTCTGTAGTGTAGTGTAGTGTAGGGTGGTGTAGAGTAGGCTACGTGTTACCTGCGTGGTGGTGTCGGTGCTGAAGCGGCGGGTGAGGCGCTGGCCGCCGGGCAGCCGGATGAGCATCACCACGGCACTCGCGCCCGGCGCCGGCTCTGTAGTGTAGTGTAGTGTAGTGTAGTGTAGGGTGGTGTAGAGTAGGCTAGGTGTTACCTGCGTGGTGGTGTCGGTGCTGAAGCGGCGGGTGAGGCGCTGGCAGCCGGGCAGCCGGATGAGCAGCACCACGGCACTCGCGCCCGGCGCCGGCTCTGTAGTGTAGTGTAGTGTAGTGTAGTGTAGGGTGGTGTAGAGTAGGCTAGGTGTTACCTGCGTGGTGGTGTCGGTGCTGAAGCGGCGGGTGAGGCGCTGGCCGCCGGGCAGCCGGATGAGCAGCACCACGGCGCTCGCGCCCGGCGCCGGCTCTGTAGTGTAGTGTAGTGTAGTGTAGGGTGGTGTAGAGTAGGCTAGGTGTTACCTGCGTGGTGGTGTCGGTGCTGAAGCGGCGGGTGAGGCGCTGGCCGCCGGGCAGCCGGATGAGCAGCACCACGGCGCTCGCGCCCGGCGCCGGCTCTGTAGTGTAGTGTAGTGTAGGGTGGTGTAGAGTAGGCGACGTGTTACCTGCGTGGTGGTGTCGGTGCTGAAGCGGCGGGTGAGGCGCTGGCCGCCGGGCAGCCGGATGAGCATCACCACGGCACTCGCGCCCGGCGCCGGCTCTGTAGTGTAGTGTAGTGTAGTGTAGGGTGGTGTAGAGTAGGCTAGGTGTTACCTGCGTGGTGGTGTCGGTGCTGAAGCGGCGGGTGAGGCGCTGGCCGCCGGGCAGCCGGATGAGCAGCACCACGGCACCCGCGCCCGGCGCCGGCTCTGTAGTGTAGTGTAGTGTAGTGTAGTGTAGGGTGGTGTAGAGTAGGCTAGGTGTTACCTGCGTGGTGGTGTCGGTGCTGAAGCGGCGGGTGAGGCGCTGGCCGCCGGGCAGCCGGATGAGCAGCACCACGGCACTCGCGCCCGGCGCCGGCTCTGTAGTGTAGTGTAGTGTAGTGTAGGGTGGTGTAGAGTAGGCTAGGTGTTACCTGCGTGGTGGTGTCGGTGCTGAAGCGGCGGGTGAGGCGCTGGCCGCCGGGCAGCCGGATGAGCAGCACCACGGCGCTCGCGCCCGGCGCCGGCTCTGTAGTGTAGTGTAGTGTAGGGTAGTGTAGAGTAGGCTAGGTGTTACCTGCGTGGTGGTGTCGGTGCTGAAGCGGCGGGTGAGGCGCTGGCCGCCGGGCAGCCGGATGAGCAGCACCACGGCGCTCGCGCCCGGCGCCGGCTCTGTAGTGTAGTGTAGTGTAGTGTAGGGTGGTGTAGAGTAGGCTACGTGTTACCTGCGTGGTGGTGTCGGTGCTGAAGCGGCGGGTGAGGCGCTGGCCGCCGGGCAGCCGGATGAGCATCACCACGGCACTCGCGCCCGGCGCCGGCTCTGTAGTGTAGTGTAGTGTAGTGTAGTGTAGGGTGGTGTAGAGTAGGCTAGGTGTTACCTGCGTGGTGGTGTCGGTGCTGAAGCGGCGGGTGAGGCGCTGGCCGCCGGGCAGCCGGATGAGCAGCACCACGGCACTCGCGCCCGGCGCCGGCTCTGTAGTGTAGTGTAGTGTAGTGTAGGGTGGTGTAGAGTAGGCTAGGTGTTACCTGCGTGGTGGTGTCGGTGCTGAAGCGGCGGGTGAGGCGCTGGCCGCCGGGCAGCCGGATGAGCAGCACCACGGCGCTCGCGCCCGGCGCCGGCTCTGTAGTGTAGTGTAGTGTAGTGTAGTGTAGTGTAGGGTGGTGTAGAGTAGGCTAGGTGTTACCTGCGTGGTGGTGTCGGTGCTGAAGCGGCGGGTGAGGCGCTGGCCGCCGGGCAGCCGGATGAGCAGCACCACGGCGCTCGCGACCGGCGCCGGCTCTGTAGTGTAGTGTAGTGTAGTGTAGTGTAGGGTGGTGTAGAGTAGGCTAGGTGTTACCTGCGTGGTGGTGTCGGTGCTGAAGCGGCGGGTGAGGCGCTGGCCGCCGGGCAGCCGGATGAGCAGCACCACGGCGCTCGCGCCCGGCGCCGGCTCGGGCCGCAGCCGCGCCGACAGCGCCACGCGCGCCTCCGACACCTGACCATCGATACCACATCATCAAACTATCAAAACCATACATTCCTAACGAGGAAAATTTTTAAATTAAGGGCCACCCCACATCTAGCGTCTTTCGAGCGTCGGCGTCTCGTCGGCGTCTACAACTCTATGGCCCTGCTCTATGGCTGCGCAGCGACGTCATTTTCCATAGCGCTGACCGACGCCGACGCTCGAAAGACGCCAGATGTGGGGTGGCCCTAAAGGAAGACAAGAGAAATTCACCGTTTCAACCGAGATTCGGACTTAAGAGCTGTCGGAATTAGAAGTTAAAATGTCAAAAACAAAATTTTACGATAAATCCGTTTTAAACCGAATTTTCATTGCTAATAAATAAACCACCACCGTAACTCCGAAATTAAAGTATTGTAAAATTTTGTTTGCATTATATACGATTTTTGTTGTATTTATACTTATAGGTGCATATTTACTGCTGCTTAATCTACTGATTAATGTTAAAGAATGACCGTTTGTTTCTCAATTGATAAATAAAAAAATAAACAATAATCTCCACCCACAGACTACAGTGTAAGAAATTTCTTTCTTACACTGTAGTCTGTGGGTGGAGATTACTTACTTACGTAAGTAGTATTGTCCACGTATTACATACCTCTTGCTTCCTATTCTCCTCCTGTTCCCGCAGCCTGTTTTCTTCGGCCTCGCGTTGGGCTAGCGCCGAGCGCTCGGCCTCGCGCCGCCGCTCCTTCTCCTGGTCGGCGGCTAGCGACTCCGCGTAGGCCTCGTCTTGTGACGCTCGTAGACGCTGCGTCACTTCGCGTTCAACCCTGATAAAGAAAAATAACATTTAGAATATATAATAAAGGTATCTTAGAGAGCATCTGGGGCGGATTTACAGGTAGGCAAGACCTTTCTAAAGCATAAATGCACTTGTGTATGATGCGAAAGGACGTGTCCTGACTGAATGATAGGGAGTCGTGACACACTCCTCCTGAGTCCCAGACGTATAAAGGCTTTATTCCAAAATTTAATTTTAACTTTGCGCCAAATTCAAAACGAAACTAAACTATTCTGGGCCTAAGGAAGATAAACAAAAGCGCACACCACACAGAACAACTGACCTGTCAGCCCTCGCTGCCACGAGATGCAGCTCATTGTCAGCCACGACACGCTGCAGCCGCTGCAGCAGCTGCTGCGGGCTGCACGCCCCCTCGCTCCTCGCCACCACGGTCATGCGATGGTCCCGCACGCACACCACGCACAGCAGCGGGTAGCGCCGTCCGCCTACGGACTGCGCCACGCGCCAGCCTTCGGCCGTGTCGATGGAGCACCCCCAGAAGAGAGCGTGCGTGTTTATGTACGATATCACATCTGGGTCTGATAGGGTAGTTCTGTAAATAAGGAAGTAGCTTGTGAGTAACAATTGGGTGAATGAAGCAATAAACTTTTTAATTTATTTCTTAATAATAAATCACGTAATCGGTAGCACGTTGCGCGCGCTGGCAGTCAATGTGTTAATGCAGTCTAATTTGATATGTAAGTCTCAAAACCCTTGTGGCCGAATTTTTTGCAGATCGTATACATATGTATCAGTTGGAGAAAATTTAGAATAATTGCATGAAAAGTCTGGCCACATACATGAATATATTTGTGTTCAATATACCTACATATTTCCATAACATGGTAAATGAAAGTGATACACTCATACTACAATTATAGATAACAAACCAGAATGTAAATTGCTGCCTGCTGGCATACCAACAATTAATAGTAATATCAGAACTATGAAAAATCCCAAAGCCATTTGTGAATGACACGTGAATATGGTATTATATTACTTATTAACTACAGCTACAGAGAGACATTTGCCTACTGATACAAGGCATTCCAAAACATTAAACAGTCACAACACTCACAATACACGTTTTATGACAATTATCGTAGAAACCTTGTTACCGAGTATTAACTATATTGAGTTTATTCCTCAAAAATTCATCATTTAAAAGGGGACTTAAAAAAGACACCATAGTAGCAAGCTACATTAAACTGTTGTTTGACCGAAATGAAGAGTTTGGTTACGATAACATAATTCAAATTAATGATAAAATCTAAATACACTTACCTGCAGAAGTTCTGTGTTTCCGCAGCAGCATCGGAATGCAGGTAAACTACAAGGAAAAGAAGCTCTTTCTTGGCATCATTGAGCGCCTGCGCGTATGTGCCCTGGTAGAACACCGGATGCTGGTTGTACTTGGATGTGTAGCCGTTGATGAAGCCTACCACATCACCAAGGGGGTCTGTCACCACTAGAAGCAAAGAAAAGTATGTGGATCAATCTACTATTTCTTGTTGTTATTCTGTCCCATCAGCGAGGCGACAATAGTAGCATAGATTGTTAGAAGAACTGCTGCACCATGTTCTACTAACATGCTCAGTACATGCCCCATTATGGAAAGGTCTTATAACTACCATAAAATGCAAGTTGGTTCATTTAAATACGAAAAACCTAGAATTTTAAGAGTGACTCAGGAGACCGTAACCATAGCAACGTGTGACAAGAAAAAGTTGATTAACCCTCATGCATGATTTTCTATCTATCTTGAAAGGCAAAAGTAAATGTGTCATGAAATTATTAATTTATCATGGCGTTATTGGCTACAAACCTCAATAATTTGTCTATATGTTTAATGTTGAAACTTATGTATTTGTAAGAACCAGATCAAACATAATTTTAACTAATTGAGCCTTGTTAACTTTTATGAATAAGGGGGTTAGTTTATTTAAAATACTTAAGGCATTAGCTTGTTCTGTTTGTTTTGTATTCAGTGTTGCAGTTCTATTGTATTGAAATATACAGCATTTCCATAGAATGAAACTCCATATAAGAATATGTATGCTGTCAATAGTGACTCAATAATAAATCAAAAGTAAGCTCTACATATATTCAGCACTAATACTTCAAACTAATGAAAGTACTTTTATTGCAATTTATATACTAAAAACATCCATTTCAGATTTATAGTGGAAAACTATTAACCCCCTTATTCATAAAACTTACGGAACTGATTTAGTTAATTTATGTTTTATCCATTTCTTACAAATACATAAGTCAAAATGCCAGATAAAGACAAATGATTCATAGCTAATTCAGGCCAGTAACACGTTTATGAATAACGCCATAAGTATACAAATTAAAATATTTAATATTTAGCACAATATGGTGAAGATTAAATATTTTATTCCTGAATTATTAAAGCATAATAAAATGTAATTATTAAAATACATAACATACAACACTATGCTTCTTAGAAACTGATCAGTATGCTAATTTAAGATGACTCTATTACTGCTACAAAATATACAAAGAATAATTATTTCTCCGAAAACGTAAAATTATTTAATGTTAGTGTCGAGCGTAGACTGTAGCTTTTTTTCTTTATATTTGTTCTCCGAAGTGAAGAAACGCAAGTCAGGAACGCGCCGGCCGCTATGTTGCCCAGAAGTCCGCTTTACCTCCAATTTACCACCAATTACCGGGATGTGTTTGTGTCAAATAAAAACACATATTTAACTTTAATAATACTGGAGAGTGTTCAAGCAAAGTGCTTGGGTGGGTGAGTAAAACTCTCTGAATAAGCAACCAAGATCGGGGTTTATATAGGCAGAATATCCCGTCGTAGGTACTTTTCCAGCAACTAGGGAGTGTTACATGGAGAGTCAGTTTTATTTATTTCGACCAATCACCTTAATCTAATACATTTTATTAAATACAGTGATACAAGACTTAAAACTAGGCACATAACATTCCACACAATACATTAACATGATATAAACGGTAAAAAACACATAAAAGTAATGTAGCTGACGATTGCAGCCACAGGTGGAGAGGAGCGAAATAAGAACAACTAGGGATACTTTTTGACGTAAGTGTTAGAGCGCATGGACATGCGTGTATCGCTCGGAAGCGTATAGGGAACTGACGTTGATTGGTCGATAGCCGAGGCTCGTTGCACACATATGCATGCTCTCGCGCACACTTTATTAACACATAGAAAACAGCAGTGGTAAGCAAGGTAAGTACCTACATATTATTTTTATAATATTTAACTAAAATGTATATTAATTACTAAGTTTTATGTTTCAGGTTACTCATTTCAGGTCCAGTACATTGCGTCGTCTACATTCTCGGCCCCATTGTCCGTCAAGGACAATCATCATCAGCTGTGGGGAGCAACGCTAAACGCGCCACTGGTCTGGTAAGCATTCCGGATTGTGTTTTTACATCGACAATTCGAATGCGCCCATCGGCGCCAGCGTGAACTTCATGGACCCGTCCTTTGGGCCAGACATTTCTAGGCATCGCTGGGTCTACGATTACCACGACATCGCCCTTTTTTAGCTGTTTGCCCTCTTGGCACCATTTTTGTCGTGGTAGAAGGTTTGGTAGTACCTCGCGCATCCAACGCCGCCAGAATGCATCGGTAAGTCTTTGTGCTATTCTCCACATTTTCTTCCGGAACAGGTCAGTATCATCAAATACTCCAGGAACTGGGAGGTTCGAAGAGGAGCCTATGAGGAAGTGGTTTGGTGTCAAACTTTCTGGGTCGCCGTGGTCTGTCGATACGTAGCTAAGCGGACGACTATTTACAATATTTTCCACCTCTGCCAACAATGTGATCAAAACCTCTTCGCGTGGGGCTCGTTCCTTTAAGATCACTTTCAGGGATGTCTTGACGCTTCTAATTAATCGCTCCCAGGAGCCGCCCATGTGTGGACTCGCCGGTGATATGAAGCGCCATTCAAGTTCATGTGTAGTCAGTAGGTCCCTGACGCTAGCTTGGTCGTTTATCTCTTTAAACGATCTCCTCAGTTCGGCATCGGCGCCTCTGAAGTTGGTACCGTGGTCTGAGTACATTCTGTACGGCCAGCCTCGTCGTGATGCCATTCGTCTCAAGGCCATGATAAAGGAATCGGCAGACAGCGAGGGTACCAATTCTATATGGATTGCTCGTACTGTCATGCAGGTGAAGAGTACTCCGTACCGCTTCTCGTGACGACGGCCGACTGTCACTTCCATATGCCCAAATAAGTCAACGCCGCAGTGAGTAAACGGGCGTTGATGATGGGCGAGTCGCGCCGCCGGTAAGTCTCCCATCCGTGGGTTACTAGGTCTTGCTTTTTTAATTCGGCAATACAAACATCGTGTCGCGACTGTACGTACCGTAGGGCGTAAATTGACAATCCAATATTTTTGACGAATATCGTTGACTACGGTTTCGTTATTACCGTGCGCAGCCATCTCGTGGTAACGCTTGATTATCAATCTCGTTATATAATCATGCCCGTCAAGTATAACGGGACGTTTCAGGTCGAAATCAACATACGCAGCAGCGTCGATCCTCCCGCCGACGCGTAGCAATCCGTGTTCATCTAATATTGGGGTTAACTTGCGTAAACGGCTGCTTGGTTCGATTGCCTTATTATTTTTCAGTGCATAAATCTCTTCTGGAAACGATTTCATCTGTGAGTAACGCAATAATTCAGTTTCAGCGCGTTGCATCGTGTCGGCATCAATCTGTGCATTACCAGGTCTTCTGCACCTCGTAATAAACAACAAAACGTTTGCCATACATCTCCATAGTCTGGTCCACGAAGAGAATTTATTCAAATCAGGAACAACAGGTAAGTCTTCATCCTTTATTTCATATAGCGTGTTTACTTGTAACAGCTGATCTTTGTTTATGTTTTGTTTTGCAGCGTCATACTTCGGCCAGGTGTTTCGCGGCGAGTACAGGAATTCAGGGCCGCGGAGCCAGTCGCAGTCGTTATTCAACTCGTAAGTATTTAATTTTGTCGCTTTGTCAGCTATATTCAAGTCGGTAGGTATATAATTCCATTCACAGGATTGAGATAATTCATCAATTTCGCCAAGTCTATTAGCGATAAAAACTTTATAGTTGCGCGTGTCGTTTTTTATTTGATGTAAAACGATTAAGGAATCGGTCCAGAAGTATCGTGTGCAGGCGGTCAACCTGTGTTCGCGCGCTATTGTGTCAGCGAGTCTGCAGGCGATAACAGCTGATTCCATCTCAAGTTTAGGTATAGTTATATATTTCTTCACAGGTGACGAACGACACTTACTCGCGATGAATGAAACTTGTACTTCATTGATGTTATGTACTTTACGCCAATAAGCGACGGCAGCGTATGCAGTGGGAGCAGCATCGCAAAAGATGTGAAGTTCGAGTTCTATAGTCGTCTCATTCTGGCGCAAGGTGTGGCAGCGAGCGTTATCAGTATTATCGCGCTCGCTCATAACTTGTTCGTCGTGAAAATAAAACCTTGGAATGCGCAAATCTTTCAAAGTTTGTAATTCCGTTATCCAGTTGCGAAATACTGTATATTCATTCGTAGGAATCTCATCGTCCCATTTAGTATCCGTTCTCCAGATATTTCGTAGCATTATTTTTGCTTTAACAGTAAATGGCGCAAGAAAGCCAAAAATGTCAAATATTGACATATAGATGCGCAGGAGTTCCCGCTTCGTAGGTTTTCTTTGCAGGTTAATTATCTCCGTCGGAATGCGTTTAAGTGATAAATCAAAGCCGAATGTGTCGCTGGCCGGGCACCATAGCAACCCGAGCGTTCTCTCAGGTACGTCGTCGCATCCGGTTTTGAACCTTATTGCCTTATTACTTAAGGTTTCTTTTGGCGTGCATTCCAAGACTTCGGGTTTGTTAGAAATCCAATTTCTTATTTCGAAGCCACCTTGTTTGTGGATTTCGGAAACTTCTGTTATCATCTTGATAGCTAACTGCTCGTTGTCCACACTCTCGATGTAGTCGTCCATATAATGTGACTTCAGGATGGCTTTGACCGCTTCAGGCATTTCGTTTTGGAATCGCATTGCATTTTTATTTTTAATATGTTGTGCAATGAATGGAGAACAATTGGTTCCAAATAACAATGACGTCATAACGTAGGTTTTTAGTTCGCTGTTTGCGTTTTCGCGCCATAAAAATCGTAATGCGTGCTGATCTTCTTTCGTTATCTTGATGCGAAGGAAGAATTCTTTTATATCGCCCATAATTGCAACAGGTTTTTCTCGAAAGCGTAACATGATGCCCAGTAAAGACTGAAGTAGGTCAGGACCCTGGAGTAGGTAGTCGTTCAGGGAGCGACCGGCGGTGGCGGCTGAGGCGTCATGCACAAGTCTCAATTTTTTCTTGTTTTTGTTATCGACTCCGAAATGGGCTAAATAAAATATGCGTTTATGTGGTGCTAACAATTCGTCGTCTGATAATAATCGGGCGTAATAGTTTTCAAGTAGATGATTAATACGCTCCGTATACCTAGAGGCGTATCCTTCATCTGACAACATTCTTCTTTCCACAGCGAGGAATCTCTTGTAAGCATTTGGGTAAGAGTCAGGCAGTATAGCATCGTTTTTCCATGGTAAACTAATTTCATAACTCCCGTTAATTAATTTTGCAGAGTTATCAATGATGTTGACTGCGCGAATGTCGTCCTTATTTACGCGTGGCTTAGAGTTCACTCCTATTGATTCGAGCGCAAACGATCGGCGAACCAGTTCATGAAGTTGTTTATCTGCGCTGTCGCTAAGTGCATCGCTTGACGATTGAGGTGATGAGTGTGTGTCTGCGTTTGTGCATGTGTGCGTCTCCCGCCGCACGGCAAGTATGTCCGCGGGGGTGGCGGTGGAGGGCGGAGTGCATGCGTTGCAGATTTCGGCGGCCGGTTTAGCGCGCTCATACAGCACGGTTGTCAAGGCATGCTCGGCGGTCAAAGGTCGGCCGAGTACAGCTGCAGGTAAGGTTCCATGTAAACACCAACCGAGTTTTGTTAATGTGGCACAAGGTTCAAAATTGCCCCGATAAACAGTCTTTAGCGGCATTATCAAATGGTAAAAATCCTGTCCGATTAATAACTTCGGTTCCATATTACAGCGGGGGAAAACACTTGTTAGATCGCGTAAATAATCGTAAGAGTCTAAGTTCACGTTAGATAGGTCCAGTGTTGGTAAGTCTAGCTCACTCATTTTTCGTGCACGTAAGTCATACATTTCACCACTTGAGTTCGAGATTTTAAAGTTCACAGTTTCACTTATACACTCGAATTTAGATTTCCATGCACATTTCATGCTTATTGTCTTTGGCTGACCTTGAAGGTTGACACAGTTAGCAAGATCAGCTGATATGAGACTCACTGCGGCCCCATCGTCTAGAAGGGCGTATGTAGCAATAGTGCCGCCAGGTCCATGCAGGTTCACTCGTACAGACTTTAGGTAAACACTATCACTATCACTAGGTTCCACGACAGTATTTGTTACGATTGCGGTCGTGGGATTGTTGTTGGCAGATTCATCTGTCGCGCTTAATGTTGGCGTATTATTTGGGTCTTCATTAGTGCTGTTATTGCGTGGCGCTGCACTGGCTGCGTTAGGTTTATTCGGCCAGTGAAGGAGGCGGTGGTGGGGTAGCCCGCAGCCGTCAACATCGCACGATGCGGCCGGGCAGGTTTCTTTCCCGTGGCCTAGCAACAGGCATTTATGGCATATTCTATTTATTTTGACAAAGCGCCATTTATCCTTGCGTAGCGCGCGTTTAAATTTAATGCAATTAGTCAGCGGATGATAAGACACCTTACAAAACTTGCACTTCGTGTTAGTATCATTATCGTTGTTTAAAATGGGGTGAACTTGAAGTTTTCGGTCTTCCATCTTTTTGGGAAACTTGTGTTCATTTTGAGAATGGATATGAGTTACACCAGCGGCGGCGATCTTCGTAGCTTCTTTGTGCAGGAACTCGGAGAATAACTGCAATTTAGCTTTATTTGTATCGCTATGTTCGTATATATAGTCTGCCCACTTGTTGATAAGCGCACTGGGACACTTTGATATAACGATGCTTAGTAACTCAGGGCTTCGAAGATGATCGGTCTGCTTAATAGACTCTGCAGCTGCCACGTAATTCTTTACTCTGACGGCGAAGTTCACCAACTCGATATGATACGCTTGCGGTAAAGGTTGCAATTTTTTAAATTGTGTTAAGATTTTATTTATGATTAGGTCGGGTCTTCCGAATCGTAGCTCTAGTGCGTCTAGGATGGCGCGTGGTGAGGTATCGGTCGTAAATAAAGACGAGACCGTTTCTTTAGCTTCACCACGGAGACATTTCTCTAATCTCGCGATATTTTCAGTATCACTATAGTTGCATAACATCGTGGATTGTTCGTATGATTTTTTAAATTGAATCCACTCGAGCGATTCACCAGAAAATAACGGTAAGTCCTTAGACGTGGCTAATCGAGATAACAGGCGAGTATTAGCACTTTGAGTTGTAGTAGCTAGTTTTTCCATTGCTTGTGCTAGGGTTTGAAGTGAGCTGGGTCCGGGGTTCGGTTCTTGCCAAGGGGTCGCGAGAACGCGTTCGTCTTGATCGTCTTGGCGACTTTTCTCGAGCCACTGTTCCACTTTTTGAGATGTTTCGGACAAAATAGATCGTTGTTCTCCACTGCAACGGGACTTCTGAGAATATTCTTCATCCAGCTTAGCGAGTTCAGCGTCTAGCTTTTTATCTATTAACTCTTTCTCGATCCTAGCTTTAGCTTCGGCGGCGTCTAACTCTAATTGTTTTTTTTTTTGCCTGTAGTGAAGACATCGAAGTTTTATTTGAAGTATTAGATCGGTGATAACCATGTTCAGTTTCAGTTTTGATGCTACCCTCTTTCGCGCTGGGCTGAATCTGCAAACTGAGCGCCTTCGCGTTGAACTGGCTTGCGCGATCCATAAATTCTTCTTCTTTGGAGTTCTTTGGGCATGGCACTTCACTCTGAGCATCCGTGGTATGTTTCAACTTCTCTCTTTCGAGAGCACCCCGCGTTTTAACCATTGTGTGCGGAGGCGTGTGGAACATTCCTTTGCGTCCTGACATCCGTGCTCCTCTGGATCCGGTTTGATAGGACCATGTGTAGCTGACGATTGCAGCCACAGGTGGAGAGGAGCGAAATAAGAACAACTAGGGATACTTTTTGACGTAAGTGTTAGAGCGCATGGACATGCGTGTATCGCTCGGAAGCGTATAGGGAACTGACGTTGATTGGTCGATAGCCGAGGCTCGTTGCACACATATGCATGCTCTCGCGCACACTTTATTAACACATAGAAAACAGCAGTGGTAAGCAAGGTAAGTACCTACATATTATTTTTATAATATTTAACTAAAATGTATATTAATTACTAAGTTTTATGTTTCAGGTTACTCATTTCAGGTCCAGTACATTGCGTCGTCTACAAGTAAAATTACACGAAATTACACGTAAAATCAAGATTACGATTACGATAGATTAGATTATATTAGCTATTCACGACAGTCTCCCCCACGTGTGCCAACACCGTCTTCATGTGAGGAGTGGATGGGTATAAGCCGGGAAACTGGGCGGCGGACGTCACCTGCGCGGGTGCGAACAATGGCCACTCTTACATGGCCATCCGGGCCGGAAAAGAGCTGGACGATTACGCCTCTGGGCCACGTTCCTCGTGGCATGGAGCAGTCGCTTATTATGACGTTGTCGCCTACGTGCAATCTCTGTATGTTGTGATGAGCGTCGGGTATATTCGTAGCTGCAGCGGTAGATGATAGTGGATTCGTTCGAGGCCTTTCTAATGGTAAGTCGCCCACGGGAACCTTGAGGTTGGCCCCGCGACAGGTTCGACACCATTGGCGCTTACCTGATCGATAACGAATACTACCGCGCAGTCCGACTATGTGATATTTTTGTTTTAACTCGCTTATCACTGTCGAGTGGTTGCCGTTGTACAGAGCGTGAAAATGATGAATTAGCAGCTTGGCGAAGTCTTCTTTAGCGTGTAAGACGGGTACTTGCTTACTTCCGCCGTCTGTCACGATGACTCCGTATTCGTCAAGTTTTACTGCTATTCTGCGTAGCGGAGATTTTTTCGGTAGCGCATGCCCAGCTTCCAGGGACTTCACTTCCTCTGGATAGGCTTCATATTGGCTCCGTTTGATTAGCGATATCTCAGCTAAAATCAAATTCCCCTTGATCATTTCTGTGTCTGTATTCTTATATGGCAACTTGGCGTTATTTACCTCGGTGGCAACCAGAACTCTAGCCGTGGCCCTAACTAAATGCGTATATTCGGAAAAACTGTTTACCTTAGGTAGGTACTCGAATTTACTTTTAGTTTTCTTATTTGAGCGCACGGATTTTGACGCGCGTCGTCGTGTATGACACGTCGCGACGTTGTCGGCGACGGGCGCGAGCGTTTCAATTATTGACGATCGCGGCTTATGGTCGCTTTTAGGTTCGGGTTCTACAGCCCACCGGGAGGTTGCTCCTACTTGAGCAGGTTTGCCTCGGTCAAACGTCGACGCGGGCCGCGTTGTGGCCAATATCTGCGCGGTCGGCACGTCTTTGGGCGGGCTTAGAGAGCTTTCGCTCCCCCCGACGAAAGACGTGTTGCCTTTTCTACCTACGCTAGATTTTATCGCGGACGTGTTTGACGTGAAGCTAACTGTGTTTACGGCTCGTGCCCAGCTAACCTTAGTTGCAGATGAGGCCGTGTGCAATCCGTGCAGCAGTCTATGATGACTTGCTTCGCATTCGCCTACGCCGCATGCTACGTATTTGCATGTATTCGGCTGATGAGGCGCGGATTTTAAACACTTAAAACACAGCCGCGCACCCTTCGCTAGTTCCCATCTATCAGAAATCGTTGCCGCCATAAACTGTGCGCACGTGCTAACGAAGTGATCCCCATTACAAATGGGGCACGTATTGCGCGGCGGCACAGAGATGGACGATTCCTGATCGAATCTAGCTCCGGTTGACGCGGGTTTTTTTCTATTATTACTATCGCGGTGCTTTACCTGTGCGATAGTAGACTTACTGCGTGAACTACTTTTCGAATCGCGTGAGTAAGTTTCGTGGGAATCGGACTCCGAATCCGTGCTAGAATCGCGGGTGGACGCGGGGGCGCGAGACCTAGAGAGAGCGTTGCTCGATCGTCTGGGTTCGCGCTCAGAAGAAACCGTGTTCCCTACATTTCGCGATCTATTTCCCGTATCACGTGTGTATGTTTCGTGGGAATCTGACTCCGAATCCGAACTATATTCACGGTAGAACGCGGGGGCGCGAGACCCAGAGAGAGCACGGCTCGATCGTCTCGGTTCGCGCACAGAGGAAACCGCATTCACTGCATTCCGTGATTTCGAATCCGACCTATAGTCACGGTAGAACGCGGGGGCACGAGACCCAGAGAGAGCACGGCTCGATCGTCTCGGTTCGCGCACAGAGGATACCGCATTCACTGCATTCCGTGATCTATTGGACGGCTTATGTCGGTTTACGCGCTTGGCCGCAGTGCTAATTTCGTTAAGAAACTCGGATATCGCAACTAACCCAGGTGATTCTACGTTAGACTGCCTGTATTTGGCCCATTCATAGCGCACTATCAGATTCAACTTATCCACGATTTTATTTACAAGCTCAGGCGCGTGTAAATAGTTTTCTTGACGCAACGATCGAATGGTGGCGACGGCGTTCGCGATATGGGCGGCAAATGAGGCGATATTCGCATTGTCTTCGGACAAACGCGGCATGCGTTTGATGTTATGTATTTCCGTAAGAACAATTTCCTCAGGGTCGCCGAACTGCCGTTCTAGCGCTTCCATTATTTCGTACGGATCCTGAACCGTGTACATGATTGATTTTACGGCGGTCCGAGCTTCGCCCTTAAGTGCGCGCCTAATCCGACTCACGTTATTGACGGCACTAAACATGGGCGACGTATCCTCGAACTCTGCCCTAAATGATATCCACTCGGTGATATCTCCGCCGAATGCGGGTAATTCTGGCGGTTTATGGTACATTGGCGCGTAGGTACCGTGCGGTACCTCTAAAAAGCACGGTTGAGGTCTGCTAGCCCGATCGGCGGCTGCACGCGGCGCGGTCTCTTTCGGCGGCGGGATTTTAACGTTTTCACTCGCGATCTCGCGCTGTAACCTAGCTTGTCGTTCTACCCAACTTCTAGTCCGTTCTTCGACGGTCGCGTCACTGCTGCCGACAGACTGCGCCTTCAGTTGCGCAACCTGCAGCCTTAACTTTGCAGTGTCGGACTCTGCCTTAGCAACGGTTAGAGCGGCTTTATGAACCTCGAGCTCGGCCATTAGCACGGCTAATTTATTATCGCGTTCCCTATTTACCGATTCGCGATTTCTCTTTGACGATTCGCGATCAGACGGCGCCCGCGGCGGCGGCGCGACATCGGTGTCTTTATGCACTAGCGTATTTGACCTACTGCGAACTACTACCGTATTGTCGAACGCTTCCGAGTGTACCGACTCGTTCTCACCGGTAGTGTTCCGGTTGCCACTGGTGCCCTTGCTCCACGTATTGGTCTCGCCGGACGTAGTCTTTCCGGACGAGGGGGTAGGGGTGTCCATGTTCGGTGCGGGGGCAGGCTGGCCCCTGGTGCGCGAGCGAAGGCTTCGTGCTTCCTTTTCGGACATCTTCTTGGAACCACTTCACTTTACACTTTACACTCGCGGGGGGTCCCTAACTATATACCTGCCTACGCCTATGATCTGACGTTACAGAGCGCAACGTCGATGCCCTAAGCGTGGATCCCTCGTGGCACTGAGTCTCCCGCAATGGCAAAGTGCAATGCCTAGAGCGTTTGAAAGCAGTGTGTTGGTATCAACCATGTGACACATGCAACGAAAGTTGCCAGGACACGTGAGTGGAGGTAAACCTACAACACTGCACGGTCCGTCCGGCAAGCCGGTAATTGGGGTATGGAAAGGTTATTGGGGTAGGGTCTGAACCGAAGCGAACTTCTAGGCTCAGCGCGTACTTTATTCTTTCTTGCCGTCTGAGTTAAGCAATAGTTCGCTTGAAACTCAGCGCGTACTTGTTTCTTTCTTGCTGTCTGAGTTAAGCAATAGTTCGCTTGAAACTCAGCGCGTACGTGTTTCTTTCTTCATTCGGCAGCGAAGGACCAAACTGTCGAGCGTAGACTGTAGCTTTTTTTCTTTATATTTGTTCTCCGAAGTGAAGAAACGCAAGTCAGGAACGCGCCGGCCGCTATGTTGCCCAGAAGTCCGCTTTACCTCCAATTTACCACCAATTACCGGGATGTGTTTGTGTCAAATAAAAACACATATTTAACTTTAATAATACTGGAGAGTGTTCAAGCAAAGTGCTTGGGTGGGTGAGTAAAACTCTCTGAATAAGCAACCAAGATCGGGGTTTATATAGGCAGAATATCCCGTCGTAGGTACTTTTCCAGCAACTAGGGAGTGTTACATGGAGAGTCAGTTTTATTTATTTCGACCAATCACCTTAATCTAATACATTTTATTAAATACAGTGATACAAGACTTAAAACTAGGCACATAACATTCCACACAATACATTAACATGATATAAACGGTAAAAAACACATAAAAGTAAAATTACACGAAATTACACGTAAAATCAAGATTACACTAAAACATGCATGATTAAGAGCTATTCACGACAGTTAGTATGTCTCAAAAACAGTTTAAATTCGAAAAGAATAATTATGGTACATAAGTAGCCAATAATGGTGGTACTTACATCTCCGATCATCATTGCGGACGAAACTTAACAACAGATTTAATACTGATGTTATTGTACTATAGCACATTGATACAACTAGGTTGACAACATATCGGACCAGGCCCCGGACGCCCCCTGGGCTTTCTGGAGGCTCATCTGTGAAAACTTGCTGTGCTATGTAATCATGCACTACGGGCGGCGCTCGCGCCTCTATCGCGAACACCGATGGGCGTCCTTCTCGAATGTTCAACTGTTCTTGAATAGCCACCTGAAAGAAAAAAATTGTTTTGGAAAAAAATAACAAACTGCATTTATCACACTACAAGGTCTTTCTGCTGCATTTAACATAAATAGTTAAAGACGACAACTTTTTACTATCAATAAAATGTAGTCAGCTGTGACCCAAAAACAATGAGAAATTAGAATTTGATAACTCTACAGAAAAGTGTCATACAAGCAAGAATAAGCGCAATGAAACTCACCTCTAAGTCCCATTGCTGCCTCTGCAGAACGTCTCTACATATAGACATGTCTTCAATTCCTGTAAGGTCTTGAAACTGCAAAATTTTGTCAGTTTGCTCCTGGGTTAGGCCCAGAGCATTGTCTTCGAGATCCATAGCTTAAATTTATAGTTTATACAAAATCTAAACTATAATATGTAGAATATTCGTATCCTTACATAAATACACTGGTCAACACACAATAACATAAATGAAAACAGTAGGTATTCAAAACGAAAATAATTAGATTCTATTCTATTGCCTACTCACTGAGTGAACGACATGTCACAAACATAGACTAAATATGTTTTTTTAAATCTTATTTGTTAGGTCTTCATTGTTTATGGAAGGAGAAAGTTTCAACTTGTAAAGCCCCCTCCAGACTATGTGCGTGAATCGCGGCGCGAACTCGCGAAGCCGAGAACACGAGTTTGGAGGGGGCTTTAGGCCTCTATTCACGGTGCAGTATAAATCGACCTTGATATCTTGATGCCACTCACACACACCAATGGGCACCAATTTCTAAGAAATTAAATTTGTAATACTGAACATAAACTGTTCTAGGTATCCAATAAACTATAGCCTGTCAAGCCATATCCGTCAGTAGACAAAAGCGGTAAATTAAAAAAAAAAGGCGCAGCGGATTATCGTCACATAGAAAATTTGAATGTCGCGTCTTTTTCTACTGACGAAGTTGTTTGGCAGACTATACAAAGTGAATAAAACACAAAGTTTCTAATTTTATAAACGTATAATGTTCCTGATAGTTGCAATAAGTACAGGACGTATCTTTTAACCCATTCTGTTATTTCTTTTTTCCTTTTGCCTGTGCTTTTGCTGGGGGTGGAGGAGGTGGTGGTGGAGGTGGAGGTGTTTCTGGTTCGGGTTCCGGCTCCGGAGGAAGTGGAGGGACTGAAGGATCTTCATCGGGATCAGTATAGAGGAAATCAGTCTGGAAATGAATCTAACATGTGGACAATGGCATAAGGTCAGTATGGGAAGACCGTCTATCAGGTAAGACGATCTACAAGCTCTTCCGTCGCTTCTAAATCTTGCGTTTGTACACCTCACTTACTCCATCCTACTCCACTTAAGTACATAAGATTGGTGGAGCAGAAGGTGCGAAGCTCTTCCTTTCTTTCTGACGGCGTCTGAGCGAAGTACGTATACAAATACGAAAGTTCTTGCCCAATGACGGTCTTCGCAACCAAAAATCTAAGTGCCGGTTTTCTCCACATTGAGCTTACGTAATTGTAAGTTATAAAATCGTCTATTATCATATTTATTTAAGTTTAGGTTAATCTTGGTGCGGTGGAGGCATATATATAGCTGGTCAAGCAAATCTTATCAGTAAAAAAAGGCGCGAAATAATAATTTTCAAATTTGCCGCCTTTTTCTACTGACAAGATTTGCTTGACCAGCTATAGTTTATCAAAGGACTGACGAAGGACTCATTTCAAACATAGACAGAGAGAATCATACTATCTTTGTCTTACACTAGTACTAGCACCCAAAAGAAAAGGATGAGTATCGTTTTTGTTGTTTTTATTTACTGACAATTTGGTTTCACCAACTGTAAGTAGCATGTTGCAGTGCAGTTGCGACTGCTTCATACATGCATTTGTAAAATTAAAAGTATTTTTATTGTTTTACTAGGAATGTCGGATAAATAACAATTTCTATAATATACCGGTATTTCGTAGAGTTCTGGCGCCATGGCAAATAAACTTTCAACAAAGTTCTCATAAACTATGTTTCCATCGCCACGTATATTCGCATCACGCAACATTTCTATAGTTTCGTCTCTATTGAATGCATCTTCGTAACTAGTAACTATCGATTCTACTTCTCCAAGCTCTAGGAAATTTCTCTTTTCCGTGTCAAAAACCTGCAAACGAAATATCACATACACCTTAAGCAATACTATAGTTCGTTTTTTTAGCATTAGAAATAAGGTAAACAACCTTGATGTGTCTTTTAATTGAAAAACACATATTAAAAATAAGTTACGGTAAATACAGCTGGTCAACCAAATGTTATCAGTAAAAAAAGGCGCGAAATTCAAATTTTCTATGGGACGATATCCCTTCGCGCCTACATTTTTCAAATTTGCCGCCTTTTTCTACTGTCAAGATCTGGTTGACCAAGTATATGTAACAATTATGAATCTAATACGATCTTTTATAGTCTTCTGCTTTCATAAGTAATAGTTACTGATTTTTTTAAAGTGTTTTTCAATTAAAAGACATGTCAAAATCGCTTACCTTCTTTCAAGTTCTTTCTAATGCAAAAAAAAAAACGAACTATAGGTACCTACAAATAATGTTTTTTGTTTTCGGGCAAATTCGTTATTTATCCCTCGTGCATTATAAAGATCCGAGCAAGCTAAAGATTGCAAAATTCAAAAAGAGGAGCTTGAGCGGTGCGAGGCTTTCAAGGCAGAAGAGGTGACCAAACCTCGCTGCAATTTGAAAGTCATAAATTTTTCACCACTCCAGTGCGAGGAAAATGCTAAAATTCCTCAAAATTGGCAATAAATTATTTTCCACTCTAGAGTATAAATTGCAACTTTTACCCAGTGAGTAAATAATACCTAATATAGGGGAAACTGGGGAGGGTTGATCACCCCTTTTGTTTTTAGCATACATTTTCTTAACTATTTGTAGTATTGAAAAACTTTATAGACCATACGATTCAGAATTTATCTCTTCATTAATAGTTTGAATTAGAACAGATTTGTGCAATAAATTAGACCATTATTTAATGAAAACCCATACTGTTGACTTTTACCATGTGTCCCCTATGTAAGGGAGACTTGTTTACCCCTGGTCGGGAGCCTTGATCCTAGGGGGATCAAGTGACCCTGGTTCTTGGGACATATGGTAAACAGATTTTTACCATGTCTCCCCATACCAGATTCTCATTGATTATATAACTAGGATCGCTATTAGCAATGCATCTATAATTTGTAAAATACACAGCAAACATATTTAAATTGCATCTTCCATGCTTTGAAGTTGTATTTCCGGTAATCAGATGTCTAAGCCGAAGGGATCAAGTCTTCCAGATTTGGGGACACTTGGTAAAAAGATTTTAAGCGGCAATGTCATATTTCGAGGGTAGTATCTACATTAATTTATTCACTTTATCTACAGAAAATTAATATATGAAGATATCTAACACATATTAATCCATAATCTTATACTTTTAAAAAACAATGTAATCGTATTATCCATAAAACAACATAAAATAGGGAATCAATTTTTGAACAAAAAAAAAAGTAAAAAAAAAACAAAAATCTAAGTTATGAACATAAAATTTCTTGTAACAAGCTAAATTTTTTAAAGTTATTATGAAGGTATTTTTAGCGTCAGATACCTACAGCAATTTTAAATTTTTTACCTATCTCTAGTCGTTATTGTTTACTATAATAAATAATTTTAGAAATTTACTGCTCACGTTTCGAGGACGGTGTTTGAGCTGCATAATCCTAAAATCCTTTCTATGGACTGTCGGTTCTATAGTACATAAGGTCGGAAAGCCATTGAAATAGCATTTCATCCATAAAAACAAATATCGCCGGTTGAAAACCAAATATCGTTATAAGTGTTGTTTGTCGACCGAGTAACATCCCCTGTGTGTAATTTGTGTAAAACGTTTAACTTGATAAACAAGACCAAGTGCGGGTAGTTCGTAAAATGTTGATGTCAACTTTAGTTAGTCTTTTCAAAGGCCACGGGGATAATTCCGTTTTCGGAGTTCGGAGTCGGTTGTATAATTAAAAACTGAATTATACGCCATTAAATCCCGTTTTAATAAACATTAATCAGTCAAAAACCTTGAAAGTTTAAATCAGTGTTTCTCTGGTCGTACTTTTGCGGCATGATTTACTAAAGAAAAGAAAATATTTATGATAGCTCTATGAATCATTTTGTAAGTAAATTTATTACAATGTATATACTTGATCGCTTTGGGGGTGACATGATCCCGGAATCATATCTCCCCTGAAAAAAAAGACAAAGTCTCCCCATACATAGTAAGATTATAAAACGTGCCGTACTCGAAACGTGTGTTCGCGTATATCAATGTAATCCAAGTTAATCATCACTTCAATAAACAACAAATAAAATAAGCACACTCACTAACATCATTTCCATCTCATATTATAAAATAAATCCAGTTAAAGCTTACCGAAAATGTAATATAGTACGCAGAAAATCTTTCACCGTCCGCCATTTTTGAACCACTGACTTTTCCGATACAGTGCCATGACAGAACGTGAAGTTAGGAACGAATGAATGAGTGTTACCAGTGCAAAAAAATGTATCTCGTTTGGTTTGATTAAAAATGAAGTTTACCAAGTGTCCCCTAGGGATCGACCCTCCCCACCCTCACCTACCTATACATGACCTATACTTACTTGAAAAGCCAAAAGTAATTCATGTTTGATTTCTGCTTCTTTAACTCGTTTATGTAACATGTAAATAACTTGCTCTTTTGTCAATACTCTAGTCACCCCAGCCTTCAAAAGTTCTGCGTCAGCCATGATTTCCATATATGTAGGGTAATTGAAATGTCGTCTATGATATCTGTTAACAATAGCATTTTCGTATCATACTTTTAACACTATTTTCTTCTGCTATAATAATAATTGTTAAATTATGTGCAACCACAGTAAATACTGCGCTTATCCTTAAAAACAAAATTATTTAATTTTTTATTTTTTTTATCTTTACTTTTTCATCAAGGCTGATTGATTACGCTGTAAGTAACCTGCAGCCTGCAGCGTGTCTGTGGTTCAATTACTTCAATTAAGGTGTAAAGAAAGGTACATGGAAGTCTATGAGCATTCGAGCAATAAGTATGTGCACTAAAAAGTTGAAATTCTACTGAGCACTTTCGTTTTTTTACTATTTAATTATGATTCTAGGTATATTTATGTACTCTACTTTTTCAATCCCAGGAATTCTATAAAAGTTTCAATAGATATTACGTTAATAGGTTCTCCATCATTTATAGTTAATAAAGGTTGGGCTTTCTCATCAAAAAAATCTATTATTTCGTTTAGTTGTTCTTCTGTAAACCGCGGTGTAACATTTTTTAAGGGATCGAAGGGATTAAACACTGCCATTTTAATAAAAAAATGTAAATATCACAAAAATATGAAACACTGAATAATTGTACAAATGTTGAATGAATACTTAATATATTTTTAATTGACAAACTTGACAATGTATGTCAAATAAAAATTGGTTTATTTATTTTCTATAGCCTGTCAAGCCATTTCCGTCAGTAGAAATAGGCGGAGTAAAAAAAGCGCAAAGGGTTTTTTTTTTTAAATCTTTATTTATTTATAGAGGGTTTTTACAAATACCACCCTCATAGTGGCTCTCTAATGAAACTACAACAATCTAACTTTCACTATTTCTAATTTGTAAGATGGCCTTGACCATATTATAAAGCGCAAAGGGTTGTCGTCCCATAGAAAATTCGAATTTCGCGCCTTTTTCTACTGACAAAGTTGTTTGACAGACTATATAATAATATATTTTGATTCACCCGAAAAAGTGTGGAGGGGGCTTTACGTGTGAGCAAATCCCGAACATCGCGGTGCACTGTGGACAATGAATGGTGCCATTAGATTTGATACAAAGAGTAGTATAAAAATTTCTCGGCTTCCAATAACATTTCAGAACGTGCCCCGTAAATGTCACTGTCACTGTCATGTCAAATTTATTTGCTTGGACCATTGGACATTTGTTTTATGTTGATTTTTGCGGTAAAATACTTGGAAAATAAACTTTATTGTTGTTTTTTTTTTATTAAGTATAGAATAAGAAAGAAATCCTGTAACAAAATTTTCAAAGCAAACCACAATTTGTTTGGTACATATAATGTTTGAATCCGACGATTTCGATCAGGTAATTTCGTTTACTTAATTGTACCAAATTGTTGTGTATATTTTCTAGGTCAGTCGATTTTAATTCGATATTTTCAGATCTTGTCACAGTTTGATTTTCCTGATGTCACGACAAAGGAAACGCAAAATATTGCACGTGACTTGGGCAGTGAAAGGAGCATACCGGTTAAGCAAGATAGTTCAGGCAATGTAGCTAATCAGCCTCTTAAATGTTCTAACATTGCTAGCCCTTCCCCACCACAGCAAAAAACAGTTCGGAAAATAATTGAAGAGGTTGACACATGTAGCACAGAACCTATAAGAAATAGTGTGAACTCAGAAAATATTTCACCAAAACACACAAAAAGAAAAATGATTAATTCATATTTTGATCACAATGCCAAAAGAAAGTTTCCGGGGCCAGCTGGCCTTCTCAATGGTAACTTTGAAGAGAGTAAAGATGAGACAATTTGTCACATGGAGTTATTTTCACAGGTAATTTGCACAGTTGATGCGTGTTATTTTACTATAAATTAAATGTCAATTTTTTAACATCAGTACTGGACCATAAATGTTGATATTAAGCCCCGTCTCCATGGCAAACCATTGAACATTGGCTCACGCGGCAGCCACGCGCAATGGATACCGGGCACATCGAGTTGACTCGCGTGGCAGCCCGGTATCCATTGCGGGCGGCTGCCGCGCGAGCCAATGTTCGATACGATATGGAGACGGGGCTTTAGAGATCCTATCTATCTAACTAATTAGCTTTGAATACTTAAACACCTTTGATATAGGTTTAGATGGAATCAGTCAAATGTCCATTCATTTCCTTAACCACCAAAATAAGTAAGAACAATTGTATTATGTTCCTTTGAAAAAAAAAAGTATAACCCTAAATTTTATTTTTAGGATGTGGATTTGTCAGACAACTATTTTGGTGAGAAATTTGATACAGAAATATGGAGAAGACTCTCAGAAGACATACAAAGATCTAATTTAGGTGCCATTGACTCTATCAAATCTGTGAAGGAGCAAGCATTGGCTGGGCACTTGAGGAGACGGAAGGCTCAGGTTGTGACTGCTTTCGTTGAAACTGTTGATAGATCGGCTACAGACCCACTTATAACATTGAGAGATACTAGTGGTGAGAAAAGTATTTATTTTAACAAGCTTTTATTAGGTCGACCTGTATGTAACTATGTAATGGAATCTAAGGTAACAAATTTAACCATTTTCCAAGGATTGTAGCGTCATGAATTTTGGCAGCTGTATGTAGTTCTGATGACAATACAATAATATGGTACTGTTGAACTGATCTGATGATGGAGACAGGAGGTGGCCATAAGAACTCTGTGATGAAACAACGCAACCTAATTGTGTTAGGGGTTTTTAGAATTGTCTCGATGAGTATTAGTTGTCTGTCGTAAGAAAAGTACAGTCAGCGATAAAAGCTTGTACCAAAAATGAAATTTTTGCCAAAAACTTATTTATTTGTTACTGATAGGTCAAATGAATGTCATACAATAAAGATTAATAAAGAAAAAGAAAACTATATGAAACTGACTTTGACATTTTGATTTGGCAATTTAAACATTAAAAAAAAACTCACAACTCGAACAATATATGGAAACTATTTATTTCTCTGCATATTCAATAGTATGGATATCTCTATATTAACTCGAAGAAAAAAAAAACGGTACTTACTGTAAGCAAATATTTGTCTTCTATTTCCAGGATGTATCAAATGCACACTCCACAGAGATGCATGGTCTACATTTGCCCCCTACATTGTCTCAGAGTACTGTGCGTTAGTGTTAAGAAGACCTACAGTCCTCACCACTGGCAGTGCCTTCAAAAAGCATTACTTGAACATCACACTGAGTAATATTCATGCTATATACAGTTCTGCAGTGCTTCATGAAGATCCTGATAATAAGCCTTTGCCTGATGGATATGATTTAGAATGTGATAATGATATGACAGTGATTAGAAGTGTACAATGTGCAAATTTAGGTAAGTTCATCAACAGTGTGCTCCTTAGAAGAACTTGTAAGTGACAAGTTAAACCTTTACCAAATACAAAGCCATAATGGCGGATACGATATTCAACTCTATTGACAGCTATTAAAGTTCTAATATCAACGAATATTTTTCATTACATGCATGTATTAATAAGGGGTTAAAAGTATTGTTACCTATCTAAATATGCTTAATCACTTATTTTTTATTTATTTAGTTTAAGGAGTACTATCGTGACGATAGTACTCCTAGACGATAGTATCGTCTATCAACTATATAAACATTAATTAATGAATATTGTATTGTTTCAGATAAAGACCCACTCTGCAATGAAACCTCTAATGATACCAGTGATTTGCTAGATGATCTAGATAACATATTTACTGATGATTTGTTTTAGAATTATATGTGATCTGATCTGTTATGTTATAATCTCATCATATTATTACACAATTATGTTTAAAAATGTATTTAATTTCATAATAGGGTCGTGGTCCCAAAATCCAAAATGTTTAAGTGGCAAGAGACACAAGACGGACAAGAGTTAATTTCGCGTTTTTTAATATTATAGTAGAACCCATTATAAATAAATACCTCAAATTTCAACGCAATGCGATATTGCCTCATGTATGAAGGCCGCAAAAATATCTGCCACGATTTTATGTAGAGCCATAAGAGCGTGTCACATATTTTGCGGCCTTCGAAGAGTAACATATTATTGCAAGTGACTGTACCATCTCAGTTATGTGCTAATACAACTTTTTTATAGCCTTATTGTGTCCCACAGCCAGACTATTGCCTCCCATTCAGCAGACGCGTCTAAAAATAAATAAAACAAACTTTTTTAAATTATTTATCCACTTTAATATGGCTCTTCATAATATGTTTCAACAGCGTGGGAGCATGGTGGAAGAAACTGTAGCATATTTTACATTTGTATACTCTTTTCTTGTCGTCTGGGTTTTCGCTGTCCACCGGCGCCATGTGGGTCTTCACGTGTCTTTGACAGTTGTTCAACCTTTGGAACTTGGCCTGAAGCATAAAAACAGAAAAAGTAACAAAGTTTCAGGCATAGTACGATTATTCGACTTGAACAAATACGTCAGTAAAACTTGGACTTTGAACTTTGGCAAAGAGTGACTCGTCTTGAAACATCAAAACGTAATTATTTTAAAAATGTCTTTCATTTTTTGTAAAACCTAGATTGTGGTGATTTGAAAAATGGTTAAGCATTATAATTCTTGCTAATAACTAAATAAGTAATTACTGACTTAGAAATTAATTAAATTTTACTTATGATACTTACATTACATTGCATACAGGCAAACGTTCTTGTTTTATTGAGAGGATCTGAAAAATAATAACATATTTATACAAAAGTATCGTGTTTTTAATGGGATCGCTCATCATCTATTTATTTGAAAAAGTGGTTTTTAGTAAACGAAATTACCGGCTAGAACAAGGATTCCATTTTTGTTGTGATTTTCTTCTAGTGTGTCTATGGTCAATTTGTCATCAGTATCCATTTTATGAGCCTGCAAAAACGAAGCGGCATTTTAACCTATATAATTAAGCTGATAAGCAATTAACTATCGAATGAAATACAATTGACACTGGCATTAGGATTCATTCACTAACATACAAAAAAATCTAATATGTGATATCATCATATCACTCTCGGATCTGAATATCGCGGTGCAAGTCCCACAGGCGTAGCCTAACTTTTGTTTTCTGGTTCCACATCGGTAGATGCGTTCAGTGGCAGAGCTGGACTGTGTTGATGTGTGATATTACCTCTCGAATCTCTCGATGTGTTGAGGCCGTTCTCTGATCTGAATATCGCGGCACAGGTCCCGCAAGCGTAGCCGAAGATAAGTGTTTTCTGGTTCTACATCGGTGGAGGCGACAGCGGCAGAGCTGGACTGTGTTGATGTGTGATAATACCTCTCGAATCTCTCGATGTGTTGAGGCCGTTCTCTGATCTGAATATCGCGGCACAAATCCCGCAAGCGTAGCCGAACAGAGTGTTTTCTGGATCCACATCGGTAGATGCGTTCAGCGGCAGAGCTGGACTGTGTTGATGTGTGATATTACCTCTCGATGTGTGTTGAGGTCTTTCTCTGATCTGAATATCGCGGCACAAGTCCCGCAATCGTAGCCGAACATAGTGTTTTCTGGATCCACATCGGTAGATGCGTTCAGCGGCAGAGCTGGACTGTGTTGATGTGTGATATTACCTCTCGATGTGTGTTGAGGTCGTTCTGATCTGAATATCGCGGCGCAGGTCCCGCAAGCGTAGCCGAACATAGTGTTTTCTGGTTCTACAGAGGCGTGCAGCGGCAGAGATGGACTGTGTTGATGTGTGATATTACCTCTTGATGTATTTTGAGGTCCTTCTCTGATCTGAATATCGCGGCACAGGTCCCGCAAGCGCAGCCGAACATAGTGTTTTCTGGTTCCACATCGGTAAATGCGTTCACCGGCAGAGCTGGACTGTGTTGATGTGTGATATTACCTCTCGATATGTGTTGAGGCCTTTCTCTCATCTGAATATCGCGGCACAGGTTCCGCAAGCGCAGCCGAACATAGTGTTTTCTGGTTCCACATTGGTGGAGGCGTTCAGTGGCAGAGCTGGACTGTGTTGATGTGTGATATTACCTCTCGATGTGTGTTGAGGTCGTTCTCTGATCTGAATATCGCGGCACAAGTCCCGCAATCGTAGCCGAACATAGTGTTTTCTGGATCCACATCGGTAGATGCGTTCAGCGGCAGAGCTGGACTGTGTTGATGTGTGATATTACCTCTCGATGTGTGTTGAGGTCGTTCTCTGATCTGAATATCGCGGCGCAGGTCCCGCAAGCGTAGCCGAACATAGTGTTTTCTGGTTCTACAGAGGCGTGCAGCGGCAGAGATGGACTGTGTTGATGTGTGATATTACCTCTTGATGTATTTTGAGGTCCTTCTCTGATCTGAATATCGCGGCACAGGTCCCGCAAGCGCAGCCGAACATAGTGTTTTCTGGTTCCACATCGGTAAATGCGTTCACCGGCAGAGCTGGACTGTGTTGATGTGTGATATTACCTCTCGATATGTGTTGAGGCCTTTCTCTCATCTGAATATCGCGGCGCAGGTCCCGCAAGCGTAGCGAACATAGTGCTTTCTGGATCGACATCGGTAGATGCGTTCAGCGGCAGAGCTGGACTGTGTTAATGTGTGATATTACCTCTCGATGTGTGTTGAGGTCTTTCTCTGATCTGAATATCGCGGCACAGGTCCCGCAAGCGTAGCCAAACATAGTGTTTTCTGGTTCCACATTGGCGGAGGCGTTCAACGGCAGAGCTGGTATGAATATCCTTTCTGAATGCTGCGTGCTTGATAGTTCCAGGCCTGAGGTGGAAAACGTAATTATTTTAAGTAATTTATTCTGCCATGAGGCCTAGATTCAAATTTAGTCAAAATAGTTACGAATATGAAACAATCTACGTACTTTTTTGTAGGTATAGTTGTGTTCTTTGCATTGCCAAAAGCATAAGACATAAGCTTTACACTGTAGATAACAAAATATTTAAAAAAAGTAACTCTAAGATTGAGATTGATTGAAAGTAACTCTCTTGATTGTTTTGGCTATTTGCGGACATAGATAAGTCCTCTTGGCATACGATGTCAATCTAACCCGTACAGTCGTATGACTGTGCGGCCGTGAAGGCCTGAAAATGCTTCGAGCGCCAATTCAACGACTTCTAAGCGGCAGAACTAGCATGTAGATAGGTAATAGGTATAACTCACGTCGCTTATTTAAAGTGACCGATGTCCGCACAATGTCTTGCAGTCGAATCTCGTGGATGTGAATGTGCAGAAAGTTGTGGTCCACTCCAGAGTAGTTGTCTAGTGATTGTGAGAGCTCTGCAATGACGTTGGTCCATTAGTATTAGTCCATTCGATATCCAACCTTATTTCATTTACATAAGGTCGATTTCCATCTTTTGCTGTAACTTGTTACTGTAAATAGTCACTGTAAGAAGTACTAAGGAAATGTTTTCCCTCTTGAATTCCCTCCGCTCCGGACCGTTTCTGCCATGTGTAATAAATGTGGCTTTCTATCAGAAAAGGATTCTTATGCTTCATGTGCAATAAGGACCATTCTATCAGAATTTCTGATGGAATTTGAGGTAAAACGGACCTTATTGACAACTGGTCTGGCCTAGTGGGTAGTACCCTGCCTGTGAAGCCGTGGTCCTGGGCTCGAATCCCAGTAAGGGCATTTATTTGTGTGATGAGCCTGTGCTCATAAATATCTGTATATTTGTTCCTAAGTTTTGGTTGTTTTCTATGTATTTGTATATTATATATATCGTTGTCTGAGTAATACCCACAACACAAGCCTTCTTGAGTATACTGTGGGACTTAGTCAATCTGTGTAAGAATGTCCTATAATATTTATTTATTTATTGCACTTGAAGCTTAACCCCTCGTATGCTTAGACACGGATCCGTGCGTGGGAATTTTAATCTATTGTTGTAAATGTCAAGGTCACTTTTTCAATGATCAAATTTGACAGGCCGCATACGAGGGGTTAAGGACCCGTCTGTAATGGAAAGCCACAAATAGTTAAAATTACCATCTTTCGCAGTAGCGTATAGTTCTGGCCGGTGAACGAATCGCCAAGTGTTTTCCATGGCCACCACCTCTCCAGTCACCAACGTGGGCAGGCTCTCTATAAGATTAGCATCTTCATGCGTCACCACTACCTGGAATTAGATTTATTTATATATCAGAGTATATTTTTTAATTGGAGAAAAACTAAAAGGCGCGAAATTCAAGTTTCTATGAGAAGTCAACTCTTCGCGTCTACATTTTTTTCAATTTGCCGCCTTTTTCTACTGACAAAGTGGGTGTGCCATATTGCATTTATGAAGTGTCGTCTCATATCAAATAAACACTGTAGTTTATTATTTGTGGGAAGGGTCCCCAATCCCCATGCTTCAAGTGCAATAAGGATGTTTCCATCTGATATTTCATAAGAAATTCTGATAGAAAGGTCCTTATTGCAGATGAAGCATAAGGATCCTCCTCTGATGGAAAGCCACATTTGTTTAGGTATACGTCAAATCGATGACCTGGAAACATGAGATATGACACCTTATGGCAACAGTCACAAAGGTTGTGTGACTTGTGTGTGACAACGCTCTATGAATCTGATATTAACAGTCTCTAACACCGACACACCGACACAGATTTAACAGACCGATTGCAATATTTCTGGCCGGGTACCTACTATACTTCAAGGAAGTCTCCGTGAAGCATATCCTGAACATGCCGTCTAGTTTACCTTAGTGACGAGCACGTTGCGGTTGGCCACAGCGGGCTTGACCGCCGGCAGCCGCACCAGGTTCCGGATGACCTTCCCAGCGAACGCCACATTTTCGGTGCTGTACTTCACGGTGCTCTGGAGAAATACATTCTGAACGTGCCGTCTAGTTTACCTTAGTAACGAGCACGTTGCGGCTGGCCACAGCGGGCTTGACCGCCGGCAGCCGCACCAGGTTCCGGATGACCTTCCCGGCGAACGCCACGTCCTCGGTGCTGTACTTCACGGTGCTCTGGAGAAATACATTCTGAACGTGCCGTCTAGTTTACCTTAGTGACGAGCACGTTGCGGCTGGCCACAGCGGGCTTGACCGCCGGCAGCCGCACCAGGTTCCGGATGACCTTCTCGGCGAACGCCACATTCTCGGTGCTGTACTTCACGGTGCTCTGGAGAAATACATTCTGAACGTGCCGTCTAGTTTACCTTAGTGACGAGCACGTTGCGGTTCGCCACAGCGGGCTTGACCGCCGGCAGCCGCACCAGGTTCCGGATGACCTTCCCGGCGAACGCCACATTCTCGGTGCTGTACTTCACGGTGCTCTGGAGAAATACATTCTGAACGTGCCGTCTAGTTTACCTTAGTGACGAGCACGTTGCGGCTGGCCACAGCGGGCTTGACCGCCGGCAGCCGCACCAGGTTCCGGATGACCTTCTCGGCGAACGCCACGTCCTCGGTGCTGTACTTCACGGTGCTCTGGAGAAATACATTCTGAACGTGCCGTCTAGTTTACCTTAGTGACGAGCACGTTGCGGTTCGCCACAGCGGGCTTGACCGCCGGCAGCCGCACCAGGTTCCGGATGACCTTCTCGGCGAACGCCACATTTTCGGTGCTGTACTTCACGGTGCTCTGGAGAAGCACATTCTGAACGTGCCGTCTAGTTTACCTTAGTGACGAGCACGTTGCGGCTGGCCACAGCGGGCTTGACCGCCCGCAGCCGCACCAGGTTCCGGATGACCTTCCCGGCGAACGCCACATTCTCGGTTCTGTACTTCACGGTGCTCTGGAGAAGCACATTCTGAACATGCCGTCTAGTTTACCTTAGTGACGAGCACGTTGCGGTTCGCCACAGCGGGCTTGACCGCCGGCAGCCGCACCAGGTTCCGGATGACCTTCCCGGCGAACGCCACATTCTCGGTGCTGTACTTCACGGTGCTCTGGAGAAATACATTCTGAACGTGCCGTCTAGTTTACCTTAGTAACAAGCACGTTGCGGCTGGCCACAGCGGGCTTGACCGCCGGCAGCCGCACCAGGTTCCGGATGACCTTCCCGGCGAACGCCACATTCTCGGTGATGTACTTCACGGTGCTCTGGAGAAATACATTCTGAACGTGCCGTCTAGTTTACCTTAGTGACGAGCACGTTGCGGTTCGCCACAGCGGGCTTGACCGCCGGCAGCCGCACCAGGTTCCGGATGACCTTCCCGGCGAACGCCACGTCCTCGGTGCTGTACTTCACGGTGCTCTGGAGAAGCACATTCTGAACGTGCCGTCTAGTTTACCTTAGTGACGAGCACGTTGCGGCTGGCCACAGCGGGCTTGACCGCCGGCAGCCGCACCAGGTTCCGGATGACCTTCCCGGCGAACGCCACATTCTCGGTGCTGTACTTCACGGTGCTCTGGAGAAATACATTCTGAACGTGCCGTCTAGTTTACCTTAGTGACGAGCACGTTGCGGTTCGCCACAGCGGGCTTGACCGCCGGCAGCCGCACCAGGTTCCGGATGACCTTCCCGGCGAACGCCACATTCTCGGTGCTGTACTTCACGGTGCTCTGGAGAAATACATTCTGAACGTGCCGTCTAGTTTACCTTAGTGACGAGCACGTTGCGGTTCGCCACAGCGGGCTTGACCGCCGGCAGCCGCACCAGGTTCCGGATGACCTTCCCGGCGAACGCCACGTCCTCGCTGCTGTACTTCACGGCGCTCTCCATGAAGCACATTCTGAATATGCTGTCTAATTTGTCGTCACCTGAGATAGATAAACTAAATTTCATATAGTAATTGAACTTTTAACCTTATTCCTATAGTTTTAAAGCAAATAATAGGCCTTTTCATATGTGTCAGATGTTTTAAGCAGCGTCCAGGTAACGACACTTGCGTTCGTGGCTGTGTACGCGTATGATTCATGTACATATGTATATTTTCTAAATCAAATTTCTATTACACCTTATGTGTATAATTGCAGGAATTCTATAGTAATTTAAATTGTATTTTTTCCCTTATTTTCTCGTAATGCATGTTAATTATAAGATGTAATTATTTTTGAAAATATGTGTCCCGCCGAGTTTGTTGCCGGTCCCATATTGGGATACCCTCCTCCAATTGAGGGGGGATTTAAATCTTCTCGGGGCAGAGGTGTAGGGTTGGAGCCGGTCTACCTAGCTTTATTTGACGTTCATAAGCGCATTGTAATTATGCCTACTTGAATAAACTATCTTTTATCTTTATCTTTATCTTATTTATACGGGAGAGGATCCCTCGTCCACACACGCGGCAGGTGTATGCTCCTCCACGTGGGCGGGGGGAGGCCTAATAAAGTCGTAAATTTCTACAGTAGATAATTAGGGTCGATTAAACTAATCTACAATACGTCCTACGTAGTCACTTACCCAAATCGCTAGACCCAATCGAGTCTGAAATGCTATCCATGTCTGCATCGGAATGTTGGGTTTCATCGGCAACATGTTCGTCTGGTTTGATGACCCGGCAAACCAGCCTCTTTCCATTTTTAGTTTTTCCTAATACAATCTTATCTGGAATATCTGAAATTAAAAGTTTAGAAATTATATACTTCATTGACTTTGGGATACTTCAGATAGGTTCAGGCAACAAGGCAGACCACGCATTGAAGAGTTAAGTAACCTTTTAAGCTCAATAAGAAATAATGCGTAATTCGTACACATAGGTATTCTGAGAAACTCACTGGTACGCTCCAAGGTTCTAACTCATGTTCAGCGCTTGACTTCATTCCATAGTTTCTTGTACTATTTGTTGCGAGAAATCGTATGACATTATCGTTCGTTTAGCGGCCGCATTTTTATCGCTTGTCACTTTTAACAAGTATGTAAGTGTGAAAGTGACGGGCATAGTGACAGGCTGACAGGCGATATAAATGGAACCATGCTGCGCCCGCAGGTGTGACAATTATTTGAATGTCTAAATTCTAAAGCAATATATTTTCATAAATGGGAGAAAAAACTCGGATAACACCCGAACAAGATTAGGAATTATGTTTAATTACGTATGATAGTGTTTATACGATAATTTTATTATTGGACCATATTTGGGTGGCTTTACGGCAGCGGTCGGCAACCTTTTAGCAGCCAAGGGCCACATAGTAGTTAACGAAGTTGAAGCGGGCCGTACTTTGTTAATATTTATGACTTTATTAGACATTGTCGATTGTTAATATTTATGACTTTATCAGACATTGTCGATTGTCAATATTACCTACCTACAAAATAGCCAGGGAGGCTCGCGGGCCGCAAGTGACAGGTTCAGGGGCCGCATACGGCCCGCGGGCCGCAGGTTGCCGACCGCTGCTTTACGGTATAGTTTACCTTTTAGACAGAAGTCTGTGCGTATTCGTAAAACATTCTCATCTTTCCAGTTGTCACAAACCCCGGAGTAAAGGTTTTCCACCAGAGCTTTATTACGAGGGTCTGTTTTCTCTGCGATAGGTTTCTCGTCCCATTGGGATTTCTCATGTTTTAGATCTGCAAACAAATAATTAAATATATTGAACTAGGTAATATTTTTTTTTATTTATTCAATCGAATATTATCAGCCAGATTAACACAAATATAAAACGGAGTGGGCAAATTCGCATCTGTGAGACCCTTTTCTTTCAATATATATTCCCAAGGTAATAAAAAGGATTGGCTTGCTTGAAGTCCCCTTAAGGCTGTCTTTCCACTGAGTCGGAGCTGAGACGAGACGATTATCAACCAATAGAATCACTTGTCATCTCCGCTGGATTACAACCAATGCTATGGTTGATTCCCGTACGTCTGCATTTGCACTCATCTTCGACTCAGCAACCACAACACTTCCGTGAGACATTTTCGTAGAATTGAAGACATGACTTAATAAGTTATATTTCATACTAGCGGCCCGCCCCGGCTTAGCACGGGTAGTTCAACGAATTTACACAAGACCTTTACAAATTATACACCAAAACCTTTCTCAAGAACCACTCTATTAATAGGTGAAAACCGCATGAAATCCGTACGGTAGTTTTTGAGTTTATCGCGAACATACAGACAGACAGACGCGGCAGGGGACTTTGTTTTATAATATGTATTGACTACACAATGCACACTAACCTTTATTATGAATTAATAAGTTATATTTCATACTAAACTAACCTTTACTATCAATATTATCATCCACCATCAAAGATAATTCTGACTCTTCTACTTTGTTTTCATTCTGAGCACAATCCAGTTTCTCCATGTCCATTTCATTTAGTGGCGGATACTCTATCTTTAGCAGGCTAAAAAAATACATTAATTTAGTTACATAAATAAATAGAGACTGAAAATTACCACACAAAGTCACGGGCCTCATTTTTGTACAGTTCTCACTCGTCAGCTGTAGAGTTGGTTGACCCCCCTGCATAGAAACATTGTATAAATGGGGAGTCGATATCTCTGCAGCTGACTGTACATTACCAACTCACAAAACGACCTACAAAACCTTATACGTCACAATCGAATGTAAGCTATACTAAAGAGCTCACTAGATGGCGCTGTTCATCAATTTTAAATAAGTTGTGACATAGAGAAAAAAATACATAGATTGCTTACTCCAAACATCAGTTTTGGTACCAAAAAGACTATTATTTTCATTGTCTACATCTAGCATCGAGTAGCGGAACTGTATGGAGTGAGCATTCTTGTCTTACTATATTTCTATATGGTTATGGTGAGTTATCACTTACCCGGGTTCAGTTTCAGTTACCCTGGCTTCAGTTCCACTAGGGGCGGTATCTTCTGTTTTCAGCTTTTGTATTAATTCTGCAATTAAAAAAAAATATCAGACTTGAATTAGCAACATGAAAAAAACTCGGAAAATTGGTTGTAAATATTATCGTCCGATACCATCATAAGTGTTTTGGTCTGTATAAGATCACGAATGTCCCAAGTCATATAAAGTAAATCACCTTTAGACTGGCACCCTAAACCTGTATGTTGGCACCCATTTTTTTTACAGAAAAATCACCATTACTGTCTTTAAACAAGGTTGAAGATGTAAAACTTTTGTTTTATTTTTTGTCACGAATAAACGCTCTCTATTCTATTCTAAAACTGAAGGGGCGGTAAAAATATAGGTAGATTTATTTATCCTACCATAACATCACAACTTTTTTTTTCATTACCTAGAGGGTAGTTATTAAGGTATGTATAAGGGCGAATCACCTTTTAGACCGACACTAATCTGTCCACAACATTTAAACTTCATTCTAAAGCCGCGTCTCGATATCGCGCGGCCGCCGCGCGAGTAATGTTCGACCGCGGCAAACCTGTATTTTGGCTCGCGAGCCAAGTTCGGCGCCATCTTGAACTATAGCGCGGCGGCCTCGCGCGGCAGGCGATCCGATGAATCCGACGATCGATCAGTTTGTACTCGGGAACCATGGACGTACGTCGTCGTGCTGCTGCCGCTTATATAATTATTTATCATATTATTCACAAGAAACCTAAACGGAAAGTTCGATGGTGGATGAAAAAGATGTTTATGAATAGAATACTACATGGTGGTGTGAGACTTATGGAAGACATGAGATATAAGTTGATGTTACATTACAATTGTGAAATAAATTGTGAAATCACAAGAATGACATCAGATTACGAACTGTTAAAAGCATTAATTCCATGCATCACTTCTTAATGATCTGTTGCGATAATCACTACATTTACTATTCCATAGAAACTGTTTAGTTCCGTATAATTTAATTAAAGTACGACACTTTTCATTATCCATGTCTACTGCCGCGCTCGCGAGCCAACTGAAATATGTACACATCCGTCCCAACTGCGCGCGAACATTCCTTTGCCGCGCGCCGAAACACCGACAATGAATGGTTCGTCGCGAGCCGCGTTCGAGCGAGCGAATGATCGAGTTGGCTCGCGAGCCAGCCCGGTATCGATTGCGCGCGGCTGCCTCGCGAGCCAATGTTCGATAGCTTGCCGCGCAATATGGAGACGGGGCTTAAAATTTCGCTTATAAATAATATACAGGGTGCTTCCTGTAACATGAGCAATAAATTAAACTAAAGGCTGTACTCCTCAAACTGACCAACATTTGTTCAGCAACTATTACTTTAAAATCATTTTATGTAATGGGTTAAAACAACCGATTTGCTCTCTGATAGACCTAAAATGTAGACAAATAAATATTAAATTGGAAACCTGATTTCTTGGTAATTCCATAGATAGGTTTGATAACGCCCGCACCCCTAGCACATGATTGGCGCGACAGTATCTCGCGGCGAGACCCGTCTTTTTCTAACTCTGTTAATAAAAGAGGGACGGGTAGTCTATCTCGCCGAGAGATACTGTCGGCAGAGACGTGAAATGTGTCGGTCCAAATGTTAATTCGCCCGTAAAACAAACAACATACTTCCGTTATTAGTTATGTCGTGTAGCCCTAAAGTGTCTAGGACATACACCTTCTCGTTCGTTTCTAGTAAAATCCAGCCCTTCTGTTCCAGTATGTGATATTGCTCATCTGTCAGAGTTATCTGTAAACACAAGAATGTTGTCTCATTAGCCGTACCACGAGTTGGCGTTTCACATTTAGTTACTGCGTGAACAAGATCGCATTCCCTCTCTATTGCGCCAATCTATCAGTGCGAGCGAGATGGACTTATTCATAAATACTCACTTTGAAACTTAAATGTATATTCGTCCAAATCGGCAAAACATTTATTTATTTTATTGTTATTCTATAAGTCCTAAATGTTTTAAAATATTAAGTTTTATCATTATGTTTGATCTTACTCCTCCTGTTAACTAACAATTCGTAAATCTTATTGCAAAGATGTAAGGTTAGTTAATTGTTACAATGAAAGTCTTTGTTATTGTAATTTGAATCACCTTGCTTACAAATTAAAGTCGACATTTTAATGACAAACTAAGGAATAATTCTGGTTCATCCATATACTAGGTTGTTAGGTACAGTCCCCCACACGGGATTGTTACGCCATTTAGGGTCCTAGCTAAATTGGTTGTTCCATACTTACGCTATGGAATGTCTAATTTAGCTAGAACCCTAAATGGCGTAACAATCACGGAGTGTGAATGTACATGTGTTTTCTCAAAAATGGACGGCAAAGTCGACGTTGCCGGTTAAAAAATAGGTCGCGAAGTGTGTAGTTTATGGTCATTCTAAAAATTAAAAAGTTAAAAACATTGCAGTCTCGATTTCGGGACTGCAATGTTGCATACAAATTCCATTATTAAACGAGTTCCAAACTTTTTAAAACTTTAAATGGCCATATCAAATGAAGGCATAGGTCCATTAAACAGCCAAACAGATGATCAGCACTTATTATTATGTATTATAATGTTGGTACCGCGACTATTTAGGTGTCTCAAATACGTTGGCGTATTTTCAGCAGAAAAATACACTTCTATTTTTTTTAAGGCGGCAAGTAAATCTTTTTAATGGTTTTACTTTTCTCTGTGAAAATTAGAATGTTGCTTCTGTAAAATATTTATATTTCTTGCACCATTTTTGAGAAAAGCACTATATATGACTCGGCTGGAAGGCTACTTGCTGGCTTCGGATTCAATTAAACGGACTCCCAAGGTCATCCGTTTAAAACGAATCCTCAGCCTGCAAGTACATAGCTACTTCCGAACCTCGACAATAATGTACTATTATCTAGTAATTATCTGAATTGCTTACCTCTGTTAAGTTATTTCCCGACATACCATCCTGCTTATTAGTTTCACTGACAGAGTTATCTGCTTGCAAGATTGGTTTTAGTTCAACTTTGGTTCTTACCTGAAATACAGTTACAAATATTTTTTGTGCTTATTTTAGTCTTACACAATTAAGTTCTTAAATCAAATTTTAGCTCAATCAGATACCAAGTATACTAACAAGTTATCACAAAATAATTTACTACTTTTGACAGGTGCACAGTTTCGCGGGTACATGTTTTTTATGATACATTGAAAGTTAATCAATAGCTTGTAAAAGTAAAATGAAATATACCAACTAGTTTTTTTTTTACCAACAATTGGTTCAACACTTTAACCAGTTTAGTAGTTATCAGGAGTCAGTTATGAATGAGTCAGTCATACTCTTTCAAACATCCATCATAAGAAAATAAATCTTTACAATCAGTCATAGATACAGTCAGCAGCAGAAGTTGCTAAGCGGGTGAGGTGTTCATAATTACCTTGATGCACTCTTATTCTCTTAACAATAAAGTCACGTCAAGATTTTTTTAACACCTCACCCACTTAGCAACTATTGCTGCTGACTGTACTTGTATAAGGAGAAATACCTGATCTACTGGAGCCTCAGCTTCAGGTTGTAAAAGGTAGCTGTTAGCATACAAATTGTTGGTTCCTTCTGGTATGCTGAACTGGTCTGTGCAAAGCATGAAATATTATTGTTCACTTAAAATAAAAACATTTGTTGAACCAAGACTATATCTATAAATTGTATTGCTTTAGTTATATATTTTTTTAAAGGGAGAATTATTATTAAAGAATATACGGAGTATCATTGTTTATCTCAAGAAATAGTTCCAAAAAAGTTTATTTTAAAAGTCATAAAATAATATGCAGTTATTTATTACAATACCTACATTTTTGGGCCTCTTGTGAGTTAAAAACGGATTTAAAAATGGAAAATAAACAAGATTCTGGGTAGGCTCGCTCCATCATAGGCCACGTCTTCGCCTCGGCTAGTCTGTGGCCATGAGTAGGCCCGTTATATAAAAAAAAAGATCATCATCATTTGGTTTCCTCTAGAAATTACCTGGTACAGAGATCATTTCAGTAGTTGTGTCAATGTCAACATAGAACTGCTGCGGAGCCACATCCAGCATGGTGCAGGCTTGCTCTCCCTCTAGAACTTCCTGGGTGTCTTGCACTTGAGTCACATATTGCACTTGTCTGTTAACTGTAAAACATTTTTTATAGCACAAATATACCTGCCCCTAAGTTTTGATTACCCGTGGAATGCCCCTCATATTGATGAAATGGTTTGTGCTTGTAACTGTAACAGATAAGGCAAAAAATTACCAATTCCAAAAATAATCTGCACTGCTGGATCATGCTGGGCAGGCCACGGCTTAAAGTGAATTTCAATTTCATAGTCTATTGTTATTTGCTAGATATCGACATATTCTTCCGCTATATATAAAATATAAGTCGTCACTGTGTAAAAACTTACTAAGAAACGTCCCATCGTCTTGGACAACAAAGAACTGATAGGGTTCCGCTTCTGTACTGCTTCCAGACGCAGGTAAGAATTCGTAGGTTTCATAGTTCTCTTTATCCATAATTTAAAATAAATCTGGGGTTTAAATTTATTTTGGTCACCGAGCAAATACGGAGAAACAAACCGGTGTTCGGTTTATAATATAATACTTTATACAAGGAACACGACGACTAAACGTAAATTATAAATAGTTTACCGATTTATAAATTGGTTGATATCAGAATTCAATAGAAATATGAATAAACACAATACTTAATTTAATTTTTGCAAAATTTTAGTCAGCAATCGATTGCTATTCTTGATGATGATGATGACAGCTGTCACTCTTAACGCATACCAGCTGTATTTTTCTTGGTCCTCTTTCAGACCGGGATGTGGTCCAAATTGGGTCCAAAACAAGAGTATTATAATACATAGGACAGTCCAAAATGAGTTACGATATCTAGCCGGTCAAACAAGTTTGTCAATGGGAAAAAGGCGCATAATTTAAATTTTCTATGGGACAATTACCCTTTGCGCCTACATTTTTTTAATTTGCCGCTTTTTTCTACTGACGGAAATGGCTTGATATATACTAGTTAAGGGCGCGTGTACACGGTGCCGTCTCCGCGCCGCCGCCGCACAGGCCCTAAAGCTAGCCAAGCAGATCTTGTCAGCAGAAAAAGACGGCAAATTTGAAAAATGTGGCGCGAAGGGGTATCGTCCCATAGAAAATTTGAATTTCGCGCCTTTTTCTACTGACAAGATTTGCTTGACCATCTATATTTGTTTTACAAGGCGACAAAATTGTTGTTACACCTCTCGTGCTAAGATACCCAATCATGCGAAAGATCCCAAAGTTGAACCACAAGCGTAGCGAGTGGTTCGAAAAATGAAATCTTGAGCGTTGCGAGGGTTTCAAGGCACGATGGTTAAACAACCACCACCACCGAGTGAAACACAAAATTTTTCACCACACAAGGAAAATACTAACTGTAAAATATCAAACAAAAATCAAAGCAAATCGATTCAAAATAAATGTAATTAAATATTTATCATTCAAAATCATGAGGTCTAGTCATCTAAGTTTATGGCATTTCTTTGTCCTAATTTATTAAGTTTAAAAAGAAGTTTTAGAAATTTAAATCACAAGGACGCATTTAACTAACGACTTATTGGTTGGGTCAGTTGTTTAGATAGGTAGGTAAGTAAGTAAATAAGTATAGGTGAACCAGGATCTATTGAGGGTGCGCCATGTTGCGGAATTTCACTGGAACTAATTTTTTCATACTACACTGAATTGTCACCCTATACATGAGAATAACAGCGCCCTCTTGACAATTATCATATATTACTGGTCAGGCTATAACAGCTACGCTACGCTCTTAAAGCAATGTAAAATCGAACACATAATTGAGGGCCGAAAAAGCTTCACAATGACATGTATTCCTGAAAGCATAGTCATAATACTTAAGCATTACAGGTACATACGTAGGCGCTCTAAACTTCCCCATAACTATCAGCTCTTGTATATATTTATAAGTAAATTCTTTCTCTACATTAGTTGTATTTTGATCCCAATTAGACAATAAGAATCTGTGAAACCAAACATCATTGCGCATGTATTGGTTTACAGGTAGACAGTAAGCTCCTCCATAATATACCATGTCTCCGCAGCGTTCAAGAAGAGTGAGCATAACATCTTCATATCTCCCACCTATACAATTAAGTGCTAATGTTGGTCGCTGAAAACTTAAACCACAACATGCCAATTCTTCAGCTTCCTCAAGGGTATAAACTTTTGTAGCACCTATACTTAACAAGTGTTCTTTGACAGATTCATACCCACAGTGGTTTGCAACAATATTAAGCGTGTTAACTCCCATGGCTTTACAAATCTGTATGACGCTTTGCCCAATAGCACTATTAGCACCATTTTGAACAACACATTGTCCGGGACATAGCTTTTGTTTCTTGAAGTCATTTAGCAATCTGTAGGCACTCACAGGTGCTACTGTAAGCATACTTGCTTCAGCTAAAGGTATGTTAGGAGGAACTTTATGGACATCACTTTCGTTGTAAATACCATAGTATCTCCATGATCCTAGCTGTCGGGTAGAAAGGACTACTCTATGGCCCGGTTCTACATAAGTCACTTTACGGCCAGTTTCTATTATATCACCGACTCCTTCATCTCCAGGCACATGGGGCAAGCTGGGCAAATCTGGATGTGTTCCTGTGAAATAAAAAATGTAATGAGTGCAAGTCACCGGTAATGCAATAAATTATCTGATTGTGAGCACACTGTACTCCTTAATTATAGTGTTGCTGAGCAGTGTGTCAGTTAAAGTTAAACCAAAAGCCTATAAGTATCGTTTATTACAGTTATAATGCTTTCAGGTGGAAAAAATAGCTACCTATTTTTTAGTGACACTACAGTAACTTCATTTTCTCTGCAGGCACTTCATATTTTTAAACTCTTGAATTGCTATGACTATAAAGAAACAGAATTGTAAAAATAATCAATTTTATTTAAACAAGCTTATGATGAAACATTAATTATGCCTGGTGTGTTACTACACAACATAAACTAAATAAACATAAACTTAATGATCTAACTAAAGTCTAAGATATATTTGCATCCAGTGAATCCTTTTGATGACAGGGCATTGCCAATGGCTTCCTGGAAGTTGTCAAATTTGACCAGCTTATGAACTGGACCTTTCAGTTTCTGGTCACACATCAAATTAACAATATCACACATCATTTGTTCTTTAGCTGCCTTATCAGCCTTTTCATTCCATTTTGTCATCCAAAATCCAAAGAATGACAAGTTCTTGAAAATAAATGCAGAAGTTGGAATTGTGACAGGTTCTCGAGACATGCCTCCGTAGGTGACCATAGTACCAGAATGTTCCAAGTGCCTTAACAAGTCTGTGGTACTCTTTCCACCCACACAATTAAGAGCCAAAGTAGGTTTGGCAATAACCTTATCTTTGAATATAGTTGTGGTCCTTAACTCCTCTTCAGTGAGTACATGGGTAGCTCCAAGGTCCTCCAGAAATTTCTTTAGGTCATTTATGTCAGGCCTCTTTCTAACAACAGCAACATTTTTGACACCCCATGCCTTACATAGTTGGATGACATTTTGTCCACAAGCCCCATTGGCCCCGTTTTGGATAACAACCAGTCCATCTCTGACTGGTTTAAAATCAGTAAGCATTCTGTATGCCGTGCAGGGATTGACCGTGAGTGTGGCTGCCTCAACCAGCCCTAAATTATCTGGCACAACCCTGACTACATCTTTAGAGAATGTGGCGTAATTCCTCCAAGTTCCCTGAACTGGTTTTGTCACAATAATCTTGTTTCCTGGACAAATGCCATCAACTTTTTTACCAACATCTTCTACAATTCCCACACCTTCGTTACCTGCAATTGATGGCAGATCAACCTTGACCGGATACTTTCCTAAAACAACATAAAAATGTCACGTATTAAAGGCAACCAACTAGATAGATGTAAACATCTAGCAATCATCTGTAAACAGATAAAAAAAACAAAAAGAAAAATACCTTACGTCTTTTCTTCATGCAACCATAATAAAGTGAAAAATAAAAACACCACAAAAAGCACTTTATGAAAATATGCACAATAACACCTTAAACTTGTTACTGTAATACCTTGTATGGTGTTTATATCGGCAGGGTTAACAGGGGCAGCTAGCATTCTGACGAGTACTTCCAGATCCCCTAGCTGTGGTACAGCAGCTTCCCGGAACTGCACAACACACATAGGATCTCCAAATTGGTGGTAGACTAACTGTTTCGACATCAAATTTCGCACCGGTATGTGCCTTGTCGCGTAACATTTTGTCGTTCTTAATAAAAGATGTCCTAGAGGAAGGAGGGCCATGGCTTGCTTCTGTAGGATTACACAAAATTTGCAGCTTTTTTTACTATCCTTTATAAAGGTTTATATCATTTTTTTATCAATAAATTACGACATATTTGTGATAAATAAAACAAATGACAATGACATTAGACTGACAGCCATATTATGACGTTTAGATTGCATTGCTACCAACTTTGTGTGAAAAAATAACTTATTTCCGTAAGTAGAGTCTAGACGAGCTGGGCAAATCGACCGATTTGATTAGGAAAATAATTGGCGCCAATCTCATCTAGCGTCCACACGTACACAGATTTAATTACCAATTTGCATTCCATAGATACTAACTTCGAAAATTGGCATTTTTGTGTCCGCACCTGCTGATTTGATCGGGGAATCAAATTGGCCATTGCGTCCGCACGGCCTGATTCGATCGGACAATTTCATCAGATTGGCGAAAAATTGTCTCGTCTGGAATCCACTTTAGCTCCAGTTATTGATAAAGCTGCGCATTCAATGCAGAAATCTTTAAAATAGGTCAAGCAAATCTCGTCAGTAAAAAAAGGCGCGAAATTCAAATTTTCTATGGGACGATATCCTTTCGCGCCTACACTTTTCAAATTTGTCGCCTTTTTCTACTGAGAAGATCTGCTTGACCAAGTATATAAGTTACTTCCACACAATTTTTCTGTAAGTTATTTCCATGATTGACTGACTGACTAGAGTCTGTTCGGAACATAGATATAATATAGGTGAGGGTGGGGAGGGTCGATCCCTAGGGGACACTTGGTAAACTTAATTTTTAATGAAACCAAACGAGATACAATTTTTTGCGCTGGTAACACTCATTCATTCGTTCCTAACTTCACGTTCTGTCATGGCACTGTATCGGAAAAGTCAGTGGTTCAAAAATGGCGGACGGTGAAAGATTTTCTGCGTACTATATTCAATTTTCGGTAAGCTTTAACTGGATTTATTTTATAATATGAGATGGAAATGATGTTAGTGAGTGTGCTTATTTTATTTGTTGTTTATTGAAGTGATGATTAACTTGGATTACATTGATATACGCGAACACATGTTTCGAGTACGGCACGTTTTATAATCTTACTATGTATGGGGATACTTTGTCTTTTTCTTCAGGGGAGATATGATTCCGGGATCATGTCACCCCCAAAGCGATCAAGTATACATTGTAATAAATTTACTTACAAAATGATTCATAGAGCTATCATAAATATTTTCTTTTCTTTAGTAAATCATGCCGCGAAATTACGACCAGAGAAACACTGATTTAAACTTTCAAGGTTTTTGACTCATTATTGTTTATTAAAACAGAATTTAATGGCGTATAATTCAGTTTTCAATTATACAACCGACTCCGAAAACGGAATTATCCCCGTGGCCTTTGAAAAAACTGACTAAAGTTGACATCAACATTTTACGAACTACCCGTACTTGGTCTTTTTTATCAAGTTAAACGTTTTACACACAGGGGATGTTACTCGGTCGACAAGAAACACTTATAACGATATTTGGTTTTCAACCGGCGATATTTGTTTTTATGGATGAAATGCTATTTCAATGGCTTTCCGACCTTATGTACTATAGAACCGACGGTCCATAGAAAGGATTTTAGGATTATGCAGCTCAAACACCGTCCTCGAAACGTGAGCAGTAAATTTCTAAACTTATTTATTATAGTAAACAATAACGACCAGTGATGGGTAAAAAAATTAAAATTGCTGTAGGTATCTGACGCTAAAAATACCTTCACACGAACTTTAAAAAAATTAGCTTGTTACAAGAAATTTTATGTTAATAACTTAGATTTTTGTTTTTTTTTTTTACTTTTTTTTTGGTACAAAAATTGATTCCCTATTTTATGTTGTTTTATGGATAATACGATTACATTGTTTTTTAAAAGTATAAGATTATGGATTAATATGTGTTTGATATCTTCATATATTAATTTTCTGTAGATAAAGTGAATAAATTAATGTAGATACTACCCTCGAAATGTGACATTGCCACTTAAAATCTTTTTACCAAGTGTCCCCAAATCTGGAAGACTTGATCCCTTCGGCTTAGACATCTGATTACCGGAAATACAACTTCAAAGCATGGAAGATGCAATATATATATGTTTGCTGTGTATTTTACAAATTATAGATGCATTGCTAATAGCGATCCGAGTTATATAATCAATGAGAATCTGGTATGGGGAGACATGGTAAAAATATGTTTACCATGTGTCCCAAGAACCAGGGTCACTTGATCCCCCTAGGATCAAGGCTCCCGACCAGGGGTAAACAAGTCTCCCTTACATAGGGGACACATGGTAAAAGTCAACAGTATGGGTTTTCATTAAATAATGATCTAATTTATTGCACAAATCTGTTCTAATTCAAACTATTAATGAAGAGATAAATTCTGAGTCGTATGGTCTATAAAGTTTTTCAATACTACAAATAGTTAAGAAAATGTATGCTAAAAACAAAAGGGGTGATCAACCCTCCCCAGTTTCCCCTACTTAACGATAAAGTCTAAGCGAGCTGTCACTGTTATCACTTTTGTTTAGTGTACGATTAACAATGTGAATCCACCTTGCTGTAGCCATGTCGATAAAGTCATATCGATAAACTATCGACATTTCTTGCAATTTTAATTTTACATGAAAGGGTTAACGACAACTAAAATAAACAATAAACGCTTCTATTCTTTATTTCTTTATGGAGGTTATCAGATCACGATTTTATCGTCACGCCACAGCAGGGAACAAAGGGAAAGTTCAGATTTTTAATTACAATACACAAATACCTACCTACTAAAATATGTGTTCCGCAATAATTGAATAATATTATGATATTATAATATTATTATATTCATTATCCATTAGCATTTCAATTATGTTTATTTTTAACGAAGATATTGAAGCTTCAATTAATCGCTATTTTCCGCTGTGTTGCGTTTATCGATATATAACATGATTAAAATCGACTTTTCACATCCCTAAAAGAGCACACATATACGTTTTTACGCACACATACACAACTTGACACCACCTAAAACGGTAACACCTTGAAGTCCATCTTGTCAACAGTATGGTTGTCCTTTTTTGACAAACGGCATTTTTAAAAGAGCGAGGAGAGAGAAATGATACTAGTTGCTGCGCCGTCAAAGAGAACAGACAACGTTGGGGCCTAGGCCTTGGTTCGGAAAGAGAAGATTGGGTCCCATACATTCCACGACTGTTCTCTTTCCGCACATCTTACTTACCGAGACTGACTGAAATAGCAACACATATTCGTATTCGTACGATTCCGTGAAAATACGATGGAAAATAATTATACATTACATCTGTACTTATGTTTAGGTACGTAAAAAAAGTCTCATAACAGTCATAACACATCATCGATTTATCAGCTACTTTAATTTAATTGTTTAAAACAGTTATTAAATAACGGATAATATTTATCTCTAGGTTGATAAAAAGTTGTTGACGCGCGTGTTTAAATCCTTTTGCTCGTTTGGCGCTGTGCCGCAGGGCGGCGCCTCCGACGACGGTGGTTGCGGCTTGGGCATGCGTATGCGTCGCGCGCGGATCAGCAGCCAGCTAGCGCTGCGGTTGCGCAGTCCGGGGGAGACAGGGTTTTCTTCCACGTCTATGGGGACTGGCCGGAGGCTGCTGGAAAAGTAAGTAAGGGCACTTTCACATCACTGTGTACCATCAACGTCCGTACACTTATATCGACCGGGACCGGGATATGAACCGTGATTACCTTTTGTATTGTTTTTTAACCGACTTCCAAATCTCAAAGAAGGAGGTTATCAATTCGGTTGTATGTTTTTTTTTATGTTATTTGTTATCGGGAGCTCGAAAACAATACAAAAGGTAATCACGGTTCATATCCCGGTCCCGGTCGATATGTCTAAAAATTAGTCTAGTGAAACTAATCGTGAATCATTTAAAATTGTCATCAACGGCCGGTTAGCAATCGTCAAAAAACTGACGGTCAATGTCAAATCCCGTACATTTTGTCAGGAATGTGACGGTTAGACGTTACTAGAACACGACTTAAGTGACTTAAGTCGCGCTTTAAAGTACAAGTTAAAATGAAAATGCCCGTAATTATGTTTTTCGTGTCTTTAGACACCTAAAGAATTTGAGTTGTAATGCACAGCGACTCAGCGAGCTCTAAAAGTTCATAGAGTAAGACCAAGTTGGCGGTCAAAATGGCTCCCAACCCAACTTAGCTTGGTAGACCAAGTTACCGGGTAGTGTCTATACCCTACACACTTTATGAATGAATTGTGTCTGTCTGTGCGGAAAGAGAAGAGAGGGTATGTAAGGGAGCCCATACATTTCACGACTCTTCTCTTTCCGCACAGACTCTCCATAAGATATTTAATAATACTTACTTATCTCTCGCTGCCGATCTCAAGCGTGCTGGTGCTATTACAGAAGGTACGTCTTGTAAAGCGTTTCTTTTTAAGCCTGTAACATTGCAGTTGTTACATGAACATTAGTCTAACTAAAGATATACAATACAATACGATACAATACAATACTTTTTAATGCACACCTCACATACTCGTAGATATATTATATTATTGACCAAGCGAAACCGACGGTCTCCGTTTCAGCTTGGGAATAAATTCTTTCGTATGCCCGGATGTTCTCCTCTCCACGAGTCGCATTTCCCAACAGATTCTCGTGAAACTGGGAGTATGTATATAGGTTCGATAATTTATGTAGCATTTTTTGTCGATATTTTTTTTAAAGTGGGGGTTCGCGAGGTCCATAGCTCACAGAGCCACTAGTTTATTATACCTGCTTAAATGTTTTTATTGTATTGTAGCTATTAATACTTAAATCTCGGCGTATTTTGATGATTTTGAAAGTGCCTGTTGATATTTGTTTGATTCAGAATAATGCTCCAGCTTTGTTTTTGATCGCTAGATCGACCAAGTGAGGTACAGTACAGCAGCTTGGGTCATTTAATTTACAAAATATTTTCTAGTCTATTTAGTGCAATATTTAGTGGAGGAAGAGGGGGGAGGCCTTTGCCCAGCAGTGGGACACAGTGGGCTCTGAATAATAATAATAATAATTTGACATTAAAGCTCTCCAAAGGGCCTCTACGTGTTGGATCTATATCCCCACGCAAGCCTATCAAAAGACCGGGATTTATAGGCCCGTGATCCCAAAAAAGGAGATACAAATAAATAATAATTTCTAGTCTAACCTGAGTTTTTAATTTTGTTTATAAAGCTTCGGTCCTTCCATTTTTGCGAACAGACCGGGCACACGGAGCGGCGTATGGACCATCTGGGCATCTCAACACATTTCGACAAGGATTCCTTCTGCTGGAACGCTGGTATTCCGAGTGGTAAGTTTGTCTGCAAAAGTACAGTGAGAATATGAACTAGTCAAAAAAATATTTAGGTAGGTACACCCTACCCTTATTCTACCTACTTAAGATTCTGGTGCTGAGAATTAAGTAAGTAAGTCGATCCCTAATGAGTGAACGAATTGTCCCTCTCTTTGGCATATTGACAGATAGGCACAAACGACGATCATCAACTGATTAAGTTAGCAGCCATTTATGAACAACGCCATTAGTAGGTACTAATTAATTCACTCTAAAATCATTCAAAGTATATACATTAAAAATTTGCCGCCTTTTCTACTAACAAAATTGGCTTGCTAGACTATAAAATAGGTAGGTTCACGTGATGCTGATGTATCTGCAGCGTGTCGAAGGTTACCTTCGGAAGGTAGTGGAGACAAGGATGAAATCTACGTCACTTCGAGTTGAGGAAAAGGATAGCAAGGTTTTACTCAATCAAGCGATGGGTTAACCTAAATCCAATACGTATAAACCCAGTATAAACCACAATATCTGGGAGACCGAGCTTTGCTCGGAAAACATATAAAAACTCAAAAATGCGCGTTTTCCCAGAGATATGTCCTAGCTAGATCGATTTTTCGCCCCCGATAACCCCCATATACGGAGTAAATTTCATCGAAATCGTTAGAGCCGTTTCCGAGATCCCCGAAATATAGTGTAAGGCCTGAGTGGACGCACGAAGCCGCACGTTTGGCGGGGCGTCGGGCTCACATCACAACTACAAGTGATTTGAGCAGCATGCACTAAGGCCGCCTCCTATACGTTTGCATTTGTTTAACATGCACGCCGCACGCCCCGCCCCGCTGCACGCCTAACTCGAGGGTCCACTCAGGTCTTATAAATATACAAAGTATAAGATAACAAACCGGTGGGGTGTCGGTGATGTTAAACGCCAGTATTGAGGGTATGTCCATGTCCCGTTTCGTCGAGATGCGAGAGAACCGAGAGCGTGACACGCTCCGCTCAGTGAAGCGGTTTGTCATCCCGTGCATACAGGGCTCGATGGACAAGCTGCAAGAGGAAGTGTTTTGTAGATGTAGGCCAATACCACGGAATACAACCGTATACCACGGTATATATTATCTTATTAACTAGTTCGTTTTTTGATGACGTCATTTTTGGGCGGGGTAAGATTGACAGATGAGTTAAATGAAAAATTCACTCCTTTCGAAAACGAAGCCAGCAGTAGAAAAGGTACGAGTAATAAGGTAAATATATATTTGCTGAGAGGATGGAATGGACTTACCCTAGTTTGAAGTTCAGCTACAAATATATGTAGGTATGTATATGCAAAAGTACTAGTTTACGTACTTAAACAATCTGCAGATGTCTGTTTTTAAAATAGCTATTAGAGGAATCCGTCAGCGTGCTATTATATCGAAACACTATAACTACTTATCTATTAAATTGCTACAAAATAGCCTCCGAGCACATTCGAGAAATAATATAATTGTTACATCTAATTACACATCAAAGTAACACCGAGCTAACATAATAACTGCCACAAGTGCTAGCCTTATCTAATAAAACTGTGAGAAAGTTTTAGCTAATAGACGTAATTGTATCGAGAGTGAAAGTCGAGAAAATGTGAATGTTTTACTAATGCGTCTTTGTCAACATGACTTTTTATTTTGCTATTGTGGCAGTAGTTACTTTTGTTTCACGGTTTGGTTAGCAAATGTAAATCACATAGTACATCAAGTCGGTATTGTCGAATGAAAGCCTCATGAGGTAGCTGACGTTATGAGGGCATCAATGACTGCTTGCATTTCGTACCTGCATTTTCTTGTCCACGCCTCCTGGGTTACTCTTTAGAGCCACCCGACACTAGCGTCTTTTGAGCGTCGGCGTCTATAGTCATCAGCGCTATGGAAAATGGCGTCGCGCGTCACTGCGCAGTTGCGCCAACGTTGCGTCGAGCAGCAGCCATAAGGTTGACTAGACGCCGACGCTCGGGACCCGCCATTGTGGGGTCAATTAAATCGTTATAATGAGATAAGGTCTAGTTAAATATGTTGCTGTTGGCACGTACTCTTCAGAAGCGTCGTCGCCGGGAAGCTCGAGAGGCTGGTCCTGTGCCTCCTGCAGCTCGCGGTTGCGCTCGCGCACCATATCCAGCAACAATGTGTCGTGCCGTCCCAAACTACTCGTTCTGTGTTGGCATTATTTAGAATTAATTTATATCATAATCAAAAATAATTAATTAATTTTAATCATAATTTTAATTACACGCGGTTTCTCAGATCAACAACGACAGTGTTTTTCAATGTAAGTATATGAGATGAAAAATATCGTGAACCAGCTTAATAAACACAAAAAGTATGAAGTAGCTTAATAAACACAAAAAGTATAAACACATAAAAATGAAATCCCGCGAATAAAATTGACCTAATAAGTGCCTAATTCAATATGTATAGCCAAATATCGCGCACTGTTGTCAATCAAGGTGTGAATTTCGTCACTTTGTTATACAATCATATTAGATAATATTATTAATTTAGAATTCTAGATACATTTTAATCAGTGTAGATATGTACTACATAGTTGCGTGCGGCAGTGCTCGAATATTCGGACTAATTTGGAGCACTGCTGGCCTAGCCGTGTCGGCGGAGGTCGTGGGTTCGAATTCCGATTTCCGGTTCTTGTTAATAAGTTTTTTAGAACTTGGAATGTTTAGAAGTTGGATTCGATATTTACCAGTAGCTCTTTGGTTTGACTTTGGCAAAGAAAATTATAGTAATCACTGATCAGCCTGTATGGTGGTATGGTATGCCTTCAGAGAAAGGACAGACGGCAGTCGCTTACATACCTTTGCCAAAATCAGTTTTCTCGCAATCGGGAAAGCGATGGGTAATATAAGGAGTAGTCCGAGTAGTGTAGGGACTTGTAAAGTCAAGTGCAAAAATATGGGTGTATAGGTGTGTATATAACTTCTCAAAAATATGTCCCATAGCCCATAGTTCTTAATTATCTGACATATACGAGCTATGGGACATATTTTTGAGTATGATGTGTGCACCCATATTTTTACACTTGACTGTATAGTCGCCATCAGATATATCGGAGCGGCGGCCAAGATATTCACAATATCTGAAGATCTGAACACGCACTTTAACGCCCTGTCAATAGAGGCGTGTTCAGATATTTGTGAGCCGCCTTAGCCGCTCCGATATATCTGATGGCGACCGTACAAGCGTACATACATGGTATGCGTGCAGCTAGGGAACATCTCGCTCTGCCGCGACAGTAAGGTGCGGTTGCCGGAGCTGCAGACTGAGGATTGGTCAGGATCGTTGGGTTCGGAGTCACTCAGCCGACTGCTGCGAAGCTTCATCAGCATATCGTTGTACGGCGTACTGTCGTTCTCCATAAATGAAATGCAACGGTGTTCTTCCTCTTTCGGGCTAGGAAAAATCGGGCAAATTTGCGTTAGTTTCAAATCCGGTAGTTCTGATATCTTACAGACTTGTTTATGATGTTGGCTCTGGAATCCAAGTTTGTGATTTGTGATTTTTGACAAAGTTGCGTTCGGCGCTCGAAGTCACAAACTTGGATTATTAATTGAGCCAACATCATAAACAAATCTGCAAAATATCAGAACTACCGGATTTGACGCAAACGAACCTACTCCTTACAAAAGGCGACAAAGTTACTGAATTATATAGTAGGTATTTATATATTTTGTGATCAGAAATCGTAGAAGAAAATGTCATACACATGTAATTTTATATGGTCGAAATGTTGATGTTTTTAGAATAAAGTGACTCAAGTATCTTGTTGTTAACTTCGCTATGATTCACCGTATTGTAAAAAGTGTACTTTCATGGTCACCGGAAAAAAATACAACACGAACCAGTAACATTGATATCACTTTTACTTAAGTAGGTAGGTACGATTGTTTCGAGTTTATGATGATTTTGCAAACGTGGTTGTCCTTGCTAAGCTTACAAACATAACCTGCTGCTCACAAGGAATTGTTTTAGCCACAGTAATATAACAGGCTCAAAAATTATTGGCTCATACCTATAAGCGCGATCTTTATCTCTTTCATCTGTCATATGTTTTGTAGTTATTGGCAACAATCGCCTGTTGTTAAAGCACAACAGCATTATTCATGGTAACTTTATATACCTATACATATTTGCAACTTTTCTCTACATTATGAGAGTAGTTTTGATTTGTAGGCCACAAACTGTTAGTAAAATGATTTGTAGCTTCAATAGGTCATGAGAATCGGAATAAGAACGTGTTTACGATGAATTTTATTATTATACCACCAGACTGTAGAAAATTTAAGGGTATTGTCTGCGAAGTTTTACGGCCATCGCCTGTTTAAAATCGGCTGTATTTGCTACTTTTTCTTCTCCGTGAGTCACGCCAACAGTGACTCAAGCGAGTCAAGCGCAACGCAATATTAGAACCTAGGTACATATAAACATTAAACACATTTAGATAAGTGCAAACAGCCTGCGCTCAAAAGGCCTTGAATCTCGTCACGATACGACGCTTCTAATAACTGATTATTACGCTACCGGATGATGGAATCGACGGGTAAGGTGACATAGATGGTTGTTATGTGTAATGACATGTAAAATTATATCACGAATGAAAGGCATGCGAAAGTCAGGTGGCCCGGGTGACTTCTTGGAAGTAACGCGGCAAGCGTGAAAGTAATGGCGATGCTGCAGTGCAATATCCTTCTACAACGGAATAGTGCTGCTAATACATACTAGAACAAATTAAATTATTTTCAAAAAATATTTTAATTTGTTATTATTTCGAGTAGTCACCATAAGCCTTCAGTATGAAGTGCATATACTTGGAAAAATTCGACCTATGCCGCTGTCCCCCGGTAGCCGAGAGGTAACAGGCACCTGCCGCGATAGCAGAGGACGCTGGTTCGATTCCAGCCTGGGGCACTAGAGGCTTGGGTCACTTTTTCTGAGTATATGACATTTATTTCAGTGCTGCTAATGTCAGAGATAACAAAAAAACAATAAAGAGTACCCACTAATTTCCTTGCAATATTGCGGTTCTCTAAAATGAAGTAAGTACATAGGTAGTAGGTGACTAGGCGACGATGACGTCAGTTTTAGCGAGGTCTTATTTATGTGTCACTTAATAAGTACCTACACCAATGAACGCGTGTCAAAAATATTAGTAGCGAAAGCGAAACCGAAAGTAAAGCTGAAAATTTGTAAATCCGAAGGGAATCAAGTTCAGGACGCACCGCCATCGCTACTACTTATTACATACTAGTGGCTCTGTGAGCTGTAGACCTCGCGAGCATAGCTTATTGGGACCGTGCACGATGACAGCGCCACACAGCGGTTTGATCAATCAACAATACAAAGATCTTAATTTATTAAAAAAAATACGAAGTTTAAGTGAAAAAAAAAAAATACTAAAAGATATGTCTTACTGGGGAACGAACCCAGACTTTCTGTGTGCAAACAAAAAAAAGCGATTGTTTACAAAATGCGCCATGATAGTTCTTAGCTAAGCTGACGAAATTCGGCTACTGATTCTCGAGTACAAACTAAATATCTAAATACCGCCTAAACCAGCAATACAATTTTTCTGAATTTTTTGCCATTTACTATGTAAATATGTCGCAAAAAGAAAATACTCTTATTATATCGATAAGACTATTTGTTTAAGCGCGAGGTATCACAATTCCTCCATTTTTGAAAATTTCCAAAAACGGGATCGACAAAAAAAAATTTACTCATAGAATCTGGTCACAAAATTTCACAAGAATCGGTTGAGAATTGTGACCTGTAAGAACATCCGGACATACAAAAGCAAAATGCCCGAGTCAAAACGTAGACCTTCGCTACGCTTCGGTCAATAATACGTATCAATCAATATCATAGACGTAAACCTGACCGAGACATCAGCAGTTTTTACTCTTTACTCATCTCTTATGTCTAGACAGGCAACTTACACGGAGAGGCGGCAGGCGTACAGTTGGGAGTATCGCGATTTCCACTCGCCACTATTCCGCCATGTCGACTCGTTTCTGAAATAAAGTACGGCATTTTTAACAAAAAAGCTGGTGGTATACATATCCGCAATTGATTAGCCGGGTCCACACAGACCGAGCATACGAGCGAGGTATAATTTCCTCGCGCACAAAACGGCCAATAGACGGGCCTCGCCCGAGGCAAATGCGGCCAGGCTATTACTATACGTTGAAATAGTAATAGTTGAAATGTATAAACAAATAAATATAATAATGAAACAATTTTCCACAAATCGACCTAGCCCCACATTCAGTTCAATAAGCCATGTGTTGTGGGTCTAGTACGACGTTATATATTTATACCTAAGTACATACATACATGTAACTGTTATAACAGAATGGTCTAAGTTTAATTCTCCCATCTGGGCAAATATCCCGGACAGCGGACACCCCATTATCTACATATTTTCATGTATTTACACTCTGGTTGTTTCTGTCGTGAGAAAACAAAATATATTTAGTAAATAATACGATCGTTTGCTTGGTAAAACCAAATAGGTTAAAGCTTAACAAGCTGGTGGATACCTGAAGGTCATATGCCTTATACGAACAATAAGATAATACATACGTAGGACGAATATTAAACAATTATGTATGTGTCTTTTGCAGTAGGTGTACTTTTAAAGTTACAATAATCTTTGGAGTAAGTCTTTAATATATTATTAGAATCTTGTTTGATTACATTTTATCATGCGCTCTTTGATTGCTAATTAAAAGTAGTAAGTACTTAATAAGAGATAATAGGGAGATAGAAGCGAGATGCACTGCAAGTGGTGTACAAGTGAGATGAAAAATGATTGATTATCGATTTTAATCATGAACAACTAGCGACCCGCCCGGCTTCTATTCGCACGGGTTACACAAAACTTTAACAAATTCACCTAAACCTTCCTTAAGAATCACTCTATAGATACACAGAAGTTTTCGAGTTTATCGCGAACATACATAATTACATGTACACTGAAGGCGTCGTTATATTGGATTCGGAGGGCGTTGTATGCCTTTTGAGTATAGTTGACCCATAGACTGCTCGTGTAAAATACTTGACAGTACTCCTTGAAAAGGGTAATTTTGACTTGTTTGGAACAACGAGCAAATCTACGGGCCAACATGTTAAGTCCGCACCGCCATCGCCCTTCTTTCCCTTTCAATGTCGAGGTCATCTTTCAAATTTTGCCTCCAACTTAGCTTCCAACTTTCCACTATTATTGAATACCTTCAAAGGTTTCAAAAATTAGTCGTACTGGATCCAATTTTATGCTTTCAGTTTAACCCTTTATAAGGCAAGGGTCTCAAAAAAGACCACCCTATAACATCGTCTTTTTGTATTTTTTTCTTGTACAAATTTTTTTGTGCTATAGATTGGCAATGAGGCTTGAATTGAGGATTTTTTTGATCCTTGCCCGCTAAAGGGTTAAGTAAATATGGATGAAAAATTACGGTACTTACCTTATCATTACGGCTAATGTAAGCAGAATTTAATTACTGTATGATTACTGTTATATACTGGCTATCCGTTTAACAACCCATTATAAAAATCACGATATTACAAATGTCACATCAGTGTGAAATTTTGATAGATGGTAGGATTCTACACCAACTGCCATGGCGAGTTTGTTTGGTTTGTCATAGTTGACATATGACAGCTACTAATGATTTAAGATTTTAAGACTTTGTAAAATAATAGTAGAATAGTATTATGAATTTTTGGTCCTTTAAAGCTGATTTTTTTTATGACACGCGTAACATAGAGTACTGAATGCGCAGGCTTGATCCTGCTTACGTCTCCTGAATCATTCTGTTTAATGCGTAATTAATACCATAGAGTATAACTTATATTTACTCTATGATTTTGACACTTTAATATGACATCTTCGATATAAATACATATAATATAAATAAATGTCTACATTTTCACAACCTTCGTATTAATCTACTTACGTCTAAACATGAATGGATCAAGTTATGGTAAGTTACCAATTCAAATTTCTAAAACATACACGGCACCCTTCAAACCAAATAACCAAATAACTAATGTCTGATTAATTATGCATGTGTTTTGTATATGAAACTGTTTTTCTAGGCGTCAGGTGCCGTGTATCTTATTAGCCCAGTAAAGTTGACCCGCGGCTTGTGAAATATCGGATTGGCACAGATATCGTAGGAAAATATCGCGTTCGAATCATGGAATGGGCCCGATGAATTTCTCCATAACTATTCACGTGGAGTTATTTTCCTTCATTTGAAAATTCAAAGCGGTTAAATCAGCAGGAACAATGTATGTGGAGTAGGTACGATAGTTAAATACGGTATACAGGTTTTAAGGAATTGGCATTGATTTGATATTTACAAGATAATTACTCTCAAAGTCTCAACTGCCTTACTTAACGGTGCGCTCACTACTATGCACAGTAGTAGAGTCTGTGCGGAAAGAGAAGAGTCGTGGAATGGGGCCCAATACATTCCACAACTCTTCTCTTCCCGCACAGACTAACATTTGTGTAGGTATTGAAGGCTGGTTGCACAAAACAGTCTGCGATCGTAATTAACTCGTAAAGTATCAGAATGCTCGCGTAGGTATATGTAATGTGTGCGAAATCTCAAAGCTGTCTGCTAAGTTACGTACCTACTTATAAGTCCATAAATTGTAATTTGTGACATAAGAATCAGTTTTAAGCATCAAACCAGGGCTTCCCAAATTGTGCGCTGCGGCGCCCTAGTGCGCCGTAGGCAGTATAGAGGGGTGCCATAATGAGGCAATCCTCCTCACCATGAAACCTTATATTTCGAATAGCCTAGCTAGGTTAGGGCGCCGCGAATAAATTTTAAACTTGCAAGTTGTGCGTCGCGGACTGAAACGATTATGAACCCTGACTAATCTCTAAAATTATGGAAATCATTCTAGACCTTAGAGTTACATGTTAGAAGTAGAATCTTGGTAGAGTTCAGGAATCTTATTCTATTTACATTCTATTTCAAATAATACTGGTAGATAGACAAACTATTATTCATCCTAGATATCTTCTCATAACAAAGACTATTTTTAAAACAAACTAAGTATTGTTATCATGACGTATTTGAACACACTGTGCGAACTTATGCTCGGAGTCGTGTTTAGAGACTTGATTGCCTTGAAAACTCTACAGCTGTAACAAGTAAACCTAGCGAGCTGAACTGATACGTAATATGCTTTGTACTTAGATCTTAGATAATCATCAACATTCCTAAACATTTATGGAACAGGGTATGCGTTACTCAATACCATTCAATGTATTAATGGCCTAATGGCGTAAAAATCTACCTAGGTTCTATTCAATAGGACTTTTTACAGTTTCAACAGCTTTTTTTTGCGCCTAGTGTTAGAGTCACCTGCGCCTTCTGGAAATACTGGGACGATGTTCATATGGCAGGCTTGGTTATCATAGATTTGACTAACATTGGATTAATATAAAAACTATGGACATGGTCTGAAATAAATTGAATTTATCCAATTCTGTACCTACAAAATAACTCGCAGAAAAAGTCTGCGTGGTAGTGGTATCCATTTGTAGACCCATGATGACCTAATATCATACTTATTCAAAATTGTAAAGGTAACCAGTGGATGTATTTAATGTAATCCTTCATACAATGTCGTGCCTTATCCCGTTAAATGTACCCCGTCCCTGATCCGTGTCTAATGCTCCGATTCAGTCAAACATTTCGTGGGAGCGCTCTGTAGCCTATTGTGTTGAGATTAATCACAGACCATTTGTTTGTGCCGCATCACTTAGAATGTGACAATGCATTTTGATAAGTAATTTGATTTTAGCGCACGGCCACAAAGTGACGGCGGGGGCGGCGCCCCGGCCGGCTCGCCGCGGTCGTCTAGTCGTTCAGACAGCGAAGGCCCGTGAGGACGTAGCTGCACTCGCCCGCGCTGCCAAGCGATAACGCGCCCTCTTTAAACTCGCTCGAGTACAATCGACTCCATTCACGTTTCGGAAGTCGCAGCTTTGCGTATAAACGCTAAACGCGAACTCAACGGAGGTCCCGAAACCGGCTCCACGACCATATGATCTGAGGCTCTGAATTCGGATACAGGACGCAGTGGTTATGTGTAAATAAACAGTGGAAGTGTGTCTCGACTCCTAGTGGAACTATGACTGTGTGACAGAAGACTTTCTCGTGAAAGTGTCTAGTGATGTTGCAGTTGTTTGAAATGTGAATTGTTGAATTGTTAGCTGGTGTTTTTTGTTAGGGCCATGGCGGGTGCTAACGGTGAGGATGTGGAGGAGGCGCCGGAGCGCAAGCGCGGGCTGAGCGGGTCCATGTCGCTGCGCACGCGCAAGTTGGGCCGGAGGCTCTCGCGCAGTATGTCCATCGTGGCCTTGAAACTGCCGGAGAAGGCGCAGAGCATCACACGCTCCTCTTCCAAGCTGATGCGTTCGGGCAGTCGAGATAAGAAGAACCGCTCCTTCGAACTCTCTATTATACTTCCTGATAAGACTCAGAAACAGGTAAGCTATTATGAAAATACCTACCTTTATTTCCTGCTTCTTGTTATATGATGTTGGATTAAGGGCTAACTGGCAAGTAAAATAATCAGGTGGATAAAACTACTGTTTACAGTTACCCTCAGTTAAACACCTGTGTGACCGTAATACCTATATTTATTTGCCTATTATAGAGACAACAAAAAAGTATTCTGTTGAATTAGGTGGAAGAACAATTGCGCAAGCTGCACAATCATCTCCATTGAGTCTATTGACACTACCTATCTATGGTTACGCCTCCCATTATATTGAATTACGTTGAGGCCCCGCTGTGTGGTAGCAAAAGTTTTCTAACACCACAAAAAAAAATTGCAGCTGCTATAACTAGGTATTTAAGGTACATTTACGGTTGACATGATTCTAAGATAAGGTCATCAAGATACTGCAAAAACATTAATTAAATCGCGGCTAAAAATCTATAGTTCCTTTATTAATCAAGAAGCGTCTAAAAACGTTGATTGACAAGCAATAACACGATTTTGGCAGTCACAAATTGCCGGAAGAACCTATACAGTACCTAAATGTTATAACGCAGTGGAATCGGCTGGAAAATATTTAGCTGAACGTGGCTAAACATAATATGACCAGTACGGTTACCATCAGTTTGTCACTGACGTAAACGCCGTCGAGAACGTAATTTACTTTCTATACATCCCGTTTGCACTAATATGCGAGTGCGAGCGAGATGTATAGAAAGTAAATTACGTTCTCGACGGCGTTTATGTCAGTGACAAACTGATGGTAACCGTACTGGTGACTATCGGTAATGGCCGTTTCTGACTCATGAAATGATTTCGAAAATGGCTGATGATATCTTTTTAAGGTCGTTGTTGTAACCTTTACCGTATACTATGCAGACAATCACGACTGATTCTCGAGACGGGTAATTATTGCAATAATTAGGTAACTTAGTGTTGTTTTCCTTCAAAAGGACTCTCGTTTCAGTTGAAAGGTAGTACCACTCACTAATAAGGTGCTAGTAGCATAAAGCTGTAAGTAGTCTTGATTGACAGTGGAGTATTACACATAGGTAAGTAAACCTTGTGCCTGTGTGCATTTAAGGTGGTATACCAGCTCATTGCAATTCCAATCCCTGGGTGTTTCGCCACTGAACCACCGTACGTCGCCCACACTGCGGATTTCTCCATTGATAATAAAATAATGAGTTGCAATTGGCTTCGTGTTCGAATCCGTCGTCGGGCATTGTTTGCGTTTGTCATTGAACCGGGGAATTGTGCCTTTTTTATAGCGCTGTTCGCTACCGGCGTATTGTTGTTATTCTAACCACACAGATTTTACTAGCTTTTAATTTAGATCGTTGCGAGTAAACCTCAATATTGTGGCACATGTCCACAATCCACATGTGTCTTTCCGCGTGACCTAAATGAAATCTCTACAGTGTCGCGGTTTTGCGGTCGCCGCTCGTGTCGTCACGAAAGATCATGGTAACTAATTAAACTTACTTTTTACCGCCTCCGTAACATTTCCTCGTCAAAGGACGGTATTGCTTCCGGTAAACGAATTAATTACTGTCGGTTAACACGAGCTAATTACCTGAAACTACCGGAACAATACTTAAATGCTTTCCTAGCGTAAATAATGCAAGGCTACGATCGTGAATCTAAATGTTACGAATACCTTCAACTTAGTTGCTTATTAATGTTCTTATTTGAATATGCAAAAAAGACGATGACTTTTTATGTTTTTTTCTAAGTTATTATTAGTTCGATCGACTCATTTGTTAAGAGTATTCAAGTACTTAGAAGAGCGTGTATCTTGAAGACCTTCACCAGCTTAAAGCTCTGTCTTATGTTCGACTATTTATTGATTGCCAACAGAGATGCATGGGCTGAAACATTAGTCATACATGGACAATACAAAAATACAGTTGTCTTTGTTGAACGAATGTGGCGCACTGCGCGAAACATGTGACATACGGTTCTGCCCAACTTTCTCAATTAGATCCCGCACGGTAAATACTGAATAATAATATAATAAACTAATTACAGCTCTGCTCTTTTCAATGTTGTGATGAACAACAATAGCTGTAACAAAACCTAATAGAGTCTGTATTTACGAGTATGGGGTATTCAGGGTGATTCAGGAGAAGTGAGCAGGATCAAGCCTACGCATACAGTAAGTTATAAACAACGGTTTCGTACCAGTATTTGTAAAATTAACTTAAATTTATTTTATACTGTTTAAAAAAAAGTTTTAATTTATTTACGGCATTTCTGGTCACCCTCTTTGTTTTATCCATAACAAAAGTGCCAAATCGAATGTCATCGGAGTCTGGTTACTTTTGAAAAATCGTATCTCACTCAAGTGTGACATTTTATTTTCTTCATACTCAAAGCGCTGTCATAACGGTTAAAAAGGTTTTATCTTTGTTACTTAAATGTTGTAGGGTTCCATGATTGTAGATAATTAAATTTGTCCTTACCAAAAAGTATAACAACAGAAAAAATGCGTGATTGTTTTACTTAAATATTGTGGTGAACGATTCTTTTACATTTAGGTACTGATTATGTAGGCTTAGTCCTGCTCACGTCTCATGTGAATCACCCTGTATTACCTGTATATTAATATTCCATTATCTAAATATTAAAATTTAGCATTTTAGCAGTACTTAATGGGACATATTACTTAATGGGTCATACATAGAGAATGGGCCGTACACAGACACAGAAAGAGCTTAAATACTTAAACAAAAAACCGTTTTTGCCTAGAGTTGGTATTGGTTCGTATGGTCATGCATATTTGAAATAACTTGTACCTACCTACTAATAACAAAATTATCAGATTGCACGATTGATTAGATGTTTCCCAAGCGTCCGTTTTCGTACTTCGTAACTCTATATCTAATACAATATTGCTCTATCAGTGATATAACCTTATCTACTTCTCTATGTTTACCCTTAACGAGGAAAGGACGATTTTAGAGTGAATGTATGTATGTATGTTAACTTTTTTGGAAGACAGAATTTAACGAGGGTGCGGAGTGTTAGGGTCGGCAACGCCCATATAACACCTCTGGAGTTGCAGGCGTCCATAGACTACGGAGACTGCTTATACCACCGGGCAGGCCGTATGCTTGTTCGCCACCGATGTAGTATAAAAAAATGCTTTGTAGCCCAAATGACTCGTCGGAAAATCGGAATATACAGTTGAAAAAGTAGCATAATGTATACCTTTTTAATACTTATGTAATTAGTTACCTATTTTCCGATTACAGTTAACTTACCAACTTGTTTCTTTACCCTTAAAAATCTTAAAGTACATTAATTATTCAGCTTAACGTATTTATCGGAATAACGTGGGCGTATCAGACGCCAATACCAAATCCAGCGTTGCGGTTCAATGTTTTACGAAGCGATTCAATAAGCAATTGCCACCAACGTGCTATTTACGAGTTAAGGCTAATGAGGAAGACGCCCACATAAATGCAGCTAATGCAGCGATTCAGTCTGAGATCCAGGAAACGACGCCTATAAAGACACTATATACAGCTCTGGACTCAATAAATGAAACTGATATGAGCAATCAGGTCAACAAAGCAGAAGAAATAGATAAACAGAATGCGAATGTGGGATGGAATCGGCCAATATTATTGCGGCAGTTTATCAATTTATAAAACAACCAAATGAACAAGCTCTTGAATGTATGTTTAATATCAAATGCTACATTTGCGAGAGTGTGATAGTAAGTTAAAAGTTCTTTATCCTTATCTGAAAACGTTAGTTAATCCAATCTTACGAGAGAGATCTAATAGTGACGTCCCACGGGTAAAGGTACCTTATGACGGTTGGCGCTTAAGCTATTATTAACGCCGCTCCAATATTATTGCGGCGCTATGCGACGTAAGCGCCAGCCGCCATAAGGTACCTTTTGCCGTGGGACGTCAGTCGTCACATATAAGCACGCATGAAAGAAAGTAAAGACCGCTAATGGCACTTGTCTTGTGGCTCCTCTACACGATGGGCCAACGCCGGCCACTCCAAGGGACGCAGCCATTCGGTAGAAAGAGATAGCAATATCACTTGATCCCTCTAACGCATAAATGCGTCCCTTGGAGTGGCCGGCGTTGACCCATCGTGTAGAGGAGCCATTGGCAATATCCATTTAGTGCGTAAATGCGTAGGTAGGTGATGAGTAAGGTCAAGTGAGGTAAATGCAACTATGGGGTTATTGCGACTCTCCGTTCTATCTCGAATACGATTGGTCGAAACGCCCTCTACTATGCAACGTTTCATTTCCAAGTAGCTCAGGCTTTATTACTAGACGACAGGAGGGCGTTTCGACCAATCGTATTCGAGAAAGAACGGAGAGACGCAATAACCCCATAGTTGCATTTACCTCACTTGACCTTATTATAACCATATACAGGTATGTTTTTAAGAGATTACTAATTAATATTGTCTAAAAATTCTACAAGCACAAACTTTTTAAACCTAGGAATGTCGATTGATTACATACACTCGTAATCAGGATTAAGATACCTAGAGCCGACTTTGAGATTACCGCGTTATGTCAAATTCCTTAAAATTATTTTTAAATGAATTAAAGTAACTTTATGTCTTGTTATTCATATTTTTAGATGAGAATGCCTGAATCAAATTCAATTCCAATAAGCGCTGCGATTGCTGCGAAGATTATCTGTTATAATGAAACAAATACAATTTTAAATTACAAGTAATCCCCAGAACTACGAGTAGGTACATTTCAGGTAAATCGCCATTTTTATCTGTAATACATGAATAAAACGCAGTAATTATTAATCATGATCTAACTATGTAAATACGAATACGTAACACAACATTTACGCTGAATAAAAACATTGTATGTATGTTCACTAACGACAAACACGTTTGCAAAATGGGTAACTAGTATAATAATTACTTCACATACGAATATGTACACGGCTATAGCATACATCACAAAAATTCAAGCCTTTTTAATTCGTCTAAGTCCGTAAGTGAAAGTGATGTCGCAAGCGACAAATTGTATAAGGTAGTCGGTAGCGTGTGCGCGTGCGACTTGTACCGAACACTCAATTAGGAACATGCGCGAAGGTGGCTCTAAGTACCGGTACGGAATATCAAAGTATATCGGTATTGATCACTATCTTTCATGTCATGTATGAAAAGAAGGCACCCTTACTTAACAAGTTCAGAGTATCAGAGTACTTAAGTGTGGTTTGCAGAGCTGCTTTTGTAATGATTAATTATTATCCGACAGTTAGGTATTACTGGTTGATAGAATCTGGCTAACGATTGACTCGTTTGGTCGATTACACCGCAATACTACATACTCGTACATTTACCTACATTTTGTAAAAGAATGCTGCTGCTTTTTTGGTATCAAGTTTTTTCGTATGTACGTTATTAAACTCTACCATTTTTTGCATGGTTGTAAACGTTGAAGACACCAATCCTTTTTTATATGAAAGGAGTATTTGATAGGGAAATGTACGTAATACAATACAAATACTCTTTATTGCAGACCTCAATAAAAGAAAACAATACAAAAAGAAAACAGAAACACAAGCAAAAGGGTAAACAAAAAAAAAAAATAGAGTCATTTGTGGAGTTAACTATATAAAATAATAATATAGCAATAAGCTTATCTAGATAGTATTCAAATGAAAAAAAAATACAAAGGAAGTAGAGTTATTTGAAGTATTAGGAATCCACCTACATTGTAATGTAAGCTTAGCTGAAAGATATTCGTTTAAGTATAACTTTTCTAATACTGATAGAAGCAGGTTTTATATAACAGGCATCTACTGTTAACATAGCCCGGGCAAAATAAATAGTATCTGTAATCTAGTTAATGCGATTCAAAATATTGCCACGTGTGCTCCAGCAAATCTTTGGTGCCAAACTATTCGAACCGATTGATTCGTTTGATCGTTCCAATTCGAATGGCATTCCATGATTTTCATGTTTAGAGGAGGAAAGATTTACGTAAGAGCTTAAGATGTGATATTTTGTAGACTTTATTACAAGGTAACATGGGTCACTAATGCTTACTCCTTTGATTATAGTTATAGAAGGAATGTAGAGTGGGAATATGAGTAAAATCGACTACTTTTAGAGTTACTACTGTTTGTAAATACAGCCGTCATTGATATTGGAGTGATGCCATTTCGTTTCATCATTGTTCTATGCTATCAAACATTGTATAAGTATTGCGTTCGTTAATAATAATTATCAACAGAATACTAACGTTTAGTATATTTTTAATGCTGACCTTAAAAAAGGTTTTCCAATTACATTCCTATGGTAAATCAAGAAAGTATTAGCGATGCACAGACGTCACGATACAAGTAATAAAACATATTTTAAACATATTTTAATTATTTCAGTTGCACTTGCAACTATGTTTTAAATGTAAATATACTTAGTAACTGTTTTCACTAATCGTGTGCGCTAGCAATTCCTTATTTATAATGTTGTTTACACCGCTATAGCTAGAAAGCAATGCAAGTAGCATCGCTAAAAAACCAAACCGACCAAAAGCAAGCTCTAGCCTATGCGCCTGCGTCGTATTGCGAAGATCACTTTTCTGCAGATACGTATCGGGGGAACCGGTCCCCGAGGTCTACAAATGCGACTGGATATGTTGGTGTTGCCATGTATGTGGATTTATATACGTATGGTGAAGTTTCTTGCCTAAATGGCAGGGAAATACGAGTAATAACGATACATTTGAGAACGTTAGACATGTTTGTTCACTTTTACGTTTTATCCATTACGTTTAAAATCGAAAATAGCAATTGAGGGTTGGGATTTGTATTTTACTGAAAAGTTAGTAGTCATAACACTATCATCATAATTTTGCTTGCATTTCGTTATGTGTAATGTACCTTTTGTGTAAATATATAAATAAAAAATATACTATGTAGGTACCTACTTGTGTTATGTATCACAAACCCCAACGAATTAAAAATACCATACTTAATTACTTAAAGTTTTTGTGCTACTCGAAAAGTCGAAAGATGATGAATTGTTCCTAGTAATAAAAAGTAGTACAGACACATCAGAATTCTTGGATGTGATACATGTATGACTTTAATTACGACGTTTTGTCACGAGTTACATTGGTAATCTTCGCAGATAACCGAAATCCTTGTAAAATGTCATAACATAGATATGGGATATGGGTACGCGACGAAATTTGGTACCCCCCCGCGAGTAGGTTTTTTCCGGAAAATAACTCGCATTTATACGAAGCGTACCTTTGTCAATCAAGACATGATATATCAAATCAAATCAGACATTTTCATGTCCCACTTGCCCTTGTTACAGTTCTTACGTCACATTTCTGCGAAACTTGACAGACGATTTTCGGATATTAAAATTACAAGCAATAAAAGCTGTTGAATTTTTGAGAAGTTTGCTCTGGTTTTATCAAATTACGTAAACAGTGAAAGGGCAGATTGTATTTTAATTGACGTAAGTAAGTACTTAATTTCTTATTTCCATGGGGAACCGTCGTACAGGCTTTTGGGCTGTATATTATAGACTTACATTTGTGTCATGTAAATGTATTATGTGAACCCGTGCGTCACAACACAATAACAGACAGACCATCACACCCGTGCAACAATGCGAAAGATAACATAACTCGGTTTGTGGGCATGAAAAGTTTTTTTAAATATAATAGCATTTTAAATGATCCAGATTCCACGTCGTTTGTTACACAAAAGGTCGAGGAATGTATGAAAGCTTTGCTTGGGGGCAAACCGCTGGAGGTAACAGAAAAATATTTTTAGAAATTGTAATACGCATCGTTAAAAGAATAATTTATACCCACCTAGAGTGTCTACAGCGCGAAAGTATAACTTATAAACACTAAATTTGAATAAAATAAAAGAAGTATTAAAATAACCTATGAAGCTTATTTTAACTTTTAAGATTATTTAGTAGAATACTTAAAACCAGTGGGCTTAGCACGGTAGCAGTTATCACGCAATATGGTATAAAATATGTGAATAAAACGTTAGTTACCGACGATTATATCATGCATACTATGGTAGCAGACGATATATGGAGTTATCCACATTTGACAGCGGTAGATGACAGAAGACAATTTGCATAACATGGGGGTTGGATAATTTGACATATTATCCCATTTTGACAGTTCAACTTAGTTAATTTTATCTAAGTGCTTCTTAGGTGACGATAAGCCTTGTCGTGAAAGCAAAACTAGTGAATAAACCTATTACAAATACAAATTACAGGTAAATATCCGTTTTTCTATGATTATATTGAGAGTTATTAGTTACAATGTTCCGCTTTATATAATATAGTCAATATTTTATTTGCAGGGAAGTCAAATTTTATTATTCCTACTCGCGGCTGCTGTTGAAGAAACAAAGCGTCGAAAAATCTCGTGCATAGCTTTAAGAAACGCTTGCAACCCGTTTGATATGCCAGACGAAGAGTTTCGGCATATTTACAGAGTGTAAGGAGTGTGCAGTGCATTTATGTGCCGAACTTAACGCAGAGTCTCAAAACGGTGATGGATTACCAAAACACCTTAAAGGTAAAGCTTAATAAAATTGTAGTGTTTCTTTAAAGTTAATATGTATTCCATGTAAGACAGGCGTCTCAATGACAATGCTACTAAACTCTTAAATACTATCTCATATTATAATTGTAAAAATTAGTATGTTAAGATATTCTGTTGCACAATCTTATACTTACTAACAGAGGTTACTTATTTAAGCCACTTTTTACCTCAACATTCATATCCTAACCTAAAGGGGAAAGTCTACTTACCTAGGTACAAATATTACATCTATGTTCTTATTTGTTTTAGGTTTTAACAGTATTAGCTGTAATACTGGTAGCTGATGGCAACTACCAACGCGGGACTAGTCAAGATGATGGCTTGTCCATTGGCCAGACTACTGTAAGTCAATACCTTTCTCGAGCAACTTGCACACAGAAGGTAAGTTCTCTTGAGCACTGAATTAAGTACTTACTAGACATAAAAAACTGTGACGTTCCACTAGGCGTGTCTTAGTAACTTTTTTGAATAAGTATGAGTGTGGCTGTATTGTGCAATGAGATAGGTAACTATTGTTTGATAGTTATGTTAAGTAGTTACTGGGTCTAGGATACATACTGTTATTCTTCATATTCAATTATTCATTATGTGAAAAAAACTGACAATCACAATATAAATTCCTGAAAATCTACCATGTGTAATTTTAAGTGAAATTGTATATTGTGAGATAAATAAATCATATCATATCATATCATAATCTGGGAATGCATTTAAGGTTTAACTAAGGTATCCAGTTCTAGTTCTAATGTGCTGCATTGTTGACAAACATACTTAGTCATATTTTTATTCAAAAAAAATAATACAGGCCTATTGCTTGATGACTAGCGGAATGCGCAGCAAGCAGCAACCTCGAGTCTAGGACAAAACTTAACTTTCATATTTTTGGTGTGCATCAGTAAGCGTTCATATTGCTCTTCACGAGACTCCAATGTATCCATTACATACATACATATATATAAAAACTAGCGGATAATATATATAAAAACCAATGGATATTATTCCCCGAAATGGTCGTTCCCGTCGATTAGTTACTAGTAGCTATATTTTGGGTGCAAATAGCCTGCACTCATGTGAAAATATTTCATTCATAGCTGCCACATGAACCTGCTGTTACTTATTTCCTTATTTTTCTTCCAGAAAACTTCTCGTGGATACAGGGGGAAATTAAGGAAGGCGCTCCCCGAGGACTTCCTAAGCATCATGCACAAAACCGGCTGTTGTTAAGAGCCCATCAACCTGCACACTAGCGCCACTGCTAAGTAATCGTGATTATTTCAATTTAACGAAATATATTTAAAAAAGGGGGCCGCTACGCATTGTATCTTGTATTAAAGTACCTTTTGAATACTCGTACATCAAACTAGTTTCTATGTTGCTGGATTCGTCAATCTATGCGTCCAAGTTAAAACGGCCGTTTTTGTTTTGAGTTTATAGATTGACGAATTCAGCAACATAGAAACTAGTTTGATATATTCACAAGGTACTTTAATACAAGATACAGTACGTAGCGGCCCCCCTTTTTTAAATATCTTTCGTTAAATTGAAATAATCATGATTAATTTAGCAGTGGCGCTAGTGTGCACGTTGATGGGCTCTTGAGAATGTGCGCGTGCGAGCCAGCTTAATAAATACTTATTTCGCCTATAACCAACTATGTTTTACTATCACACAAATACCTACCTAATCTATTTACCTATTTTTCTATGGTCAATCTTCATACAAAACAGCATTCCCCGCATGTAGGTGTCGCTTATTCTTATTTTTCATTTTAGCGTACAAAATCTGTCACTGTTACTACTTATAGCTTCTAAACGTATTTAATCCGACTTTCATATATATACACTATAGTATAATTAAAGCATTTTAAGCACGTTCTTATTTAAAGACGCATCTAGTTAGTCTGTGGCGGTCAAAAGGTTAAATAAGAATATTCCTAAATGCTCTATTATGCTATAAGTCTACCTACTTTAGTAACTATAACTACGGTCAGACAGAGTTTAATACTCTAATAATTAATGTTAAATTTTAAAAAACTATGTTAAATCCATTAACAACAATGTCAATATTCTCGCGGCGTTGGCACTGTTGTCAGTCTTCTATGTTTACTAGGTAAGTTAAGAGCCCGTCAACGTGCACACTAGCGCCACTGCTAAATAATCGTGATAATTTAAATTTAACGAAAGATTTTTTTAAAGGGGGCCGCTACGTATTGTATCTACATAGTATTAAAGTAACTTTTGAATACATCAAACTAGTTTTATGTTGCTGGATTCGTCGATCTATGAACTTAAAACAAAAACGGCCGTTTTAACTTTGGACGCATAGATTGAAGAATCCAGCAACATAAAAACTAGTTTGATGTATTCAAGAGGTACTTAAATGTGACGGAATCTATGAAAAGGGACCTTATTGTCGATGGCGCTTACGTCATTATTAAAGATGCTCCGATATAAATATAATGCCGCGCGATGTAAGCGCCATCGACAATAAGGTCCCTTTTCATAGATAATGCCCCAAATACAAAATACAGTACGTAGCGGCCCCCTTTTTTAAATACCTGACGTTAATTTGAAATAATCACGATTATTTAGCAGTGGCGCTAGTGTGCACGTTGATGGGCTCTTAACAATATCGGCTCTGTGCTGCTGGAGAGAATATTATAAATGGGTAAATAACACAACTATTGCCAAAAAGATAAACCAAGTTTATTTTCACATTAAATTTTGGTATACAAACAAATCATTAATTGTCGTCCCCGGTGCGAAAGTGCCCATGATGCTAGCAACTTTTCAACGCTGGATTACTATGGGCAGCTTTTGCACCAGGAACGGCTCGGAGCGAGGGCCGTAATGTATAGGTATACATAGTAATGACCTGAAAAGGGAAAAAGTGTTTTGGTCTCAGACACACTCAGAGTACTCAGACAACGATATAACCGGAGAGTTAGCCACGGAAATAGGTACTTATGCAATTTATAGAGCAACGTAATCCCTCTAGTTAGTGTGCCATACTATCATTATTAATTAATCCGGTCGCCTGGCAGCAGTTCAGCGGTGGGTGTGAGAGTGGTTGGGCAACAACGGAGTTGTAAAATCAATTGAAGGTGTGCAATTTATAGAGCTCTGTGTTTGGTGTGATATTATAGCTAATTATGTATTTAATTCAAATATAACAATGCCAGGCGTTTTTGCTTTACGTATATAATCCACTCGTACTTTTCGCAATCGTACTTTTTGTACTCTGTCACAGAATAAATAATAGTACTACTCTGTTCGATTACGCCTAGGTATGTGTTAAGAAAAAGTAGAAGACATATACAACTATGCGTGAAGCAATTGTGAGTCAGGTGGAATTTGCTCATGGTCTTCCTGCAGGCGCTCAAGTGGTTTGTGTACTTTCATCACCTGACACTACTATTCCCCCAAATAAAACGCCTGGCATTGTTATATTTGAATTAAATATATAATTAGCTATGATATCATTTTACAACCCCTTTGTTGCCCATCCACTCACACACCCACCGCTGAACTGCTGCCATGCTGGATTAATTAATAATGATAGTATGGCCCACTAACTAGAGGGATTTCGTTGCTCTATAAATTGCATAAGTACCTATTTCCGTGGCTAGCTCTTAGACTAATATATATAATATACAAATACTTAAATACATAGAAAACATCCATGACTCGGGAACAAATATCTGTGCTCATCACACAAATTAATGCCCTTACCGGGATTCGAACCAGGACCGCGGCTTCACAGGCAGGGTGACTACCCATTAGACCAGACCGGTCGTCAAAACATATATATGTACTTACATAAGAGAATTTGGGACGTTAGCCGCGTACCCTGCCTCGTTTCCAGCCTTGGCCACCGGTGGACTTGATCACTTTATCTTTAGTGTATGACATATATTTCAATTTATAAGAACTGAAACAAACTACTAATGATGTCGCGGGGTAAACTATAAAAATACTAACGCGTTGGCCACATTGCGCGACTGGCTCCGGCTAAGGCAGGGAAGGCTAGATGGGAACGAAAGGTCCGATCGCTGTGTCTCGCTACAACCTATGGTTGTCGCCTTAGCCGAAGCCAGTCGAGCAATGTCATGGCCAAGCCGTAAGGCTAAAGGCTTCGTCACACAGGCGCGTTTTCCGGGCGGGGCGTTAGCGGGGCGCGCCGCTTTTACATATAAAACGCTCACGCCCCGCCCGGGAAACGCGCCTGTGTGACGGAAACTTAAGCGTATGCTGAGACGCAGGCGACGTAGGTCACGCAGCGCAGCACAGAGCGATTTTTGTAAAGTATAGAACGTCCTTTAGGTACGCACACTCCAGAGTAAGGACGTTCCATACTTTACAAAATCTGCTCTGTGCTGCGCTGCATGAACTGCGTCGCCTGCGTCTCATAATACGCTTAGCCTAGTGGCATTATTCATAAAAGTGTTACTGCCCTGAATTAGCTATGAATCGTTTGTCTTTATCTGTCATTTTGACTTAGATAAAGATAAGATAAAAGATAGTTTATTCAAGTAGGCATAATTACAATGCGCTTATGAACGTCAAATAAAGCTAGGTAGACCGGCTCCCTTATGTATTTGAAAGAAAGGGATAAAAAATTATTTAACTAAATCAGGTCCGTAAAGTTTTATGAATAAGGTGGTAAGTACATATCTTGTCAAATAAAAATGATATTTTTGATAAAAGTTTTTATTGCCGACTATAAAGGCCCCTGTACACAATGGGCCATCGCCGGCCAAACCAAGGGACGCAGCCATGCGGTAGAATGAGATAGCAATATCACTTGCTCCCTCTAACGCATAAATGCGTCCCCCAGAATGGCGCATTGTGTACTGGGGCCTTAACAGGCAATTAATACCTACTCATAAAAACAATTTCTAAGAAACCCAAACACAAATTAGGTTGCTTTATATATATCAAAGAGTTTCTTTGCCCACATCCTGCGTCCATCATCAGATATTCGGTGGTACCATAATATTGCGTTATCAGTTATCACCCAACTTAAATAATGTATATTAAGTTTTAGCTCAATCGAATAAAGAGACGTGGGGTCTAATTTATCTTGTAATATGTACTTGATACATACATTGCAACTTAAAGGTTTGTTAGAAAAAACCTTTTAAATACCACTGTAATAGTTTCACCTACATATGCTTAACAAATAAACACTTTTACTATTGACTTCGAAATGCATGGACGTGCCTGCTGAGAAGTGTGTTCCAGGCAGAAAGTCAGAACTTTTTTTTGGCGCACTCTCTCGTTTTATAGCTAAATATTATGACTATCCCTTTTCTAAATAAGTCATTAAATAATTGAGGCTGCAGATTTTAGTTAATTTCTATCGTGTCCTCGATAACTTGAGTGTCCTCCAATATGTTATGACTGAAACAGAAACAAATAGATTAGATGAGGTCATGATTCTATAGTGGCGCAGGCTAGTACAGAGGTTCATTTGCAAATTATAAGAAATTAATGTCATTTTTAGAAAGCTGTCGTTTTTAAGTCAGGGGGATTTTATAGTTTCATTGGTCCGATTTCGTTTCGACTGAAAATAAATTAAATTTTGTTCCAGTAACTATTAATCCGTTATTTAAAGCATTTTTGTTATTATTATTTTATTAAAGAGTACCTATTATGTATTAAAGTGTAGTCTATGCCACCTGCGGCATAAAAACATACCAATGAACATCTTATTCAACAATATTTGTCTCAGTAGTTAAGCTTTTATGCTAGGGTAATACACGACACAAACATACCCACACACATACATACATACCTACATACATAGGCTGCTAAAATCATAATTCTTCCCATTGTCACGTATACAATCAAACCACTTAGGGTATTGCAAATGAAAACATTTAAAATAAGAGTACCTACTTAAATCTTTCAATTAAACTGCTGGCAATACACACTAGGCTATGCCTGCGCAGTTTAGCATGTACACTGTACAGTTCAACTGCACAGGTAAAGCCGGTTTGGAAACTGCAGTCGAATGCCTTTTTACCTGTGCAGTTAGACTGTACATAAAAATTAAATATTAATAATATTTTATCCTTATGTCTTAGATTCATGGCACAAAGTGTGGTGGTGTTTTTCTTTTGTCAATACACTTGAATTCTTACATACAAAACCAGCTTCTACAATATTCAGACAGGGTAAAAAAACAATTTTGAAAGTGAGGTCTACGGGTTCCAAAGTTTTTAATTGTTGTTACAATCATTATGACCTTTTTCTGCAGTGTGAAAAAAATGTCAATTGGTAGTTTAGTAGTGTATCTTTCAATGTTGTTAACTCTAGTTTACCAAAAACAAGTATAACAAACTAGAACTTTCTAGTTAGGTAATTAATCTACAGTTGGATCAACTTTTACAACATCCATTGTTGCCATGACAACTTCATGCAATTATAGTAGTCATAGAACAGTTTTTAACAAACTTTTGTCACTTAGTAGAACATAGTCATAGTAGAAGATCAGTGTCAATAGTTTTAAATGGCACAATAAACTCTTCATGATTTTAGTTTAAGAAAGGTGTACTTACATCTCCAATCCTTGATTCTTCTGGATCCATTTTAGACAAGCCAGTTCTCCCGGTAATTGGTTGAGTTACCGCTCACTGCTAGCGGAGCCTGGGTTGCTGCCACATTGATTTTTCTAACTTTGCAGCTCAATTAACGACAAGTCTGACAATAAAAATAGAATTTATAGATAATTGACACATTTAACAGCTAAATTGTATTCAGTGATGATTTGATGACCCTACCTGCAACGGTAGTTAGAAACTGGATTTGGGCTAATATCAACAAGATAAACAACAAACATTAACACATTAACTGCCAGCGACTCACTAGGGGAGTTCACTGTTCGTAGGCGCTTTTTGCTACATACGGTTTTTCCCGTGTTATCGGCTACACTCGTAGCGCGTAGCTCGCGCTGGCACTGAATGTTTTAAGTAATGCTAAGTTATGGATGTTTCTTGTGTCCATACTACAAACTTTGCTTAGTTTGAGATGAGGTTGATCTGTATTAATTATTAGCATAGTACTTACCGACTTCCATGCCTGCTGCCACTGATGCCACTGATCTGTACGGATCGTGCTCTCATAGAACTTGTATGCAGCACTGCACTTATCTCTGGCTTCCGAGAGGCTCATGGTCCTCCCTGTACTCCCTGTAGGCGAACAGGGGATGCTGAGTTATATATTTTGCTAGCATTTTCTTCTGCGTCAAAGAATCGACTGAAAAACATATTCATGACAAAATCAGTTATGATCAAACGAATTATAACTTTTTCTGTAAATAAATTATTGGTTTTTAGAGAAACTTACATTATGCGTGGCATTTTCTTTAGATTTCACAGTAAATCAGTATTTTTCTTCAACTTGGTTTGTATTCTGATATTTTCACTGATCACGCGCGTACGCGATGCTTGTCAATGTCAAATTATTGTCAATTGACTCAATTGTCAAACACGATTATCCGTGCATGTTATAATGTAGGTCAATTTGTATAAAGCTGTCACTCATTTAAACACTTTTCAATTTGGAAGTGTAGTAATAAAATTGACTATTCATGTTCAAACTATGTCCGACACACGTCCGACATATGAATAAGGGCAGCCATTGAATAGATTTTTCATAAGCTCTACGCATAGACAGTCGTGGTCACTATCGTATGATAGTCGATAACTTTATTCAATATCGACGTGGTAGGCTTATCGTAGCTCGGGGCCATGCTCAGCGATATGACAAATTTACCAATAACGTTAGAAGACAACGTATCATACCACGTGCAATATGATACGCCCGTGCTAAGCCCGCAGAATTGTTTTAAGGAATCAGTAATTTCGAATGAGTATTTTTACTGTCAAGAAAAAGTTTTATTTACTTAAGTGTACTGGTATGTAGATTGTTGTCGAGATCTCCACGTGGTATGTTTGTTTCGTGAATAGATTGGATCCCATAATATCAAGTAGCGACGCTGTTGGTGCATTTTGTTCTATATTTAGTTCAGCTTTCGACGAAGACAGCATATTGCGTAACTAATGGATTTATTTATTTTATTAAAAACATCGAAGTTTTTTTTTGAGGAGTTACGATAAATTCCTTCATAATCGGGCTAACGCCGTGATATTTTTTTGTTCTGTAATAATATTTTGATTTCGTACTTTTTGAAAGTTAACCTAACGTGAAACAATTTATTTTCAATTAATTTTCTAACGATTACATTATTCGTATTTCAGGTAAACATGTTTAATAGAGGGTAAACAGTCAAGAATCATTACATTCTTGAGTAAGTATTAAATAATTCAAGTCGTTGAAATGAACTCTGGCTTACGACTCTTCAAGTCATGTTATTTATTATTCATGGCTCAATGAGCTGTCTAGTCTGTGACATTATTTAGTGAAGATAAAGGTGTGATAATGTTGTGTTAGGCAGATAACGATGTGATATATTTTAGGAAATATTGATAAATGCGCTAATAATTGGAATGTCTACTATTTGTTTGTATGTTTCTTTAATTTCGTTATTTTTTATAGTTATAAAACTATAAAGCTCTATTAAGATTCCTTCATAGACGGTGTTTAAAATGATACCTACCTTAATATTATATTAGTATCTCAATGAATTAATTACATTACTTTCAACACGTTATGCTACAGCTACAGGAAACAGTTATTATAATCTCACTGTATTTATTTGAAAAACTTTACATTGTGATTACATTATGTAAAATTGAATTATCAGAATGCCTAAAAAAGCTGTGCGGAAAGAGAAGAGTCATGGAATATATGGGGCCCAATACATTCCACGACTCTTCTCTTTCCGAACAGACTCTAACTGACCGTTTCCCTTAATACTAGCTTAATACAAACTCACGTCAGCTTAATTGGTTAAATTACATTACGCGAAACCGCTTAATGTCACTTCACGGCCGGTAAAGTAAATATATACAAAACAGTACAGATACATATATCACATATATGTTTATATTCTTATCTTTTATTGCAATGGAATAAGAAACAAAATTGTATATACATTTTACTCGTTGGAACATGCAAAACACGTGCGTGATCAGCCATTTTGCAGAACTTCCTTACCGAATCGAAAGGTTCCAAGAATATTCATTCATAAGACTCTTTTATGACGTTTTTGACAAGAGAAACCTACGAGCTACCAAACCTGTGTTTAACGTTACAGTGAACTGATTTAATTTACCAGTCCATTATGTCACCTGTCGCCGCGACCCTTTAAATACGTAATGTAATTATAACGAGGCATCTAATAATGATGTTACATAAAATTGATAGTGGCCCAGCCCGCGAAACATGTCGTATGTATGCGTACAGTCGGCGACACATTATTTACTTTGTAACTTATTACGGAAATATCAAAACAACCGAGTGTTTTGTTATGAGTGTTATGTTTTGTACGCAGCGGAAGATTATCATAATTTCCTTTAAGTAATAGTAAATTTTCCTTTTTACAAATATAATTTGTAGATGTACCTACCTACCCTTAAAAGTAACTGGTCAATTTAGTAATTATGTGCCAATTACGAAACGATGCTTTAGCACTTAAGAGGATAATGTATGACCACTTCTCCATTCAATCGTAGTCCCCATTTTCCTCTCTGGATATTAACATTATGGAAAATATTTGTATACAATTTGATGTAAATTAAGGTAATTAACATTAGCTATGCCCTTTTGTTTGTTTCGATTTTTTGATTGAAATTGTCTGTATCGATTTTTTGAAGTCAATTAAGCTGTCAAAACGCACGATTAACAATATGTCGCTGTATGTGACGCTGCCTATACCCGTAAACATAGGCTTCAACGTAATCGATCACCGAACCAATCGAGAGGAAACTCTTTGTAGTCCAGCTGAGCGTGAAATCGACATTGCGGCGGATTTTCAGGGGCGCCCGTGTGGGCAACTTTTATAATGCTCGACCTGTTAAATTCATTAGGCCTTTGTTTGCTTTTTGCAGGTATATTAAATCAGCAAAGTCAGTAGAAATTTAAAAAAGTTTCATATTTCACTAGAGTAATTTGAAAGATTTTTTTTATTGGATTTTGTACGGGAAACATATAAATAAGTTTTATTACGATACGCTGATACATGCGTATTTTCGCAGTGTGGTAGCACCTGAGGGCCTACCGCGAACCACGTTCGAAGTGTTACCTCCCTGTCACACTTACGTACGAATTTACAAGTGCGACAGAGAGGAAACACGTCGAACGTGGTTCGCGGTAGGCCCGCAGGTGTGGTTCGGACTTTAATCCATTTAGAGCGGCATCGTTCAATTTTATTATTATCAGGAATCAAAATATCTAGAGCATCTACCGCTGTAATGAGATCGTAAAAATAGGAACAATTTTGCGTATTTTTTTAATCGAAAATGAAAAACATATTAAAACATTTTAATTAAATTTAAACTTCGTTTATTTTAACAAATTGATTACAATTTATGCTTTCGTTCCATGGTAACTCTAACTAATCCTAGTTCAGGTTCAGCACGCATAAATAAATGTAATCCTACAATTCTTTGAAACACCTACCTACCTACAGCCTACAGCATATTAGGCGAATTTGGGTTTTTAATTAAGCAGACTATTCATGATAAGATAATACTGCCTGACTCGGGTTTTTTCTGGTTGAAGAAATGTCACCGTCACCGTTGACAACGACAGATCATGTCCATTACAGTTTCATAACAAGATTATAAAGTTCGAATTGTCCTCTGGGTATTCTAAACAGTGTCAAAATTTGATCGCATGTTTAAATACTAAATCGATATCGGTTTATAAATACTGGCAGCGGCCGGATTATTGATTTTCATTATAATTTCATTTAATGTTACAGTTTAACACATAACATTAGTTTAATTTTGTATTGGGTTACTACTAGCAAAAATGAGATTTTCTTTGTTATTAGTTATGTTGACAACAAACTATTCATTAACCTGCAATAAATTATGTATAAGTTACATATGTGAAATAATCTAAAAACAAATTCTACCTTCGATAATGTATTTGATAACTACCTACATTACACAAACGAACAACCGTGACGTCATCCCGGTAACAATGTGTTTCAGCAGCCGTCGACAACCTGTGTTGCTGATATAATTAAAAAAATATGCTGCCCTGAAATAGACGCATGCCACGGAGAAAGCGGCACATTGAGTCTGTTACACTCCTTTTGACGTGGACGAAATTCTCCTCGGCAGTTTTGGGTCACAAACACAAATATAGTTTGACACAGGGTTACCAGATGGCAGGATTTTGCCTAATGATATTAGAATTTTAATAATTTACCGGGAAGTTTGTAAGGAACATCTAACTATTTGATAATAAAATTAAACAATGAATGATTGTTTGTAATACTTGGAACGTTTTCAGGGTTTGTAGACGTAGAAACACCGCTTTCAGTGTTTATCGACATATAGTCAATGTCTTTGCTGATGACTGTAACGTTAAGCTAAGTAAGTTAAGCAACCTACTCATTCATCTGACTCTGACCTGCTACATGAGGATGAGGTGCGTTCGTTCTCGCGCGCGACTCCATACAACTTGCGCGACTTCAAGTAAGTACCTATACTTACATGAACTGGTGGGGATCTATATCTGAATCCCTAAAGGCTTTTCTCCTATCTTTGCATTCCCTGTTTGTCATAATGATCAGTTGTCCTAACACTAAAAACCCTAATTTTGGTTTCCCTAATTATTGATTGCTTATCCTAATGTTATTAAGCATATTTTCTTTTTTGCGAGGGTCGCAGTTATAACCCTAACCTAACCCACTTTTGTGGCAGCAAGTTCTAAAACCTAACCATTTTTCAGAACCTTACATTATGGAAAATAATCGTTATGACAATTAATCGTTAGGGCATGTGCCCATTTGGACAAACCAGTTAGGGCAAGTAACTTTAGGACAGACGTTGTTAGGGATTCAGAATGACACCCAACTGGCGGCACTGGCGTGCGAGAACGCAACTCATGCACGATCATAATATATGTAGCTTCCTAAAGTTGCAAATATAATTTGATTTGGGTACGGTCAGAATTTTTTAATTATTACAGATTTCTCTCATTGTATTTAAAGTGGCAACCTTAGTTCCACATGCTGAAATACGTAACAAAATTAAACTATTTTGTGTAAATCACTGGGATATTGTAAGAGCTCTAGGTGTTACATCTTATTCTTTGACACTGACATATTTTTGTGCTCTTAATTTTTTAGCGACAAACATTTGAAACATTTAATAATGGCATCCGATTTCATACGCTTTCTCTTTCTGTTTTGTTCGGCTTTGTGCAAGGTTAGAAGGAAAACTGACTAGTCGTGACATTTGTTAAATATGCCTAAGTCAGTCAACTTTGCTACTGGAGTAAACATGACAAATGTCTATAAACAAATACATATTGTGAGGCACTGACCAGCATTTCCGCCTTTTACTATATTTCTATTTATAAATGTATGGCTATAGTTATTTAACTTATTTATGATGTGTATTAAAACCCTTAAAAATATGGTATATATATTTTGACCATTTAATTGATCGCATTATATTATTGTAGCAGTCCGGTTTTGGTATTCTTTTCAAAATCTTATGTAGATATGTACTTGTACCTACTTTAAAAAAAGTAGATCCAGTTCGCGTTAAATAGGTACTTACTTAAAATTGGGTTAACTGCAGCAAATGTTCAAGTGTCAAAAATGGTACAGCTATGCAATTAGTGAGAATAATGTCCTTCTTAGTATTCGGGTCGTTAGCAACTACGCAATTTACATAAGTGATGAATATCATAAAGATGGGCAAGGCTGCAAACACGAGCAATGCGGCCAGGGCTGTATTCCTATCGGCTCTAGAAATCCAGTATGAGTTTGATCTTTAATCTTTAATTACTCATAGTTGATGATAGTTGTTATGGGTTTCGAGGTAAATAAGTAGGTAGGTACCTATGTTTAAGCTTTAACCTTTTAACTGCCAGCAATTTTTGATCGAGCGTGCTCGTGTCGCCACCGACAGTAATTGTACCACGCAAAGTAAGGTTGGCATAGTTACGGGAGTTATAAATGTGCTGTAAAAACTAAATCAGATCTTTGACGAAATGACTCAGCAATGCTCAGACTGTGGGGAAATGAGCTGGATATGTAATGTCTTATACAGATCTCTGGCGGTTAAAGGGTTAAACTAGTTCTTCATTGCTTACCGAGCGCGTGGGTTTAGACAAACCAAATTAAAGCTGATCTCTGATTACCCATAGTCGTTATGAATATCAAGGATAAGATTATACTGGGTTGTCAGAGGCGATGGGTTATGAATGGTACCTACTAATTGAAGGGATGTTTACAAAAACAACATAACTGACTACACTGGTTGACACCTGAAACGATTAACAATGTTCTTAAAAAAGTGTCATCGCTCTAAGCAGTTATGTTGTTTTTGTAAACATCCCTTCAATTGTAAGGTGCAGGGTTATTAACGTAAACATCCTTTGCTACTGAGAAAGGTTCAATCATTTGACGATGCTATAGCTTATGGGTGAAGTAATAAATACTGAGCTCTTTTAAATAGAACGAAACGATAAATATTGTGCATATTGCCCATATTTAGGCTTTTTGACACGATTCTGGCGCCCAACCAAGCCGCCGTAAAAATTACAATACTTATTTGTACATGGATTGGAGTACACGGAATGTGTTAGGTATACTAAAAAAAAGCGGCCAAGTGCGAGTCGGACTCGCCCATGAAGGGTTCCGTATTTAGGCGATTTATGACGTATTAAAAAAAACTACTTGCTAGATCTCGTTCAAACCAATTTTCGGTGGAAGTTTACATGGTAATGTACATCATATATTTTTTTTAGTTTTATCATTCTCTTATTTTAGAAGTTAGGGGGGGGGGGGGACACATTTTACCACTTTGGAAGTGTCTCTCGCGCAAACTATTCAGTTTAGAAAAAAATGATATTAGGAACCTCAATATCATTTTTGAAGACCTATCCATAGATACCCCACACGTATGGGTTTGATGAAAAAAAAAATTTTGAGTTTCAGTTCGAAGTATGGGGAACCCCAAAAATTAATTGTTTTTTTTCTATTTTTGTGTGAAAATCTTAATGCGGTTCACAGAATACATCTACTTACCAAGTTTCAACAGTATAGTTCTTATAGTTTCGGAGAAAAGTGGCTGTGACATACGGACGGACAGACAGACGGACAGACAGACGGACAGACAGACAGACAGACAGACATGACGAATCTATAAGGGTTCCGTTTTTTGCCATTTGGCTACGGAACCCTAAAAAAGCAGGCGCACACGTTACTACTTACACAATTTACTGAATAAGGAGTCGTGTTCGATAGTTGATAGTACTTGGTGAGCTGAGTTTACTTTTTAAACTACAAACATGTTTGGAGCGAGGATTGACGGGACTTAGATTGCCATTTGAGTAACTGTTAGAAAGTGTCTTAGACATTTTTATTTACCTAATCCGCTTAAAGTAAATGCATTTAAACGAATAATCAAGCTGCAGTTTTATTGATGCTAAGTAATATTAAAAACCTCGAGTCACGTCGCTTATCCACAGCTTATCCACTTTTTTTTAACCGACGCCAAAAAGGAGCTAATTTTTCATTCGACCGTATTTTATTTTGTATGTTTGTTACCTCAGAACTACATCATGCATGAATTGCATGATCGGATTTTTAAATGTATGTATGTTATTTCTTGGTCCCGTTCTTGTCAAATCCAGTTTTAAAGATGGAATCCGTCGGGAATTGAGGGAATTTCTCAAATATTATAGGCACACAAATAGCGATTTTTGTATTTTTATCAAGAAATTGTTTTGTAACAAAGTGTTTGTTAGTTTTACTTTTTGTAACATATCGTACACATAGTTAAAATTTAAAGTATCAGAATTTTATGAAAAACGTTCCAATATTTTTAACTTACATTACTAATATCTTGGACTGCGGACAACAAATGAGGTTTATATTTTTATGCTTTGGAAGCAAGAAACTAGACACTTTATTTAAAATATACGACATAAGTACGTCATGTTTTCCATAATAATGTATAGTTTTATTAGTATTATTACCTTTAGCAATATATGTGCCTCAAAAGTGACACACATATCAACTAGAGATGTAATTTCAGTAGATAATGCCAGTCGACACCTCCTTCGCTGACGTATCTAATATTACGAGTAAAATATGTTTGTGGCAAGACTATTGAGATTTTGCGGTCTAGATTCTAGAATGCATGAACTAGGGCCGCTTTTGCAATGACTGGAATATAAAATGAGTTAGTTGGTTTAATCTTGTATAGGAATGTGACATGAGGTCGTTATACGCTGACGTATGATGTAATACGTATAATATAGAGTAGTGACTCAGTGAGTAACTCGGTAATTACTAAGCGAACTTATTAGCTTGAAAAATGAAAAATTTAATTTATTTATTTATTTTATTATTTAATCTTTATTGCACAAATGAAAATACAAACGTACAAAAGGCGGACTTAATGCTAAAATGCATTCTCTACCAGTCAACCTTCGGGCAAAGCAGATAACTTGTAGGCGGATATCATGTTGTAATTACAAAACAAAGTAGGTACCTACTTTTACACAACTAAACAAATACAATTGTTGTGTTAAATTTGAACCCTATGCATGCATTTTCAATTACATTCCTGCCTTCTCTTTCTATGTATATCTATCCTTTAGTCGCCTAATAAACCCGTACAAGATCACACGTCTTTCTGATTTATTTAAATCCAAAAATCCAAAATAGTTAAAAGTGAACCTTATTACAACCATCATATGGTCCTTCGAACCGGATCAATTAGTGCATCGGACACCGGCCGCCCGGCGGCGAGAACAATAGCGAGCCGCATTCCAGAGATAAGGAGCCGGCAGATGCTAACGAATTGCACCTCAAACTAATGAGTTTATTTGATTATTAACAAGTTTTATTGCTAAAAGTTATAACGGCGTTTTAATAGACTTGTACGTGAAATTGCAGTGTTTTATCGTTAACAATGACTGAAAAACAAAAACAATTACTCGCTGTGCTTGAGGATAGTGCTACAGTGCTTCGGAAAACACAAGTTAACCTAAAGAAATGCCCTAAGGAGAGATTAACCAAGGGTTACATCGAGTCTCGGCTTAAAATGATTGACGAATACTGGGCTACGTTTAACCACAGTCACCAAGAGTTGGTCAAGGCTACACCTACGGAACAAAGGGGTGTTTTACCATACTTTTTAAACGAAGAATTCTTTGTTTACGAAGATTTGTACAACGTACTCAGAGGAGATTTGATGGACCGAATTGCAAGTTTAATGCATGAAACTTTGATGGAAACTTCTGTTGCTAACTCCAGCTATGCTATAGCAGGAACACAAAACAACTTCGTACGTTTGCCGCGGATCGAGTTACCTACTTTTAGTGGAAGCTACGAAGAGTGGCCCGCGTTCAAGGATTTATTCATATCACTCGTGCATAACAACAAGATGTTAAGTGACGTACAAAGGCTACATTATTTGAAGACAAGTGTTACTGCTGAAGCGTCGTCATTACTGAGGCACATTCAAATTACGTCTGATAATTATTCACAAGCATGGCTCATCCTGAAAACAAGGTATGGCAACAAACGATTAATTTTGAACAATAATTTGAAGAAATTGGTTAACCAGCGTAAAATGAACACACAATCAGCTGCTCAACTGAAAATACTCCTAGATACAACGTCAGAGTGCTTACACAACATTCAAAACCTGAATGTTTCTGTTGACTCTTGGGATCCACTTGTGATATTTTTGCTCGTTCAGAAATTGGACCCAGAGACGCATAAAGACTGGGAAGAGCATGCGTATAAGAGTGACTCTGAACCCTTACCGAAGTGGAACGATTTTAAGGAGTTTCTAGAGGCCAAGTTTCGTACACTGGAACTACTTACGAATAATACAAAAGAAGTGAAGTCAAACAAGGAGCGAAGTACATGCCATGTTGCCACACCTACCTTCGAGAACAGGAGTTGTGTAATGTGTAAAGAAAGTCATACATTATGTCACTGCAAGGAGTTTACCAAGATGGAACCTACGGAGAGAAGCGAATATGTCAAGAATAACAACTTATGTTACAACTGTCTAGTACCAGGGCATTCAGCATCAAAATGTCGAGTACCTGTGTCCTGTAGAATATGTCACCGACGTCATCACTCCCTTCTACATCAACTAAAGCAGACTGAGCCTGTGGCCCCTACGAGTCCCTCACAACCACTGGCTTCATCATTACATGTTGTAGAAGACATAGAAGAAGTGCAAGCAAACACAGTGATCGCGTTACATCTCAATACTAGACAGAATTCAGCACTACTAGCGACTGCTGTGGTGGAAGCAAGAAGCAATCAAGGTCACATCATTCCACTGCGCGCGCTAATAGACCAGGGTTCCGAAGAATCATTTATAAGCGAGAAAGCGGCTCAACTACTAAAGCTTGACCGACAACATGTAAGGGGAAGCATCACGGGCTTGGGTTCCATGAGAGCAGAAATCAACCACGTCTGTGAGCTACAAATAAAATCACAGTGGGATAAAACATTTGTCCTACCGGTTAAGGCTTATGTAATGTCGAAACAGCTGACCAGGAAGTTACCTAAGAAGCATATTGTTCAACAACCATGGCCTCATCTACAAGGATTACAGCTAGCGGATCCTAATTACAACAACTCGGGACCCATAGATCTCTTGCTAGGGGTCCGAGTATACGCTAGAATACTGCAAGCAGAAGTAGTCAAAGGTCCACCAGGTACACCATGCGCACAAAAGACTGACCTGGGCTGGATTCTTTTTGGAGAGAGTGATAGCACATCACAAGAAGATTCTTACCTCGTCATGCACCATCAGGTCGATATAGAAGACACACTGAAGTCTCTATGGGAAATAGAAACAGACACCAAGAGAAAATATACCAAGGAAGAACAGCTATGTGAAGAAATCTATGAAAAAACAGTCACTCGAAACCAAGAAGGAAGATACATTGTGAAACTGCCATTTAAGACTGAGAATCCAAAAGTACTTGATGGTAATACAAAAGAGATAGCTACAAAGAGGTTCATGCAACTAGAAAGAAGATTTAAGCGTTCGCCGAACCTGAAAACAGAATACATAAAGGGTATTAATGATTACCTTGAAGAAGGACATCTAGAAGAAGTACCTGAAAAGGAAAAAGAAGATAAATCGGTATACCTACCACACCACGCTGTAATTCGCGACGATAAAGAAACCACGCGCACACGTATTGTATTTGACGGCTCCTGCAAAGGATCAAACAACGTCTCATTAAATGATGAACTGATGATAGGCCCACAACTACAAGATGACTTAAGAAATCTTTTAATGAGATGGAGACTGAAACGAGTTTGCTTCGTGGCAGATGTCCAGAAGATGTACCGCCAAATATTGGTAACAAAAGAGGACGCAAATTACCAACGCATTCTTTGGCGACAAGACGAGTCTGAAGAGTTAAAAGAGTACCGTATGCTTCGAGTCACTTTCGGTACCGCTCCAGCTCCATACTTAGCGGTCAAAACACTTCAGAAGATTGCTACTGATGAAGAAGAGAAACAACTTGGTAAACAAACAAACAAGCACAGCGAAGTGGCAATCAAAACAATAAAAGAAGACTTTTATATGGACGACATGCTGTCAGGGGCAGCAACCGCTGAGGAAGCGATCGCAATAGCTAAAGAAGTAACACGCATCCTGAAACAAGGCGGATTTCAACTCATGAAATGGTCCTCTAATAACATTGAATTTATGAAATCTATCGATGAAGATAAAAGATCAGCGAATGCACAGATAGAACTGAACCTTGATGGAACTATAAAGGCACTTGGAATTGCATGGAACCTTGGTGCAGATCAGTTTCAATACAACTTGTCACTATCACCAATGCCAAAGACGATAACTAAACGTGGGATACTATCAGATGTACAAAAGCTATTTGATCCACTAGGCTGGATCGCACCAAGCACTGTTATGGCGAAGATGCTGATGCAAAGGTTATGGCTTGAAAAGGTGTCTTGGGACGAATGTGTCAGTCCTGAGCTCGAAGAAGAATGGAAACAGATAAGAGATGATTTAGAAAATGTCAAAGATATAAAGATGGATAGATGGCTTGGCACAACAGACTCGGAAGAAGAAAATATACAGATACACGGATTTAGCGACGCATCTTTGCGAGCATACGCTGCCGTCGTATATATAAGAGTTGAAAGCGAGAACAAAATAACAACCAAAATCATCGCTGCACGAACGAGAATAGCACCTTTGAAAACTATCTCCCTCCCGCGCTTAGAATTATGTGGCGCGTTACTCCTGTCTAAACTAATGAAACAAATTGGACAAGCGATGAGAATACCAACAACAAACATGTTCGCATGGACCGACTCTTCGATAGTAATCGCTTGGCTTTGTGGAGAACCCAATAGATGGAAACCGTTTGTAGCCAACCGCGTTATAGAAATCGTTGAGAACCTAAACAACAAACACTGGTACCATGTGCAATCTAAAGATAATCCTGCAGATATCGCTTCAAGAGGGATGAAGCTGACCACACTTAAGAACTGTGATCTGTGGTGGCACGGCCCGAGCTGGTTATCTGAAAAAGAAATAAATATTAGTAAACAAGAAGATTTTACAACAGATGAAGAAATAAAGGTACAGAAAATTCAAACTTACCTGAATATTGAAGACCTGGAAAGACAAGAAAAGGCACTGAGTACACAATTTGGAGATTTTGATAACCTAACTGAACTACTTAAAGGTATTGTCTATTGCCTAAGATTCTTAAACTGCAAGAAAAATCCAGATGGCATTGATAAGGATATTACTACAATGGAATTACAAAACGCCATGAATATTTGCATAAAAAAGGTACAGCAAGAAGAGTATCAAGAAGAAATAGAAAGATTGACATCAGATAAACAAGTGAAAGGAAAGAGCTCCCTAAGATCCCTCGCCCCATACGTAGATGAAAACAAGGTCCTCAGGGTGGGCGGTCGCCTCAGATATGCAAATATAGACGAAGATAGAAAGCATCCTATCATTCTGGGAAACAGGAACGCTTTAGTGCCACTAATAATTGCTGATGCACATACAAGAACGCTTCATGGCACTTTGCCTGAAATGCTATGCTACTTACGTTCTAAGTACTGGATATTGCGAGCTAAGTCCTTAGTCAAGAAACATATTCAAAAATGCCTTACTTGTGCAAAACAAAATGCTACGTCGAAGCCGCAAATCATGGGAGATTTACCGGAGCCGAGGGTCACTCCTTCGAGACCATTCCTACACAGTGGAGTAGATTTTGCAGGGCCATACCAGATATTGACGTCTAAAGGCCGAGGAGGAAAAACTGTGAAGGCCTACATAGCTATTTTTATTTGCATGGCCGTCAAGGCAATTCATATTGAACTGGTTGGAGACCTTACCTCAGAAGCATTCATAGCAGCATTCAAACGTTTTGTCGCTAGAAGAGGAAAATGTACTCACCTGTGGAGCGACCAGGGTAGAAACTTCGTAGGTGCTAACAAAGAACTTGTTGAAGCCTGGAATGAAGCTAAATTGAAATTTACCGGACCAATAGCAGAGACACTTGCAATCGAAGGCACACAGTGGCACTTCATTCCAGCTTACAGCCCTAACTTCGGTGGCCTTTGGGAGGCCGGCGTCAAGTCCATAAAATACCATTTAAAGAGAGTTCTGACAACAAACCTGACGTTTGAAGAATTTACGACGGTACTTTACGAGACTGAAGCCTGTTTGAATTCCCGGCCCCTATGCCCACTCGATAACTCAGATCCTGAAAACGCTGAAATACTCACCCCAGGACATTTCTTAATAGGCGAAGCCCCTATCGTTGTTCCAGCAGCAGATTATAAAGAATGTAAAATACATACCTTGTCACGCTGGCAACTCACGCAGAAACTGTTGGCAGATTTTTGGCGTCGATGGCAAGATGAGTACCTATCCAGACTGCAACAAAGACCTAAATGGCTGAAAAAAGAGAAAGAGTTTAAAATAGGAGATATAGTGCTTATCAAAACTGATAACTTACCTCCAGGCAAATGGTCACTGGGCCGCATCATGGACAAACATCCTGCTGAAGACGGTTTTACTAGAGTGTACAGTGTCAAATCCGGTAGTGCTATAGTGAAACGATCTATATCTAAATTATGTGCGTTGCCCGTTGATACTGAAACTTTATAATGTCAATTTGATTCAATTTAAATTGTACTATTGTAAGGTTATGAAAAGGACGTAAGTGTCCTTTTGGTGGGCGGTATGTTGTGTTAAATTTGAACCCTATGCATGCATTTTCAATTACATTCCTGCCTTCTCTTTCTATGTATATCTATCCTTTAGTCGCCTAATAAACCCGTACAAGATCACACGTCTTTCTGATTTATTTAAATCCAAAAATCCAAAATAGTTAAAAGTGAACCTTATTACAACCATCAACAATGAATATAAATAATAAATAGATATAATACATACATAATACATATAACATATTAGAATACATATACATACATATACATAAGAAATCTGATGAAACTAACAAAATAGAGACGCTAAGAACTTGCCATTTTGCCAGCAAAGTACCTACTCACTTAAGGCTTAATAATTATATTGTACCGGGTGGGGCCTGAAACAGCAGCAAAAATTTGAATGACTCCACAAACTATCACAATTTAAAAATAATAATTATGTTTACAGAAACAAAAATTAAAAATTCAATAAAATTTTATATCTAATAACAATGCAATTGTTTTCTGCTTCAGTTTGTTTGTTTTGGTTGTCGTAGTTATGCGGTCGCTCTGATACTTAATTAGCCAGTTAATTGAGAGTCTGCTTCTATCCTTTGATGCTAATAGTGGCATGATGACCTCTCATCGATGCTATCGTAACTTATGCAACCTATCATGATGAGTCAGTGATGCAACCTATTGTCTTAGCTTTATGTACGACCTACGTCAAAGATAATTATGTTTAAACATATTATACCTAGTTATTAGATAGATGAATGACCGGTAGAGTTATGGCATTAAGTCCGCCTTTTGTATAGTAAGGTTTTTCTTTTGTGCAATAAAGATTAACAAATAAATAAATTTTGTATTCCAATAACGCCTAGAGGTCGGGTCGCAAACATTCTCTGAGTAATGTTAATTGGGTATACATTTTTTCGAAATGAAAACTTCTTTAGCGGCACTGGGCACTTTTTAAGGTGGGGAAAAAATGATAAACTCGAGACAGCGTAAGGCGATCACGTGACCGTAAGGGGCGTAAGGCGATCACGTGACCGTAAGCCCCGTAAGGTTAAGGTAAGGTAAGCCACTCATAATTTAAATGGCATTTAAATCAATAAAGAAAAACTCAATGTTATTTGACATTTATGTTGCGGACTCCTTTTCAAGACTCTTTAGTCTTTACCTATGTTTAAATAATTTGACGTTGTCATGGCAGCATGTAAATAAACATGTCAATGAAAAAGTGTGATCTTATTTGAGAATGATAATAATATACATACCTATAATTTTCCTAACTCGCTAATTCGCTATCCCAATACAAGATGTATATGTCAATAAACCTAGGTATTTAAATATATAGTGCATTGATTTACTAAGTTGGCATCGGGCCCCGTCTGTGTCTTGGAATAGGTAGGTACTAACAGCAATAATATATGAATTTAACAGACCTTAGGTAGTCCTTATCTCGTTGCCATAAGGTTTTCAAATGGTCAAACTGCAATGTCGGTTATTGCGAATTTAATTTATCTCGTCGACGGATGTTGGCGAGTCGCAATTGATAGCATTCTATTAAAGTTATTTTATCTACTGTTGGTTAAGGTGAAGTACGAATAGGTTCAGAGTTGGGTTTGGGAATATTCAATTCATTTTATGACAGCTACAAAAATGAGGTGGTTTGTTCTTTTATGTTATTTGACGATATACTTGACAGTTCTATGGAACTTCACCCTAGTAGCACGGTCGCATTTTTATCGTTTGTCACCATGCCTGTCACGTTCTAACAAGTATGTAAGTGCGAAAGTGACGGGCATAGTGATAGTCGATAAAAAAAAATTAAAAATGTAACCGTGCTGAGCCCGATGCGGACATTGCCTTGATGGACAAAAATTGCAAAGTAAGCTCTGATTTTGCATAAATCCCCACCACTCCATATACATGTAGTATAGGTATGTATTTTTGAAGTCTGAGCGGGTCAGTGTCGCCTTAAGTGACGTGATGACGGGGCTATATTTGAGTGCATAACTATCAATTGTACTAATAAAATATCTCGTAATGTATTATGCTATTTTCGCACAAACTTTATTTTAAGAATACCTATCTTTAACTTTTGGGCGAAGCTGTGACAAAAACTTCGTCTAATGCTACGTAAATGAACATATGTAAAAGATTTCCTCAAGCTTTAAAACAAAACTAAGTAAAATAAACTTGAAGTACCTACTGAACTGAAAAAAAAACATTTCTGTTAAAAGATGTACTAAACAAACTTGGTTATGTTGTGGTAATTAAGCGATATGATCGATATATGGGATTAGTAACAAAGGCTCTACCGCAAAAATCGAAAACTGAAATTACGTTATCCGCTTCTCTATCGCTCTAATATGCAAGAGTGACAGTGTGGAAGATAACTAACCCTCAGAAGTGTAAGTCAAAATATTCTTAATTGATCAATTTTTTAACAAGCAGATACGTCTGCGAGCGATACTCCAAATTTTATATTAAAGGAAAAAAAATGGAAAAAGTTACGCTTCCGGCAGGACTTGAACCCGGCCCTCCGCCATCCGTGCGTTGCTCTTAACCAATTCATGTTTTTCAAAGTTTATATTCACATGAGGTAGTATTTTGCATTTATGACATCGGAAAACTACTACATACCTAGTTCGAGTAACTAATATTTTTATGTAAGATATCGCACGTTCCTTGCAACTTTACGTGAGCTATCTTTATTTTGTACTGTGTGTCATATTTAACGTAAAATAAAAGTCTAATTGATTTAGTTATCTTTATAACCCAGGTAACATAGTATATACTTACTTACGTAAACATATAAATTCGTTAATTAACTAATAATTTTAGGTCTATATACAGTATTTATATACATCTCAAAAATACGTAATTTAAGATTATGAGAGTTAAAAGCAAAAAATGTTTTCATAATCTAGAATACTTATCATTTTACTCTTAAATTCTATCATTATACGCCTATTGTATTCAACTACTTGGAACGATCCTCGGCCACATACCTATCGCTATAAAATCGGTCGTTATAAAAGAAACTAAATACCTACATAAACGTAGGTAAATTTTCTCATTCATACTATCATGGTCGTAGCATTGCTGTTAAATGTACATACTTTGTGACCACACACAGTCTATGAATATGATTACGCGCCATTACCCGCAAATATACAAATAATTCATATAAAACCCCATACATAAATGTAAACACTTTCTCGATTATCTGACTTGCCACTTCTTGATTACTCTCACGCGGGACAAAATGCCATTAAAGTCTTGCAGATATTGTAGCTTTGTATATGTAATTAATATCATTAATAAAATTATATCGAAGACGTGGTTTAGTTATTCATCCTTATACAAAATTTAATCGAATTAACCTCTTCAGGAGATAATATTCAAAAAAATTCATTTTATAGTTATTATCTGGAACTGTTTTTAAACCATTGTAAAATAAACTATTCATCCTCACAAACAGTCGGGTGTAGGGTTTGCAATCCGGATCTGAAATGTATGCAATTATCCGGATCTGGATCCGGATCCGCGGATCTTCCCATACATTTCAGATCCGTCGTGCAAACCCTAGTCGGGTGTAATTGTATACACATTAGTATGGTAAAGCAACTAATACTCAGTCTAGTATATTACCTGCCAACAAATCTAGGATCTGGTCAGCACCTGCATCCCGCTAGAGTGCCATAAAACGCTGTTTAATTGTAATTTTATTTGCAGTTGAAATGATTTATAGTTTTCCCGCCGGTGCCAAATGTGCTTCAGATCACCGCCTGGAATAGAGTGGAGACGTACGTCAGTCATTGTTTTGAATCAATAAACAATTTCACAAAGAATCGTTTCTTGTTACAAAATATAGGTTATGGAGATGTAGCGCCTGGTATGGAAAAAAATCTCAAAAAAGCTTAAAAATCTTATCCAGAGTCCCCTAACTACCTAAAGATTAGATTCGATTACAAATATAGACTTACAGGTTTAAATCCAACTGCAGATGACAATGATTCGTCATGTTAATAATGCAATAGTTAGTACATTGCTAATTATAAACAATTACCATTTGCCCGACAAAGTCGTTTTACTTACGACAGCGCGTGTTAACACCGGGTGAAACTGTCGCAAAGTGTATTAACATGTCTAATGTAACCCAATTTACATAACTCTAACAAAGGCGTGTTGTATACATTCTAGATTCTCAGTTTTAACATCACTTTCATTCAGTTTTACGTGGGAACGCTCGTGCGAATGATTAATTCAATAATATGACGCGATTCAACAGGAAATTGTACCTTACAATAGACAATAGGCATTCTGGGCGCTTTATTGTCCAAACAAATAACTAAAAGGGGTTTGCACAAATTTAAGATTTATAGCACAAAACAGCCTTAATACAAATCAGCCAGAAATTAATAATTTATTTAGCCAGCTGTGCTATGCTGCAGCAACGCAGAACTTAGGTACCTACTTTAATAGTATGGTATATCTATGACAAATGTTTACCTAAGGACATTTCATTACACATATAATTATATCGTCAATATCGACTTTTTTACAGCTAGAATATGATTGTGGCTCGCAATCGATTAGGTTCATTAGATAATTAAGTATCATAACGCAATGATTTGGAAATAAAATAAAAAGTATATTTGGCTGACGTGTTTGCTAAACCTCAACCTTTCACACATCGTAATGATTATGACCAATTTGAGTATTTATTGTTTCACAGTTCCCACATGTGCTGGCAAACGTCATCTCGGTAGGCAGTAGATTGCTAAATAACAGCATTGTTTGGACGTTTTTTAGCAAGTTTCATAGTTGGGCATTAGCCACAATGACATGGTACGTTACATGCTCGTTCCGACGTGAACAATGGTGCCAGTGGTGCCAAATGCTTGGGGGAAACGTTGCCACAACAACGAGCAAGCCCAAATTTGAAGTAGGTATTTGCATTGCTTTGTCAACATTCAGTTATCAAATCAAATGAATCGCATGAGAATCTAGATAACGATAGCTTCGAACTTCGAATGTAATATGTCTATCCATTAGCGAGGACGAACGTAACAAGATTAAATTAAAAGCAGATATTGTGTAGTGACGACTAATTTTCGAGTTTAATATCTACTGATTACAATGATTTACAATAATCTATTAGCCAATTAAATTAGTAACAGACGTAACGGACGGTCAAAACAAACGGCAGGTAATCCGAATGTATAATGACGAAATTCAACTAATTATAATATTGTCTTTAACTGATTATAATTGCGTATAATGAATTTAGAATACCTACATCCTGACTGCAGAGAGTGAATATTATTCCTCATTCTCCCGTTAACCGATAACGCGATATAATCCGTTAGAATAGTCTTATTTTAAGTAACTTACTTATAACAAAAAATAATACTATACATTCTGAGCTTTAATATTAAGGAACCTAGTGAAAGCAAGGCCGGTTCGGAAATGCGTTGAATAAGGAAGCTAGTGTGGTTTTATGCACGCGACACGCTGCACGGTCATCGACTAAAATAGGCGCACGGATTTGCATTTCTATTTCTATTATTTCACCGAAACAATTTTGGCAAAATCAAAATTTGTTTTGCTCGTCTTAAATATAGGTACGCCGTTAATACTTATTTATAAATTTAACACAATATGTCAACAAATAAAAAATGATTCAGGATACAGGTGTTGGAAATTCGCGGTTTTTGCATTGTGAACTTGTTTACACGACCTTTGCAGCACTTGCTATTTTATGTTTCTTTGGCTTGTAAATATTTACTAGCCACGGCTAACATTAGGATGCCGATTCATAACAAACATACATAAACGTACGTACCCGCATGTCGGTTGACCTAGTGAAATGCAGACGTAACGAATTCCAATGGCATTAATGAGAACATTTATCCATTATTATTAGTCATCGTTTTGAATAAAATGGCGTATATTGTCTATTGTCTACCCTGGTAATGTAATAAAATTACCTTCCTACTTAAAAAATCTGTGACATTTCACATCGTTAAGTCTTATTATTTTTATCATCATATTGATGGATCTATCGCTACTTGGCAAAGTTGTTCAACAAACCAGTTATTAGGAATTTTCTAGATAATATTTTAGCTTACTTTTAATTCGACCAGTATGAATTTAAATCAGGAAACTGGTTTCACGTTTTGCGTAGCGATATTCATGGTAATCATGGTTCACGGCCGTTGAGCTTGCATTTTGATAGTCAAATTTCAGAAGATGAAAGATTTCGAGATCAAGTTAATATAAATTTACAATTACTGTCTCTCGTATATTGAAAATACGTTTCTTAATCATGCTGTCACTCTTGTGACATTAGAAACGAGTTGTCGCAAGAGATTCCAGCTATAAAGGTTTCAGATAAACATTTCGCATACTACCCGCATAAATAGTTAATAGAAGAATGACGTACTGCGTTATCTATTGTAGTGCATAAATCCAGAAATCAAGTCGTAAGGAAGCATACCCTTATCTTATAGGTATTCAATTATTGTTTACAAAAATGGTAACACATTTCAAGATAAGGTGAATTATTCTGCTCAAGCACGTGCAAAAAGTAAATAAACAATGCACAAAGTTATTTATTTTAATTAGTAGTTACAGACTTTCATAACTCAACATAATTTAAGCTCTAACTATAGATAAGATAAGAAATAATGTTAGTGTAATTGGATTAAAGCTGCAATTTATTACTTGCAGATAGTGGAATAACGAGTAAAATTATTTCTACAAATAATATTATAAGTAAGTGTTAACCTATTATAAATGTGAAAGTGGAATTTGGCAAGCTGGTAAACCTGGCCACCTATAATCATATTCATCATGATTAATAACATATAGGAATATATAGGATAGGTACTTTGTATCCTTGGAATCATTACCCTACCTGACAGGGCTACAGAGGGGAAGGACCAGTCATTAACTGCCGCGTGGACCAAGTCGCAGCCCGCGATAGTAAATAAAAGCTTATCTTGATGAAAGGATCGAGCACTGGCTTGAATCATCGATTACAAAACTCACACGAGTATGGGCCCGATTCGGATTTTGTAATAGACATCTATTAGATATCTTTCAGACATCGCCAAGATACTATAACGATATGTTTAAGATCTAACCTGTCAAATTTGACATTTCCGCGATTCGGAGATACTCTTGAACGATTTCCACAAGATATTACTTAGAGATCTAATTCACATCTAATAGATATCTAACATGATCTAACGTAAAAGTGACATTGGTTGCCCGAATTGCGCTGCAAAAGAGAACTAGTTGAAATCTAAACTATAACGTATCTAGAATGGATCTAGTACGTGTCGTCTCTTGTGAATATCTTGAAGTTCGAATACGGCAGTACCTCAATATTCTGAACCTTTTCGCCGCGCTCCACATGTCACAATCGGGGTCAATACCGGTTTCAGCGATTCATAAAGTGTATGTTTGTGTACACAATGCATATTAATTAAGCGATAATTACGTGACGTATCGTGACGTCCAATATGTACAGGGTGGCCAACTTAGAGGTATACAACTTTTTTTTGCCGCCATTTTATTTTGGCGGTAAATATGATTATTGCATGAAAATTAGTTTGTGTAGATACGGCAAATTTATTATGGAGCGTTTTACGACGGAACAACGTGTTTTAATAATTAAAAACAATAGAAACACTAAAAATAACGTTTCCCGGTCGATTAATTTCGAGAAACGGTGACATTGACTGGCCCCCAAGATTGCCTGATTTAACAGCTCCTGACTTTTTTCTGTGGGGCTATCTAAAGGGACGTGTCTATGCTAATAGGCCAACGAACCTTCAGCAATTAAAACAAAATATTCGAAACACTGTCGCTGAGATAACGCCAGAAATGTGTGAAAAAGTGATGAAAAACGCGATGAAAAGGGTTCGCATCTGCCATGCTGCTAGAAGTGGACATTGTCTGACATTATTTTCTATGCGTAATTGCTGACCCTACATATTATATTTAACAAGGAATACTTAATATTTTTTAAATTATATAGAATAAAATTTTAAAAATAAAGTGTATACCTACCTCTTATTTGGCCACCCTGTACTACTGATATTGGCGGTATCCACTCACATGATTCCGATTTTAACAAAAGGTGCCCTGAACTGCTCTGCCATTTCGCAGATACGACGGCACAGTGTCATGATATTTTCAAAAATCGATAACTTTACTTCTGCTAAAGCATTTGCAACGATTCTTTTGGTTTTTTAATGATAAAGAAACAAAGAATTTATTTTACTACTATAGCATTGTGCTGTTATAATAAAAATAATTATTAAAAATTCACAAAGTTGACCCAATGAAATAATGTCCGCGTTATAGTAGAAAACTATTTTTAATTAAAAATCTAAATCGATAACGCATCTTTTTTTTGTATTCAATTTAAAGAAGACTTAATAAGCTTTTAATTGTTACTAAACATCTTGATAGCTCACCTATGAAATTGCCGAGTAAAACTAATTCAAATTCCGATAAGAAACTTTCGAATTGCTCAATCTGCTGTGAAACTATATATTATGTTCATGATTTTTTTGTGGCTAATTTAGACACTGAAGTACTAAAATATAGTAAAAAACAGTTTAAGACACTAATAATCTTGAAATAAAATGCATAACTTATGCAATTATAACAATGATAGTAGCTATTTAACTTAAAATAACAAAAGAGTATCTACGTACCTACTAAATTTTGGTGTTTTTATAATTGCCGATCACCAACAACCGAACTAACTTATAACTACACTAATACGTTTAATACATCCACCATAACACACACTTCACAACATATTAAGCACAATAAACCAATAATAACTATTAACACATAAAATTATACTGATTACAAACGTAAATAAGCCGGTAAACTGACTTCTTCCATCTCAAAAATAAAGATGGCTACCCATTTAGGGTGGAGACACAACAGCGCGCGGTGCAGATGTTCAACAGAAATAGGAACTTTAAAATTGTAATACCTAATTAATTATTTATTTAATCGTATAATTATTTAGTTTATTCAATGTAAATAGCAAAGAAATATTAGTAAATACAAATTATAAGTAAGTAGTAAAAAAAATCCCAAAACGCGTATGCAACGCGTCTAGTACACCACATGCCATACGATATGCAGAAATGCTTTAAGCAACCACAGTTGCCGGGTTTGTACTTACAATTTACCGTCACATGTTTTGATCGCTAATCCTGTGTAATACACAGTGATTTAATACATTCTTTGGTTTATTAATGTAACTTAATAATCGAACTAGTTAATGTCTATTGGTTGCTCAAGATATATTTAGTAATCTTAGAAATGTAGGGCATTCAAATAAGAAACACGTCAAGAATCTACAGAACTATTGTTTTGAAGTGATATTATTTGGTCATCAATATTAAGTAGGTCTAAAATATAGTTTTAAACTAATAGACCAATAAACGCGGAGTAGTTTAATATACATTACTAATAGAAATATCTAAATTTGAATACTTGAGGCATTTTAAAACACGCAGCAACTTTTTACACATCGCACTTCCTGAACAACTTGCAAAGTAAAATAGATAAGAAATACTGTGGTTGTGTCTATATGGTTGAAACATTTTTTAAATATTGTCACGTTGGTAGTCTGTGTTTTAAAAATTGTTTATACCGTATCTATGCAGCCCTTCACAGATAATAAATAAAAAACCGCATACACTCCTTTTGCAACTCGAGTTGCGACGATCATTTTAGAGGTGCGCAATCTTGAAACTCTAGTTGCTGGAATCATGTGAGTGGGTATACCACTATACCTATAGGTAATAGAAATGTGTCTGATTCGAAGTAAGTACGTATTGTATGAGATAATATGCACAATTATAATATCTTTCTTTACCTAATGTTTAAAATAATAAATACATATTCTGCCGGGATGATTATCGCTAAAATTAGTAAATATTGTTATAAGGAATATTTTAAATGTATGTATTTTTATTACGGGTACAGTGTAGTGGTAGGTGCAGTGGAAACAAAAAAAAACCGGCCAAGTGCGAGTCGGACTCGTGCACGGAGGGTTCCGCACCATCAAAAAAAATAGAGCAAAAACATCGTGTTTGTTGTATGGGAGCCCCCCTTAAATATTTATTTTATTTTATTTTTAGTATTTGTTGTTATAGCGGCAACAGAGATACATCATTTGTGAAAATTTCAACTGTCTAGCTATCGCGGTTCATGAGATACAGCCTGGTGACAGACGGACGGACGGACGGACGGACCGACGGCCGGACAGCGGAGTCTTAGTAATAGGGTCCCGTTTTTTACCCTTTGGGTACGGAACCCTAAAAATTACCAAAGGTGTGTTTAATGGCAAAAGATATTTTTTTACTGTCAATCGTCAGGCCTAACAAATGAAATATATGTATAATGAATAATTTATTAGGACAATAAAAAGTGTTCGAATCTTTCCCTATCAATATTATTTTCACCTCAGCAGCTCGAACAAGGGTACTTTGATTCTTAAAAACAGTGAGACAAAATGACATTCAAGTGACCTTTATAGTCAAATGTCATTTCAACATGCGGGGTCTAATAAAAGTTCGAAATACTTGGGTTCTATAAGTTCTATTATATCTGTCCCTTTCACACTGTTAGCAAAATGAAACCGACAAAAAAAAGTTAAAACGACATTCAACGGTATATTCACGGTTTATAATAGACCCCCGAAAAACTTCAGACCGCATCGTTCCAAACCACGTACGAGTATGAATTCTTAATAATTAATTAATAAAAATAAAGTTTAAGATTTGATAAAAACTGATAAAATACTATATTTTAGGTATTTTATTGTACAATTAAAATAATGAACTCAAATACACAGATCATCACGCAAAATTAATTATTTTACTTTTAAGAATTTCTACCATACTTGACAAATAGTACGTATCCGCAATTCGGACCGAATCTTACAAAGATTTTTTTTTACAAAAAAAGTTGTCGATTGAAGTGTCAGTTAATGTTTGTTAATTCTATATTAATTTACTGGAATTTATTACTACGTTTTGTTTTTGTGTTCCATTGCGGTAATTAAACTTAATTGTTTGTATTTCTTAAGAAAACATGAGTGCAGGTATTAAGTGATGAAGAAGGATTACATTTTTCAAGTTGTCTAATAGGTATGTTCTCACTGCTCAGGTGAAAAATGTTGTGTACTACACGAGATCAAAGTTATTTACATCTCGTGCGCTTTTGAGTCCCTTACTACGCTTAAGATTCTAAATTAGAGTCACTCGCTACGCTCGTGAATCTATTATAGAATCTTTCGCTTGCACGGGACTCAAAATAAGCACTCAAAAAAATATCAAACTTTGATCACTTGTTGTACAAAAAAATAAAATAACTATTTATTCTTAGCGCAGGAGCAAGCGTTAATTTCAAATGTCAGTTACTTTCATTTGCCTTGTGTCACTCCCACGTGCAACATGTTGGTCACCTCAATGCAAATGTCTAGATTCCTTTTATGTCTTTCTTCTTTTAGTCAGCCACAGACAACAGCCTGCGAAAGTGGGTCTTAACGAATTTAAGGAATTAACAGCGTTTTGTGAATTGTGTAGGCGGTTAAATTATTTTTTCGAGTTTGCTTCTAAAAGGGAGAAGAAAGCCGGGAAAACAGACACAAACACATCCTCCCTAGGCGCACTTACTTAATAACGAACCAGTATTTTAGCCAAATAACGCATTAGCACCTATGTATGTAATAATAGAACGAAAGGTCCAATAGGCAGGACTCCTACAAACTCGCAAAAATAATAAACGGGGATGATGAGGGATGAGGGAGTAAACAGATATGTTGCGTCCATCCTGCGGTATAGTATAATTTACGCAACCCATATTAAATATAATTCAGGGGCATATATATTTTTTAAGCGAATGGGTACTTAGGTAGGTATGTGCCTATAGTCACAGAAAAAACATTTTCAGTTTGACAAACTAATATACCTAATATCTACCTACCTACAGATTATAGTAAATATTGTAGGTCAACTAAACGTATGAACTTTCTTTTTTATATTTTATTACGAAAAAGGATAATTAATGGTGTTATATGGACTAAACAGTTATATTTGTGCATAAACCTCAAGTTTTCTAATACATATACTTACTCCAAAGACATAATCGTCATAAAACCGCACGCAATTACTTTCACCTGAGAAGAAAATACTTATATTAATGTAATAAAATTCAGCAATCACTTTTCTAGCAATTTTCTTTTATCAGGATGATTACGAGTATGTAGTTTCATAGTAATGGATAAAGTTTCATTAAGAGTCAATTCAGCCGTCTGGATTCTTTGTGTTCTTTAATTTGCAAAGATTGGTTTTGAATGAGAGTAGGCGGCAGACATTCGGTGATTCTTGTAAATTGTTAAAGTGCACTTTGTTTTTATTGAATAAACGTTGTTTCAGACGAGTTTAAGCGTTGTCAGTAAAACAAGGGAATGTTTTCAAAATGGTCGATTTTCTTTCCAACATTTTAAAAGCAAATTCGTTTGTTTAGATATATAAGCTGGTACATATTATGTGTATCCAACGCATAAAAGGATTAACCCCTCGTATGCTTAGACACGGATCCGTGCGTGGGAATTTTCACGGAAGGGAATCACTTCTATACGTGTCACTCATTACTCCTTGCGATTGTCTTAGACATTTCTACTTACTAAGTTGGTAGATAAACGAGAAATGTCGTGTGTTGCTATAAGATTACCGAGCAAACAAAGTCGAATTTACATCTCAGTTTCTGTGAGATCATTGTCCGAGACAATAAGATCATTGCGCGAATCATGACCACCGATACGTTCTCGTTTAGCCCACGTAACACGTAATGTTACCGTTGTTTTAAACGGCCAGTCTGATTGGAAATAAAAACAGTCGCGACTTCGTGCAGCGATGTAGTCGTACTTCGTACAGTTACAGGTTGATTATAAAGCGCCTTAAAAATGTAATTTTTTATGCAAAAACACTTTTTTTTACTATTTAAGTATATTTGTTTTCTTAATATGAAAAGTGGGCTTTTAAAAATTCCTTCTCTGGCAAAAATCCTAGTGTCAGCGTGACTCGTCTATATATTTTTTCTTTTTATAATCAGCGTTTGTCAATGTGCGATTGTCATCTCATCTTGGCTAGCCCTGGTCTCCTGCATGAAAAGTAACTTCGCCCTGAGGGCCTACCGCGAACCACGTTCGACGTGTTGCCTCCCTGTCACATTTACGTACGAATTTACAAGTGCGACAGAGATGCAACAGGTCGAACGTGGTTCGCGGTAGGCCCTCTGTACCTAAATTTACTAAATAGACGAATTGTCTGGATGCTTCAGACCGTACATCGTATTTATGGCGGTGCATGCCCAACAATTACTCAAATGAGTTCATGACCCTGTTTTTATAGACTCTTCAACAACTACCAAGCCCAATATTATGATAGTAAGTCTAAAACTAAGAGCAGATCCCCAGAGTTTTTAAAACTGTGTAGCTAAAAAGTAAATAAAATAACAACAGTTAGACCAGTTAGATCGTTAGATCGGATCCGTTACTGTGTTACTCATATTAGGAAAAATACTAAACTATACAGGCAGCTATTAAATAAACTGTTAACTAATAGGTACCTACCTTTACTTCCTAAAAGCCCGTGTCGTGTGTTGTTCAAATTGAATTGATATTCGTAAATCAATTTGGACAAATTATTTCAGCAAACAACGCATCAGAGAAAAATACTTTGGAACAATTGTTGGTTACCGGTTCTGAAATCATGAATCATTAAATAAATATAAAATAAGTAATGCTTAATATATGTGAATACTAATAAATATTATATGTGTTATCCATTTGATTGTTGTCGCTGGACTGACACAAATGTAAAGATGCCAACGTACTTTATTCATGAGCTGCACGGAGCTAGCATTGCCTAGACGTTTTATTTCACGAAAACCAGTACATTTCTCGAAATTAGACTTTAATGTACTAATAATAAGGACCAAGGTGACGGCTCTCATGCGATGGAACATTTATACACGAGGCCGTGGCACGCTCCTCTTGCCTGTCTTTGTATCATCAGGTTGGCAGTGGCACGCGTTGACGAGTGGCTTTGCTTTGGTGAACCAGCGTAATGTGATATTGAGATCTGTAACTAATATACGTAAGTGAAAACCACACTTATATTGGTCACCCCCTTAGCACTTGACTCGCTTACGTATGGCAAGCGGTTGGACCGACATGCTGCTTAAAGGTGTTAACAGTATGTATTGCTGTCACAGGCGTCTCTGTTAACACACTTATCTACTTAAACAATCATACGTTACACGGGTCCCCTGTCAAGTGCAAGACAACAAGTAAATATTGACTAAATGATTAATTATAATTGTTATGGATTCCCACGTAGCGTAAACAATAACAAAAATAACCAGAGCTTTGAATTATTGACGGAAGGCACAACGCTAGTTAAGGTTAATTATATTTTCACTTCATTTATTTCAGAACGCTTTCTTTAATTATTGTTTAATAAATAGTGCGCAAGACCAAAGTTTATGCTTTAGGGTGACAAAATAATTCAATGCGCATTTTTTGTTATTTTTCCACGCTAGCCAATAACAGATCAGCAGCGTATTTTGTTTGTATCTTGTGTTTTGATGTTTAAGATTCCTCATATATTTTTTGAGCGAAGATTCCGTACAACAGGCGTCTTTACTGAGGACATAATGGGGTCCTTCCTTAATTATGCTCCGTGTGCATATATTCTCTGATGGAAAGCCGCATATTATTCAACGAATTAACAATTTTACAGAAATACACTGGTCAAAATAAAACACAACACGTCTCGCCGTTATCCTCAAAAGTATCTTTTGTTTCTCAATAACAATAAATTATTCGAGAGACCAACCGTAAAATTCCGCACAACAAACACTGCTCCTTCCAGAGTAAAATAGACGAATAGAAAGAATGTTCGAGAATTTATTAGCGTCTTGAAATATGCAATCTCATTTGCTTATGTTGTTTTTTTTTGCCCTCAGCCGGCTAGATTACGTATTTCAATTTGCAACTTTGCGACGAGGGATGGGCAATCTGTCACGAATGATTTATAGTCGATCTTCCTATATTAAGTAATATTGAGGTGACCTTTACTGAATTAATCTCGTAAGCATATTAGCAACTTGGAACGGAACTGATGTGTAACTTATACGGCAATTACCTAATGCATAAAAATAGTAGGACCACCAAACCTCTTAAAATAATTGTTTTAGAATTAAAATATCGCAAACTGAGTAGGTACGCTTGAACGTAAAACAGAGCAGAATATACATATTTTAACACGGAAGGAATAAGAAGGGGGGTAATAAGTTTCACATAGAAGATTTTATGTTTTAAAAATATTTCGTCACACAGGGCATTGTGCAATGCGGAAACAGGTTAGTTAGTGAATTGACCGATGCTTTCGTGATTGGGAGTGATGCCTTAATTTTCATCACGCGATCGACCGTGAATTACCGTAATATCTGACCGTTGCATGTAAAGATGCGAATCGATCCATACACGCGAGTTTTTGTATTGGAAAAAAGTGGTAATTACTAATTAGTATTTTAATATATTACAGTAATTAGAGCAAGGGGAATAAGAAATGAAGTACGCATGCCGGACGAGCACTTGCACATGCCGTACAAACTTATTAGCACGGTCAGTCTATTTACTATTTTTTTAAAATATATTTTCACGCAAAATAAACGGCAACTGATTGATTTGCACGGCGATTCCTTGAATCAAAGTGAATAGGCAATTTTAAAGAAGCACGAAGAACCCATTTCAATACAGTTACTTTGGCTCAAAAGCTTGACCGGTTTCCGAGTTAATGCAAAACACCCAAGTCCTGACGGTTCAACTGAAGACAAGGTAATATTGAAGACCGTCAATCTACGTAAAAAATTGTGTTTCGTGTCATTTTTCTTAAATAATAATTTGTGTTTGTCACGAATGCTTGTTCCTGAGTTATGGTCGTCTTGTACGTATTTTAAGCATTTATATTAAAATTAGATATTATATATATCGTCGTCTAGTACCCACAACTCAAGCCTTATAGAGCTTACTGTGGGGCTAGGTCCATTTGTGTAAAATTGACCCGTTACCTATATTTGTTTATTTTTTATTTATTCATAATGCTCAACCATATGATTTGTACAGATAGCAATGTTTATAGTGCCTCATGTGTATAATGTTATCTAAAATAGTTCAAATAGCTGACGCTGACGCCAAGGTAAAATATATGAAACGGAGACCTTAATAATAACGCCGCAAAAAAGCGCATATACCTACCTACGCAGCTTTCTACTGACATCAGTCTTTATTATACATACCTACTTGTCTCTGATTAAATGCAGTTTGCGTGTTACTCAACTTTGGCCGGTTTGGAGCCAAGGTAAGATGTGCTTTGCATTTATAAGGCAATCGAGCAATGTCACGTCGCCAAAACGTTTGTGACAAAGACTTTCGCTCTGGGGTGTCATTCTAATAACAAGTCCGGGCGAATTGAAGGCTCAGGGTCGCCAATATAAGTGCGCTCTTCGACTACGAATAGTGTTTACGTATTTCGAGTTCATGGTGTACAGGTTAGCCCGAAAGTGGACTCGCCTGCGCCAGCGCGACCGGTGGTCTACATGGCCGTTATGGCAGACAATAGAAATCAATTGAAATAATTGAATGTTTTCTTGGTCGTCAGGTTCATAATATTTACGTTCCATTCTGATTATGTTATGAAAACGTGTATTTGTCAAATTTACCTACTTGTGTGTATCGTGTACCTACTACCTACGGCTTTTTGCCGAAATTTTCTTGAAAAATGACTGAATGGAATCCATTAAAAGTGACTATTTGAGGAATCGCTTACAATTAGGTGGAGTGTCAGGCGTACACACAGGCGTGTCACCGAAGATAATATAAAATTGTTAGCTATAATCCCATCAAAAACATTACATGTAAAAAGGTGCAAGTCTCGCAACGCTTTTACTACAAAAAAGTTTTGAGATGTAATGTGAAACCAAGTCGGTTATTTTAATCAGTGCCAGGGGGTGTTAAAACCGTATCAATAAGATATCTTTAATTTGTAATACGTAATTACGTATAATGACTTGGCCATCGCACGGCTGCATAATGACAAAAGGATCATCGTGACCTATTATAAATAATTCTAATTGAACATAACGCTAGCGCTAATTGCAGTTTGAGCATTACACATATTTACGAGTACGGTACGAGTAAAGCATTAAGTGCGATTGCCAAGTCATTATATGTATTACAAATTAAAGATATCTTATTGATACGGTTTTAACACCCCCTGGCACTGATTAAAATAACCGACTTGGTTTCACATTACATCTCAAAACTTTTTTGTAGTAAAAGCGTTGCGAGACTTGCACCTTTTCACATGTAATGTTTTTGATGGGATCTCATCTCTTTTTGTAGGCAGTCCTTCTTTTCGGGTACTCATACCCATACTATGTATACACATATCATAACTAAACATATCTTCATTCATACTCACATCGTACATTGTAGTGTACCTTTACTTTACCTACTATTTGTAGGAACTGCAACAGTAACTTTGTAATATCATATATTTATATGGGATTACAAACTTATGCAGTTCTCAGATCTTTAAAACGTGACTGATATTGCAATATTTTTAGGTTTACCTTTTATGTGGCCATTAAACCCTAACTCTGCACCAAATTTCAGCTCTCTGAGTTTATGGGAAGTACTAATTCTATTCTGATGATCATGAGTGAGTGAATGAATGAGTGTCATAAATGCGAAACTTTGCTTTCGCTTAACTTCGGAACTAAATGACCTACAGACTTGAAATTTTGGATTTTAAGTATGTGATTATAGCTTACTGGATGACGAAAATTTCTGCGTTCTGGTCTTATCCAGAGGTTCTCAAATAGGGGCCTGAAAATGCGGCGAAATGGTTCCAGTAAAGGATGGTACGGCAGTGTTTGCTTCGCGCTCGACTTGGCGGGGGCACTACCGTGCCCCCAGATAGGTATTATAGGTCTGCGCTTTGTGTTGTCTGTATCGAATGTTCGTTTACTAAAGCTGTTCGCTAAGGCTCTTCATCCCATCTCTTTCCAAATTATAATGCTTTTGCTTCTTCAATCAAATAAGTGTGACCTAGTCGTCTATAGTAATTATGTGTAATCGGGTAAAATAACACAGTGTTAGTGTATACTAACACTAAATTTCTGCAACTAAATAAGTCTTGCGACAGGCTCACTTCGATTCGATCCGAGCGCGTTGCGCAAGCAACGACCTATATTCAAATTAAAGTTATTAGGAGAAATACGAATATCACTAGTAGACTAGTACAGTGTTTTTCAAACTTTATGGTGTCACGGCCCTTAATGGCCACAACATTTTTTCGCGACCCCCAAACCCCGTTTCTACGTTTTTCTATCTATATAGAGTCTGTGCGGAAAGAGAACAGTCGTGAAATGTATGGTATCCCATACATTCTACGGCTCTTCTCTTTCCGCACAGTTCATCAATGGTCGATATCAAAACAAAAAACACCGGCCAAGTGCGAGTCGGACTGGCAAAAAAATCACGTTTGATGTATGGGAGCCCCTCTTAAATAATTATTAAGTATTTTATGTTTTTAGTATTTGTTGTTAATATAGCGGCAACAGAAATGCATCATCTGTGGAAATTTCAACTGTCTAGCTATCACGGTTCATGAGATCCAAAAAAGCGTTTTGAGGAATTAATTCCCAGCAAGCTGGAAATCATTTTAATGCCTTCATTTGGTCCTAAATGCGAATAATCTGAGTTTGCTCCATTCCAGGAGGTGTGGATAAATATTGGAAGCAAGGCTTACTGAGATACATTTTACCTTGGATTGACAAAACCACTCGAAATAGAAGGGACCCACCGTCAAAATTAATGTCACTACCAGCAAGGTTGTTGTGGATCAGAAACTGGTAAAAATAATTCAGATTTTAACACGATTTTACCAAAAAAAAAAACAAAGTGGCGGCTATTTTTTACAATGTTTGACTAGGTACTAATTCATATTATATTAAGGTGCTTTTCGGATCCTCAGATATCAATTTTTATCATGATTAGAGCAAATTTTCCGTCGGACGTACCGTTTTTGTTCTACAAGCAAACAACTGAAAAAGAGCAGAAATTTTTCTACAACTCCTGGAATGGAGCAAACTCGGATTATACTAATTTATAACCAAATGAAGGTATTAAGACGACTTCCAGCTTGCTGGGAATTAATTCCTGGAAAAAATCTAATTTGACTTGCCAAACAGATCCTAATTTATTTAAAAACTGTTTAATAAATACAGATTACCTATCTAATAATGTTTTGTTTTATTGATATGTCACGTACATACGTAACGACCATTAAATTTTAAAGGATTGGATTATTTTTAAGTTAAAAAAAATGAAATCTGCTTTGCATAAGTGTCTTTCAAAGCTGAGCTTCGCGACCCCCTCGGACAAGTGCCCACACTTTGAAAAACACTGGACTAGTACGTTCCGTTGGAGTTCCATCGGATACAAATTAGATACTTAATTACAAACAAAAAAAATCAAAGTAGTGGTTATTATGTACATGTAGGTGTTTATAAATAACTTTGAGAGTAAGTTGAAAGTGAGATTGTTAGTCTTTAATATTTAATTTTCTTTGATTCCACGATGCTCCAGTTAACATACTCGTAAGTAGTGGACTAATTGTAGCTCATTAGATGTGATTCATAACCATCCATTCAGTACAATATCACTTCAACAATGCTATGTTTACATTTTAAAATTATTGCAGCATGAAACATGAATTATATTACACTTACAATAAAGGAATGGACGGCCACACTAACCTTTTTGCGCAGTCGTGTATATTTTGTGAGAGATCTACTCACATCTATCAATGTATCACAATAACTGACATATAAACAGCTATAGTTAAACAACTTGCATACCGCTCATTCTAACAGTTTAAATATCGGCAACGATAATTCAGTGTATTTTTTTTACTAATTTTGTAACGTTTAAATTGTTGCAATCTTTTCATACACTATGCTGCGTAAATACAATATGGTGAGTCAACAACGGTGTGGCCGATCCTTTAGAGTTCAACATACTGTCTTCGTCAATTCGCTTTGCTTATAATATAACCAGACAACAGAACGTGAACGTGGCACGGGAGTATAATTTCTTTCTTATTAATCTCTTTACAAGGCAGTATAGCATGTGATGTGGATTCAGCCGATTCACGTTTCACAGAAGCCTTAAAAGCTAAGAGCGAGAAAGGATGAGGATAAAAATAGATTGGTACTGTCGGTACAGCCTGATATAGGTTTAATTACGAAGGAACATGTGTTTTAAGTTAATCCAGAATATTGTAATTATAGTACCTATTTATAGTCATCTCGCATTTATAAAATTAAAGCTTCTAATTTATTTTTAAGTAAATATGTAGACGTAACGCAAATGATTTCTATGTCAAAACTATTATAGGTCCCACTACTAAGTCCTTTGTTATACGAGAGTAAAACATGATAAAATGAATACAGCTTTTGTTTTTCACTAGACGAACTCCACTGCCCCGGGGCTCGAACGTCACGCTTCTTCATTTACTTATATATATAAATAAAAATGTAAAACCAGGTCTATGAATAGCATTTCTTTTTAATTACGCAGCTCTCGCTGCCTCTTCACCTTAGTTGAGGGTGGCAAAACTGCCGCTTGAGCATGCCACCCTTTATCACAGCTTTCAGCGAGTGTTGCCAAGCTATGTTGCAATTGCATGCCAAGCAGAGCCGAGCATTCGACTTTTGCCAGTAGAGATGTACTGATCAGTAACAACTCTAGTTCATCGTTGTCATAGGACGTCTTTTAACATCAACTACCTGGGCGTTTTTTTTTTGTTGTCCCCTACACTTTTTTTTCAAATTTGGGACTTTTTATGTTATTTCTACTCAGAATCACGAGCTCTTTCTATCCTAATAGGAGAAAAAAAGTGTCCTAAGGTTTTTATTTCCATTACGTCACCATTTTTCATAGACTTTGTATGGCGGTCGCGGTATGGAAACTATGGAAAGATCGAAAAATTTATGGAAATTTTGGGACACTTTTTTTCTCCTATTAGGATAGAAAGAGCTCGTGATTCTGAGTAGAAATAACATAAAAAATCCCAAATTTGAAAAAAAAAGTGCAGGGGACAAAAAAAAAACGCCCACCTATATACTTAGCGCCAGTTTTTTGAACGTTTGTATTGTAACTTCTACCAATAAATATTGATCTCTATACCTATCGCCTTACATTTGGTATGCTATAGATACCTACGAGCTACGCCTTGATCTATAAATATGCATTAACAAAAAAATGCAATAATTAATGTTTACATGCTCCAAAAAATTCTAAGCTTCATATAAGTGACCAGCATATCACCAAGGAAAAATTCTACAATCCTTCTCCAATGGGTTCGCCTCAGTCGACGCCATGTTGGTGCAGCTAAGAGTGCTCGAGTGCTCTCTAGTCTCAGCTTGGCAAGGTTTACCGGCGGTGGCGCCCTAATGAGGGGGCACGTTGCAAAACCACAGCCTCGAGTAGAGAGCGTTATTTGTTATAGAAAAGAACAGAAAATAAATTTCCTAACTCGGTGGATTATGTGGCTGCCCATTGACTGAAAGGCGTTGAGGTTTGTTGGTGGTACCTAATAGTTAATATTTACGTGGCATACTTTACGTGAGTTAGCCAAAGATTACAAAAAGGAGATGATAAGGTCTACATACTATGGTCAAAAAGAGAACAGAATACTTTAGACGGACGAGCGATACAAAAGTGTTTTAAAAGCTAATGCATATATTGGGACAGGTTTCAAAATTAACCATGATTAGGTATGCTTGATAAACCTTGAAGATTAGCTACAGTTGGTAACATATAATATTTAGGTATAATTATAAAAGTAAAACAATGATGACTAGGTCAAGTTTGTCGGGTGTGTAATGATCGATATAAAAATAATTAATATATTTTTTGTAACTAACTGTACTGTAGATATAACAACATTTAATATAATTTCAGAAAATATAATAACTCATTTTGTATAATATTCATATGGTATATTATTAAAATGTCTAATATAATTTTATATAATTATCTTTTGATATAACACTCATTTATTATAATGATCATATGATATAATGCTTATTTATTATACAAGTATTATTATATAAGCATTACTGTGCGTTGGCTTCCAAATTGAATCTTAAAAAACATCCAATGTTTAATTTAAAAATACATATATCAATTTTTCTTTGCAAATTGCGTTTTGTTTACCTAATCTAAACTTTTTTTCTTTCATTTTATGTAGGGGTTACAATTCCAACCTAACCTAACCTAGTATTCTGGTAGTGGTTTGTTTTGTGTAATGGACGCAATTCTAACCTAACCTAACCTACTTTTCTGGTAGCGGTTCGTTTTGTGTAGGGGTCGCAGTTCTTAACCTTTTTTTTTATTACCCAGGGGGAATCCGTTATGGAATCCACCGGCCCGGGAGAAGCAAGGTGGGTATGTCCGACTCCCACGGACTAAACCCCCTGGGGTGTTCCGCCGCGCGCTTTGTGGACGGGGTTTCGGGAACGCTACTGTAGACCTCCGATACCCCGCCGGCGTTGCCCTTGTGGGCTCGTCTTTTCGAGCTGCTCCAGCAGCCTACTCCGCTGAAGGCACCTCGGAACACTTGAGGGCCTTCCAGCTCGGAACCTCTTCAGGCGAGTGATGGAACTCCCGGCCCATCACCCGCAGGTTCCGGTTAAGGCGGCATCATTCGGGCTGCGTAGGCCCTTCGCCGCCGTCCTGGCCTCCTACGGCGCTGAGGGAGTGAGTTCGCATCGTCCTTGCGCATTCTCTCTGCAGCCTCCTTTTGTGTCAGGACGGTAACGCTAAAGGTGGCCACTGCCGCCCACGCAGTTCTTAACCTAACCTAGTATTCTTGTAGCGGTTGGTTTTGTATAGGGGTCGCAGTTCTTAACCTTACCTACCTAGTTATAACTAGCTAGTTATACGTAGAAAGAGTATCGTTTTTTGTAGTGTGTAAATGTGGAATTATATATCTAATACATTATATCAAAAAAGGTTATAACAATTCTACTTTAGATGAAATAACTTTATATCATAAATTCGGTATAGGAAATATGCATTATACTTCAAGAATGTTATGCTAAATGTTATTAGATCAATTAATCATTATATAAAATGATAATAATATCATAGGAAAATATATTAAGTGTTGTTATGTCATTTAATAATTATACTAAATAAGCGTTATTGCAACTGATATTATAATAAAAATGTTTATAGCCATCGATACGCACCCAAGTTTGTCGTTAAGTCAAGAAAATATAAAGCTCGGAATAAAATGATATTTATTTGCGTGGCATCGGCTAGCTGATGACTTTAATAAATAACAATACAATGCTTGGCCGAGGCCGGTCGTTACCGCGTTACAGCATAGACAAGTACAATAACTAGATTGTGAATTTTTATAAAATAAAAAAGATCCGAGGAACACCATGCAATGAGCGCCAGAGTTTTCAAAAAAATGGCGTTGCGTTGTCGAAACACCTCTTTCTCGTACCACCATCTACAACCGATGATGGTACGAGATGTGGTGATGGTGATGTCCTGTCCTAGGCAACATTACATGGCGATAAACAGTTTATATTAGTATTTGTCTCTGGTAATAGCGAACAATGAGTTAGAGACAATGCTGCACGTCTAATCGATCGCGATGCCTCGATAATGCCCGCTCACAATCGCGCGTCTATATTTAGTCAGTATTTATTTTATTTTTATTTTATTTTATTTTATTATGGCAACAAATAGTCATTACATCAAAAGATACAAAGGATGGATGATGGATTACAGAGAAGACAAACAGTGCCGTAGTCAGTAGGCAGATCAATTTGATTATACTTTATTAAGAACTAACTATAAGCACAACAATACGGCGAAATATAAACAAATGGATTAATATGTTAAAGATGCAATTAGTCCAGTAAACGTATGTTGTCTGCATTTAGAAATACCTGGCCCGCCTTATGCGCAGCGCTTTGGCAGCGCTACGGTTGTGAGGCTGGGACTTATTTGAATTATAAGTTAAGATTATTGCCAAAACGGTGTAGAATTAGATAAATTAGATTGCATATGATGTATGTATACCTATACATAGCTCTAATAGCTAGCCCATTCCAGGAAATTATGGCTAGTCTCGCCAGCCAATTTTTACTTTTTAGAGAGTTTTAGTGACACATTTGGTTAGATAGATAAGTATGTAGTAGCGTATTTTATAGCACTGATGAAAACTAATTTCCAAATGTCTTCCCCGCCTATTAATTTTTAGTGCTCCTACAAAACTTTGTTCACGGAACACTTATGGGATCACTTCGGTATGGGAAAACATATTACAAAAAGTCTTCTCGCGTAGGTAAATTCCCGAGCTTAATATACTCGTAGCATATGTAAAATACATATAAGTCGACTGTTAGATGCATCAAATGCAAATAAAATACCTAGTATTGAATTCATAGAAATTGGATAAAACTCAAGTTACTTGCTAATTTGTTCTTGGCTTAAAAATAGCCTTTATAAGAAAATTGAGTTGTATTAGCGAAACCAGTAAGTTTATTGGTAAATGGCACACACATAAATGTCACAATCCAACAGCGTACATATTTATCAAGGCCCTCAAAGTCCGTTCCACTCGGATGAGTCAGCCTCGCCCAGGTTCCGATTTCCTAGTACCTATTATATGTCTAACATTTATTGAATGCAAAACTCATGTTAATTTGATTTTACTTACTATAAATATATTTGCAGGAATAAGAATAGTTTTAAAAATAACGAGGAAAACGCTTTTGTTAGACTTCTATAGTCAGTATGAAAATAAGACGATCAGTCCATATTAGGCTCTCAGTAATCCGGCACCCACACAACAATCCAGTAGCTAAGCTTCCCTGCTTTATAACTCGGCAGGAGCGACAGGTTTACATTTCCGACAGTCAGAAAACCGAGAAGAAACGCCTAATAGCTACTTCTTAAACCTGCGGTTTCAGCAATCTGGCTCAGTGGAAAAATCGGATGCTTTATCACAAATAAATAGGTAGCTAGGTACCATGGCACATAATAAACAATTAATAATATCATTTACCAGGTGTATCGCGAGTAAATTGATTAATCTCTGCATATTTCCATTTCCAACATTTTGTCACGGATTCCAGCGTCCATGTTGAGACAGTCTAACTATTGCAGTACGATGTATAATTTATAAGAACATATAAGTACTTATACTAAAATAGCGATCTAATTTTTTTTGACTTTGGGTCTTTCTGAATAGTCTGCATCTATTTCCGGTAAGACTTATATAATATTTTCGATTACGTTACAATTACCGACATCGACACTTCAGTAAAATGGAGTTCTACTTAAAACCAGTAATTTAAAAAGATCAACTGGTTTTATTCAAACCTACTTGTTGTTGTCCACTGTTGATTAACTCACCACGACTCTCCGCTACCAAGCCACAAAAAGCCAAGGTTTACTTGGTCATTAATGTTTTAATGTACACGTAAGAAATTATGATGATTGAAGTTATGATTTATGAATTCACTTATGAATGAAATAAAATAATTGTACTGTAAAATGTAACAAATCAATTTATGCTTATAAACATATTTACATGAAAAATTGTTTTCAAAAGCAATCCGTTGTTTTTGTGCGTGTCTAATGGACTCCATATTTTTTTATGTTAATCAGCATCATCATCAAATTTGTCCTACAGCGGCAAAGGCGCTTTTATAAATGAATAATGTGAAGGTTTCGCACGCGATGGCTTTAGATTTTTTGCTCTGACTCGAGTAGATTTTGAGCATGTTTTTCTGTGAATCGCACACTTTCCTTTTATTAGAATATACCTTTGCATTAAACATAATACATTTGCATTAAACATCGACTCTATTAATGCATGTTTCATAAATATGAAGTAATCCCGGAAAGCAGCGCAAGAACAAGTTCCACTACGCAACAGTGTCACGTCACGCACATGTTTCAATTACTTTTTCTAGCATTAAGTAGAAACCATAAAATTATATAGATATGTGTCAAAAAACACCGATGTTACAAAACGGTACAAGTACGCGCCGCTGGTTAAGGAACCAGAAAACGAAATCGCAGCAATGAGAGCGAAACCTATTTAGCGGAGCAACATTTGGCTGCACGAGCGAAGGTACGGAAACACGAGAAAGTGCCCCGCGGTTGACAAAGGTCGGAAGTTCTGTCTAACGACCCCTGACGGCGACCAAAACCGAAACAGAGGAGACGAATTCGCAATGAACGATTTCTAATTTCCACAACGATGTTACGAACAATGATGTATTAAAGAAAACAATAGCATAAGAAGTGATTTCAAAGCTTGGGGAGTGTAACGGCCCTCGACGATTTTATTTCTTTCGGTTGCCTACTTACGTCTCGTGATTTATTGGATAGGTAGTCAGTACTTGTATTGTATCGGAAAACTATTGGTTAATATTTTCCCGTGTTCCGATTTTACTTATTATGAGTTACAACCTACTTACTATATTGGCAATAGGTCGAGTATAAAGTAGGGCATTCGCTTTAAATTAATTTAAATTTTCAAATCGATTGGTATTGTCCGTTTTTCCTTTATGTTTGTTTGTGCTGGCTAATCTTAACATCCCTTTATGCCTACAGGGCTAAGTTGCCCTCCACACGGGACTTCAAATTCCCTGAATTGATCCGGCACCATCAGCTATCTTATTCTGATCTAACGTTGCAAATTTGGGGATAGAACAAAAATAACTGTTTACAATTTTTAAAAATAATTATGTACCTATACAGTGTGTGGCCTACAACACGGGCGAATAATTAAAACGTAAATTCTACTCCTCAAACTAGACAATGTTTGTTCAGCGACTTTTAAAAATAACTTGTGGTTTGTATTTTAAAACACTTTAAAATTTATTCGAACACGCAATGTATGACGAAATTGATTATGCCTGTACGGTGACAAGACTGACGGGCAATGTCAATTAGACGGAATTTAAAGTAAATTGAAAATATTATTTAGTTTGTTTGAAAAAGGGACAATTTTAAGACTACATAATTTCAAAAAGTTGTTGAACAAAAGTTTTATTGTTTGAGGAGTGAGGAGTAGAATCTACGTTTTAATTATTCGCCCGTGTTGTAGGCCACACACTGTATAAAGATGTAAGCCAATGCTGTAGGTGCCAATGACAAGTCTAACCCGGACCTGCATCGGCAACATATATATTATTCTGGTGTCAAAGTGTCACGTTGTAAATAGATGACGCTAAGTGACGATCGAAATGAATTAAAATCTTAAGACGACTTCTTAAGTAAATACAATCCATTAGGAAATATAAATGATGCGGGTTCTTTTTTAAGACAGTATATTAATTGGCTATTAGTTATACCCCTTGCTTGAGCATAATTACGGGAAGTTCTCTTTTACATATTGTCAATGAGTTCCGCGTCAAACTTTATCAGTTCCAAGTTGGAACTTCCAACAATACTACTACTTAGACTTTAAAACAGAACCACAATGTTACGATTAAAACATATGTATGTATGTTGTATGTATGTTGAATTGACCCAGAAGCAAGTGTCTAAAAATGTTACTTAATCCAAGTAATCCAACTGATAGCGAAAATTATCAAAAATACAATTTCGGTAAGTTTAGCATAAGATTAACACCGTACGATAATAATTATTCCGTTTCCCCATAATATGTATGTCACAGCAAATAAAAAGTGAAAAGAAATGCAAATATTAGTCGTTAACGAGTATCACCGGCTGGGATGTAATTCATGACACCTGCCAGGCGCATCTCTTTTCATGGACCAGCATAAGTGTTATACGAAGACCCTTAACAACAGCACGTAAACGAAGGTCACGCTTATATTGGATTATTGAGTAAATATTAACACGCTCAACGGTGAAAATATTGGGCACGGGTTGCGGCCACGCACCCATATGTTCTCGTATTGATAAAAATGTAATTATAACATCGCGCTAGAAAAAGTGTGTCAGTTGGCGACTGGCGACATTCATTTGTGCGCGAGTTTCGAAGTTTATTTAATATTGACTGTTATTTGATAAGATTTACATTTTCCCTTCAGTTCAAGTTATAGGTCCCTATTTGTTATCAGTCAAGTATATACACGTTCGTAGTCGTACTATTATTGAATAGGGCACTTAACCGCCAATTCCAAATACAGTAAAGTTCGTTTAAAGCGAGGTTTAGACTATTAATTTCACTTGCATGCAATTTTCATTACATCGCGGTATCTGATCAAACTTTTGAATGCAGTTTATCTTAGTACTCTTAGTAGTCGGCAATGTAACGTAAATTGTATGCAAGTTCTTGCTAGTCTACGCCTCGCTAAAAGCTCTATCACGTACTTTTACATTCTAATAAATAATTATTTAATTCTGTGGCCATGAATATATTTACTTACCTACCAAGAAACTTACCTAGATTAATTAAAAATTTGGTACACCTAGTAGTAAAAGCCACTCCATCATTATTGGTCGCCTATACAAATACCATTGCCGTAGAAAAAGGTCTTTGCACATAGCAGAAAAACGTCGTCTTTCGCCAGCAAAAAGCGTAATCAGATAAATCAGGTCTACCTATCGGTATTGGATCACACACGGACTCGTGCCTCGTGCACATGCGGATGTGATCGTGTCCCGCGGAAGGCCGGGCCCATTCCCAGCATTACGAATATTACCATCGCTGTGACTAGCGTCGCAAGCGTTCCTCTCAGCTCAACCAATGTGCCAGAACTGAAATTCTGATTTGATTTTCTAGGGTTCTTTAAAATTAAGTGTCCAACCTATGTAAGTACGAGTACCATCACGCACCGTGTTTGTTGATCTAATCTTATTTAAGGTCCTAGCTAAATTGGTTGTTCAATACCTACTTACCTACTTACTTAATGTCTAATAGTAATAAATATAGGTGCGTGATTGTACATGAAATCTGTCATCAATGATCAACAACCAAAAAATCTAAAATGACTTACCTACTCTCGTGTTCTTGAGTCATTTTAGGGGTTCTTCACTGGTTGGAGTGAAACGCACACTCGCCAGCAGTCTGTATATGGTTATAATAATAGCAGCCAATGGTCCCGGCCACTATGATAGTGCACTTTCTACGCCAGACACCTATTAGGCCTGCTTTTATTTATTACCTGCTCATATGAGGAAGCTGGTCGCCTTGCAGGTTTTCAAATTTAAAGGCCAATTTTGCATTTCTCTTAAAGTTGAGTCGTGATTAGAAATGTTAATATTTATTAATCAATGTACCTAAATGGATTTATCTCATTAGTCAACTGCATAAACATCAACCGCCAGGTACCAGAAATTTACAGCGAAGAAAAATTATGAAAAAAGTAATAGGTATCTAATAAGAAAAGTTAGGTTAGGTCACGCCACTGACTGGTCAAGACGATGATAACAACCGTGAAATAGTAGGGTCATTCTCTGAAAATATATCTGCGGTTGCGTCTAATTGCCACGACTCTTTTAATATATTTTATATGGGTAGCGGTCGCGGCAATTAGACCGTAGACATATTTTTTGAGAATGACCGAGTACCTAATCGTATTTTTTCTGCTTAGCAATGACTAAATGGCCGAACACATTTATAAATGCATCCATCGACACGTCTCGGCATTGATTAGCAAGGGTTTCCTGTCGGCTTGCAGTCTGTCGCATGATAAACTGCAGTTGCAACTATTGCAATGTGTTTAGCATTTGCTAACAGACCTTTCGTGTGACCAAAGGGCTGCATTTCAAACACTATTGAGCACAACTTAGGTAATTTAACTGTTAAAATAATTATTGTTAATATGCGATTTAAACGCTCAGGTGAATCAGTAATCAGTACCTAGGAACCTATTAGGGTTAGGGATTTTAGAGGAAGCTATATTAGAAGCGCAAGTATGCACCAGTTGGCGCTTTGAGGCGTCAAAGTAGCTCCTAAACTCCTAACCCATATACATAGGGATTGAAAACTTCCGCTACTTGGTATATTGTGGCCTCATGCGTACTGGTAGTCTGCTTGATTGGTTCGCAACGCTTCTTGGTACGATGGTTCTTGGAGAAGCACTCTACCGTCTCTACCGCTATCCTCCTGACTACAAAATAGATATTATGTTTAGCGCCATCTTTTGGCTTACAGCGGCAACAAATGGTAAAGCAAGTCACTTTCAAGACTCGATGTCAACGTTTCTTCGCTATGTAATAGCGCTCCGCAGTTATATCAACTATCGCTGGATGGCGCTGTAGTCCATCGTTACAAAGAGGTGCGATAGATGGCGCTTGGAGCAGCGATAAATAACAAATAAAATGTGGCTTTCCATTACAGGGTCCTTAATGCTTCAAGTGCAATAAGGACGTTTCCATCTAAAATTCCAATACAAATTCAGATAAAAAGGTCCTTATTACAGATGAAGCATAAGGACCCTTCTCTGATGGAAAGCCACAAATAAAAGCTCTGTGAATTTTGATTATTAAACTTAATCAACATTTTAATTAAAGCTAAAAATAAACAAATGGCAAATTAAAAAAAATGGTGCAAATAAAGATTGGTGGATTGGTGTCCTCTCAAAGTAAATTTGAATTTCGCGGCATTTTCTACTGGAAAAGTGGGTGTGCCAGAGTATAGGTTTATACCAGAACAAGTGCTAACATATAGATGGTCAAACCAATTTGTCAGTAAATAAGAACAAAAAAAACTATACTCATCCTTTTCGTTTGGGTGCTAGTAAGACAAAAATAGTATGACTCTCTCTGTCTATGTTTGAAATAAGACAGTCCTTTGACACACTATAAATGCCACTTTCTATGATAAAATAAAAGGGCTCTGCAAAATCGCATCGCTTATATAAAAATGGTTGTTAAAAGTTAATTAGGTATTAATTCATTGTATTAAACGGATGCTCTGCGTATTTATAATTAAATAGGTAGATAAATAAATGTGTGACGTCCCGGTGTAGGTCCTTATCATAAATAAACTTTTTTTTCACCTCAGCAGCTCGAACAAGGGTACTTTGCTTCTCCAAAACAGTGAGCAAAATGCGATTTTGCTCACTGAGTGAGACAAAATGACATTCAAGTGACCTTTATAGTCAAATGTCATTTCAACATGCGGGGTCTAATACAAGTTTGAAATACTTGGGTTCTATTATCTCTGTCCCTTTCACACTGTTAGTAAAAAGAAACAGACAAAAAGAAGTTAAAACGACATTCAACGGTATATTCACGGTTTATAATAGACCCCCGAAAAACTTCAGACCGCATCGTTCCAAACCACGTACGAGTATGAATTCTTAATTAGTAAAAATAAAGTTTAAGATTTGATAAAAACTGATAAAATACTATATTTTAGGTATTTTATTGTACAATTAAAATAATGAACTCAAAAAATACACAGATCATCACGCAAAATTAATTATTTTATAGTTGACAAATAGTACGTATCCGCAATTCGGACTGTATCTTACAAAGATTTTTTTTACAAAAAAAAGTTGTCGATTGAAGTGTCAGTTGATGTTCGTTATTTCCATATTATTTTACTGAAATTTATTATTACGTTTTGTTTTTGTGTTCGATTGCGGTAATTAAACTTAATAGTTTGTATATCTTAAGAAAACATGAGTGCAGGTATTAAGTGACTAAAGTGATGAAGAAGGACTACATTTTTCAAGTTGTCTAATAGGTATGTTCTCACTGCGCTGAGGTGAAAAGTTTTGTGAACTACACGAGATCAAAGTTATTTACATCTCGTGCGCTTTTGAGTCCCTTACTACGCTCAAGATTCTAAATTATAGAATCTTTCGCTTGCACGGGACTCAAAATAAGCAATCGAAGAAATATCAAACTTTGATCTCTTGTTGTACAAATAACTATTTTCACCCCCCCTACATCTGGCAAGCAAACGGGAAAAAGTTTTACACTCAACCTCTCTCAACCCACAATTTTAACAGTTAACTTATATCAAAGCCGGAAAGGTACATCATAGCTGCTGCATTGAAAAAACACCCTAATACCTGTACTAATGTATTTACACCTATGATGACGAAATAAAAATTATTGATTGATTGATCAAGTTGTGCAATGGCATGAATGCACAACACTTGCTGACAGTAAAAAAAAATTTGTTCGTTTGTCATCAACTTGTCGTGTCATTGTTATGGCTTACCCCCCCGGTGACGCTTTGAAAGAGGTAACATGTTTCAACCAGGCGGCGTATCATGGTCTCATTTTTATCACTTGTCATGCTATGCGTCACTTTCGCACTTACCTATTTGTTAGAACGTGACAGCCATGGTGACAAATGATAAAGAGCCGGCCATCTTAGCCCTACAGATGTCCCAATATCTCAAACCCTTATCCCTGCGAGTTTCTCACGTGCAAAAGCAATTGCAATTGTTACAAAGAGTATTTTAACTGGATCGGGCATGAGGGGTAGGGGGAAATGACCGAACAGGATAGTCTTATGTATCTTTCAGTAGGAGTAGCAGCGAAACCGCTATTATTGTTTGTCCTTGTCACAGTCTCACATTTTTTTTATTCCCTACCATATATTAGTATGTATTATGGTATTTATGGTGGGCAACAAATAAATTCGACCAATCATAGTGTCGCATTGCACGTAAGTATGTTTTGTCCCTCACGGAGGCACACGTGTCACTTCTATAGGATCCTACCTTCTATGTTACAAAGAGATTTTACTGTGAGACGTACCTTGACAACTATACTTTATTTACTTGCTGAGGTTCGTATTTCAAAACAATATTTCTGTCTCGTCCATAAAAACTGGTGAAGCAATAAATAAACGTTGAGTTTTTAAACAGTATCGATGGCCATAAAAACAAAAATATTGAGACAGGATGCTGGACATAATACTGGTATATCCGAAGACCTTGTAGTCAATCACTCGGAAAAATCTAGGTAGGCATCGCATTTTTTCCTTGACCATATCTACCAAGCAGCGTCAAAGTCCAGCTCATATAAATTTTGCGATAGTTTGGATTTATTACATTCCTATACTTCTGGCATGCGTGTCTCACTCCGCGATTTCGTCACTTTGCTACAGGTAGCTAAAGTACATTCGTTCGGCCCCAATTTCCCCGATTCCACCGCGAACACATGTGACGCCGTTTTTAAATAGTGGCAATATGCTTAAGATGGAGGCCCGTAGAAAATTACACTTTGCTTCCCTCTTGTTCGGGATTATGCTGACCAAACAACCATCGTACCTCTATGAAAGACTCACGTTCTCCCGTAAACACGTAAGGCAGGCCTCCCGCCTCATCTGTCCAAGACACAGGTCGGCTAGTTTCCGTGGCAGCTTCCGGTACGCAGCCACGCGGTGCTGGAACAACCTCCCGCCACCAATAAGAAATGCCAGTTCACTATACGTGTTCAAATCTAAACTAAAACTACACCTTCTCAAGGAACAAACGATCTCCACCTAGCCGACCTACCCTCACCTGTATTTATATCGACCTCTGTGTTATAGAGTTTATATAGATATGTCGCAGGGAAATGATCAAAACAGAGATTTGAACAAATCTCTAAGGGATATGATCAAATCACGCAGGATGTTAAAATGGCGAATCCATATCATCATTTCCCTAGAAAAATTCAGTCATTTGACCAAATCACTGACTCTGTTTAGTGAAAAGACAAAATCGGCCAATAAACGCGAAACGCTTTTTCATTTCACTAGATTTGTTTAGGAATTTGACAAAATCCCTAACCACGACAGTAAGTTGACGAAACGAACTTAAAAAGTCAACTAGTTTTATCATTTCGCTAAACAGGTTTAGTGAAATGATAAAGTCTCAACTGGAAGATGGTATATATGATGATTTTATTAAATCTCTGAAAGGTTTAGTGAAATGACGAAAGCAAGTACAGAATACAACAGTTTACTCTACAGTTAAGCGATTTGATCAAATTTCTGATTATTAAGTGAAAATTTTTGAAATTATGATGCCGACAGATGTACCGATTTGGTAAAGATAATTTTGAATACCTATTTAAAACAATCCCCGGTACATTACTTCCATCTAATGGACCTCTGTCTACCTTAGGGACGTCCACCAACACGCTTGATTTGATTAGCAACTCTTTAAATTTGTGCAGAGAAGTCTCTTTTATTTTTTCAGCCGATATTTCCAAAAATTTTCACTTAATCTAGAGATTTGATCAAATCGCTTAACTGTAAACTGTTGTATTCTGTACTTGCTTTCGTCATTTCACTAAACCGTTCAGAGATTTAATCAAATCACCATATACCATCTTCCAGTTGAGACTTTATCATTTCACTAAACCTGTTTAGCGAAATGATAATACTAGTTGACTTTTTAAGTTCGTTTCGTCAACTTACTGTCGTGGTTAGGGATTTTGTCAAATTCCTAAACAAATCTAGTGAAATGAAAAAGCGTTTCGCGTTTATTGGCCGATTTTGTCTTTTCACTAAACAGAGTCAGTGATTTGGTCAAATGACTGAATTTTTCTAGGGAAATGATGATATGGATTCGCCATTTTAACATCCTGCGTGATTTGATCATATCCCTTAGAGATTTGTTCAAATCTCTGTTTTGATCATTTCCCTGCGACAGATATATGTATCTATTTATGTATTGTCCAAATATTTAAAAATAAACATGTCCCGGTTTTATAAATAAATTACAGTGTCAACTGCACATTCTGTTGTATTCTGCTTCGGTTTTGTTTTTATGTTCTGTGTTGTTTTGTGTTTGTTTTAAGTGTCAATGGGTACACTGAAAATCAGCGTCGTAACACAACTCATGTGCTACGACACATGCTGAGTGTTATCCTTTTCTGGAACCCCTCGCAGCACTGTTACTTACCTACTAATCTACCTAGATTTAAGCCTATTTTAGTGTTGTTGTGTATGTGTGTTTCGAATAAATTATCATTCATTCATTCATTCATTCATTCAATTTTGGGGAAAGCCATCTAAGCCGCGCGTAGCGCTGTCGCCACCTAGCGGCCATATCTGTGCTGATCGTAACAGACGCGTTTTGTTAGAGAGCGAGTCTTCTGTAGGTACTTAGTACTATTATTTATTCTGTGCTTCTGGCAATATTCACGTTCGACGATAAAGGACGGATGAAAACAAAATATAATCAACTTCCATCTTTCTGTCATACCAAACCGCGTCGGGCGTGTTAAATCGACTGCCCCTTGTTCGCTGGATCTTGTTTTCATTTTTTTCCTCGTTGAAGATGTATCAGACGCATTATCCTGGAGGAGGCCCGTTTTGGGTGCGGCGGCGAGGGAGGGGGGGAGGGAGGTGCGCGTGCACATAACTCGGGACTGACGTCACGGCCCTCGGTAAAAAAAACTCCATGAACCCGCTCGGCCAAGGCCTCCGAGCCTCCTGCATTTACATGTTATTATATTAATGCGTTTTGCCCGTCTCGTTATATTCACCCGACCAACGCCATTGCGTGTCTATTTCTCAAGAATCTAAAGATTCCAGCATTTATTTGAATTAAATTTTCGAGCGCTTATAGCGATTATAAATAAGAATGCCTGAACAATTTATAAGCTCCAGACGTATAAAATAATAAAACAGATTTTAGTGGCAATAATGTAACGTCTTAATAGTAAATCCGTCGACAGTTGTGCAACTTAATCATAACCCAGTTAGCGGCCTGAGCCGAGCCGGCAACAACTACGTTAACATTTTTAACGGTAACAAGGTGCCTTCAACGCACTTCTGTGGGCTACCTGTTGGTTTAAGTTCCTTCTTAAAGCATATATTATAGTGACTTAGCTGTAATAACTTTTATGAATGTACTTATGTGTACAATAGTGAAGCGTTATAAGCCGGATACCGATTCGGTAGAACCCACGGTAAAAGTTACACGATTTTTTTAAATAATAGTCTAGTGTGAGTATTTCGCGTCGTTAACTCAATTACCTAATGTTGACTCTTGGTAGAGAACTACGGACAATCAACATTAATGACAGCTATGAGATTTTAAACTTATGAACTTTGTAAGTACCTATATTCTCCTATAAACATACCTACCTACTTTGACGAAGCTAGCAGGATTCATTGGACTGAAATGATAAATTTTTAGGTATTATATTTGCCTCCTTACGATATTATACGCGTACGTACAAACTTTACTACTTTTTAAAAACTTAATTCCTAATTTCCTACAAAATAGATAGCACCGAATGAACAAAAAATTAACAAACCATTTTTCATTGTCCACAGACTATAGTATGGGGCAACGCCACAGTCGCCGAAGTTGTCTGCGAGCCGTTACAAGAAGCCGGCGCGGTAGTGGTAGGCCTACCATCTGGGCCCCTCTCGGCCCCGGTAGCGGTCACGCTTGGTGGGCCTCTGCCTTCCCCAGCCTGTTTACCCGCGCCGCCAGCACCTCCAGCAGCCTTGCTGTTTCTAGGGGGATCCAAGGCGCCGGTTGACGCGAGAGCACCGGCGGCATCTCTGGAAGGAGAAGTGCTTGTGGTCGAGTATCAGCCGCCGCAGTGGGATGGGAAGGATCTGGACACGTTTATCGCCTGGGAAAAGATTTATGGTAAGTCTGTGTACAGCAGTTTTGGTGATGACAATTAAAAATGTGCATATTAGGAGTCATAGGAGTAGTTTTTAATTAATAATGTTTAATAACAAAATTCAAGCACAATTTAACGAGCACAACATTAATATTATGTTTACCTACAATGGGTGTCCGATCCAAAGGAACAAACACGCTCGAATAATTCACTATAAGATTTCTTCCGTGAAGCTATGCTATTTGTACTCATACACAATTGGGCTGGGAGAACTTTTAACTTTCTTCAATTGAAGCTGCCTAATGGCTCGTCAATAAGCAGCAAACGAAGCGCGTTCAGTATTCCGACAGCGTTTGTTTGTAGAAAGCGGTTTGGCAATAAATGAGACGCGTACGCACTCTATTGTCCGGTAATCTTTCGCAGAAGTGCCTTGTATGCAAACCTATTGCAAGCGCCGTGACCATCATATCGATATCAGAAACTAGGCTTAACCCGCGGCTTTGTCCGCTACGTTGTATGTTCTGTCTGCTACAAACAAGTTCTTATGACCACCCCACACTTAGTATTCGAAGTAGGTATGTGTAGAATCCGCGAACGTACGTTACTTTACTCACATTACGTAGAATGTGAGTTTATTATGAATATAATCGAAAAAAGGCAAGGCAAAGGCGAAGGTACCAAGTGTAGAGCGTACATTAAACTTGTCCGTAACTTAAGTCATTCTATTTTTATACTTACTTAGTTAATATCTTAATACGAATTCAATTAATTGCTAAATCACATCGAAAGTCAATTATAAGCTCCATAATTAATAACTAATTGACCCATCAGAAACGTGAATTGTTTGATCATTGTGTTAACTAACAATGCTGTTATGTAAACCGTTTATTTGATTAGCATTAAAACGTTTCCCAATCAACTCGGATCCATACGTGAGGAGTTCAAGGAGTTTAAAAGGTCTGGGTTATTTATTATCGACCTATGATTAAGCGGAGATGTTCAATGTAAGATGAATAAGTTATATGGCAATTATATTTGGCGTGGCGTTTGATCTGACCTTTCCGACGCCCACAAATCTTTCAGTGACTTGGTATTGGTAGATTAAAAGATTTGCTATGCATATTCGATTAGCTGTTCCGTTCGACTTTAACTAAGGTTACATTACATAATATGTGTGACACCCACTTTCTCTTTTATTTCAGCTGCGACTTTATTCTCGGCGGTGGAGCTTTATGGCAAGCCTCTGTTACGCGCTGCTGTTATCACCAAAGAAGAATACCATTTGTTGTTCTACTACCTGGAATCCGTATCGGAGGCCAGCGAAGCTCTCACGGAGCGCATGAGGAAATACATCGACTCCGGCTTGCTTATCAACGAAGGCAAAAAACAGGACGACACTATTTCAGTGTCATCAAAAAAGACAGAGAAAGAAGCGGAACAAAAGAGCATTCTAAAAGAATTGCTTCAAGAAGGAGTTTTGTCCCAAAGAGATATTGACGTTTCTTCGGAAATAACGACCTCAGATTTCCATGAACAATCTACTGAAAGTCGTAAATTTGATGATAACGAGTCTCTTGTTTCCTCAGCTAATACTAGTCTTCGTAAAGTTATCGTTGATATTCCCATAGATTGCAACGAATCCGTGACCGATAGCTCTATTATAGAAACCAGTGACAATGTGACCACTGTGACCATCAGAAGCGGCGGTCAATGCTGCGCTGATCATAGGATCTCCGCTGACGCTAGTGAAAATGTTTGGGCTAACGTGAGGTGGGATTTTCTCAATCCTGCAGATTTTGGTTACGACCAAGTGAGACGCGTGCAAAGAAGCCGATCAGACTCTGCCCTCACACCCTTAAGCAGGCGACGAAATGAAGAGATATATGAAAGGTTACGAGACGTAGAAGGTGAGTCTTGCGGAAGCATTACTCCTTACGAATCTATTGAAGATCTATATGACTGTATTAAGAACTCCCAGTATACGAGCGCGGCTGCCGAAGAGTCCTCGCCTTCGACCGAGAGCCAGTCTGAACCGCAATTTCCCGACTTCTTCGAAAAAACCAGCACTAAACGTCAAAGTTCTGCGAGTAGTGAAAAAAGCGGGGACTCTTCCGTATTTCCGTTTTCAAAATGCGGTTCGAGCGATTCCGCGGGCGCTATGACCTCTTGCGAGTCCACCAGTGGCATTAGTACTTTTGCTTCGAAAAGTATGCCCGAGTCGTTGAAGTGCAGAGAGCTGCCGCCACCGCCGGCGGAGGGCGATGCTACCGAGAGTGCGATCCTGCTGAAGCAGCTTTTCACTGGAGAACTGATGGATGCGTACAACGAGTTCCTGTCGGCGTATCCTTACGCCCGCGCCCTGTTGCGGAGGAAAGCGCGGCGCGACGAACACTTCACCGCCCTCGCAGACATCAGACGAGGCGCTGCAAAGTACACCATCCGCGACTATCTGCAACTTCCGGTAAGTTACTTTTCCATACCTTTGAAAGTGTTCAATCACATGTCACGTACTTGCAAGTGCATGTGTTACGAAAGCAAGTGCCGTATTATTCTTTGCTCTTGACCTCAGTTCTCGGCTCGATAGATGTTCGTGGCGTGTAATGAACGTGTCAAATGTGGTGATTACGTGTAATCGACGGGAGAACGAGAACAATGCGCCGCAGAGCGTCGGCCGAGCTGGATTGATTTAGATTGAGCGTCGGTTTAATCGCGCCGCGCGACAATGATCCGCCGCGCCGGAGTAACACCAAGAAAATGATTTTTACTTCTCATGCTCAAAAAGTGCACCTTTATGTCGTGCGTAGACGACATAAAATCGCATTTTATGCTCTAGAGCATAAAAGTAAAATTTTCTTCTAAGACTAAGGTAATCGGTCTCAACAGCCAAGCAGTTAAAACATATTGCACAATTTTACTGAGCAATAAAATTATGTAGATGACAAAACTTGTTATATTATTTTATTTTTGCTACAATTTATTAGAAATTCGTATTTTCTGTCATTAAATTTAGTAAATCACATAAAATAGGAGTCGATTATCGTTCAAAAATGCTCCGAAATGTTTGACTTGGCAGAAAACCAAGCGTCTGAAACTCTGATCACATGATGAAAATTAAAAAAAAAAATTAAAAAGTTAGTTGGCGGGAATTGGTTATGTATTATGTTCTTTCGCTTTACGACAATTTCGTGGTGTAAATTGCCGTGAAAAATGGGTTTTATTTTCCTCGCAATCGAAGTGAAAAGCAGAGTGTACAACAAGGGCATAAATGTCCATTTTTACCCTCGTCTACTATTTTGGTCTTCGCTTCGCTCAGACCAAAAAATTGCCTCGGGTAGAAATGGGTCACTTTATGCCCTTGTTGTACAATCTACTATTTCAACCGGCTTTAGACACTTCCTAACCAGGTTTATTGTTTTGTTGGACCATAAAGTCGAAATATTAGGTAGGTACATAAATGAAATGCACGTCTCACTTATCGCTCAGCAACTTCATAGCACGTTTAGCAGACGATGATTGACGTAGGTAGGCAGACAGACAATTAGACAAGACTGGTGTTTTTCGCTTTTGAATAAGTAACATGTTTTTTTATTTATATTCCATAATAGTATTTTAATTCCATATTGTAAATTTACATTGAATGCATTAGTATATAGTTTAAAATACGTCAGGTAATTTTTAAGCCATAGTAAGAACTTAAGAAGTCAAAACTGAATAGAAACGTTCGGTACGGAGTTGTGATCTTGCGCAGCCGTGATCCAGCGCGGCAAGACATGCGCTCGCGCATTCAATGCTAATCGGCCGGAAGAGTGCGATGGCGCTTTGTCTCCCTGAACACCGCGGCCGTTTCAGCTCCTACACCACAAACGTACTCGAAGTGGTGGTGGTGAATGGTGACACCCAACTTCTAAAGAATCTAAAGTATGCGGAATATTTTCAACCCATGGGACTCAATTAAGCGATGCGAGAACGCGTATGCGAGTTTAATTACATTGCGGGTTTTGATCGGTCGGTTGAATTGGTCGTAACCGACAGTTCGCAATGTAACTAAAATCGCATGCGAGTTCGCGCGTCGTCTAAATCAGCCCTTAGACGTACCTACTCTGCGAAGTGAATGTGTACTACTAAGTACTTCAATTCTGTATGTGCGTTTTATATATTTAATTTGTGTTTAGTTTGATTTGTATAATAATGCAATATTCTTATGGAATAATAACATCAATAAATTGCTCTGATAATTAGCTTAAGATAATTTATAAGTATGTTACGATTCATAAGTGCTTGTTGCTAGGCCTACATGAATAAAGTATATTTTGACTTGACTTGACTTGACTTAGGTACTTAAGCTGATCGGGGGTCGAGTTGTCATTCCAATACATTTATATGAGATTGTTGTTTGTCTGTAGGAATGTACTATATAATGTCTATAGATATACTTACGATTGCCGTCTTTGCTAATAGGTGGCTGTGTAAACTGAGCGTCAATATCTAAGTGTAGTAAGTTTAGTAGAGCGACGTTTATTATTGTTTCGAGAATTGGACTTTAATTACCAGCGTTCGGATAATGGCCCATTTTAATATTATGTTTCTATCTATTACATTTTTTATATAAACAGCGTCCAGGATTAATTATACTTAATTCGATTTGACAATACTGAGTAGGTATGAAATAACACAAACACAAGAATGCTTTAGGAGGTTGTAAAACTCTTGTCCTTCTCTTTGTTCTCAATGTACGAACAGAGCATTCGTGATTCCGATTCTATCAACAGGATTCCACATTCAATGATACCTAAGTTATAAAACGCTAAGCTTAAGCTTAGGGTTGTCACGTGTTTCATAATGCAGTGGCATGCGAAGCTACTTCAACTTCGCGTCTAACCTTACGCTTGCTTATTAGAAGATTAGAAGTATTAGAACCTAGGGCCTTGCTTAGAGTCTAGGGCTATAGGTGTGCGGTCGGTGCACACAACTTTGGTTCCTATGACAGTTAATTTTTATATGGAGTAGCTGTCAATTAATTTATTTAGAAATGTAACATTTAAGCAATAAAATACGATGAAAACATATTTCTTTAGTTCTTTTATTAATTAAGCCCAACCAAAAAAAATTGACTTTAAGGAACTGTCATAGGGACCATCACCATCATTCGACCCCAGAGGTATAAATACTCAAAAAAAGTCATATGGGTAAAAAAATAGAAGTAAGCGTTTGACAACCCTGAGTTGGCTGGTTTGATGGCGCGATTTGCCCCTCGCAGCGCTAAACCGATCTGATAGTGCGCCGCTAATGCTCTGTCGCCTTTGCACTTCATAGCCCGTGTTCATAGAGAGAATAACCATCGTTTAATATTCCAACTCAACGTTTCCTTGGTTAAAAAAAAATGTTTTTCCTCTGCTCTGTACAAAAGGCGACAGTACTTACAGCAGATATGTTGATTTACATTTATACAATAACATAACATTACTACCGTTTTGCAACAACTTTTTAAGCAAGTATCGTGCTCTATTACGTACTGTGTCATGGAGCGTTATTCAGATTTTTAAATCTGTTAGGTTTTGTTATGAATAATATAATGTATGACAGCTACAAATTACCAGTAGATAACAAGAATTTAGGTAAGTGCCTACTATCTGCAAAGACCTCCTCGTCACGTAGAACTTGAAACAATTTTGCATAGGTTTCTTTTTGTCTTTTGGCGCAGGTGTTATTGGGTATTAGTCAGAGCCTTTACTGCTGCCTCAGCATTTGCCTTGTTGTTAACTGTTCTCTACGCAGCAAATGATGGTTCGTTAGGGTTACTCCACGTTAATTGACCAATATATGTATATATATATGAAGATACGAAAATTATACATTTACTCTAATAATAGGTAACAGGGCATTTTCATTAGCTATGAGTGTATAAGGCTACACGCAAAGTATTAATAACCTGTTATAAAATAGCACTAAAATAATATAAGTATTATGCAAAGTATCATGTCAAAATAGCTGTAAAGGTCACAATTTCTCATGGATTCTCATGAGCACACCTTTGCCTGGCACAGCGAATGCTCGGGCGTATACAAATCGAGCCACTTTACGCAAACCAATATGCATATTGAATTTGAAACGTGTGATAAATGTCGCACTGAACATTTTAAATTGCCACTAAATGCCTATACAATATCTTATACTTAGCGATACCATTAGTAAAGAGTCTGTTGCGGAAGTATTATTTTTTACGAGTATATTAACATTTACGAGTCCCTTTGTAGCTGTCTGTCAATCATAATTTGACGGATTAAACTTGAAACGACGTAAGTGAACGAATATGATGTGATTTGAGATTTTTTTTAGTGTTATTTAAACTTACGAAACATCAGTAAAACCGGGACGTACAATAATATAAATAAGACTTTAAATGCGAAGGTAGGTAAAAAACTAAATTATATTTATTAGGAAACTTTTAAATGTATGTATTACTGTGAGTTTACTATAAGAATATTATCTTAGGCGTTTCTTTTTTGTTGTCCCCTACCCTTTTTGTTCAAATTTGGGATTTTTTATGTTATTTCTACTCAGAATCACGAACTCTTTCTATCCTAATAGGAGAAAAAAAGTGTCCCAAAATTTCCATACATTTTTCGATCTTTCCATTTCGCGACCGCCATACAAAGTCTATGAAAAATGGTGACGGAATGGAAATAAAAACCTTAGGACACTTTTTTTCTCCTATTAGGATAGAAAGAGCTCGCGATTCTGAGTAGAAAATAACATAAAAAATCCCAAATTTGAAAAAAAGTGTAGGGGACAACAAAAAAAAAACGCCCCTTTAAATTATTTTCTGCTAGATCAATAACTTATAAAGGTTCATATTCTTCAGTCAGTAAATTTACAAGTAGTTGTTTACAGTGCTGCCTAGCAAAACGTAATTTAGCCAGCTTCATAATTTGTGTTTCAACAGTTCTGTTCTCACATACTTAATCCGACTTGATAAAAGCTCATTGCAGCGTAAACATTATTATTCAATATTACCATCACAGGTCATAAGTGCCGGTCCGTTTACTATCACTACGTGTATGCATCATGTCAGTGTCGCAACGTTTCCATTTCAACTCTACAAGTTCTATAAATTGTGCAATCGTTTCGGAGATTCCACTCGTTTGAGTTTTCCACCGACTAGTAACATTAATAACAGAACCAGAAGTAACTGTTACCTCGTGTCCAAATCGTAAAAGTTAAACGCACGCCGATTATTTTTTAGAGCTTTATCCAAAATGAGCAGCCAACTAAGATTGTGTAAATATATACAAAATTTTATCGTTGCGATATAATAAACAGTTATTGGGTTTAAATTGATAAAAAGGTTTACGTAATGTAGACACTTGCAGTTAAAAGATAAGAGTTATCGGTTTAAATCGGTTCCGTTATCTGTATCTATAACTGGGTTTTAACGTAACTTCCGAATTCGGTCAGCACTCCAACATTGATATTACTTAATATTTTGACAAGAAATATTCTGATAACGTTTTCTTGGTTGGGTCAATATACCGTAATTTTTAACAAGCGATGGATTCTGATGTAATGTCTAAATTGCGGTTAAACTATGTTCCTTACCGTGGCAACGTTTTTGTTTGTTTTAAAGCGTAAAGCATTACATCTGGCAAATAAAACGTGCGTAATAAGCAAACAGCGGCAAAAGTGAAACCGCCTTTACATAAACAGTAAGAAGTTGCTCTATTTGTACAACATAAAAAAATCCAAAACGCAAAATAATCCGAACGTGGCGGCACATCTCGGTAAGTGTGAATAGTTATCATTGCGCGTGCGCGCGGACGGAATGCTAAACGCCGTGGCTAGATGCCGCCTGAAGAGACATTCCTCATTGTCTATGTGCGACTCCGCGGCTATTAGTAAGGATAAGTGAGGTTTACACGGTCGAAATGCCAGGCTGTTCACGGCATTGTTGAACTATTTATAGTTAGGGCTCGGTTAAAATGACTCGGGGAAGTTTTAAGTGTTAATAATGCCTTGGTTACGATCTTCAAAGTAGAATTATTTTTAGTACGTATACGACACTATACGGACGGTGAGACTACGGACCAGCTTGATACCATAATATTATATATTATTTTAATATTATTCTCGTTTCAAGACTTAACTTTAATAATCAAAATATGTATATCAAAATTATATTTTAGGAATGGCAACAACTTCGGAAAGAAGACGGGCGCCTTCGTTTGCGTGGAATAATGATGACTATGATTTACACAAACTACCCTATATCCTTCCCCGAGCCCTAAACTATCTCCATACATACTTACCAAATTTCATCTAAATCGGTGGTTTAAGCGTGAAAAAGTAACAGACAGACAGAGTTACTTTCTCATTTAAGTATATAGGAAATCTTTGTCGTGAAGTAACGACAATTTAGGATTAGGTATGTACATACATAAATATTCAAATACATATGTATAGGTATTGGCTCGGGCAAATTACCTCTAGGTTTGCGTTGGAAACTCACCTCACTGAGGATATCGTATCAGAATGAATACGACACGATGCTATTCTAGGCACCTATAAATAGAGGTTATAGGGTTGTTATTCCGCAAGCTTCTACGAGAGCATCATCGTAATCGTAAGCTTAGGTACATACTGGTACATTTTACACTACTGCTACTTATAAAGTTGACATTGGCAGTTGGAGGCAGGCTGAAATCACGTCCCAAAGCAGGCGTGTAGTCACTCCGCGATTTCGTCGCTTTGCTACACTACAGGTAGCTAAAAGTACATCCGTTCGGCCCCAATTTTGGGGAAAGCCATAAGCCGCGCGTGGCGCTGTTGCCACCTAGCGGCCATATCTGTGCTGATCATAACAGACGCGTTTTGTTAGAGAGTGAGTCTTCTGTATGTATGGCTCTTCTCAGGTGAACTTTTCGCTTCGCTTATACTTAGTACTATTATTTATTCTGTGTCCAAAGGTCCATAGCACATAGCTGAGTCGGTCCTACACTTTAGTTTTTATTTCTGGTAGTTACTAAGATTATAACTTACAACGAAAGTGGACGACTATGCTCAAACCGCTTGTCTATACAAATATAATCTCCGTTTTCCTCTCTCTCAATTACATGCATAGGTATACCACAGCTAGCCCTTCGTTTGATTTTTTTAGGAGCTTCCAAAGATTTGTATGGAATTTGTCTGTCACTCCTAAATTCTATAATAATAATCCAAAAATCTAAAAAAAGTAGAACGAAGGAGCATAGCTATATTATGCATCAAATTTTGTATAAATGTTTTCCCTAATGTCAATATCCAGAGACGAAAATGGGGACTACGTTTGTATGGAGAGGCGGTTGTCCACTGTCCTTTTAAAACATATTTTCTAAAATACGATATGATAATTCATTTTAGTATAATCGGAAATATTTATTTAATCTTTAAATTTACTTATGAACAGTTGAACATAAGATGATAAGTACTTACTGGTATTGCTTGAGGCAATGCTCTCGGTAACACTAGGAATTCAGGCCTAGGTATCGTTTAACCGCGTTTAACTCGTTTTGATGGCTGTTCTGCACCATAAAGTTAATAAAATGATATCGCAATGAAAGACGACAATGATGTTGATATCTGCATTAAAGTTTACATAGGTACTCTAAGTATATTATCAAAATGGAATAAACATGATTATCGCCGGCGTCTGTTCATGTGGATGGATCCATTAGATCTTATTTTACGATGTTGATTCTTGTATTAACGTAGCTCTTTTTTAAACATGAGTATTTAAAGTTGGTAAAGTTCATTACAGTCATTATAGCTCTGTAACTAATCAAGTATTCAGTCTACTTAGCTGGACCTCCACCTATAAGGGCAATCGTAATTGCAAAAAATGCAACCGAGAAAATGATGTGAAAGGAGATCCTGTAGGTACGTGCAATTGGTCAATTGTGGGTGTTTTAAAGTCTAAAAATAGCTTGTTTCTTTTGTTCTTTCTGCCATTTTACACGTAATTGTAGACGTAGTAAAACGAGTAACGTAACTTTTTCCAGAAAAAAGTGTAATTAGACCCAATGACGAATAGTGCAGAGGGCCTACCGCGAACCACGTTCGACGTGTTGCCTCCCTGTCACACTTACGTACGAATTTACAAGTGCGACAGAGAGGCAACACGTCGAATGTGGTTCGCGGTAGGCCCTCTGATATAACTGGCAGTGCTCTCACCACATCCGACCGGACGTTCCTGGCATTGTCCAATGAGAAACAGATAGTAAATTACCGTAAAGTATAGCCTCGTAGTATTCGATACAAGCCAATTTATTCCTTAAATGTATGTGCATTTAATGATGTTATAGCAAGTTGTGTTCATTAATTTACTAGTACGTCCTTTATCATAAAATCAGAAGCAAAAACATTATTAGGTAATTTATTTATAGATTACATATCTTATCCTATTTAACTCACGATCTTTAGTAATACTAATAAATGTCTTTCTTAAATGACCAACGAGCGTGTTTTGAAGTGGTCTAAACTCCCACAAAAGTGTATTGATAATAAATAATACAGTAAAATAAACACCGTGTAAACGCGCTGGCTAACAATCTAATAAAGTATTACTAGTGTCATTATAAACTTTAGAAACGTGAAGTTACGATCTGGTATCCACTGGAGAGTTACGAAGTTACGGGTATAAAAGTATAAATAGTAAATGATGAAACAGAAGCGTACCGCCGCGTGCTCGCTTCAAAATCCTCTAATACAATGCATTTATCACACAGTTTTATTGGACCGCGCTCATAGCGTCGCAGTCACTAAACTCATTTGTGTTTTGATATAAATTTTCTCGTTATTTCAATTAAGCATTTGACAGCGGCAAGGAAAATTCAATTTCTGTAAGATGTTTTGGAATTGTTTAATTTAAAATAACGCCACTGTTGAGCCACTAGGTTTAAGGAGATTTCCGTAGTAAGTCTGAGAGTATACAATTTACATAAGTTAGGTGCATACTATATTTTGGTGTCGTAACGCATGAATATGAAATTTGAACATTGATGTATATTGTACAACTTAGTTTTATTCAAACCATCTCAAACTCAATAAAAGGGAATAACGATAAAGTTTGGTCAAAATCTGTCAAAATAGACATCCTGTACGTTTCTAAGTTAATCAAAAAAATTGCAGATAAAGTACTTAAAATATTATTTTTAAAAAATAGAGTCCGATATTATGGCGGCATATTAGCTCTAATTAGGAGCCTAAGAATGTATACAGCCGCGATACCGTCTACTCATTAAGTTTAATTAATCGATCTTAACTTTGTATCTTTCTTACCTAACATCATTTACCGGAGAATTTCCATATTTATCTCCATCAGGTTTTTGATGTAGGGCATCAAATGTTTTTATTCGCATTCCCGAGCTGTTATTTCCAACACGCGCTGACTGTAGGTAAGCGATCGTCGGAGGTGAACCAGTGTAAATTTGGAACCCTATTGCGTATAATCGTTACGCATCTCTAGGTCAGGTTTATGCTAGTTGTTTGGTTCCAGGTCTAGGTATGTGTTGGTAATTTATAATACAGGGCCCGATGAGACGTGCGTGCGTGTGCGTCGCATTCCCTTTTGCGGCTAGATTTGCGATGTGATATGCCAAACCTAACTAAAAATAAACGAAACTTAACCGGCCCGATAGGGCTCAAGCACGCTGACTATTTCATTACCCGTATAAGCTTATCGTGTGCTACCTTACGTAATAATTAAGCTAAAAATAAGTATCATATTAAAACAAATAACCTTAGTATACAATTACACGAGGCACTGAGCTAGAGACAGTCTTTTATTTATAATTTAAGTTATTGTTATTGTAGTTCGTTGCAGTTTTTAATTTTAGTTTATATTTTTATAGATATATACACTTTTATGTTACTTTTAGATTGTGTATTGAAATTGAATTATGTGAAATATTAATTTTAATGTTACTCGTTAACTAATTTTAATTCAATAAATACCTTAGTATTATTAAATTAAATTGAAAAATAAAGCTTTCCAAATTGTCCGAAAGTTCATCTAGCAAGTAAGGTCTGTGAAGTCAATATCTAAATGAATAATTTTAAAACTATTTTTATTTGGTTAATTACAATAATAACATTCCCGTTGCATGATAGTTCATAATTATTATCAATCCCACAAGAAGTTACGAACCGCATTAAATTTTATTAGATCGCTTTTGGTGAACTCGCGCTATTACACTTTTCGTCACGCACATTACGAAATCTCACATCTTTATTGTTACTATCCAGGCATAGGTAAGTATATATTTTCTTGTAACAGTTTCAGCAATAAATTTAATTAACATTTATATTCACAATTAAGATCAGAAACACCTATTATTGTTTTGTTATTTATTCAGTTTGCTGAAATATTTGATGACGCTCTACTACAAGTGGGTATGAATCCTGCTTTATCGACTATACGCACTAAAGTTTACCACAATAGGCACGTTGAAATTTGTAGTTTAGTGTAGTTATAACATAGGATTGTATAGTCCAAAAGGCACGTTAAGTTAATGCATAATGTTTTATAGTCCCATGAAAATCACATAAACTTGATAGAAAGGAATCGACTGAGAATAGATTTGTTTTATGAGCTTCGGAATAGCTATGTAAAAGTACGCAAGCTGGCTCACCCAATTGGACTTGTGTTTAGAACGTGCTGTATCCATAAACACGAAACATGGATTAGTACTTTAAAGTTTCTAGAATATACGAGTATATCTAACAGATACACTATTCAGTTTTGTTACTAAATATAGGTTAATAAGGTTACACGTTAATTAAATTAAGGAAACAAAATTCGAAAGTCATATATAAAATATTTATTATTTAAGTATGAAAGCGGCTTTATAATGTCAATTAAGGAGATAACTCGGGGTTATCAAAGGGCGCGTTATTAGAAACGTCGCTTACGTTTAAATTGTTGTTAATCCGGTCGGTGCCGGGGCCCTAATGGCGAACTTCGAAACGCCTAACGGTCCAGCAACACTTGTTAATAAACTTTTCATCGAGGAGACAATAAACGCCTTTACGAGCGCCCCCTTTTACGGCCGACGACTGGGTTGTAGTCGGCATTAAATAGTTGGCGGGTTGGAAATGCGACATCTGAAATGTCTCTGGCCTAGGCACAAGTGTGAGGGCTCTGACAATTATTGCCGCCATCTTTAGTACTTCCTTAACACTCGTAGATTATAGAGATCGTTATTAAGTGGACGGTATTATTTGTCACTATAGGAAAACATTTTCAAACTAACTTTCAAAGTAGTAAACTTGAGAAAAACATATAAACATCTGAGTGTCGTTATTTAAGACTACATACAAATCTACTATAATATATAACATACATGTATACACTATGTAATAACAAAATAATTTTAGGATCAGCGTTATGAGCAACTGCAAAAAAATCATTTCTTTATGTTTGAATTTGATAAAAAACTAGTCTTAACGTCAATAGGATTTGGAAACCTATAGCGGCTTTTAGAAAATAAGAGAAGGTTGATGTTTTGCTATGAAAAAGTACTGAAATATATATAAGCCTATAATTTATATAATGGACGTTTTTTTATCCGCACGTAAATACTGAAAGATAATTAAGTTACATACATAGTAGTACTCAGAAGATCCGCAGTATCTAACTTGTTTCTTCTTTTCCTTAGCCAGAACGGGACCATTTCGGATGTGTGCCATGCTAATGCAGCAGCTTTTACTTGCTGCACCGGAGTCCTAGAAGTGCGACTCGTCAAGCGTGGTATTAGCAATTAGTGTGATCGCCAATATAGCTGGCACCGGTGCGTGTGCTGCGCTGCCCCTCCCAGTTCTGCTTTCTACACGCGCGATTTCACTGGCACCGGCGCCGAGCTGCTTTTTGTACCACACGCGATTTTTCACAAATACCTGCCTCTGCTAGGCACCTGTTACGTCGCTGACAAATCCGTATGAGTCTTACGAAATACTTGCGATATTATTGCGGAATATATAGACGTAGCAGACAATAGTAGTGCCCGGTAGTCTTATTGTAAGATAAGATTATAAATGGTGGTGCGGGGCTTACAATAGAATTCTTTACGCCCTGCACGCGCCAGCTTTATCAGGCCCTTGCTCAGGCTTTCTTTGCCGGCGCCTGCCGGTGACTCACTACTGACTAACGTATTGCGTATTCATGCTTGTCTCTCTAATTTCAGGGCTACCAAATTATTTTTGAATGTTCTATCTAACATGTACAATTTTTGTCGCGAGTTTCGACATTGTGAATTATTAATACAATGCTCGGGCGAGGCGCGGCGAAACACATTCCCATAGAAACGTGAATGCTAGTTCGAAGGTCTCGGAGCTGGTTGTGGAAGCTATCAGTCACGCCATGAGGACATCGTCAAATCGCGCCATTCTATCAACCAAAGGCGAGAAAGCAATAACAATGTATGCGCCTCATACAATGTTACTCCCTTTCTCTTTTGGATGACGGTGGTAGTGGAGGGAGGGGACTTGATGAACGCGATGCATTTATAATACCCGGATCGTAGTAACATAGAACTTGAAATTTATTCAATCTTGTTTATCTTCTGATTAGCATAAGCTATCTCGTGCTCAAGTTCGTCGCATTCAAATCGGCCAAAGGTTTCCCTTCTATCGATAGCCATCGAAATCAACAACCGTCATTTGTCAGAAAGCTCTAAATCGGTTATATATGCAATATGCATGCGTTTTATTTGTAAAATTGTTTTCAACGCTTGTGACATAAATTGATTGTTGATTATAAATGCTTTTTGTGTACTTTGAATTCATCATTGGAATAGATTTGA